>NC_136470.1:77376918-78689185 GCF_902686455.1 Sciurus vulgaris | reverse complement strand
ATGAAACCATAAAACTCTAAGAAAATAGTAGAAAAATCTTCATAATCTTGAATTTGGAAATGAATTCCCACAGGGATGACAAAAAAAAAAAAAAAGCACAACCAAAAAAATGAAAAACAGAAAAACTGGAATTTACACTTCATCAAAATTTAAAATGTTTGTGTATCAAAGCACATTATCAAGAAAGTGAAAAAGAGCTGGGTTCGTTGGTACATGCCTGTAATCCCAGCAGCTCAGGAGGTTGGGGCAGGAAGATCACCAGCCCCAGCAACTTAGTGAGGCTCTGAACAACTTAGGAGACTCTGTCTTAAAATAAAAAATAAAAAAACAGGCTGGGGATGTGACTCAGTGGTTAAGCACCACTTGGTTCAATCCCTGGTACCAAAAAAAAAAAAAAAAAAAAAGTGAAAAAGAGAGACTGGGCAGGTAGCTCAGTGGTAAAGCACATGCTTTCAGTGTAAGGCTCTGAGTTCAATCCCCAGCACAGAAAAATAGAAAGAAAAGAAAATCTACAGAATGAAAGCAACTATTTGCAAATTATTTATTGGTAAAGGTTTAATAATCAAAAGATACAAAGAACTATACAAATACGACTTGACAACAACAGAAAAAAATTTAAATGGGCAAAGGAAGGCTGGAGGCATGGATCAGTGGTAGAGAGCTTGCCTAGCATGTATAAGGCCCTGGTTCAATCCCCAGCATTGCCAAAAAATAAATAAATAAATAAAAGACAAAGGAGATGGGCAAGTAGAGGTGGGTCTGTAATTCCAGTTGCTCAGGAGGCTGAGGTAGAAAGCTCTCAAATTCCACACCAGTCTTGGCAATTTAATAAAACCCCATCTCAAAATGAAAAATAAAAATGGCTGGGGATACAGCTCAATGGTAGAATAACCTTGGGTCCAATTCCCAGTACTGAAAAAATAATTTTTTTTAGGTTGTCAATGGACCTTTACTTTATGGGTTTATATGTGGTACTGAGACCCGAACCCAGGGCCTCACACATGCTTGACAATCGCTCTACTACTAAGTTACAATCCCAGCCCCTGAAAAAAAATTTTTTAATAAATATTAAAAAAATAAAAATGGACAACAATGGTATAATAGCAAAAGATACAGAAATGACCAATAAGCACAAGACTCTCAAGTACATTATCATAAGGGAAATGTAAAACAAAACCACAATGAACTACCACTTTGTTCCTTCCATAATTTAAAAAAATAAAAGGAAAGCAATTTCATGGTTCTTCAAATAGGTAAACACAGAATTACCATATGATCAGCAACTCCACCTTAGTATATATTTCAAAGAATTGGAAACAGGCACTCAGATACTTGTACATGTTGATTTTAGAGCAGCTAAAATCTGACTTACAAGTAAAATAATATATCATATAATTTCATCTTTAATATGTTGACCAAAAAAATTTAAGATTGAATTAACTAAGAACAAAAAATTAGTACAGTTATCAATACATATTGATAATATAGTTATTGATACTCTTTTTATAGAAAGCTGCTATTTAGTGCTACAAAATTTATTATATGACAGTCATATTAAGCTTTTTTAAAAATATAAGAAGTATATAACATATACACCACCATATTTCCAGTAAATATTTACAGTTTATAAAGCAATTTCATGACGTTCCAAATGTAATATAATCTCTCATTCTTGAAAGATAAATGCCCTCAGATCTTAAACACATATATAAATAGTTCAAAGATACAGTACTCTTTAATATTGGCAATTGATTAGATAAAATGGATATATTTGGAAGTATCTTAAGTGAAACAATTAAATTTGAAATGAGTTTTACTTCTTTATTCTTAAATTTAAAACTAGCAAAGACAGAACTGAAATGGAAAAAATTAGCTTTAATGGGAGATGTACTTCATTAATAAGTTCCCCATATTAGAATGGGAAATACAATATACTTTCTCTCTCCCTCACCCACACATACACAAAATGAACATTTAGATCCACCCAACTAAAATGTTGTTGACCAAAGTCACCAAATTCAACTTTGTTCATTTCACTAAATACTGCCAAACTCAAGAAAAGTACTAAATAATTAACATGGCCATAGTAACAACTACTGACACTTACTGTGTGAAAATTTATCATTTCTTGAAGACTGTCAGAAAATTTGGTCAAACTTGTCTACGAGAAAGAAACCAAAAGAAAATCAAGTCATTTAAGAGTCACAAAAACAGGTCACAAAAACTGTAACTTTAAGCATTACTGACAGAAAAATCAAGTTACACTGTAAATAACAACATTTACTTCCAAGGACAATCTCACTAGCTCATAGGTATGCTTTGTAGAGAGGATGAGTCTACATGTAGTAACATATAAAACCTAAAAAAGTTTAAGAATTGGAGTTGCCCCATCAATGGTATGAATAACCCCAAAGGTAAACTTGTTTGAGGATATCAAGACTGTGCCCCTTTAAGCATTTATGGATCAAATAATCATCAAATCACACCCATTTCTTCACCAGTTATTATTCCTCATGAAAGAACTATAACACTGCACAGTGTTGTGAGGGATCCAATGTAACCCTGGAGAGCCAGCTAACCAGAAGCTATACAGGCCCCATGCATAAAGTCAGGTCCTGTTAGTGGGTTAACATTCTCTGCTTGCACCTATAATCATGATTCTGCTGTCCCCAGTCAGGCCCTCTGGCAGATGCTTCAGCTCACCTAGCAGCAAGCAAACTTAGTAAACTGGCCAACTGCAAAGCTGGGTTAGAAGACAGATGCCAGATGTGCACAAAGCAAATCAACCTTTAAGGGCTATCTTAGAAAATAGGATTATATAACACAGCACCAAAGGGGGATAGCTTTTTGACTTCTAATTTTAAGTATCACTGTAATTATTAACATGGTAAATGGGTATATAATTATGGAATGTTTTGTTGCATGTGCCACATTAAAATGTAACCATACTAACCTCAACTACAGCATCATTACTAGAATACTGTGCTAGGTCTCTAATCCCATTAATGAACTGTTTATTTGCAACACAAAAGGCTTTTCCAGTATCAATCATGGCAATACAAAGCTTCACAAGCTGAAAAAGAAAAAAAAAATTTACATCAGGTTGAAAATAATTTTTACAAATTACTTTGTTGAACAGTTTTGGCAAAAAACACAAGTTAACCTAGCTAAAGATAGGAGATAAATTAATGCTTCATTAATAAATCTAAAACAGACAAATTTAAATTTTTTCTTATTTTCCATTGGCTTATAAATTTGCAGAACTATACCAAAAAAGTCGAGCTATAGGACCCAGAGATTGTCTGATAACAAGAACAAAAAAAGACATTTTATCAAATCACATTCAGTCCCATAAATTAAATTCATAAAGCTTTATTAAGTACCTCCTAGAAGAAAGAGGTACAAGCAGCATGATGAAAAGTAGTTCATTTTTTTATTTTTAACTGTGGTATGCTGGAGGTATGGTGGGTTACTCTTGCCTACTGTTCTGGGCATTGTGCTGAGCCTCAGGACTGAGCATCCATATCTCTCCCCCCCCCCCACTCCCTCCCCTTCTCTCTCCCTCTCTCCCCCCCTCTCTCTTTCTCTCTTTCCCTCCCTCCCTCCCTCCCTCCTATCTTCTTTCCTTTCATTTCTCTTTCCTCCCTCTTTTTCCTCCTTCCTCCTTTCTTTCATTCAGACACATAATATTTTCTTTAAACAAAATCTTGGATGAATGTCAAATATTAAAAACAGATAACAGTGAACTGCTCCAGATGAAGAAGGGATGGATACTTAAGGGGGTAGGAAGGAGGAACACCAAGGATAAAAAGCTAAGAAAAATGTTTTAGAAAACTCATGAAGAATCTCAAGAGCATAATTTAAAACCATTGCCCTAAAGCTCTAATTCTTGCCGGCAGGCAAGCAGATCAATTCCACAGAGCAGACACCAATGCTATGACAAAACCACACAGGAACAAACCAAGGAAAAACACCTGACCTGGACTGTGGAGATCGTCAAGGATTCTTAGAAAAGGTAGCACAAGACATTGCTGAACTTCTAAGAGTTTAGGTTGAAGAGGCGGGCATTGCTGGGGATCCATCCCAGGTCTTAAGCATACTAGGCAAGTGTTCCACCCATGAGTTACACCCATACCCCAAAGCCTTTGATAAAGTAATGTACATCTAAAGGATGCACTTCCCAAAATGATTTGACCATGAAATTCTCTTTGAAGGAAGCATTCCCACAGAACCAATGTTCCACAGAACCCACTGTAAGAAATGTTGGCAGGGCTGGGGACAGCACTTGCCTAGTGTGTGTGAGGCCCTGGGTTTGATCCCTAACCCTGCCAAAAGGAAAAAGGAAAAGAAATGCTGGCAGAGATAAGTCTTTAAAATGGTGTGCTATTTACAAAATAAAATATCTTACAAGGAAAACAATCTAAATTTCACAAGGAATAACCAACACACAGCAAAAAAAAAAAAATTTTTTTTAAAGTAATAAAGTGACATGTGCCTCATATTATATTAAAATATATTACAAATATAGTAATTGGAAGCCTAGTAGTGAATGTGAATAGACAAACTGATTAATGGAATATAATAGAGTCAAGAAACAGACATAAATATGAAGTAATTTTATTTTATTTTATTAAAGTAATATTCTAATCAGTGCCAAGGTGGGGGCAGGGAGTGAATATCTAATGAATCACATTAGGGGCCTTGGATAGCCAAGGAATAAGTTGAATTCCAAATCCTCTATTTAAATTCAGATGGAAGGGGCTGGAGTTGTGGCTCAGTGGTAGCGGGCTTGCCTAGCATGTATGAGGCACTGAGTTTGATCCTCAGTACCACATAAAAATAAATCAAACAAAATAAAGGTACTATGTCCATGTCCATCTACAACTAAAAAATATTTTTTAAAAATTCAGATGGAATAAAGATTTAAACATTAAAGTGAAATCATAAAGCTAAAAGAAAATAGGAGTGTTTTTAAATATAATCTCAAAGTGTGAAAAGTTTTTTCTGAAATGGATACAAACATCAAAAGTCATAGGAAAAAGAAACCAATAAATTCAAATAGATGAAAATAAATTACTTCTTAAAGAAAAATAAATTAATTTAGTCAAAAGACAACAATATGGGGCTGGGGAGATAGCTCAGTCGGTAGAGTGCTTGCCTTGCAAGCCCAAGGCCCTGGGTCGATCCTTAGCACAGCAAAAAAAAAAAAAAGACAACAATATGGGAAAAAAATATTGGCAACAAATTCCAAGGGACTAATTACCATAAGAAAGGACACACATTTTGAAAGCATTTTGAAAACCCAATCATACCCTAGGGGGGAAAAAATGGGTGACAGACATGCAAAGATAATTCCCCAAAAGGATATACAAATGTGTCTTAAATCCATGAAAAGATATTCAACCTCACTCATAATAAAATAAATGAAGGTTACTATTTCTTACAGAACAATCAAGATCAAAAGTTTGATAACATGCCATTTTAGAGAGGTAGATATGAGGAGGTAGGCACTTTCATACATTGTTGGTGGGACTATAAATTGGTAACATTTCTGTGGGAAGTAATTTAGCAAGAGTTGTCAAAATTTAAAACAAACCCTAGTCTGACAATTTCACTTTTTAAAATGTAGCACACATATTTGCACATAAGCTTCATGACATGTCTGAAGCAATGCACTGCAGACATGGTAAAACACCAGTCACTATCTTAAGTGTCCATCAGTAGACAATTGGATAAATAAATTATAACATCCATATAATGTAATAAAATTCAGTCATAAAAAATTTGGAGACAGAGCTGGGGTATAGCTTCCCCAAGGTAGAGCCCTGTGTTCAATCCCCAGCACCAAAAAGAAAAAAAGAAAAGGGGAGAGCTTTATGATTAATAACAAATAGCATTCAAAATATATTAAGAAAAAAATATAAAACTATTAATATTTTGTTGGAGTGAAAAGAATCATTTGTATGGAAGAGTTCAAATCTTCATATGCTTAGAAAATTTCTGTAAGGACACACAAGAAACTAGGTCAGTATACTCTCCTAGCAAAGAGATTAGAAGATGATTAATTTTCACTGGGTACACACTTTTTTACCTTTGATTTTGTACTAGATAAGTAATATTACTTATTCAGCAAATTAAATAATTCAAAAGTAATTAAAATTCCTTTTCCATAACAGCAGATAAAGACAGGTTATCAGTATATCATGGTTAAAAGACAGGGCTCTCAGCTCTGCTTAGGTTCAAATCCTGCTGCCATATATAACCATCTAAGTGGGCCTGGGTGACCTTAACCTCAACAAACTTTAACTTTCTCTTTTCTTCTGTGTGATACTTAACATGGTATCAAACCATATTAGGTTACTATAATATGGTAAGATAACACACATAAGGATTGAAGCACAGCTGGTGCAATGGCTCAGGAGGCTCAGGAGGCTGAGGCAGCAGGATCAGAAGTTTGAGGTCAGTCTCAGCAATTTAGGGGGAATTTGTCTCAAAATGCAAATAATTAAAAAGGACTGGATATGTACCTCAGTGGTAATGTGCCCCTGGATCCAATCCTCAGTACTGAAAAAAAAAAAAAAAAAATCTTGGCACAAAGTATTACAGACACATGGCAAGTACTTAGCAGAGATTTGTGCTTCCTTTTCAGAAGGTAAGTTTTCTTATTGTTATTTGCTTTTCCTTTTACTACGGAACAAACTTGAGCATCTTCATTTAAGATAAAAAGAGGTGGTAGAGAAAGGAGAGAAGAGAATAGTTAAAGCAAAATGCTGAAAAGGTAGAGGGTTTTAAATTGCATTGGAAAAGGAACACTTTCATTACTCCAGTGGGAAGAAAAATGAAAAAGACATGAACAAATTCTAAGTTTCCAGATCAAGAACAAGAAATAAATATATTCCCACCAAGCAGAATGATGGTCATTCCACTAAGAATGAAGAACAAACTAGAAAACCTTGAGAAAATAGTGAGTATTGGAGAGAACTACTAAAGGTAGCAAGAGAGGGACGTGGGGTTTTGGAAAAATTGTTTCGCATTTGAGGAACCTGTAGCTCTACCAATTGGATTTGATAGTTATAGAACATCTCCTATAGGGCTTTATAGCCCAGGTATGGGGCAGATAATATAGTCAAACAGTGAGGACTCTGCTGGGCATGATGGCATGCACCTACAGTCACAGCACTTGGGAAGCTGAGGCAGGAGGACCACTGAGTCCAGGAGTTCAAGAATAGTCTGAACAATGCAGCAAGATCCCATCTCAAAAGTGAGGAGGGGGAGGGGGAAGGGGGGGAGGAAGGAAGATTCTATAGAGCAACTATAGAAGGGAAATAAAGGTCTCTGAAGAGGAAAAAAATAATGTAAAACTAAGAGTGGAATGAAAGGGTTA
This sequence comes from Sciurus vulgaris, assembly GCF_902686455.1. Taxonomy (NCBI): domain Eukaryota; kingdom Metazoa; phylum Chordata; class Mammalia; order Rodentia; family Sciuridae; genus Sciurus; species Sciurus vulgaris. The sequence goes on along the minus strand of NC_136470.1, from coordinate 78,681,801 downwards.
ACAGCAGCATTATTCACAATGATCAAGAAAGAGAAACAAACCAAATGCCCATCAACTGATGACTAGATGTACAAATGTGGTATACAACAGCATATAATGCAGCCATAAAAGTACTGATACATGCTACAACACTGATGAACCATAAAAACATTACATTAAGTGAGCAGCCAGTCACAAAAGGCCAAATATTTTATGAGTCCATTTATATGAAATGCCCAGAATAAGAAAATTCACAGAAGTTGCCAGAGGATGAAAGGAGGGGAACACTAATTGGAAGTTAGCGTTAACAGGTACAGGGTTTTTTTGTGGGGATAATAGAAATATTTTGGAATTACACAGTGGTGATAGTTGCACAACACTGTGACTGTACTAAAAAACACTTTGAGATCGTGGATTTTATGTTAGATGAATATTATCTTGCTTTAAAAAAAAAACACCCAAACAAAGTATGCTTAAGTGAATTTTAGGAGGATCTAAAATATCCCAGGTAGAGGGACTGAAAGACTAGAAGTCTAGGTAAGCTTAAAGAACAGAAGCAACAGTGAGGTTGAGAACTGGAAGGACTGGAGATTCGAGTCAGAAAGCAGGATATCAGCATTCCAGATTTCAGAGATTACAACTATGAGTGATGAGCCATAGAATACTGCGGTGAAAAGAGGCATCAGAATTAGCATAGGGGTCGCCGCCACAGGAGCCAGAGAGACAGAAAACTGTCAGAAGCAGAACCATTTATACCCTGCAACTATCCAGAGATGACAGTGGTGAATGAGATTAAAACAACTAATCTAAGCCTACAAAGAGGTAAGATTTTTACCTACCAGTAAATGTCAAGATAATCAAAATTATCAAACTAATAGCCCTAAATCACTCATTCGACAAATTTTAATAAGATATTACAATGTCATGAGCACTTTACCAGATGACAGGAATACAAACAACTTCTTTGCTATCTCTGAGTTGTAAGTAATATCCCAATTTTCATTTTTTCATCTGTAAACTGAAGGTGCTACCATCTTTGCAACACTGTTAAGAAGATTAGGGACAATATAAGTAAACATAGGACTTTGTGCCCAGTATTTACATAAGAGAAGAGTTTTTGTTGTTGCTGCTTTTTTTCCCCCTCTTTTCTCCTTCTAAAGATTATCCCTGTCTCCAAAAAGCTAATAGTCTATTGAAAAAGACATCAACATCTTTACTGTTTATTTCAAATTTACCATGTACCAAGAACCATGTTAAGTATGTGTATTATCTCACCTCACCTTCATAATAATCCCATAGATAGATACATAGATACTCTTCTTTCTCCCATTTTGAAAATGAAGAAATTGAGGCACAGAAAGATTGAGGAGCCAGCCCAAGACTATATCCTGTGATAGAGCCACATTCAAACTCAGGCAGCTCCTGACTTGGTGCTCTTAAATACTAGCCTATGCTAGAAACCAAAAATTACAATAATATTTTAATAGTTTAAATGGAAGTACATGTGAGAAACAATGCAATACAAGAAAAAGAACCAAAGCTTGGTAGCACCGGAGCTGAGATTTAAAGGGTGTCCAATTAACAAAGCAGAAACAAGCATACCAGGGAAAAGATACAACAGATATGGAAATTAAATCTAGATGGCAACTATGATGCACTATAATGTTGCTAATGCCCAACTCCTTCTTATATAATGGATAAGTAACTGGACCCAATAAGCAATGCTATTAATGAAACATTATTCTCTAGAAAGACTCTAACTACTGGTAGTATACATCATAAGCAAAATAGCTAAAATGAGCTAAGTCACCAAGCTGGTTTAACCTGTCACTGGCATTATTTACAATGATATAGGTGGAACTTGCCTTGCACAAAGTTCTGAAATCACTGAACTAGTCTTGGGGCACCCCTCCCAGAGCACCCCTCCCCCCTTAGGCCTTCAGTGCCAACCACTTCAATAACAACCGTATCTTGGTTCTCTGAGGATCCCTTCTCTATGCCAACTCTACATTTCTAAATTAAAAAATGATAGTAGCTTAATATTTCAGGAGAAGTACATTTCATAAGGGACCAAAACCTTAAACCAGAGAAATATAAAAGTAACTAAGGAATTTTGATGGCAAGAGGAGAGGAAAGGCAATATTTTAAATAATGTCAAGTTTCCATCATGGCCCTTAGTAGCCTTCTTGATAAGAGAGACTCTAGAATGGGCTTAGCTTAGTACTGAATGTCAATATTTTAATAATTTCTTTAGATTATTATTTATTAGATTATTATCATTTAAGAGTATTTGGTTTTAGGATTCTAGCAGTTTGCCTGACCCCAAACAAATGATATAAAGAAAAATATAAAAATCACTCATTCATAAAAGCAAAATAATTAGCAGAAGCATTGTCAGTGGATTCTCTTTAGGTACATTAAATTTTGAGTTCCACCCACACACAATGTTTCATATGATTTAGATGCAATTCTTCTACCTAAAAAGGATAATCATCTTCATGACACTACACTATGATTCTCTGAAAAGCCTAGTCTTTCTATATATGCTCTTCTAAAGCAACCATAAAATCAAAACAACACACATCACCTAAAACCATGAGAATGGGATACTAATTAGAATAAGTTATACTCCGTATATGTATAATATGTTAAAATACACTCTACTGTCATGTATATCTAAAAAGAACAAATTTTAAAAAGAAGAAAAAAAAACTCATTGGAAAAAATCAAAACTACATCTTCTATTGTCTGCTTAAAACAAAATTAATAATAATAATAATAATAAAAGCCTCTGCATATAGGCTTATATATTACATTTTAAAATAACATACTTAGTCAAAATAAAAGTATTTTTTTAAAAAACAAATGGAGGGCTGGGGAGATAGCTCAGCTGGTAGAGTGCTTGCCTTGCAAGCACAAGGCCCTGAGTTCGCTCCCCAGTATCACAAAAAAAAAAAAAAAAAAAATTTGGGCTGGGGATATAGCTCAGCTGGTTGAGTGCTTGCCTCACAAGCCCAAGTCCCTGGGTTCAAATCCCCAGCTCTGCAAAAAAAAAAAAAAAAGGAAACTTGTTATTGTTCTCAGAAATTTCCAAGTGGCCTGTGCTCCCTCAACACAGATCCTGAAGCACAGAGGTACAAAAGAAGAGCACTGAACTAATAAAGGAAGCACAGGGGTTTTTATTGGTTTTTTTTTTTTTTTTTTCCTTTTTGGTGCTGGGTATAGAACCCAGGGCCTCGTGCTTACAAGGCAAGCACTCTACCAGCTGAGCTATCTCCCCAGCCCCCAAGCACAGAGTTTCTAACCCTATTTGTACCTCTCTTAACTTTGTAATTTGAAGCAACTCTCCTTTCTTTTCTGGGGCTTTGGTATCCTTATCTTAAAATGGGACTAAGAACACTTGTTCCACCTACCTCACAAAATTATTATAAAACACAAAAGGACACTGTATATTACAGTGCTCTAAAAATGATAAAATCTAATAAAAAAATAACATTTTTAAACTTTTCCTAAATTGCTACTTAATTCTTTATAATTAATATTACTGCTTTATATAGTTTCTATACTATTCACATTGTATGTTAATGTAATTATTTCATGATTTTAAAACATGTCAAACTGTTCCTCAGAATGTTCGGCCAAATTAATATATATCATACCCTTGCAATTCAAAGCGCAGTTCATAGGCCAATATCATGGGCATAATTCTGAATCCAGTTAGAAACACAGAATCTCAGTACCCCTGATCCACTGAATCAGAATCTACATTTAAAAAAAAAGTTTCCCCTAGTGATTCCTATGCACAGTATAGTGTAAGAAGCAATACTTCGCACAGCAATACCATTTATAATAATATACAAATAAAGTATTTTCAAAGAAAGTATTTCAAATACATATAGATTTATCTCTAGAAATTTACAGAGATATTTCACTGAGTGATAGTTGCAAAAGAATGTTCCAACAAATGGATCAAAAGCTATATCTTACTCATTCTAAAATTTTTGCCTGATACATAAAAGACAATGCTTCTTGGACAGACATCTAAAAATATTATCAATAGTTAATATAGAAGGTGGAGGTCAATGTACATTTACAATTACATAAAACATGAATACATCAATTAAGTATTTTTAGCATTTGTGGTATTAGCTTAAATATGGACTATTTTATTTATATTTGAACCCAGCTCTACCTAAATTTATAAATAAGAATGATCAGGCTATACATGAAATTCATTAGGCAACAAAAAAGATAGCTGCAGGGGGTTGGGGCTATAGCTCAGTGGCAGAGCACTTGCCTAGCACTTGTGAGGCACTGGGTTCGATCCTCAGCACCACATAAAAATAAATACAATAAAAACATGCTGTCCATCTACAAATACAAAAAAAATTAAAAAAAAAAAGACAGATACAATTTTTTGGATGGAGAAGATAGGAACAAATTTCACACCATATAAAAGATGTTTAGTGAGCTTTGAAGTCAGAAGTGGATATAAATTCTTGCCCTGGCACTTAGACTTTGAACAAGCAAGACAATTAATGTCTGTAGCCTTAATTCCTTCATGTGCAAAATTATGATAATAGCACTTACCCTTATACAGAAACAAAGTAATACGAACCAATTAGTATTGTAAATACTAATTGTTATTTATGGAAAACAAGAATAGATATTTTAAAAAGTTAAAAATGTTAAAATTTACCTTATCGAGTTTGAGTTCCAATTCTGCCACATCTCCTTCTACTTCTTCCAAAGCAGCCCTAGAAAAATGAAATGCAAAATTAAGTGATTTCATTTGTTCAAATGTATATTTTACTCTTGAAAAATAACTTATCACTCTAAATAAAAAGGTAGATACTAATACTTAAAAATGATACTTCACAGCTGGGTGCTGTGGTATACATCTGTAATCCCAGTCACTCTGGAGACTAAAGCAGGAGGATCACAAGTTCAAGGTCAGCTTCAGCAACTTAGTGAAACACTGTCTCAAAAAAAACTAAAAAGGGCTGGGGATGTAGTTCAGCGGTACAGCACTCCCGCGTTTAATCACCAGTACTGAAGGGGAAGAAATTATGCTTCACATGAAGTAATGATTAGAATGAACAACAAGTACTTCATAATAATGCAATAAAACAATCAACACGATTATTGTTTAAGACAATGAAAGAATACCTTAAGCTGATTTATTCAAAGTATTGTTATTCAATAACACTAATTAAAACTATTTCGCATGTAGTTTTTGAAATATGAATAAAAGTTTATAGGCAAGATGCTAATCAAATAAAATCACCCAAAATCCTGCCTTCAAAAAAATTAATTAATTAATAAGAGACTTTAGAAATTGAGCTTTGAATCAAATTTCTAGACAGGAAAGTACATATAACCAAACAGCAAAGCATTATTGATGACCAAAGGGACTTTTATTTTTAGAGATAATTAAGAAAAATGTTACTTCATAATTTTGTTTCCAAAGTATTATAGTTTCTAAAAATCAGCACCAAACATTGATAAATTTTAGAATAATTCTTCTCCTAACAATATAATTTCAATATAAAAAAAGAGCAAAGATCAGATTATGCGAAAAGTAAAAACTAAATAGATATTCTTGACAAAAGGGTATGATGAACTATAATACTAGTTAGCACTTGATAGATATCACACTACAGGGCAACATCCCAAAATTTGAAACTGTCTGAAGCAAAATAACAGCAACTAAGTCTTTGTAAGGATAAGATTTTACACTAAGAGTAATATATGATGTAATTTGCCTACTTTAATTCATCTATGCTGTTTTTGTTGTCTGTTTTCCCCCTTGCAGTGCTGGGGACTAAATCCAGGACGGGGCACATGCTAGGCAACGTCTCTACCACTGAGCTCTACCCTAGGCCTATGCCATTTCATATACCTACTTGACAAATAAGCAATATCCCAACAGCTATTTTAAGAAGTAACTAAAATGTGTTTTAATTGGACAGTAGTGTAAGACTAGGTGCCCAAAAAGCTATTTTGAATGCTAAGATATTCTCTGGCAAGAGCTAAGTAAAAAACAAGTAAGATACCAACTTTATTTCCATAGCTACCCACTTCACCCCTGTGTGACCTTTGAATAATCAATCACCTTATCAGCTTGTGATTCTACTTCTCCATTTGGTAACATTATGTTTTAAAGATTTTAAATCTCCAAAATAAGAAAATAACTACACATTATTCAGTAGAACAATGCCATTATAAAATGAGATACTCCAGCATTGGTTCCAGAAAGCAGGTGGCATACCTCCACAACACAGAAGCAGAAAGACTTTTCCCCTAACCACTGGTCATTGTTTTCAGCAGTGTTTTGCAAACTACATTCTTCACTTAGCCTAGAAAATATTTCTCCTTCACTCTAATCCTCACTCCCTTCACCTACTTACCATTTACACTTACTACACACCTGAGAACAAACTTATCTGTACAAGGATATTCAGTGTTTTTAACAGGTTGTAAACCTAGATGTCCAACAATTGGAATATGTATATAAATGATGATATAGCCCATTATGTGAGGAAGCAAGTTTTTACTGACAGGGATATATGTACATAATAGATCATTACATAGGGGGAAAGTAAGTTACAAAATTACATGAGTGTGAGTTCAAGTTTGTGAGATAGTCTTAGGGAAATATCTGGAAGCATATTTATCAAACAATTAACACTAACTGGAAAAAGGATTAGAAAGCAGAAAGTGTAAATAAGAATTTGCATTTTTACTACTTATACTTCTATACTGTATCATTATTTTGACCAACTATGCATTTTTAAGTAATTTTTAAAGTTGACAAATAAGGGAAGGAAATAAGTTCAGCTACCACCTCCCCATGAAGGGTCTTCCCCTTGGAACCTCTCCTCTCGCCCATCCAAGTGGGATGACATATACCCCTGTCCCATACAACACCTAACACACATCTCTGCCACTATGCACTTTTCTCACCAGTCTAAGCTCCCCAGAACAGTGCAAACACCCCAAGTTTTGCTGAATCAAGGAAGGAGCTAAACAAGTATTTACTCCAATTTTCGGAAACTTTCTTCATTTACATTTTCAACCTTTATTTATCTTGACTCAATCTTCCTCTTCAAACAAATCAATTGAACAGCTTAAGATTTGATTTAATCATTGGATCCTACTAAACATATAGTTTTTTAAAAAATATTTTTTAGTTGTAGATGGGCACAATATCTTTGTTTTATTTATTTATTTTTATGTGGTGCTGAGGATCGAACCCAGTGCCTCATGTGTGCTAGGCGAGCGCATTACCACTGAGCCACAACCACAGTCCCTAAACATATAGTTTGACAGAAACTGTATGTACATTTTTCAACCTTATTTCATTGTATACTTTTGCTAATTTACTTTTGTTAGACAACACTTAAGAATAAGTATAGATTTATGTACAACAGAGAAAATGTCTGGGTTTTACCTATCACTTTTCAACACAGGCCTTTGTATCAATATTCAAAGAACCTGAAAGTTTATCTTGGAATTGATTCAATACAACATACCACCTTCTGTTTTGGAAAAAAAAAAAAACACTCTGCCATTGATCAGCTAAGCTGTTTGTGAAAACCTGCAGCAACAGGTTAGTACCTAGAGTCTAATGTAACCTGATTCATTGTTGAATATTTCTTAGTATGGAAAGAAAAACACAGGAAGCCAGGAGTGGTGGTGCATGCCTGTAATCCAGCCATTCAAGAGGTTGAGGCAGGAGGATGACAAGTTCAAGTCTGTGTCCCGAAATTTTAAAAAGGGGGATTGGGGGACACAGGGAATGTAACTCAGAAATAGAATGCTCCTGGATTCAATTTCCAGTACCAAAAAGAAAAGAAAATTCTTTCTCATTCATTCAAGAAAATAAATTTTAAGCCTTAATTCTAGCTATCTGTATCCTTAAGAAGTTGAATAAGCCCAAAATTCAGAAAAATGGGCACTTTACTTTTATTAGCACCATTCTTTTATGTATTCATACATCACAGTTTTTTTTTTAAATCAACTCAGAAAATGGTTAACTCAAAACATAAAACTAGAAGAGAAAAAACTCCAGTAGTAAGTGTTAAACACTGAGCCACTTTTAGTCAGAGTGATCATTTGGTCTATGAATTAAATGAAGTTCCATAAGAAGGATAAAAACAACTTACCCCACCTAGACAACTGCAAATCACTAACTAGTATAGCAATAAACTTTTTAATTACTGTTTTTTAAGAGTATCCACTCAAATAATTAAATAATGTGTAATATGTGCATTACACTTTCTTTACAAAAGATAATTATTTGAAAGAAAAAGGAAATGTAGTAAGGAATTATTTTTCTCATCAAGATTAATAAAAAAAAAATCAAAAACTGCAATATTGGCAATATCCTTTAAATGGAATTAATAATTTAAACAAGTCACATGGTAATATGATCTAAAATGCAAGAGGATAATCAAGATCATTAATAAACATATAAATATCCTCAAACAAAAATGGATTAGGCTCTAAGTCATGACTACCTCCTAAGAATTACTCAATAGATAAACTAATATTCAATAAATACTCAAAATATAATTTGCAGGGGCTGGGGTGTAGCTCAGTGGTAGAGCACTTACCAAGGACAAGCAACACACACATACACACATACACACACACACACAAGATGTTAGATTGTGAAACTAACATTTGTATTCCTTGTTTTATATAATAAATATATTCCTAAAAGTTGCATATCTATCTAATAACCATTTAGAAACTTAGAAGAACTGCCTGCATGTATCTGTCAGGGTAACCACCATCCCTAACCAACTTTCTCTTTCAGGCCTTCCCCACCTGGGTCAATGCCAAACAATGGCAAACAAAGAAGAGCTAGATCAAAGATAGCCCATTGACCCAAAGACAGTCCTGTGATTCATTAAGACAAAAAAAGAGTGACAAAAAATTCCCACCCCAAGAGAGGGCTCCTGAGGTTTTGACCAAAAACTTAATGAGTATACACCCTGAAACCCACTTTTTAAAAGAAATCTCTCATAAATCATTTTGTGACATGAATGTCCACCCCTTATTCTTTCTGGTAAACTCTGGATTCTTTATACTGGGTCTCTGTAACACCTTTATATTGAAAAACAGCTGAATGGAATTTAAACAAAAAACAACAACAAAAAAAAAAACCTGTCTGATCCTTACTTTACTTCTTACAAGCTATGTAATAATGCACAAGTTCTTTGCGTTTCAATTCCATCTATAAATACAGATAATAACAGTCTCTTTCATAGGGAAGTATGACAAATTTTAAAGTACATATGAAAACTAGCACAGCATCTGATACTTAGTGTCAGTGAATGTCAACTATAATTATTTCTAGTGTTAAAGAAATACACATTGAAGTTGTCTCCTAACTTCATAATTTCGGTCTAGGCAGAGGACTACATGATAAATATTATTTGGAAATCCACTTGGTTTCCACTGTTAACAAGGTGGCATTCTGTCACCTCCTCTTAGAGCCTTCAAATAGAGGAGAGCTAATACTGCAGTCAGCACAAAGGAAAGTTAAGGTTCTGAATGTATGTGTATTACATAGCAATAGTAAACTATCTTTCAGAAGTCTTTTTTTTTCCAACCTACAGTTGTAGGTGTTGACATGATAGGAAAATTAAATATTTATTATCATTGTTTAAGGAGTTAAAAATCAAATTTAACCAAAACAGTTAAACTTAAATGCTTATCTCATGGAGTGTCAGCAATACCTTTAGAAAGAAGAGGGCACTATAGACTTTATGGTTTACAAAAGCCGCAAAGGAGATTTCCATGAGTAAAGAACACTGTGTCTGGTGTTATTTTAATCAGGATGATCAAACATCTCAAAGAAGATGGGACTAACAGCAGATTCTCAAGGAGAGAGAGAAGCAAGATGGTAGGAGCATCTAGGCCAGGCTAACACAAAATTGTCAAAAATCAGAAACCTGCTAAATTTCTGTTTTCATGGTTGTTTTTCAACAACCCTTTTCAGAGACTGGAAAAGGTCCCTGAGGCATAGGACATCCTGGGAATCACAACAGGTAGGAAACCACAAACACAGCCTCTTAGAGTTCTCTCCAGGACATAGAGGAGTCTGCTCGATAATCACATCTAGGACTGGGGTTGTGGCTCAGTGGTAGAGCGCTTGCCTGGCATATGTGAGGCACTGGGTTTGATTTTCAGCACCACATATAAATATATAAGTAAATAAAATAAAGTTCCATCAACAACTAAAAATACAAAATAAATATATAATCACATCTACAACTTTCCCATGTTCCTCCATTCATAACCAAGTGTCCATATTAAGATAAAAATATTTCTGCCTTACATTTTCCTGTGTTTTACAATTTCCACAACACCTCTGTATGTGATATTGCATTTGTTATATTAAGAGAGGAATACAGAATAGTAATATTAAATATAAAGAGAAAAAAATCAAGGCAAAGCTCGGTGGCGCACACCTATAATCCCAGTGGCTCAGGAGGCTGAGGCAGAAGGATTGCAAGTTCAAAGCCAGCCTCAACAAAAGTGAGGTGCTAAGCAACTCAGTGAGACCCTGTCCCTAAATAAAATACAAAATAGGGCTGGGGATGTGGCTCAGTGTTTAAGTGCTCCTGAGTTCAACCTCCAGTACCTCAAAAAAAGAGAAAAAAAAAAAAAAAATCAAGAAGAAATAACAAGAACCACAAAATTTTCAATTGGAAGAAATCTTAGTAAACTGCTGAATGACAGATCCTAATGAAAGTACAGCATATGTGTTGAGAAAGTATTTTACACTGTATTTCATCCCTATTAAAATCCTGCTATTTTACAAGATCTGTAAATAGAAAACAGAATACAATGTAAGGGCTTAATAAATAAGCTCAGTGTTCTAAAGGCAACGTTCACATTATAACGTACTTCCGGTAGTAAACTTGTGATGCTGAAGCACTTTCTACCCTAGCAAAATGAGCAACCCTACCGCCATCATCACAGTGCAGCTTGTGCTCACTTCAAATACAATGCTTGACTTTGAATATGATAATTCAATTATTGGTCATCATGTCTAGCCTGACACATTTCAAAGACAAGAGTCTCTGGTTCATCTAAATACCATCCCTAGTTCAATCAATACCAAGTAAATATTGTATACTGAATGGAAGGATGCTTGGAATATTTTAAAACAACCACTTCATCTGGGAGCAAGGGCCATTCGTAACAAACGTATACATCTCAGCATACATGTACTTATGTGATTTTCCAGTTCTTTCTTATCTAGCCTTGTAGTTATTTCAATCTGCCATGCCCTTACCAATCTCACAAAGATATTACTCTGTCTTCTAAGATGTACATTTATTAAAAATTCCAATTTCTCTCAACCTTAAATATATCTTATATATACAATGGTTAGATATGTCTGAACCAGAGAAGAGACACAGTATGACTTATTTTTCAAAAATTATTCTGCTAGATGAAACAGATTGCAAAGGGAAAAAAAAAAAAAAAAAACAGGAAGCAAAAAAGACCAGTTAGGAGATTGTAGAGGTCATTGAGGTAAGAAATAAGGATAGCTCAAACCAAGCACTCATCAGTGGTGTGAAAAAAAGTTGGTGCCAAGAGAATTTTCTGATGAATAAAGTGTGACATGCAAGCATTTTCACAAAGGTACTAGTACACAGGTAAGGTATAATCAAGCGAGAGTTCAAAGCTTTTGGCTACAGCAGTAAAAAGCATAGAGTTCCAAATGAGATGGGGAAGACTATGAGCAGAACAGTTTTAGAGAGACAATCTGGAACTCAGTATTAGACCTGACTGAAATATTTATTAGATATATAACTGGTGACATCATATAGGTAGATAAATATAAGAATCTGGAGTTTGGGGGGAAAGTCCAAACTGGAGGCATAAATTTAGGAATCCTGGGCATACAGACAGTCATAGCCTGGACATTATCAAAACAGTCAAGATATAGGAGTAAGGTTTGGGGCACTTTAATATTAAAAGTCAGAAACGAAAGGGGAAACTAGGAAAGGAAACTGAGAAGGAGCACTTGACAAGAGGAAAACCAAATACAACACCAAAGAAAAGCGAAAAAAGTGTATCAAGGAATAGGCAGCCGAACAACTATGTCAAATGCTACTGACAGGTTAAACAAAATGATGACTAAAAACTGGTATAAGTTTTAGATCAAATTAAAATGGCTAGAAAAGTTTTTTAAATGTTGAAACACACACTCTCACACACACACTCTTTGAACGTTGGTGTACTTTACCACTGGGTTACATCCCAGGCCCTTTGGTTTTTGGTTTTTTTTTGTTTTTTTTTTTTTTTAATTTATTTATTTTGATTCATTGTAAACAAATGGGATACAACTTGTTTCTCTGGTTGTACATGAAGTAAGAGTCATACCATTTGTGTAATCATACATTTACATCATTTACATAGGGTAATGATGTTTGTCTCATCCTATTATTTTTCCTTCCCCCCATCCCTCCCACCCCTCTTTTTCCTCTATATAAACCATGCTTCCTCCATTCTTGCCGCCCTCCCACCCCGCCCCATTATGTATCATCATCCGCTTATCAGAGAGAGTATTCATCCTTTGGGTTTTTGGGATTGGCTTATCTCACTTACATGATATTCTCCAAGTTCATCCATTTGCCTGCAAATGCCATAATTTTATTCTTCTTTATGGCTGAGTAATATTCTATTGTGAATATATACCACAGTTTCTTTATCCATTCCCATATGAAACAGAATGAAACTAAACCCCTATCTCTCATCCTGCGCAAAACTCAACTCAAAATGGATCGAGAACCTCAGAATCAAACCAGAGACCCTGCACCTTATAGAAGAAAGAGTTGGTCCAAAATTTCAACATGTCAGCTTAGGATCAGACTTCCTTAACATGACTTCCAAAGCACAAGAAATAAAAGCAAGAATCAATAATTGGGATAGATTCAAACTAAAAAGATTTTTCTCAGCAAAGGAAACTATCAGCAATGTGAAGAGAGAGCCTACAGAGTGGGAGAATATCTTTGCCACTCATACTTCAGATAGAGCACTAATCTCCAGAACCTATAAAGAACTCAAAAAACTACACCAAGAATACAAATAACCCAATCAACAAATGGGCTAAGGAAATGAACAGACACTTCACAGAAGAACATGTACAAGCAATGAAAAGATATATGAAAAAAATGTTCAACATCTCTAGTAATAAGATAAATGCAAATCAAAACTACCCTAAGATTCCATCTAATTAGAATGGCGATTATCAAGACGACAGGCAACGAAAGGTGTTGCAGAGGATGTGGGGAAAAAGGTACACTCATACATTGCTGGTGGGCTGCAAATTAGTGCAGCCCCTCTGGAAAACTGTGGAGATTCCTTAGAAAACTTGGAATGAACCCACCATTTGACCCAGCTATTCCACTCCTCGGTTTATACCCAAAGGACTTAAAATCAGCATACTACAGTGACGCAGCCACAGCAGCATTCATAGTTGCTCAATTCACAATAGTGAGGTTGTGGAACCAACCTAGAAGCCCTTTGCTTTTTATTTTGAGACAGGGCCTAGCCAAATTATCCAGGCTTCCAGGTTATACTCAAATTTGCACTCCTCCTGTCTTAACCTCCTGGGTAGCTGGAATTACAGGAAATTATCTCAATCTAAGAAAAAACACATTCCAAAAACTCACAGTGAACAGCATACTCTATAGTAAAAGACTGAAAGCTTTCCCTCTAAGATCAGAAACAAGACAAGGGTGCCACTTTCATCACTTCTATTCAACACAGTACTGGAAGGACCTACTCTCAGCATAAAGATCTTACATGGTTGGATCTTACATGTTTTCCCCCAAACACTCATATGCTAAAGGTGTGGCTGCCAGCCTGTGGTGCTATACAGAAATGGTAAAACCCCCTTAGCCAGGGAGGTCTATCAGAGGGAAGATGAATCATTGTAGGCAGGTCCTTGAGGGGACATTGGGACCTGGGTCCTTTTGCCTTTCTCTCTTTGCTTCCAAGCCACCATAAAGTGAACAGGACTCCTTCACAATGTATTTAGCCACCTCAGGCCCAAAGCAACAAGACCCCATGACCATGCACTGAAACCTCTGATACCACAAGCCAAAACCTCTGACCTTTCTTGTAAGTTGGCTTTCTCAAGTATTCTGTCACAGTAACAAAGTTAACTAACCATATAGAACAATAAAATAGAGTAGAGTCCAGAACTAAACCACACAGTCATTATTTTCAACAAGGGTACCATGACTATTCAATATGGAAAAGACAGTCTTTTCAACAAATAATGCTGAGAATACGGTATCTACATGCAAAAGAATGAATTTGGACCCTTACCTAACACCACATACAAAAGAATCCATGACGTAAGTGTAAAACCTAAAACTGTTAGAAGAAACCAAAGGGCAAAACCTTCATGACACTGGATTTGGTGATGATTTATTAGCTATACCCAGAGCACAGGCCACAAAAGAAAATATGGAACTTGCATGAAAACTCAAGTTTTATGCATCAAAAACAGAGTAAAAAGGGACTGGGGATATAACTCAGTTGGTAGAGTGCTTGCCTTGCAAGCACAAGGCCCTGGGTTCAATCCCCAGCACTGCAGGTGGAAAAAAGAGTAAAAAGACAACACATAGAATAAGAGAAAATATTTGTAAACTGTATCTCCGATAAGGAATTAAGTCCAGCATATACAGAACTCCTAAAATTCAACAACAAAAACCATTGAAAAATGGTGAAAGGACTTGAATAGACTTTTCCCCAAAGAGGATACTTAAAAAGCCAATGAGCACACACAAATAGATGATCAATGCAAATCAAAACTACATTACCACCTGCTGTGATCTGAGTGCTTGTGTCCCTCCACAATTCATGTTGAAACTGAATAGTAGTATTAGGAGGTGGGGTCTTCTGGGAAGTGGTTAAGTCATAAAGGAAGAGCCCCCATGTCAGAATTCCCTTTAAGATGGTATACTACTCTGTTTTTAATCCATTTATCTGTGGGTGGACACTTGGGTTGCTGCCATACCTTATCTGTTGTCAATAATGATTATATGAACATGGGTGTACAAATATCTCTGAGAGTTTACTTTCAATTCTTCGGATGCTTGGAATGGAATTGCTGGATCATATGTTAGTTCTATTTTTAATATTTTGAGCAATCACCATGGTTTTTCCATAGCAATTGTACTATTTTACATTCTCACCAACTGCACAAGGGTTCCAGTATCTCCACATCTTCACCAACTTATCATTTTAAAAAGAATTTTGATAGTAACTATCCTAATGGGTGTGAAGTAGGGTCTGAGTCTGTTCTTGCTGCTGTAACAAAATACCACAGATTGGGGAAAAGCAGAAATTTATTTCTCACAGTCTGAAGGATGGTGAGTCTAAGACCAAGGCTCCAGCAGATTCGGTATCTGGTAAGGGCTGACTGTTTCCAGGATGGTGCCTTGTTGCTGTGTCCTTGACATGGCAGAAGGTAGAAGGAGAAAAGGGCACACTAGGGCACTCCATTCAACCTCTTTTATAAGAAACTAATTCACACACGAGGGCTCTGCCTTCATAACTTAACCATTTCCCAAAAGAACTAGAGGACACTATGTTTAGTGAAATAAGTCAGGCACAGAAAGTTACAACTACCTGTTTTCACTCAAATGTGGAATCTAAAAAAGTCGATCCCATAGAAGTAGAGAGTAGAACAGGGTCCCTAGAGGTTAAGAAAGGGTAGGGTAGAAAGGGCAAAGAGACAGACTGGATAACAGGTACCAAAATACAGTCAGAAAGAAAAAGTCCTAAAAGTTCTATAGCACAGTAAGGTGACTACAGCTTCCAAAAATATTCTGTATTTCAAAATAACTAGAAGAAAGGAGTTAAAGTTCCTAATGCAAGGAAATGATAAATCTATGAGGCGATAGAAATGCTAATTACCTCAATGTGATCATTACACACTGTATATAATAATCACACTGTACCCCATAATGCACAATTATTATGTGTTACTTAAAAGTTTTTTTAAAAAATTGGCTTACTGAGTGAGATGGCATAACTTGTTGCTTATACTGTGAAATTTGAAATTCTGAGTGTAAGCAGACATTTAAGCCCTTTTGAGCTGTAAGAGGTCTCTGTAAAATTTAATCTTGGAGACAATAACAAATTAAGATCTTAACTGCCTCTGAAATCAGCAAGAATATAAAAATTATAGTTTATACAAAAATCAAGGTAACAATTTGTATTCATTGAACAAATATTACCCAGGCATTCACTGGATTCCACACCATAAGAGGGACTTGAGATATAGTTGTAACAATTAAAAAGCCTTAGATGTGACTGTAGCACATACCTGTAATCCCAGCAACACCAGATGCTGAAGTAGGAGGATTGCAAGTTCAAGATCAGCATCAGCAATTTAGCACAAAAAAAAGTCTCAATAAAAATATAAAGGGTTGGGGGTGTAGCTTAGTGATAGAGCACTGCTGGGTTCAAACAGCAGTACCAGGGTGAGGGGGAGCATCTGCTCTCACAGAGCCTAGGTGAGGGGAAGATGATACATAGATATGAAAAATGTATTCATGTTATAGAAGATGTTCTAAGCACTTTCAAAAAAAGCAGGATAAGAAGACAGAGGTAATAGGAGGATGGTCAATTTTAAATACATAAGAAAAAATATTCATGCTTGAAATATTCAGAGGAATGGAAAGAAACTATTTCAAAATAGATAATAAAGAAAAAGAAAACAGTTGATTGTCATTTCTGTTATATCTCATAAAGGAAATTTCATACATACCTAACTTTAGACCTTAAAGCATTCAAATGTTCTTTATCAAATCAGTTTATTCTAAAAGTCTTTGTTGATTTAAAACTGTATTGATTTTGCCTTATTTTCTTATTGGGTTACACCACAATCTTGATTTCTTATGTCAGAACATTCATCAATTCATTAGAAACCTATAGTCCACAAACAAAAATGCCTGCTATTTATTTAAAAGCTAATATTGCTTAAGAGAATAAGACAAGCCACAGCCTGAGAAAAAAAATTTATAAAACACATATCTAATAAGACTATTGCCCAAAACATGCAAAGAACTTTTAAAATACAGCAATAAGAAAACAAACCTAATTTTAAAATGGGCAAAAGACCTGAACAGACACCTCACTAAAGAAAATACATAGGTAACATATGGAAAGATACTCCACATCACATATCACTAGGGAATGGTAAATTAAACAAGTTACTACTAGCCCCCTATCAGAATGATCATAATGCAGAACACTGACAATGTTAGATGCTGACAAGTATATAGAACAACAGCAATTCTCACTCACTGTTGATGGAAAGGCACAGTCACTTTGGAACAGAGTTGACAGTTTCTTATAGAATTAAACATACTCTTCTCACATGATTTAGAAATTATACTCAATATTTACCCAAAGGAGTTAAAAACTTATGTCCATACAAGAATATGTAAATAGATGTTATAGCAGTTTTGCTCATAGTGCCAAAAGGTAAACCAACCAAGATGTCTTTTACTAGGTGACTGTATGAAGAATGAACATACAGAAAATGGAATATGACTCAGCACTTCAAAGAAATGAGCTATCAACCCATGAAAAGGCATGAAGAACCTTAAATGCATATTACTAAGTAAAAAGGGTCGGTCTCAATAGATTGCATTCTGTATAATTCCAACTATGACATTCTTTTAATGTTTTTATTAGTGCATTATAGTTATAAATATTTTTACATAATCATATATGCATGGAATCTACCACTTTAAAAAGCAAAATATGCACACAGAAAAAGATCAGTAGTTGTCAGGTATTAAAAGGGAGAAAGGGACTGGGTGGTCCATGTCTGTAATACCAGCAACTAGGGAAGCTGAGGCAGAAGGATCACAAACTCTAGTCCAGCCTCAGCAACTTAGCAAGGCCCTGTCTCAAAATAAAAAATAAAAAGGGCTGGGGGTGTAGCTCAGTGGGAAAGTTCAATCAAAAAAATAAAAAATGTGGGGGGTGTCAGTCAGTGGTATACAAGGTATTTTTAGGTTAGTAAAACTATTTTGTATGATTTTATAATGGTAAATAGATGTCATTGGGCACTTGTTCAAAATAGCAAGAGTGAACCTTAATATAAACTATGGACTTTGGGTGATATTGATGTGTCAATATAGGTTCATTGATTGTTACAAATGTACCACTGGTGCAGGATGTTGCTAGTGAGGAAGGCTGTGTGTTTGTCAAGGCAGAGGGTGTATGGGAAATTTCTGTACTTTGTGCTCAATTTTGCCATGAACCTAAAACTACTCTAAAAAATAAATCCCATGTTTTTTAAAGAAAATATTGCCTTTAGTCAGCACAGGTAGCTTTTTGTTTAACAAAAGTAAAGATCAGATAAGTCATTTGTGATGTCTGCATCATCAGCATTTATAATTTTAAAATATTTTCAAATGTATGATTTTATTCAGTATTATTCATTTGATAAACTTTCTATGCATAAAAGAAAAGAACTTTATTTAGAAAAATAAAATGATGTGGGGTTTGCTTTTCCTTTTTTGTTTTTGTGGTACTGGGGATTGAATCCAGGGCATGCTAGGCAAGAGCTCTACCACTGAGCCACGTCCTCAGCCCTTTCAAATTTTTTCTTTTCAGTCATGCTAAGTTGTCCAGGTTGGCCTCAAACTTGGGATCCTTCTGCCTCAGCGTCCAAAGTGGTTGGAATTACAGGCATGTACAACTCTGCCTAGCTATGTTTTTGTGAAGAGTAAATTTTAGAATTGTTCAAGTCATAGAAGATGAAATTTTAGGGTGAAAAAAAAGAACCATAAAAAAGTGAATACAAGTGATAGATTGGGAAGAGAGATTTTCATTAACAAAGAATTAGAATTTCTGTATAATACTTCTATACATCAAAACAAAAAGGACCTAGCAGCCCAGGAGGCTGAGGCAGGAGGATCATGAATTCAAAGCCAGCCTCTGCCTTAGCAAGGCACTAAGCAACTCAGTGAGACCCTGTCTCTAAACAATATACAAAAAAGGGCTGGGAATGTGGCTCAATGGTTAAAGTGTCCCTGAGTTCAATCCCCAGTAACAATAAATAAATAAATAAATAAATAAATAAATAAATAAATAATAAAACAAAACAAAGGATAATAGAAAAATAGGGTGACAATAATCCCAGTTACTTGGGAGGCTGAAGGAAAAGGATCACTAGTTTAAGGTTAGTCTTAGCAAGTTAGCGAGAAACTGTCTCAAAATCAAACATAAAGAAACCTAGAGAAGTAGATCAATGATAGAGCGCTCCTGGATTCAACCCCCCAGTATCCTACCCCACCATACCCCCAAAAAGAGGAAGAAAAAGAAAAGTTTAAAAATATGACCAGACAACTTAAAGAAGAGGGAACATCAATGGGCAGTTAAATGAAAAGATGCTGAACCTTACTCTCAGTTAACACAGAAATTAATTTAAAATTACAAAATACCACTTCACACCCATTGTATTAGCAAGAGATTTAAAGCATGGCCATACCCAATGTACAAGAGGACACGAAATATATACAGTCTCTTATATAGCTAGTAGGAGTACACCTTGATAAAACCTTTATTAAGTAATCTGATAATATCTGGTAAAACTGAAGATGCATGCACTCCACCTTGGAGTTTCACACACATGCTGACATGCACAGGAAACATCACAGTAACTACATGACAGTGGTGCTCATTCTTCATAGAGAAAAACAGGAAACAATCTAAATGTCTATCCATAAGAGAATGGGTTTATATAATGAAGAACTTTCCTTCAAATATTTCCAAATGTCAAGAAAATGATGAAAATAATAAAGCAAAAGAACATTTGTTGAATCTCACAGTTTTAACAATGAAAGTAAACATATCCAATAAAACAGCAGTTCTTTGATACTATGTTTAGCATCCATCTACCTTAAAATATAAATGGAAATTATCCTCACCTGTAAAACCAATTTATCTTCAAGAAAATAAGTACCAAATCTCAAATCTTTATCTATTGTCCAGATCTCTTCTCAGAGCTACAAACTGCCTAACGAACATCTCCACTTGAATGAACTCAAAACTGGACATTATCTTCTCCACCAAACTTGTTCTTCTCTCTCAACGCGTGGCAACTTCATTCACACCATTGTAAAGACATAGATCTAGACGCTATCCTATACTCCTTCCTCATGCCCCTTTATTCATGCAACCATGATGTTCCATCCTATCTCCTACATACTTTAATGTTATCCCCTATTTACACTAACTACTGAGAGCTAATCATCTTCTCTCACCTAAATTGCAACAAGCACCTTTTAAAGGAACTTTGCCCCAATGAAACCAATTACACAATACACTATAACCAACATGTTTTTAACAAGCATAAATACGATCAATGAACTGTCACCTACTATTTAACCTTTTGGTTTTTTGTTTTGTTTTGTTTTGTTTTTGTTTTCTTTTTGGTACCAGGGATTGAACCCAGGGATATTTAACCACCAAGACACATCCCCAGTCCTTTTTTGTATTTTACTTACAGACGGGTCTTGCTGAGTTGTTTAGGGCCTTATGAAGTTGCTGAGGCTGGCTTTGAACTCACAATCCTTCTGTCTCAGCATCCCAAGCCTGGAATTACAAGCATGAGCCACCTTGCCCCGATACTCAAACTTTCTTGGCGGTTCTCCACTGTTTTCAGGTTCTAGTCCTTAATATGACTCAAAGACCCCTGATCTGGCCCTATCAATGGCTCCATCCTCCCCAGTCTACATTCTTTCTTACATCTAGGACTTTGAATTTGCAGTTCTGCCAGAAGCCCTTCTCTCAAAACTCCTTTTCACCTTAGTAATTCCCAGTTTGTCCTTCACCTGTCAACCTAAATATTCCTAATCATGGGAATGCTTTTTTGCCTATGCAAGAGAGAGAGAGGTCTTTCTTCTCTCATCCCACAGTCCCCAGGATTTACTTCAATCATGCCACTTAACACACCATGCATTTGTGCATTTGCTTTTCCATAATCCTTATTAGGTAACAAGCTTCATAAGGGCAGGTTCACTACAGAAGCCCTAAAACCTAGCTCAAAAGATTTACAGGTTACCCCAATTAGAATGGCGATTATCAAGAATACGAGCAACAACAGGTGTTGGCGAGGATGTGGGGAGAAAGGTACACTCATACATTGCTGGTGGGGCTGCAAATTAGTGCAGCCACTCTGGAAAGCAGTGTGGAGATTCCTTAGAAAACTCGGAATGGACCTTCCATTTGACCCAGCTATCCCACTCCTTGGCCTATACCCAAAGGACTTAAAATCAGCATACTACAGAGATACAGCCACATCAATGTTCATAACTGCTCAATTCACAATAGCCAGACTGTGGAACCAACCTAGATGCCCTTCAATTGATGAGTGGATAAAGAAACTGTGGTATATATATACAATGGAATATTACTCAGCCATAAAGAATGATAAAATTATGGCATTTGCAGGCAAATGGATGAAATTGGAGAATATCATGCTAAGTGAGATAAGCCAATCTCAAAAAGCCAAAGGACGAATGATATCGCTAATAAGTGGAGGATGACACATAATGGGGGGGAGGGAAGGGTTAGTGTTAGGGTTAGAGTTAGAGTTAGGGAGGGGGGCAAGTATGGAGGAAGGAAGCACTGTATAGAGGGTAAAGAGGGGTGGGAGTGGTGGGGGAAATGGAAAAAATAACAGAATGAATCAAACAACATTACTCTATGTAAATTTATGATTACACAAATCGTATGCCTTTGCGCCATGTACAAGCAAAGAAACAGCATGTGTCCCATTTGTTTACAATAAAAAAAAAAGAGAAAAAAAAAAAAAGATTTACAGGTTGTGTTTTCTTTAAAAAGCAAGAAACTGCAATTTCTAGGTTAAAACCGTTTTACGTGGTTACTCAGTTCACCTTAAAATTCATTTTCAAAATTGTTTCAAATATTTTAACTATTATTAGTTTTGTTTGTTTGTTTTCCAGTGTTGGGAATCAAACCAAGGGCCTTATACTGTGCTATACCCAACCAGATCTTAATTTAACTAGCTAGTGGTAAACAGTTGTTTAGCACGCACACAGGCCTGTGGTCCCCAGCACTGCAAAAAAAAAAAAAAAAAAGAAGCAGTTATTCAGATAAGAACTTTAATTCCTGTGAAGGTGTTTTATAGAGTACCAATCTCTAAATATTATACATAGGGCTATGGAAAAAATTGAAACATTCTAAGATAACTGGGAGAGATCTGTAATAGAATACTGAGTAAGAAAAGCCTGGAATAAATTTCTCCATGTGAAATTGCTGACTCATTTCTTTGTATTCTAGATATTAAACTTTGTCAATTAAAAAATTTAAAATAATGGCTTCTCAATGTTGACTTAATTATCAATTAATTCAAAAGGTAAAAATTTGTTAGTTTACTAGCCATTCACATTTCTTTTTTTATGCCTATTTATGATATTAGCTCATTTTTCTATGAGACAGTTTTGCAATTAAAAGTTGAGATGGGTTATTGAAATGTAGTTAAAACATCACACCCATTTAAAGTACATAATTCCAAAGTTTTTAGTACATTCACAGGGTTGGGCATCATCACTATATAATTTGAGAACATTTTCATCACCCTAAAGAGACACTCCATCCCCACAACAGTCTCTTCCCACTCCCCTTGCTTTTGCTCACAGCCCTAGGCAACCATTAATTTACTTTCCATCTCAGTAGACTAGCTTTTCTGGGCATTTCATTTAGCTGGAATTGCAAGACATTTTTAAAAGCTCTCTAAACATACTCATTTAAAACTTCTTTCACATATTCCAAATATTTCCCCATCTTTCATTTGTCAAATCTATTTCAAGGCTGTTTCTGGCCTTTTCTAAGGAAAGATTGTCCTGATCTCAAGTAAACATACATTCGCATTTTTTTTGTTTGGATGTTTTTATTTTTGTTTTTGTACCAGGGATTGAACCCAGAGGTGCTTTATCACTGAGCCACATTCCCAGCCCTTTTTATTTTTTGAGACAGTGTCTCACTAAGTTGCTTAGGGCCTCGCTAAGTAGTTAAGGCTGGCCTTGAACTTGTGATCGTCCTGCCTCAGCCTCCCAAATTGCTGGGATTACAGGAAGGTCCCACCACACCCAGCCTCATGTATATTTTCCAGTAGTACATACGTAGCTTCGATTTTAACACCCAAATCATTACTGCATCTAAAACTGATTCTAGAGAAATGAATGTATCCCATCCAAACAGCCAGTTGTCTCTTATTATCAAGTAATTATCTTTTCTCTTTATTTGAAATGGCATCTTCATCATTTCCTAAATTTATATAGATTTTGGTCTGTCTCTGGATTTTTTAAAAATTCTGCTCCTTTCATCTGTCTTTTCCAGAATCCATCCCTGTACTTGAATAATACATTTTAAAATCTGGTAGCAGATATTGCCCTCTTGCTCTATTTTTCAAACATTTCTTAGAACATTGATATTGCATTTATTATGAATTAATCTATGAAGAATTTATACTTTTGCAATGTTGAGCATTCATGTAACAGGTATGATTTCTTAGTCATATTTTCCTTTTTTGTCACCAATTTAAGTTTTATAGCTATTTTATAATTTATAAAATCCCACATATTTTTAGCTAATTTCATTTATTTATTTGATATATTTCATTATCTATTTAAATGGGATTCCCTCCACCATAATTTTTTTTATTTTAATTTATTTTTATTGTAAACAAATGGGACACATGTTGTTTCTGTTTGTACATGGAGTAACAGCATACCATTTGTGTAATCATACATTTACATAGGGTAATGATGTTTGATTCATTCTGTTATTTTTTCCCTTCTCCCCCTCCCCTCCCATAATTTTTTTCTATCAGTTTACCAGTATATAGTATATTAGGAAAGTTACTAACTTCAATGTATAAACATATTCAAAGATATTTTTAAATTATTTCATTAATATTCATTATTATCTGCCTTATACTTAATTAGAACTAAATATTATAAACCGAACACAGGTATAGCCCATCTCTGACTATACTCAACAAGTTTAAGTTTCCCAAGGAAAACCAGAGATAATTGCAAATAAATAGCAGAATGAATTACACAGCCATCATCTTGAGATAAAAGCAGCATGCTGGAAGTAAAGGAACACAACCCTATTCCACTCAGGGTCCATCGGATGTAACTGCCTATCTTAAAAAGGGACTAACTCCTTAACTTTGAAACACTAAATTTGTCTCACAAACTGACTTACGTTTCCCAAGAAAAACTGAAAGCTCTCATGTGAAAATGCATCCTTGTTAAAGAGGAATCTCACTAAATGTGGAATAAATTATAATAGGAAAATCATAAAAATTTATTCAGTGGTGAACTAAGAATGATTTTTGTGTTACAAAGTTAATTTGGTGGCGATTATCAAGAATACAAGCAACAATAGGTGTTGGAGAGGATGTGGGGAAAAAGGTACACTCATATATTGCTGGTGGGACTGCAAATTAGTGCAGTCACTCTGGAAAGCAGTGTGGTGATTCCTTAGAAAACTTGGAATGGACCTACCATTTGACCCAGCTATCCCACTCCTCGGCCTATACCCAAAGGACTTAAAATCAGCACACTACAGAGATACAGCCACATCAATGTTCATAGCGGCTCAATTCACAATAGCCAGACTATGGAACCAACCTAGGTGCCCTTCAATTGATGAATGGATAAAGAAACTGTGGTATATATATACAATGGAATATTACTCAGCTATAAAGAATAATAAAATTATGGCGTTTGCAGGCAAATGGATGAAATTGGAGAATATCATGTTAAGTGAGATAAGCCAATCTCAAAAATCCAAAAGAGGAATGATCTCACTGATAAGTGGATGATGACACTTAATGGGGGGGTGGGAGGGGGACAAGAATGGAGGAAGGAGGGACTGTATAGAGGGAAAAGAGAGGTGGGAGGGGTGGGGGGGAAGGAAAAAAATAACGGAATGACTCAAACATCATTACTCTATGTAAATATATGAATATGCAAATGGTATGCTGTTACTCCATGTACAAACTGAAACAACATGTATCCCATTTGTTTACAATAAAAATAAATTTAAAAAAAAAAAAACAAAGTTAATTTGGAAGCAAAAGGGGCAACTATGTTGCTTTTCCTTCTTTTACTAACTCGAATACACTTCAAGAGACTATAATCAAAATAAAGAACCTATAAATTATGCTAATAAAATCTTACTACACTAATGATTCTGTGATTGAGACTGTTAAGAGCTGACTAATACTAGTGCAGGAAGTGCAAAAGGGCAGCATTGCTTCCTACTGTTTTTCTTCTGTTTCTCTCTGACAACGTGGCCGTGTATCTTTCACATTTCTCTTCTGCCAATGTCAGGTCTAAGTATATAGGTACTTTCATGAGGACAGATTAACCCTTATCTCAAACACAGGCAATTATCCCAAAACAATTTTTTTTTTTCCAGTACTGGGGATGGATCCCCAGGTCTTACACATACGAGGCAAGAGCTCTACCACTGTGCTGTATCCCCAGCCTTTCTTCATTATACTTTTGCAATCCATGCAGTCAAAAAGAAAAATATGTATACATAAGATTAAGCTATTAGCCTGGGGTTCATGTAAACTTGTTGGTGCTACAGTGGTTTCTGGTGAATATGTATTATTCTGATAACCCTCCCATTTTATGATATACAGTAAAAAATACAGAAGATCAGGCTGGGGAGATAGCTCAGATGGTAGAGTGCTCGCCTCGCAAGCACAAGGCCCTGGGTTCAATCCCCAGCACTGTAAAAAAAAAAAAAAAAAAAAAAAAAAAAAAAAGATCTAATAAATGAGACAAGAAGTATAATCCTCATTCCTGCACCACCTACAGCAATAATCAATCAACTATTGAGAGGGTGTGACATTCCTTTGTAGAAAACTAATCTTAGAATTTCTAGCATGCAGACAATGGGATAGAATTGATATACATTCTAATCATTGTTGCCATTAATTTGCTATGTTATATTGGCCCATCTACTTTATATCTAGGACTTATTTATTATCTAAAAAACTCCAAATAATATTACCCACCCTACTTCTTTTAAATGAGTTTTAAGAAGACTAAAATCTCTAAGAGATAACAGCCAATTTTAACTCTTCCATTTTAAAAACAGAAATCATATCAATTCCACAAAAGCACCTAGAAGGAATCAGATCAATACAAAAGAATAAAACATTAAGATAAAGAAGTATTGCTGGGCTGGGATATAGTTCAGTGGCAAAGCATCTGCCTTGCATTCACAAAGCCCTGGATTAGACTCCCAGTTCCAAAAAAGATTAAAAAAAAAAAAAAAGTAGTATTACTAAGAAATAAGTTCTGCAGAAGTTTAGAAAAGACAAAAATGGTGAGGGTAGAAGGAAGATATGACTCCTTGTTTAACAAGGAGACTTAGTTTTAATAAAACAAGGCAGTAAAGGCAACTACAAGCATTAATAAAAACAAGAAACCACCTACTGTGAAACCAAGAAATAACTACAATTTCATACTGTGGTATGGTATTCAATACCATGAAAAAAAAAAAGGACAAAATGAAAAGCAAAGCTCCCACAATTTCACTGATCCCAAGCAAAGTGCAGATTTTTTAAGTTAAATCAAAGTTTAGAAAAGTCCTATTAAAACATATAAATGATACTCAACTAAATCTCTGAGTCTTAACTGAGGCTCCGAGGAAATATCTGCCACTATTTCCATAATCCAAAATGAGATGCTACACTAAAAGTACAAAGCCTGCAAAGGAGGTAATTTTTTTTAAAAGGGGTGGGGAGGCTTGGGAATGTAGTTCAGTGTTAACAGTGCTTGTCTAGCATGTGTGAGTTCCTGGGTTCAATTCCTAGTACTGAGAAAAAAGAAAAAAGAAAAAAAGATTTGCCTGTAGGAGATATCTGGCCTTTATTAGAAATAAAAATCTCCCATTAAAAATAAATAAATAAAAGCAGTTTTACAATACTTAGCAGAACACCCATCTCCAACCAATTTCCAGTGAGGGTTGGGATAGGGAACATATGGAGAGATCAACATAGAAATGGGGATAAGAGTTTTTTTTCAGATACAGCTGTCATGTTATTCCCAAATTGAAGGGAGATGGACAGGTTCTTCTCCCCCACTTCTAGCCTAATAAGGCAGCTTTCAGGATAACACTCTGAAAGCTTGATATCTGCCTTTTAGAGATTAAGGACTCTGTAGACTGATGATATCTTCTACCCAAGAAATCTAAATATTACATCTGACTGAAGTGGTCCATGGCAGCAGAAGAGACTGATTGCGAAGTAACTACAACTGTCCACTCACTGCAGGCCAAAGTGTTTCCTACACAAAAGTTGTGAAAGGTTATTTCTTAACACCTTAAACTTGAAAGTTGTCTTAGGTTTAATTAAGATTGGGTCTTAATTTCTCTCAGCATTGTTTTGTAGTTTGCCATTTGCAGTTCTTGAACATCTTTTTATGCTTCATATGTGCAATACTGTTAAGGGCATTTTTAAATTTCAAAGTCTGATTATTATATACTAGTATATAGAAATGCAGTTATTTTAATATACTTTATCTTATATTCTGCAATATTGAGAAACTCACGTAATACTTTTAGGAGAATTTTGTAGAAACTCACAAAATTTCTACATAAATTATGCAACTTATTTCATAAACTATTTCATAAATTATTTGTTATTTCATTCCTAATCTGAAAAAAACTATTTATTATTGCCTGCTTTCACCAGTTAGCATTTTTTTTTTTTTTTTTTTTGCGGTGCTAGGGATCGAACCCAGGGCCTTGTGCTTGTGAGGCGAGCACTCTACCAACTGAGCTATCTCCCCAGCCCACCAGTTAGCATCTTTGGCACAATGTTGAAATATAGCAGTGAAGGCAGATATATTTGTCTTGTTTCCCATTTTAGGAATAAAGCATTTAGTTTCTCACCTTTAAGTACAGTGTATTTCCTACCATTAAGTACAGTAGGAGTGTTAGAAATGCCCTTTATCAGATTAAGGAATTTCTCTTGTATTTTTAGTTTGCTAGAACTTCTGCTAGAATTCTAAACAGAAATAAATACTAGATTTATTGCTGGCATTTTTCTGAATACACTGAGATGATCACATAGGTTGTCTTTTTGTTTATTTTGTTGTTAATAAGGCTAATTACATTGACTGGTTTTGAATTTAAACTGAACTTGTATTCCTGCACTAAATCCCACTTGACATGTGCCCTCTGGTACTAGGAACTGAACCCAGGGGTGCTTTACCACTGAGATACATCCCCAGTCCTTTTCATTTTTTGAGACAGGGTCTCGCTAAAGTTGCCAAGGATGTCTTTGCATTTGGTGATCCTGCTGCTGAAGCTTCCAGAGTGACTGGTACTACAGGCATGCACCACAATGCCAGGCAGACATTATTATTATTTTAACATATTACATGTAATCTGTTGAAACTTTTAGAATTTTTGCATCTGTGTTATTGAGGGATATTGGTTGGTGTTTTTTCTTTCCTGAAATGCTTTTCGTTTAGATCAATATAATGATGTCCTTATAGAATGAGTTGGGGAGCATTCCCTACTTATCTCTTTTCTGGAAGCATTTATGTAAAACTGATGTTATAACTTCCTAAAATATTTGGTCGAATTCATCCATGAAGTCATATCTAGGACTGGAGTTTTCTTTCTTGGTAGTTTGTAAACTACAAACACAATTTTTAAATAGATAATAGAACTATTGCTGATACCTATTTCATCATGAGTAAATTTTCATTAATTTGTATCTTTCAAGAACATTTTAATTTCATCAAACCTGTCAAATTCAAAGGCATAAAATTCTTCATTTTACCTTATTATTCTGTTAATATCTATAGAATCTTTACAGTTATTGCACATCTGTTTCATGATCCTAAAGGATCAAACCATTTCCAAGTGACTGAATTGCATCCTAAGACAATGTTCAAAGTATCAAAGTATTATTTTAGTCATGCTGATATATCTACCACCCAACAAAGTAAAACTCACAATATCTCACATCCAAAGAATACTACCCAATTATAAAGGTAATAATATTGCTTGCCTACTAGAAATATTTAAGGATTAACCATTGCAAATTCGAAAGATTTACTGGCTCTACAATGACAAAATAGAGTTATAAATAACCAGTGGAAAATTATACCTTGCCTGTAAAAAAAGAGGGAAAGGACTGAAAATTACTGTGCTTTTTTTATTACTATCTGTTTAATACCTTAAAGAAGGATTCTGAGACCTTTAGAAAAGTGATCCTTATGGGTTCACATCAGAATGACTAGAAAGCTTTTTGGAAGTATCTTTGCCTGAATCCTGTTTGTCACCAAAAGTTCTGATTCAGTAGGTCAAGGTCAGAGATATTCTGGAAAACGCTTCCTAGGTGATTCTTTTGTACACCTCTGACTAAGTATTGTCTATTTGCATGAACATAACAAAGGAAAACTAAAAATTTCTTAATAGAAGGCAAAGGTCTTAAGGTCATCTCATGCATCATTTTTCTTAGGATCAAACTCTACTTTGATATCATCTTTTACTTCAATGACCAGTTCGAGCACCTGTAACCAGAACACAGCTGCTGGATTCAAATCAAAAAGGATGCCATTGTTTCTATTTCTGCAGTCACAGTGAAGCAGCACTAATAATGTAATAGTGCTGCAGTCATGGGGAAGACTACACACTACTTACACAATAGCTGATTGATAAGCAAGAAATCTACAATAGTGTTCTGCAACTGTGAGCG
Source organism: Sciurus vulgaris (assembly GCF_902686455.1). Classification (NCBI taxonomy): domain Eukaryota; kingdom Metazoa; phylum Chordata; class Mammalia; order Rodentia; family Sciuridae; genus Sciurus; species Sciurus vulgaris. The sequence continues at coordinate 78,651,989 of NC_136470.1, read as the reverse complement.
GTGGCTTGAATTAAACAGTTCTCTAATTTGTACAGAATTTTTCTAGCTTTCTACCCTCTTTCAAAAATTGCAGTTTTTAGATAACTACTATAAAAGGTTATTTTGTTTAATTTTTAGTTGTAGATGAACACCTTTATTTATTTTTGTGGTGCTGCGGATCAAACCCAGTGCCTCACATGACAGGCAAGCACTCTACCACTGAGCTACAACCCCAGTCCCAAGGTTATTTCTTAATACCTCAAAATACTGGGTTCTCCTCAAGAGATTAAGAAACATAATAATTTTTGCTGAAAATTCTTTGTCTAACCAAATATTTAGAAATATGTTCTTTTGGTATATTCGTCTTGACACTATTATATAAAGAACTCCTCTAGAAAGTAACAGAAGTTTTGACTACCAGACAACTTTCACATACAATTTAACCTTCTGGTTCTTTTTGTGTGTCAATAAGAGAGGTTCCAGTAGTCACGTCATTTTAAATCTTTTAAAAGAAAAGGCACAAAAATAGGTGTACAATGCACTTCCATGTACCCATCACCTAGTTCTCACAATTATCAAAACCATCATGCTTGCTTCCTAAAGTCCTACTGCTTTTATAGTTGATGTATGTTTTCTTTTTTTAATCAGTATTGTTAATTATACATCCTAGAGGGTTTCACTATGGCATATTCATACATGCACATAACACAATCTGATCAATTTCATTCCCTATTAACTCTCCTTGCCCCTCACCTTCCCCTTCTCCTTCCTCTACACTAACAGTCTGTCTCTCTTCTATTCATCTTTTTTCCTTCCTCTAGTTTCCAAATGAGAGAAAACATGTGATACCTGTTATTTCACCTAATGGATGTTCTCCAGTTCCATCCATTTTTCTGCAAATAACATAATTTTCTTCTTCATGGCTAAATAATACTCTGTTGTGTAGATAAACCATATTTCCTTTACCCATTCATCTGCTGATGGGCACCCTAATTTGACTATTGCAAATTGTGCTGCTGTGATAAATCTGGTATCTCTAAGGTATGTTGACTTCAATTCTTTCAGATAAATACTGAGGAGAGGTACAGATGGTTTACATGGTAGTTCTTTTTTAGTTTTATGAAAAACCTCCATACTGATTTCCATAGTGGTTGTACTAACTTCTGCATTCCTACCAACAGTGCATGAAGGTTCCTTTTTCCTCACATCCTTGCCAGCATTTATTGATATTTGTATTTTTGATGACTGCCATTCTGACAAGGATGAGCAAAATCTCAATGTAATTTTGATTTGCATTTTCCTGATGGTTAAAGATGATGACCATTTTTTCACATAATTATTTGCCAATTGTGCTGCTGCTTTTGAGAGGTATCCATTCAGTTCATTGGCCTATTTATTGAATGGGCTATTTGTTTTGTTGTTGTTGTTTTTAACTTCTTTATATATTCTGGATATTAATCCTGTTGTAAGAGTGACTAGCAAAGATTTTCTCCCACTCTGTATACTGTCTCTTCACTGTTTTCTCCTTGGCTGTTCAGAGCTTTTTAATCTGATGCCATTCCCTTTATCAATTTTTGCTCTTGTCTTCTGAGTTATAGGAATCCTGCTGCCTGGATCTAATCTTGCAGTGTTTCCCCCATGTTTTCTTCTAGCAGTTTCAAAGTATCAGGTCTTCTATTTAGGTCTATAATCTATTTTGAACTGACATTTGTATAGGGCGAGAGATTAGATCTATGATCTAAGTTTTCTCCTACATATGGATAACCAATTTTCCCAGAGCCCTTGGTTAAAGAGGCTGTGTTTTCTCCAACTCGTTTTTTGATGCCTCGTCCAGAATCAGATGACAGAGCTGTATGCATTTATTTATGTGGCTTCTATTCTAGTCCTTTGGTCTACATGTTTTTATGCTAATGCCATACTGTTTTTGTTGTGATGACTCTGTAATATATTTTGGAATAGAGTATTGTGATACCTCTAGTATTGCTCTCTTCATTCAGGATTGCTTTGGTTATTCTGGGTCTTTTGTTCTCCCATATGAATTTTAGAATTGTTTCTTCTAGCTCTGTGAAGAATTTCATTGGTATTTTGATGGGAGTTTGCCTTGAATCTGTAGATTCAAGATTCTTTTGGTAGTATGGACATTTTAACAATATTAATTCAATCTATCCATAAATACTGGGAGGTGTTTCCTCTTCTAGTATCTTTTTCAATTTCTTTTTTTTTCTTTTTTTTATTATTTAAACAAATGGGATACATGTTGTTTCTCTATTCAATTTCTTTTTCTTCTTCAGTGTCTTGTAATTTTTATTGTAGAGGTTTTTCACCTTGGATAGTTTGGGAAGTTTTTTTTTTGTTTTGTTTTGGGTTTTTTTGATTGTTTTTTTGGCAGTGCTGGGGATGGAACCCAGGGACTTATGCATTCAAGGCAAGCAAGCACTCTACCACTGAGCTACACTCCCAGTCCTTATTCCAAGGTTATTGTCATTGTTTGTTGAAGCTATTATGAATGGCATTTTTCCCTGATTTATTTCACAGTGGGTTGACAACTGATATATAGAAAAGCTACGGATTTTTGTAAGTTAATGTTCTATTCTGCTATTTTGCTAAACTGTTTATCACACCTAGAAGTGTTCTGGTGGAGCCATTAGGATCTTCTAACTATAGTATAATCATCTGCAAATAGAACTAATTTGACTTCTTACTTTCCTATATGTATCCTTTTTATTTCTTTCTCTTCCCTAATTGCTCTGGCTAAAATTTCAAGTATTATATTGAATAGGAGTGGTGAGAATGAGCATCCCTTTCTTGTTCCTAATTTTAAAGAAAATGCTTTGGCTTTCCCCATTTACTATGATTTTGGCTTTGGGTTTGTCATATATAGGCTTTATAATGCTGAAGTAAGATCCTTCTTTCTCTAGTTTCTTAGGGCTTTTATTATGAAGAGGTACTGAATTTGTTGAAGGAATTTTCTGCATCTATTGAGACGATCATGTGATTTTTATACTTGATTCTATTGTGTACTGTATTATTACTGATTTGTATATGTTAATGCTAACGTATTTTAACATAAATCCCAGACCCTGTATTATTTTATTGATTTTTAATAAGGATTATAAACAAACCTCTTTACCAATACCATATATAAATTAATTTAATATTTCATATCCATTTCATGATTAACTTTCTCATATTATTTCAGAATGTATTAGTTTTGTCCAAAACCATATCTTTTTGTCCCATATTGTAATATACTAAAATATTTTGCCTGAAAAGATGTGAAATTTTGAAAATGTCACCTCTAGTTTCCTATTGTTTCCTATTATGATCCACCAAAATCTTTAACATGACATACAACATTTTTTTTTTTTTTTTTTTTTTTTTTTTTTTTTTTTTTTTGCTGGACTGGGGATCGAATTCAGGGTCTTGTGCTTTCGAGGCAAGCGCTCTACCAGCTGAGCTATCTCCCCAGCCCAACATATAACATCTTGCATGACTGAACTTCTACCCAAATCAAGATCCGAGATACAACTGAGATCTCTCCTGGCTCCATGATGATCTAATTTTTTTTTTTTTTTTTGAGGTACTGGGGATTGAACTCCAGGGCACTCAGTCAATCACTGAGCCACATACCCAACCCTATTTTCGTATTTTATTTAGAGACAGGGTCTCGCTGAGCTGCTTAGCACCTCACTTTTGCTGAGGCTGGCTTTGAATTTGTGATCTTCCTGCCTCAGCCTCCTGAGCTGCTGGGATTATAGAAGTGCACCATGGTATCCATCCCAAACTTTTCTTAATGAGTAAATCAAACCAATTAAAAATGGATTAAATAAATCAAGAATGTACAGCTGACTAAAAGCAAAAACAACCCACTGCATGAATCTTGACTGAATACTGAACTGAAGAGGAAAGCAAAAAAAAAAAAAAAAAAAAAAAAAAAAAAATCTAGTTATAAAAGATATTACTGGCACAATTGAGAAAATTTGAAGGTATAATTATTGTTAGGGTTATAAATGGAGTATGGGAGTATTTCCTTATTTTTAGGAGATGCATACCAAAATTTCAAATGATTCAGGGGAAAATATGTGTTCTGTGTATATAGATATGTAAATGTTTATGTAAAATAGGGACACAAATATACAGAGCTAGTGGGCTAAAATATATTAACTGGTAAATCCAAATTGAGTTTGTTTGTAGATGTTCACTGCACAATTGTTTCAACTCTTCTGTAAGTCTGAATATTTTTAAAATAAAAAGTTGTGGGAGAAAGGGGGGAAAAATGTATTGCTTTCTTTTCCCCAGTAATATGTTTAGTTTTTTCTGATAACACTGATTATTGTAAACAATACTTTAAAAACAGCAAGTCCCTGGGTTCCCAGCACTACAAAATTAATAAATAAATGTTCAAAACCAGAAATAAAATGTGCTGGTAGTCTTTCCAGACTTTCAAATTTTTTTAACTGGTATATAAAAACATGAAATTTGTACCTATAATATACTATGTGATGTTTTAATACATGTATACACTATGTAATGTTTAAAGCAAGGCTAAACAGCCTAATATGTGTGAGGTTCAAGATTTGATCTCCAACACCATACAAAATAATAAACAATTTATAAATCAGTTTAAGTATATCCATCTTCTCAAACATTTATCATTTATTTTTTAAAAACCTTCAAAATGCTTTCTCTAGCTTTCTAAAATTACAGCATGTAACTATTATACGTAGTCATACACCAGAACTTCTTACTCCTAACTAACTGTAGCTTAGTACCATTGATCAACCTTTCCCCTTCCCTTCCTCCCTCTAGGCTATGTAATGTGTATCTTTTGATATATGCAAAGTCATATTATATGTTCTAATTAATTTCTTTAATCTGCTTTCTTTCACTTATATCATAGACATCATCTGCATAAATTGAAATCCACACCCTTTCTCTTTTATGAAAAGTTGAAAAATGCAATGGTTTAGAGAAGAAGTTGGCAAACTTTCTTTAAAGCATCAGATAGTAAATACAGTCATCCCTTGGTATCAGTGGGGGATGGGTTCCAGGACCCTCAGTGGATACCAAAATCTGTAGGTGCCCAAGTTCCTAACATAAAATGACATAGTAATTGCATATACATCCTCCTGTACACTTTAAAAAAAATCTATTTATAATACCTAATAAACTGTAAATTTTATGTAAATAGTTGTTATACTGTTATTGCTTAGCATGTACAGATAATAAAAGTCCGTGCATGCTCAGTACAAACTTTTTTTCCAAATATTTTCAATCTGTAATTGATTGAATCTGCTGATGTAGAACCCAAAGATATGGAAAGCCAACTGTACTCAACACTGCAATTGTAGCAAAAATATTTTAAAGCTGCCATAGACAATATGTAATGTGTTTCAATGCAAATTACTATGTTCCAATGCAAGTTTATAATAGGATATTGAAATTTTATATAATTTCACATGCCATAAAATTATAATTTTTTAACTTTAAAAAATGAAAATCTGAGATCACAGGTAGAAATTATGATATAAATTTGCAAGGACCAGTGAAGAAAGAGAGAAAAAGAGAAGGGAAAAGGAAAAACAAAAGTGGGACCACATGCTTAAAAATCATTCAAAATGTCAAAGCCACAGGGTCCCTGGGCAACTACACAGGTTGCACAGCCATGAAGCATGCAGGCCATTGTCTGTCAACTTGTGGCTTAGATTCGAGTTAGATGCAGAGCCCAAACAACTGAGTTCAAATTCTTCCACCACTTAATAGCTGTGTGATTTCTCTATGCCTTAGTTTTCACATCTGTAAACAGGAATAATAATAGTATATACCTCATATAGTTGTTATAAGAAATAAATGTATGAAGTACTTAAAATGATCCTAGTAAAAAGCACTTTATACTTATTAGTTGACATTATAGTTCAATTGCTAGATATTCTACTTTGCCAACATTTCACATTATTTTGCCCTTTTCCTATGTGCCGATAAACACTGCTCGAAGATCCTTGTTCTCATAACTGCACACACTTATCCTATTATTCCCTAGAAGATATTCCAAGATATAAATATGCCAAACCAAAATATATGTATTTTTAAATTCCACCAAAAAATTTTGATATTAATATGACCTTCAAAAAAAGCTCTACCACCAGGTGCAGTGGTGCACACTTGTAATCCCAGCAACTCCAGAGGCTGAGGCAGGAGGATTACAAGTTCAAGGCCAGTTTCAGCAACTTAGCAAGGCCCTATCTCAAAATAAAAAATAACAAAGGTTGGAGATGTGGCTCAGTGGTTAAGCATCCCTGAGTTAAATCCCCAGTACTACACACACATACACACACACACACACACACACACACACACACACACAAAATGTTCTAACATTACATTCATTCCAATACTATGAAGATAATTCCCTAAACCTTTTGCAGCACTAGTAATTCTTAAAATTGGCAATTTGACAGACAAAAATAGCTTCCTTTGGCGTTATTGTTTTATTTATAAAGAACAGAAATTGACAGACATGGTAGTGCACACCTATAATTCCAGCAACTCAGGAGGCTAAGGCAGGAGGATCACTAGTTGGAGGTCAGTCTCAGAAACTTAGCGAAACCCAGTTTCCAAATAAAAAGAGCTGGGGATATAGTTCACTGGTAAAGTGCCCCTGGGTTCAAGCCCCAGTACAAAAAGCAAAACAAAACAAAAAAAAATAGGAGTTTATTTGGCTATGATTCTGGAGGCTGGGAAGTACAGGAGAGTGGTACCGCTATTTGCCATCTCATCTTCTGGGCTGTATGACACATGGTGGAGGTCAGCACATGGAGAGACAGAACTGCTTTAGCTTTAAATCTTACTCCATGTTAATAATTTTCTTCATCATGGTTTCCAAGGCACTTTTGGACATAATGCATAGTAGCCTGCATTCTTTAAAGATGGCCACATTCTATCATCTGCAATGTGACCTTGCCATTCCCCAATTAAGATGTAGAGTCTGTTTCTACACCCTATCCCAGCCCTTGAGTCTGGGTCGTCCCTGTGACTACTCCAAACAGAACACGGTGAAATTGATGTTGTGCCTGTTGTAGGCATAGTCCTTAGCTAGGCCGGTCACTTCAACTCCTGTCCCTTAGAAAGGAACAGTTATCTTAGAACAACTACTCTAATAGTAGCATGCTATGAAAAGTCCAAAACACATAGAAAAGCACTGAATGAAAGCCATGTGAAGAAAGGACAGAAAGACCAAAGAGTGCCAGGGAGACAGACACACGAATGAAGAAGTCATGCTAGAAGCAGACCTTCCAGCCTCAGCTACCTCACTTGAGGTTATGAATGGATCAGAGATTAGGCATCCAGTCAGCTCCTTTCCGAACTTGTAACCCATGAATTGTAAGCAAAATAAAATGGTTTAAGTCACTACATTTTGGGTTAGTATGTTAACACAGCAATAGATAATCAGAATGATTTAAAGTAGACACTGGGCTGGTGATGTAGCTCAGTGTTAGGGCACTTGCCTGGCATGTGTAAAGCTCCAGGTTCAATCAAAAGAAGGAAGGGAGGAAGGGAAGAAGGGAAGGAGAGAGGACACAAGGAAGAAAAAATATGGATTAAGATTACAGATCTCCAAATTAAAGTGTGCTTCCAAAGTTACCTTCCAAAAGCACACTTATTCCAATTAATTGGGGACTGTGAAAAGCAACTTAGAAATAACTTTTTAAAATCACTTAAAAATCTTAGTTATAGTTTATTTTTAAATATCTCATTCTGATTCAAGTGGGATGCTCTAATACTGAGCTGGCACTTTTTACTTATTTTGAAAGGGTTTCCACATGGCCCAGGCTAGCCTCAAACTTGTGATCCTCCTGCTTCAGCCTCCCAGGGTGCTGATATTACAAGTATGCACACCACATCCAGCTTAGATTTTCTAAGTAGACTGTTAACTGAAAAATTATCAGTTTATCAATAAGGAGAAAGGATGGTTAACAGGTGCATGGGTACAGTCAAAGAGAAGGAATAACTTCTAATGTTCTAACACAGTAGAGTAACAACTAAGGTTGACAACAATTAATTGAATGTTCAAAGTGGCTGGTAGAGAAGAGAGCTGAACGTTCCTAACAAAAAGAAATGATAAATGTCTGAGATGTTAAATATGCCAATTATGCTAAACTGATCATTTTACATTTTATACAAATAAATATATACAATATGTAAACGACTTAAAAATTAACACTATATGTGTATGTGTGTATACATATACATACATACAGAGAAAAATATTTATTAAAAGATTGACTAAACCATTAAAAAGTAAAAGTATGGTGATATCTACCAGATTAATTTAAGATTAGACATAGTGAAAATGGTTACAGTTTAGGAACAGGAATGGGCTTTGAGAGTGGGTAAGTGGGTTGGGAAGATAATTTAGTTTACATTTTATAGCCTCCTGTATTATTTGGACTGCTTAAAAGAAAGGATATACTTAGTTTATGATTTCAAAAAATTAAACTAAAAAAACTGTAAAAAAGAATTAGCAAACTTTAAGCTAAACGATAAAGATGGGAGAAAAAAAAAGACACTGTGCTAAAAAAAAAAAAAAAAAACCTAGTGTTCTATACTATTTTGCAAATAGCCTTCAAATATCAAGGAAAATCAAAAGGATTTTTTAACAAAAATTAAGATAGCTCTTAGCCAGTAAACAAGCCTTGAAAGAAATATGAAAGTTTTTAAATTAAATGATATATGCTAGAAGATATGTTATGTTTATATGTTTATTCATAAAAACCTACCACCTGAAATAATCTCCAAAACCCACTCTCCTTCCTTAACAAAGGTCTAACTTTGGTTTTTGTTTTGTTTGTTGGTACTAGGGATGGAATCCAGGGGTGTTCTACCACCTAGCTACATCCCAGCCCTTTTTATTTTTTATTTTGACAGCCTGGCTTAGTTGCCGAGAACTTTCAATCCTCAGCCTACTGAATCACTGGGATTACAAATGTAAACCACCACAGCTAATTTAAATACTTGGAATTAAAAATCCAAAGGAAACCAGCAGTGGCACAGGCCTGTAATCCCAGTTACCAGCCATACCAGAGACACTGATAAAAATTAAAAATTCAAGCTCAGGCTTAGGGCAACTTACTAAGACCCTTTCTCAAAATAAAAATTTTAAAAAAGGCCTGAAGTTGTAGCTCTGTGGTAGAGTTCTTACATAGCATATGGAGGACATGGGTTCAATCCCCAATACTACAATTAATAAAAACAAAATGAGTAAATTTTTAACTTCCTATGAAGTTTCTCAAGGTGCAAAAACTGAAATCAAAGTAAAGCAACATACCAACAAAAGTGAAAAAAATAAATGAACAGGAAAAGTTTTGTTTACTTAAAAATAAACACATTTCGGGGGGGAAAAAAAAAAAAAAAACACCAAAAATCAAAATAGTTTCATCAACTTTGATTTTCCATGAGTCAAAAGTATACATACTCTGCTCACATCTGCTCAAATTTTGTTCAAAATGACTCTCAAATACATAAAGTTAAATCCTGATACTAATCATCTAACTGCCCACGCTCCATTGCCTTCCTTCAATTAAACTGTTCTGCCATGTTTTATACCTCACACTCGGTCATATTTTTTATTTTTTTTTAAAGCAATGAAAAATTCTGTATTTAAATTCAAATAAAGCTGGGTATGGCACACACCTGTAATCCCAACTACTAGGGAAGCTAAGGCAGGAGAAGTACAAATTCAAGGCCAGTCTCAGCAACTTAGTAAGACCCTGTTTCAAAATAAAAGATAAAAAGGGCTGGGGATGTAGCTCAGTGGTAAACCATTCTTGGGTTCAATCCAGTACAAATAAATCAACAAATGCATAAATACATTCAAGTAGGGGCTGGGAGGGTAGCTCAGTGGTAAAGTGCTTGTCTAACATGCACAAGGCCCTGGGTTAAATACCCACCACTGCAAAAATAAATAAATAAAATTCAAGTAGGTCTATGGCATCACAAAAAAATATACAAAAGATTTAAGTGGAAAAACTGACCATACTCCAGTGAAGGATATTGTATTATTTCAATAATACACACACTGTTGTAAGACTTATAATCAATTCAATCTCCTTTTTAGAAAATGTCTTTATCTCTGAAATAAAAATAGTAATATAATCACCCAAATCATTCTCAATGTTTTACTCATAATGCTTCGCATCTAACCTCCATTCTTCTAGATACAATTCAACAGAAACAAGAGTTCATGTAATCTCAAATATATATACATATACACACATATGTATGCGTGTGTGTGTGTGTGTGTGTGTGTGTGTATAGCTTCACAATAGTTCTCTTCATGACTTATCTTTCACTCTGACATTGTTTCAGAGTTAAATTTTTACCATGCTGGATCCTCAGGCTTTTTGTTGTTCATTCCACCTTCTTAAATACTCCAAACATAAAAATTTACATATGTTCCCCTCTCTTTTCTTTTCTCTCTTTCAGCTCTGAAGTGCTTCTTTTAGCTCAGTGTTGTTGATTTTACGAGTCTTACTATGGTGCTCAGATGTAGTGGGCACTGGCATGATCCCACTACCAATAGAGTGCACACACCAAATCAGCAGCCCTGAACTGCTGGGCTCAAGAAATCCTCCTACCTCAGCCTCCCAAGTGAATGGGGATAGGAATGGGCCACTGCTCCTGGCTTATGTAGGCCCTATCCTAGACCTCTGCTGCTTTCCTTTCACAAAATTAAGGGAAGTTTGTTAATCTACTTTGTTTCATCATCCACAACATGAATGATTTTTATATTTACAATTGCATGCTGAACTTTTATCTTACATCCTTCATTAGTTGTAATATGATTCCAAACAATACAGTCATCCCCCCTTATCTGCGAGAGACACATTCCAAGGCCCCAAAGGGGTACCTGAACTTTTGGATAGTACCAAACCTATATATATACTACACATTTTCCAAAATGTACATACCTATGATAAAGTTTAATTTATAAATGAGGCACAAGAGATCAGTAATGATAAATAATAAGAATTAGAATGATTATAACAATATACTTTAATAAAAGTTATATGAATGTTGGTCTCTCATACTGTCACACTTCTTGTAATGACACAAGGGGATTACAATGCCTATGTACTAAGAGAGAGTGAGATATATGACAGAGGCATTGTGACATAGTGTTAGGCTACTATTCATCCGCTTCAAATAATCCTGAATTGAGGCAAGATGATGTCAATAGTAGGATGTCAGGGGAAGACACCAACAGCTGGGGATCCTCAATAGTTGAAGGGGTTTTTTGCCAAAAACTTTTGGAAGAACACTCTAAACAGAAGTTACTGTCTCCACAATTTATGCTCTGGTGTCTACTTTGCACTTTTCTGAGTAAAGGTTCTATTGGGCATTTTCTTCCAGAAGACCCCAGTTTCCTCACTGAAGACTTGCTTTGGATGGTATCCTTATCCAACTTCTTCAGCTCTACTGAAAATATGGGAGCAGCTTCTTCATTAGTAGATGCAGCCTCTCTAGCAATTTTTATATTTTTCAGTCTAAACATATACTTGGATCTGTGTAACCATCCCTTGCAGTAACTAATTTGGTATCACTTCTTTTAGGGAATCCTTTGTTGAAGTCTTTGCATAGGCTAAACATGTTCAGGCACAACAAGTTGCCATCAATCAGAACACATGTTCAGTTCACGTCTTCCACCCATAAATTTAATGTCTTTTTATCTTAAATAAGCACTTACTGAATACTGAACACCATGTCCATAACTTTTGCAGTTTGAGAAATGGCAGAAAAAACTAGGATAAATTTATTTCTGTCTTCATAATTTCAGAGACTGAAGATTCATTCTTACCATATATCTTAGCAACCTCAGGATACAATGTCTCCTCCAACCCCCTGCCATTTTTCTTGTTTGTGGGGATTGAACCTAGGAGTGCTCTACTACTGAACTACAGCCCCTTTCCTTTTTAAAACTTTTTTTTTTTTTTTTTTTGCGACAGGTCTCTCTAAATTGCCTCAAATTTACAGTCCTCCTGCTTAAGCCTCCTGAGTCACTGGGATTACAGGCATGTGCCATTATACCCAGCAACATACAATTTCTTTTCTTTCCCTAGTAAGTCAAGAGTTTTCACCTTTTCACTTAAAGGCATATCCAAATTGCCAGCATCACAGGGAGCAGGACAACATGAGATTTCAAAACACTACTCAGAAAAGCAAATTTTTTAAAACTTATGAATTATTTCTGTATTTTCCATTCAATTATTTTAAGACCAAGACTGATAGCAAATAATTGAAACCTTGAAAGTAAAACCACAGATAAGAAAGTAAAGCCTACTGTAAATGAGTAGATTCACTTCCAGGTCCATCATTTTGAAAGCCTACTATTAAGAAAGTCAATTAATCTTTCAAAATATCCAGTTTGGAATTTCTTATAAACATTTAAAAAATAAGAAAAATAATTCCTATTCCATTGGATATTTCAACAGTTGAATGAAAAAGTAACTAAAAAAGCATTTAGTCTGAGGTCTGGCACATATAAAACTTGTATTTATTTATATCAACTGAAGTGATATTATATCAAATGATGAATTAGAAGCTTCAATAAGAAATATCAGGATTTCTGTATTTTGATACTAAAATTATAATTCCATCCCACTACTTCAGAGATGAAAACACATTTCCTCTTATCCCTTGGCCCACCATATTTCTGATGTATAAAGTGCCAGTTCAGAGTGTTTTCAGTGTATGAAGGGCCAGTTGCTAAGAGTTTATCTGTTATAAAAATGGAATATAAACTGGCAAATCAGTCAGGACTGACACCAGTTTAACCATAAAAGATAACCAAAATATATAGTGACATTTTATTCCAATGTCTTTTACACAGTAAAACCCTACACCCAAAAACACCTTTTTAAAAATTTTTCATTTCTAAGTTATTGAATGAATATCACATCTACAAGTGAAAAACCTTCAGGATGATGCAAAATAGACACTGATAAAGGATAAAAAGTCAAATAGCAGATAGGTTATTATAGCAGTTGAAAGTTTACTTAGGCCAACATTTTTATATTTGAACATTGGTCAACACAAAAATTTTTCATCATTCAGAAAATTTCAATTTTTTTATTTCAAACAAAATATTCACTTCCTGAGTGAGCCAGAATATATTTAAATAAAGGAAACAAACTTTATTGCAAGTTTATGAATTTATAAAGAACTACATACAATTTAGCACCTAAATTCGAATATTAAATGTTGGATGTTTTTGGTCAAATTGTAACATTTCCACTAAAAAAAAAAAAAAAAAAATACACTGAGACATTTATATTCTTGTAGATTTTTAAATGAACAAGATTCTGACCTTTAAGCTGATTTTAGACTGGTGTTTTAAAACTAAAATAAACCCAAAATTACACAATGAAATGTGCCCTCCAATCTAAAGAAAAAAAAAAGGGGGGGGGGGTTCATTGGAATGTACAAGTAACCACTGGGTTTATTCAAATTACTAAAGACAATGTTGCAATTGCAACAACCTTCTCTCCCTATTCAACCCTCCCCCTCCTATTTTCTCATCCATTTAACAGGAAAATGAATGTTTTAAAGCTTGAACAGCTGTAAAAAGTTTTCTCCAGCAAAATTTGCCTTTTGCATTCATTCTACAGTACCCAAGGCAGTTATGTGCACACACCAGATTTAAATGCTATAAGGTTCATTTGTGAAAGAAAATAAAAATAAGAATTAGTGTAAAGATGGCTGGGCATGGTGGCACACACCTGTAACCCCAGCAACTCTGGAGGCTGAGGCAGGAGGATAACAAGTTCGAGGCCAGCCTCAGCAATTTAGTGAGGCCCTAGGTAACTTAGTGAGACCCTGTCTCAAAATAAAAAATAAAAAAGAACTGGGGATTTAGTTCAGTGGTGAAGCACTCCTGGGTTCAATCCACATTACAAAAAAAAAAAAAAAAATGTAAAAATGGCACAATAGATCAGGACACTAGAAGTGCAGCTGCCTTGCTATCAATAAAACAAAGCCAGCTGAGAGTGATGGCACAACCTGTAAACCCAGCTATGAAGCAGCTAAGGCAAGAGGACTCCAAGTTCGAAGCCCACCTGGGCAACTTGGTGAGAACCTGTCTCAAAATAAATTTTAAAAAGCAGGGCAGGGTGGAGGACAGATACTGGGGAGGTAGCTTATAGGTAGAATTCTCCTGGGTTCAATCCCCAGTGCCACAAAAAAAGGGTTTTTTTCTAATTTAAATTAAAAAACAAGTCCAGCTCTCACAAATTTTCTATTTTGATATGATTTCCAATACTCATAAAAATAAGTACTATTCCTATACATAATATCATGTAAATAGACTTATGAAATATATTATTCAACTACTACACAAATCTACATAGTAACAGGTAATAGAAAAACTACAAGTATAAGGAATGTGAATAACGAGACTTGTATTTCTTGGCATTCTTTCTGCTACTGCAAATCTAATCTAGCCTCAACAAAGTATACAGATGCTTGAGTTCTTGGAATATTGATATATTTTCCCAATTTGCAGCTGACAAATAACTAGACTACTGGAAAAAACTCCTGAAAATCTCTAACTTCATTAAAATAGAAACTCCATCCATGTTCAGCAAAAGTTCACTATTCTACACCATAAAACAATCAGTATCTTTCCCTTATTTTGTATTCAACGATTCTTTTATTTTAAAAACAAAGGCATTACAAGGTTTGTGGTCAACACCAATGGCTAGAAGTATCTCCAAATCACTTCTCAAATTGTTTATTTTAGAAAATCAAATTTCAACTGTGAAATAAAGGGAGCATAAAACTGCATTCTCTAAAGAGAAAAATGCTGTGATTATTTCATTTAAAAATAAACAGCTGAGTCATACTAATAGAAATATCACAAAAAGCAGAACTTTCTAAGGTACCCTTTAAAAATTAATTCATTGTAGCCCAGTCCTGGAAATTAACATGCAAGGATGTTCTTGACAATTCATTTGTGGATGAGTCCTTCAATTCACCCATAACATAAAAGTTTCAATATCTAATAGCAACAACAGTAATCGAACCAAGTTTCTTTTACAAGCTATAGCTCTAAGTTCCAAATAAAATTAAAACCCAGGAAAGATCAAAAGTCAAAGTGTTCTTATTTTCTCTAAGAAGTAGGTGTTCCTTCATTTTAGACGTCTTTTTTCCTTCTCTTTCACTGAAAGGAGAATAGGAAATCAAATTAACAGTGGTAAGGATGAGAACAGTTCTCAGGCAGAGGATGCAAGAATTTGCAATCAAGGGTTGGCAAGGAGATCAGCAGGCACATACACACAGATACTCAGAGGAAGCTTTCAAGAAACGTCACTATCTAAAGGAAGTTTTAAGGCCTTATTTTTCGAAGTCGAAGGCCAGCCCTGCAAATGCACTGTAAATAGAACTTAGAAAAAATTTCATCCTCCAAAACAATTCAAGAGTTCCCTAGGAAGGAGCATGTATTCTGGACCTACTCAAGCCTGCTGCCTCTCACATAGAAGGTAGGGTAGTCCATAGTAAACAGGCATGCCAGCAGGTCCTTTTATGTGACAGATCCACTAGGAGCATCCGACTATGATCCAGGCCCTTCAGGGCCGAGGCGGCTAGAAGAGTAACATAAATGCAATCTTCAGGGCCCTCCTACTTCCGTTCTCAAAACATTAATGCACGGCTTCTCCCAGCCCTCGCCCTTCAGCCCAGTACCTCTCAACAACCTTGCCCACTCCGAAAAGCTTATGTGAAAAGAAAAGCAAGACAGTCACGTACTAGGGTCGATGGAATGCGGTTGGTCAAAGCACCCCCACCCCCGATTCCCGAACAAATCAACTGCCAGCGCCTCCCTGAGCGCTCCTTTGGCAGGGGACAAGAAGCAGCAAAAGCAGACGTCCCAGCTCGCCCCCTACTCCTTCCTCCCCCGGGTAAGGGGAGCGGAAAAGCGCAAAGAGGAACTAAGTGAACTGCAAGAGGATGCCCTGAAAGCTCGCTCAAAGAGGAGGTGGAGAGGGGGTGGAAACCAAGAAGGAGCGGAAGGAAGGGAAAAGGAAGAGCAGCGAGAAGAGGAAGGGGGCGAAAGCGCGCGCCCGCAAAGGGGCCGAGACTTCGGGAACGCGGTTGCACCCTGTTTCCTCCGGGGCGGGAGCGGTGCACCAAGTCTCCGGGGCGCTCCGCACCAGGCAGAGGGCAAGGAAAAGAGGGTGAGGAGGCTCGGGCCCCCTCCCGGCCACGCCTCGACCCTCGGGAAAGACCGGTGGGGAGCTACAGTGCCCTCGCCGGGTGGGAAGCAGAGGCAACCGCCGCTCGCGCCGTCGGAAGGCGCGGACTGCGGGGCCCTCCTCCGGTTCCGCGGGGCCAGCTTTCACGCCCCCACCGCCCGGGGAGGCGGCTCCAGGAGGACGCCGGCCAGGCACCCGGCGGCCGTGCCGGTTACCTGAAGCGGGGCGAGTCCTTCAGACACTCCTCGAAATCCACCGTCATCTTCATCCTGCCTCCGCCTCGTCTTGCGGGCAGTGCTGGCAGAGCCGAGGGGGCCGCGGCAGCGGCCGCACAGGACACCCAGACGGCTTCGTTGGACTCACGGCCGCGACTAACGCTGCGCGGAGCAGCGGAGGGCGCCTCGCCCGCTGGTCATAGCATCCGCGAAGACAGCGACGGCTCGTCAGGCCCCAGGCCGGCCCCTCTTCCTCCCGCCCCCAGCAGAGCGCTGGCCTTGGGGAAACGGCCCGGGAGTGACAGCCACCGCCAGCCAGCCACGAACCCAGCGGCCAATGGGCGGGGCTTCCGGCAGCACCGCCTGCGGGCGCTGGGGCAACGTGCCTGAGAGACAACAGTTGGATCCAATGACCAGCGTGACCGTGGGCACCTCCTTGCCACAACCGCCCCCGACGGCCAACCGGGATGCGCGGGCGTCGTTAGGCGGGACACACCGTTGCTGGGAGGCTGGCAGCTGAGGCTCCTCGGGAAGGAAGTCACGTGACATCTCTCCGCGTTTCCCTTGGAGCCCCCGCCTCTCCTCCTGCTTCCCCAGCCCCGCCCTACTGAACTGCTAGCGCCAAGGAGCCGCCTCCTGCAGCTCTGGCAAGATTTGCTCTTTAAAGCAGCTTTGGCAGAAATTTGAAGAGGGCAGGGGCAGAAATTATAAAAGGAAAAGATAGGCTAAGCCACTGCTTCCTTTCAGTTTAGACAGACCAGAAGGGGGAGAACAGCTTTAATGTTAAAATCCATTTTTCACTTATTGATTCCATCGCTTAATAATTTGGAAATTGCTCCCACATACATCTTTTCATATAACCAGAGACTACTTCCTGAAGAAACTGTAATTTGGGATGGGCATCGAAAGATAGAAGGATATCTCACAGGTGTGAGAGGGCGTTTCGTGTGAAGGAATGCTGTCAAAACCGCAGAAGACACTCCTTACACTTTTCTCCCAGTAGTTTTCTCAGCTTTATGACGATAGGGTTCTGAAGACCAGACTCATTGCACTCCACTTTGCAACACTTGTCCCTCTGATCCGCTTTTTCTAGCACCCTTTAAGATATTGATCACCTGTTCCTACAAGTATTTACCACATTCCTGATCTTAAGATGCTATTGAACCTAGGTGCAGTGGTGCACCCTGTAATCCCAGTGATTGGGGAGGCTGAGACTGGAGGATTCCAAGTTTGGGGTTAGCCTTAGAAATCTAGCAAGACCATAAGCAACTTAGTGAAACCGTGTCTCAAAATAAAACTAAAAAGTAAAAAGAACTGGGGATGTTGCTCAGTAGCAAAGTGAGTTTAATCCCCAATTCAAAAAAAAAAAAAAAAAAGTGTATCCCTAATTACACATAAGTACAGTGTTCTAACAGCATAGAGGTACTGAGTAAGAATCTGGAGGCAAAGTTCTTGGATTTACCTCCTAGCTTTCCACTGCTCTGATAGAGTTGTCTACGTAACAGTGCCACATAGTAATCATTCAGTAATGTCAGTTATTTTAATTGCACCACTTTCTTCTCCAGTGCCATAATCAAAGGTTCAGTCTAAGCCATTTTGCTTTCGCAGTCTAAAATCTTAATATAACCTTTGACCATGTGCCTAAGTATAGCATTAGAGCATACTGTTTTTAAGAACCTATGTTTATATTTTGATCTCTTTAGCACCTTTAGAAAGTAACAGTGTAAATGTTAAGACATTTCAAAGAATATGCAAGCATTATGTATGTTTGCTCTTTCGTTATAAACTTGATTTTATTTTTTAATTGAATTGCATGCCTCTGGAATCTATACAGCGTCTCTTGATAGCTAGAAACTATTGATTATTAAATGTTCAGTGTTAGATACATAGCTGGCCAGGCCAACCTTTTCTAGTGTTGTAACTTCTGTGTCAAATTAGTACTCTTTTGGTAACTTCTACTACATTCAATTGCATTCCTGATTTATGACAACTAATCTGTGTGCACAATACTATTTTAATGCTCTACCACAATGTAGCCTTTTAGAAGATACCTAAGGTGACACTTTGGGGGACCAAATTAGAATTCAGCTGCCTGGTACCACAAATGCAAATAACTAAACTAATTATCAAACGAACAAATTTTTGTGTAGTTGGGTAAATTTGTATATGTTCAGCTAGTGCTAACACAATTTTTCTTCTCTTCCTGTGATAAAGTTAGTATTTGGGGGTGTCAACATTAAGATATGTCCTAAATTAAAAAGTGGAGTGGGTGGGAGCAGTAGGTCCTAGAATAGAAGAATACAATATTATCATCCTTATCCTATAATAATGGAAACTGAGGCCCCAAGATAAAAATAACTGGTCAGGTGACTCAGGCCAAATATAGGCTCCATGACACCAGACCCTAACTACAAACTGCCCTCCCTCCCCTTGAGAATTCTGCCTTTGTATTTGTGGCTCTGTCTGCCTGAGCAGCATCTCCTCTCTACAATATGGCTAAGGGGGCCTGGGGATATAGTTCAGTTGGTAGAGTGCTTGCCTCACATGCACAAGGCTCTGAGTTCAATCCCAGCACCACTATATATATATATATATATATATATATATATATATATATATATATATATATATATATATCACTCAGTGATAGAGCACTTACCTAGTTTATGGGAAGCCCTGGGTTTGATCCTAAGCACTGCAAACAAACAAAATAAAATTGCAGTCCAAGTGCCACCTCCTCTTGGAAACCTTCTTCTTTTGCTGAAATGCAAACATCTGGTTTCAACACACAGTGAACCTTAGTCACCAAGCCTATAAAAGTACATAAATTATCAAACCTTATATCTCTACCAAATTTATTTGTCCTAGACTTCTTAGTCCCTTCCTTCAAACCCTCTGGACCCCCAGACACCCATATCCTTTCCCAGTATACTTCTGATTTCCCCTAAGGATACTTTAAAAAGAAATTACTGGAGATTAAACCCAGGGCCTAGTAATCATTCCACCACTCAGTGAGAGCCCCAGCTCTTTTTCAAACAATTCTGAGACAGGATTTTGCTAGTTACCCAAGCTGGACTCTAACTTTTGATCCTCTTGCCTTAGCCTCCCAAGTAACTGGGATTACAGGTGTGCACTACTGCATGCAGCTACTGAAGATACTTTTGACCATATAGCCTCTTCAGCAGAGATTGTTCAATCTTCCCTCCCTGGTGTTTCTGGTTCGTTTTATATGGTCAGCAAGAGCCTAACTCTTGACAGCTTACAATTTATGTCTCATCTTCATGGAAGAATTACTCCTTATTTGAGGCTGATGCAATCTAGCCACCATTGTCTTGCTTTCCTTGTTGTTATCATTCACCAGGTACCTAATAATTTCCTGACTTAGCCTCGCTAATTGCATAGGGAATTCTCTCAAAAAGAGGGAGTTCAGATGAGGGCAGCCACTGACAAGTACTGGAACAGGGAAGTGAAAGAACCCAAGTGCCTCTGGAAATTGGTTTTCCTCTCCTGGGTCTGTATCCTTTCTTTCCACACTCTTGACACCCCCATCAAGTTTCCTCTCTCCTCTGTAATGGACTCTGTTCCCCTATTCACCTAGCTTGCATATAATTCATCATTGCTAATGGTTCCTTCTACACACTGGTTATCAGACAGTTACAAGGACTCAGAAGGTAGTGTGAATGAATAAAGGTGGCCAAGGGAAGGCAGTATGGAATGGTGGAGACTGTGGTAAACAGAGAGCATGTAGCCTGTGTACTCATCAGTTTTTAACACATCAGACCTTCAGTTTTATAAGAGAAGTTAAGTAGCCAGGTTTTAATGTGGAATCTCCCTATTTTCAAATAATGGAAACCCTTTCAAAATATTAAGAAACATTGTACAAGTCATAAAAATAAATTTCAGAGCCACTTTGCAACTTGTGCTATTTATTTCTTGACAATTCTACAAATATTTGTTCAACCTATGCTCCAAGTATCGTTAACCACTTCAATGTGTTTCCAAATTCCCAAATCTCAGGAGAAAAATCACATTAATCCAGTTCATATTTTCACCTTTTCAGGCTGCACAGGTTGTGGGTCCTGGCAAGCCAATAGAGGAAATGGGATCACTTAATTTTGTCATTTGTACAGAGCTAAGAGTAGGGATGGGAGCTGCAAGACAGTTGAGTAACAGACAAGGCAGTTTCCCTAAATAAGAATGTTGATAACTGGCCCCATAAAACAGCTAGTGAACTCTCATGTTCTTGCAGGACTTTAGCTCCTGACTCACAGTCCTCCGCCCCATCACCTTAGACATCAGCTAAGATAACTTTGATATTCATTCATTCTTTTGTTCAGTAATATCCATTGATACTTGGGAGACTGAGGCAGGAGGATCACAAGTTCAAGGCTAGCCTGGGCAAATAAGTGAGACCCTGCCTCAAAATAAAAAATCAAAAGGACTGGGGATATAGCTCAGTAGTAAAGTATCTTTGGGTTCAACCCCCAGTACCACAAAATAATAATAATCCTAATTATAATATCCACTGAGCAAGTACTCTAGCTAGATAAAACTTATTGTGGTCTCTAAGCTTAACAGATAAAATAAAGTCTTCTGCCCCTAGAACTCTCAGATCATGTTGTATGTCAAGAGCATGGACAATGTGCTATTCATACTCCTACAGTTAAATCTCTGGGGAGGGAAATAAGGGTTCTCATACCTCTGCAGATGTGAGGAATCTTGAAAGAGTAAGATCCAAGAAAAGACAAGGAAGATCTTTCCAAGGACCTTTAGTCACAAGGAATTGTGTGACTAAAGCACAGAAGCCAGAGAAACACATGGTCCTCAAGAGCTATAAATAGAGCATACAGCTTTGAAAAAGAAGTAAGAAATGCAGCTGAAGAGGGAAACAGTAGCCAGATTACAAAGGATCTTGTATCCCACAGTAAGTGCATCTGAAAGCAATGGGAAACCACTGGAAGAATTAAGTGACTTCCTGATGTGGTCTGATTCTCACTTTAAAGGGGACTGGGGCAAGGGAATAGGGATAATTAGGACTGCTACTAAATACTGTAAGCAATTTTGAGATTTTCAACCAATGCAGTTAGAATCAAGAGATGTTTAGGACCTAGAATAGGCCTGTAGTCACATCACTGGGGAGGCCGAGGCAGGAAGATCTCTTAAATCCAGGAATTCAAAACCAACCTGAGTAATCTGGGAAGACGAAAGGAAGGAAGGAAGGAAGTAAGGAAGGAAGGAAGGAAGGAAGAAAGGAAGGAAGGAAGGAAGGAAGGAAAACAATTGAAAGGACCAACTAAATGTGAGGAAGAAAGAAAAAGATTAAATTCCTAGAACTATTTCAGATTTCAATATGGGTAACTGGTGGGAGATGGAGCCATTTATAGATGGAGGAGAAAGTTTATCTGCCTCAAACATGTCACTTCAGAAAATCCTTAAATGTTCCCACTTAAAATCTTTAGTCACCCAGAATGTTCCACGCACAAGCTCAACCTTAAATGTCCCCAGTTGTCACTCCTGTATATTCACTTCACACCCCACCCTCCTTTAGTACTACTTTTCATCTCCCAGTCTGTCCACATCTACCCCGTCTAGCCTCCCAACACCCTAGGTCATTCCCTGGTAGTTTCACACACCCAGTTCTGGATCAATCCAAAACTTTCCTTCTGCTTTCCCTACTTTTAGTTGCTGAGCAAAATTGGGGAGATACACACAAGCAATCGTGGTATTCATTTTTTCATATTCATACATGTACATAGTATAATTTAATCAATAGCAATTTATATTTTAAAGCAATGGAAAACCATTGGAAAAAATTAAGCAGCAGAACGATGTGATTCTATGTTTTAAAGGAGCACGCCTGGGAGTGAGGCTTTTGGGTTTGAGACTGTTCCTGCATCCTCCACTAGATACTTGAGATCTTCAGCTTGTCTGTCTATTGATCTGTGGTCAGATCCTGGCCCACGATGACTGGAGTCTTTCCTCAAACCAGGCACACCCGTCTCCTGATCTGCAGATAACCTTGATTCTTCACAAAGTTGGTAAGACAATCAGAATCCTCTTTCTAGTCCCAGTCCATGTACTTATCTACATTCCCATCTATGTTAGAAGAAGATACATCTCTTCCTAGCTTGGGCCCAGGATGCCACACCTTCATTCTGAGAATCGCCCTATTTTCTCCTCTTTCTCTGTGTCATCAAACTTTCACTCAACTGTCCATTCTTTTCTCTTTGAAGAAAAGAAAGAGAAATGAAATCATATATCATTTGTATCAGAAAGGGTTATTTTGGTATGAGTAAGAGAAACTACATGAGTTAACCAAAAACAAAGGGTTCATGATCAGATGGCAGAACCCAGAACCCAGATGGTAGTATTTCCATGGACCTTGAATGCAACTGAATTTTGGTTTTTATTTGTTGGGTGGTTGGATGGTTGGTACCAGGTGCTAAGCTACATCCCCAGTCCTTTTTTATTTTTTATTTTGAGATAGGATGTCACTAAATTGCTGAGGTTGGCTTCAAGTTTGTGAACCTCCTGCCTTAGCCTCCTGAGTCACTGAGATTACAGGTGAGTGCCACCACACCTAGCTTGCATGTGATTTGGAAATGGACTGTAAAGCCAACCTGGTTGTTCCCTTCCATCCATCCTTTTCCATATATCTGCTTTCAACATCTGCACACCTGTAGCTCACTTTATCTGACTCTCCAGGAGCCAACTCTCCAAAATTACCCAAACAACCAGAGAGAACAGGCTTTATCCCTTGGCCCAAATTCTAAATTTCTTGGGGGAAATAGTGGCCCAGCTTGGATGTTGTACCCTATCAAGGGCTAATTGACTACAGTCAAGGGGGCAGCCATGTACAAAGATAGCTTTCAGAAGTCACATGACCTTGAAGATGAGAGATCCAGTTAGCTAAAAAGGGGAACTTATGAGTTGGATAAATCCCCCTCTGGGATTTATTGCCAAATCTCCCTCCATGCTGTATAGCTAAGACTCTTTTAAGAGGGTAGTCTCTACTCTCTAGCTCCACATTTTCTCCTCCTCTTCATTCCACTGTATCTGCATGCTATTCTCAGTCTCCTACGCTGACCCCATCAACTGTCTTCACCCAGGTCACTTCCTAATTGTCCAACCCAAAGGATACTTTTCAGTACTTGTTTTCCTGAGATTTCCTCACTTGACAATGTTGGCAATGTTGGAAACTCACACCACTTTCCTACTTAAAACTTATCAGTGGTTTGTCATCACCTGGTGCTATAATGTTTAAACTTAATCATGAAACCCTTTGTTTAAAAGAAAAAAATCTAGCTGGGTGAAGTGGTGCATGGTTATAATCCCATAGATTTGGGAGGCTAAGGCAGGAGGTTTGCAAGTTTGAGGCCAGCCTAGGCAACTTAGTGAGACCCTGTCTCAAAAACAAACATCAAAAAAAAAAAAAAAAAAGAAAGAAAGAAAAGGGTTGGAGAACTGAGTGGTAGTGTCCTCAGGTTCATTCCTCAGTACTACAAAAAAGAAAAGAAAAAGTCTTTCACTTACACCCACCACAAAGATAAAAATCAGAATCAGTGTGGTTGAAATAGGGGCAGGACACCCAGAACTCTGTCAACCTTCCTGTGCTCCTGCCTCCAGATAACCCATGCATGGACTTCAAGGAACACTCACAGCTTGGGTGAGTATAACTTGAAAATCACACATCCATAGGAAAAATTCCAAGTTTCTTAGCTTTATAAATATCCAACACCTGCCAACCTTTCCTACTTTATTTCCTGCCAGTATCTAATCCAAATGGGTTCAGCCATCCATGAGGAGATTTTTCTCACCTGCTTCAGGGTGCCCCTTTCTCAGCCCCAATTTAGTACATGATGTTTGTTTTTCCTGAATGGACCTTCTCCCTCCACCTGGTGAGCTCTGCTTCATTACTTAAAATTTGACTTAAATGAAATCTCCCCAGGTACCTCCCCACCACAGTGACACAATGTCTCCTTTGCACTCTGACTGTTCTGATCCCCATTATACATTACTCTGTTGGGAACAGGATTTGGGTCAGCAAGGAAATTTGAGATCTGTATACTCACAAGACCTCCTGGCTGATGTCATTGTGGTCTTTTTATCTTTGCAGCTCAAGAAGCTAGTCCAGTGCTTGGGACTTACTAGGAGCCTAGTAAATGAATATGTTCCTCTTCCAGTGTGATATCGTCTTCATTCAATTTCTTATAATTACTTGTCTCCATGAATGTGTTTACCCATCAGATAATGAGCTTAGATAATGTACCTGTCTGTCAGGGAAACAGAATTAAATAAGATATAGATAGCAGTGCCTAATTCAGTAGTTTATAACGGTATAACAGGACTATCTGTGTCATTTTGTTTATTGTTTGGTTTAAGTATAGACAGTAAGGCCCCCACCTACTGAATCAAAACTTCCAGGAGAGAGCCCTCACCAGAATCTGACTATGCTGGTGCCCCTATCACAGACTTCTAGCCTCTAGAACAGTGAAAAATACAATCATCCCTCAGTATCCATGGGTGATGGGTTCTAAACCCCTGAAGATACCAAAATCTGTAGATGCTCAAGTCTCTCTTATATAACTCAGCGCAGTATTTTCATAGCCTTTTATGCATCCTCCCATGGACTTTAAATCATCCCTCAATGACTTATGATACCAAATGCCATGTAAATGTGTTCTACTCAGTTGTTATACTTTATTGTTGTACTGTTTGGGAAATCATGGCAAGGAAAAGTCAGTACAAGTTCAGTATATGCAGTTTTTCTGAATATCTGCAGTTGGTTGAATCTGTAGACATGGGACCTGCATATACAGAGAGCTAATTTTTATTTCTGTTATTGATAGGCAACTCAGTCTGTGACACTCCATTAGAGCAGCCTGGACAAAATAAGGAAGAGCACAAAGAGTTTTGGCAACTGAATGTGATACTGGATCAGGAGTGGGAAAGGAACTAGCAGTAAAGGACATATGGTGGCGAAGAAGCTTCCAGGGCCCGAACATGGGCATGAATTTCACAGATGATTCTGATGCTTTGAAGTTGAAACTCTAGGCCCGGCTAAGCTAAACTTCCTTATGTAACTTTAAGACCAAGCACAGAGACCAGCAAGATAGTAGTTGTTCACTAAATAGAGGTACAGTTGGAACTGAAAGAAGTTTTCAAAATTCAAAATGGGACAGTTTTTGTAGCTCACAGGTCAAGAGGATGAGGTAAGAAGGCAGGTGTAGGTTAGAGGGGCCCAGAGCACAGGTTGACTCTGGGTCCATTCTTGTTGCATGAAGTTGTGTTTTAGCTAACTCCACTGCTCCTACTCTCTTCTGCCCCTACCCTGCTTTTATTACATAGTAAGAAAATGTCCTCTCTGCCCAACTTCAACCCTGCAGGTCCAGGTTTCTAAGGGTTTGCTTCCTAACATCTTTACATGGCTGCAGCCTGCTCCCTAGGAGGGCTCCTGGAAGTTTTCCTTCCTCATAACCTCCATATTTATTTGATCCTCAGATCTCAGTAACTGTTTCCATGCTCTAGCTCTTGAATTGGTGTCCACCTTCCAAACCCCAGTGCATTGTCTTGGTTCAAGTCCTCATTATTTTTTGCCTGGATTATTCTAAATAGCATCTTAATTTTCTCAGAAATGACTTTGGTCACTTAACTCCCAAGTTCAAAATACCATTTCCTTGGCAGGGTACAGAGGAGCTGGGTCTGGCCTTTCTCACCAGCCCACTTTCATCCTTGCACCAAAACCACCACTTCCACACTCCAGTCTTGCAGACCACTGTGGCCACAGCCCATGGGATGTTGCCCATGGCATTAACAAGAAGTGAATGGTGGCTGGTTTAAGTAGGAAAGGAATTCCACAAAATGCTCTTAGGAAGCCAGGCAGAGTGGTGCATGCCTGTAATCCCAGTGACTCAGGAGGGCGAGACAGGGGAATTGTCAGTTTGGGGTCAGCCTGGACCACATAGTGAGACCCTGTCTCAGAATAAAAGATAAAAAGGCTAGAAATGCAACTCAGTGGTAGCACACCCCTGGTTCAATCCCCAGTACTGTAAAAAAAAAAAAAAAAATGCTATTAGGTGTCAAGGTGTCAATAGAAGTTTTATTATAATAACTGGGGAATGATATCGACCAAATTATGTAACAACAAATCTCACTGTTATATATATACTTATAATTTACCAAAAGAAAATATGGAGGAAGAAGCTTTATTATAAAAATGGAAACAATTCAAATGTCCATCCACAGGCAAAGAGATAAACAATTGTGGCATATTCATACTGTGGGATACTACTTAGGAATAAAAAGGAACAAACAACATGGGTAAATTCCAAAATTGTTATGCTGCCTGAAAGAACCAGACACAAAAGATTATGTACTGTGAAATTTCATTTCTATGAAATTCTAGAAAACATAAAACTAATATAAACTCAGAAAATATATTAGTGTTTATCTAGACAGGGAATGGGGGCGAACTGACTACCACAGGATAAGAAGGAAATTTTTTGGTAATAGGAATGTTCTATATCTTTTAAAAATTTTTTTGACTTAGGATAACACACATTTATTATCTCAAGTTCTTCAAATCAGAAATCCTAAACTCAAGATGACAAGAGGGTTACATTCCTTCTGCAGGCTCTAGGAAGAATCTCTTTCCCTGCCTTCTCAGTGTCTAGAGGTTGCTTGCTGGAATGTTCTCTACCTTCATTGTGGTGGTAATTATACAGATGTAGACATTTATCAAAACTCATCAAACTATATACTTAAAACAGGTACATTTTTTAAAAAAATATTTTTATTAGTTGATAAACCTTTATTTATTTGTGTGCAGTGCCTCACACATGCTAGGCAAGCACTGTACCACTGAGCCACAATCCCATCTCCAAAACAGGTACAGTTTAACTTATGTAAACAAAACCTCAGTAAGATTGATTTAAAAATATTATAAAAGGGTTTATTAGGTATTTCCCAAGATCACCAGGAAGATAGAGCTCTAGGTTTGAGGTCCATGAAAACAGACCAGAGCTAGTCCTTTGAAGATGCTGTGCCTCTGCCTGCCCACCCTGGACTTTATAGTCTGACTGGCACCACCACTGCCACGTGACACTGCCACCCTGAATCAGCCAGAGCCTTGGGACCAAGACACATCTCTCATTGCTGCCACTCCTTTCCCCAGAGGGAATTCTGTGTGACTGCTGCACTTCTGTCTGTGGCTTGAGTCCAAATCTGGAGGAGGTGCTTCTCATTCATCCACCCTGGGTCACAGTCCTCCCTGTGTGTGAGGAGGACTGAGAGACACGATGACAGCCAACTTCCTGTTGTGACAGTGGAGGTTGACTCTGCTGGGCAACATGGAGGATTCCTCAGACATTTGGGGCGTTCAATGGGTGACTATAGGGCTGTCATAACAAAATTCCAGACTGGTGGCTTAACTAAGAGGAATTTATTTTATACATGGTTCTGGAAGCTGGAAGTTCAAGATCAAGGTGTTGGCAGATTTGATTTCTCCTGAGTGTCTCCTCTTCAATGCCTTCTTGCTGTGTCTTCACTTGACCTTCCTCGGTGTGTGTATCCCTGGTGTGTCTCTTCTTCTTACAAGGACACCAGTTACATTGGATTAGGGATACACCCTATGACCTCATTTAAACTTCATTTTCTCTCTAAAAGCCTACCTCCAAACAGTCACATTGGGATTAGGACAGTGAATTTCAGCACAATACAGTCCCCAACAGTGACCAAAAAAGAATGAAAATGTTCATTACTTTAACCTACCTGATTTTCTAAACACAGTATTCTTCATATTGGGATCAGCCTCTCTCAGGTCTTCAGCAGAATAATTGCTGCTCACCCTTCAAAATCTACTTCTTTGTCACCATGCCCAGGACACCTTCCCTCTGGATCTGGGCCTCTTGCCTGCACTCTCAATGCACCTGGGTATACCCCAACTGTGACCCTTACCCCATTGTCCTGTCATAGTCTGGGCTCCAGAGCAGGCACTGATCCTTTCATGTGTGTGTCCTGGTGTGTGAGACAGTGTCTGCTCTTACTAGCTGCTCTGCAATGTAATGGGTTGAAGGAGTTTCCCACCATTCCTCTTCCTACACATCACACCCAAGTAATGACATATCGTCAGTTTCCCAAGTGTATCGTCTTGTTTCAGGTTTCCAGGTCCCTGCAAGTGCTGTTCCCTTCAAGAAATGACTTGTTCACCTTGTTGCCATCCCCAATGCTTGTGTGTGTGTGTGCGTGCACACGTGTGCAAGCATGTAGCATAAGGAATAACATAGCCAACGCCTTGTACTCACCACCCAGCTTGTGAAATAGAACCTCACCAGACTGTCAAGTCCCAGGATGAATTTCTACCAGATTGCCTCTCCTGACTAATCCCTCAGAAATAACTGCTATCTTGAATTTTGTATGTATTATTCCCTTCTTTTCTTTCTGCCTAAATGATATATTGTTTAGTTTTGTACATTTTTGAACTTTATATAGATATTACAATACTATATGTTTTCTCCAGTGATGTTTTTTTCTTTAGTTCAAAATCACATTTGCGAAATTTACCCATATTGATCCTGGAGTTCTACACCATTCCTTTTCACTGCTATATGAATATGCTTAAATTTGTTCATTCTCCTGTGGACTTTTGGGTTGGCCATATAGTCCTTTGTTTTCAGAAACAATGCTGCTGTGAACATTCTTGTCTGTGTCTCTTAGTGTACACGTGGCCAAGTGGAGTTGCAGAGCCATGGGGTATGTGTATCCCCACCTTCAAAAGGTAGGGGCAGCTCTTGTGACCATTTGGCCATTTGTATTAACTCCATCCTTTAGGAGCTCCCACTAATATCCTCACTAATATTTTAAAAAAATTTTTTTTAGTTGTAGATGTACCCAATGTCTTTATTTACTTATTTATTTTTATGTTGTGCTGAGGATTGAACCCAGTGCCTCCCACTTGCAAGGCAAGTGTTCTACCACTGAGCCACAATCCCAGTCCCTATCCTCACTAATACTTAGTGAGATATTTGGCCAAATGTTTTAATTCTTGACAATCTGGTGGTATGAAAAGCATCTCAATGAGTTTCTAATTTATAATATACATCTTATGTATATAAATTGTATTACATATATGTATTTGTGTGCATGTATGTGTGCATGTGCATATGTATATATACATATATTTTCTGATTATAAATAAAAATATTTTCACATGTTTCTTGGTCATTTATGTTGCCTCTTTTTTTTTAAGGTACGTAAGTAAACAGGAATTTTATTAAAAAGGAAAGTGAGAGAAAGATTCAGAACTCCCAGAACAGTGCACCTGGGAGGGGCAAGAGTGTCCTGTGTTACCTCTTTTTTGAAATATCCTTTCTTGTCTTCTTTGGTTGTTGCTTGTTTTATTGTAGTACAGGATATTGAACCCACTGCTTTGTGTATGCTAGGCAAATGCTTATCACTGAGTAACATCCCTAGCCCGGTGGTACCTATGAAAACCAGAAATAATTAATTTAATGTAATCAAATCTCTTTTCCTTTATGATTTGTGCTTCTTGTGTCTTCCATATCATGGGGCTATGAAGACGGTCTTTTATATATTCTTCTTAAAGTTTTGTTTCTCTCATGTGTTGATTCCCACATGCAATCAATTCTTATAAATGATATAAGAAAGGGACCAGGATGATGATCATGATCATGATGAGGACAGCATCCCGCTGTGTTCCCAGGCTGATCTCAAACTCCTGAGCTCAGTCAACAAACTACTCAGGCACCTGAGTAGCTGGGACTACAGACCCCACTGTGCCTGGCTCCTACGTACCTGCAATACTGGGTATTGATACTCTCTCCTCTACATCCCATTCCCCATCTTGGGGATACACTCAGGGCCTCATGCATGCCAGGCAAGTGCTGTACCACTGAAATGCATCCCCAGCCCAGTAATAGGGACTTGAACCCAGGGGCATTCTATCACTTAGCTATATCCTCAGCCCTTTTTAAATTTGAATTTTATTTTGAGACAGGGTCTCACTAAGTTGTTGAGGCTGGTGTCAAACTTGGAATCCTCTTGCCTCAGTCTCCTGAGTTGCTGGGATTACAGGCATGTGTGTGGACCCCACTCCTAGGAACTTGTTTTTCCTTCCTTTCTCCCTGTCCCTTTCTTCTGTGCTAAGGTTGAATTCAGAGGCACTTTACCACTGGGATATATCCGTGGCCCTTTTTATTTTTTATTTTGAGATAGGATCTTGCTAAATTGATGAGACTGGCCTTGAACATGTGATCCTTCTGCTTCAGTGTCCTGAGTCCCTGGAATTACCGGTGTGTGTCACCATGCCCAGCCATGGGCCCTTTTTCAAAAAACATATTTATAACTAATTGTTCCAGCTGTATACATTGGAAAGTTCATCTTTGTAGATTACCTTTTATTTGTTTATGCATCTATTTCCTCTAATAGCTAATGAATTCTTTAAAATCAAGGACAGTCATATTTTTCTTTGTATACTCAGTGACTAACATGGATCCTTGCCCTCCAGATATTTGATAATACTGCTAGATTTGCCTCTATATCTTGAATTCCTAACATCATGTACCTCCTGAACTAAAGGGAACCTAGAAACATTATCTCATCTAATACTTCTATTCTACAGTTGAGGAAAATGGAGGCACTTGAGACCACATGGGGATTAAGTATCAGAGACAGGACAGTGCACAGTTCCCTGTTTCTCCTAAAACCCAGGCACCGAGTTCAGCTCCTTTATCATGGTCTCCCAGTACCTGAAGAAACTCAGAACATTGTTAGCTAGAACAGAGAGTGAAGCCCCAGTGGAAAAGGATTAACCCATAGAAATAAAAAAGAAAACGACAAAACCAAGAATGGTCATATTACAAAGTTGGAGAAATACATATGGACCAAACAATTTTGAACTCAGAAATCAAACACATGCAAGTTAGAAAGATATACCTTTTGTTCCCCTATCAGATAGTTTTACAAAAATTAAAAAGATTAATGCCTTAGAACACTATCCACTAGAACATAAACTCCTTGAGAGCAAGGACTGACTGGGTTGCTCATCACTATATTTCTATTATGTTCCACAGGGCCTGGCAAACAGTTAGGTTCAATTAATATTTAATAACATGTAATAACGGACTAGCACACTTAGATATGAGCTTTCCTTATTGCTAACAGGGGTGGGCAAATCCAAGCCCACCCTCTGACACACATACCACATAAAGAAATTAAAGAAGCCCGGCTTGCAATGTCACACAGTTCTGAAAGCTCTGGGTCATGAGAAGATAAATTACCTTCAAAAAGAAAAACAGGAAACATGTGTAATGGGGAAAGATTAAGTGAATATTGGTGAGACTATGTAGGTAGAGGTTTGTATATGCTGTTGGTAGAGGCACATAACTTTCCTGAAGGACGATTTTGTAACATATATCAAAATTTTAAATATGTTTATCTTTTTAATTTATACTAAGAAAAGTATTATGTACATATGCACATATGCACTGATATTTTCAGAGAAAAAAAAGGGGTATGTTCAAAATTTTCACTAATAGTTTTATTTTTTAAATTATAGCATATTGGGCCTGAAGGTATAACTCTGTGATATAGCCCACATGCAATAGGCCCTGGGTTCAGTTTCCTCTACACCCCTATCCTGCCATACCCCCAAATCACAATGTATCCAAATAGTAGAAAATCATTTAGTGTATGTTAATCTTAGAAAAAAAGGGAGAAGGAAATAAATTCTATGTTAGCCGTACTTATTTTTTTTACTTTATTCATGTTATGTTGCTCTCTATTTTATAAGCATGTTTTTTATTATTATTATTATTATTTTGGTACTGGGGATTGAACCCAGGGGTGCTCTATCATTGAGCTACACCCCTGTAGGTAGAGGTTTCAGACCCCTGGTCTGTTTTCTTTTTTTAATTTTGAGACAGGTTTTCACAGAGTTTCTGAGGCTGGCCTACAACTTGTGATCCTCCTACCTCAGTCTCTCAAATAGCTGGGATTGCAGGCATGTGCCACCAGGCCTGGCACATGTACATTACATTTATTATCAGAAATGAAAATAAATACTTTTAAATCTATCATTCCAAGAAATGTGAACCTGGAGTTTCAAATTTTATTTAGTTACTTTATTTTAACCTTTTATATCCTGCATGTATCCTGAATTTTTAAAACATCAAACAATAATCCAGTTAAAATTTAAATTTTCTTTTTTAAATTAAACCTTATGGGAAGAGTTATGCCCAGCCTTTTGTTTTTATTATTTGTTTGGGTTTGAGGGGTTTTTGTTTGTTGGTTGATTTTTTTTTTTTTTTTTTTTTGGACAAAGAAAAAAGAAAGTGCACCATCGTGATACTGTTCTAATTAATTAAGGAAAGAATTCATATCAGTTTGTTGGAAAGAAGCATTTTCTCAAGTTCCGTTCCTATGACCTGTAGCCAGCTACCATATACTTCCACTAAACTTCACTTTTATGCTGAATTCATGGCCTTGGAAGTGTTTACACATGAGTATGTATTATCACAAGGACATTTTGGTATTTCCTTTTAGTGGATATCAAATACATAGTCTATTTTCCTATTTATTTAGCTGGGGCTGGAACCCAGGTCCTCATGCATGCCAGGCAAGCACTCATCATTGAGATACACTCCCAGCCCTCTTTACTTTTTTGAGGAGGGGACCGGAATTGAACCCAGAGCCTTTCCTGCATATGCTAAGCGTGCACGCTATCACTGTGCTATACTTTTAGGCCCTTGCTTTTACTATTTTAAAAATAAATGGGATATCCCCAAATAGATGTTTAATCCAAACGAGAGGGGGCTTTAGTTTTGTTGCTGTTATAATTTTAAAACCTTAAGCATTGTACATGGTACAAAGGTATATGCAGTGAAGAATAAGGCCTCCCACTGCTCCTGACAGCACAGACTCACGAGTCTTGGACTTCAGGCTTCTCTCCTTGGTTACCAAGAGTTCCCCACATCATCAGCATGAACATTTGCTGCTGCTCTTCAGAATAACTGTCTTCTCCCTTTTACTGTCTCTAGACTCTTGGGAACAGTGGAAGCGCTAGGGAAGTAGAAGGCAATAGAAATAAATTTGTCTTCCTCCTTCATGTGATAAAATTGGGACTAATGGATAAAGCCAAGCTGTTGACTTATTTGGCTAAAATTAAAAACATTTGAAAAAAAAAAACTTTTTAATCAATGTTAAGAATAGAGACAACTATGCCTCTTACTAGAAAAGATAGCAGGCGCCATACCCCATGCCTCCAAGTCACTGCTGTTCAGTGTATTGTGGTTTCCACATGCTTGGGCGCAGATTGCTACATTCAAAGAACAGAAATTGAATAACTCCCTGGTCCCAGATGCCAGTGCTCTAGTCCTTCATGGTCCTGACTCCTGGCTTTCTCATTTCTCTCAAAGAATCAGAAGAATTCTACAACCATAGAAATTAAAAGTTGTACCCCATTTGTGTACAATGAATCAAAATGCAGTCTATAAAAATAAAAATAAAAATTTTAAAAAAGAATTAGAAGATTTATTAGAGCTAAATGAATAGGTGGACTAGAGCCCATGGCATGCTGCCACCGACAGCAGGGTGTGTGGCACCACTGACACTGGCCAACTTGCCACATACATATAATTAGCCAGAGTCACCCCTTCCCTCCACCCAGCACAGCTGACCTGCTAGACAACACTCTGGAAAAGAAGGTCAGCAGAGATGACTGTCAGGAGGGTGTGTAGGGATCGCCTCTCTTCTGATGGACATGCAGCCCTCACTTTCCTCAGCAGATTCCATGACTGGCAGCTGAAAGGGGGGCCGAGGTAGTATGGCACTGCACTGAGCTGTGGGCAGCCTGTCATGACTCTCAACTCTCAAGTCTCAAAGGCAGCAGAGGTGGGTGGCACTGTGGAGATAAGCAGTCCACACTTCCCATCCTTCCTCCTACTCCCTAACTTGAACACACAAGGTACTGTGGGATCTGGAGTTGGCCTCCCGCAGTGCTTCAATATGGCTTGGCTCTGCCAGTGCTTCCCCAGGGTTGTCCCTGGAGGAGTGGTTGGGCTGTGCCTTTTAACCCACTGTGGTCACAGCAAGATATTTGGCAACACACCCAAAAAGGGAGGATTCCCTGCAGCTCGAGTCATAATTTTACAGAACTGTAAGGACATCAAAGATCCTGGAGAGGACTCACCCAGGGTGACATACCCAGCCTGCAGGACAAGAAGCACAGCTGTGTTTCTCAAACATGTGAAGCCAGGACCCTTGACCAGAAATATATGACTTTGTGACTGACAAGTGTGTATGATATAGGTAAACATAGGAGGAGTGATATACACATACATGCATCATGGAGCACCGCTGTAATCCTCGTAACTTGGGGGCTGAGGCAGGAGGATCACAAGTTCAAGGTCAGTCTCAGCAACTTATCAAGACCCCGTCTCAAAATATAAAAATAAAACTGGTTATAAATGTAGCTTAGTGGTAGACCACTCCTGGGTTCAATTCCAGTAACAATATATATAGGTATACATTGGCATGTGTATATATACATACAGCAACACACACACACACACAAATTGAAACAGAAATGTCACAATGCTTGACTTTCCAAATGCTATGATCTGTTTTCTATTATCATTTTTAAAAGCTGTTTTTGACCCACTAAATTGGTCTCTGACCTATTAATGAGTCACAGTTTGAAAAGCACTATTCACTAAGCAAAAACTCTTTGTACTCTTTCATGCTGAACCATCTAACTCACTAGTAAAAATTTCTGAAAATAAGAGTGATTATCACTCCTAATTCCAAAGTGGTCTCACATTTCTGGCAAACCCTTTTCAGAAGACAGTTGTTTTCCTTGCTCTTCATTCTCCATACTACAGCCTTAGCGAGGCTTTCCAAACCTAAGTTCTAGTATGTCAACCTTTGGCATAAACATTTCCAGCTTCCCCGTTGCCAGTAACAGTGACAGTGAACACTAATGCCAAGCTTACAGTGTGCCAGGCACTCTTCTAAACACCTCGTCTGTGCTTCACTCATTTATCACTCACAATGGCCCCAGAAGGTGGGGTTATTAATATGCCCAGATGAGAGGGAGAGATGATGAGTAACCGGCCACAGACCCACAGCACAGGAGGCAGGGCCAGGACTGAATGCCAGCAGCAGTGTAGCTCCAGGGGCTGCATCTTGGCCACAATGCCACACTCCCTCCACTATCAATAGTGAGTCCAGATGCTTAAAATAGTTTCCGAGCCTCCTCATGCTACCCTGTGTGCTCCAGCCTGTGGCCACTTACATGATCTCACGAGTACTGTTCCCTTTGTTTATAGTGTGTCACTGCCCAGCTAGCCCTCCTTAGGCTTCACATTAGGCCTTCCTTCCCTCACACCACAAAGCTGTCTTCTCTCTATTCCCTTGGCTCTCTTCCTTTCCCCTCTCTCCCATTCATTCAATTCACTTGATAAATTATTTACTGAGCACTTACCCAATGCAAGGAGATAGAGTAGCAAAGGAGATAAAATCCCTGCTCATGTTGTCTACAGAGAATAGGTGGAGATAATGAGTGATTAAATGATATGTCAAGCAGTGATAAGGTTAATGAGAAAAATAAGGCAGGGTAAGATGGGCAGAGCATGTCACAGGACAAGGGACAGGTGCTAATGTTTTATATTGGGAGGTTGGGGACAGGCTCATGAAGGAGGTGACTGCCTCGCAGAGATAAAGGAAACCTGAGAGAGCCATGGGGGATTCTAGGAGAGGAACAGACTAGGAGGACAAAGAGCCAGTGCCCAGAGTGGAGTCTGCTCTTGAGTGTTGGAGAAACAACCAGGAGGTCAGTGTGGCTGGGGCAGAAGGAGCGAGGGGGTGGTCAGGAGAAAGTTAAGACTGGAGAGACAAGAGCCAGATCACTTAGGGTCTTGTAGGTCACTGTCTGTCAGCTCATGTGAGCTAGGAAACCAGTGGAAGTTTCTGAGCAGAGGAGTGATAAGAGTTTTCTATTCCTGCTGTTACCACAAATTTAGTGGGTTTAAGCAACACAAATTTATTATTTTACAGTTCTGGAGGTCAGAAGTTACCTCATGGGTAAAATCAGTATGTTGACAGGATTGCATTTCTTCCAGAGGCTCTAGGAGAGAATCTGTTTTCCGGGCCTTTTCAGCTTCTATAGAGGTCTTCTCCCTCCATCTTCGCTGACCATTCTCTTGCATTCACATCTTCCTCTGACCACAGCAAGTAAAGATCATCCACTTTCAAGGAGTCATGTGATTAGGTAAGACCCACTTGAATATCCAAAACACTCTCCCCATCTCAAGGTCCTAATCACAAAGTCCTTTGGCCATGTAAAGCATAGATTCCAGGGATTACAACAGGATATCTTTCTTTGAGGGTGAGGGGATTATTATGCTTATAGCAAGAGTCATGATCTGACTTAAGTTTTAAGAGGATCACCCTGGCTGTTTTGTGGGGAATTTTAGGGGACAAAGGTGGATATTGGGAGACTTGTTAGGAGGCTAAGTAATCGAGGTGGGGGTTGAACAAGGTCTAGACCAGGGTGTTAGCAGTAGAGATGACAAGGTATGATCAAATTCTGGTTGTTTTTTTGTTTGTTTGTTTGTTTTGCGGTGCTGGGGATTGGACTCAGGACCTTTTACTTGCAAGGCAAGCACTGTATCAACTGAGCTATCTCCCCAGCCCTACACACTTTTTTTTTTTCAAATTGTTTTTCGTTTTCATTTTTTTTTTTTATATATGTGTGTGTATGAAGATTTGACATAATTTGCTGATGGGATAGGATGTGAGAGGAGTGAAGAATAACTTACCCATGCCTGTTTAGAGTACCTGACATACACTATTATATTTATCACTCTCTTTTCTATTGGACTGAAAGTTCTGAGGGAAAAGGCCCCAAATCTGTCTTGTTCATTGTTGTATCCTCTTCTCTGAATGCATGAAACATACCGATACTGTATCAAACCACTGTATCGTCAGAATTTCATTTATATAATCCCATTTAATCATCAGGACAGCCCTATGAGGTAGTTGCTATTATTATCCCCACTTAAAAAATGAGGAAACCAAGGCCCAGAGAGATAAATGATTCACACTCTAGAAGATCCAGGATATAAATCCATATTGAATAAATGAGTTAACTCAAATTAAGCAATGATCTGGGATTAGCAAAATATTTTGTCTACATATGGAATAGGAAAAGGACACAGATTTATAAATATTTCCAGGTTTTAGCCATAGAAAAAAATGTGTCAAAAAATAGCAAGAGTTAGAGTCACTAATTTAAGAATTTTCAAACTACATAGTCAATCTTAGCTGTGATTGAGTTGCTGTAATGACTGAAGCAGATAGTAATTTCAGAGAAGTTTTGTAACCACGCTGGAGGCAAAAAACTAAAAAACAGATGACATCAGGCAAACCATGATGGTGCAGTGGAAAATGCCCAGACCTGAGAGCAGAGACTTCAGTCTCACTTTCTTCTCAACCACTTATTTAGCCAATACATTTGAGGTATTGATTTCATCTTTCAGAGACCAGCTCAGCTATAAAAAGGATATAATACTATCTTCCTCCTCTTCCTTGTAGACTTCAGGGAGAAACTAAGTGTTTTCATTCAATAAATACAGAGCTTATGATGTGCACCACCGTTGATGCCAGCGCTTATTATGAGCAAGACAGAAAACCTCCACCCGCATGCAGTTTGCATTCTAGTGGAAGGAGAGGCTGACACGAACAAGAACAAATAGTGAAAATTTTCAAGAATGATACATGCTACCAAGAAAGGTAGGGGTATAAACAAAAGAAATGGCAGAGGGTTTTGGAGTGATCAAGGAGGGGGTAACAGTAGACAGAGACCTAAATAAAATGAGAAAGCAAGTGAGACACTAATCTGGGGAAAGGGCAATTCAGGAAGAGGGGACAGGATACTTTACATTCTAATGTGGAAATAAGTTTGGGATATCTGAGGAATAGCAAGGAATGAACCAGGGGGAAGAGTGGTGGGTTATAGATGATGATGGTAGATGACGAATAATGGATAGCAGATGCTGCTGGCAGGGGCCAGTTCATGCAGAGCCTTGCAGGCCATGGCAATAAACTTGGATTTTATTATGCAAGTGGTAAAAATAGTGGAAACAAAAACATGCAAAGAACAACACAAATAGTATATGAAGAAACTGTAACATGCACTTATTAGTACACCTGCATCAAGAGCCTAGGCTCTGGTGATTACCAGAATCGTGGGTGCATCACTTACCATGTGTGGCCTTGGACAGATTGCTAACTTTTTCTCAGTGCCTCAATTTCTTCATTTGTAAAATGGTGGTAACAAGAGTATGTACCCTATTAGGATTTTGAAGTTTAAACAAGATCTTACATATATAACCCTTAGAACAATTTCTAGAACTAAAGGGCTCAGAAAATGTTAGCCATTATTACTATTAGTAATTGAGATATACAACCAAATGAGTCCATTAGTGTGGACTTCTCTGTTTCAGAAGCTGAGATTTATTTTTAAATGAGAAATTTACATATGAATGTAAAGAAAAAAAAATCATTGTTCTTATTTATCTATTTTTGGTGCTGGTATTCAATCCAGGGCCTCATGCATGTTAAGCACGCACTCCACCACTGAGCTACAATCCAAGTCCCAAGGAGAGAGAGAGAGACTTTCTCCTTGGGACTTGAATTGGGACTTGGATTGGATTTTATATATATATATATATATATATATATATATATATATATATATAGTGCTATAGTTATTAAATAGTTATTAAAGTGCTCAAATATAATGAATTTGAATGAGCACACTGGATTTATCTGCCCCTTCTCTCTCTAGGTCCATGGAGTCCTGGTGAGGGATCCAGTGCCTATTGGAGGCTCCCTATAAATGACCAATGTCAAGTTTTCATTGTATTTGTTAATTTTCAGGAAAAGTGATTTCAGCCACAGTAAAACCCTTTACAGGTAGTAATCTAGTGTTATTTCTGCCATTACAGTGCAATAATAAAGAGGTACCATCTATTTTCACCAGTGTGATGTGATTACATCTCCATTAAATTCACACTATTTTTGTAAGTTCTCTCCTACTTACAATATTTAGCAAAGCCTTGCCACTGTCTGAAGGTAAGAAAATTAGAAAAATGTGTAATTGGAGCAAACTAGATTAAGAACAAAGCTATTAAAAAACCCAGCTATCGAGTCACCTACCTTTCTTAATTTGTTCTCTTGGAACCGGCTAGCAGCCAAAACCAAATTCTCTTCATAACTGGATTAAGATGCATGTGGATAACAAAATGCTGTTAAACAAGCCTTCCTGTAGAGTAAATAGCTTGAAAGGAAAGAGGCAGATGAAAAATCCCCAGGAATTTTTGAAAAATTGGCAGAGATGTTTATCATCTGGGTTGCATGAGAAATTATCCTAATAAAAAATACACTAGCCAGGTGTGGCGGCACATGCCTGAAATCCCAGCAGCTTGGGAGGCTGAGGCAGGA
Source organism: Sciurus vulgaris (assembly GCF_902686455.1). Lineage (NCBI taxonomy): Eukaryota > Metazoa > Chordata > Mammalia > Rodentia > Sciuridae > Sciurus > Sciurus vulgaris. Next base: position 78,612,031 of record NC_136470.1, on the reverse strand, counting down.
GGACCTCGAGTTCAAAACCAGCCTCAGCAAAAGTGAGGCGCTAAGCAACTCAGTGAGACCCTGTCTCTAAATAAAATACAAAATAGGGCTGGGGACATGGTTTAGTGATCAAGTGCCTCTGAATTCAATCCCTAGAAACCCCACCCCCTAAAAAAAATACACTGAAAAAGTGCTTGTGCAAAACAGCATATTTTACCATCTTTTGAAAAATACATGAAAATATTTGTTTGCATTTTTAATCTTTCTAAATTCAGGCACCCAGTGCCTTCACATTATTTTTGGTGATGGTACAGTGTTCTGACACCTTTTCCCTGAGTAAAATCGACACATCTGCTGAAATTAACAGCTTTATCTCCATGGACCCACATGTCACTGAAAAATATAAAATGTCATTGTGTTTTCCTGCTAACCAGCATCTGGCAGCAGACAACTGTTCAAGTCAAACCTACTCAACTCCTCTTGAGGATAGGGGTCAGGTATCATTGATCCCTATCACCTTTCAATCTGTAAGGCCCCGCACAGGATTATTAAACTCAGCTCAAACCAAAGAAGAGAGCCCCCCAACAGAACTTTCTGCCTGGTGCAGTGGGGTATGCCTGTAATCCCAGCGATTTGAGAGGCTGAGGCAGGAGGATTGCAAATTCCAGGCCAGCCTCAAAAATTTAGCAAGGCCCTAGGTGACTTAGTGAGACCCTGTCTCAAAATAAAAAGGACTAAGGGATGTAGCTCAGTGGTAAAACACCCTTGGATTCAGTCTCCAGTAAAAATAAAATGTTTCTGGGGTTGCCCAAATCCTATCTTTTGGGATCTGATTGTAGCCTTGCATACCTTGGCAAACCAGCAACATTGCTTTGTGCTCAGACTGAAAAACAAACAGCTGTAGTTTCTCCAACTGAGAAACTGGTCCAAGGCATTAGAATCTATGCAAACTTTATTCTTGCTCCCTCTACTCACATCCACTTGTAGATTGACAATAAGGCTCCATCATTACAGATTGGAACTACATATAAAGAGTTACTAGTAAATATACTTTAAGACTCAAGAATGATTAAATATTTGCTGTATAACTTCCTCTGTGTTAGAAAGTTAAGAAAGAATGTGATTAGTCCAGGGGAAAAGATGACAGAACACAAAAAAACAACACAGAACAGAACATGATACGGGAGAAGTAAGTATAATGTGATAGGAATTCAAAGGAAACAATTTAAATCACATATGAAAAAGTTTAATGTGGGAGGTGGAATTTGACCTAAAAGACCAGGATGTCAAAGGGTTGTTTCAGAGAAAGCAAAGGCTATTTTAGAGAACGAAAGAACAATAGCAGAACTTCACCCAAACCCAGGGGACATAGAGAAGGTAGAAAGAAATATGGATAGAAAGGTGAACCAGAGTCAGGATTAGATTCTTAGATTCTTTAATCTAAGATCAAATTGAATTATTTTTGTGTGATACTGGGGATTTTGTGTAGTTAGGGTTTGGCTAAATTGCTGAGGCTTGCTTTAAACTTGCAATCCTCCTGCCTCAGTCTCTGGAGTAGCTGGGATTACAGGCATGTGCCACCAACCAGTCTTGAGAACCTTTGAAGGAAACACAGAGCCTTGTAACCTAGATATAAGGGTTGAGGTCGAGGAGGGCATCAAAGGTGACTTGATGCATATATAGCATGGGTGACAGGAAGATTCCCCTCCAAAGTCATGGCATTATTTGGTGGGGAAAGTTTGAGTTTTGTTTTGTACACACTGGGTTTAAACAAAGAATGTAAACATAAGACCTGTTTTTCCTCAGATATCCTTTTGAAAAATTTGCTTTGACTGCTAAGTTCCAAAATTAGCTGTGAGCTGCCTAGCTCTATGCTCAAGTGTTTTGTTATGGAGCACCGGAATATCCCCTTTCTACAGGCCCTTGCCATTTTGTTGTCCAAAACTTCATTTAACAAAAAAATAGGGGGCAGTAATTTTAAACGTTTTTCTAAATAGCCCCCTTTTTTGTCATTGGTAGATATTTTTATTTGTATTATAACTAAAATTAGGATGCAGTAACTTTCATTAATAGGATATGTGAACAAAGAACCACAAAGTTTAGGGTTCCAACAATATATACCAAAGCCTCTGATTCTGAAAAAGATTTCTTAGTTGTTGTGCCATCTGCTTGGAGACTAATTGAAGGTTTAAAAATAGATGATCTTTTGAAGGCAAATAACATGAAACTAAAGGAAAATATTAATATAGATCTCACAAACCCACACCATAGAAAACAATGATGTTTTAGGCATTGCATTAAGAAAAAGAACAAGCTGAGAAGATACCACAATGACATACTTAATAAACTGTGTTTAGTGTGTAATATGATACCTCAAAGGACAGGAAGGCAGGATTATTGATTATGAACTTTCATAGGTCTCTTTTCAATTGTTACTCCTGGCAACATATTATCTTAAAATATTATCTTTTAACTCCACACAAGAGGTGAACCTTCTGTACCTAAGTCTAATTTCTAAAACATAATTGTACACATACAATCCCCGCTCCACCTTGTCTAGTCTCTCTCCATCTTTGCTTTTACAACTAACCTTGAATAAGCTGCCTACACATGCAGTGTCCATTTCCACACCTTACACTCAGTCTCTAGCCCCTTCTGCGATGTGGCCTCTATCCTTACAAGGCCAATGAAATCATTCTCACCAAGGTCTCAGATGATCTGGGTGACCCTAAATCTAATGAATACTTTGTGACAGCCAATTGTTTTGGGAGTTTGAATTAATTTATGTTATGCACTCAGTAGTATCTCTAAAATGTTAGAAGTGTGTTCCAAACCTATATCCTTTATTGGTTTATCTACATCTAACTATAGGAAAATCCAGCAAATTGGAACTTTTCATAATTTAAAATAACTGAAAAGTTCAACACATTGTAACTGACCCAGAAAACAATCTAAAAGAATAAGAATTCCTTTCCTTCACACCCTCACTAACACTTGTTATCTCTTTAATTCTTAAGAATAATCCCATCAACATACATAATATTATTTTCTGGAATTTGGGCAGAACAGAAAGCTAAATGTTGAAGAAATGGTCCTCAACATTCATTCAAGGGGAAGAAAAGACAAAATAAGCTGGGAGAATATATTTCTCTGATAAAGGACTGTTATTCACAATATTGCCCTATGTAAATTTATGATTTTCAATTAAAAAAAATAAAAAAAGGACTGTTATTCAAAATATACAAAGAATTCTTTTTATTTGTTTTATTTGTTCTAATTAGTTCTTAAAACTCAACAATAAGAAAACAATGATTTTTTTTAATGGGCTAATGAATTGAACAGAAACTTCATCAAAAATGCTGTATGGATGATAAATAAGCATATTAAAAGATGCTCCATCTGGGCATGGTGGTGCATGCCTAAAATTCCAGCTACTCAGGAGGCTGAACCAGGAGGATCACAAGTTTGGGGCCAGCCTGAGAAACTTAGTGTCACATTGTCTCAAAATAAAACTTGAAAAGGACTGGGGATGTATCTCAATAGACCACCCCTACGTTCAATTCCCAGGACCACATACATACACAAAATAAACAATTTTAAAAAGATAGTCCATATCACACATCATTAGGGAAATGCAAACTAAAACAAGAGATACCATTACATACATACTAGGATGGTCAAAATATACATTGTTGCTTTATTCCTAATTGCTGGAATTTGGAAGCAACCAAGATGTGAATAAACTGTAGTACATTCAAACAATAGAATATTATTCAGCACTAAAAAGAAACCAGCTATCAAGTCACTAAGAGACATGGAGGAAACTGGCATGGTGACACATGCCTATAATTCCAACTAACTGGGAGGCTGATGCAGGGGGGATTCCAAGTTTGAGGCCAGTCTAGGCAACTTGGTGAGACCCCATCTCAAAACCAAATTAAACAGTGCTGGGGATGTAGCTAGTGGTAGAGTGTTTGCTAGAGTGTGTGAAGCCCTGGGTTTGATACCAGCACTGCTCAAAACCAACCAACCAACCAACCAATAAAACACCCTTGGAAGAACCCTCAATGCATATAATTAAGTGAAAGAAACAAATATGAAAAGACTTCATACTGTACAATCCCAACTATATTTCATGGGAGGAGAACGGGACACATAAGTGGTGCACAGAGGGTAGTGAAAATATTCTGTATGGTTCTATAATGGCAGATATATGTTATTGTATATTTGTCCAAAAACCAAGAGTGAACCCTAATGCCAAGTACGGACTTTGGTGCAGGATTCTGATAATGGATAGAGGCTGTTGGGGCAAAAAATACATGAGAATTCTTTATACTTTCTGCTCAATTTTACTCTGAGCTTAAAACTGTTTTCAAAAACAAAATTTATTAAAGTCACACAACTTTCTTTGACTCACGTTCTAGTTGGACCACAGAACTGGACAATTGATATCCTATCCAAAAGCATTAAACCCCTTCATAAGATGGAGGGCTGCACACAATTCAAGGGTTGTTACCTTTCAGTAACAACATATTCATCCTGGTGTGAGATTTTTGGCAATTTCTCATAGACAGAACCAAAGACAGAAAGCTGGAAATGAAACAAACCTTTTGGAATCAAGGAAAACAGCCACTAAGCCTGCATACAGAAGTCAGTAACTAACCTCAAATTTCTTTCAAAAAAATCCCTTCAATGGTCTTTTGAGGGCAAGATTGTATTTCATAATATAATAATCAATGTTCATACGAACAAATAAGAATCAACAAGAAAAGCTTGTCTAGGGTCCCCTGATTTGTGAATATTGGAAAATATACCATTCCCTAGCAAGATTTACTTCTAAAAATGCTTAAACATTGGAGTGTTGATAGTAGGCCTTAGTTGTTTTGAGAAATTTTACTTGTGCACAAAAGCATATTTTCAGATTATCCTGAATAATGAGTTAATTCTTAATTCCCTTCACTATGAAAAACCAGAAGAAAAAAACAAAAAACAAACAAACAAAAAACAAGCCAAGACAGCACCACAGTGTTTTTGTCCAAAGAGAGATTTACTGCAAAAATGAAGAATCAGAGGAACTGGGTTCTAGTTTCTCTGCTAATAACCAGTTGGGTAATATTGATTTTGTTTGAATTGTCTTCTCTAAAAAAAAAAACAAGAAAATTAGACTAGTTGATTTCTAAAATCCTTTCTGGTTCTCATAATCACACAGTAAGCATATAAGGAAAGGGTAGTGGTAAGGATTAAGGTGAAATCACATTATAAACAAGTATTATCCTTTCATTTATTCAACAAATATTTGTTGAGGCTTCTACTGAACTGACTCATACAAAGCTCTGAGAATATTGTAGTTAAGTAAAAGTGACTCTGTCTTCATGAAACTTTCTATTTAGTTACAAAGTTAGGCATCAAGTAAACCAACCAGATAAGAAAATAAGGATTTGCGGGGCTGGGATTGTAGCTCAGTGATAGAATGCTTGTCTAGCATGGGTGAGGCCCTGGGTTTGATCCTCAGCACTACCTAAAAACAAATAAAGGTTAAATTCTAAAAAAGAAAACAAGCATTTGAGAATAGTAGGAATAAAGTCATAAGAAAAATTAGTAAAGAACATTTTACATTGTGGGACTTGTTAGGCTCCAAAAGGGGCAGGAGACTTAACAAGAGAACTAAAAACAAAAAAATTATGACTGTAATAATTAAGCAGAAAAGTGGCACAAGATTTGAAGAGGTAGGTCAAGGCCAGTATGTGTGGTTTTGGAAACCATTCTCAGAAATCTGGACTTAAGAGTGGTAGAGACATCACTCACTGAAGAGCTTTCAGTAGGTCAGTAAACCTGCTGCTGTGTAGAATGTGGACTGGGAGGGACAGGGTGAAAGCAGAAATTACTTAGCTTGTCACAGGAATATCATCAATACGATGGTGGCTTCACCAAAATGTCTACGGTGGCAATTGGAGGTGAGATTTAGATACATGGTGGAGCAGAGTCAATAAGCTTCCTAACTGCCTGGATTTGCATACTTGAGAAGGTGATGATTGAGGTGAAGCGTGGCCAAGTTATTGAGTTGGGGTCAGAGACAAAGCAAATCAGAATAATTTAGAGGAAAAATAGTTATTTTGGATGTGGTGTTTTTGATATATGTAAGACATCTTGTGTAAGCACCAGACATCCTGATCCCTATGTTCTAATTTCACTCGAATATTTTGCCTTTGATTACAGAAACTATATACTCTTTCTCTAAGAATTATCTTTTATTTGCCTTTTTATGCACATTGTATATTTTGGGTACATAGTGTTTATACTTAATAAACATTTATTAATATTCTCGGAGATAAACATCTTATCCCCTCAACTTTATACTTATCAGTGTGTCCTTATCCAAATCATAAGATTTCAGATAACCAGATCTGCGAACAATGCTTGAAAATCAGAATAGAGAATACCATTTTGGGTTCAATTCACTTTGTGATTTGGTCAACTGGCTTTTTTTTCCTAGGGCTGCTTTTAGATTGAGGTTAGTATGAAAGATAATGTACTAGATTAGATTATGTACTTTGTGATTTACCATGAAAAACTCAACTTCTACTTTGTAGCATACCAGTAGGAAAGTGCCTATCTATTTGATACTTTCCAAATTTAGCACTGGATGAGAGCTATTTCCTGAGAGTTTCAAGCTTGAGTGGGACTACCTGATAGTTCTGCCCTTCCTTTCCTAGCCCTCTTCTTGTCTCTCAGTAAACTGACTTAGAGATTAAAAAGGCAATATTCCACAAATCTGCTTCAACTTCTGAAATACAAAAAAATTTGCATTAGGCAATGACATTAAAAAAATCATTTGACATTTCTAATTTTTGTGGGGATGTTCCATCTTACTTAGTAATGATTTAGTGGTAGAAGACTAAAGAGATCTTAATTTGGTTTTAAGGGAATTCACACAAAAATCTGCTAAGTAGCAGTTTTGCTAATTACAAATATAGTTCATTCTCCCCAGTCTCGTGCCAAAATGCTGCCTCATGGTGGCTGGAGGATGAGCATATGCCTACTGTTTCCTAGTTCTCTCAAAGGAGTGCTCCCTCTGCTATGAATGTTTATCTAAGCTTGACAATCTCTAACAACAGTAGTCTTAGGTCCATAGCCCCACTGAGCTTGGCAATTTGCACTATAGTACAGAAAGTGCTTGTTTTTCAAGAGGGTGTCTCTTTTATATAGGGAGATAAAAATAAAAAACATTGTCTTTCAGTAATTGCTTATATATGAGGTACTTCAGAGACCAAGGAGTGTAACTAAAGTAGTATATAATAAAATTTTTTTCTTCCTTTAGTTCTGTTACTGGTAAGACTTTATTTGAACAAGGCATACTGCAAAGCTGTTTATAATCCCTTTTGCTCAAAAAGAGGTCAAATGATAATAAAATATAAAAGACCAGCTTATTCAGTCCTCTTCTATTTCTAGTCAACAGTCATTAATACAAAAAGAACTGAACAGAGGGGAACAACAATTTATAGAAGTTCTCTTCTAACCCATTAATTCCAATTGGTAATAGAACTGAAATGCTGAACACTTGGCAGACTTAGCTGAAAAAAATTTCAGGTTGGGCAGTTGATATAAAACCATGACTAAACATTTGCCAAATCCACCCTCACTTACCTATTCTCATCATTACCTCCCCCAATAATTCCTCAAATAGAAAAAAAACCCTAGGTGAGTCAAATCCAAATTTAAAGTATAAGAACTAAAAAACAAAAATAACCAAGGCTTAGAGGCACGAGCCACAGACTTGCTATCTGGCTTCCATTTTCTGTTCTATTTTCCCAATGAGTAGCAGATGTACTCTTGTCAACTGGCTATGCAAGAGCTGATGGCAAGAATGTGATATTCTGGAGAACTGCTTAGAGTAGCAAATCCTGGAGCAACAGTCATATCGGTACTAAACCACAGCAGCTTATAACCAGCCACATCAACTACACCCTCATCTATCCTGGATACACATTTTACTGTTTCTTGGATAAGTTACCAAAAATTAAAGTGCTATGTTTGGCAAATTATAAATAAACCATTCTCTTCCTATTCTTGGAGGAAGTTCAACTTTCAATGTTAGGAACTCTAGCCTCTTCTCCTACTTGGGATATTCTTTGATGGACAAGGTGGGGTCGTTATTATGAAGTATGTTTGGAGAATGCTAGGTTAAACTAAATTTCTTTCATCAAGACTACTCAGACCTTTTATTTTTCTTCTTGTTTCTTTTGGTTTTAGGGAATGAATCAAAGATGCTGTACATGCTAAGCATGTGTTGCTATCACTGAGCTATACCCTGATCTACTATTGGATCCTTTAGTATAATAATATACATTATTATGTCTCCAAGACAGTAGGAGAATAAAGTATATAGCATGTGCAAAGCTTTTACTTGCTCATGGAATTCTTTTCATGTAGCACACTGGGAAATGCTGATTAAGAACTTTTTTCTTCAGTGGTGGGACTGAACCCAGGGCCTCACATATACTACACAAGTGTTCTTCCACTGAGCTACATCCCCAGCTCTACATGTTGGTTTTTCTAACATTTGACTTCCTAACATTGATTCTATGAAGAAATCACAGTGGGTATTAAACAGTCCGCTTGGAAACAAACTTGTGTAATACAACCAAATCATGCATTTAGACATCCCTAGCCACTGATTATTTGTGCTCTTGATTTTCTTAAATGCCACACAAACTGCAAATGAAATAATCTTACATTTTTCAGATTAAAATAGAAAACAGAAACTAAACACCTAAAAAATAACCCTCCTAAATCATACAGTATTGAATCAATAATCCAAATAAAGTTTATTCATAAGGTACAATTTTTAAAATGAATTTTCTACAGCTAAAAAAACATGAATAAGAAATTTAATTAGATCTGGATTTGAACCTTGTCATTTAGCAGGTGTGAGACACTAAAAACTAAGTAACTTGGCCAGGAGCATTCCCTCACTTATAACAGGTGAGAATGCCTGCTTTCTATGGTAGTTTTGAGGATTAGATATGAAACTTAGTACAATGCTAGGCAAGTGCAAAAAATAGGTTCTCAATAAATGGTAGTTCTTGTTATCAATTCTACTACAACTAAACAAACTACTCAGCCACAAAAGAGTCTAAGATCCACCTCGGTATCCAGAACACTTGGTTAGTGGAATATGATCTTAAGATAGTTGGTTAGTTAAATAAATACCACACACAGGCAAGTGTCCTAATACCATATTAATATGTGTAGTACATACTAACTTAAAGTGAACAATATGAGCAAAATAAAAGTTTAGGGAAAAAAATGGCATTTTACTTAAATCTGCAACTTATTTTAATAATTGAGTTATACCACACTAAGTCTTAGATTAAAAAAAAAAAAATTTCCCTGCCCCTGGGGTCCTGAGATTTAACCCAGAGGCACTCTACTAGTGAGCTACATTACAGGGCATTTTTATTTTGAGACAGGGTCTTTTTTTTTTTTTTTAATTGTCAATGGATCTTTAATTAATTAACCCAGCCCCTTGAGACAGGGTCTTGAAAGTTGCTGAGGCTGGCTTTGAACTTGGAATCCTCCTAACTCAGTCTCCCAAGTTGCTGGGAGCACCCACTTTAAGAAACCATTTCTGAACTTTGAAAAATGAATAAACAGACAAAGTGACACTAAAGAGTTAAGCAGAGGAAATAAGACTGAAAAGTAGAATCTACCTTGACTAGAACTAAACATTCACAGATTACTTTCTAAGCATTTTTTAAAAAAACTAATTCTTTTGCAGTATGGGGGAATTAAACACAGGGCATCATGCATGCCAAAAAAGGCACTCTACCCTGGAGTTATACCCTCAAGTCTAAAGATTCATTTTTTGGTCAATTAAGAACTAATGATTTGACAAAAACATTTTTACTCAGTAGGGTTTGACTATCTAAAATCTCACCCATCATGCTATCTGGCAGGTCTTACTCCTATGAGAATAATTATCTACTCTCTGAAACCAGAAATAAGTTTTAAGTTTCGAGAAAGTTTGTAGACAAAAAAGAACCAGTTGTTAAAAGTCTTAATTTTTCTTCACTGTACAGCAGCTATTTCTATAAATAAAGGAGTATGTGAATACTTTCTAAGAACTCAAAAAGAGAAAACCCAAAAACAAAGGTCTGGATGTATGAACACATGTACACACTTATGTACAGACTAAACACAAAGCAGAGATAAACACTGTTTTGCTTATGAATCAGTGATATTACTAGCTAAAATGATTAGTTAAAATACTGCACTGTAATTCAGAGGTACTTTGATTAGATTCCATTTAAAAAAAAAAAAGACATTCAAAATAAGAAGCACATTCTTCTAACAGCAAAGAATCTTCCCACTTTTTATTAATTTCCACATACTGATATTTCCATAAACTTGCAAGTGGAAGATAAGCTAGCTGTTCAATAAAAGCCATTTCATATATATAATATACAGAAATTATTTTAAAAGTCTGTTCATATAATGGATTCTTTTGGTACTAACAAAAAATTAAGATACAAATAATTGACTAGAAAGGAAACCATCGCTAAACCAAGATACACAGGAACTGCACTTCATTTCAGGAAAAAAATCCAAATAATTCCTACTGTTAGAAGAATAAAGTACATTTGTCATAGTATACATTATCATATTCCCTTAAATCAGGGACTATTTAAAAATTTTTAAATAAAAAATGTTCAGGCTTAATTCTGTCTGTACATTCAGGAACAATTAAATCACTGGTTACATACAATTCTCTCAACATGCAAAAAAGCCTCAACTGTTTTCTAAGGTCTAATTAAGTCAAATGAACTAATAACAGCAATTTAATTATCACACTGTAAATAAGAGAGGTGTAGAAACTGAGCAATTGAATTTTATTTCTTGCCTATAATGCTGCTACTCATGTGATTTTTTTCATTTATCAGAACTAGAAGCACTAATGGCCAAAATGAGAATTTCATTATTGTAGCAACTCTGTGATCCTTAATAACAACAATCCTTACAATCATATGCATATGTGTAGAAAGGAGTAGAAAACAAAAGCAGGAGGTTAAGACAGGTATAGAAAGGGAATACTGATAGCTACAATTATATTTATTGAAAAAAACTGATCCAGTCTGCTCAGTGTACCAAAGCAAACAGAGCAGACATTAGTGCAAGTGTACCTGATAGTTTATTTGTCAAAAAAAGCTAGTTCTGAAGAGAAAATTTTCAATCCTTTCCTTGTAAACACAAAGAAACTCAACAGGAATTTTAAAGATAGTAGGCTGGAATATGCAACAGAAACACTTATAATCCTTCTCAACAGAAAAATCAAGTTGAAGACAATTGTTAAAATATCTTTCAGCCTGAATATATATCAGCCTATATATCTTTTTGTTCCAATCAACTTTTGATAAAAATAAACAAAAAACTCAACAAACTTTTTAGAAGAGGTATCACATCTAGAAGTGATGAAAATAAATTAGTTCCCCTCCCCCCGAAGACGTTGTTTAACCTCTAAAGCATAAAAAGCTATATAATATCTTATACAAATTAACCAGTGTTCTTACAAAAGTAAAGCAGTTTTGAACTGATGACATTACACTGTATTTGTGGTGAAGTACGAGGCACAAGAATATATGCATTAATTAGGCATTTTCAGTCTAATCAGTCTCTAAGGTTATCATTTAATTCTTGGCAATATATAATAACTGGTATGCATTTTGGTACTTAAGTCATGAATTGTGGAGAACAAGAAGCAGTGTATTATAGTAACAGGGTTTGTATTTGACAAACAACTGCAACGTTGAACAAATCTCTTCTATGAACTTTGTGATTTGTTTTGCTGTTGGTCACTTGTAGTAGATCCTGCAAAGATAAAGGGGAAAAAAAGTCAACATATTGACATAGTGCCAATATTGGAACTATTTGGGCTTATAAGCTTTACACCAATATGGATAATAAACAAACATAAAAACCTGTATGTCTAATTAGACTGATCTGAAGAATCTTTATGCACCCCTAACTATTCTAAAGGGCAAAACAGGAGTATGTATGTATTTGGTGATAGGATAAACAGGTTTCAGACTGAATATATCTGTGTGTAAATTTCAGCAGACAGTTTATGATAATAGAAATACCTAAAGCTATAAAAAGTTTTATATTTCTTATCTTAAAACCAAAAAGTATTATACCTTAGAGCCTGAACACTTTTTTTCTTTATGAAAACAGCAACAAAATAGGTAGGAATGACAGAGAGAGAAAGGGGGTTAAGCAAAAGGGAAGGGAAGAGGAAGGAGACTTCCAATGCTCAAGAAGTAATGGAGTCAGTTGGTACAGTGCTTGCTTTGCAAACACAAGGCCCTGGGTTCAATCCCCAGCACCACAAAAAAAAAAAAAAAAAAAAAAAAAAAAAGTAATGGATTCTATAGAACCCAGAGATTTAAAAACTGGCTTAAAAAAATTTAAGGGCCCCAAAAGAACATTATAATGCTAAGCAGAACATACTCCTCTGTAAGTATTGATCTTCACTGAAGAAAAAAACCAGTCATGGAGCTAATATAAATTTAAAAAATTATACTTACATAGAAAAATACATTCATTAAATATGTAAACTTAATGTCTTATAGGCAGAGATGGACAAAAGGCCAGATATTTTTCAAAAGTTGGGGTTAAAAAAAAAAAAAAATCTCTCTATTCTTTGGCAAAGTGGTTCTGGGTACAAATTTCCAGCAGCAAATGACAGGTATTTTCTAGTGCCTTACCACGGTCACTAAGAGTTGACACTGAGTGAGAGACAATGACGCGTGCCTGTGACACTAGCTACTCAGAACTCTGAGGCAAGAGGATCATAAGTTTAAGGCCAGTCTGGCAACTTGATGAAACTCTCAAAACAAAAAATAAGAACTGGTAATGCAGTGGTAGAGCACTCCAGGTTCAGTTCCGAATATCACACACAAAAAAGCCAGACACTGTGGTGCATGCCTGGGCATCTCAGCTATTCAGGAGGCTGAGGTAGGAGAATTTCGAGTCTGAGGACAGCCTCAGCACAACTTAAGAGAAAGAGCCTATCTCAAAAAAGAAAAAACAACAACAACAAAAACACGCAGATATTAAAAGTTTGAGAAGTTGATGGAAAATTATAAACAGAGAAACATTCACTTGAACACATCAAAAGAAACCTACAGGGCTAGAGATTTAGCTCAATGGTAGAGCACTTGACTAGCATGTACGAGGCCCTGGGTTCAATCCCCTCACCACTGGGAGGAAAAAAACAGAAAAAAGAAAAAAAATAAAGGTAAAATGGGAAACAAAGATCCCAGGGCAATTACAAGTTAGGTAAGCAAAAAGTGGCTAATAAATTTTTAAAAAGAGAGATATGTAACAAATACTCCTTAAGATGACATTTGTTCAAGTTAAACATAAGCTAAACAGACTATAGCATATACAATGGAAATGAAATCCTGCATGAATCATATCCAAAAGGCTAAAGCATAATATGGAATAACAAAAAATATTGTAATCTTGACACTATAATAAGACAGTGAGTCATTGGGCTGTATCATAGAATTACTCATATTTAATACTATGCTCACCAAAACAATATAATAATTGTTTACTTTTTTATAACTTAACTATTTTAGGAACCACAAAAAAAATAATTTACACCACTGAAAAGCAGCAGTTTATGAATACAAAGTAAGTAGTAGGTACTAAAAACCTTCACTGAAGTGTAGAATATGTACCTCTGTTAAACACCACAGATGATCAAATATAGGGCCTGAGGGAGTAGTTCAGTGGTAGAGCACTTACCCAACATGTGCAAGGCTCTAAACACCCAGCTTTCCTCCATAAGGCCCTTCCCCCATGAGTAATGGTGTTGGCCACCTGTGGACTGAGATCTCTGAAACCATGAGTCACAAATAAAATTTTCCTCCTCTAAGGTGTTTTTGTTGGGTATTTTGGTCATTGCAATGCAAAAACTGTCTAAAAAAGCTGTGGTACACAGCTATAATCTCAGCAATCCAGGAGGCTGAGGCAGGAGGATCCCAAATTCAAGGCCAGACTCAGCAATTTAGTGAGATACTGTTTCCAAATTAAAAAAACAAAAAGGACTGGGGATGCAGAGCATGGTAGCACATACCTGTGTAATCCCAGCAATTTGGGAGTATGAGGCAGGTAGATCACAAGTTTGAGACCAACCTCAGAAATTTAGCAAGACCCTACCCTCAAAATTAAAAAACAAAACAAAACAAAACAAAAAAGGGACTGGGGATGTCGCTCTGTGGTAAGTGCCCCTGGGTTCAATCCCCAGTACTGGAGACGGGGGGGTCAGGGTGGGGAGGATTACATATATTTATATTATATAAGATATTCTTGCATAAAGTCAAATAAACCATAAGAAAAAATAGTCATATAATGCAACACATGATCTTAAATCAACTCTAGACATAAAAACTTCCTTGTGTAATTGGTCAGGGGTTTGAAATTTTAGAAACATTGACATAATAATAAAGCCAATCAGCATATTTTTCTTAGGGTTTTCACAAGTGTAAAGCAAAATAAAGTATATTATCTTAGTCACAGAGATTCACAAGCCTCAATGATATTTTTAAAAACATCTAACCTTGATTTGATTCTTCAATATTCATGCTTTCTCCATCTGCAGTCTCTAACATTTCTTCATCTTCATCGTCATGTAGATCTTTTGAAATTAGTTGTCTAGCTAATTTAATATTCAGTCCTTCATTGTAGTGAAGCTTCCTCTTCATTTCAAATTGTCGTTTTTTTTCTAAGATACAGGAAGGGGGAAAAAAAACTTTACAAAGTCCTGATTCAAGAACTTGCCCAACCCCATTTTCCAAGTAAAAGTTTTACTAGACCACAGTCCTGCTCGCTTGTTTTTTTAAATCATGTTTAAGGCTGCTTTTGTGCTAAATGGCAACACTGAATAGTTTAATAGAGACCATAAAACTTACAAAATCTAAAATACTTATCGTGGAAAATACTTTATGGAAAAATTTATCACCTCTGCTTTAAATGGTTCAAGCACATCACAATGAAGATCAGGAATAAGAGCTATTAGAAGTTGTTTATTAAAAAAAAAAAAAGTAAAGATACAGGAAAATTCTCTAGCATGAACTGAAAAGGAGGTGAAAGAGCAAGCTATGATAATATATGTTATATATAGTGTGTGTGTGTGTGTGTGTGTGTATGTATGAAGCCTGTACACATACACAGAGAAAATAACTCACTGCAGCATGCCTGAAGCCCCAGGTTCAATCCTTAGTACCACAGAGAAAACAGAAATTAACCACTAACAACATTTTAAAACTCTACACTTTTCTTTAAAAACATATTTGTAAAAATGAATCCTATATTAAGGCTATATTAAGCCCAGTTTTTAAGTTTGTTTTTTGCTTCTTGTATCAGGATGATTATATAACCTAATTTCCCCAGAGCAGTCTCAGAATATTAGTGTTTTTCAAACTACATTATGCCTTATTAGTAAACTACAATCAACATTTAAAATGATGAAACAAAACAAAATAAATTGAAATGTATCACATAGAGCACAGTAAATTTGTACAAATTTTACTCTTGTAATCGGATGTATTCAGATATAGTAAGTGGGTATTGGTAAATACTTAAAAAAGGCCAAAACATTTTTCATACTCATGAATAGGATGCAAATAACCCATTTTTCCACATTCATATTAAAAGAGAAATTATCATACTTTCTTTTCCTTCTCTCCAGCAGTGGGGATCAAACTCAGGGCAAGGAAAGAAGGGCACCACAATGCTACCTATCTGTGACACTGGGAATTGAATTCAGGGGTGCTTTACCACTGACCTACATCCCCAGTACTTTCCATTTTTTGAGACAGTGTTTTGCTAAGTTGCTGAAGCTGGCCTTGAATTTGGAATCCTTCTGCCTCCACCTCCTGAGTTACTGAGATTATAGTTGCGTGCCAAAATGGAAGGTCATGAGTTGTTTTAATTTGCAGTTTCTTATTTCTAGGACTTGATATTACAGTATTTCCTTTTGTGAATTGTATTTCTATTGTCTAAGAAAATTATTTCTTTTTAAGTCTAAAAAATACTGAACTTGTAAAACATTTTTGGGGGGGAGGCACCAGGGATTGAACCCAGGGGTGCTTAACCACTGAGCCCCAGCCCCAGTCCCAGGCCTTTTTTATATTTTATTTAGAGACAGGGTCTCACTAAATTGCTTTGGGGCTTCCTGCCTCAGCCTCCTGAGCTGCCGGAATGACAGGTGTGCAACACCATGTCTGGCTTGAACTTGGTTTTGCTTGTTACAAATACATTCTAATTTTGGAATAAATATACCATTTAAAAATATGGAAGTATTCATTTCATAGAAAGCTGTTAATATAAATGGTCTCATTCTCCTCTGAATAAATATATATCATATGTAAATACAAATATACATACGTGTGTGTGTGTGTGTGTGTGTGTGTGTGTGTGTATTTTTCAGAACCAGCAATTGAATTCAGGGGTGCTTTACCACTGAGCTACATTCCTAGCGGGTTTTAAATAATTTGAGACAGTGTTTTACTAAGTTGCCCAGGTTGGCTTTGAATTTGCATTCGGCCTGACTCAGCCTCCAGAGTTGCTAGGATTACAGGTGCATGCCCCTGCGCCTGACTTCTTTGAATATTAGTATTTATTTGTAATCTTTGTATGGCAGAGCAACATAATGCAAAGAATAAATGAACATTTGAGTTTCAGAACTAGTTCTAATAATGGTCGACTTATATGAACTCGACAAGTGAATTACGCTTTTTATCCACTTTACTTTTTACATTTTTAAGTTATTAAAAGTTAACATTTACTAAGCACTTACAATATGCCAAGATCAGTACTTAGTGCTTTAAATGTTTTATGTCATTTGTCACCAACAACTCTAAAATAAAAAGAAAAAAAAATTTTTTTTTTTTTTTTGAGATGGAGGGGTCACTATGCTGCCCCGGTTGGTCTTCAATTTATAGACTCAAGTGAGCCTCCTGCCTCAGACTCCAGGATACCTGGCACTACAGGCATGCACCACAACACATTTAACTCTGAAATAAGTATTCTTATGGCTCCCATTTTAGAAATAAGAAACCGAGATTGGGAACCGTGGCACATACCTGGAATCCCAGTAACTCAGGAGGCTGAGGCAAGAGGATAGCAAGGCTAACCTCAGCAACTTATCAAGACCCTGTCTCAAAAAAATTAAAAAGGGCTGGGGATGTAGGGGTTAAGTGCTCCTAGGTTAAGTCCATAGGGCGAGGGGGATGGAGAGGAAGAAAGAAAAAGAAAAAGAAAAAGAAAACAAACAAACAAACAAAAAAAAAAACTGAGGCTCAAGAGAAATTAAGCAAATCAGCCAAATGGCATACCTGGCACTCAAACATAGGTTTGTCAGACTCCAGTCAATAATCTTAATTGCTATGCTATCAATTACAAGATAATCTAAGAATCTCTGTCAATAAGCAATCATTTTTTTCCAGACATGTAATTGTTTAAATCAAAAAAACAGTGCTTGCTTTGATAGTACATATACTAATATTGGGATGATTTAAAAAAAAAAAAAAGAGGAAAAAGAAAAAAGTGGAAAAAATCCCTATATAATTTATTAACTCTATCAGTGGGGTCTGAATTTATGAAATTAGTTGAATGGCTCCCCCTGGAGTCTTGATCATGTAACTACAATTTGAGGAAAAATTATCCCTTAGTTACCAAGATCATCCAAACTGCTAAAATAATATATGTTAAAAATAAATCCCCTGTTCTTAACAGATAATGTTTTTTTGGAGAGTAGTGAGGAACAAAACCTAGAAATAATTTCTATTTAAAGTCCCTTTAAAACAAGTCAGGAAGACATTTAAGAGATATAACAAGAATACGGTATATGTGAAATTTCTCTCTTGAACAAATATTAGGTTCAGACCATCAAAGTTTCATTGAATTGGCTATATTCTGAAATTAGGAAATAACAGCAAATTATACATAAGTAGCTATACATGACTAACATTAACTAAGATTCTAACAACTAACTAGCAAATATTTGGAGTTAGTTCTAAAGTTTCTAAACTTCTTTACAGTACAGCAGGCAGTTCCCACATTATAGTTCCAATTATTTTTGTAAGCATGTGTATGTTTTTTCTTTTCTTTTTGCACCTTTTACCACATCAAAGGTATAGTTTTTCCTTTTTTCTTTTTTGGAGGTGCTGGGGATCAAACTCGGGGATTCATACATTCCAGGCAAGTGCTCTGTTACTGAGCTACATCCCCAGCCCTTAATTTTAAGAAAAAACTGAAGATAAACCATATATAATCATTCCTAGTATCTGAGGGTTTGGTGCCAGGATCCCCTATGGATACCAAAATCTGCATGCTCAAGTCACTTAAATGGCACAGTAGTTGATATAACCTTCCCATATCCTGTACAATTTAAATCATCTCTAGATTACTTAAAATACCTAATACTACATAAATGCATGTAAATAGTTAATATTGTATTGTTTAGGGAATAACAGGAAGAAAAAGTCTGTATGTGTTCAGTACAGATTTTTTTTTTTCCAAATATTTTTTAATCCATGGTTGGTTAAATCCACTGATGTAGAACCTGTAGATAAGAAGGGCCAACTATACAATTTTTTAATTACTGGGAAGATTATACATTCACATGGTTCCCAAATGATAAAAAGTAACAAGGTAAAATATATTCCTTCTCTCCCCACCTCCACAGATACTGTCAGTTGTAAAAGCAGAAATTTTGAGTAGGAAGCAATGGCCTTAACTGTGTAAATACCATATGGGCTACAAGAGCCTCTTCCATCCATTAAAAAGATGGCTCTTTCCATCTCCTTTACATGACACTTCTGCTCTCTTTTTTTAAAAAGGTGGTACTGGGGATTAAACCCAGGGGTGTGCTCTACCACTGAGCTACAACTCCTGCCTTTTTAATATTTTATTTTGAGGCAGGGTCTTGCTCAATTGTCCAGGCTGGCCTCAACCTCCTGAGTCACTGGGATTATAGATGTGCGCCACTGCACCTGGTCCTCTTTTTGTTTTATGGGACCTATATAAAGATATTTACTCTATACCTGACCATCTTGGTACAGCTGATAAAATGTACCACTATCTTAAAACAGAAAAAGAATGAGCAATAAGGAAATGACTATTACAGCTATCTACTTCAAGATCATTCAAACACTCAATGACTGAGAACATTACATTTTTCCCCCTTGTACTGGAGGTTGAACCCAGGGGCACTTTACCACAGAGTTAAATCCTTTCTAAAAAGTTTTAATTCTTTAAAAATTCTGAGATAGGTTCTTGCTAAATTGCTGAGGGTCTTACTGAATTGCTAAGGCTAGCCTCAAATTTGCAATCCTCCTGCCTCAGTCTCCCTAGTCACTGAGATTACAAGCATACACCACCACTCCTGGCAGCATTGTTTTAACACGTATTTACAATGTACCAAGTACTAAAAAGTAGAAAGAAATACTTACAATGATTGCAAAGATAAGAAAAATTACTCCTGAATACTTCAAATGGGGGGGGGGACATTATACAATAAACTCACAAAGATAGTACGTGAATTATAAAAATGCTGCTTTTCATTTTTTTATCCTTCACATCCCAAAAATGAAAACCATTTTCGAATCTTCCAAATAATGGATTTTTATTTTCATAAAAATTATTAGCTTCATGCTGGAAACAGAAAAAGAAATAAATTACCTCGTTCTTCAGGTGTGAGGTCATTATCCTCTTCTCCACTGCTTTCTTGTTCCCGAATTCGATACTTTGGTTCTGAGCCTTCAGCAGCAGATAATCTAGATAACAATTATTTACCAAAAAAAAAAAAAAAAAAAAAAAAAAAAAAAATCAAGACTGTGATATTCTTATATTATTTAAGTGTCTTAATCAACTTTTGAGTCTTATGAAAATATCTGAAGATCATTAATATACTAGCTATAACCTGATGTAGAAAATGAAAAGCAAAAGAGTAAGACTCGATGTAGAAACCAATAAGCAACAGGAACAGTGGGATGGGTAGAAGAAATCAATGAATAGAAAAGGAAGAGAGCTTTTATGATTAGCTTATTTTTCTTTAAAACTCAGGTAACAGAATATTAAAAAAACTTAAAAAGTCAAAGTAAATAGACGCACCTCAATATGTTCAGTTTAGGTGCTCTAATCTTCCTGCCACCTGCATACATTGATTTTAATCAATAAACAAGACTGTGAGAGTTGGTATGAAAAATCTAGACACGAGCTGGGGATGTTGCTCAGTGGCACAACATATGTTTAAGATACATGACCCTGGGTTTAATTCCCCAAACTGCTCCCCTGACCCTCTGAATCCACGAAAACTAGATAAACTTAAGCTTTTATACTTACAGAGTAAAGCAATGTAAAATATAACTTTGTACAATTAAAAACTACATAAGTGAAGGAGCTTTATTACTTACTTCTTAGCTAAGACATCTGGAGTCATGGCTTCAGTGGTTTCTGGATCACTGTATGCATCTTCATCATCACCTATCATACTGGAATGACAAACATGCTGTAATTAGTATGTGAAACTATTTTTCAACTAGAAAAAGAAAAAAACATAACTCTATCAACCTAATTAAAATATCAATATATTTACTACTGTATTATCAAATTTTTGAGACTGAAGCTTAGTATCTTTTCTATGTACATATTTAAAAGTACAACATTGACTGGGGATGTAGCTAAGTGGTAGAGCACTTGCCTAATATGCATGAGGTCCTGGGTTCAATGCCCAAAAATGAAGAAAACAAATGAAGAAAAGAAAAACAAAAACCCAAAAACCAAAAACCCTGAAAGTACAGCACCAATTAAGAAAAGGCTGATTTAAAAAAAAAAAAAAAAAAAAAAAAAAAGGGCAACCATAAAAAAAAATACAAAAACTGAAATCATTTGATAAAAGAAAATTATGACATTTCAATTATTCCATTCAATGGGAAAAAACAAATAATGAAAATAAACTTCTGGGGGGGAAGGGAAAAAAAATAATAGAATGAATCAAACAACATTACTCTATGTAAATTTATGATTACACAAATGGTATGCCTTGACTCCATGTACAGATAGAGAAACAACATGTATCCCATTTGTTTACAATAAAAAAAAAAAAAAGAAAAGAAACTTCTGTCTGGTTTTAGAATATGTGTTTACACATAACCATTAAGACAGAGACAAATGATCTATGCAGACATAAGACAAGGTAAAATAACAAAATTAGATACTAAAAACCTAATTCAGGAAGCTAAAAGCTATTTTAATTTTCTCACTCTATTATCTAGGGAAAAATATTCTTCATGTCCCTGAAAAATTAGGCATTCTTAGGGCTGGAGATGTAGCTTTACTGAGTGCTTGCCTAGCATGTATGAAGCACTGGGTTCGATCCTCAGCACCACAAAAAAATAAATAAATAAAAAGAAAGGCATTGTGAAAAAAATTCTTTAAAAAAATGGCATCCTTAATTCTCAAGCTACTAAATGTATATGAAGCAAAACAACTATATATAAAAAATTGCTGGTTTATACATTCTCTGGTTAAGGAGAGAAGAGGATGCTATAATTTAGATGATTTTTTTTTTCTTTTAACCAAGGGAAGGTGAAATAACCTCATCTACATTATTGGATTTAATTAAGCAGAGTAGGGTAAAATACACATAATTTGTCAATTTATAGACATGGTCTACAAGAAAATTCTAGAAAGTTACAGATAAATTTTGTGTATTGGGTACATATAAAACAATAACTTTGTATACTAAACAGTGTGAGTGAGATTCTTAGGTAGTGTAACATGCTCTTTCTATTAAAAAAAAAAAAAAAAAAAAAAGATACGTTTCTATAAAAAGTATTTTCTGTTAAATAAAATGCTTAAAAAAGCCAAGTGCAGTGGTGCGTATTTGTAATCCCAGTGACTCCAGAGGCTGAAGGCAGAAGGATCACAAGTTTGAATCCAGCCTGGGCAACCTAGTGAGACCATGTCTCAAAGTAAAAAAATAAAAGGGCTAGGGATATAGCTCAGTGGTAAAGTTCCCCTGTGCTCGATCCCCAGCACCAAACATACAAACGACAACGCCAACAAAACCCCCCAACACAAAAACAAAAGAAGAATGAAATTATGGCATTTGCAGGTAAATGGATGGAGTTGGAGAATATCATGCTAAGTGAAGTAAGTGAATCCCAAAAAACCAAAGGCCAAATGTTTTCTCTGATATGTGAATGCTGACCCATAATTGGGGAGTGGGGGGAACAAGGCAAGAATGGAGGAACTCTGAATAGGGCAGATGGGAGGGAAAGAAAGGGAGAGGGGGTATGGGGGTGGGAAAGATGGTGGAATGAGACAGACATTATTACCCTACATAGTACGTGTATAACTGCACGAATGGTGACTCTGCATCGTATAGCTAGAGAAATGAAAAGCTGTGCTCCATTTGTGTACAATGAGTCAAAATGCACTCTGCTATCATATATAGAAAGAGTTACACTACCTAAGAATCTCACTCACACTGTTTAGTAAACCAAAAGTTATTATTGTTTTAGATGCATCTCATACACAACATTCATCTGTAACTTTTATGATATAACCTAGAATTTTCTTGTAGAATGTGTCTATAAATTGACAAATTATGTGTATTTTACCCTACTCTGCTTAATTAGAACAAATAACAACAACAACAAAAACCCAAAAACAAAAACCCCAAAACAAAAACACTTAAAAAGAAATAGAACTCATGAAAGGCATGGTAAAACTGAGCAATGAACTGATAAAAGCTGAGAACATATGTTTGTGCATACACATAGCTTCATTACTGAGGGACCAATCAACCTTTCAGCAACTCTTAGAATAAAGATACAGGTAAGGCAAAACAAAACAAAGTCCAATATCTATCATTCAGATCCATTAAATATGAACAAGCAAAAAATAATGGCTCTGTTTAAAAAAACATGTCCAATCTGAATTATTTTAGGACAATTATCTCCAACTAACACAGGTAAGTGAGGGACAGCTACCACATTTACTGAAAAGAAAGCCCTGATTTTGCATTCTGGTTCAATAAAAGATATTTTAAAGTATATACTTATAATTAGAAGATATGAACTTTTTTCATAAATGTCTTTCTTCAAATTTCATTAGTACTGAGCATCATTATCTGTAACTATTTCATTATTTCTTCCTATCCTTGGCACAATCTCTAATATCTTCAGGTTTATTATTTTTACTGTTTTTGTTAGTATCAGATTATCTCAAATTATCTTCTAAAGTTTTCATACATTGGTTTAAAATACAGTATTTCTTATCTCTATTTTAATGTGACTTACAAATTTGTTGTTTTATTTCAATAACTAATTATTTTAGTTCTAGAAATTTTTATTTTTCAATACAAATTAGGGAATAATCTTTCTTACACACTAAACTTATTTAGAATATCTACCTTCTCAGACTTATTGGTCTATAATTTTTGTTGTCTTATTGGATACTGCCTTATTGGACTGTCATTTTAAAAATTCTGAGACTCAAAACTGCCAAAAATCACAATGTAATTATATGAACTATATTAGGTAAGCTCAAAAGTAAGAATGTGAGCTAAGTACAGTGGCACAGACCTATAATTTCAGTTCCAGATATTCAGGAGGCTAAGACAAGAGGATCCCAAATTCAGGGCCAGCCTCAGCGCCTTAGCAAAACCTGGTCTCAAAAAAGGCAGGAAAAAGGGGTGGCTGGGGATATAGCTCAGTGTAAAATGTCCAGTCTTCTGTATGGGTATGGGAGCAGTGGTGGTGGGGGTAGATAAAAACATGAAAGAGTAGTAATGAAGTAGTAATGACCATCTATCTTTCAGTGTGTTAGGAAAGAGTTACTATCTATGCAGTTATTCTTTTCTGCAAAGAGAGTAAGTCTCTAATTTCTACTTGGGAAGCAAATAAACCCAAATATCAACTTCCTTTCAAGAAAGGTAAAACTCACTAATCTGTAAGCATCACTAGCAACTAACAACCACTAAGGTGCAATGAATACATGTTTACTATTAATGTACAAAATGGCATTCAGAATTTTAAAGAGAGAAGTGTACTATTAATAAAAAATTAAGCAGTTGGGTTATTAACTAGTGCCCTAGTAATAAACATGAAATAAAACAAATTCAAATCAGTTGTTATCTAAAAACTCTGATCAATTTAAGATGGAAAAAGTTTAAGAAGGAATGTCTGTGTAACATTACCTATGGTAAGGAGTGCTTGGTTCATCTATTTTCATTAAACCATAGTCTTTGTCTGCCGGATGATATGTTGCCAAGATGTTCATTTCATCCCACTTCTGGGATTTTTTACTAAAATAAAGAAGAAAAGAACACTTCTTATCCATATATTAAAAAACAAAGTATTCAGAATCTATTTTGGGCATTTAAAACACTCTAATACTATCATATGCTTAGTCTTTATGGCCTGTAGAATAACAAAAATTCACCATTGCTAAATCACATTAGTTACATACCTTTTATTTACTAGTACTAGTAACCAATCAAAAAATACATAACAAAATATTTTCTTGGCATAATTTCTTCAGGGATATCCATTACAAATCAGAACATAAAGAATAAGAACATTAAACTACAGAGAAAACCTCAACAAATTCTAAATCAAAATCTAGCTATTAAGTTAGATTGAGAATAAAATTATAGCTCAGTCTGCCTTTAATCTAGAAAATTAGGGTTTGCTATAAAATGATTTCTTCAGATTTACTTAAGGCAAACAGAAATGCTTTAGGAATACCTGATAATATCAATTCAATAAAGTACTTATACAACTAAGGTGCTCAATTAAATGCCTTTATTATAAATTTTTATACACCCATTAAAAAAGGCCTTATAAGACTATCAGTCAACAGTATTTTGTTACATTATACAGTGTGTAAATTTTGCTATGTAATCAAAAATAAAACTAATTTTTAAAAATCAATGTAAATTTAAACACTAATTCAAATCACTCTGCATTTGGTCCAAATTGGATAGATTTTACTGTACATATTTTTGATTTCCCAAATGCTGAAACACCCTCAAAGAATGATGTCCTTAATATAATATTCCCTTCTTTATGTTCTCAAATGGGTTTAAGGAGTAACTGCAACAATTACACATTCACTTCTAGCAGGTAGTGTGACTTTTTGTTTTCCTGATTTCTACCCTAAAAGATTCAGGGTCCACATTCAGACTAAGAATTTTTTTATTGCAGTAAAAATATGCATAACATACAGTTCACCATTTCAACCATTTTAAAGTGCAAACTTGTGGCATTAAGCATATTAGCACTATTCCATAATCATCACCACGATTCTCCTCCAAAACTTCTTCATCTTCCCTGACTGTAACTCTACACCTAGTAAACACTAACTCCCCATTTCCCTTTCCCCTAGCTCCTCCTTGCAACCACCATTTTACTTCCTGTCATCGTGAATTTGACTCTCTAGGTATTTCATGTAAGTGAAATCACACAGAACTCATCTTTTTGTAACTGGTTTAAGTCACTTAGCATAATGTCTAAAAGGTTCACTGATGTAGCAGAGTCAGAATTTCTTTTTTTTAAAGCTGAATAACATTTGAGTGCAGCCAAACTAAGCACTTTTGATTAAGCTTCAAGTCTTAATTACCCTTCATTTTCTCAACAGGCAAAGGTTGGCCCAGATATTCCACAGGTGATCCAAACTACAACTCCCATTTTTCTCCAAAAAATCAATGTCAGAAATTGCCATGTTTTTTCACCATGAAATGGTCAAAACCTTCAAAGCTTGTAAAAAAAAATTAAGACACATGGGTCATTATTTCATAGCAGAGAAATAGCATTTCAAAAGCTCTGGTATTCATTCAGCATAGAACTCATAGGGATATCCACTCCATTGATCTGAATTTTCAACTAATCGAATTTAAATGTCACAAAGAGTCACTTGATTGAACTTGACTGAGTAAAAGAGATCTTGCTTTAATCATACTGATTTCCACAGATGCCTGGGTTTGTATCCCAGTAATAATTGGTACTGTGGCAGAAGACAAAACAAACTTAACTAGGTGTTACAGTTTGGGTATGAGGCATCTCCCAAAAGCTCACGTGTGAGAAATTACAAGAAGGTTCAGAGGAGAAATGATTGGGTTGTAAGAGTCTTAACCCAATCAATGACTTAATCCCAAGTGGGATTAACTGGTGGGTGTAAGTGGTAGGGCATGGTTGGAGATGGGAATTGGGGTTTGACTTTGAGGTATATATTTGTAACTGGCCAGTGGAGTCTCTCTCCGCTTCTTGACCACCATGTAAGTTGCTTCCTTCTGCCACACTCTTCTGCCATGTTGTTCCTGTCTCACCTGGAGCCCTGAGGAATGGAGCCGGCTGTCTATGGATTGAGACCTCTGAAACTGAGTTCTCAAACTTCCTCCTTTAAAATTGTTCTGTTCAGATTTTTTAGTCAAAGCAACAAAAAGATGACTAAAACATTAGGAGATAGACATTTAAGGTCCTGACTATAGACAGGCTCAGTAAACATTCTCTCTTTGGCTATATTTACTCTACATGAACACTATAATAAGAGGGAGTTTTAGTAACAGTCCTTATGAATTAGAATTGTTAGAATCAACTGAAATGATGTCTATAAAATCAAATTATCAAAGTACCACACAAATATAAGGAGTTTTATGATTTTAAAATAAAATCTTGTGTTAAGAATCCCAGAACAAAGCCAGGTGAGATGGTGCACATCTGTAGTCCTGGTGACTCAGGAGACTGAGACACAAGGATCCAAAGCTCAAGGCCAGGCTCAGCAACTTAGGGAGAATCTGTTTAAATAAATAAAAAGGACTGGGGATGTAGTTCAGTGGTAGAGGGTCCCTGGGTCCAATCCCCAGTAGAGCAAAAAAGAATCCTGGAAAAAAAAAAAAAAAGAATCCTGAAACAAGATCTCACTTAGCACAGTAGAGGAAGGCTTCAGATATGGTATCCTGAAAAGAAGTTTCAACTGCACTTTTACTGAATTCCTTCTGCCTTTGCCCTGACAGACTTAAAACTGAAATGAGTTAGAAGTATTTAAGGCCTTCCACAGAATAAGTACTTTTAAAAGCAATCTGTTTTCTATTTCCAATTCAATCTAGTTTCAGAAATTTAATACTGCTAAATACTTCTATCACCTACAAATTTTTGACTCAGAAAGCAAATGATTTGGTTTGCTATATGCTAAGGAAACTCACAGTGAAAAGAGACACACTAAGATTTAAGGTAAGAGAAATAGTCAAGGGGTCTTCTGATTCATAGGAAAATGGAAAAAAAAAACCTTTTTAAGAATTGTGGTACTGTGAATCAAACTCAGGGCTTCACACATGCTAATAAGCCAGCATTCCACCACTGAGCTACATCCCTGGTGCTTTTTATTTTGAGAGAGGGTCTTGCTAAAATGCCTAGGTTGGCCCCGAACTTGGGACCCTCACACCTCAGCCTCCTGAGTTGCTGGAACTACAGGCCTATGCCACTGCACCTGGCCAACAAGAGTATATTTTGTGAAAGAAACAATCCAATTAATAAGGGAAACTCATGCTGTAACTAAATGTTCCCTCCTAATAAATATTTCCTATTAAAAATACTGTAAACTAGGATATCTCCACTTATATCATGGGCAGAATAGGCAAAACTAGAGTGTGTAGGGGATGTGTATTTAGGTAATTATCACAAAAGTCAGAATAATTATTTCTATTTAGGGGAAGGAGAAGACTGTGATTGAAGTGGCAGGGACATTTCTGAAGTGACATTTCCTTTCTTGACCAGAATGGTAGATACAAAGGTGATTGCTTTTTATTAATTTCTTAAGCTTTAAATTTACACTGAATATACTTTTCTGGATGTGTATTACAAGAAAATATTTTAAAGATAAACATATTAGTGACCTTGTTGGGTGCTTCCTAATAACACAAAACAAGTTATTCCTAAATGATAAATGAATTAAAAATGACAATTTATCATCATTATTTATGATAGAAAAAGAATGAAGATGGACTTTTGGAGTTTAAAGGGTACCTCTAAGGAGGAGAAGGGATACCAACCCCTTATAAATCTGTTTTACAAGATAATGACAGAAGAAAAAGAACTATAGGACACAGCAGAAATTGTCGTTCTTAAAATTAAGGCTAAAATTTAATAAGCAAAATGCAAGCACCCTAAATCATTAATAGTTTTCTTTTTTACTTTTTTTTTTTTTTTCCAGTACTGGGGATTGAATTCAAGGGTGCACCATCACTGAGTACTGGGGATTGAATTCAAGGATGCACCATCACTGAAGACACCCTCAGTCCTTTTTATTGTGTTTAGAGAGAGGGTCTTGCCACATTGCCCAGGCTGGTCTTGATCCCCCTGCCTCAGGTTCATAACCAGCTGGGATTATAAGCATCTGCCAACACACCTGGCTAGTTTTTAACTTTCTTAATGATTGAATAATAAACATTTAAAAACCTAGGTAATAACATAATAAAACACCTTTATTATAATATAATAAAATACCAAATTTAGATATTTAAGTAGAATTCAAGATTTTCCTATTTAAAACAAGGTAAAAATGCACATATCTGCATATATTCTATTCACTGATGATTTTAGGACAATTTGTTAGGATGATGTTTCTGGGTTAAAATTTGTCCAGCTCTTTTGTTTGTTTGTTTTGTGGTGGTACTGGGGATCCAATCTAGGGCCCTGGGAGCACTCTACCACTGAGCTATATACCAGACTGGTAGACTAAAGTGATCCTCCTTCTACAGACTCCTAAGTAGCTGCGACTTACAGGCATGTATCACTGTACCCAGTTTTTAACAGAGTAGACTATTTGTGATGTCTCCAATAGTCACTGAAACATTGCTAGGACTGAGCATTTATGTGTTTGTTTTTCCACTTCAGCAGGAATAAAATAGTATTTAAAGACTGTTTCGTATTTCTTTGTTCATCATTTAATAAGTAATATGACAAATGCTTCTGCTTTCCATGTGAATTGTTTACATCCTTTGCCTATCTACTGGAAATTTTCTTCTGTAAATTTGAGTAAATTCGGTTGATTTACATAAATAACCACATTGTATATAACCCAAAATTTCCCTAGCCTATCATTTATTACTTTCCACTGTAAATGGAAATTAAATTTTTAAATATTCAAAGTCATACTCAATCTGCATTTCCTCAACACAATAAGAGAAAAAGAAATCCTTATAACTGTTCTGATCTAAAAAAGATAATCAATCTTATAAAAACAAGCATTTTAAACAAGGGTATAAAACAAAAAGCTCCAGCCGGGTGTGGTGGTTTATGCCTACAATCCCAGCCACTTGGGAGGCTGAGGCAGGAGGATCTCAAATTCAAGGTCAACCTCAGTAATTTAGTGAAGTACTAAACAACTCTGAGACCCTGTCTCAAAATAAAACATAAAAAAGAGGTTGGGGATGTGGCTTGGGGTCCCCTGGGTTCAATCCCCAGTACCAAAAAAACAAACAACAAAACAACAGGCTAAAAAAAAAATTCTAGGAATTTTTAGGTGGAAAGTTAGTGGGGGGGGGGGAAAAAACCTGTCAGTAGAGACCACTGGGTATGGAAATTAGCACCCCTAAAGTTTTGGTAGAAATAGCATTAGCTGTGGAGAAACAAAACCAAGGAGCAAACCTGAGTTTAATCCCAATACCATCATGGACTGTATGATCTCTTTGGATATCTCTGCAGACAAAAATAGGGGCACCACCACTTACATGGCAGATCTGCTGTGATGATGAAAGTACCTGATGATTTCAGTTTCCTTCTGCCCTTTGGGTGACTGGTTTTCCTACAGCCTAACTCTGGTTTTGAAAAAGTCACCATTTTTTACTTTGTTAGCTAATAAGATGCCTTCTCAAAGATGTACTTGTACTTCCTGTCACTTACTGATAATTTTGAATATGATTGGAGTGAAATGGCAGATTTTGCTTCAAGGTGTTAAACTTCTAATTGCACATTTCAATGGTTCTTTCTTTTAATGAAGATTCAACATAAGTTGACAAAGCACAAAACTTTGAAGCCTGAGACCACTACTGAACAATTAAAGTAAGACACAACAATAAAAGTAACAAGCAAAAAGTAACTTTTGGAAAACAACCTTTATTTTACTCAACAAGGCTTTGGCTATAATATTCCACATCCCTTTAATAGGCAGAAAGACAAGTTAAAGCATGCTTATATCTTACATTATATCAAAGGAAATTCAAGCACAAATTTTTCAAGCTGCATTTACTTGCATTATCTAAGACTACTAGAGAGGTCAGATAAAACAGTAGCAAACTCCAAAAGAGAGAGTGTAAAACAACCTGAAATGTGGGGAAAATTAGATTTCTAAGTTTCTACTACTCTTAACAGAGTAAGAGAGTAACAGTTTAGGATTAGACACTTTAAATTTATTAACTCTTAATACTTAAACTAAGGCACAGATAAAAATAGCTCACCAGAAATCAGGGGTAATAAAATCAGGCAGTATCTGAATCCAGACAATCTGCTTCCAGGTTAAGCATTAAACTATAATACTTCGCACATGACAGGCATTAGTAACATTTAATATCATATTTTCATAATTCAACATAAACATTTTCACACTTTAATATCTCTGAAAAACAATACATCTTAAAATGGATGGCATCTTAGGGCTGGGGCTCAGTGGTAATGTGCCCACCTAGCATGTGAGGCACTGGATTCCATCCTCAGCACCACATAAAAATAAATAAATAAATAAAATAAAGGCACTGTGTCCATCTATAGCTAAAAAATATTTTTAAAAATGGATGGCATCTTATAATCATAACTGGCAATAATTTTTCCTTCATACTGGTATATGTTAGAATCAATGGTGTCTTATTTTCAACAAAATATACACACATAGTAAGTCTGTCAGGTTAGACCTTCACAAGTTGTGTACTACATTTAAGGTATCCTGAAATAAGAACAGGAATTCCGCAATCATAGGAGAGGACAGTGGCGTTTGAACTAGTTGAACAGTGTATACTGTGTTGCAGTGTACCAAGATTTATCTATACCTAATTATATGGATTTATGGATTGTTTGGTTTTAATTAACTCTCAAAAAGTGGTACCAAAAGTACCTGAAGAAATTAATGACTCACTGAAATTAAAAGAACCACTGCCAAGTGTAAAGGCAACTATAAGAAAATAATAGCACTGAGTCACCTAAAAAGCCCACTAATGATGGCTTGGTTAGTTCCAACTAGAACTGGATCAAAAAGTAAAAATATTGGACTGGGGATATAGCTCAGTTGGTAGAGTGCCTGCCTCGCAAGCACAAGGCCCTGGGTTCAATCCCCAGCACCGCAAAAAAAAAAAAAAAAAAAAAAAAAAAAAGGGCAAAAATATTTAAGACTAAGATACGAACCTCAAATTCATGAATCTCACTTTTGTGTATATTGAACCTTGAAAGTTATGTAATATCAGTACATATGTATATGAATTATAAACATATATTTGAAGTGTTTTAATTTTTTCCCTTTAAAAAAATCCCTTGGTAATAAATCTCTATGTAAAATAAGTCTCTCATAACTGGGGGTAGGTGAGAGAACAGAGATGAAATGACTGCATTTAAAAAAATATATATATATGTATTTTTAGTTGTAGGTGGACACAATACCTTTATTTTATTTTTATGTGGTGCTGAGGATTGAACCCAGGGCCCTCATGCGTGCTAGGTGGGTGCTCTACCACTGAGACACAATCCCAGCCTCGAAACAACTGCATTTTACACAATAAAGGCATCAACAGAAAGTAGGGTTCCTCATTATTTGTGCATTCTCTATTTGGGGATTCATTTGCTGAAATTTATTTGTAATCCCAAAACTAGCACTGGAGGTGCTTTAGTGGTTGCTCAAAACACAAGCAGACTAAAAAATATTGAATTGTTCACTGTACACATTCCCAGTTAAAGCCAAAAGGCAATGCTTGGATAACTTCTTTCAGCTTTTGTACTGTGAAAGTATCTTTTTCATGGTCTATTTAGTACCATTTTTTAAAATTTTATTTTAATTTTTTATTTTGCAGTACTGGGAACTGAACCCAGGGGTGCTCTACATTTTCAGCCCTTTCTACTGCGAGATGAGGTGCTAAGTTGACAATGCTGGCCTCAAACTTGAGATCCTCTTGCCTCAGTCTTCCAAGTTGCTAGAATTACAGGTGTCTACCACAGCTAGTACCATGTTTTTTGTATTTTTGTTGCTGAGTGGTTCCCAAGAATAAAATCTGGTTAGCGTTCCTAAGAATAAAGCTGTCATGTGACTTGTTAAACTTCTACCAGGCAAGAGTTAGGGTGCTATTGGCCATGAATTTAATAGTAATGAATCAATGATATGTTAAATAGAAACACACAGAAAACAAGGTTATATATTGATCAGCTGATAAAAAATGTGACCAGAGTCTTTTAGGAATCCAATCCGGCATTTCCTCTGGGAGCAAAGGTTCAGTACTTACTAATTTAGCACCTGTGAGGACTTCATAGAACATAAATACTGCAAGTAATGACAATCAACTTAGATTCCTACCTTATACTCTGATCATTTTCATATAGACCATTACATTACCTTTATGAGCGTCTAAATTTCTAAGTGCACTGTAAATTGCAAGAGCTATTTATTTTCAGTCCTTTTTATTCAAGATGGGAAATGCTGGTATCCTATGAGGGAACATAAACACTACAGAAAGTTTACTTCAAATGTACTCAACTTAATTTTTATTGTTTCTGTTCAAAGCAGCTCTCATAAAGTTACTAATGTAGTTTGTATGAGCTGCAACATAAATAATAATCTGTACTGTATTACTAATATAATTAGTGTCTGTGCTTTACAGTCATATAACACTGATCATGAAAAAGCCCATTTCCTTCTGCCACCTGAAACTAAACATTGTGAACCTCAATGAATTAGGGCTAGTAGTTCCTTTTGAAAACAAGGTTACAACCTTCTCACTAATCAAGTCAGTCACCCATCTTGCAAAAATCCCTTTTAAGTGAGTCTGCCCTGCCATAAGTGACTACAGAAGCAGCGACTGAACCCACTTGAGTCAGTGTAGTATAGTAAAAACCTAGGTATAAATGCCAGTCAATTACAGAGGTTAACCCATAGAGTGGGGTCATGGGTTACAGCTGATCAAACTTAGGTAGAGAAGTTAAGGAAACTGAGTAAAAGAATAAGACACGTTAGCTAGACAAAATGAAGCTCACACTGGAGAAAAGTCAGTGAGAACCATATTCCTGATGCTGAACACTTAAAATTGCATTTGAGTGTTCTGTAGTTATTTTATTTATCTTTTAAATTATCTTGGTCTTCCTGCTATAGTTATGTTCTAAAGAGATTGTTTCCTAATCTCACGACCTCTAACCATGACACCCTCAAATCTCTCATTTAAAGCAGTCTGCTCCAAATACAGGCTGGAAAATAGTGTGTGAGGGAACATAAAATTCAAGCATCCAAAGGAATGAGTGTCTGTGTGATGGGGAGTTGCTAGACGAGGGTAATGTCCCTTCTGATCTTAAAAGGGCACCATTTTAGGGGCTGGGGATATAGCTCAGTTGGTAGAGTGCCTGCCTTGCAAGCACAAGGCCCTCGGTTCAATCCCCAGCAGGGCAAAAAAAAAAAAAAAAAAAAAAGGTACCATTTAAATTACATTCCTAGTTAATACTTTCTTCAAGGTAACACAAATCTCCATAAACATGCCTCCACCAAGTAGTAGTTCCTTTTATGGTCCTAAATTAGATCCTTCATACAGGAATGCCCTAGCTCTAATATTCTAAGATTTCATAAACATCCTTATTTTAGCTTTAAGAGTAACATTTCAAAGATAACTTTCTTAGGCCTTATTTCCAGAATGCAGAGTCCTTACAGTTCCAGTATCCTAAAACATCCAAGCCCCCTCGTACTTCTAACCCAGGAGTATATTTTACACTCTAGATACTACACTGCAACATCTTGTTTTCATTGAGCATTATACCTTAGACATCTTTCTCTGTACACAAACGCCTCTTTTTTTTTTTGAAGGTTAGCATAATGTTCCATTATACACACGTACCATAATTAATATTTCACCAGCTGTTACTAATGGACTTTGGGTTGTTTCCAGTTATGTACTACACACATTCCTTAGAGTGACCATCGCAACTTGCTCTTCTCTGAACTGTTCTGAACTTGGTACATCTGAACAGGAACAAAAACTAGAAAGCACCCAAACTAGTTGCAGATGCAAAAATATTTATCAACAAATAACTTTCCATTAAACACAGATCAAGGACTTGGAAAATTTTGGTCTCTCTTAGTGCAGGCATAACAAACCAGAAACTGAAAGAGTGCGGCACGAAGCTTAATGGGAAAACGGTCTTTTCTTTTGATAAGTCTATTAGCTTGACCCTAGATCTTAAAGGCAAAATACACTTTTCTTACGGAAAAATTTTTGATGCCTCCGAGATCAGGTTAAGAAATAATAAAAGCTTAACAGATGAAGCTTTGAAATTTGAATTTGATTCTCTAATGTTGCCAACTGTAGGAAGTTCAAAGACCATGTTTGTTTAAAAATATTATGTATGCACGCGTACTTAAAAAAATGAATCGAACGATGTCTGTCACAGCTCCAGCCTTCTCTGGAATCACTCCCCCCGGCGCCGGCCGGAGGAGCAAAGCCGGGCGGCGCCGCAGCCGCGCAGCCGCCTCTCTCCCCGACCGCGCTCCGGTCGGGGTCGGTAACGGCGGCGGCGCGGGCACTAGCCCGCCCGGGAAGGAGGGGCTTCCCAGGCCGTCCCTTCCGGCTCTCACCTCAGCTCCTCTTCAACGCTCCGGTGGGGCTGCTCCGCCGAGGACACCACCGAGGAAGTCGCAGACGTCTTGTTCTTCAGGATCCCCTTGATGGGCCGGTGCGAGGCCGTCGAGGCCGCCATTGCCGGTCTTTCCGGGTGTCGGCTCAGGGTCGCTGCTGGCGTGGGGTCCGGGAAGAGAAGGTCGGGCGCTAGCAGAGACCCGCCAGACAGCCGTGGAGCCCGTTCAGGGCTAAGGCGGCCACACCCGCTGTCGCGGAAACGACTACCGGCGTCGCTGTCACGACACAACGACCCCAACGCCACAGTCAACGCCGCGCGGCTGGCGGCCCTCCGCCGCCGTCACTTTACCCACGGACCGCGGAGAGAGGCCGGCCTACTGCCCCAGCCGGGGAGCGACGCCGACGCCGAAGCCAAGCGGGCCCGCCCTCTCGCGATATCTAGGGAGGGGGCGTGGAGGGGGCGTGGCAAGAACAAAGCCGGCTTCCTAGCCCCGCCCTCCCTGCCCTCCCGCTCTGCTGGCCTCACCTTCGCGCGGCGCTGGGAGTTAAGAAGAATCTTAGAAGAGGTTCCCGGCTTGTTTCTGTAGACTTGTACATCTCTCAAGCAGCCTCTCTCCCACTACCTATGAAGTCGTATTGTTATTTATTTTGTAGATCGAAAAACTGAAGCTCAGAGGTGACCTTACTCCCCAAAGACGTTAACTGACTTTCAAAGAAATGTTGTCTCCTCTTCCTATTCAACCCTCTTGAAAGCTTAACTCCCTATTGTAAAATTATTGAATATCAGCTTTGGAATGGTCCTTAGAGACCTACTATGTCATCATAGGATAGTGCCTTTGTGAAATCATAGAATGCCCATGCCGGAATACCCTAACCTCTTTTTACCCCTGGAGAAGCTAGTGGACAGGAAGGGGAAGTGACACTACCTTCACAGCCAATCCATAGCATATGAAGACACGGAGAATGCCGTGTGACAGTGGAGGATAGATGTTGATGGGTCTACAAGTCAAGGAACAGCTGGGCTGATCAGAAGTTAGGGGAGATGTTAACAGGTTCTCCCTGAGAGCCTTTAGAGGAAGCCAGTCCCACCGCACATTGATTTTGAACTTCAAGCCTCTGGAGGAGGCAGTATATTTAAGTAAATAATAATATATATAATATATATATCCAAGCGTTCAATCACAGAGCCACAACTCCAGCCCCACGGCAGTACATTTCTGCTGTTTAAAGCCATCTGATTGTGGTACTTGGTTGTGCCAGCCCTATCCATGACTTTTCTCTCCTACCTCCAGTTCCCAACTTGCTTATCATTGGACTTTTTTCCATTTCCTGTTCCTCTCGGACCTCTTCCACATCCTCATGACAGGCCAGAATCAACAGCTGCCCTGAACCGCCACTTCCAGCAAATCAGCCCTTGGGGACTCAGACTAGTAGGTCTGGAAGGGTCCTTGTCAAGCAATCCCATGAGTTGGCTATCCAGCCTTTCACTCGGACAACTGCAGGCAGGGTCCAGGAGCTTGCCATCCTCCAACACAGTTCATTTTTCCTTAGGACAGCTCAGACTCAGGATGCTCTTCCTTAGATGGATCTGATGGCTGATTTCCAGCAACATCTGTCTGCTGAGGTTGGGATTAGGGGACAGGCTTCTACCCTTCCTTAAGCAGTATTTTCAAGTGCCTTATCTCTGGACTCCAAATCTCATCTCCCCAGTGATTTGAGGACAATTCTCTGTTCCTATCCTTGGGATTAAACTCTGCAGGAATAACTTCAGGTTTTCTGAAAATTTTTCTGTTTTAATTTTCCAACCCCCAAGCCCCTCTCAGCCCAGAGCAGGGCCTCAGTAGGGGAAAGAATGCAGATGGAGATAATGGAGGGGAAGTGGACAGGAAAGAGAGAAGGGAAGCTGCTGTGCTAATCATGGAACTGAATGCATTCCCCAGAAATTTTCCCCAGACAGAAGCTTCCACAGTAACCTTTGGCCTTGGCTCCACCAAGGGGCCAAATGTCCCCTACTGCCTTTTCTGTGTTCCCAAACTAAGACTGTCCAGTGACAGTATCATAGTGCTGTAGAACAGAGACAATAAGAGTGTTCCCAGAGAAGGAAGCAAGATGACTGTGTCCTCTTCAGCCTGGCTCCCAACACCTGTGGTGCCTGCTTTGTCCTGTCAGCAGGTGCCCATCTCAGCAGTGGCATTCCTGCTTTCAAGGGAAAACACAACTTCTCTTCACCGTCGGGGCAGATTTTCTTTGTTCCCACTTGGTTGTGGCAGTCATCATGCTGAGCCTGGGAAAGGACCCGTGATGAATCTGTGCCTTGCTTGGAGACCCTCTAATGAGAAGGGCTTCCATAGTGTGATGTAATGTGTTTTATTGCAATTCATGAAATTAAAAGACAAATAAGAGGTGGTGGAGAATTCTCTGAAGAACCTAAACAAGTTTTTCTCATCAAAGTTAAACTTTCACCTCATACTATTTCTTCTACTCTTGACTCCACTAAAAGTGAATGCAGATGAAATTGAGAAACATAAAATAGTAGTTTGACTGCAAGATTGTGAGTGCCAGTATAGCATTGCCTTACATTTTTAGAATGGTTGAACCACTTTATCCCTCAGTGTGGCCCAGAAAAAATTTCCAAATGCTGTACACAGAGCTCTTTCTCTCCATGCTTCTACTGAGTCTTGCTTTTAGAAGAGGTCATCTGGACCAAACAGTTCAAGCACTGAATTTGGCTGTGCTTGTGTTACATTTCCTGTGTGTTGAGTGTTTGACTGCCAACAGGCAAACTGTAGATGGAACCTTCCATTTTGGATTGAGTTTCTGGAAGTAGCTATTGAGCTCAAGGCAAAACATGGCATTTTAAAATAAATACATTAAACTGGTTTATCTGGTAATTATTTCTGCTTTCTTTTCGAAGACTTCATCTTGGTTACCCAACCTGATGCAACCTATTTGGAGGAGGAGAGAGATACTCTCTTATGTGGCTCCTATGTGGCTCCTATGTGTACCTCCTATGTGGTTGAGCCAGTTGGCTCTCTGTCCCTTGGAATGGACTACTAAGGCCAGTACCACTGGGGTTCCCACCAAGACTGCCTAAATTATCAACCAGAATTCCCTGAGTAGGGAATGGATGGCGGATGGTGCTCCGACCCCAACCCTTTAAATACTAACCAAAGATTGCGACTTAATGACCGCTGAGGCAGCAGCAACTCTTCATTTGCCAAGAATAGCACCTTGTTCTTTTCCTCTCAGGTGATCCCTCCCCAGACAGGAATTTATACATTGTAGAAATTCACTGCAGGAGGGGAGCGATTATTTAAATAAAATACGAAAACTATTTGGGAGACAGGGCCCACAAGCACACCAAAGACAATGGTGAATCATTTTCTGTTTAAAAATTAGCTTTGATTCACAACCCTGGGAGGTTCCACTCTTCCTCTTCAAAGGTATCTTCAAAAAGGGTTCCCTAACTTCACCACAAAAAGCCTCTAAGTGGCCAGGACACTTTTCTGAGGAGATTCTCAAAGCACATGTCCCCCTTGGGGACACAAAGATTTCATTTGTCTCTGTATGTTTCCCGACCCTTTAAAAACTAGTTAAATGCAGGAATCTGGACAAGTAGTCTTTTAAAAAACATATGAGACAAAAACTGAAAAGAGAAAAGAAGGCAGGATAAGTTGTGTGATGAGCCTTGAAACAGTAAATAGGAAATGTGAATTATTGCTTTGGCTAAGCTCTGAATTTATCTTATGCCTTTCAGAAATCATTCATGGGTGTTTTTTTTTTTTTTTTTGTGACTGTAAATTTTTCGTAAGTATTAACTGGTTTGGTTGGTAAACTATTACAAGAAGTAAGAAATGCCATATATAATAATTTCATTGTGTTGATTTGACCAAGTGCTATCACATTTTATATTCATAGTGAGTAAAATAATAATGGGGAACAGAACACTTGTGATATTGGTATAAATACTTCATAGAAAATCTTTTTATTTTTTAGAGGTATTGGATATTGGACCCTGGGGCACTCTACCCTGAACTACATCCCCAGCTCTATTTTTTATTTTGAGATGGAGATCTCACTAAGTTGCCCAGATTGACCTCAAACTTGGAATTCTCCTGCCTCAGCCTTCAGAATTGCTGAGATTACAGGCATGTACCACAGAGCCTGGTGGCACATGAAAACCTTAGATATATTTTGATGCCTTTGTAATCATTGTTTATAATAGGAAGGCTTTTTACTATATTACTGAACTTGTTCTTATATTTTTCCTAGTTTGAAAATTTTCAAATATGTAATTTTATTATTTTTGATTATTATAACAGTCTCTAGATTGATCTAGGAACCTCTACTTTATTCCTTGTTCATTTGTCTTCCTACTATTCTCATATTTTAAAAAGTTAGGTTATGTGTCCTGGGTGTATTGGTGCATGTGTGTAATCTCAGACACACAGGAGGCTGAGGCAGGAGGATTACAAGTTTAAGGATCACCTCAGCAACACAGTGAGAGCTTAAGCAACTTAGTGAGACCCTGTCTCAAAATAAAGATTATAAAAGGGCTGGGAATGTAGCTCAGTGGTAAAGTGTCTTAGGGTCCAATCCCCAATACCCCCTCCCCAAATTAAGCTATGTAATAATCCTCAATTTATAAGCCTTAAATGTTAAGGCATAGGGCAAACAGACCCTTCCCTTGTTTTTGTTTTTTGCTTTAATCTCACCCCCTCAGTGGCTGCTTACTGCATAAGCAAGTCTAAACTCCTTGGACCTTAAGTCAGGCCACATCTGTTTTTCTAGGCTCCTTTTCATATCCACTTCCTTTCCTTTGTGTTCTTCACATCAGTCACACTGTCCTTCTCAGAGTGCGAGTGCACCCCAACACACAAAATCTGATCCAGAGCACAGACATAAGAATAAGAATATCTGATTGGAATAAGAATACCTGATTGAGCCAGTTATGGTGGGGTATGCCTGCAAACCCAGCTATTCAGGAGGCTGAGGCAGGATTGCTTGAGCTCAGGAGTTCACGGCCAGCTTGGGCAACTTACCCAGATCGCATTTCAAACAAACAAATAAAAAACTACCTGACTGATAGATATACCTTTGTGAAAACAGCAACTTTGCTCTATAGCACAAAACCAAACTGACATAAACACAAAACTAGGTATGCATGTCTAATAATGAAGAAATTTTTTAAAGGGCTCTGAACCTAAACTGAAAAGAAAGAAAATACCTATGTTCCTTCACTTTTTTGTGAAGAATCACACTTTACTAATTTGTGTGAACTACTGTTCCCATTTCTCACCCTTGAGTTACCCCGGTTCAAAGGTCACCTTCTTCCTTGACTCCATGCAAACAGAATTAGTCTACCTCCATGAGATCCAGGAAACTGATAGCATTTCTCTTTCTCATGGTCTCATCATTTGGGTGTCTCTCTCTCTCTCTCTCCCACTGTGGCCTCTTTGGGAGCAGGCACATATCTTTCTCCCCTTGCTCCCCAACAGAGAACTTAATGAATGTGGTGTCTGCCATAAGAAGCTCTCAATAAGTGCTGGTTTAATCAGGAAGTAAATGAATTAAGTTGTTCTGACAGTCCCTCCTCTAATGGTGCCATAAAAGCATCGTTTCTGGGCTGGGGATGTATCTCACTGGTACAGTGAGTGCCTAGCAGGCATGTAGTCCTGGGTTTGATCCTGGCACTGCAAAAAATAATATATATATAATATATATATTTTATATATATATTTGGTACCAGGGATATGTGTGTGTGTGTGTGTGTGTTTGTGTGTGTATACTGTATATTTGGTACCAGGGATATGTTTTACATATATGAATATATATATATCCCTCAAGGGTAACTCAAATATATATTGCATATATATATTTGGTACCAGGGATTGAACCCAGTGGTGCTTAACCAGTGAGCCACATTCCCAGCCCTTTTTTGTATTTTTTTAGAGACAGGGTCTCGCTGAGTTGCTTTAGGACTTCACTAAGCTGCCGAAGCTGGCTTTGAACTCATGATCCTCCTTCTTAGCCTCCTGAGCCTCTGGGATTACAGGTGTGGGCCACTGTACTCAGCTAAGAATAATTTCATGGAAAGCAATTTGATTATGTCTTATTTTTCATGGCAGCATGAGGTATCAACAGGCATACTGCTGGGAAGGAAATAACAGAAATAAGAATGATTGCTAAAGAGACAGTTTTAAAAGGAGGAGTTTGTCCGTCAACAGTCAAAAACTTTTACTGAAAGCTGTTATGTATCAGGCCTTTTCTAGGTACCATCTATATTGCTCAATTTCATAAAATAAACTGCAGTAAGTATTTCATTTCAGGTTTAGGACCCTTTCTAAAAAAACATTCTTCATTATTAGACACAAACACACTCATAGGATTATGGGTCTCTCCCAACACTGGTTTTGTACTCTGAGAGGGAAGATGCTGTTTTTTTTTTTATAGAAGCAAATCTTCCTTTTTGTGCCAATTCAGGTATCTTATTAAGCAGTCCCGTGCTCTGGATGGGATTTAAGACCCTGTGTGTTCTCCTGTGGTGAAGGCACATGGGTGGACTCCTCAGTAGGAACCACAGTGCTCTCCCGGGAAAAGTTGGTGTCTGGTTTTCTCCCTGTGGACTGGAAGCCAGGAGGAGCTCTGTCAAGGGAGACTGCAGAGAACAGCAGGCTTGGAACCAGCAGCAGGGGCCGCGTGGGCTGGTAGTTTCTGTGCAGACGTTCTGAGGTGTGAAACATAAAACGGGAAGTGCTGAAGGCTTCCAATGCTCCTTTTCCCTATCTCCAGTCAACAGCATTCTAGGACACAAAAGAACTTGTCCCTCACCGATTCTCATATATGAAGTTTTTCTAGCCAGAATCTTGAATGGAACTGAATTGAAAATAAAGCCAAAGGGGGAAGCGGGTAGGGTGTAGCTCAGTGGCAGAGCAAGAACTCAGCATGCTCAGGCCCTGGGTTTGATCCCCAGCACCCTCCAAAAAAAGAAAAAAAAGAAGAAGTAGCAGCAGCTAAAGTGAAAACTAGCTTCTTCCCAATACTGTTGTCTTCTGGGTAACCAACTAGAATATACTTTCTCACCTCCCTCATTAATGGTTTACTAACTTAGAAGGCCAACCTTGTCTAAACAGACTCCCTAGTCAACACTAATTTTATTTCAATCTTATGAAGGCCTATCACATTCTTAATATTCTGACATTCTTAAATACACTGCTCTGCTGTGCTTGTCAAAGGTAATTCCATTTCCACACTTCAGAGGAGTCCAGGAGCATGTCCATGTTAGGAAGAGCTGAAAAGCAGGACTGTGGAGCTTGTGGGTGACCACAGATGAAACTCACTTTGATCTCATCTTTGGACCTCATCACAGAGGGCAGGAATGAACCAAGTCTGCAGGGTAAGTTCCTCAGAGTTATTCAGGGTCACAGAGAATACATGAAGACACTAACTGCTTTTGTTTCATATTTCCTGTTCCTCCATAGAAAAATTATATCAATGGACAGGAACAAAATCTCCTCCTAATCAAGTTAGCATACTTATTAAATGTGAAATTATACTTGTTGAACGATTAAACTATAATGCAATTAAGTCATTGTTAGAACAGCTTTAAGCAGAATTTAGCAGAAATGTCTTTTGCTCTTCGACTGCAAGCGCTGACCTAACTCTACTTTGAATCTTGCCAGGCTCTGGGATCTAGCCAAGCTCTTGCCTCCTGGGATAACTGCTTTCAGGAGCCAACTCGGTCAGCCCAGCCAGCTCTCAGGAGTCAAATGGTGTGGTGGACAACTCCTTACACACCTGAGGCGGATTTGGTCACTAGACTTCCCATCTCTGTAACCCTCTGTCCCCTGG
Organism: Sciurus vulgaris; assembly: GCF_902686455.1. Taxonomy (NCBI): domain Eukaryota; kingdom Metazoa; phylum Chordata; class Mammalia; order Rodentia; family Sciuridae; genus Sciurus; species Sciurus vulgaris. The sequence continues at coordinate 78,569,316 of NC_136470.1, read as the reverse complement.
ACACACAGCCTCCTTCTCCAGCATCATGCACAGTATCTCAGTGCTGCCTCTCCTTCTCAGTCCTTTTGTCTGTGCACTTTGGCCTCCATTCCTCACAGACAAACTGCTTCTACTCAGGGCCATGTTCAGAATACTTGAAAACAAAAGGGGGATGGGCTCGTCCCCACCAAGGAGAACAGAAAGTGCCACCATGCAGGCCTGGGTTTGTGCAATTCCCGTAGGCCTTTACTGTGCCAAATATTACCTCTTTAGTTTGGGGGCTCACTGGGAAGACCCAAGGATGACTCAAAAGAGTGGCTGCCTACAAATGGTACTGTCAACTAGTATACACCCACTATCAGTTTTTTTTTCAGACCCCAAATGACTTCCCCAAATGTCGCCCACACTCCTCACCTTGGCACCATTCTGGTTCTTCACAGTGGCTGACAGATCACCCATGTGCCATGGTGCATGGGAAGCACAGCTGGGAAGGAATTGAGTTTTCTCCTTGGCTCCCAAGGCTGTGGCTTCTTCATCATCTCTCTCCCCATCCTTATCCTCCCCGCTTGGTAAAAACTCCTTCTTCAGACTCAGGTCATCTAACAATGTATCCCTATCTGCCCCTTCCGGTTGTTGCCATCTGGTAGATTCCTGCCAGTCTCTAAATTCTATCAAGAACTTTGGTTCATTTTTTTTCTCATTTAGGAAATATTTGTCTGGAAACTATGATTAATAGTATTGTATACTTGAAATTTCCCAAAATGGGTCTTAGATATTCTTACCATGTAAACACACACACAAACCAGGGTAGCAATGTGAGGAGACAGGTATGTTAATTAGTTTGGTTATGTAATCATTTAAAAATACACATGTATATCAAATCATTGCATCATATACCTTGAATATGTACAATTTTTACCTGTCAGTTACACCTCAATAAACCTGGGGGAAATCCAGAGGAAAAAAGGAAAGAAATATTTGTTATCCACTGTGCCAGTTTGTTGCATGTACAAAGATGCATAAGACATGATTCTTGTCCTTAAATATAAGCTCAGGGTTTAATGAAGACATATAAAATGAGAACTCACCAGACTAGGGATTAAGTGCGTAAATAGACATACAGCATTTAGAAACATGGACACACGGAAATGTGGCGTATTGGTTTTCTGTGGTTGCTGTCACAAAGTACCATAAACTGGGTGGCTAAAGTCGATAAAAATTTATTCTCTCATGGTTCTGGAGGTCAGAAATGTGAAACCATGGTGTTAGTAGGGCCCTACCTCCTCTGAGACACTGGGTGGAATCCTTCCTCTCTCTTCCAAGATTCTGGAGGCCACAGATCCTAGACATTCCTCCACTTGGGGCCATACCATTTCAGTCTCTGCCTCTGTCATTGCATAGTATCCTCCCTGTGTGCTTCTGTCTTCACGTGGTATTTTCTTCTTATGGAGACATTAGCCGTATTGTATTGGGGCCCACCCTTAACTTGATTCAATATGCCAAGACCCTGTTTCCAAATAAGATCACATTTACAGGCACTGGGGGTTAGATCTCAACATATCTTTGTGGGGGATACAGGTCAACCTATAGCAGTTGGGTAGGAAGGGAAGCAAAAGAAGGACCAGAGAAGGTGGGTTGGATGGTCTGGGTGAATAGGTAAGTTGGAGTCATCAAGCAGAGTGAGAGTGGGAGAAGGGTGCCCTGTCATATGGAACTACCTGTAGAGATGAACTGGGGCCTGAGAGGATGGCACCTCTGAAAATGGCAAGTGGTTCAGCCTGGCAGGTATAAAGGATCTATGTTCAGCAGTGGCAAGAAATAATCCTAAAATGTGCAGGAGCCATGTCATGGATTTAGTCATGTCCGCACACAAGTGCGCCTGCACTCCTTCACTCTCCTTTTTGGCTGGTGGCAACCAGTAATCTTAGATTCCTGCTTCCCTATTGCTTCCCACATGTAGTTCATCTCCGAATCTACATTATTCTGCCTCCTAAAAGTCTCTTATACCTGACTGTCTTTTCCATCACCACTACCTAGTCCAGGTCCTCATTGTGACATAAATCAGTGCCCTGGTCACTTCTCAGGTCCTCCCACTTTCAGCCCCCTTTCTCCCAGCAACTGTTCTGTTGCCAGAGCCATTGCTCCATATTCTCAGCACAGAACAGTGCCCTTGCCTGCTAACTCCAGTTTGTTCTTCTTGTAGTTTCTCATTTGCTCCTGCAGGAAGACTTCCTCACTTACTCCAGTGCAGGGTCAGTTGGCACTCCTCTGTGCTTCCATGATGCTCCATTCTGCCCTGATCAAAGCCTCCTAATCATATGTTGTCTCTGAATACTATATTGTATGAATTGTTTTTCTTGTTTATTTTTTCCACTAGGCTGTGATCAACTCCAGCAGGCTCCAGATTGATTGTCTTAAAAGTAGTGTACCTAAAACACTCTTTTCAGCACTGATGAGAATATTCTATGCTTCACTAACCCTTTTTGCCTAATATTTAATATTTTTATTTTTCTTCCTCTTAATGGAATTGCTGAATTTCCACAGACATTAGATGTGGACTCTAAGCCATCCCCCTTCAAAGAGGCAAGTACCCGTGTTGGATGCTAAGCAGCCAAGCCTGAATGAGGTGGGAAACAAGCAATTAGCAGGCAGCTGGGAGCATATTGAGATTACAGAGAGACTCTGAAGACTACTGTTGTAGGTGGATCCCAATTGCAAATGCTTGCAATAACTTGCTTTCAATCACCCATAATATCTGATATAAATTAGTCCTTATAATTTATAGTATGTATAATTAGTATTGAATAATACCATTATATTATTTTTATATATTATTATCATATTAAATTATATCCCAGTATGTTATTTTTTACTTTAAGGTCTTAATAAATAGTAAATAAAGGAAGAATAACAGTCATTAGGGAACTAACCAATACCATAATTCATAAATGTTGCAAATCTGTTATGAGTTAATTTGAAATACACATTCTGAGGTGACTCTGATCATAATATTTTTAAAAGGCCTAAAATGCCAAAAGGATAGAAGAAAAAGAGAACATATTTTTTAAACTATCCATAAGGTGATGGACGTTTAAGCCAGCCTCTATACCAATCGAGTATTAACTTCATCCCTTTGAACTAGAAGTGGGCTGTACAAAGATGAATAAGCCAGAGTCCACCATCTAGCAGGAGAGGCAGGACAGCAAATCAACAGTTAAAAATAAAGGAGATCATTTAGGTAAATAAAAAATTTTTTCATTGCTGGTGATGGAATCTGGATCCTTACACATGCAAGACAAGCACAGCACCACTGAGAAATACACCCAGCTAATTTAAGTAAATAATTTAGAGTTCACACACACACACACACACACACACACACACACATCACCAGATTTATCTTTGGAGGTAGTAATTCTAAAAACAAGAACTAGTTGCCTTCATGTCATAATTAATATACACGTGTTGGAGTTTTTAAGGATAATTCACATAATGAGTCAAACCAATCCTCAGAGTAGAAAGCTGAAAATATTGAACAGGGTACTAATCTGTGTCCCTCAGCTGATAACTTCCATACTATTTTTTCATTGTTTTGAATTTGGTGGCTTAATGCAATGTTTTCTGGAATGTTCGGTAGATTTCTGTTTTTAGAGAGTTGCTCTATTACCTAAGTAGTTTTCTTTGAGTTTATTTTTGTTCTGAAATGATCAGTATTATTCTTGAAATTGCTTTGTTTTATGTTTTTTTTTTTCTTTCAGTTTGGTGTTCAGCATGTTGGTACTCATCATTCTGTGTTGACGATTGTCTCTTAGGAAGTGTTAGTCAGCTTTTTGTTGCTAGGACAAAATACCTGAGAGAAATAGCTTAAAGGAAGATTTATTTTGGCTCATGGTTTCAGAGGTTTCAGTCTGTTGTCAGTTGGTCAACTCATTGCATTGGGCCTGTGGTAAGGCAGAACATCATGGCAAAAAGACAAGGCAGAGGAAAACTGCTCACATGGTAGTCAGGACAGAAGTTGGGAGACAGAGAAGGGAGAAAGGGAGGGAAGTGGGGAGGGAGAGAAAGGGACCAGAAATATGGTATAACCTTCTAGGGACATGCTCACCCCCACCTCTGTGACCTACTTCTTTCAAGTAGGTCCCATGGCCTAAAGTTTCCACCACCTCCCAATAATTCTATCAGCTATGAGCCCACCAATAGATTAATCCACTGATAAGGTCAGAGCCCTCACAATCCAATCGCTTTCCAAGAGCCCAACCTCTGGACATTGCTTCATTGAGGATCAAGTTTTAATGGGGCTTTGGGGGACATTCCAGATCTAAATCATAACAGGAAGCAACTTATTGGATTGTTCTTTGTGACTTTAAGAGAGATACCTTTATTTAACAAGGTGATGAAAGTAGCTGTGAAAATACTAGACATAATTAATGAATGATATCAGTTAATAAAGAGGTCTGTTAGAGAGTTGGGAAAGATCCTCTAAGATAGGCTACTCTTCAGTAAATCACTCATCTTCATAGAGTGATGTCACTATCCATCACCCCTTACTGTGGGTAATTCTTTGCTGTTGGTTGGCAGTGAAGTTACTTATGAGAGGATATGACACATCAGGGCTTTTATTAGTTTGAAATGAAAAATTCTTTCTCCCTTCATATTTTATGAATATAAACATAATATATAAATATACTTTTTATTATATTTTGGAATAGATTTCAGAAGGGGCGATGTTTTCAAGGAGAAAGAGGAAGAAGGGGTGAATAACCGAGCTGGAGTACTTTCTATAACCTCCATAGGAAGCATAACAACTGGACACAGATAAAACGCACTTATTAAGAGGGCAGCAATGTTTTTCAATTGTTGTAGTAAGTACACAAAATCAGCATTCATCCCTCAAATCACAAGGAGGCAGCATAGTCTCATGGGAGGAGGGGGAAGTGGGTTTAGGGAGCTCTCATTCTTCATGCTTCCTGTGCGCGGTCTGGTCCAGAAAGCTCCCAGGAGCTGCGATGCTCGCAAATTCATTCAGTGCCCCTGCTTCCTGGTAGAGTCGTTCCTTTACCATATGAAACAATATCTCCCTAATGCTAAAAATAGCCAGAGTTTGAGTCCAAGACTTCCATGTTGACTGTCTCAAGTACCTGGTGGCCCTGGAGAACTAGAGGTCCTCTTCTCACTCAAATCTAATAGATTGAAGATCATGAGAGGTGGTAAGAAAGAAATAAAAGGGGAAAGGAATGGAGAGTAACTGGGGCAATCACCATAGGTAGATGTCTCCTGAGATGCCATCTGAACTGAGACTTAAATGAAATGCCAACAACCTCAACTTCTGAGCCTGCCAAGGTAATTATTAGTAACTTATAGGTGCAAAATGAATCATATAGACTGTATCTAATACACGGTATCCTTTGTTGACAAAATGCCCTTAAGCAAAATGCTATGATGTGAGCCTCATTTTTGTGGATTTCCATAGCATCTTCCAGTGGGTTGGTCCTGGTTATTGCCAACCTCTCTCTCAGTTGTGGGGGGGAAGGAAGCAGGCACTTCTTCCTCTGACTCCTCTGACTCTTTGAAATATACACTGGCTCTCACCAGTCCAGCCTGGACCCAGCTACAGGCAAAGAACAAAAACCCACTTAGTCAGCTGTGCTGGCAAAGAAGTGTCCACCTACTTCCTCCAGCTCTGCCCAGGCCAGCCAGGGAGCTCCTGAGTCTGTTTGTCATCTCCTGGGATAGAATCTGACTCAGAGAGTACTGGTCCCAATTCTGATCTGGAAGGGGTGGGGAACCAAAGGCTTGGATTAAAACAGGTGGAACTGGTGGCTGCCTGTGTAACATGACTGGAATTTTTCTCCATTGATTGTCCACAATTCTTGAAATTCCACTGCTAGAAGTTAGTATCCAGTCTACTTAGTTTGAAAGGGCTTTTTTGTTTTGTTGTTGTTGTTTTGGTCTCCAGGTCTCCCATTGATTGCTATAGTTTGGATCTGGAGTATCCCTCAAAGACCCAGATGTTAAAGTTTGGTCACCAGCCTGTGGCACTATTGGGAGGTGGTGGAACCTTTGGAAGGTGGGGCCTACTGGAAAGATGTTAGATCACTGGGGGGTGTACCCTTGAAGACCTTGGAATGCTGGTCTCTTTCTCTCTCTGTGCTTCCTGGCTGTCATGAGGTAAGCAACCTTCTTCACCACTAGCTCCCACCATGATGTATTATGCTACCACAAGCCCAAAGCAAAGGAACAAACAATCATGGACTGAAACCTCTGAATCCCTAAGCAAAAACTAATCTTTCCTCTTTATAGGTTGTTTATCTCAGGTACTTTTTCACAGTGATGAGATGCTAACATCTATTAATGCAGATTTTTTGGAGGAAGCGGTGATTGGTTAAATATTGTAATTTATTTTAAGAGACTTGAAAGTTTCTAAAAATGGCAAGAATTAGGTTATAAGTTTCATCCCAACCTAGGACCTCATCTCATCCAGAATCACCCCACCTCTGAAGTGAAAAGTTCATATATCCTATGCTCAGGGCATGGCTCCTGGTCTTAGAAACTTCCCATTGGGTTACCCCCATTACACTGCTCTTCAGCATCCTGGAAGCTTCTCTTCTGTGAGAGGTTCACAGTCTGCCATAAGACGCATGCAAAGAGGTAGAGGGCTATGATTGTGAGTGGGGAATGGGGGTGATTTTATAACTTCATTTGACAGTGGTTAGTTATCACCCACACTGATTATCTGCAGATTTTTGAAAGTGGTGAAGGTAGAGGAGTAATCAATGCATTGTGCTTATTTGATAATTCTTCATCCTTATTACATTCCTAGATAACCACACTTGGATGTGATATGGGACACTCCTTGTTCCTTTGGCCTAGACAGTTCTGTTGAGCCTGGTATCAATATGCACATCTGGAACCTTCGTCTCTTTATGGATCTTTCTGAATGCCTGAGGAGCATGTTTCTTGATGTCCACTCTATAGATGACCTAGTGAATGACAAAGGTGTATTCTCAGGTCACCTGGTTGATGGCAGAATTTGCCACATCCAACTTTGAGCCCATGTCTTTTATTACTTTCCATTCAACTTAAGAAATAAAACATTACCATAGTAAGCTAAAAATGCCCCTCCAAAGATGCCAGGCCCTAATTTCTGAAATCTGTAAATATTTAATTTGGAAAAAGGGTTTTTGCAGATGTGATTATGTTGTTGAGGCTCTTTAGATGGGGAGATTATCCTAGATTAGGCAATGTACCCTAAATGCAATCACATGTTACTTTATAAGAAGGAGGCAGAGGGAGATACACACACACACACACACACACACACACAGCAAAAAGAGAGATAAATATTGAAGTGAGGTGGCCACAAAACAAGGACTGCTGTTAGCCACCAAAAACTGGAAGAGGTATGGAATAGAATCTCACCTAAAGCCTTCAAAGGGAGGCCCAGTGATACTGATTTTCAGTTTCTGGCCTCCATATCTATGAGAAAATAGATTTCTGGTGTTTTAAACCACTAAGTTTGTGGTGATTTGCTACAACAGCCACACAAACTAATACAACTACCATTGCAATGAAAGCTATCTGTGATCCCCCTGCCCAGTTGCAATTCCCTCCCTCTACTCTCTTGAGGTATCCAAGACCTTGAATTTGATGTTTATTAGTTGCTGAATTCCATTACACTTTGATTAATTGTGTACGTATTCTGAAATAATATGTCATTTTGTATATAATCACAATGTATCCTTCAGTATATCACTTTTTGTTCACTGTATTTTTTAGACAAATATGTTGATGCACACAACTCTAGTTAGTTTTCACAGTTATGTAATATTCCATTTGGGTGCATGTGCATACCACAATTTTTAAATAAATTCTTCTGGTGATGAACATTTTAGGTTGTTACCAGTTTTTCAGTCTTTCAAAATAGTGCTACAATGAACATTTTTGTATATGTTTCCCTGTGTCATGTGCACAAGTATTTCTAGAATATTGACCAGAGAAGAGAATTATACACACACACACACACACACACACACACACACACACACACGTGTGTGTGTGTGTGTGTGTGTATAGCCCTTTTTATTCTGAGACAGGGTCTCACCAAGTTGTTCAGTCTCCTGAGTTGCCGGGATTACTGGTGTGTGCTATCACGCTCTGCTAACTTTACTGATTGTTTTAGTTAGCTTTTTTGCTGCTGCAACTAAAAGACCCAACCAGCATAATTATAGAGGAGAAAAGGTTTATTCAGAGGCTCATAGTTTCAGAGGTCCATTCATCGACAGCAGGCTCCACTGCTTGGGGCTCGAGGTGAGGCCGAACATCACAGCAGAGGGAAGTAGCTCACATTGTGACCAGGAAGCAGAGCAGAGAGTCCACTTGCCAGATACAAATATATACCCCAAAGTCACACCCCATTCCCACCTCCTTCGGTCACACCTTACCACTTCATTTACCACTCAATTAATACCTATCAGGGGATTAATTCACTGATTGGCTTAAGACTCTTACAACCCAATCATTCCTCCTCTGAACCTCCTTGCACCGTTTCACACATGAGTTTTTGGGGGACACCTCACATCCAAACCATAACACAGATGTACGCTTGATGGGTTGGATTTTGACAGCAGGACATTTCAGTGAAAGGAACAATGTGCCCTAAAGGTGCAGAGATGGGAGGTGTGGGGAGTAGCTTTTGGTTCTCTTAGAAAAAACAATGGTTCTCAGTTGAACAAATCTGAATCACCTGGGGAAATTTTTTGCAACCTTTGTGCACTCTTTCCCACCCCTGTTCTGGAACATGTCCCCAAGAAATTGATAAATTCCTTCCAGGGTTTGTGGCACGTATTGGTTGAGAACCCCAGACTGGGTTCCTGAGGAGGAGCCCAAGGAGAAGAGGCAGGAAAGCAGAACAGGGAGGATGAAATGCCAGGGCAGGAGGAGCATGTCCATCAGGATACAAAAACTCCCTGAGCAGAAGCTGAGTAACTGCCCCTCCACAGAAAACCAGAGGGATCACTGGCACTTCAGCACCCACCGGCTAACAGATTGAGGATGAGATAAAGTTTGCATGTTTGATCACACATTGAGCAGCAGCCTCTGGGTAGCTCTTGTCTCCAGGTTCCTTCTAACCTTGGTCACTGAGAGAGTCATTTTATAGTTCAAGGAGCTATTGCTCCTCCTGCATCTCCGGATTCACTGAAGATTCTGAAGAGTTGGCTTAGGCTGGTATTTGCATATTTTAATTGTAATTAGCAGACTGAAAACTTGGAAAAATAAAGTGTATTACTTCCAATGTTTTTATAAAATGTGACATGTAAAGTGAGTAAAATGCAAACTAATATGCATTATTTTGGCATAATAAATGGTTTAGAAAGAGATCCAAAATAATGTAAAGGGTTGGTCTTATAAATAAATCATGGCTTACTTTTCCCTAAAAAGGTACAGTTGCTTCCTCCTTCTCAGTAAAATTTTACTTTATTATTCTCATTCAAAACTGTAACATTGTAAATGGAAGAGTCCTTAGAGGCATCTGTTGGAGTACAGGCCTAACTAGTGGGGGTCAAGACTGGCACTGGATTCCATCTCCCTGCTTCCAGCCACACTACTCCTTGGCATTTCCAATTAGTTCAGGTCACCTTTTCTGCTGGAAAACATTAGTAAATCTTGACTCTATTTTAATGTCCTAAATAGTTAAAATATTGATTTGATTGTAAAAGTTGACCATAATTAAAAGTCTTCACAGTTATTTACAATTATCAAGGCAAAAATGATGGCTTGTTTAGGGAAGTCTGTTATGAGATAAGACAATGTTTAGACAATCATGAAAATGTTATGGGGCGCAACTTAAGAACAGACTGATCACCACTGAGAAGTCCAAATTTGAGAGTCTTTCTTAAGCCGGCTGGCTGACTGTCTCACACAATGCCCCCAAAAATGGCTATTGGGAGAACAGCCCCGACCACAGGGTTGTAGGGGTTTTTATACCAAAAATCACATCAATCATAAGTGTCTGTTGCTATGATTCGAAATCACAAACTAACATCATGAGATCATCAACAGAGGGGAAGTGGGTCAAAATGACCCTTACCTAGGTACAAACCAAAGAATGGTTACTAACATCCACACAATCACTGTTTACATGGTACATTGTTCAGGAGCAATAGGAATCAAAAGAGAGCAATTTTTCTTTACATAGGAATTATCATTCTGTATTGTTAAACTTGTCACACCAAGTAAGTGATGATGGGTATAGAGGCGGGGTGTTCCCATGGGAGAAGCTTATTTCCTACATAACATGGAGTCTCAGAGCAAAATGGAGTCTGTTTAGTCATTTCCCTTATAGTCTGGCCTATAACATTCTCATGGAGTCAGCTCTGTCAGCCCATTACAAAAATACTTTCTAAATTATTTAACATCTCCCTTTTATGTCTCCTAGAATTCTATATAGAGCACCTGTTGGGAGTATATAGTGATTAATAGAGAAGTTTTAAACTACAACATGTCCTACATTCACAAATCATGCTCTTATCTCAGATATGTTATGGGTATGGTGAAATGGGAGAATAGTCCAGAAAGCCTCAAAATCTGAGGCAGTTGTTGGGACAAGAGGTCTATTTTGGGGAACTTGGCATTAGACTTACCAGAGGGTCAGTTTGAACTAAAGGGAGGCTTTAGGGTCTGTATATATTTTAATGTCTACACTATTAACAGCAGCAACAAAAATATAAAAGGAAAAAAATCGCCCATAATTCCATCACCTAACATAACACATTAATTGCTTTCATTTTCTCTGTTCAATTTTAGCACTTGATTTTATGCCATCATTTCATGTAGCTATAAATACAGCATAGTTAAAATGCTGTACTTTTTTTTTTTTTTCACTCAACATTATATTGTGAACACCTTTGTCTTAGGGCTATTTTGGTTGTAAGGAACATTTTATTCAATCAAGTTAAATTATCTCAGAAAAAAAATGTGTGCGTGTGCACCAAAATCAGAAACTTGCAGAAATTAACTTGCAGCAAATCTTGTGGAAACTTAAGGGCAGAACCTAAGCTAGTTAAGTTCCACAGAAATGGAACTAGGACATGGAAAGCCATCAGCCACTGAAACTGTTCTGTCCGAGGTCTCTGTGGACGGGTAGGGTCTCTGCTCATTTCTGCATTTCTGTCCACACTTCTCTTTTATAACTTTAGTTGCACATCACCAATAATGGTCACTGCAAACTATATGACCTCACAGCTCCGGAGCCTTCAACCATCCTTTCATAAGATCTCTTAAAGTCAAATCCCAATTTGATTGTTCCAATTTATCTTTCCTATTCAGTTAGGCCATAAAAGTCAAAGCCTGTGGCCCGCCTGTCTCCAGCTCAGGTGAACATGATCAGTTCAACCAGGTGTGGTGGTGGAATCACATGCTGCAGACTCTAGCTCTGCAGGACAACAAGGTCACCTGCGGGGCTCCTCCGATAGTGAGGGCACGTGGGCAGACACCAACTCTTGTGTGGTTTCGAAGTCCTCACATTTTAATGTGCGATGTGACATCAAGGGTCTGTTCCATAATTTATGATCCCCTTTCTCTGCTATTAGTTTTAGGTTAGCGTCTTTCAGTTTGGGTGGACTGCTACAAGTAAAAACTGTGTGACTATTTTTTGTGCATACATCTTCCCTTTCGTTTAGACTACGTGTTTTAGTCAGCTGTTTTGCCGCTGTGACTAAATGATCTGACCAGCACAATTGTAGAGGAGAAAACGTTTATTTGAGAGCTCACAGTTTCAGAGGCATAGAAGGCCGGCTCCATTCCTCAGGAGTTGAGGTGAGGCAGAATATCTGGCGGAAGAGTGTGGCAGAGAGAAGCAGCTCACATCATCAGGAAGCAGAGAGAGTCTCCACTCTCCAGATACAAAATATATACCCAAACCCTGCCCCAATTCCCACCTCCTGCAGCCGCACCCTACCACTTCATTTACTGGTTAATCCCTATCATGGGATGAAATCACTGATTGGGTTAAGACTCTTAGAAACCATTTCTCCTCTGAACCTTCCTGCATTGTGTCACATGTGAGCTTTTGGTGGACACCTCACATCCAAACCATGACATTATGGAAGATATTTTTAAAATTACACAGAGATTATATTCTCTGAGTACCTTCAGGACATAAAACATAACTTGTAAATTTTTAATTTAAAAAGTGTGCATATTTGCAAAATATATACTTAGGTATCTATGGGCAAAGTAATAGGATGTGATATCTGGGATTTGTTATAGAGCACTCTAGGGAAAAAACAATTGGGTCATGGTAGGTGACACCTGAAGCAGAACTGGTGGCATGCTGATGACTGTTGAAGCCAACAATAGGCACAAGGGGATTTGTTATGTACTCCTGTTTCTATTTTGCTGTTTACTTTCCAATTCCCTTTTCTTCCTCTCTCTTCTAGATCTTTGTTCTCTTTCCCTAAGTTTCCTTGAGATACTTAGTAACTCTGGAATCTCAGATATTTTTCTCAGGCTTAGTTACTCCTGATACCTGCTTCACAGGTTCCTTTTCTTTCTTTACCAAAAAACTTAAGTCCATCCATCTATCCAAGCATTCAGTAATTCATTCCACAAAATCATTAAGCCTATGTAGGGGCAAGACCCCAAAGAAAGTGCAAAGTGTAGTCACTTTGTTTTGATGTGATCAGACGACTGATAAGACGAATGAAATCACAACGTATTTTGTACCATAAGATAAAAGACAGATGCAGCTTAACACTCGAGGATCAACTACATTTTATTTTTTTATTTTTAAAATATTGTAGATGGTCTTTTATTTATTTATTTTTATGTGGTGCTGAGAATCAAACCCAGTGCCTCACACATGCTAGGCAAACACTCTACCACTAAGCCGTAGCCCCAGCCCCTCAGCTGCATTTTAGAAGTAGTGCCAAGTGCCCAAGTGAGGGGGGCAGTGTGGTAAAGCCCAGGATGCAACAGCTGGCAGAGCTACCTCCTGCCTACCTACTTCCTCCTCCTCACCTTTCTGTCCAATCGTTTCCAGCCTTTGGGGATTTCAAATTGAAAGCTACATTTTGAGTTCGTATTTATTTAGCTAAGTGAAAATTGTGAATATTAAGACCCTTGGGACTGGGGTTGTGGCTCAGTGGTAGAGTGCTTGCCCAGCATGTGTGAAGCACTGGGTTTGATTCTCAGCACCCCGTAAAAATGAATAAAATAAAGGTCAACTGACAACTAAAAAATAAAATTAAAAAAAAAGACCCTTGGAATTTTTGGGACCTTTAATATAAAACACTACAAACTATCAAACACTCAAGGGAATTAACAGTTTCTACTCATGTTAAAAAGAAGCAAAAATTAAATCAAATGGCTTAGTTTTCTATTCATTTCCCCAAACATTAATAGATTATAAAATTCATGTCAGCCAAGTGAAATTGCAAGGTGAGAATTATGATGTCTTTCTGATTTTAATGTAAAAGAACCCAAGTCAAGGTGGTCACTGACTCCCTGGTGGAACAGCCCTGCGAGGGAGTGCGTTGCCTTGGTTTTCTGGGTCTTCCAGGGGTCTGAACTTTCTAGAACCTTCCACAGGCCTCTACTTTTGCTCTCCTTGCCTTAGTTATAATGACATCTTTACATGTCTTTCTCATTAGACTACAAGCTCCAATGGGAAGAGAAAGGTTCTGTATTTTTCAGTATAGCTGGGCCTCAGAAAATATCAACTGAAAGATACACAAATGAAAAAATAATTTCCTTAAAAAAAAATCCCCATATCATCTTCCTCATACCCCTCTTCTTTGCACAGACCCAAGAATTGTCATTCTTCAACCTGCGCTGAAGACTTCCTGATGAGAAAGTAAAAGCTTCAAGGAAACTGCCTGACAGAGACTCGGAACTCAAGTCATTCCCCTAGAGGAGCGTCTACTATAGAATGGGAGCACCCTGATTCAGGTCACTAGAAAATGCCATTGCCATCAGTTCTCCCCTTCCTGAAGAGGATTGCTATCTTTAAATCAGGACCATAGAGAGCTTGGTTTTTCTCAACATAACTGGTTAAGGACTTCTCTCTCTCTCTCTTTCTTTGTGTGTGTGTATGTATTCCCCACCCACAACCCCTAGTCCTGGGAATTCTGGAGATTAAACTCAGGGTCTTACACATGCTGGACAAATGCTCTATCACTGATAAATATAAGTTTACAGTGAAAATCCCACAATAATCAATCCAATTCAGAATCCACTGTAAGCACAGTGGGTCAGCAACAAGTTTATTATTGGGCTAGCAAGGCGACAGGGTGGGGCATGGCAGTGCGTGGGCCAGCTTTCCATGAGTTTCCTTCCATTGGTTTCTGCAGTCAAACTTCCCTTCTGGTATTTGCAGTGGCTTGTCATGGATGGTTGCTTTGTCTTTATGAGGGGAGGGGTGGGGAGGGATGGGGGAAAGCAAAGCCAAAGAAGTAACCCGGGATACACGCAGCTTCCCTTGGGAGCCTCCTCACAGGAACTCGGGGCAGTTCACCTGATCTGTCTTCGTCATTTTCTCAATGTTGATGTTATTAGAAGTCAGGATATTTTTTAGATAGGTCACAGTTTCTTGGGGGAGATAAGGGTTTCTTCCCAAGATCCAAACATGATCCATGTGAAAAAAGCCAGATTATGGTGGTACAGGAGTACACCAGGGCGTAGTTCTCGTAGTCGGTGGCCAGGACCCAGTACGGTGATGATGGCATCACTGAGAATGAGAAGAAGGCAGAGTCAGGATGGACCAGGGCGAGAGAAAACACCTCCAGGCCTGGGAGGTGGGGCTTTGGGGACCCATTTCTTTAGGTCAGTGGCTCTTAACTGTTTTTACATGGGAATCGTCTGGGGGCTTTGAAAGATACTAAACTCACTTTCCTCTGTCTTTCTCAGACTCAGATATGCAAGTGATCGTTGCTTTAAGGCTCTGCAGTGGTTCTAATGTGCAGCCAGAGTTAAGAACTTTTGTTATGGCCTTCCTCTCTGGTAGCAGGGTGTTCAGGTGGACCCTTTGGACCGACAAGCTGCACTTAGCACCAATATACATGGAGGTGCCACCTAGCTGAGTGGAGTCAAGAATCTTCGCCAAGAATCCCAGGCTTTGAGTCTGTACCACCCAACTTCCTCTAGAGCCTGCCCAAGGGAGGAGGTGGAGGCTGACATTTTTGTTTTTTCTTACTGTATAAGCTTCACAAATCCTTCTACTCCTAAGAATATGGTAAGCCAATTGATGACAGGTTATGAGTTTTTTCTCCCAAAGAGCCTATAAAGATTCATTAATTAACATCTGTTTAAGTGTTGGAACCCAAGATGAACAGGTCCTTAAGAGGAAAGATGGTGGATTTGTCCTCTCTATCTAGAAACTTCCTCTGTGAGCTTGACCTCCACAGTCAAGGTCCAAGCCAAGGAAAACACAGCTCAGCTGTGGAATGCAGTCAAGTGGGAGAAAGCTGTGTGCTGACCCCATAAGCACAAAAGGTGTGGACACACATACAGTCAGGGGTGATTCACTTTCCTGAGTTCCAAGCATCCCAGCTTCTCCAGTCAAAAATAATTCTTGTTTGCCAGATCAAAACCAGAACTCAGCACTTGTGAATGATCTGAGAAGCTGCGGGCTTAAGGAGGTGCTGTGTGGGTGGACAGAGTTTGTCCAGGTTAAGGACACAGCAGGTTATCAGGAAAACAAGAGAGTTGGTCAGAGGACCAGCTTTCTGTTCACAGAAAGATGTTGGAAGAAACTTCCATGGGAGCCTGAACTGAGTACTGTTTTCTTTCTAGCACTGTTGGTGCCCTGCCTGCCTGCCTCACTCACCCAGAGTTACATCCAATATCTACTGTGAGAGTCAACTGCTTTGCACATTCCCAGCTGGACTGAGTGTGTCAGCACTGAGTGATTTTTGGAAAAAGAGGCCACCCACCTCTTCTAGTGCAGCATTCTGTCCCACCCACACATACTCTGGCATGGACATCCTGTCATAGGGTCTAGTGCTCAAGAACAAGTTTGTCCAGATATCTCTTCTCAGCACAGGAAACTTCCACATTTCTTTCTCGTTGGGAACTGCAACACTCTCCTATCGCATGAGGGTGTTGTCATGCACTCAACAGTCTCCTTGGCCTCTCCCCCATTCCATGTACCCTCTCCTGCTCTAGGCTTCTGTGTCCAGGCATCTCTCATGCCATTCCCTTCATTTGGGACATCCAACCTTTCCCATAATCTCTGTCGCACCCCACAAGTCTGTGCAAAACATCTAAACCCTCCAGCCAGAATAAATCTCATCCACTGCATCTTCCCTAGTTGACTCCTGTCCAGGTTTTCTCATGAGGATCACGCGCATGAGATTGAACCTTCACTCCCATCTCCCATCACTTTCCAATCATGTTATGGGACAACTCTCAACTGAGAGTTTGGAGACTCTACCGCTAATTAGCTCAGTCCCTGCCCATCACTCAGCCCTCCTGCCCTGCAACTTCTTCCTTTGTAAAAATGAGAAGAGGAATGAATATGTACAAAGCCCTTGGCAGTTTCTGGAGCCTGCACCATCCAGTTGGTCTTCACGGCATTGGGCAATTCTCTCTGGTTTGTACATGTGAAGTTATTTGCTCCTAGTCCTGTGTGGGAAGACATGCTTTCTCCTCCCAGCATTCCTTTCTTGGTCTATAAATAAGAACTTCCTCTCTGCCCCCTCTAGGGGCTTGACTGATATGGAGGGGAGGGGTGACAAGGGTGGAGAGTGAGGATGACTTCTTTTGCAGCTGGTGACTTCAGTTCAGTTCTCTAGGTAGAAAGAAGGGCCCCCAAGCATTTTCAGCTTTAGAAAACCTCCTACATCTGAGCTGAATTCTCCAGGGTATCTACATCAGAGACACATCTGGCACTTGCTCTGCTGCCTGTGTCCATTCCCCAGTTAACTCAGAACTCAGAGGGTAGAGGCCTCTGATTAAATATCTCTCAGAGTTGCAACAATGTGACTAGAAAGGGACAGAGCTAGGACTCAAAATGGCCTTCGCACTCTGACTCTTGCCTCCAAGCTTTTAGGAATGCCACTTGTTCTGCTAACATTTACTTCTTTGTAGACCTCAGTTTCCCCTGAGAAATAAGAATGGATGGGGTCTCCGGCTGCTTCTACCCTATTATTTTTCCATTTGAGCCTTATCTACTGGAACATCGGCCATAGTTTCACAGATATAGTTTCATAGTTTCCTGTATACTTTTCACTATCCACACTAGAATGTACTCTGTCTGCATTGCATCCTAGGGGCCTATCCCAGTGCATGGCATACAGTAGGTGCTCAAGAAATTATTATGTATCCAGCCATTATGGATGACAATCAGATGTGACCAGAGCATTCCAACCCAGGGCTCTAGCCTCCAATTTGCATATCTCCCGTCTCTGAAACCTTCTGAGAGAAGTGGATACTTACACTGGTAAAACTTAACTCCCAGTTTTGCAGGCTCTGTGATGTTGATCTGGGTGGCTTCACCTTCAATTTGATTCACGGTTCCATCATTTCTGCAGTGAGTTTAAAAGAAAGGAAGAAAGAAAGGGTAAAAGGAAATAAAGGACAGACAACTCATTAAAAACCAAAAAATCAAAAAATGCAGGATCTGTGCTATTAAGGACCATGGCGGCCAACATGGTGCTTTCTGATGTGAGGCTCTCAGAAGGCGGCTAGATCCTGGCAATGTTTCCTGCCCTTTCTTCTGTGACTGTCTGAGACCAAGTGATGGCAGACCGTGGTGGAGTGATAAGAAGCAACAGTGGAAATGCCTGACTGGAGAGTGTGTTAGGACCTCTTACTCCTTTTGAACTGTCTGCCTTTCAGGCCCGTTCCTCTCCCAGGATCCAAACAGAACAGGAGTACAACAGAAAGAGAGCACAAAGCAAGCAACCCACCAAACAAAGATTCACTTCTTTACAAATGACGAACTCGATCACTGAAAATAATGCAAAATGGGAGGGAGTCTGGGGTTCCACAAGCTTTTTTCCCTTGGGACCTCAGTGATGTCATGTGACACTCTGTACCATCAGGGGGCCTGAAACTCCATCCAGTTCAGCAAATGTCTAAGTGACACTACGGGCAGGTAAAGCAGGTTGCCAGGAGACACTGACTTGCCTCGGTAATTCTCAGGTAAGCCCAGATCTCAGAGAAATGCCCATCTTACAATTGATACCGCCTGATGCTTATAATTGGCAGTGTCATTTCTTTCTTAGTGGCATATAAAATGGTGGCATATCTTAAAAGTGATGGCCTTGGATTGAATGAAACACTTCCACCCTTTTGAAGGGACCTGCCCCATTTCTCCCAATGGCCTGTGAATGAAACTGGGGGAGAGAGGGAAGAGGAGACGGGGGACAGAAAAGGGAGGGTTCTCAGGCATCAGGGATCTGGCAGAGCAGCTGCCCGTTCATCAGTCCTCGAGGAGGGCAGGCAGACTAAAATTAGAGTAGTTTATGTATTAAAGAGCAAGTAGGTTAGTGAGATGGTTAGTGGGGATGGATGTCTTAGACATCAGACAATAAGTGAAGGGCAAGGGAGACTGGGACATGTACTCCGATACTCCTGTAGCATTGTCTGCTTGTCACCACGTAGGGCCAGAGACCATGCCCTGCTCTCTCACCTGGAACTAAGGCAACTGGGGAACCTAGTCTCTTTCTATCTGTGGATGGTAACTTAGCAACACACCAGGCTCTTCCCAATACACTCCTGTCCTTTTACCATCATTCACGTTTTGTTCCAGAACAGTTTCAAAATCACTGGTCTCTGATCACAAACTCACAGTTCATTCATGGGAAAATGAATTGGTATTTTCAAGGATGTAGCAGCAGCCTCAACACAAGACATTATGTTTATTAAATGATTGCTATGTGCCCCACACAGTTCTAAGAGCTTCATAGATGCCACATCATTTAATGCTCAAACAGCCCCATGGAGGTAGATGCTATTATTATTGCCTGAAGAAAGACCCTTGCTAATCCCAGATCACATACTAAATGGAAGAACAAGGATTTGAAATCAGGCAGCCAAATTCTGAAGTCTGAGTCCTTCATATTCCAATGCTGTATCAGCTGTTTTGGCCTTCAGTTTCCCTGATTCTGGCTGAGACCCCTGCCATGGCTACCCCCATTCTGCAGTCCTCTTGGAAGGAGAAACTATACCATTTTACTGAACTACAAAACTTTGCTCCATGGGTTCTGTGTCTTAAATGCAACCCTAGAGGCGAAGAGTCATTGTCTGACTCTTGGTCTTAAAATGGGGCAAAATATTTAAAGTGAGGTCATAACAACTTTGGGGCCTGCTATGGTTTAGGAAAGTGTCCCCCAAAGGTCCATGTGTTCAAGGCTTGGCCCCCAGGGTGGCTATTGGGAGGTGTTGGAGGTGTGGCCTAGTGGGAGGTCCTTAGGTTAATGGACACATGTCTTTGAAGAGACTGTGGAACCCTGATCTCTTCCTGTCTCTTTTTTTTTTGCTTCCTGGCTTCTGAAGTGAATAGTTCACTCTGCCACACACTCCCTCCATGATACGTCACCCTCACCAGAGGCCCAAAGAACAGGGCCACTTAGATCTTGAACTGGAACCTACAGAACCATGAGCCAAAATAATTTTTAAAAAAATTTTTATAAGTTAATTGCCTCAGGAATTTCATTATGGTGAGGGGCAGGTGACTTATATGGGGCTGTAAAACTCCTGTGAGTTCTCTGGGCATCTATCTGTACCTCAGTTCCCACAGGAGGGCTCTGAGAGGAGCTGGAGTTTTCTTTGAGGCCCTCAAGATCCCTATTTTGCTTCTCTGGTTTCTGCAGGTCAGGGAGTCAGGGCTGGGTCCTGGCTCACGGGAAGGTTAATGGAGGCTGGAATGACTGAAGAAGGCCTTTGTGAGCCCAGGCACTTCTGGGTTGGGTTATGGTTGATTTCTTGGAGGTGAAACATTTCTCAGATCCTCTAGAGAACAAGAAGGACAGCCCTTCATCCCTAGCCCTTCTTTCATCTGTGTCTTGTATTATCTTCCCCATTTCATTTCTCCTGGTTCAAATGTGTTTCATCACTTATCAGCTGTGTGGCCCTTGGACAAGTTACTTTACCTCTCTGTACCTAAGTTTTCTTATCCATAAAAAGGAGGCTAATAATAGTGCCTACTTCAGAGTTGTTATGGGAATTAAATGAATATATATTTATTTTTAGACAGACACACATATGTGCAATGTGTACACATACATAAAATAGTGCCTTCCACATAGGAAATGCTTAAATCTGTTTGTTGGTGCTAGTATTTTTCAATGGAGGATAGGTATGGATTTCTTCCTGGGGCTCTTAAGTTTATGTTTGCTTTCCAAAGTGTAAATCTTTGGATCAAATATCAATGTTAGAAACCCTCAGTAATAGAAATGTACATTTCTCTAGGATATCCTGTTTATATAACCTGGAGTATATATATATATATATATATATATATATATATATATATATATGCACAAGTATATGATTTTTGCTTAATAAGTAAAGGAGTTTTCGAATAGGCAAAGCTGCCTAAAGATGGGATAAACACTGACAGAAGGCAAAAAATGGGCACTTTCTGGAAGTATTTGAGCAAAGGTGGATGCCCTGTCAGTAACTGGTAAAGAAAAGGTATCTCTCTTGCTTTGGAGGTCAGACAGGTGGTCCCAATATCCTTTGCTACTGGAATTTCCATTTTGCCACTAGGGGAGGGATGCTGACACTTTGGGTTACTCCAGAGTCCCCATGTCTCTCCCAGTGTCTGGCATCCAACAGGTGCCCAGCAAGTGGTTAAGGAAAGAGATGAGTGTATTCTAGTCCTAAATGTCCCTGCCTGGCCCCAGAGATGGTCCCAACCCCCTGCGTCTGACAGCATGAGCACGGGCCACTCCAGGACAGTGCCCTGGCCTGGCTCCGGATATGCACCATCACTTACCTTAACTCCTGGTTTAGCACTTTGATTTTTCCGTTTTCCATTAGTGAGTAGTTGGCTTGGATGCAGTTTCCTTTCTCAAAGCTCACTGGGATCTTCTCAATTTCGTACCATCTTCCAAGATACTGCAGAGACAACAAGCAGAGCAAAACCCTGTAGCTCTCTGGAGATCTGCGAGCTCTTCCCCATTGTTGTCTCCAGAAGCAAAGCTCTTTCCTGGGGAAACCAGGCAAAAATGGGCTGCATTGTTCCCAGCACCAACTGAGCAAGATATTGATTCAAATGAGAACAAGCACATCGGATGTGCGGACTCTGGTTGAATACTACATTCTATTCCTAAAGGGCTCTTTATTTAGATATGTTCTCAGTGTCTGTCCTACTTGGCCAAAATCTGAGTGAAATTTTAAACTCTATAAAAGGTTTTGGTCTGGATGATGGAAAGCACCTTTCATCTCAAATATTTCATGATTCTACAAGATATCTTCGAATTTTGTACAAAGGCAGATGTGTTGGCTGTGGGACATGAACACTCCAGAGTTGGTCCTCTTTCCTTGAATGACCCTGAACAGGGAGTTGGTCACAAAGCCTCCTGGCAGGTGCTCAGGAGTTGTAAGACATGAATCCTTTTCACGTACACTCCATTGACTTTAAGGAAGCCCCTGTGCCCAAGAGGGGGTAGGGGAAAAGGCACTCTCCTGCTTTCAGGCCCATCTTGCATAGAGACTGAACTAATTTACACCCTCTGCAGAGGACAGTTTGGCACTATCCAGCAAAACTAAAAATACATATACTCGTTGGCCCAGGAATTTCACTCCTGCTATTTAAAAAAAATGATGTATGTATAAGTTATTCATTGCAGTACCATTTGTAACAATAAAAGACAGGAAGCAGTCCTAAGGGGCTGGATGAATGAGTGGTGGGGTATCCACCCATGGAATTTTATGATCCTCTTTTAAAAGAGTTATATGCAATGATCTCTGAGAGGTATTTAATTTAAAAAAGAGCCAGGTGCAAAATGGTGTGCATATTTAACTACTTTTTGAATAAAAATGAGGGGGAGAGCTTATTATATTGGCTTTCTGTTGTTGCTACAATAAATTACAACAATTTTAAAACACAGATTTATTATCTTATAGTTTTGTAAGCCAGAAGTCTGATCCTAGTCTCACTGGCTAAATCAAGATGTTGGAAACATTTCTTTCTGGAGACTCCAGGGAGAATGGATTTCCTCGCCTTTTCCAGGGTATAGAGGTTGCCTGCATTCCTAGGCTTGGAACCCCCTTCATCCATTTTCAAAGCCAGCTAAAGCAGGTCAAATCCTTCCACGGCTGTTCTCAGTCTTATTCCTTCAGCAAACCTTTCTGACCACGGCTCAGAAACTCTCTGCTGCTAAGGCGTTATGTGATTAGATTGGTTCCACCTGGATCTCCAGACTAATCTGGCCATCTCTAGGTCATTATTTAGTTGCATCTGCAATCCCTTTTTCCATGAAAGTAACATATGCATGGGCTTCAGGGATTTGGGCATGGCATCTTTGGAAATCATTATTCTGCCTATCACAATTTTATACATTTTTTTGTTTGCATATATATATTATCTCCAAAAAGATAAACATAACACATAGTTTTTACTGGTTGCTCCTGGAAAGGGAAACAGAGGCACAAGGGCAGATGGGAAACTTTTCCTGTATGCTCTTTAGGAATTTAAAAATTTTGAACCATGTGAATATATTTACCTAGTCAAAATATTCACTGAAATTATTTTAGAAATTTAAGAACGTATTAACTAAATTAAAGAGATTGAACTAACCTTCAAAAAGTCAGAACATGAAAAGAGAGCATACTGCAAACAGGTGGCACTATTGCTTCAGTCACATGGCTCTCTGCTCAAATACACGCCCACATTTATGACCATAAATTTCCCACCATTTATTAAACCACACCTTTCAATTAAAATCACTCGACAATCATTTAAAGAACCAATGAATAAGGTCAACTGGTTTCATAGGCATTCTCATCTCTTAGTACATTTAAAATAATTCTATCATGGTCCAACTGACTTCAAAGCTCCACGATTAAAACTAAGGAAGCATGATTCTCCAGAAAAGAAGTTCAGAGATGAGAAATTAATTTTCGTGTTATGCTTGCATGATTTCATATTATTTCTGTGAAGTCCTCTTAATTTTTTTGGGTCACAGTTTCTCTGTCTATATAAAGAGAATTCAATGTTTAAAAAGAATCCTAGAAAAAAAGAAAAGTAAAATTATCTCTGTTTATAGGTGACATATTCTTGTATATAGAAAATCCTAAGGAATCTTTAAAAAATTAACTTTTCAACTGATGAGTTCAGCAAGGTGAACAGATATAAGATCAATTTGTCAAAATCAAATGTATTTGTATGTTTGCTATGAATAATTTGCAAGTGAAATTAAGAAAGTTCCATTTAAAATAACATGAAAAGAATAAAATATTTAAGTATAAATTTACCCAAAGATATACAAAACATATACTCTGAAAACTACAAAATATTGTCAAATCAAATTTCTAAGTGAAAACATAGTCTATGTTCATGAATCAAAATATTTAATATTGTTAAATAGCAATACTCTTCAAATTACTCTTTATTATCTATGCAATCTGTATGGCTTCTCTGCCTAAATTGATAAGCTGATCCTAAAATTTACATAAAAATACAAGGCACACAGAATAGTCATAAAAGTAAAGTTGGAGAACTTATACATTCTCATTCCAAAACTTACTACAAAGCTATAGTACCTGGGCATGATGGTGCACACCTGTAATCCCAGCAACCTGGGAAGCTGAGACAAGAGGATCACAAGTTTGAGGCCAGCTTTGACAATTTAGAGACACTGTCTCAAATAAAAATCAAAAGGGATAGAAAGGTACAATGCTTTGGGTTAAATTTCCAGTTTTAACAAAAACAAAAACAAAAACAAAACGAAACAACAACAACTATAGCAATCAAGACTGGGTGGTACTAGCATAAATGCAGACATGTAGACCAATAGATTAGAATTGAGAGTCCAGAAATAAACACTTGCATATATGGTCAAGTGACTTTCCATAAGGATACTAAGACTAGTCAATAGGGGAATTAACAGTATTTTCAACTAACCATGCTGGGACAACTAAAAATCTACATGCAAAAGAATGAAGTTGGACCTTACATCACACTACACACAAAATTTAACTTAAAATGAGTCAGACTTAAATGTAAGAGTAAACTATAAAATGTTCCAAAGAAAATATCAGAATAAATCTGTATAATCTTGGATTAGGCAATGGATTTTTAGGTATGACACCAAAACCAAAAGCAACAAAAGAAGAAAGTAGACAGATTGGATTTCAGTAATACAGAAACCTTTGTGTTTCAAAGGGCACATCAATAAAGTGAAAAATTCCACAGAATGGGAAAAAATATTTGCAAATCATACATCTGGTAATAATAAAAAGGAAAACAACTCAAATGATGAACAAATAAAACAAGGCGTAAGCCACAAAATAGCATATTATTTGGCAATAAAAGAAATGGAATACTGATACATGCTGCAACAAGAATGAATCTTGAAAATATGTTAAGAAATCAGTCACAAAAGACAACATAGAGTATGATTCCATTTCTGTGCAATGCCCAGAATAGGCAAATTCACAGAGACAGAAAATAGATTATTTGTTGCCTGGGGAGGAAAAGCTGGGGAGAAAGGAAACATAACCATTAATGGGTCAGGAGTTTTGGGTGGGGGAATGATGAAAACATTCTAAAATTGTTTGTGGTGATGGTTGGGTGATCGTGAATATAATTAAAAAAACCACTAAAAGTGGAAAAAATGCTTTTAAAACTTGAATGATATTTTTGAATTAATCTCAATAAAATCTTTATTTTAGAAATTCTGTTTCAGTACTTAAAGGACTTTTGTAAATATAGATCAATTATAATTGTCAGAGTGTCTTGAAATTTTTATCCCAAAACTGAAAGGTAACTCAAATTTCCTGGATCTTTCTGTAAAGCTTCTTTGTAGTCTGCCAGGGTTCTATGAACAAAGAGATCAGCCCTTAAAATATTAGTGGAACAAGTCAATGTAGACTTCAAGGTCCATTTCCTCTTCCTACCTCACCTGTGGGAGCTCTGTCAGGCCTGCTGATGGTGCTGTTGCCCACCCCCCTCATGCTTCAAGCTCTTCCCTCACCTTGACCTAAACCATTCCTGCTAGGTCCCAACACTCATTGATGCTGAGGTGTCAGCAACTGGTGGTTACTTCAGCATTACTCACACCAAGTGTGTAGTTTTGGGGGGGCAGTACCAGGGATTGAACCCAGGGGCCCTCAACTGCTGAGCCACATCCCCAACCCATTTTTATATTTCATTTCGAGACAGGGTCTCACTAAGTTGCTTAGGGCCTTGCTAAGTTGCTGAGACTGGCTTTTGAACTTGCGAACATCCTGCCTCAGTCTCCTGAGCTAGCTGCCTCTCTCTGCTGCTCCCTCTGCCCCCATCCCAGGAAGAAAGACTATTTATGGGGGAGCTGGTTTTATTAGTATCTTTTAAGTGAAGGTAACAAGAAATCCCCTTGGGGAGTTCTGGTCTTTCCTAGGTCCTGTTTGAGTAATGCTTGAGTTTCCTACCCTTTGGAAAGTTGGGTTTTGTATTTGTTAGCTGTGTTCCCTGGGAGGGAGCCTCTCTGTAGAACAGGAATAATAGTACTTAGCACCACAGTCAATGCCCCACCCATATCATACCAGCCCCACTCCAGTTCTCTTTAGCCATTGGACAATCACACACACTGCCAGCCCCTCCCTGACATTTACGTCTCTCTCCCAGAGAGCCTGGCCAATGCCATGGGAGCTCCTATGACCTGCTGGATCCATGCACGGGACAAGTCGAGGTGCATTCTATTGATTTTCTCAGAGGATCGCCAACAAGACAGGAACACTGTTGTTCACCTTTTATTGCTTCTCTGCCATCTGAGGATCACTTTCCACATGCCCTTTCCCACATGTGATTCCTGGAATCATGGGTCAAAAACTCCCCATCCTGTCCTAGCCTCAAAGTTGGCTTTGGCAAAGCCCAAAGTAAGATAAATACTTGTTCCAAATCTTGCTTTGGAGATTGAAGCAGAATAATACAACTGAATCTGTAGAATGCTTATTCAAATAGGACATAGCAGAAGAAATGGGAGGTTAGCCTTTTACCACACCTTATACACGTCAAAGTTCTCCTGCACTGGAGGAGTCGGACATTTCCCAAGATGGAACGTCTGTCCTTCAGCGGCGGAGAAGAGGCCCAGAAGCGCAGAAAGCAGCAACAGCATTGTGACCATCTTGGGGCAGGCAGATGCAGAGGGAGCCTGGAATTGTGGGAAACAGAGCAGCTGGAGCCTCCAGGGACACACAAGGGCTGAGGCTGGTCCCTCAGCAGGTGGCCCTCCCCTCATCCACCCCCTGAGCTGCATCCTTCAGGGAAGCCTCCTGATTGTCCACAGCTGAGACCTTCTGCCCAGTCATGGACCTCCAAGCACACACCTCCTGCCTGTATTAGAGCGTACTGGATGGATTTGCACCCCACCCCCACCTCATTATGCGTTTCCAGGGTGGGCAGAATGCCTGATTCTCTTTAGAATCATCCCTAGGACCTCAAAGCGTCAGGCTCAGTAGGTACTTGTTGAATGAACAGAAACAACATGTATGGGGGGATAAACAGAGGGGAAGCTTGAAGCCTTCGAACAGCCTGTGGAAGGAAAAAAACAAAACAACAAAACCATGGCACAACATTAGTGTCCTACGAGATTCATAAGGGAAATGTCCCCTCATCCCATGCACCTTGCCTGCCCCAATCTTACCAGGCTGGCTGTTCTACCAACCCAAGAATGGCCTGGAAATCTTACAGGGAGCAGCTTCCAGGGACCCAGGGCTACTCTGACCTGGTTTGGATTCTGACTTTGCCACCTACCAAATATAATTGTGTCCAAATTATGCCTTACTTTCTTTGGCCTATAAAGTAGGAATAATAATCAAGCCTATCTAGTGAATTTGTGTGAGAATTAAGTGAGATATATAGGGAGAGTACTGAAGACAGTGTCTTACACAGAGTACATGTTCAAAAAAAATGCTAGTTATGGAGGGTGGAAACAGAATCCTATTTCCTAAATTTTATGTTGAGGATATTTTTCACAGAAGATGGGCATCTAACCAGAGAAGGACTGTCAGCTGTTGTGAAACTGTGCACCAAACATTTCACCAAAGGGTCTTCCAGCAGCAGAGGCTGGCTTTGAGGAGGGGGAGGAGCGCTGGCTTCCCTGTGTCCGAACTCTGGGCCTCTGGATCTCCTCCCTGCTTCCTTACTGGTTTGCTTCAGTTCTGTTCCCTTCCTCCTGACTCCCTGCCTGTAGCTGCATGAGCTATTTCCAGCTCTCTGCCTTTCTCCCTGCGATGAAGACAACTGAGTCAATGCAAGCAAAATGTTCTCAGATTTGTACATTTAAAAGGATGTGTCATACAGGAATAATTATAACCACTTTATTATGAGTCTCTAAACCTCCAAATAACTTTAATAATCAATAGCTTTTCTTCTGGAGCTTTTTGTTGCCTGGTTTTCAAAAGAACAGTTATGTAATGAGCGAAAGCTGCCAGCTGGGGTGGGATGGGAGGGGTGGCTGCTGAGTCTCTCTAGAGCAAGCCTGCAGCAGGACCACCTCCCTTAGTCTTTGAGGCTCCGTTTCCCATCAGCTTCCACCACTGTGTAAATAACTCCTGTCTTCTAACCTTCTGGAAGTTGGAGGGTTTGTGGATTTCTGGCCTAAACCCACAAATGTTTGCATCCATTTTCAAGAGATTCTTGGAACCTCAGGAGAGCTACCCAGAAGCCCAGGCAAAGGACCTTGCCCAGAGCAATGGACTTTTACTTCTGACATACATATCCACATTTTATAAGGTCCCCAAGACTGGACAGGACCCAGCACCTCCCTGCCAGATGTGCAGATGGGGAAACTGAGGCCCAGCCAAGGGCAGAACTGGAACATGGCCCTGTGTCCAGCTCTCCACCTGTAGCCCCTGAACCATACTCTCTTTTTCCTACCACCTTAGGCTTGCTTGCCTCTGTGACCTGGAGAGTCCCACTTCACTATGCAACTGTGACAAAAGTCAGTTTCCTATCTTATTATGACAAATGTCTTAATACAAAAAGTTCTCTTGTGGGCTGAAACACTCTTGAGCTCTGTAGGAGGATTTCAGAAAGAGAATAACTCCCCTTGATCGCATCTCTTCCAAAGACTTTTGGTTGCAGGAGCTTTATTCCTGTGGTTAAAACTTCTCAAGGGAGGAAGGAAGGGCTGATAGCATCCAGCATGGTTTTCCATGCTCCTTCCATTCGCATTCCCTAATACTGACTGTGTTGGTAACAAATATGCATGAACTTGGGTAAAACACAAATTATTTATGGCATGTATGTTTTTGCATCTCCTTCTGATACCCATAGGAAGATTATTCTAATGAGAAGTTTATTTCTAAAAATAAATATAATTTAAGCTGGGCACTCTGGCACTTCCCTGTAATCCAGCAATTTGGGAGGTTGAAACAGGAGGATCACAAGTTCCAGGACAGCCTAGGCAACTTAGCGAGGCCCTGTCTCTTGGGATGTAGTTCAGTAGTGAAGAACCATGGGGTTTAATCTCCGTACCAAAATAAATAAATAAATAAATAAATAAATAAATAAATAAAATTTAAATATTATTGTAAACTGAATATTAAATAATTTAAAAGTAGTTCTTCTAAGGTACCCTGGGATACTAACTGGAAGAATTGCTGCTCACATTCATCAAACATCTTCCTGGGAAACCTGGCCTCCGTGTCTGAGCCTGTCTGCACTGAATCTCTGTACCATATCATCTGGAAGCAATCTGTGCTGATATTCTCCCTGTACCCAATGAGGTAAATTTGTCCAGGTTACTTCCTGGTAAATTGTAAAGCCAGAATTTAAGTTCCAGTCTCCCAAGAGTACCTGGGTGTCATTCTGGACATAAATCTGATCTCAAGGAACTGAAGAACATTAAGGATGAGAGTTTGAGACTCAAATGATAAAATAAACCATGTTTCTGCAGGTAAATAGGTCTTAAAAACTCATTTAGCCCTGAGTCTAACAAGAACTGCATCTTTGAACAAAATATTTTGTACCATATTGCTGATGCATTTTTCCTCATATAATTAATTCCTATTGTCTCATTTCGTAGAGGAGGGCATAGGGAAAGAGAAGACATTGGGGTGAGTTGTCCCTGGGCTTGGTCTTCTCATAGGCCAGCTGCTTAGCACATTTGAAACTTTGTTTTCTCACCTTCGAAGTGGCACTAATTATACATACTACCTTGTAAGTTTGCGGAAAAATGAGATCAAGTCTGTAAAGGCACTGCACAAGCTTTTGATCAGTGGTAGTTATACTTTATAGCAAAAAGGGGCAATGGAAAATCAATCTGTCTCTATTTTAAGCATTATTTATCATAAGTGAAAATTAAAGCTATAGTACATACCTTTTTAAAAAATCAAGACGAAGGCAGTTTCCACATGCAGAAACACCCAAACTGAGGTGCTTGTCTTTGTGACTGGCTTCACCCATTATTTTATAAGCTTCCACTGGGTCATTGATGTTGACTTGTCATGCATGCCACACCCCCTACAGTTCAGGAAGGCTGGCCTAAAAGCTTAGCTCTGTATGAAATACAAAGATGGGACCTTGTGTCTGGCCCCTCCCCCAATTTCCTTCACAGCTGCTCCCTGAAGAAGAAACAATGAGATAGTGTGTGTGTGTGTGTGTGTGTGTGTGTGTGTGTGTGTGTGTAGAGAGAGAGAGGCACAGAGAGAGAGAGAGAGAGAGAGAGAGAGAGAGAGAGAGAGAGAGAGAGGATACTTTGTGGATTTTTTAATTTCGTTTTTTTCAGAATGTACTTTTAGCTCCCACAAGATGAGTTGTAATATGCTTTCAAACATCTGGTATTTATTTTTCATTTTTATGTAAATGAAAAATCAACAATCCCATTTCCTGAAATGGAGCAGGGACTCCACCCTATATAGTTAGTCCCTGGCCTGGAATGTGGTTAAGGTAACAGGGCCAGATTAGGAATCACAGTCAGTTTACTATGTGAACCAGGGCAGGTTCCTGCTTGTCTGGGCCTCGGTCTCCCCAGAACTGGATGTGAAGGGACATACAGGTTCTGAAACAAGTGGGGTTAAAGTGGAGTGCACCCAGGGTGTTCTCGGCAGGCCCTTCTCCGCACCCTTTATGACCCTTTCAGCTACATTCTAGGTAGTCAGGTACTGTTTGGGGATAGGGAGTGGGATGTGAACTTAGGCTTAGGGCACTTTCAGTTCAGTAATATTCTGAACATCCTGCAGAGCAGAGAATACCACAGACCAGAAGATTTGGAATTGGATGAGGTGGAGGTCATCACTTCTGTCATGGGGATCTGCAGAGAAGACTGCCAAATAGACTAATTCCAGTGGCACAGAGAATATTCCCACCTTGATTTATATAGCTTAACTGATAACTATTGCAAATCACTCAGCAGATATCTGCCAGATCTCAGGCCTTGCTGGAATCTTCCTACAAACTGTAGGTGGAATATCAGGAAGCCACCTCAGACCCACATCTGTTGTCTAACACACATCCTCTCCAAAGCACCCAGGGAGGTGGCAGACTGCATGCTCTCTAAGGACCCCTCCTTTCCTGGGCATCTATGATTTCATAGAGATCCAGAGTCAAAGAGTATCAGGCATAATTCATGCTGTGAGGGGTTCCTGGGTGGGCAGTGAGAAAGGAAGAGCGCAGGAGACTGAACACATCCTCTAGGCTACCAGAGCCTCCTCAGGTCCCCTGAGACCTTGGGGACCAGGCAGTTCATAGTCTCCTCTCTGTAAGCACAAAAGGACGGGAAGCAGACTGAAGGGTTATGGAAAATAATATTCCTAAAAGACAGCTCCCTGAGAAAACAGAGGGACAGTGTGACTTGAGAGGAGGGAGGGGAAACTGGCCAAGCATTAAACCTCTCCCAGTGCACCCTATTTTAATAACAACGGATCCTAAAAGGAAAGGGGCAATACTGAATGCTGGGCCCTAAACTTTGACCTTCTCCCATTGCAAATTAGTCCTAAATGGAAGCACAGCAAATATTGAAACTCTGGGAAACAATGGATCCACAGGAAGAAAAGCAATGGGCAAGATTTGTGCCCTATAAAACCAAAATCCCCTCTGTAATGGAGGGCCACTTTCACATCCGGAAAATGTGCCCCAACAGAGCCCAAGTCCACCAATGAATAAAGGTTTCTCTGAATCCACTGATGGCACAATAATGGAAACCGTGTACTGCAGTTTTGACTGTCAGGGGCTAGTTGAGCAGGTTAAAACTTTAATTTAGGAGGGTGGTTGTAAAAAGGTTGAAACTCAGACCCCGAGGGTGAGAACTCAAATCTCGCCCATTGGTATTTGCTGTGCTACCCTTTAGGACCAATTTGCCATGGGGGAAGGTCAAGGTCTAGGGCCCAGCATTCAGTATCCGCCCTTTTCTCCCAGGGCCCATTGTTCCGTGGTTAATTTCCCCTCCCTCCTCCTGAGCCACACCTCTCTCCATTTTTCTTCAGGGGCTGTGTTGCAGGAATATTATTTTCTATAACCCTTCACTCTCCATGGTGTTTTAGCCAACTAGAATATGTCCTACTTTGTCCTGTTTCCATTTCGGTGCCTTGACAGGTCATCATTACTTACAGTGGGGGACTGAGTCTGTGAGAATCTCCTGACAGCTCTTCACTTAGAGCGATGAGAAGAGCACAGGCCTGTGAACCAGGACAAGAAGGTTCTAGTCCTGCTGTGGCAGCTCCTTGTCACGGCAACACACCTCTTCTGCCAAGACCAATGTGGTATCCACCTTCTTGCCACTTCACCATGCTATCGCTGGTGAAGTCAGAATTGAAGACAGGCAGTTAGTATAGATACATGATCAGATCAGACAGAGAAAATGGAAGCTGATTTGGGTCAGGGAAGTTGGAGATCTGCCCTGGAAGATGGGAATGTTGGTGTCTCCAGAGCCCTTTGATTACCAGGATTACCTGCCTATACAACCCCTCCCAAGAGTTTGTAGGCAGGGAGTTGTTAATTAATGCCTCTGGGCTGTTTCCTGCCTGGATCACTCCATTTGGCCCTTCCCCCTGCCCTTCTGCTTCTCACCCTTTGGCCATCCCACTGGCATCTCCTAGCCTGGTCACAGAAGCAGGAAGGAGAGAGATAAGGGGGAAGAAGGCAGGAGAACACAGAAAGTCTAAAATGTATAAAAGGGGCAGGATGCTCTCACCTTGGGGGATACCAGAACACCAGCTATGGTCCCCTTCTCCCTCCCGGGAGAATCTGTATTACTATTTTCAGATAAAATTTGCTTCCTATGCTTCTCTAATGTTCAAACTTCAACATTTGAGGAAGCAGAACCTGGCATCCATAACTGGAGGTATCACTGGCACTGGAAGAAGGCAGGACCCCAGGCAGGGCAGTGGGTCAGACAGGAAGTGAGGGGAGGGCCTGACTAGCCTGGGAACCACTGAGCCCTTGGATCCCTACACAAGTCTGCTTCTCTTTACGTGTTTGGAGCCCCCTGGCTGCTCTACTTCCCACCAGGGCCTGTGGGTCTCCTGGGAACTACCAGGACTTGCTAGGTTCCCATTTCTTTTCCTCTTGTGCCCTCACCATGGGTAAGGAGAGCCCAGTGGTGTGGTGAGGAAGGAGGGAGGAGGGTGCATGGAGCTGGCAGGGGGAAGGGTCTTCTGCTTTGCAGCTGTGGCCCCAGGCCCTCCAGCCTCAGAACCAAGAGGGGACCACACTCCCAGTGAAGAGCATCTGCTGCTCTCTTTAGAGGAAGCTGCTTCTCTGGATCAAAAAATGCCAAACACAGGTTCTCCTTTCTGCACTAGGCTACTCTGGAGGGAATAATAAGGGTTGAGCAACCCAGAGTGTGATTATCAAACTACATTATGGTCACAAAGGAGGAGCTGTGCGGAAGCCAAGAGGCACAGGCTCCCCAAGGCAGAATTTGGAGGTTTTGTAAATTCCAAACTGTTTTCCCCATGAACTGTAGTAACCCACCACCAGGCGGAAGAGATGGACTCAAACTCCAAGTGCATCCTGTCCCCAGAGCTTGTTTTTGACACAGAAGAATTTCATCCATGTGTTGTTTTCATGGTCCACCCATGAGCTTGCCCAGCACTCGATCTAGTGGACACTTGGTGAATAGGATGGCCAGTGTCACTGGCACAAAATGACTGGTTTAGAAAGGGAATGTTCTGTGATTCCGGGGAGTAGTTTGTTTGCATGATCTCAGTGATCCGATGCTTTCACCAGACTGCAGGCCTGGTGTGTGTGTGTGTGTGTGTGTGCTGGGTTGCTGCAGACCATCTAAGAGTCGAAGTCCTTGGGCTCCAGGAGAAAAGCAGCCTTTGGTGTTAAGCCTCCCGTGTATGAGGCTGCTGCTCTCCGCAAGGCAGCCTGGTTCCCTTCCCTGACTCCCTCTGTCTCTCCTCTTGTGCCCTTCCCCAGGGGTGGCCTTGGTGCTCAGCACCACCTGTAGCCCAGAAATAAATGACATGAGGGTTGAGTAAGCAGTCCCCTCACCAAGCCTCCACATCAAAAGGGCCCTGGGATTTGCTGGGTCTTATGCACAGAGTTTGGGGGAAAGTGAGGAAGAATGCAGGGAAAAGAGGAGACGCAAAGGAAACACAGAGTCATGTATTGGGGTCAGAAGTGAGCTTGTCTCTTGTTGAGCCCATATTCCTGTTTTAGGGAACCTTCTCCTGCTCCATTTTCTAAGGATTTGCTTAGACCCTGTGGCTCAGGAGGGTGACTCCTTCCCCACATTGTTGGAGAAGAAGGAAACTTTGAGGTAGACCCAGATTTTAAAACAAAATTAAAATTTTTAAGTTTGTGAGCAATTGAATGAAATTTATAACACTGGACCTTAAAAACATGAGAGCAACTGTCCTCACCATGGCCCCCATACGAGGCCCCAGTGCAGCGAACATTCTGGGCACTTTCCTTGGAATGTTCTTTACCTAGAAAACTGAGGAGTTCTTGCTCCTGCTGGACCCGCTCTTGCTGCCCGCTCCTGCCTTGCTCTGCCCTCAGGACTCAGCCCAGCTCCCTACCTTCCGCAAGTCCCTGCTCAGATGTCACAATTCCTTAAAGGGCCTTCCTGACCTTTCAAAAAATAGTAACCTGGTCACATTACTTTGCCTGCTTCATTTCATTCCCATGATATTTCTACCTGAAAGTCACAACCCTTTTTATGTTTTCTTGTTACTGAGTTTTCCTACTAAATAAGCCCTGTGAGTGCAATGGCTCCCTTCTGTCCCTGCCTAGAGCTCCAAGGACATGTTTAATAAGTGTTTGTAAATTGAATAGACACTAACAAAGATTTCCATGGGTGTTCTAAGACATACAAAAAGAACTAGAGATAATATTCTAGATATTTCTATGTAAATTGATTTTCTGGGCATGTACTAGCCTGTGAGTTTCCATCTTTTTCACCTAAATATAATTTGTCTCTAAGAATTGTGGGTTATTGAACATGTGATCAACCTTCTTCAGCTCCACAGGAAAAGTATTTCCCTCAGCTTTGTCAAAAGACAAAATCACAATAAGTTCAAAGATATTCACAGCTTTTATCTGCAATTCCAGAGTTCTATTTTATAGAACAAATGTTTCAATGAGCTGAGCGGAGGAGGCTGGCTTTATAGACAGAAAAGGGCTGAGGACAGCCTGAACAAAAAGCAGATAGGTTTTTTCAGTTACTTTCCTTGTAAAAGTTGAAATTGAGGGGATTTTCTTATCATGCCAGCCCAAACTGGCCTGTTTGGGGTTTTGACTGTCTGCCTGTCTCTCTCTCTCTCCTGATTTCTTGGAAGTTCAGATAAACAACTTAATCCAGCTTGGTGGCCTGGACCTTCTGCATGAGTGTCCTGCTGAGGGTGAGGCTCGGCCCAGCAAACAGATTCAAGATCCTGGCAGGTAAAAGAAGATGCAAGGCACAGTTGGGATAAGAATTAACTTTTATTCCAGGGGCAATAGCCCTTAGTAGGTAGAGGTATTTGCTCCAGTTTCAGCCCCTAACCAGTTCCTTTTAGCCCCTAGTTGGTTCCATTTAGCCCCCTTCTCATAGACAGTCCAAAGAAAGAAGGCACACTGCCAATGTTTACATAAGTGGACACATGCTTACCAGCAAATGTTTATGACCTAGAGTACATACACTGACTCAGAGTGTTTCTGACCTTGGTTACACACTAATCATAACATAGCTGACTCCTGGCCTTGGCTACATACTAAAAACATAACAAAATATAACATTGCCCACAAAATTAATTTAACCTGCCAGAAGCCTAAGCAAGGGAGCCTAACCATAGCCATTTAGGGCCTGCTCCAACAATCTGCTCCTTTAGGATTCCTCACCTTACAATCTATGCATCTGAAGTCTTCTTCCATGATCCCTTAGAGAGGAGGGCAGAACCCTGAATCCACAGGCCACAGCAATACAAGCTGCAACAACATACAACCAAAAGACAAGTCCTATCACCTCAGATTACTAAAAAACACTGCCTGTTTCATCCCATATTAAGATGGCAATAAAAGTCTTTCCCAGCCATGTCCAATTGTCCAGGAACATGGTCTGGATTTGCCAGGGCAGTCCAGCAGCAGAACTCACAGGCACTTTGGTGCATATCCAGCAGGCAGAGGTGTTTGGGCCTCTGGTGTAGGTGTGTACCCAGTTTGCAATGGTTTGGGTGAGGACACACCTAGGGACAAAAGGACAAAGCAGTTACAGGTACTGGTACAGGTAAAACACATCCATCTAGGAGAATGCATGCCAACTTCGAGTCCTGGAAAAGCCAGTGGCCACCTGTGGAAGCTTCCCTGGGTGGTGATACCACACTCCTATAGCTTGGTCCTAAACTTCAGCAAGCTCAGTGCTCATCAGCACTGGAGAACTCATAATTGACCAAAGGGAAATACAAACATGCCCCTTAAAATCTGTGTCAAATCTGCAGGACCTGGCCAAGTCACATGTACCCAAGGGGACCATTTGCTAGTTACCCATGGCATTGCAATAGATCACAGTCCAACCTTTTCCCCATAGGGCTAACAGGGCTACCAACAAAGGGTGCTCCATTGTCCAGGGCCATGTCCACTCCAGTTTGCCCAGTGGGAGCAGGCAAAAGAACATTCCCTTGCTTCCCAAACCCAGGCCTAAGCACAACATCCTTTGTTTCACCTGGACCTGTACTGGTGCTGCTATTCGGTGCAGCAAAGCTTCCACAGGAGCTGGTCCCTCTCACCGGGGATGCTCACTCGGAGCTCTCATAACTGCTCACAGGCACTGTGCCCACTGCTTCATGGAAGGTGGGTTGACTGCTGTCCTAAGTCCTTGGTTAAGCAGGCGCTTATATCTCTCTACATGCCTGCAGCCTGTGGGTGGCATGGGAGTGCAACTTCCATTGACTCTGTAACTGACTTGCCCATCGCTATACATCCTGGCCTATAAAATGAGTACCTTGGTCACTCTGTATCGTGATGGGCCAGTCATACAGGTCAACACTGTCAGGGAGCAGAATGTAATATGCTGATTTGTTTGACCACTGAGCCAGGCAAACAAACCTCTAGCTGTATCCACGGCCTTCAAGCAGCCCCTTCTGACCTTGGTAAAGGGCCAATGTAGTCAACTTTCTATTGTGTCAAAGGGATGTGTCCTCGTATTACCTGGTCATCCATGGCTCCAAGGTGTTGGGGGTACGGACACTCCTGAATTCAAACCACACATGCCTGTCAGATTTCCACCAGGGCATCCCACATTGAAGGCAGGCCTCATGTTTGATTACATTCCACATAGTCTTCACACCTGCATGCTGTAGGCAGCAATGCAACCACGTCGCCAAGTCGGTGAGAGGTGCCTGCTCTGAACACTATACCCTAGCTACAGCATTTGCTTCTTCATTCCCTGGGCTAGTCAGGGGGTCATGGCCACTGACATACCCGTGGTCACCTATTCCTAGTGGTTTAGCTTTCAGGGCTCTTGTCATAGAGTTTTGGTGCCAATACATAACACTACTGTCAGCACATATCACTGTGGGGATATTTTATTTGCTATCATCATCATCTAGACAGTGTGTAGCTTGGCTTGCAAGCTACTTTGTCTTAAGCCGGTACCAAACCAGACAGTGTCTGTTTCCGGCTCCACGGTCACTGCCAGTCACCCAGGCAGTTGTCTGTGGCAAGAGTTATCAGTGTACCAAACACTGGACAGTATAGGGGCCTTACTTTCAAGATATGGGCTTGATTCTGGTTCACCTACATAGTTACAGGCCCTACTACCTCCTGAAGTCTCTTGGCATCTGCCAGCTCCTTGCATATCTAAGTCACAAGACTGTGCAGGATCAATAACATGTAGCACATGGAGTGTCTTGCCCCTGCCAGCTCCTCATCCCCTTAAATCTCACAGACATAACAAGAAAGCAGCCAGGGACTTATTGTCTTCTGTTCAAATTATTTTCCCAAGTCCATCAATGCCACTTGACAGGCAGATCATACCTGGTTGACTGGGTTGGCCCTGCCGTAGCTCTCCATCAAGCCATCAGCTGCTACTATTTCATTTTCTGCATATCACTGTCTGGGCATGCATGCAAGAGTTAATCTTCCTCCTCCTCCTCCTCAGACTCCATCAGCACTACAGGGTAGGCTGAGGATATTTTCAAGGTATGGAGATCCTCCTCCAGCAACCATTCTCTGACTCTCAAGACCTCTTTATCTTGGAACTCCCTCATCTTGGCAATTTCTGTTAAAGCTGCATTAGTTTTTGCTCTCAAAGCTATAGGAAACATGTATCTCATGGCCCCAGTGGCTGCGTGTGCTCTTCAGGCAGTTTCTCCATCTCATCTGTACCACCATGGCCAATTTTGTCCTTGGTTGTGGGCCAGTACCTGGGCTCCACTGCCCAGTTCACGATCCACTCTACTGGGTCCATGGTCACTGCAGGGCAATCAGAAGTCTTCCATATGCTCACATGGAACCCGTTCACAATATCCCAACTCTACACAGGAGTCCATGCTAATAGGGCATTGGCAACTGAGTGCTATATGCTATTCAGTGGCCATAGGCCCCTTCTGTCCCTTGGGGTTGATGCATCTCTTCCCCGAGGAACATCTTACTCACTATGCCAGATGTCATGCTGAGGCTGAGGCTCAGGTTCAGGAAACAGATCCAAAATCCTGGCAGGTGGAAGAAGATGCAAGACACACTTGGGATAGAAGTCAGCCTTTATTGGGTGGGGGGGGGGGGGGGACAATAGCCCATAGCCATCCCAGCTCCAGCTAGTTCCAACTAGCCCAAGGCCAGTTCCATTTAGCCCACCATCAGTTCTGTTTAAGCCCCCTATTTATAGACAGTCCAAAGAAAGACGGCGCACTGCTGTTGGGTTACATCAGTGGGCGCATGCTCACCAGCAAACATTTATGACCTGGAGTACATACAGTGACTCAGAGTGTTCTGACCTTGGTTACACACTAATCATAACATAGCTGATTCATGACCCTTGGCTACATACTAAAAACATAACATAAAGAAACAAAACATAGCCCACTGGAAGCTTCAGCAAGAGAGCCTAACTATAGCCATTTGGGGCCTGCCTCAACAATGAGTAACTCTGTTTTGGTATCCTCTGTTAAGCCTAGTAGCACAGGATCTCAGTCTAATCAAGGCCTCTTACAAATTTTATTTAACAACTCCAAATAGTTTTCAGCAAAGTGATGCTGCTGAAGTTTCTAATATGAAATCTGGTCATCCCTCTATGTGTCCATTTATCCCTCAGCATTGTGCCAGCATTTGTGGAACTGTAGGTACTAGACTAGTGTAACCAAGTCCCCATAATGAAATGATTGATGTTATTGTTTTTTTTTTTTGAAAAGGCTTGAGTTATTTTTCCTAAAGTTTAAAAAATAGAGCACTTTTTTTTTGAAACGTACAGAAAATCTGAACAAACCTATCTTCATCAAAGATTATGGAAGTTGCTTGAACACTAAATTCATAGACTCCTGCTAACTCTACTAGGCACCCCTAGGGCCTAGTCATTTTGGGAACAATTATGTTTTTTTCTTTTTCTTTTTTTTAAAGGGGATTTTGAGATAACCTTGTCCAGTTCAAACTGACTGAGGCCTCTGACTCATTCACTTGGGTCTACACTGGTGTCCAGTGGTCAACCTTTGACATCAAAGGGCTAAAAACCCCACCTTCAGGTCATATGCACGCTGCCATTTTCTGAACATGCATCTACCAACAGTGGCGGACCCCCATAGGAACAGAGCTCCTTAGGGTTAAAGGATAAAAACTCCCAAGGGAAATAAGACAGCCAAGGCAGCTCTCACTCTAAAAATTAGGAGCTAACAAGTAAATCAACCCTCAGACCATAAACTAAAATAACGCACCATGAGACAGTTACTATGTGGTCAGTGGAGACATCAAGAGGCCAGTGCCAAGAGGAATGAGATCATTAAATCAACCCACCCAGGTCGGGCAATGATCTGCCCTGTTCCGAATCCCAATTAGGAACTTTCCCAGATGATAAGAAGCGAATGCCAGGAGGCGAGGGCTCATGTGTAGAATAGTCACTAAAGTAACCTGCATCTTTATCTCATTAGCATAGTACAATGCACAACCCCAAGTGGAGACTTAAAATGGTAAAAAGATTTGCAACATAGGAAGAGGCAGGATGAAGAAGAGTGCAGACATGACTAAAGTCCCTCCTCTACAGGTGATAACACGAGGAAACCACGTCCCTACCTTCCCTGTAAAAGCCCTAAAAGCTGTATGCCTTTGTCCTTTTTTTGAGCTAGCCTGGGTCTGTGCTGCTTCCCTTCTGCTCCAGCAAGAAGTCCCAATAAAGATCATTGTTCGGTGTAGTTGTGTCTTTATCTGATTCTTCCAATGGAGACAAGAACCCACAGAGCCAGTGACACTGAAGAGCCGTGAGGTTTTTTATGCAGGTGTACACTGCTGATCACTTTACCTTTTTTTTTTTTTTTAAATTTCCCCCTCACCTCAGATCACCCTCATTCATTATTCTTCATCCCATAAATGCCCCAAATGCTACACTCAGGAAGGCAGACTCAGGTCTGGAGGCTCCTCCTCCTCACATTGGGTCTCCTGTGACTCTCTCCTGCAAACTTGTCAATTTAAGTTTGTCAACTGAATGGCAGGAAAAGAAGCCAGGTTTGGTGACACTAGGAATCACAGCATGGAAAAATCACATCTTTCTAGGTAGGGGTTTAATTTTTTTGTAACTGTTGGTAAATAGTGTATTTGGGGAAATCCTTTCTTCATATGCTTCTGGAATGTAGAGCCAGTCACGAGTTCTTCATATTATAAAACAAATCAGAGCTGTTACAGAGCTGGGGCCCTCTGAGAGACTGAGGCAAAGTGAAGAACTCCTCTTCAAATCCACATCTTGAGATCAAGTCAGAAAAATTTCAGACATGTTGCTCAGAGTAACAGGAATGAGTTTATTAAAGGGAAAGGGGACACTCTCAAGGGAGAGGGTGGGTCACTCAGAGCAGAGAGGACTTCTCTTCTGTACTTCAGTTTTATTGGGAATTCCAGAGAAGTTTCCAGAATGTCCTACCCAGATCCACTTCTTGACTTTGAAGTTACAGCAGGGTGACATCAGACTTTCAAGTTCCCACTGTCATGGCAACTCTAGGTCATCTTGGCCCATGCTGACCATGGGCCTTGCTGGACTTTTACAGAGTTTATGGTTAGGATTAACAATCCTTATATCCCAGAGTTTCAGGATCTTGTCACAAAAGTCTCCTAGGTTCCTCCCATCAATATTATCTTGGGCTTGCATTTCTTCTGCAGTTAACAGGTAGTGTGCTAAGGAATGTGACATATTCTGTTCACTTAGTCCAGGCAGGGCTGCAGGTAAATTTCTTCTTGGAAAAGAAAGCATGTGGGGGGTTAGCACAGCGGGCCCATTTTATAGACTTATTCTCTTAACCTTGTGTTCCTACCATCTTCATCTGTCTGTCCCCCAACGGAGCTATATTCTAAACAAGACTTTATTTTGAATTTCACAATAACAAACATATGTTCTAAATTATTAAAACAATACCAAATGTAGAACTCCTTCAGAAAGTGTGAGCGCCTCATAATTCCCCACCTCAGCAATAACCATTGTTATGCTTGCATTTATTTTTCTAGGTCTTCTGTACAGATCCTAATATTCTAAAAGTACATATCCAGCGTTCCAAACCTGAGTTGTGTAAATATCACAATGCATCTCTCTATATTAATACACATGGGTCTACCTCAGTCTACCTGCTACAAAACCTAACTTTTTCCTGAGAGTGCATTTTTTAAAGGAGACAAGCCCGTGGCTTTGTAGAAAATAGTTCTTTGGTTGGGTGATCTTTCATCATATAGATGATTGCCTCAGTGCTTTCTGTAAGACCTGCAGTAAATGATGAAATTATTTTGGTGAACTCTTGTGGGCAAGAAATAGAGAACTATTGGATCTCTTAAGAAAGAAAAAAGTTCCCAATGAAAAACTTCTCTATTTCTTAATAAGTATTTCTTTCAACTACCAGTCTAAAGTTATTTTTCTTTTGTCACTTAAAGGGGAGCCAGGCACGGTGGTGCATACTTGTAATCCCAGTGGTTCAGGAAGCCTGAGGCAGGAGGATTGCAAGTTCAAAACCAGCCTCAGCAACTTATCAAGGCCCTAAGCAACTCAGTGAGAACCTGTCTCTACATGAAATACAAAAAAAGGGCTGGGGATGTGGCTCAGTGGTTAAGTGCCCTGAGTTCGCTCCCTGGTACCAGAATGAATGAATGAATGAGTGAATGAATGAATAAATAAATAAATAAATAAATAAATAAGTGAAAGGGAAACGCAGCAGTACTTCTCACGTGCAGTCTCGGACTGTGAGGTTTCCCGGATGCATATTCCATCTCTGAGCCTCAGCTTACACGTCTGCTCTCTGGTGCCTTCCTGGAGTCTGCCACAGCCCATGCAGTGCTCCTCACTCCACTGTGTTTCCACAGGGGGCTCTGTCCTCAGCTTGGCACACGGTGTTCAGCATCACCATAGTGCTCCCATCTCCTCCTGGAGACTGTCTGGTTCTTCAGACAGGGAGAGCTGGCACCTTGCATAACACCTGGCACATAACCAGTGTTTACAGTTATTGGGTAGATGGTTGCATGAATAATAGAATGTTTAATTCTCAGAACTCGCAGGGACTATTATTGTGAAATAAAACGAAGTCACTAATGCTGAATCTTTCTGAGTTGGGAAGCTGTGAGAGGATGGCACCTGCATCTGCTAAAGGTTAAGCTACAGAATGTTCTAGTAAACTAGGATGAGTAACTGAAGTCAGTGTCCTCTGGCCTTCAACATCTCTCAACTGGGAGTACCCTCATTCACTCACCAATGAGAATGGGTTTGCAATTCGCGATTTCTGCCCCTGACCAATGAACTGCCTCTGAGAATCACTATTTTGGTAATAAATCCCCTGTAAAACTCCTCTCCTGCATTTGCCCACGTTGGCCACTATTCAGGGATGCCCTGATTCAGTGTACCACAACTGCAATTCTTTGTTTCCCAAACCAATGCTATTTCCTTTGACCTCTGTGTCAACCCCCCTTTTTTTTGTTTAGTTAATATTATGTACTTCATGGTTTATTCAGATGTCCTCTTTCCTTCCTGCCCCCTTGTGGTCACTTCCTGTATGACTAGGAGCTGGAGCCAGTTGAGGGTTGGTGGTGCCAAGCATCTGGTGAACAGGAAGCACCTCAACTGTTGAAAACAGCAACCTGATAAAGCATACAGGAAAGAACAGGAAGGCAGGAGGCCTGGGTCCTGGCCCTCACTCTGTCACTGATTCATTTATCCATTCATTCAACAATACACAGCAACCCTACATGAGTATAATACGTGTTTGGGCACTGTTCCAAGTCCTGTAGTGAGGAAGAAGAAAGACAATGTCCTATTCCTTGTGGCACTTTCCAGAGGACAGTCAGTCAGACTGATAGACAGGAAATTATTTATGGAAGAAGATGGTGACATGGCTGGCAGTGAAGAGTGGCTAGTCCAGGTTGGTGGCTGGGAAGGGCATCTTTGATACTGACATTTCAAC
This sequence comes from Sciurus vulgaris, assembly GCF_902686455.1. Classification (NCBI taxonomy): domain Eukaryota; kingdom Metazoa; phylum Chordata; class Mammalia; order Rodentia; family Sciuridae; genus Sciurus; species Sciurus vulgaris. Next base: position 78,526,188 of record NC_136470.1, on the reverse strand, counting down.
TGAGTTGTAGATGACAAAAAGGAACCAGTCATTTAAGGATTGTGAGAAGAGCATCCCAGGAAGAAGAGCCAGTGCAAAGGTCCTAAGGTGGAAACAGGCTTTATGTCCTCAAGGGACAGAAAGACTAGTGTGACTGACATAGAGAAAGTGAGGAGGAGTGTGGAGAGATGGGGAGGAGCTGGGTAATATCTTGCTTTAAGGAATTTGTATTTCATTTCAAGTATAGTGGGGAACCATTGGGAGGTTTTAAGCGAGAGCATGATCGGGTCATTCAGTTTGTTCTGTCAAGATGGATTGCAGGGTTCTTATAGAGGGATCAGCTGAGAAGCTTTGCAATTATTCAGGGGACAGCAAATAGTGGTTTGGGCCAGAGCAATTGTAAAGGAAATGGAGAGAAGTAAATGGATTTGGGATTACTTTGGAGAACAAGTGAACAAGACTTCTTGATGGATTAAATGTGGAAGATGAAGAAAGAGGGAACTATAAGACTGACTCCTAGATTTCCAGGTTTAACAGAAGATGGAAATTCTGAAGATAGTGATTTGGGAGTCCTCAGAATACAGATGGTCTACAAAGTTACGGGACTGAATGGGGTCACCGAGGGAGAGCATACAGAAATGGAAGAAAAGGGCGAATTCCTAGTACCTTCTAACCTTTAGAAATTGAGCAGAGGACAAGGAGCCAATAAAGGAGACAGAAAGAAGAGAGGATGTTTGGCATCACAGAGCCAAGAGAAGAAATGCTTCAAGAAGGAGGGAATGATCAGCTTTTGCTGAGAAGTCAAAGGGCTTAAATTCAAAGAAGTGACCATCTGACTGAATAAGTGACCCTTATTAGGTGGTGACCTTGGCAGCAGTTGTCTCTGAAGTAGTGGGGATAGAAGCCCCCCACCCCAATTTGGGTGGGTTGAAGAGAGGAAGAGGAGACAGTGATACTCTCTGAAGTTGAAGGAAAGTAGAGAAAATACTTAGTAGATGAGAGCATACATGAAGTTTAAGGGAGAGGTTAAGAGTACGCACAAGGGAGTGATGCAGCAGAGAAAATCCTGATCGTTCAGGAGATGGAGGTGAGAAGGCAAGAGAAGCCCTGTGGGAGGGCACAGGTTGGATCTAGAGCACAGGTGAAGGTTCAGACTCTGAGAAACAGAGGGTCTGTATAGAAACAAAAGAGGAGGCAGAGAGTAGGTGCTCAGATGCAGGAGCTGTGGAGGTCTGGTGGAAGGAGCAGCAGGATTTTCTCTTCATGCAATGGTGGTCACGTTGCTTATCTTGCTGGGTTGGGTTGGAGATGAGATGTGCTGGAGGCATGGGTCTGCTCTGATCATGGTGGGTGGGCTTCTCTGAACACATCCAGAGGGCTGTTTACACCTGCCTTAACATCTGCTTTATTCCATAAGGGACTCAGTGGGCAAGGCACAGAGTTCAATTTAGAACTGATGAGAATAAGAGCTCCTAACCATGGAACACTGCACACCAGGTGCTGGCTTGGTGCCGTCTGTCACCACGTCCTGAAAGGCAGGAGATGAGAAAACTGAGGGGAAGAGGAGAGGAGGTAGTCACACAGCTTTTCTCAAGTGATGCAGTGAAAATCTAAACCCTAATACAAAACCATACACTTAACCATTATGTTCTGTTGTCCCAGCAAGGAGAGAAAGGGACAGAAGGGGTCAGCTAGGAGATTGGTCAGGGGTCACTGCCCTTAGGTTACATACTGCCCACCTCCCCAGCAGAGCAAGGGTGATATGAACTGCTTGTTAATTCCTGAGAAACATCAGGGCCAAGTTTTCTGTAGCAGGCTTGGAAGCTAGTATTCTAAACTTGACAAAGCCCACCACAAAGCAGAGGAATTGGCTCCATCTGTTCAGTCCACAATGGAGCACTGCCATCAAGTTCCAGCAGCTGGAACATCTGCAAGCATTTACCATTCACTGGTTGAACCCTCAGTCAAGTTTTTGTGGTCTTAAGTTTTTCCAGATGTTTACTGGGAAATAATCTTTGTCCAGTTTTGCTTTTCTGTATAAAGCAAAGTCATGAATACCCAGAGGGCCAGCAGGGCTACCTCCACAGCTTCCATGTGGACAAAATTCAGTCGGGATTTTTAAATGCAGAAGCAGCAGGATTTCTGTTTTGTTATTAATTTTCTAAAATAATAAATAAATTGGTCCCTGTCTAGGTTCAGCAATAGGGAGACAAGGCCTGTCCTTACCTTTTATTTACTGGGGGAACTTAAGAGAGTTTCCCCAGCTTTCAGCAGAAGGTTTGGCAGAAGGTTGTTTATAATATGGAATCTGTGGACCCTATGGGAAGTTGGCTGGAATTGTCTTTTTAAATAATTGAATTCCCTTTTGATCCTGTGTCTTTTATGCATTTATAGATTTGTTTTCCCCCAATGCCAAAGGTGACCATGGCACAGAAAGGGTAGGAACCCTGCCAGAGGATCTCTGGGGCCATTGTTTCATTTGATATTCTGCAGTCTCCATTCACTTATTCTCTGGGACCTCAACTTCTTTTAAGCAAGTCTATCTGATTATGTACGAGCTAAGTGAGTCTCCTGATGCAGGGTGGAGAGGTTGATGAATAGGGAGCAATGCGACCATCACATGTGGAGGCCAGTGGAGGGAGAGATACAGGCTCTTGGGTCTCACATGCTGCCATTGGGTCTCACAGAGGCTGCAGCATCCACAGACTCTTACGTGGGTTTGGGGACCACCACTGAGAGGCAGCAGCAGTCTGCAACCTGAGATGTCTGAAAACCATGTGCTGCTTTAGAGAGAAGAGAGGCAGGGACAGAATGGCAGCCAGATGAGGACGGAAACCTGGACATCCTTCTACCTCCTGTGTCATTTCCATATCTGAACACTGTTTCTGACAGCAAAATGTGATGCTAAAATAAATTCTGGGGAGAAGAGGAATCAAATGTGAACCTGACATTTAAAAGTACATTTATTCCATTGAGAAAAAGACCTCTTATGTGATGTCACAGTTGATACCAAAACAAGCATTGAAGTCTCAGGCTGCAGCCCCAGCCACCATTGTGCAGCTATCACCCGGCCTGGAGCGTCTGCTGGGCTTATGATTCAGGCAGGCTCTTTGTGCCCCAAAGAGATGTTGGTTTTGTCCCAGAGGAACAAAGAAAACATTCTGCCCTTGAGAGAATGGCCTTCAGGATTTTCCTGGTGCAGCGCTGGAGAGAAAACGCTTTTATTTCTCTCTGTTCCATGGGGAGAGTAGAAGTAGGGGCACGTCTACAGTCTTCAGTTGTGACATTCACATAAAGACACTGGTGGCAGAGCCTCTGGCACCCATGTTTCCAGGTGGAATAGTTCAACCTTTAACAAAAATGGAAAGGAAAGAGGAGGGGGGAGAAAGCAGCTTCCACTAAGAACCTGCTGAGTGACGCCCAGGTACTATCTGGGCGCTCTGTGTCACTTTGCTCTTCCGTACAGCAGCCCTCAGGTGTGGTGTTGTCCTTATACTATGTTCGCCTTTGAGCCCACTTCCTTCAACATCTGCATGCAGTCAGACTCCACATCTGTCCATCTGGCCTCTTAATTGTCTACTTCAATCCCTCTCCCCTTCCCTGGTGGCAGTGCCTTAGTTCAGGCCACCATCTGATTTGACATGAGCAGGTACAAGTGTCGTTAAGTTCACACTGTGTGTCAGAGCCTTAGTGGGAATGGCATATGGATCTGAGTCTTGGATTGAAGGAAAAACCTATAGCAGTTGGGTAAGGGGGAACAAAAAGGACCAGAGAAGTGGTTGGATGGTCTGGTGAATAGGTAAGTTGGAGTCATCAGCAGAGTGAGAGTGGGAGAAGGGTGCCCTGTCATATGGAACTACCTGTAGAGATGAACTGGGGCCTGAGGGATGGCACCTCTGAAAGGCAAGTGGTTCAGCCTGGCAGGTATAAAGGATCTATGTTCAGCAGTGGCAAGAAATAATCCTAAAATTGCAGGAGCCATGTCATGGATTTAGTCATGTCCGCACACAAGTGCGCCTGCACTCCTTCACTCTCCTTTTTGCTGGTGGCAACCAGTAATCTTAGATTCCTGCTTCCCTATTGCTTCCCACATGTAGTTCATCTCCGAATCTACATTATTCTGCCTCCTAAAAGTCTCTTATACCTGACTGTCTTTTCCATCACCACTACCTAGTCCAGGTCCTAATTGTGACATAAATCAGTGCCCTGGTCACCTTCAGGTCCTCCCACTTTCAGCCCCCTTTCTCCCAGCAACTGTTCTGTTGCCAGAGCCATTGCTCCATATTCTCAGCACAGAACAGTGCCCTTGCCTGCTAACTCCAGTTTGTTCTTCTTGTAGTTTCTCATTTGCTCCTGCAGGAAGACTTCCTCACTTACTCCAGTGCAGGGTCAGTTGGCACTCCTCTGTGCTTCCATGATGCTCCATTCTGCCCTGATCAAAGCCTCCTAATCATATGTTGTCTCTGAATACTATATTGTATGAATTGTTTTTCTTGTTTATTTTTTCCACTAGGCTGTGATCAACTCCAGCAGGCTCCAGATTGATTGTCTTAAAAGTAGTGTACCTAAAACACTCTTTTCAGCACTGATGAGAATATTCTATGCTTCACTAACCCTTTTTGCCTAATATTTAATATTTTTATTTTTCTTCCTCTTAATGGAATTGCTGAATTTCCACAGACATTAGATGTGGACTCTAAGCCATCCCCCTTCAAAGAGGCAAGTACCCGTGTTGGATGCTAAGCAGCCAAGCCTGAATGAGGTGGGAAACAAGCAATTAGCAGGCAGCTGGGAGCATATTGAGATTACAGAGAGACTCTGAAGACTACTGTTGTAGGTGGATCCCAATTGCAAATGCTTGCAATAACTTGCTTTCAATCACCCATAATATCTGATATAAATTAGTCCTTATAATTTATAGTATGTATAATTAGTATTGAATAATACCATTATATTATTTTTATATATTATCATATTAAATTATATCCCAGTATGTTATTTTTTACTTTAAGGTCTTAATAAATAGTAAATAAAGGAAGAATAACAGTCATTAGGGAACTACCAATACCATAATTCATAAATGTTGCAAATCTGTTATGAGTTAATTTGAAATACACATTCTGAGGTGACTTGATCATAATATTTTTAAAAGGCCTAAAATGCCAAAAGGATAGAAGAAAAAGAGAACATATTTTTAAACTATCCATAAGGTGATGGACGTTTAAGCCAGCCTCTATACCAATCGAGTATTAACTTCATCCCTTTGAACTAGAAGTGGGCTGTACAAAGATGAATAAGCCAGAGTCCACCATCTAGCAGGAGAGGCAGGACAGCAAATCAACAGTTAAAAATAAAGGAGATCATTTAGGTAAATAAAAAATTTTTTCATTGCTGGTGATGGAATCTGGATCCTTACACATGCAAGACAAGCACAGCACCACTGAGAAACACACCCAGCTAATTTAAGTAAATAATTTAGAGTTCACACACACACACACACACACACACACACACACATCACCAGATTTATCTTTGGAGGTAGTAATTCTAAAAACAAGAACTAGTGCCTTCATGTCATAATTATATACACGTGTTGGAGTTTTTAAGGATAATTCACATAATGAGTCAAACCAATCCTCAGAGTAGAAAGCTGAAAATATTGAACAGGGTACTAATCTGTGTCCCTCAGCTGATAACTTCCATACTATTTTTTCATTGTTTTGAATTTGTGGCTTAATGCAATGTTTTCTGGAATGTTCGGTAGATTTCTGTTTTAGAGAGTTGCTCTATTACCTAAGTAGTTTTCTTTGAGTTTATTTTTGTTCTGAAATGATCAGTATTATTCTTGAAATTGCTTTGTTTTATGTTTTTTTTTTCTTTCAGTTTGGTGTTCAGCATGTTGGTACTCATCATTCTGTGTTGACGATTGTCTCTTAGGAAGTGTTAGTCAGCTTTTTGTTGCTAGGACAAAATACCTGAGAGAAATAGCTTAAAGGAAGATTTATTTTGGCTCATGGTTTCAGAGGTTTCAGTCTGTTGTCAGTTGGTCAACTCATTGCATTGGGCCTGTGGTAAGGCAGAACATCATGGCAAAAAGACAAGGCAGAGGAAAACTGCTCACATGGTAGTCAGGACAGAAGTTGGGAGACAGAGAAGGGAGAAAGGGAGGGAAGTGGGGAGGGAGAGAAAGGGACCAGAAATATGGTATAACCTTCTAGGGACATGCTCACCCCCACCTCTGTGACCTACTTCTTTCAAGTAGGTCCCATGGCCTAAAGTTTCCACCACCTCCCAATAATTCTATCAGCTATGAGCCCACCAATAGATTAATCCACTGATAAGGTCAGAGCCCTCACAATCCAATCGCTTTCCAAGAGCCCAACCTCTGGACATTGCTTCATTGAGGATCAAGTTTTAATGGGGCTTTGGGGGACATTCCAGATCTAAATCATAACAGGAAGCAACTTATTGGATTGTTCTTTGTGACTTTAAGAGAGATACCTTTATTTAACAAGGTGATGAAAGTAGCTGTGAAAATACTAGACATAATTAATGAATGATATCAGTTAATAAAGAGGTCTGTTAGAGAGTTGGGAAAGATCCTCTAAGATAGGCTACTCTTCAGTAAATCACTCATCTTCATAGAGTGATGTCACTATCCATCACCCCTTACTGTGGGTAATTCTTTGCTGTTGGTTGGCAGTGAAGTTACTTATGAGAGGATATGACACATCAGGGCTTTTATTAGTTTGAAATGAAAAAATTCTTTCTCCCTTCATATTTTATGAATATAAACATAATATATAAATATACTTTTTATTATATTTTGGAATAGATTTCAGAAGGGGCTATGTTTTCAAGGAGAAAGAGGAAGAAGGGGTGAATAACCGAGCTGGAGTACTTTCTATAACCTCCATAGGAAGCATAACAACTGGACACAGATAAAACGCACTTATTAAGAGGGCAGCAATGTTTTTCAATTGTTGTAGTAAGTACACAAAATCAGCATTCATCCCTCAAATCACAAGGAGGCAGCATAGTCTCATGGGAGGAGGGGGAAGTGGGTTTAGGGAGCTCTCATTCTTCATGCTTCCTGTGCGCGGTCTGGTCCAGAAAGCTCCCAGGAGCTGCGATGCTCGCAAATTCATTCAGTGCCCCTGCTTCCTGGTAGAGTCGTTCCTTTACCATATGAAACAATATCTCCCTAATGCTAAAAATAGCCAGAGTTTGAGTCCAAGACTTCCATGTTGACTGTCTCAAGTACCTGGTGGCCCTGGAGAACTAGAGGTCCTCTTCTCACTCAAATCTAATAGATTGAAGATCATGAGAGGTGGTAAGAAAGAAATAAAAGGGGAAAGGAATGGAGAGTAACTGGGGCAATCACCATAGGTAGATGTCTCCTGAGATGCCATCTGAACTGAGACTTAAATGAAATGCCAACAACCTCAACTTCTGAGCCTGCCAAGGTAATTATTAGTAACTTATAGGTGCAAAATGAATCATATAGACTGTATCTAATACACGGTATCCTTGTTGACAAAATGCCCTTAAGCAAAATGCTATGATGTGAGCCTCATTTTTGTGGATTTCCATAGCATCTTCCAGTGGGTTGGTCCTGGTTATTGCCAACCTCTCTCTCAGTTGTGGGGGGGAAGGAAGCAGGCACTTCTTCCTCTGACTCCTCTGACTCTTTGAAATATACACTGGCTCTCACCAGTCCAGCCTGGACCCAGCTACAGGCAAAGAACAAAAACCCACTTAGTCAGCTGTGCTGGCAAAGAAGTGTCCACCTACTTCCTCCAGCTCTGCCCAGGCCAGCCAGGGAGCTCCTGAGTCTGTTTGTCATCTCCTGGGATAGAATCTGACTCAGAGAGTACTGGTCCCAATTCTGATCTGGAAGGGGTGGGGAACCAAAGGCTTGGATTAAAACAGGTGGAACTGGTGGCTGCCTGTGTAACATGACTGGAATTTTTCTCCATTGATTGTCCACAATTCTTGAAATTCCACTGCTAGAAGTTAGTATCCAGTCTACTTAGTTTGAAAGGGCTTTTTTGTTTTGTTGTTGTTGTTTTGGTCTCCAGGTCTCCCATTGATTGCTATAGTTTGGATCTGGAGTATCCCTCAAAGACCCAGATGTTAAAGTTTGGTCACCAGCCTGTGGCACTATTGGGAGGTGGTGGAACCTTTGGAAGGTGGGGCCTACTGGAAAGATGTTAGATCACTGGGGGGTGTACCCTTGAAGACCTTGGAATGCTGGTCTCTTTCTCTCTCTGTGCTTCCTGGCTGTCATGAGGTAAGCAACCTTCTTCACCACTAGCTCCCACCATGATGTATTATGCTACCACAAGCCCAAAGCAAAGGAACAAACAATCATGGACTGAAACCTCTGAATCCCTAAGCAAAAACTAATCTTTCCTCTTTATAGGTTGTTTATCTCAGGTACTTTTTCACAGTGATGAGATGCTAACATCTATTAATGCAGATTTTTTGGAGGAAGCGGTGATTGGTTAAATATTGTAATTTATTTTAAGAGACTTGAAAGTTTCTAAAAATGGCAAGAATTAGGTTATAAGTTTCATCCCAACCTAGGACCTCATCTCATCCAGAATCACCCACCTCTGAAGTGAAAAGTTCATATATCCTATGCTCAGGGCATGGCTCCTGGTCTTAGAAACTTCCCATTGGGTTACCCCCATTACACTGCTCTTCAGCATCCTGGAAGCTTCTCTTCTGTGAGAGGTTCACAGTCTGCCATAAGACGCATGCAAAGAGGTAGAGGGCTGATTGTGAGTGGGGAATGGGGGTGATTTTATAACTTCATTTGACAGTGGTTAGTTATCACCCACACTGATTATCTGCAGATTTTTGAAAGTGGTGAAGGTAGAGGAGTAATCAATGCATTGTGCTTATTTGATAATTCTTCATCCTTATTACATTCCTAGATAACCACACTTGGATGTGATATGGGACACTCCTTGTTCCTTTGGCCTAGACAGTTCTGTTGAGCCTGGTATCAATATGCACATCTGGAACCTTCGTCTCTTTATGGATCTTTCTGAATGCCTGAGGAGCATGTTTCTTGATGTCCACTCTATAGATGACCTAGTGAATGACAAAGGTGTATTCTCAGGTCACCTGGTTGATGGCAGAATTTGCCACATCCAACTTTGAGCCCATGTCTTTTATTACTTTCCATTCAACTTAAGAAATAAAACATTACCATAGTAAGCTAAAAATGCCCCTCCAAAGATGCCAGGCCCTAATTTCTGAAATCTGTAAATATTTAATTTGGAAAAAGGGTTTTTGCAGATGTGATTATGTTGTTGAGGCTCTTTAGATGGGGAGATTATCCTAGATTAGGCAATGTACCCTAAATGCAATCACATGTTACTTTATAAGAAGGAGGCAGAGGGAGATACACACACACACCACACACACACACACACACAGCAAAAAGAGAGATAAATATTGAAGTGAGGTGGCCACAAAACAAGGACTGCTGTTAGCCACCAAAAACTGGAAGAGGTATGGAATAGAATCTCACCTAAAGCCTTCAAAGGGAGGCCCAGTGATACTGATTTTCAGTTTCTGGCCTCCATATCTATGAGAAAATAGATTTCTGGTGTTTTAAACCACTAAGTTTGTGGTGATTTGCTACAACAGCCACACAAACTAATACAACTACCATTGCAATGAAAGCTATCTGTGGTCCCCCTGCCCAGTTGCAATTCCCTCCCTCTACTCTCTTGAGGTATCCAAGACCTTGAATTTGATGTTTATTAGTTGCTGAATTCCATTACACTTTGATTAATTGTGTACGTATTCTGAAATAATATGTCATTTTGTATATAATCACAATGTATCCTTCAGTATATCACTTTTTGTTCACTGTATTTTTTAGACAAATATGTTGATGCACACAACTCTAGTTAGTTTTCACAGTTATGTAATATTCCATTTGGGTGCATGTGCATACCACAATTTTTAAATAAATTCTTCTGGTGATGAACATTTTAGGTTGTTACCAGTTTTTCAGTCTTTCAAAATAGTGCTACAATGAACATTTTGTATATGTTTCCCTGTGTCATGTGCACAAGTATTTCTAGAATATTGACCAGAGAAGAGAATTATACACACACACACACACACACACACACACACACATGTGTGTGTGTGTGTGTGTGTATAGCCCTTTTTATTCTGAGACAGGGTCTCACCAAGTTGTTCAGTCTCCTGAGTTGCCGGGATTACTGGTGTGTGCTATCACGCTCTGCTAACTTTACTGATTGTTTTAGTTAGCTTTTTTGCTGCTGCAACTAAAAGACCCAACCAGCATAATTATAGAGGAGAAAAGGTTTATTCAGAGGCTCATAGTTTCAGAGGTCCATTCATCGACAGCAGGCTCCACTGCTTGGGCTCGAGGTGAGGCCGAACATCACAGCAGAGGGAAGTAGCTCACATTGTGACCAGGAAGCAGAGCAGAGAGTCCACTTGCCAGATACAAATATATACCCCAAAGTAACACCCCATTCCCACCTCCTTCGGTCACACCTTACCACTTCATTTACCACTCAATTAATACCTATCAGGGGATTAATTCACTGATTGGCTTAAGACTCTTACAACCCAATCATTCCTCCTCTGAACCTCCTTGCACGTTTCACACATGAGTTTTTGGGGGACACCTCACATCCAAACCATAACAGATGTACGCTTGATGGGTTGGATTTTGACAGCAGGACATTTCAGTGAAAGGAACAATGTGCCCTAAAGGTGCAGAGATGGGAGGTGTGGGGAGTAGCTTTTGGTTCTCTTAGAAAAAACAATGGTTCTCAGTTGAACAAATCTGAATCACCTGGGGAAATTTTTTGCAACCTTTGTGCACTCTTCCCACCCCTGTTCTGGAACATGTCCCCAAGAAATTGATAAATTCCTTCCAGGGTTTGTGGCACGTATTGGTTGAGAACCCCAGACTGGGTTCCTGAGGAGGAGCCCAAGGAGAAGAGGCAGGAAAGCAGAACAGGGAGGATGAAATGCCAGGGCAGGAGGAGCATGTCCATCAGGATACAAAAACTCCCTGAGCAGAAGCTGAGTAACTGCCCCTCCACAGAAAACCAGAGGGATCACTGGCACTTCAGCACCCACCGGCTAACAGATTGAGGATGAGATAAAGTTTGCATGTTTGATCACACATTGAGCAGCAGCCTCTGGGTAGCTCTTGTCTCCAGGTTCCTTCTAACCTTGGTCACTGAGAGAGTCATTTTATAGTTCAAGGAGCTATTGCTCCTCCTGCATCTCCGGATTCACTGAAGATTCTGAAGAGTTGGCTTAGGCTGGTATTTGCATATTTTAATTGTAATTAGCAGACTGAAAACTTGGAAAAATAAAGTGTATTACTTCCAATGTTTTATAAAATGTGACATGTAAAGTGAGTAAAATGCAAACTAATATGCATTATTTTGGCATAATAAATGGTTTAGAAAGAGATCCAAAATAATGTAAAGGGTTGGTCTTATAAATAAATCATGGCTTACTTTTCCCTAAAAAGGTACAGTTGCTTCCTCCTTCTCAGTAAAATTTTACTTTATTATTCTCATTCAAAACTGTAACATGTAAATGGAAGAGTCCTTAGAGGCATCTGTTGGAGTACAGGCCTAACTAGTGGGGGTCAAGACTGGCACTGGATTCCATCTCCCTGCTTCCAGCCACACTACTCCTTGGCATTTCCAATTAGTTCAGGTCACCTTTTCTGCTGGAAAACATTAGTAAATCTTGACTCTATTTTAATGTCCTAAATAGTTAAAATATTGATTTGATTGTAAAAGTTGACCATAATTAAAAGTCTTCACAGTTATTTACAATTATCAAGGCAAAAATGATGGCTTGTTTAGGGAAGTCTGTTATGAGATAAGACAATGTTTAGACAATCATGAAATGTTATGGGGCGCAACTTAAGAACAGACTGATCACCACTGAGAAGTCCAAATTTGAGAGTCTTTCTTAAGCCGGCTGGCTGACTGTCTCACACAATGCCCCCAAAAATGGCTATTGGGAGAACAGCCCCGACCACAGGGTTGTAGGGTTTTTTACCAAAAATCACATCAATCATAAGTGTCTGTTGCTATGATTCGAAATCACAAACTAACATCATGAGATCATCAACAGAGGGGAAGTGGGTCAAAATGACCCTTACCTAGGTACAAACCAAAGAATGGTTACTAACATCCACACAATCACTGTTACATGGTACATTGTTCAGGAGCAATAGGAATCAAAAGAGAGCAATTTTCTTTACATAGGAATTATCATTCTGTATTGTTAAACTTGTCACACCAAGTAAGTGATGATGGGTATAGAGGCGGGGTGTTCCCATGGGAGAAGCTTATTTCCTACATAACATGGAGTCTCAGAGCAAAATGGAGTCTGTTTAGTCATTTCCCTTATAGTCTGGCCTATAACATTCTCATGGAGTCAGCTCTGTCAGCCCATTACAAAAAATACTTTCTAAATTATTTAACATCTCCCTTTTATGTCTCCTAGAATTCTATATAGAGCACCTGTTGGGAGTATATAGTGATTAATAGAGAAGTTTTAAACTACAACATGTCCTACATTCACAAATCATGCTCTTATCTCAGATATGTTATGGGTATGGTGAAATGGGAGAATAGTCCAGAAAGCCTCAAAATCTGAGGCAGTTGTTGGGACAAGAGGTCTATTTTGGGGAACTTGGCATTAGACTTACCAGAGGGTCAGTTTGAACTAAAGGGAGGCTTTAGGGTCTGTATATATTTTAATGTCTACACTATTAACAGCAGCAACAAAAATATAAAAGGAAAAAAATCGCCCATAATTCCATCACCTAACATAACACATTAATTGCTTTCATTTTCTCTGTTCAATTTTAGCACTTGATTTTATGCCATCATTTCATGTAGCTATAAATACAGCATAGTTAAAATGCTGTACTTTTTTTTTTTTCACTCAACATTATATTGTGAACACCTTTGTCTTAGGGCTATTTTGGTTGTAAGGAACATTTTATTCAATCAAGTTAAATTATCTCAGAAAAAAATGTGTGCGTGTGCACCAAAATCAGAAACTTGCAGAAATTAACTTGCAGCAAATCTTGTGGAAACTTAAGGGCAGAACCTAAGCTAGTTAAGTTCCACAGAAATGGAACTAGGACATGGAAAGCCATCAGCCACTGAAACTGTTCTGTCCGAGGTCTCTGTGGACGGGTAGGGTCTCTGCTCATTTCTGCATTTCTGTCCACACTTCTCTTTTATAACTTTAGTTGCACATCACCAATAATGGTCACTGCAAACTATATGACCTCACAGCTCCGGAGCCTTCAACCATCCTTTCATAAGATCTCTTAAAGTCAAATCCCAATTTGATTGTTCCAATTTATCTTTCCTATTCAGTTAGGCCACAAAAGTCAAAGCCTGTGGCCCGCCTGTCTCCAGCTCAGGTGAACATGATCAGTTCAACCAGGTGTGGTGGTGGAATCACATGCTGCAGACTCTAGCTCTGCAGGACAACAAGGTCACCTGCGGGGCTCCTCCGATAGTGAGGGCACATGTGCAGACACCAACTCTTGTGTGTTTCGAAGTCCTCACATTTTAATGTGCGATGTGACATCAAGGGTCTGTTCCATAATTTATGATCCCCTTTCTCTGCTATTAGTTTTAGGTTAGCGTCTTTCAGTTTGGGTGGACTGCTACAAGTAAAAACTGTGTGACTATTTTTTGTGCATACATCTTCCCTTTCGTTTAGACTACGTGTTTTAGTCAGCTGTTTTGCCGCTGTGACTAAATGATCTGACCAGCACAATTGTAGAGGAGAAAACGTTTATTGAGAGCTCACAGTTTCAGAGGTCATAGAAGGCCGGCTCCATTCCTCAGGAGTTGAGGTGAGGCAGAATATCTGGCGGAAGAGTGTGGCAGAGAGAAGCAGCTCACATCATCAGGAAGCAGAGAGAGTCTCCACTCTCCAGATACAAAATATATACCCAAACCCTGCCCCAATTCCCACCTCCTGCAGCCGCACCCTACCACTTCATTTACTGGTTAATCCCTATCATGGGATGAAATCACTGATTGGGTTAAGACTCTTAGAAACCATTTCTCCTCTGAACCTTCCTGCATTGTGTCACATGTGAGCTTTTGGTGGACACCTCACATCCAAACCATGACATTATGGAAGATATTTTTAAAATTACACAGAGATTATATTCTCTGAGTACCTTCAGGACATAAAACATAACTTGTAAATTTTTAATTTAAAAAGTGTGCATATTTGCAAAATATATACTTAGGTATCTATGGGCAAAGTAATAGGATGTGATATCTGGGATTTGTTATAGAGCACTCTAGGGAAAAAACAATTGGGTCATGGTAGGTGACACCTGAAGCAGAACTGGTGGCATGCTGATGACTGTTGAAGCCAACAATAGGCACAAGGGGATTTGTTATGTACTCCTGTTTCTATTTGCTGTTTACTTTCCAATTCCCTTTTCTTCCTCTCTCTTCTAGATCTTTGTTCTCTTTCCCTAAGTTTCCTTGAGATACTTAGTAACTCTGGAATCTCAGATATTTTTCTCAGGCTTAGTTACTCCTGATACCTGCTTCACAGGTTCCTTTTCTTCTTTACCAAAAAACTTAAGTCCATCCATCTATCCAAGCATTCAGTAATTCATTCCACAAAAATCATTAAGCCTATGTAGGGGCAAGACCCCAAAGAAAGTGCAAAGTGTAGTCACTTTGTTTTGATGTGATCAGACGACTGATAAGACGAATGAAATCACAACGTATTTTGTACCATAAGATAAAAGACAGATGCAGCTTAACACTTGAGGATCAACTACATTTTATTTTTTATTTTTAAAATATTGTAGATGGTCTTTTATTTATTTATTTTTATGTGGTGCTGAGAATCAAACCCAGTGCCTCACACATGCTAGGCAAACACTCTACCACTAAGCCGTAGCCCCAGCCCCTCAGCTGCATTTTAGAAGTAGTGCCAAGTGCCCAAGTGAGGGGGGCAGTGTGGTAAAGCCCAGGATGCAACAGCTGGCAGAGCTACCTCCTGCCTACCTACTTCCTCCTCCTCACCTTTCTGTCCAATCGTTTCCAGCCTTTGGGGATTTCAAATTGAAAGCTACATTTTGAGTTCGTATTTATTTAGCTAAGTGAAAATTGTGAATATTAAGACCCTTGGGACTGGGGTTGTGGCTCAGTGGTAGAGTGCTTGCCCAGCATGTGTGAAGCACTGGGTTCGATTCTCAGCACCCCGTAAAAATGAATAAAATAAAGGTCAACTGACAACTAAAAAATAAAATAAAAAAAAAGACCTTGGAATTTTTGGGACCTTTATATAAAACACTACAAACTATCAAACACTCAAGGGAATTAACAGTTTCTACTCATGTTAAAAAGAAGCAAAAATTAAATCAAATGGCTTAGTTTTCTATTCATTTCCCCAAACATTAATAGATTATAAAATTCATGTCAGCCAAGTGAAATTGCAAGGTAGAATTATGATGTCTTTCTGATTTTAATGTAAAAGAACCCAAGTCAAGGTGGTCACTGACTCCCTGGTGGAACAGCCCTGCGAGGGAGTGCGTTGCCTTGGTTTTCTGGGTCTTCCAGGGGTCTGAACTTTCTAGAACCTTCCACAGGCCTCTACTTTTGCTCTCCTTGCCTTAGTTATAATGACATCTTTACATGTCTTTCTCATTAGACTACAAGCTCCATGGGAAGAGAAAGGTTCTGTATTTTTCAGTATAGCTGGGCCTCAGAAAATATCAACTGAAAGATACACAAATGAAAAAATAATTTCCTTAAAAAAAAATCCCCATATCATCTTCCTCATACCCCTCTTCTTTGCACAGACCCAAGAATTGTCATTCTTCAACCTGCGCTGAAGACTTCCTGATGAGAAAGTAAAAGCTTCAAGGAAACTGCCTGACAGAGACTCGGAACTCAAGTCATTCCCCTAGAGGAGCGTCTACTATAGAATGGGAGCACCCTGATTCAGGTCACTAGAAAATGCCATTGCCATCAGTTCTCCCCTTCCTGAAGAGGATTGCTATCTTTAAATCAGGACCATAGGAGCTTGGTTTTTCTCAACATAACTGGTTAAGGACTTCTCTCTCTCTCTCTTTCTTTGTGTGTGTGTATGTATTCCCCACCCACAACCCCTAGTCCTGGGAATTCTGGAGATTAAACTCAGGGTCTTACACATGCTGGACAAATGCTCTATCACTGATAAATATAAGTTTACAGTGAAAATCCCACAATAATCAATCCAATTCAGAATCCACTGTAAGCACAGTGGGTCAGCAACAAGTTTATTATTGGGCTAGCAAGGCGACAGGGTGGGGCATGGCAGTGCGTGGGCCAGCTTTCCATGAGTTTCCTTCCATTGGTTTCTGCAGTCAAACTTCCCTTCTGGTATTTGCAGTGGCTTGTCATGGATGGTTGCTTTGTCTTTATGAGGGGAGGGGTGGGGAGGGATGGGGGAAAGCAAAGCCAAAGAAGTAACCCGGGATACACGCAGCTTCCCTTGGGAGCCTCCTCACAGGAACTCGGGGCAGTTCACCTGATCTGTCTTCGTCATTTTCTCAATGTTGATGTTATTAGAAGTCAGGATATTTTTTAGATAGGTCACAGTTTCTTGGGGGAGATAAGGGTTTCTTCCCAAGATCCAAACATGATCCAGTGAAAAAGCCAGATTATGGTGGTACAGGAGTACACCAGGGCGTAGTTCTCGTAGTCGGTGGCCAGGACCCAGTACGGTGATGATGGCATCACTGAGAATGAGAAGAAGGCAGAGTCAGGATGGACCAGGGCGAGAGAAAAACCTCCAGGCCTGGGAGGTGGGGCTTTGGGGACCCATTTCTTAGGTCAGTGGCTCTTAACTGTTTTACATGGGAATCGTCTGGGGGCTTTGAAAGATACTAAACTCACTTTCCTCTGTCTTTCTCAGACTCAGATATGCAAGTGATCGTTGCTTTAAGGCTCTGCAGTGGTTCTAATGTGCAGCCAGAGTTAAGAACTTTTGTTATGGCCTTCCTCTCTGGTAGCAGGGTGTTCAGGTGGACCCTTTGGACCGACAAGCTGCACTTAGCACCAATATACATGGAGGTGCCACCTAGCTGAGTGGAGTCAAGAATCTTCGCCAAGAATCCCAGGCTTTGAGTCTGTACCACCCAACTTCCTCTAGAGCCTGCCCAAGGGAGGAGGTGGAGGCTGACATTTTTGTTTTTCTTACTGTATAAGCTTCACAAATCCTTCTACTCCTAAGAATATGGTAAGCCAATTGATGACAGGTTATGAGTTTTTTCTCCAAAGAGCCTATAAAGATTCATTAATTAACATCTGTTTAAGTGTTGGAACCCAAGATGAACAGGTCCTTAAGAGGAAAGATGGTGGATTTGTCCTCTCTATCTAGAAACTTCCTCTGTGAGCTTGACCTCCACAGTCAAGGTCCAAGCCAAGGAAAACACAGCTCAGCTGTGGAATGCAGTCAAGTGGGAGAAAGCTGTGTGCTGACCCCATAAGCACAAAAGGTGTGGACACACATACAGTCAGGGGTGATTCACTTTCCTGAGTTCCAAGCATCCCAGCTTCTCCAGTCAAAAATAATTCTTGTTTGCCAGATCAAAACCAGAACTCAGCACTTGTGAATGATCTGAGAAGCTGCGGGCTTAAGGAGGTGCTGTGTGGGTGGACAGAGTTTGTCCAGGTTAAGGACACAGCAGGTTATCAGGAAAACAAGAGAGTTGGTCAGAGGACCAGCTTTCTGTTCACAGAAAGATGTTGGAAGAAACTTCCATGGGAGCCTGAACTGAGTACTGTTTCTTTCTAGCACTGTTGGTGCCCTGCCTGCCTGCCTCACTCACCCAGAGTTACATCCAATATCTACTGTGAGAGTCAACTGCTTTGCACATTCCCAGCTGGACTGAGTGTGTCAGCACTGAGTGATTTTTGGAAAAAGAGGCCACCCACCTCTTCTAGTGCAGCATTCTGTCCCACCCACACATACTCTGGCATGGACATCCTGTCATAGGGTCTAGTGCTCAAGAACAAGTTTGTCCAGATATCTCTTCTCAGCACAGGAAACTTCCACATTTCTTTCTCGTTGGGAACTGCAACACTCTCCTATCGCATGAGGGTGTTGTCATGCACTCAACAGTCTCCTTGGCCCTCTCCCCCATTCCATGTACCCTCTCCTGCTCTAGGCTTCTGTGTCCAGGCATCTCTCATGCCATTCCCTTCATTTGGGACATCCAACCTTTCCCATAATCTCTGTCGCACCCCACAAGTCTGTGCAAACATCTAAACCCTCCAGCCAGAATAAATCTCATCCACTGCATCTTCCCTAGTTGACTCCTGTCCAGGTTTTCTCATGAGGATCACGCGCATGAGATTGAACCTTCACTCCCATCTCCCATCACTTTCCCAATCATGTTATGGGACAACTCTCAACTGAGAGTTTGGAGACTCTACCGCTAATTAGCTCAGTCCCTGCCCATCACTCAGCCCTCCTGCCCTGCAACTTCTTCCTTTGTAAAAATGAGAAGAGGAATGAATATGTACAAAGCCCTTGGCAGTTTCTGGAGCCTGCACCATCCAGTTGGTCTTCACGGCATTGGGCAATTCTCTCTGGTTTGTACATGTGAAGTTATTTGCTCCTAGTCCTGTGTGGGAAGACATGCTTTCTCCTCCCAGCATTCCTTTCTTGGTCTATAAATAAGAACTTCCTCTCTGCCCCCTCTAGGGGCTTGACTGATATGGAGGGGAGGGGTGACAAGGGTGGAGAGTGAGGATGACTTCTTTTGCAGCTGGTGACTTCAGTTCAGTTCTCTAGGTAAAAGAAGGGCCCCCAAGCATTTTCAGCTTTAGAAAACCTCCTACATCTGAGCTGAATTCTCCAGGGTATCTACATCAGAGACACATCTGGCACTTGCTCTGCTGCCTGTGTCCATTCCCCAGTTAACTCAGAACTCAGAGGGTAGAGGCCTCTGATTAAATATCTCTCAGAGTTGCAACAATGTGACTAGAAAGGGACAGAGCTAGGACTCAAAATGGCCTTCGCACTCTGACTCTTGCCTCCAAGCTTTTAGGAATGCCACTTGTTCTGCTAACATTTACTTCTTTGTAGACCTCAGTTTCCCCTGAGAAATAAGAATGGATGGGGTCTCCGGCTGCTTCTACCCTATTATTTTTCCATTTGAGCCTTATCTACTGGAACATCGGCCATAGTTTCACAGATATAGTTTCATAGTTTCCTGTATACTTTTCACTATCCACACTAGAATGTACTCTGTCTGCATTGCATCCTAGGGGCCTATCCCAGTGCATGGCATACAGTAGGTGCTCAAGAAATTATTATGTATCCAGCCATTATGGATGACAATCAGATGTGACCAGAGCATTCCAACCCAGGGCTCTAGCCTCCAATTTGCATATCTCCCGTCTCTGAAACCTTCTGAGAGAAGTGGATACTTACACTGGTAAAACTTAACTCCCAGTTTTGCAGGCTCTGTGATGTTGATCTGGGTGGCTTCACCTTCAATTTGATTCACGGTTCCATCATTTCTGCAGTGAGTTTAAAAGAAAGGAAGAAAGAAAGGGTAAAAGGAAATAAAGGACAGACAACTCATTAAAAACCAAAAAATCAAAAAATGCAGGATCTGTGCTATTAAGGACCATGGCGGCCAACATGGTGCTTTCTGATGTGAGGCTCTCAGAAGGCGGCTAGATCCTGGCAATGTTTCCTGCCCTTTCTTCTGTGACTGTCTGAGACCAAGTGATGGCAGACCGTGGTGGAGTGATAAGAAGCAACAGTGGAAATGCTCTGCGACTGGAGAGTGTGTTAGGACCTCTTACTCCTTTTGAACTGTCTGCCTTTCAGGCCCGTTCCTCTCCCAGGATCCAAACAGAACAGGAGTACAACAGAAAGAGAGCACAAAGCAAGCAACCCACCAAACAAAGATTCACTTCTTTACAAATGACGAACTCGATCACTGAAAATAATGCAAAATGGGAGGGAGTCTGGGGTTCCACAAGCTTTTTTCCCTTGGGACCTCAGTGATGTCATGTGACACTCTGTACCATCAGGGGGCCTGAAACTCCATCCAGTTCAGCAAATGTCTAAGTGACACTACGGGCAGGTAAAGCAGGTTGCCAGGAGACACTGACTTGCCTCGGTAATTCTCAGGTAAGCCCAGATCTCAGAGAAATGCCCATCTTACAATTGATACCGCCTGATGCTTATAATTGGCAGTGTCATTTCTTTCTTAGTGGCATATAAAATGGTGGCATATCTTAAAAGTGATGGCCTTGGATTGAATGAAACACTTCCACCCTTTTGAAGGGACCTGCCCCATTTCTCCAATGGCCTGTGAATGAAACTGGGGGAGAGAGGGAAGAGGAGACGGGGGACAGAAAAGGGAGGGTTCTCAGGCATCAGGGATCTGGCAGAGCAGCTGCCCGTTCATCAGTCCTCGAGGAGGGCAGGCAGACTAAAATTAGAGTAGTTTATTATTAAAGAGCAAGTAGGTTAGTGAGATGGTTAGTGGGGATGGATGTCTTAGACATCAGACAATAAGTGAAGGGCAAGGGAGACTGGGACATGTACTCCGATACTCCTGTAGCATTGTCTGCTTGTCACCACGTAGGGCCAGAGACCATGCCCTGCTCTCTCACCTGGAACTAAGGCAACTGGGGAACCTAGTCTCTTTCTATCTGTGGATGGTAACTTAGCAACACACCAGGCTCTTCCCAATACACTCCTGTCCTTTTACCATCATTCACGTTTTGTTCCAGAACAGTTTCAAAATCACTGGTCTCTGATCACAAACTCACAGTTCATTCATGGGAAAATGAATTGGTATTTTCAAGGATGTAGCAGCAGCCTCAACACAAGACATTATGTTTATTAAATGATTGCTATGTGCCCCACACAGTTCTAAGAGCTTCATAGATGCCACATCATTTAATGCTCAAACAGCCCCATGGAGGTAGATGCTATTATTATTGCCTGAAGAAAGACCCTTGCTAATCCCAGATCACATACTAAATGGAAGAACAAGGATTTGAAATCAGGCAGCCAAATTCTGAAGTCTGAGTCCTTCATATTCCAATGCTGTATCAGCTGTTTTGGCCTTCAGTTTCCCTGATTCTGGCTGAGACCCCTGCCATGGCTACCCCCATTCTGCAGTCCTCTTGGAAGGAGAAACTATACCATTTTACTGAACTACAAAACTTTGCTCCATGGGTTCTGTGTCTTAAATGCAACCCTAGAGGCGAAGAGTCATTGTCTGACTCTTGGTCTTAAAATGGGGCAAAATATTTAAAGTGAGGTCATAACAACTTTGGGGCCTGCTATGGTTTAGGAAAGTGTCCCCCAAAGGTCCATGTGTTCAAGGCTTGGCCCCCAGGGTGGCTATTGGGAGGTGTTGGAGGTGTGGCCTAGTGGGAGGTCCTTAGGTTAATGGACACATGTCTTTGAAGAGACTGTGGAACCCTGATCTCTTCCTGTCTCTTTTTTTTTTTGCTTCCTGGCTTCTGAAGTGAATAGTTCACTCTGCCACACACTCCCTCCATGATACGTCACCCTCACCAGAGGCCCAAAGAACAGGGCCACTTAGATCTTGAACTGGAACCTACAGAACCATGAGCCAAAATAATTTTTAAAAAAATTTTTATAAGTTAATTGCCTCAGGAATTTCATTATGGTGAGGGGCAGGTGACTTATATGGGGCTGTAAAACTCCTGTGAGTTCTCTGGGCATCTATCTGTACCTCAGTTCCCACAGGAGGGCTCTGAGAGGAGCTGGAGTTTTCTTTGAGGCCTCAAGATCCCTATTTTGCTTCTCTGGTTTCTGCAGGTCAGGGAGTCAGGGCTGGGTCCTGGCTCACGGGAAGGTTAATGGAGGCTGGAATGACTGAAGAAGGCCTTTGTGAGCCCAGGCACTTCTGGGTTGGGTTATGGTTGATTTCTTGGAGGTGAAACATTTCTCAGATCCTCTAGAGAACAAGAAGGACAGCCCTTCATCCCTAGCCCTTCTTTCATCTGTGTCTTGTATTATCTTCCCCATTTCATTTCTCCTGGTTCAAATGTGTTTCATCACTTATCAGCTGTGTGGCCCTTGGACAAGTTACTTTACCTCTCTGTACCTAAGTTTTCTTATCCATAAAAAGGAGGCTAATAATAGTGCCTACTTCAGAGTTGTTATGGGAATTAAATGAATATTATTTATTTTAGACAGACACACATATGTGCAATGTGTACACATACATAAAATAGTGCCTTCCACATAGGAAATGCTTAAATCTGTTTGTTGGTGCTAGTATTTTTCAATGGAGGATAGGTATGGATTTCTTCCTGGGGCTCTTAAGTTTATGTTTGCTTTCCAAAGTGTAAATCTTTGGATCAAATATCAATGTTAGAAACCCTCAGTAATAGAAATGTACATTTCTCTAGGATATCCTGTTTATATAACCTGGAGTATATATATATATATATATATATATATATATATATATATATGCACAAGTATATGATTTTTGCTTAATAAGTAAAGGAGTTTTCGAATAGGCAAAGCTGCCTAAAGATGGGATAAACACTGACAGAAGGCAAAAAATGGGCACTTTCTGGAAGTATTTGAGCAAAGGTGGATGCCCTGTCAGTAACTGGTAAAGAAAGGTATCTCTCTTGCTTTGGAGGTCAGACAGGTGGTCCCAATATCCTTTGCTACTGGAATTTCCATTTTGCCACTAGGGGAGGGATGCTGACACTTTGGGTTACTCCAGAGTCCCCATGTCTCTCCCAGTGTCTGGCATCCAACAGGTGCCCAGCAAGTGGTTAAGGAAAGAGATGAGTGTATTCTAGTCCTAAATGTCCCTGCCTGGCCCCAGAGATGGTCCCAACCCCCTGCGTCTGACAGCATGAGCACGGGCCACTCCAGGACAGTGCCCTGGCCTGGCTCCGGATATGCACCATCACTTACCTTAACTCCTGGTTTAGCACTTTGATTTTTCCGTTTTCCATTAGTGAGTAGTTGGCTTGGATGCAGTTTCCTTTCTCAAAGCTCACTGGGATCTTCTCAATTTCGTACCATCTTCCAAGATACTGCAGAGACAACAAGCAGAGCAAAACCCTGTAGCTCTCTGGAGATCTGCGAGCTCTTCCCCATTGTTGTCTCCAGAAGCAAAGCTCTTTCCTGGGGAAACCAGGCAAAAATGGGCTGCATTGTTCCCAGCACCAACTGAGCAAGATATTGATTCAAATGAGAACAAGCACATCGGATGTGCGGACTCTGGTTGAATACTACATTCTATTCCTAAAGGGCTCTTTATTTAGATATGTTCTCAGTGTCTGTCCTACTTGGCCAAAATCTGAGTGAAATTTTAAACTCTATAAAAGGTTTTGGTCTGGATGATGGAAAGCACCTTTCATCTCAAATATTTCATGATTCTACAAGATATCTTCGAATTTTGTACAAAGGCAGATGTGTTGGCTGTGGGACATGAACACTCCAGAGTTGGTCCTCTTTCCTTGAATGACCCTGAACAGGGAGTTGGTCACAAAGCCTCCTGGCAGGTGCTCAGGAGTTGTAAGACATGAATCCTTTTCACGTACACTCCATTGACTTTAAGGAAGCCCCTGTGCCCAAGAGGGGGTAGGGGAAAAGGCACTCTCCTGCTTTCAGGCCCATCTTGCATAGAGACTGAACTAATTTACACCCTCTGCAGAGGACAGTTTGGCACTATCCAGCAAAACTAAAAATACATATACTCGTTGGCCCAGGAATTTCACTCCTGCTATTTAAAAAAAATGATGTATGTATAAGTTATTCATTGCAGTACCATTTGTAACAATAAAAGACAGGAAGCAGTCTAAGGGGCTGGATGAATGAGTGGTGGGGTATCCACCCATGGAATTTTATGATCCTCTTTTAAAAGAGTTATATGCAATGATCTCTGAGAGGTATTTAATTTAAAAAAGAGCCAGGTGCAAAATGGTGTGCATATTTAACTACTTTTTGAATAAAAATGAGGGGGAGAGCTTATTATATTGGCTTTCTGTTGTTGCTACAATAAATTACAACAATTTTAAAACACAGATTTATTATCTTATAGTTTTGTAAGCCAGAAGTCTGATCCTAGTCTCACTGGCTAAATCAAGATGTTGGAAACATTTCTTTCTGGAGACTCCAGGGAGAATGGATTTCCTCGCCTTTTCCAGGGTATAGAGGTTGCCTGCATTCCTAGGCTTGGAACCCCCTTCATCCATTTTCAAAGCCAGCTAAAGCAGGTCAAATCCTTCCACGGCTGTTCTCAGTCTTATTCCTTCAGCAAACCTTTCTGACCACGGCTCAGAAACTCTCTGCTGCTAAGGCGTTATGTGATTAGATTGGTTCCACCTGGATCTCCAGACTAATCTGGCCATCTCTAGGTCATTATTTAGTTGCATCTGCAATCCCTTTTTCCATGAAAGTAACATATGCATGGGCTTCAGGGATTTGGGCATGGCATCTTTGGAAATCATTATTCTGCCTATCACAATTTTATACATTTTTTTGTTTGCATATATATTATCTCCAAAAAGATAAACATAACACATAGTTTTTACTGGTTGCTCCTGGAAAGGGAAACAGAGGCACAAGGGCAGATGGGAAACTTTTCCTTGTATGCTCTTTAGGAATTTAAAAATTTTGAACCATGTGAATATATTTACCTAGTCAAAATATTCACTGAAATTATTTTAGAAATTTAAGAACGTATTAACTAAATTAAAGAGATTGAACTAACCTTCAAAAAGTCAGAACATGAAAAGAGAGCATACTGCAAACAGGTGGCACTATTGCTTCAGTCACATGGCTCTCTGCTCAAATACACGCCCACATTTATGACCATAAATTTCCCACCATTTATTAAACCACACCTTTCAATTAAAATCACTCGACAATCATTTAAAGAACCAATGAATAAGGTCAACTGGTTTCATAGGCATTCTCATCTCTTAGTACATTTAAAATAATTCTATCATGGTCCAACTGACTTCAAAGCTCCACGATTAAAACTAAGGAAGCATGATTCTCCAGAAAAGAAGTTCAGAGATGAGAAATTAATTTTCGTGTTATGCTTGCATGATTTCATATTATTTCTGTGAAGTCCTCTTAATTTTTTTGGGTCACAGTTTCTCTGTCTATATAAAGAGAATTCAATGTTTAAAAAGAATCCTAGAAAAAAAGAAAAGTAAAATTATCTCTGTTTATAGGTGACATATTCTTGTATATAGAAAATCCTAAGGAATCTTTAAAAAATTAACTTTTCAACTGATGAGTTCAGCAAGGTGAACAGATATAAGATCAATTTGTCAAAATCAAATGTATTTGTATGTTTGCTATGAATAATTTGCAAGTGAAATTAAGAAAGTTCCATTTAAAATAACATGAAAAGAATAAAATATTTAAGTATAAATTTACCCAAAGATATACAAAACATATACTCTGAAAACTACAAAATATTGTCAAATCAAATTTCTAAGTGAAAACATAGTCTATGTTCATGAATCAAAATATTTAATATTGTTAAATAGCAATACTCTTCAAATTATCTTTATTATCTATGCAATCTGTATGGCTTCTCTGCCTAAATTGATAAGCTGATCCTAAAATTTACATAAAAATACAAGGCACACAGAATAGTCATAAAAGTAAAGTTGGAGAACTTATACATTCTCATTCCAAAACTTACTACAAAGCTATAGTACCTGGGCATGATGGTGCACACCTGTAATCCCAGCAACCTGGGAAGCTGAGACAAGAGGATCACAAGTTTGAGGCCAGCTTTGACAATTTAGAGACACTGTCTCAAAATAAAAATCAAAAGGGATAGAAAGGTACAATGCTTTGGGTTAAATTTCCAGTTTTAAACAAAAACAAAAACAAAAACAAAACGAAACAACAACAACTATAGCAATCAAGACTGGGTGGTACTAGCATAAATGCAGACATGTAGACCAATAGATTAGAATTGAGAGTCCAGAAATAAACACTTGCATATATGGTCAAGTGACTTTCCATAAGGATACTAAGACTAGTCAATAGGGGAATTAACAGTATTTTCAACTAACCATGCTGGGACAACTAAAAATCTACATGCAAAAGAATGAAGTTGGACCTTACATCACACTACACACAAAATTTAACTTAAAATGAGTCAGACTTAAATGTAAGAGTAAACTATAAAATGTTCCAAAGAAAAATCAGAATAAATCTGTATAATCTTGGATTAGGCAATGGATTTTTAGGTATGACACCAAAACCAAAAGCAACAAAAGAAGAAAGTAGACAGATTGGATTTCAGTAATACAGAAACCTTTGTGTTTCAAAGGGCACATCAATAAAGTGAAAAATTCCACAGAATGGGAAAAATATTTGCAAATCATACATCTGGTAATAATAAAAAGGAAAACAACTCAAATGATGAACAAATAAAACAAGGCGTAAGCCACAAAATAGCATATTATTTGGCAATAAAAGAAATGGAATACTGATACATGCTGCAACAAGAATGAATCTTGAAAATATGTTAAGAAATCAGTCACAAAAGACAACATAGAGTATGATTCCATTTCTGTGCAATGCCCAGAATAGGCAAATTCACAGAGACAGAAAATAGATTATTTGTTGCCTGGGGAGGAAAAGCTGGGGAGAAAGGAAACATAACCATTAATGGGTCAGGAGTTTTGGGTGGGGGAATGATGAAAACATTCTAAAATTGTTTGTGGTGATGGTTGGGTGATCGTGAATATAATTAAAAAAACCACTAAAAGTGGAAAAAATGCTTTTAAAACTTGAATGATATTTTTGAATTAATCTCAATAAAATCTTTATTTTAGAAATTCTGTTTCAGTACTTAAAGGACTTTTGTAAATATAGATCAATTATAATTGTCAGAGTGTCTTGAAATTTTTATCCCAAAACTGAAAGGTA
This sequence comes from Sciurus vulgaris, assembly GCF_902686455.1. Lineage (NCBI taxonomy): Eukaryota > Metazoa > Chordata > Mammalia > Rodentia > Sciuridae > Sciurus > Sciurus vulgaris. Next base: position 78,499,194 of record NC_136470.1, on the reverse strand, counting down.
ACTCAAATTTCCTGGATCTTTCTGTAAAGCTTCTTTGTAGTCTGCCAGGGTTCTATGAACAAAGAGATCAGCCCTTAAAATATTAGTGGAACAAGTCAATGTAGACTTCAAGGTCCATTTCCTCTTCCTACCTCACCTGTGGGAGCTCTGTCAGGCCTGCTGATGGTGCTGTTGCCCACCCCCCTCATGCTTCAAGCTCTTCCCTCACCTTGACCTAAACCATTCCTGCTAGGTCCCAACACTCATTGATGCTGAGGTGTCAGCAACTGGTGGTTACTTCAGCATTACTCACACCAAGTGTGTAGTTTTGGGGGGGCAGTACCAGGGATTGAACCCAGGGGCCCTCAACTGCTGAGCCACATCCCCAACCCATTTTTATATTTCATTTCGAGACAGGGTCTCACTAAGTTGCTTAGGGCCTTGCTAAGTTGCTGAGACTGGCTTTTGAACTTGCGAACATCCTGCCTCAGTCTCCTGAGCTAGCTGCCTCTCTCTGCTGCTCCCTCTGCCCCCATCCCAGGAAGAAAGACTATTTATGGGGGAGCTGGTTTTATTAGTATCTTTTAAGTGAAGGTAACAAGAAATCCCCTTGGGGAGTTCTGGTCTTTCCTAGGTCCTGTTTGAGTAATGCTTGAGTTTCCTACCCTTTGGAAAGTTGGGTTTTGTATTTGTTAGCTGTGTTCCCTGGGAGGGAGCCTCTCTGTAGAACAGGAATAATAGTACTTAGCACCACAGTCAATGCCCCACCCATATCATACCAGCCCCACTCCAGTTCTCTTTAGCCATTGGACAATCACACACACTGCCAGCCCCTCCCTGACATTTACGTCTCTCTCCCAGAGAGCCTGGCCAATGCCATGGGAGCTCCTATGACCTGCTGGATCCATGCACGGGACAAGTCGAGGTGCATTCTATTGATTTTCTCAGAGGATCGCCAACAAGACAGGAACACTGTTGTTCACCTTTTATGCTTCTCTGCCATCTGAGGATCACTTTCCACATGCCCTTTCCCACATGTGATTCCTGGAATCATGGGTCAAAAACTCCCCATCCTGTCCTAGCCTCAAAGTTGGCTTTGGCAAAGCCCAAAGTAAGATAAATACTTGTTCCAAATCTTGCTTTGGAGATTGAAGCAGAATAATACAACTGAATCTGTAGAATGCTTATTCAAATAGGACATAGCAGAAGAAATGGGAGGTTAGCCTTTTACCACACCTTATACACGTCAAAGTTCTCCTGCACTGGAGGAGTCGGACATTTCCCAAGATGGAACGTCTGTCCTTCAGCGGCGGAGAAGAGGCCCAGAAGCGCAGAAAGCAGCAACAGCATTGTGACCATCTTGGGGCAGGCAGATGCAGAGGGAGCCTGGAATTGTGGGAAACAGAGCAGCTGGAGCCTCCAGGGACACACAAGGGCTGAGGCTGGTCCCTCAGCAGGTGGCCCTCCCCTCATCCACCCCCTGAGCTGCATCCTTCAGGGGAAGCCTCCTGATTGTCCACAGCTGAGACCTTCTGCCCAGTCATGGACCTCCAAGCACACACCTCCTGCCTGTATTAGAGCGTACTGGATGGATTTGCACCCCACCCCCACCTCATTATGCGTTTCCAGGGTGGGCAGAATGCCTGATTCTCTTTAGAATCATCCCTAGGACCTCAAAGCGTCAGGCTCAGTAGGTACTTGTTGAATGAACAGAAACAACATGTATGGGGGGATAAACAGAGGGGAAGCTTGAAGCCTTCGAACAGCCTGTGGAAGGAAAAAACAAAACAACAAAACCATGCACAACATTAAGTGTCCTACGAGATTCATAAGGGAAATGTCCCCTCATCCCCATGCACCTTTGCCTGCCCCAATCTTACCAGGCTGGCTGTTCTACCAACCCAAGAATGGCCTGGAAATCTTAACAGGGAGCAGCTTCCAGGGACCCCAGGGCTACTCTGACCTGGTTTGGATTCTGACTTTGCCACCTACCAAATATAATTGTGTCCAAATTATGCCTTACTTTCTTTGCCTATAAAGTAGGAATAATAATCAAGCCTATCTAGTGAATTTGTGTGAGAATTAAGTGAGATAATATAGGGAGAGTACTGAAGACAGTGTCTTACACAGAGTACATGTTCAAAAAAAATGCTAGTTATGGAGGGTGGAAACAGAATCCTATTTCCTAAATTTTATGTTGAGGATATTTTTCACAGAAGATGGGCATCTAACCAGAGAAGGACTGTCAGCTGTTGTGAAACTGTGCACCAAACATTTCAACCAAAGGGTCTTCCAGCAGCAGAGGCTGGCTTTGAGGAGGGGGAGGAGCGCTGGCTTCCCTGTGTCCGAACTCTGGGCCTCTGGATCTCCTCCCTGCTTCCTTTACTGGTTTGCTTCAGTTCTGTTCCCTTCCTCCTGACTCCCTGCCTGAGCTGCCATGAGCTATTTCCAGCTCTCTGCCTTTCTCCCTGCGATGAAGACAACTGAGTCAATGCAAGCAAAATGTTCTCAGATTTGTACATTTAAAAGGATGTGTCATACAGGAATAATTATAACCACTTTATTATGAGTCTCTAAACCTCCAAATAACTTTAATAATCAATAGCTTTTCTTCTGGAGCTTTTTGTTGCCTGGTTTTCAAAAGAACAGTTATGTAATGAGCGAAAGCTGCCAGCTGGGGTGGGATGGGAGGGGTGGCTGCTGAGTCTCTCTAGAGCAAGCCTGCAGCAGGACCACCTCCCTTAGTCTTTGAGGCTCCGTTTCCCATCAGCTTCCACCACTGTGTAAATAACTCCTGTCTTCTAACCTTCTGGAAGTTGGAGGGTTTGTGGATTTCTGGCCTAAACCCACAAATGTTTGCATCCATTTTCAAGAGATTCTTGGAACCTCAGGAGAGCTACCCAGAAGCCCAGGCAAAGACCTTGCCCAGAGCAATGGACTTTTACTTCTGACATACATATCCACATTTTATAAGGTCCCCAAGACTGGACAGGACCCAGCACCTCCCTGCCAGATGTGCAGATGGGGAAACTGAGGCCCAGCCAAGGGCAGAACTGGAACATGGCCCTGTGTCCAGCTCTCCACCTGTAGCCCCTGAACCATACTCTCTTTTTCCTACCACCTTAGGCTTGCTTGCCTCTGTGACCTGGAGAGTCCCACTTCACTATGCAACTGTGACAAAGTCAGTTTCCTATCTTATTATGACAAATGTCTTAATACAAAAAGTTCTCTTGTGGGCTGAAACACTCTTGAGCTCTGTAGGAGGATTTCAGAAAGAGAATAACTCCCCTTGATCGCATCTCTTCCAAAGACTTTTGGTTGCAGGAGCTTTATTCCTGTGGTTAAAACTTCTCAAGGGAGGAAGGAAGGGCTGATAGCATCCAGCATGGTTTTCCATGCTCCTTCCATTTGCATTCCCTAATACTGACTGTGTTTGGTAACAAATATGCATGAACTTGGGTAAAACACAAATTATTATGGCATGTATGTTTTTGCATCTCCTTCTGATACCCATAGGAAGATTATTCTAATGAGAAGTTTATTTCTAAAAATAAATATAATTTAAGCTGGGCACTCTGGCACTCTCCCTGTAATCCAGCAATTTGGGAGGTTGAAACAGGAGGATCACAAGTTCCAGGACAGCCTAGGCAACTTAGCGAGGCCCTGGTCTCTTGGGATGTAGTTCAGTAGTGAAGAAACCATGGGGTTTAATCTCCGTACCAAAATAAATAAATAAATAAATAAATAAATAATAAATAAAATTTAAATATTATTGTAACTGAATATTAAATAATTTAAAAAGTAGTTCTTCTAAAGGTACCCTGGGATACTAACTGGAAGAATTGCTGCTCACATTCATCAACATCTTCCTGGGGAAACCTGGCCTCCGTGTCTGAGCCTGTCTGCACTGAATCTCTGTACCATATCATCTGGAAGCAATCTGTGCTGATATTCTCCCTGGTACCCAATGAGGTAAATTTGTCCAGGTTACTTCCTGGTAAATTGTAAAGCCAGAATTTAAGTTCCAGTCTCCCAAGAGTACCTGGGTGTCATTCTGGACATAAATTCTGATCTCAAGGAAACTGAAGAACATTAAGGATGAGAGTTTGAGACTCAATGATAAAATAAACCATGTTTTCTGCAGGTAAATAGGTCTTAAAAACTCATTTAGCCCTGAGTCTAACAAGAACTGCATCTTTTGAACAAAATATTTTTGTACCATATTGCTGAATGCATTTTTTCCTCATATAATTAATTCCTATTGTCTCATTTCGTAGAGGAGGGCATAGGGAAAGAGAAGACATTGGGGTGAGTTGTCCCTGGGCTTGGTCTTCTCATAGGCCAGCTGCTTAGCACATTTGAAACTTTGTTTTCTCACCTTCGAAGTGGCACTAATTATACATACTACCTTGTAAGTTTGCGGAAAAATGAGATCAAGTCTGTAAAGGCACTGCACAAGCTTTTGATCAGTGGTAGTTATACTTTATAGCAAAAAGGGGCAATGGAAAATCAATCTGTCTCTATTTTAAGCATTATTTATCATAAGTGAAAATTAAAGCTATAGTACATACCTTTTTAAAAAATCAAGACGAAGGCAGTTTTCCACATGCAGAAACACCCAAACTGAGGGTGCTTTGTCTTGTGACTGGCTTCACCCATTATTTTATAAGCTTCCACTGGGTCATTGATGTCGACTTGTCATGCATGCCACACCCCCTACAGTTCAGGAAGGCTGGCCTAAAAGCTTAGCTCTGTATGAAATACAAAGATGGGACCTTGTGTCTGGCCCCTCCCCCAATTTCCTTCACAGCTGCTCCCTGAAGAAGAAACAATGAGATAGTGTGTGTGTGTGGTGTGGTGTGTGTGTGTGTGTGTGTGTGTAGAGAGAGAGAGGCACAGAGAGAGAGAGAGAGAAGATGAGAGAGAGAGAGAGGAGAGAGAGAGAGAGGGATACTTTGTGGATTTTTTAATTTCGTTTTTTTCAGAATGTACTTTTAGCTCCCACAAGATGAGTTGTAATATGCTTTCAAACATCTGGTATTTATTTTTCATTTTATGTAAATGAAAAATCAACAATCCCATTTCCTGAAATGGAGCAGGGACTCCACCCTATATAGTTAGTCCCTGGCCTGGAATGTGGTTAAGGTAACAGGGCCAGATTAGGAATCACAGTCAGTTTACTATGTGAACCAGGGCAGGTTCCTGCTTGTCTGGGCCTCGGTCCTCCCCAGAACTGGATGTGAAGGGACATACAGGTTCTGAAACAAGTGGGGTAAAGTGGAGTGCACCCAGGGTGTTCTCGGCAGGCCCTTCTCCGCACCCTTTATGACCCTTTCAGCTACATTCTAGGTAGTCAGGTACTGTTTGGGGATAGGGAGTGGGATGTGAACTTAGGCTTAGGGCACTTTCAGTTCAGTAATATTCTGACATCCTGCAGAGCAGAGAATACCACAGACCAGAAGATTTGGAAATTGGATGAGTGGAGGTCATCACTTCTGTCATGGGGATCTTGCAGAGAAGACTGCCAAATAGACTAATTCCAGTGGCACAGAGAATATTCCACCTTGATTTATATAGCTTAACTGATAACTATGCAAATTCACTCAGCAGATATCTGCCAGATCTTCAGGCCTTGCTGGAATCTTCCTACAAACTGTAGGTGGAAATATCAGGAAGCCACCTCAGACCCACATCTGTGTCTAACACACATCCTCTCCCAAGCACCCAGGGAGGTGGCAGACTGCATGCTCTCTAAGGACCCCCTCCTTTCCTGGGCATCTATGATTTCATAGAGATCCAGAGTCAAAGAGTATCAGGCATAATTCATGCTGTGAGGGGTTCCTGGGTGGGCAGTGAGAAAGGAAGAGCGCAGGAGACTGAACACATCCTCTAGGCTACCAGAGCCTCCTCAGGTCCCCTGAGACCTTGGGGACCAGGCCAGTTCATAGTCTCCTCTCTGTAAGCACAAAAGGACGGGAAGCAGACTGAAGGGTTATGGAAAATAATATTCCTAAAAGACAGCTCCCTGAGAAAACAGAGGGACAGTGTGACTTGAGAGGAGGGAGGGGAAACTGGCCAAGCATTAAACCTCTCCCAGTGCACCCTATTTTAATAACAACGGATCCTAAAAGGAAAGGGGCAATACTGAATGCTGGGCCCTAAACTTTGACCTTCTCCCATTGCAAATTAGTCCTAAATGGAAGCACAGCAAATATTGAAACTCTGGGAAACAATGGATCCACAGGAAGAAAAGCAATGGGCAAGATTTGTGCCCTATAAAACCAAAATCCCCTCTGTAATGGAGGGCCACTTTCACATCCGGAAATGTGCCCCAACAGAGCCCAAGTCCACCAATGAATAAAGGTTTCTCTGAATCCACTGATGGCACAATAATGGAAACCGTGTACTGCAGTTTTGACTGTCAGGGGCTAGTTGAGCAGGTTAAAACTTTAATTTAGGAGGGTGGTTGTAAAAAGGTTGAAACTCAGACCCCGACGGGTGAGAACTCAAATCTCGCCCATTGGTATTTGCTGTGCTACCCTTAGGACCAATTTGCCATGGGGGAAGGTCAAGGTCTAGGGCCCAGCATTCAGTATCCGCCCTTTTCTCCCAGGGCCCATTGTTCCGTGGTTAATTTCCCCTCCCTCCCCTGAGCCACACCTCTCTCCATTTTTCTTCAGGGGCTGTGTTGCAGGAATATTATTTTCTATAACCCTTCACTCTCCATGGTGTTTTAGCCAACTAGAATATGTCCTACTTTGTCCTGTTTCCATTCGGTGCCTTGACAGGTCATCATTAACTTACAGTGGGGGACTGAGTCTGTGAGAATCTCCTGACAGCTCTTCACTTAGAGCGATGAGAAGAGCACAGGCCTGTGAACCAGGACAAGAAGGTTCTAGTCCTGCTGTGGCAGCTCCTTGTCACGGCAACACACCTCTTCTGCCAAGACCAATGTGGTATCCACCTTCTTGCCACTTCACCATGCTATCGCTGGTGAAGTCAGAATTGAAGACAGGCAGTTAGTATAGATACATGATCAGATCAGACAGAGAAAATGGAAGCTGATTTGGGTCAGGGAAGTTGGAGATCTGCCCTGGAAGATGGGAATGTTGGTGTCTCCAGAGCCCTTTGATTACCAGGATTACCTGCCTATACAACCCCTCCCAAGAGTTTGTAGGCAGGGAGTTGTTAATTAATGCCTCTGGGCTGTTTCCTGCCTGGATCACTCCATTTGGCCCTTCCCCCTGCCCTTCTGCTTCTCACCCTTTGGCCATCCCACTGGCATCTCCTAGCCTGGTCACAGAAGCAGGAAGGAGAGAGATAAGGGGGAAGAAGGCAGGAGAACACAGAAAGTCTAAAATGTATAAAAGGGGCAGGATGCTCTCACCTTGGGGGATACCAGAACACCAGCTATGGTCCCCTTCTCCCTCCCGGGAGAATCTGTATTACTATTTTCAGATAAAATTTGCTTCCTATGCTTCTCTAATGTTCAAACTTCAACATTTGAGGAAGCAGAACCTGGCATCCATAACTGGAGGTATCACTGGCACTGGAAGAAGGCAGGACCCCAGGCAGGGCCGTGGGTCAGACAGGAAGTGAGGGGAGGGCCTGACTAGCCTGGGAACCACTGAGCCCTTGGATCCCTACACAAGTCTGCTTCTCTTTACGTGTTTGGAGCCCCCTGGCTGCTCTACTTCCCACCAGGGCCTGTGGGTCTCCTGGGAACTACCAGGACTTGCTAGGTTCCCATTTCTTTTCCTCTTGTGCCCTCACCATGGGTAAGGAGAGCCCAGTGGTGTGGTGAGGAAGGAGGGAGGAGGGTGCATGGAGCTGGCAGGGGGAAGGGTCTTCTGCTTTGCAGCTGTGGCCCCCAGGCCCTCCAGCCTCAGAACCAAGAGGGGACCACACTCCCAGTGAAGAGCATCTGCTGCTCTCTTTAGAGGAAGCTGCTTCTCTGGATCAAAAAATGCCAAACACAGGTTCTCCTTTCTGCACTAGGCTACTCTGGAGGGAATAATAAGGGTTGAGCAACCCAGAGTGTGATTATCAAACTACATTATGGTCACAAAGGAGGAGCTGTGCGGAAGCCAAGAGGCACAGGCTCCCCAAGGCAGAATTTGGAGGTTTTGTAAATTCCAAACTGTTTTCCCCATGAACTGTAGTAACCCACCACCAGGCGGAAGAGATGGACTCAAACTCCAGTGCATCCTGTCCCCAGAGCTTGTTTTTGACACAGAAGAATTTCATCCATGTGTTGTTTTCATGGTCCACCCATGAGCTTGCCAGCACTCGATCTAGTGGACACTTGGTGAATAGGATGGCCAGTGTCACTGGCACAAAATGACTGGTTTAGAAAGGGAATGTTCTGTGATTCCGGGGAGTAGTTTGTTTGCATGATCTCAGTGATCCGATGCTTTCACCAGACTGCAGGCCTGGTGTGTGTGGTGTGTGTGTGTGTGCTGGGTTGCTGCAGACCATCTAAGAGTCGAAGTCCTTGGGCTCCAGGAGAAAAGCAGCCTTTGGTGTTAAGCCTCCCGTGTATGAGGCTGCTGCTCTCCGCAAGGCAGCCTGGTTCCCTTCCCTGACTCCCTCTGTCTCTCCTCTTGTGCCCTTCCCCAGGGGTGGCCTTGGTGCTCAGCACCACCTGTAGCCCAGAAATAAATGACATGAGGGTTGAGTAAGCAGTCCCCTCACCAAGCCTCCACATCAAAAGGGCCCTGGGATTTGCTGGGTCTTATGCACAGAGTTTGGGGGAAAGTGAGGAAGAATGCAGGGAAAAGAGGAGACGCAAAGGAAACACAGAGTCATGTATTGGGGTCAGAAGTGAGCTTGTCTCTTGTTGAGCCCATATTCCTGTTTTAGGGAACCTTCTCCTGCTCCATTTTCTAAGGATTTGCTTAGACCCTGTGGCTCAGGAGGGTGACTCCTTCCCCACATTGTTGGAGAAGAAGGAAACTTTGAGGTAGACCCAGATTTTAAAACAAAATTAAAATTTTTAAGTTTGTGAGCAATTGAATGAAATTTATAACACTGGACCTTAAAAACATGAGAGCAACTGTCCTCACCATGGCCCCCCATACGAGGCCCCAGTGCAGCGAACATTCTGGGCACTTTCCTTGGAATGTTCTTTACCTAGAAAACTGAGGAGTTCTTGCTCCTGCTGGACCCGCTCTTGCTGCCCGCTCCTGCCTTGCTCTGCCCTCAGGACTCAGCCCAGCTCCCTACCTTCCGCAAGTCCCTGCTCAGATGTCACAATTCCTTAAAGGGCCTTCCTGACCTTTCAAAAAATAGTAACCTGGTCACATTACTTTGCCTGCTTCATTTCATTCCCATGATATTTCTACCTGAAAGTCACAACCCTTTTTATGTTTTCTTGTTACTGAGTTTTCCTACTAAATAAGCCCTGTGAGTGCAATGGCTCCCTTCTGTCCCTGCCTAGAGCTCCAAGGACATGTTTAATAAGTGTTTGTAAATTGAATAGACACTAACAAAGATTTCCATGGGTGTTCTAAGACATACAAAAAGAACTAGAGATAATATTCTAGATATTTCTATGTAAATTGATTTTCTGGGCATGTACTAGCCTGTGAGTTTCCATCTTTTTCACCTAAATATAATTTGTCTCTAAGAATTGTGGGTTATTGAACATGTGATCAACCTTCTTCAGCTCCACAGGAAAAGTATTTCCCTCAGCTTTGTCAAAAGACAAAATCACAATAAGTTCAAAGATATTCACAGCTTTTATCTGCAATTCCAGAGTTCTATTTTATAGAACAAATGTTTCAATGAGCTGAGCGGAGGAGGCTGGCTTTATAGACAGAAAAGGGCTGAGGACAGCCTGAACAAAAAGCAGATAGGTTTTTTCAGTTACTTTCCTTGTAAAAGTTGAAATTGAGGGGATTTTCTTATCATGCCAGCCCAAACTGGCCTGTTTGGGGTTTTGACTGTCTGCCTGTCTCTCTCTCTCTCCTGATTTCTTGGAAGTTCAGATAAACAACTTAATCCAGCTTGGTGGCCTGGACCTTCTGCATGAGTGTCCTGCTGAGGGTGAGGCTCGGCCCAGCAAACAGATTCAAGATCCTGGCAGGTAAAAGAAGATGCAAGGCACAGTTGGGATAAGAATTAACTTTTATTCCAGGGGCAATAGCCCTTAGTAGGTAGAGGTATTTGCTCCAGTTTCAGCCCCTAACCAGTTCCTTTTAGCCCCTAGTTGGTTCCATTTAGCCCCCTTCTCATAGACAGTCCAAAGAAAGAAGGCACACTGCCAATGTTTACATAAGTGGACACATGCTTACCAGCAAATGTTTATGACCTAGAGTACATACACTGACTCAGAGTGTTTCTGACCTTGGTTACACACTAATCATAACATAGCTGACTCCTGGCCTTGGCTACATACTAAAAACATAACAAAATATAACATTGCCCACAAAATTAATTTAACCTGCCAGAAGCCTAAGCAAGGGAGCCTAACCATAGCCATTTAGGGCCTGCTCCAACAATCTGCTCCTTTAGGATTCCTCACCTTACAATCTATGCATCTGAAGTCTTCTTCCATGATCCCTTAGAGAGGAGGGCAGAACCCTGAATCCACAGGCCACAGCAATACAAGCTGCAACAACATACAACCAAAAGACAAGTCCTATCACCTCAGATTACTAAAAAACACTGCCTGTTTCATCCCATATTAAGATGGCAATAAAAGTCTTTCCCAGCCATGTCCAATTGTCCAGGAACATGGTCTGGATTTGCCAGGGCAGTCCAGCAGCAGAACTCACAGGCACTTTGGTGCATATCCAGCAGGCAGAGGTGTTTGGGCCTCTGGTGTAGGTGTGTACCCAGTTTGCAATGGTTTGGGTGAGGACACACCTAGGGACAAAAGGACAAAGCAGTTACAGGTACTGGTACAGGTAAAACACATCCATCTAGGAGAATGCATGCCAACTTCGAGTCCTGGAAAAGCCAGTGGCCACCTGTGGAAGCTTCCCTGGGTGGTGATACCACACTCCTATAGCTTGGTCCTAAACTTCAGCAAGCTCAGTGCTCATCAGCACTGGAGAACTCATAATTGACCAAAGGGAAATACAAACATGCCCCTTAAAATCTGTGTCAAATCTGCAGGACCTGGCCAAGTCACATGTACCCAAGGGGACCATTTGCTAGTTACCCATGGCATTGCAATAGATCACAGTCCAACCTTTTCCCCATAGGGCTAACAGGGCTACCCAACAAAGGGTGCTCCATTGTCCAGGGCCATGTCCACTCCAGTTTGCCCAGTGGGAGCAGGCAAAAGAACATTCCCTTGCTTCCCAAACCCAGGCCTAAGCACAACATCCTTTGTTTCACCTGGACCTGTACTGGTGCTGCTATTCGGTGCAGCAAAGCTTCCACAGGAGCTGGTCCCTCTCACCGGGGATGCTCACTCGGAGCTCTCATAACTGCTCACAGGCACTGTGCCCACTGCTTCATGGAAGGTGGGTTGACTGCTGTCCTAAGTCCTTGGTTAAGCAGGCGCTTATATCTCTCTACATGCCTGCAGCCTGTGGGTGGCATGGGAGTGCAACTTCCATTGACTCTGTAACTGACTTGCCCATCGCTATACATCCTGGCCTATAAAATGAGTACCTTGGTCACTCTGTATCGTGATGGGCCAGTCATACAGGTCAACACTGTCAGGGAGCAGAATGTAATATGCTGATTTGTTTGACCACTGAGCCAGGCAAACAAACCTCTAGCTGTATCCACGGCCTTCAAGCAGCCCCTTCTGACCTTGGTAAAGGGCCAATGTAGTCAACTTTCTATTGTGTCAAAGGGATGTGTCCTCGTATTACCTGGTCATCCATGGCTCCAAGGTGTTGGGGGTACGGACACTCCTGAATTCAAACCACACATGCCTGTCAGATTTCCACCAGGGCATCCCACATTGAAGGCAGGCCTCATGTTTGATTACATTCCACATAGTCTTCACACCTGCATGCTGTAGGCAGCAATGCAACCACGTCGCCAAGTCGGTGAGAGGTGCCTGCTCTGAACACTATACCCTAGCTACAGCATTTGCTTCTTCATTCCCTGGGCTAGTCAGGGGGTCATGGCCACTGACATACCCGTGGTCACCTATTCCTAGTGGTTTAGCTTTCAGGGCTCTTGTCATAGAGTTTGGTGCCAATACATAACACTACTGTCAGCACATATCACTGTGGGGATATTTTATTTGCTATCATCATCATCTAGACAGTGTGTAGCTTGGCTTGCAAGCTACTTTGTCTTAAGCCGGTACCAAACCAGACAGTGTCTGTTTCCGGCTCCACGGTCACTGCCAGTCACCCAGGCAGTTGTCTGTGGCAAGAGTTATCAGTGTACCAAACACTGGACAGTATAGGGGCCTTACTTTCAAGATATGGGCTTGATTCTGGTTCACCTACATAGTTACAGGCCCTACTACCTCCTGAAGTCTCTTGGCATCTGCCAGCTCCTTGCATATCTAAGTCACAAGACTGTGCAGGATCAATAACATGTAGCACATGGAGTGTCTTGCCCCTGCCAGCTCCTCATCCCCTTAAATCTCACAGACATAACAAGAAAGCAGCCAGGGACTTTATTGTCTTCTGTTCAAATTATTTTCCCAAGTCCATCAATGCCACTTGACAGGCAGATCATACCTGGTTGACTGGGTTGGCCCTGCCGTAGCTCTCCATCAAGCCATCAGCTGCTACTATTTCATTTTCTGCATATCACTGTCTGGGCATGCATGCAAGAGTTAATCTTCCTCCTCCTCCTCCTCAGACTCCATCAGCACTACAGGGTAGGCTGAGGGATATTTTCAAGGTATGGAGATCCTCCTCCAGCAACCATTCTCTGACTCTCAAGACCTCTTTATCTTGGAACTCCCTCATCTTGGCAATTTCTGTTAAAGCTGCATTAGTTTTTGCTCTCAAAGCTATAGGAAACATGTATCTCATGGCCCCAGTGGCTGCGTGTGCTCTTCAGGCAGTTTCTCCATCTCATCTGTACCACCATGGCCAATTTTGTCCTTGGTTGTGGGCCAGTACCTGGGCTCCACTGCCCAGTTCACGATCCACTCTACTGGGTCCATGGTCACTGCAGGGCAATCAGAAGTCTTCCATATGCTCACATGGAACCCGTTCACAATATCCCAACTCTACACAGGAGTCCATGCTAATAGGGCATTGGCAACTGAGTGCTATATGCTATTCAGTGGCCATAGGCCCCTTCTGTCCCTTGGGGTTGATGCATCTCTTCCCCGAGGAACATCTTACTCACTATGCCAGATGTCATGCTGAGGCTGAGGCTCAGGTTCAGGAAACAGATCCAAAATCCTGGCAGGTGGAAGAAGATGCAAGACACACTTGGGATAGAAGTCAGCCTTTATTGGGTGGGGGGAGGGTGGGGGACAATAGCCCATAGCCATCCCAGCTCCAGCTAGTTCCAACTAGCCCAAGGCCAGTTCCATTTAGCCCACCATCAGTTCTGTTTAAGCCCCCTATTTATAGACAGTCCAAAGAAAGACGGCGCACTGCTGTTGGGTTACATCAGTGGGCGCATGCTCACCAGCAAACATTTATGACCTGGAGTACATACAGTGACTCAGAGTGTTTCTGACCTTGGTTACACACTAATCATAACATAGCTGATTCATGACCTTGGCTACATACTAAAAACATAACATAAAGAAACAAAACATAGCCCACTGGAAGCTTCAGCAAGAGAGCCTAACTATAGCCATTTGGGGCCTGCCTCAACAATGAGTAACTCTGTTTTGGTATCCTCTGTTAAGCCTAGTAGCACAGGATCTCAGTCTAAATCAAGGCCTCTTACAAATTTTATTTAACAACTCCAAATAGTTTTCAGCAAAGTGATGCTGCTGAAGTTTCTAAATATGAAATCTGGTCATCCCTCTATGTGTCCATTTTATCCCTCAGCATTGTGCCAGCATTTGTGGAACTGTAGGTACTAGACTAGTGTAACCAAGTCCCCATAATGAAATGATTGATGTTATTTGTTTTTTTTTTTTGAAAAGGCTTGAGTTATTTTTCCTAAAGTTTAAAAAATAGAGCACTTTTTTTTTGAAACGTACAGAAAATCTGAACAAACCTATCTTCATCAAAGATTATGGAAGTTGCTTGAACACTAAATTCATAGACTCCTGCTAACTCTACTAGGCACCCCTAGGGCCTAGTCATTTTGGGAACAATTATGTTTTTTCTTTTTCTTTTTTTAAAGGGATTTTGAGATAACCTTGTCCAGTTCAAACTGACTGAGGCCTCTGACTCATTCACTTGGGTCTACACTGGTGTCCAGTGGTCAACCTTTTGACATCAAAGGGCTAAAAACCCCACCTTCAGGTCATATGCACGCTGCCATTTTCTGAACATGCATCTACCAACAGTGGCGGACCCCCATAGGAACAGAGCTCCTTAGGGTTAAAGGATAAAAACTCCCAAGGGAAATAAGACAGCCAAGGCAGCTCTCACTCTAAAAATTAGGAGCTAACAAGTAAATCAACCCTCAGACCATAAACTAAAATAACGCACCATGAGACAGTTACTATGTGGTCAGTGGAGACATCAAGAGGCCAGTGCCAAGAGGAATGAGATCATTAAAATCAAACCCACCCAGGTCGGGCAATGATCTGCCCTGTTCCGAATCCCAATTAGGAACTTTCCCAGATGATAAGAAGCGAATGCCAGGAGGCGAGGGCTCATGTGTAGAATAGTCACTAAAGTAACCTGCATCTTTATCTCATTAGCATAGTACAATGCACAACCCCAAGTGGAGACTTAAAATGGTAAAAAGATTTGCAACATAGGAAGAGGCAGGATGAAGAAGAGTGCAGACATGACTAAAGTCCCTCCTCTACAGGTGATAACACGAGGAAACCACGTCCCTACCTTCCCTGTAAAAGCCCTAAAAGCTGTATGCCTTTGTCCTTTTTTTGAGCTAGCCTGGGTCTGTGCTGCTTCCCTTCTGCTCCAGCAAGAAGTCCCAATAAAGATCATTGTTCGGTGTAGTTGTGTCTTTATCTGATTCTTCCAATGGAGACAAGAACCCACAGAGCCAGTGACACTGAAGAGCCGTGAGGTTTTTTATGCAGGTGTACACTGCTGATCACTTTACCTTTTTTTTTTTTTTAAATTTCCCCCTCACCTCAGATCACCCTCATTCATTATTCTTCATCCCATAAATGCCCCAAATGCTACACTCAGGAAGGCAGACTCAGGTCTGGAGGCTCCTCCTCCTCACATTGGGTCTCCTGTGACTCTCTCCTGCAAAACTTGTCAATTTAAGTTTGTCAAACTGAATGGCAGGAAAAGAAGCCAGGTTTGGTGACACTAGGAATCACAGCATGGAAAAATCACATCTTTCTAGGTAGGGGTTTAATTTTTTTGTAACTGTTGGTAAATAGTGTATTTGGGGAAATCCTTTCTTCATATGCTTCTGGAATGTAGAGCCAGTCACGAGTTCTTCATATTATAAAACAAATCAGAGCTGTTACAGAGCTGGGGCCCTCTGAGAGACTGAGGCAAAGTGAAGAACTCCTCTTCAAATCCACATCTTGAGATCAAGTCAGAAAAATTTCAGACATGTTGCTCAGAGTAACAGGAATGAGTTTATTAAAGGGAAAGGGGACACTCTCAAGGGAGAGGGTGGGTCCACTCAGAGCAGAGAGGACTTCTCTTCTGTACTTCAGTTTTATTGGGAATTCCAGAGAAGTTTCCAGAATGTCCTACCCAGATCCACTTCTTGACTTTGAAGTTACAGCAGGGTGACATCAGACTTTCAAGTTCCCACTGTCATGGCAACTCTAGGTCATCTTGGCCCATGCTGACCATGGGCCTTGCTGGACTTTTACAGAGTTTATGGTTAGGATTAACAATCCTTATATCCCAGAGTTTCAGGATCTTGTCACAAAAGTCTCCTAGGTTCCTCCCATCAATATTATCTTGGGCTTGCATTTCTTCTGCAGTTAACAGGTAGTGTGCTAAGGAATGTGACATATTCTGTTCACTTAGTCCAGGCAGGGCTGCAGGTAAATTTCTTCTTGGAAAAGAAAGCATGTGGGGGGTTAGCACAGCGGGCCCATTTTATAGACTTATTCTCTTAACCTTGTGTTCCTACCATCTTCATCTGTCTGTCCCCCAACGGAGCTATATTCTAAACAAGACTTTATTTTGAATTTCACAATAACAAACATATGTTCTAAATTATTAAAACAATACCAAAATGTAGAACTCCTTCAGAAAGTGTGAGCGCCTCATAATTCCCCACCTCAGCAATAACCATTGTTATGCTTGCATTTATTTTTCTAGGTCTTCTGTACAGATCCTAATATTCTAAAAGTAACAATATCCAGCGTTCCAAACCTGAGTTGTGTAAATATCACAATGCATCTCTCTATATTAATACACATGGGTCTACCTCAGTCTACCTGCTACAAAACCTAACTTTTTCCTGAGAGTGCATTTTTTTAAAGGAGACAGCCCGTGGCTTTGTAGGAAAATAGTTCTTTGGTTGGGTGATCTTTCATCATATAGATGATTGCCTCAGTGCTTTCTGTAAGACCTGCAGTAAAGATGAAATTATTTTGGTGAACTCTTTGTGCAAGAAATAGAGAACTATTGGATCTCTTAAGAAAAGAAAAAAGTTCCAATGAAAAACTTCTCTATTTCTTAATAAGTATTTCTTTCAACTACCAGTCTAAGTTATTTTCTTTTGTCACTTAAAGGGGAGCCAGGCACGGTGGTGCCATACTTGTAATCCCAGTTGGTTCAGGAAGCCTGAGGCAGGAGGATTAGCAAGTTCAAAACCAGCCTCAGCACTTATCAAGGCCCTAAGCAACTTCAGTGAGAACCTGTCTCTACATGAAATACAAAAAAAGGGCTGGGGATGTGGCTCAGTGGTTAAGTGCCCTGAGTTCGCTCCTGCTACCCTCGGTACCAGAATGAATGAATGAATGAGTGAATGAATGAATAAATAAATAAATAAATAAATAAATAAGTGAAAGGAAAACGCTCAGCAGTACTTCTCACGTGCAGTCCTCAGGACTGTGAGGTTCCCGGATGCATATTCCATCTCTGAGCCTCAGCTTACACGTCTGCTCTCTGGTGCCTTCCTGGATAGTCTGCCACAGCCCATGCAGTGCTCCTCACTCCCACTGTGTTTCCACAGGGGGCTCTGTCCTCAGCTTGGCACCACGGTGTTCAGCATCACCATAGTGCTCCCATCTCCTCCTGGAGACTGTCTGGTTCTTCAGACAGGGAGAGCTGGCACCCTGCACTAACACCTGGCACATAACCAGTGTTTACAGTTATTGGGTAGATGGTTGCATCGAATAATAGAATGTTAATTCTAGAACTCGCAGGGACTATTATTGTGAAATAAAACGAAGTCACTAATGCTGAATCTTTCTGAGTTGGGAAGCTGTGAGAGGATGGCACCTGCATCTGCTAAGGTTTATAAGCTACAGAATGTTCTAGTAAAACTAGGATGAGTAACTGAAGTCAGTGTCCTCTGGCCTTCAACATCTCTCAACTGGGAGTACCCTCATTCACTCACCAATGGAGAATGGGTTTGCAATTCGCGATTTCTGCCCCTGACCAATGAACTGCCTCTGAGAATCACTATTTGGTAATAAATCCCCTGTAAAACTCCTCTCCTGCATTTGCCCACGTTGGCCACTATTCAGGGATTGCCCTGATTCAGTGTACCACAACTGCAATTCTTTGTTTCCCAAACCAATGCTATTTCCTTTGACCTCTGTGTCAACCCCCCTTTTTTTTGTTTAGTAATATTATGTACTTCATGGTTTATTCAGATGTCCTCTTTCCTTCCTGCCCCTTGTGGTCACTTCCTGTATGACTAGGAGCTGGAGCCAGTTGAGGGTTTGTGGTGCCAAGCATCTGGTGAACAGGAAGCACCTCAACTGTTGGAAAACAGAACCTGATAAAGCATACAGGAAGACAGGAAGGCAGGAGGCCTGGGTCCTGGCCTCCACTCTGTCACTGATTCATTTATCCATTCATTCAACAATACACAGCAACCCTACATGAGTACTAATACGTGTTTGGGCACTGTTCCAAGTCCTGTAGTGAGGAAGAAGAAAGACAATGTCCTATTCCTTGTGGCACTTTCCAGAGGACAGTCAGTCAGACTGATAGACAGGAAATATTTATGGAAGAAGATGGTGACATGGCTGGCAGTGGAAGAGTGGCTAGTCCAGGTTGGTGGCTGGGAAGGGCATCTTAGATACTGACATTTCACTGAGTTGTAGATGACAAAAAAGGACCCAGTCATTTAAGGATTGTGAGAAGGAGCATCCCAGGAAGAAGAGCCAGTGCAAAGGTCCTAAGGTGGAAACAGGCTTTATGTCCTCAAGGGACAGAAAGACTAGTGTGCCTGACATAGAGAAAGTGAGGAGGAGTGTGGAGAGATGGGGAAGGAGCTGGGTAATATCTTGCTTTAAGGAATTTGTATTTCATTTCAAGTATAGTGGGGAACCATTGGGAGGTTTTAAGCGAGAGCATGACGGGTCATTCAGTTTGTTCTGTCAAGATGGATTGCAGGGTTCTTATAGAGGATCAGCTGAGAAGCTTTGCAATTATTCAGGGGACAGCAAATAGTGGTTGGGCCAGAGCAATTGTAAAGGAAATGGAGAGAAGTAAATGGATTGGGATTACTTTGGAGAACAGTGAACAAGACTTCTTGATGGATTAAATGTGGAAGATGGAAGAAAGCGGGAACTATAAGACTGACTCCTAGATTTCCAGGTTTAACAGAAGATGGAAATTCTGAAGCTAGTGATTTGGGAGTCCTCAGAATACAGATGGTCTACAAAGTTACGGGACTGAATGGGGTCACGAGGGAGAGCATACAGAAATGGAAGAAATGGGCGAATTCCTAGTACCTTCTAACCTTTAGAAATTGAGCAGAGGACAAGGAGCCAATAAAGGAGACCAGAAAGAAGAGAGGCTGTTTGGCATCACAGAGCCAAGAGAAGAAATGCTTCAAGAAGGAGGGAATGATCAGCTTTTGCTGAGAAGTCAAAGGCTTAAATTCAAGAAGTGACCATCTGATGAATAAGTGACCCTTATTAGGTGGTGACCCTTCGGCCGATAGCAGTTGTCTCTGAAGTAGTGGGTGGATAGAAGCCCCCCCACCCCAATTTGGGTGGGTGAAGGAGAGGAAGAGGAGACAGTGATACTCTCTGAAGTTGAAGGAAAGTAGAGAAAATACTTAGTAGATGAGAGCATACATGAAGTTTAAGGAGCGGTTAAGAGTACGCACAAGGGAGTGATGCAGCAGAGAAAATCCTGACGTTCAGGAGATGGAGGTGAGAAGGCAAGAGAAGCCCTGTGGGAGGGCACAGGTTGATCTAGAGCACAGGTGAAGGTTCAGACTCTGAGAAACAGAGGGTCTGTATAGAAACAAAAGAGGAGGCAGAGAGTAGGTGCTCAGATGCAGGAGCTGTGGAGGTCTGGGGAAGGAGCAGCAGGATTTTCTCTTCATTGCAATGGTGGTCACGTTGCTTATCTTGCTGGGTTGGGTTGGAGATGAGATGTGCTGGAGGCATGGGTCTGCTCTGATCATGGTGTGTGGGGCTTCTCTGAACACATCCAGAGGGCTGTTTACACCTGCCTTAACATCTGCTTTATTCCATAAGGGACTCAGTGGGCAAGGCACAGAGTTCAATGTAGAACTGATGAGAATAAGAGCTCCTAACCATGGAACACTGCACACAGGTGCTGGCTTGGTGCCGTCTGTCACCACGTCTCGAAAGGCAGGAGATGAGAAAACTGAGGGGAAGAGGAGAGGAGGAGTCACACCAGCTTTTTCTCAAGTGATGCAGTGAAAATCTAAACCCTAATACAAAACCATACACTTAACCATTATGTCTGTTGTCCCAGCAAGGAGAGAAAGGGACAGAAGGGGTCAGTAGGAGATGGTCAGGGTCACTGCCCTTAGGTACATACTGCCCACCTCCCCCAGCAGAGCAAGGGTGATATGAACTGCTTGTTAATTCCTGAGAAACATCAGGGCCAAGTTTTCTGTAGCAGGTTGGAAGCTAGTATTCTAAACTTGACAAAGCCCACCACAAAGCAGAGGAATTGGCTCCATCTGTTCAGTCCACAATGGAGCACTGCCATCAAGTTCCAGCAGCTGGAACATCTGCAAGCATTTACCATTCACTGGTTGAACCCTCAGTCAAGTTTTTTGTGGTCTAAGTTTTTCCAGATGTTTTACTGGGAAATAATCTTTGTCCAGTTTTGCTTTCTGTATAAAGCAAAGTCATGAATACCCAGAGGGCCAGCAGGGCTACCTCCACAGCTTCCATGTGGACAAAATTCAGTCGGGATTTTTAAATGCAGAAGCAGCAGGATTTCTGTTTGTTATTAATTTTCTAAAATAATAAATAAATTGGTCCCCTGTCTAGGTTCAGCAATAGGGAGACAAGGCCTGTCCTTACCTTTTATTTACTGGGGGAACTTAAGAGAGTTTCCCCAGCTTTCAGCAGAAGGTTTGGCAGAAGGTTGTTTATAATATGGAATCTGTGGACCCTATGGGAAGTTGGCTGGAATTGTCTTTTTAAATAATTGAATTCCCTTTTGATCCTGTGTCTTTTATGCATTTATAGATTTGTTTTCCCCAATGCCAAAGGTGACCATGGCACAGACAAGGGTAGGAACCCTGCCGAGGATCTCTGGGGCCATTGTTTCATTTGATATCTGCAGTCTCCATTCACTTATCTCTGGGACCTCAACTTCTTTTAAGCAAGTCTATCTGATTATGTACGAGCTAAGTGAGTCTCCTGATGCAGGGGGAGAGGTTGATGAATAGGGAGCAATGCGACCATCACATGTGGAGGCCAGTGGAGGGAGAGATACAGGCTCTTGGGTCTCACATGCTGCCATTGGGTCTCACAGACGGCTGCAGCATCCACAGACTCTTACGTGGGTTTGGGGACCACCACTGAGAGGCAGCAGCAGTCTGCAACCTGACGATGTCTGAAAACCATGTGCTGCTTTAGAGAGAAGAGAGGCAGGGACAGAATGGCAGCCAGATGAGGACGGAAACCTGGACATCCTTCTACCTCCTGTGTCATTTCCATATCTGAACACTGTTTCTGACAGCAAAATGTGATGCTAAAATAAATTCTGGGAGAAGAGGAATCAAATGTGAACCTGACATTTAAAAGTACATTTATTCCATTGAGAAAAAGACCTCTTATGTGATGTCACAGTTGATACCAAAACAAGCATTGAAGTCTCAGGCTGCAGCCCCAGCCACCATTGTGCAGCTATCACCCGGCCTGGAGCGTCTGCTGGGCTTATGATTCAGGCAGGCTCTTTGTGCCCCAAAGAGATGTTGGTTTTGTCCCAGAGGAACAAAGAAAACATTCTGCCTGAGAGAATGGCCTTCAGGATTTTCCTGGTGCAGCGCTGGAGAGAAAACGCTTTTATTTCTCTCTGTTCCATGGGGAGAGTAGAAGTAGGGGCACGTCCTACAGTCTTCAGTTGTGACATTCACATAAAGACACTGGTGGCAGAGCCTCTGGCACCCATGTTTCCAGGTGGAATAGTTCAACCTTTAACAAAAATGGAAAGGAAAGAGGAGGGGGGAGAAGCAGCTTCCACTAAGAACCTGCTGAGTGACGCCCAGGTACTATCTGGGCGCTCTGTGTCACTTTGCTCTTCCGTACAGCAGCCCTCAGGTGTGGTGTTGTCCTTATACTATGTTCGCCTTTGAGCCCACTTCCTTCAACATCTGCATGCAGTCAGACTCCACATCTGTCCATCTGGCCTCTTAATTGTCTACTTCAATCCCTCTCCCCTTCCCTGGTGGCAGTGCCTTAGTTCAGGCCACCATCTGATTTGACATGAGCAGGTACAAGTGTCGTTAAGTTCACACTGTGTGTCAGAGCCTTAGTGGGAATGGCATATGGATCTGAGTCTTGGATTGAAGGAAATTTCTCTGTTGAGTCAATTTGGAGACTTACTGAGATTTCCCTGAGACTTTCTTCTGTCTCCCCCACCCCAGTACTGTTCTCAGAAATCAATGTTTTATTAAATTGATGAAGACTTACTGAGTAGTTCCTCAAAGGACCAGGCATTTTGTAGATGCCAGGAAGATGTGATATACAAAATAAATTCCTTGCCTTTGTAGTTTGTTATTCTATCTCCTTTTCCCTCTGAATAGTCACTTTGGTCTCCTGCCTACAGTCTAGGTAATGATCCCTCTCTCACCTGGAACAGAGGGTTGCCACCTGACCTTTCTAACACAAAGTTGATATGGCCATTTGCCAGACAAACTCCTAAAGATTCTGAGTCCTGCTTCTTGTCCTCAAGTGTCCTGGGCGACTCCTTTCTGCCCTTCCAGAGACCAGAAGTGGTTTCTTATGTACCTCACTTCTCTGGCCCTCTCCTACCAAGAAAAGAACACAGTATAGGATCCCTTAGCATATCAGGCACCCAGTTAAGTGTACTGATCTGGATGCCTTGGAAACACTGGGGGCCCTGGTCCTCAGGACAGAAAGCCTGTTGACCTGAGTTAGACCAGGTTTCTTTCTAACTTTGATGCCGTGGTCTCTCAAGGATATGTGACTTACATACATTTTGCCCTTGACCATCTTTTCCCTAGTATTTTCTGTTTCTTTGAACTGGACTGTTTTGCTAGAGTTAGAAATAACAACAATTCAGGAAAACAAACAAATTCAACCTTTAAAAGCAAAATATGTATAAGAAAGATTTGGCTCAGTGAAACTGCTTCAAATAGGAAAATTTCCATCATGAATAGACCTGTGATTTTGTTAGAAGGGCCAAGGAGGGGCTCATCTGAAGAGAGCCCGGGGCCTGAGGGAGGTCCCTTTCCCACGGCCCTAAGGGATAAATACATTCTCTCTCTCTCTTTTTTTCTCTATAGTGTAGTCTGAGATTGTCTTTAGGTTGTCATAGTAACTGTTTCGGGTTGAAATCTTCCTTGAGATTTATCCGAACTCACTCTAAAGAATCCAGTGAATCACATCATGTGCAGCCAAAGGAATGGGATAATAATTAGAATAAGTTATACTCCATGTGTGTATAATATGTCAAAATATACTGTACTGTCATGTATATCTAAAAGGAACAAGAAAAGAACTCAGCAAAGGACCTAAAGATCTAGGCTTCGAACTAACTTAACCCTGCCCACTCTTTTTTTGGAAACCAAGGATTTCCAGAGGCTGGTACCTCCAATCCAGGAAAGGGACTAGATTTCCCAGGACTCCCATTTTAGGAGCATCATTTGAGAAACTGTCCAAGGCCTACTTAGGGAATACTTGAAGTTGTGTTACAGGACTGTGGTGGGGTGGTTGGGATTCAGCTGAGGTCCTAAGAGATTGGGCTTAGAATTGGGGAGAAGGAGAAGGGGAAAAAGAACTAAAAGCAAAACAAAAACTCAAACAATAGTACAAAGGAAGCACTGTCCCCATGTGCAGATGGAGTGGCGAGGTCAGCCCAGCCCAGGTCGCTGTACCAGGCCTCCCACGGCATCAGTGTTGAGCTATGAAGAAGCCCATCTTGGATCCAGGAGGGTGTGGAACTGGGAAAAGGTCCAGGGAATAATTGACACATTAGGACATCCTGCAGAGTAGAGGAATACACACAGAGATTTGGTAATGTATGAGGAGATAAGTGGAGAGCACTTTCTGGTCCTTCTCCAGGAGCCCTGCAGTGCAGACTGCCAAATCCGTGAATTCCAGTGGCATAGAGAACATTCCAGCTTGACTTATATAGCTTAACTGATAACTATGCAAATTCAGATATCTGCCAGATCTTCAGGCCTCGCTGGAATCTTTCTACCAGCTGTAAGTGGAAATATCAGGAGGCCACCTCACTCACATCTGGGTCTAACACACATCCTCTCCCATGCACCCAGGGAGGTGGCAGACTGCATGCTCTCTAAGGACCCCTCCTTTCCTAGGCATCTATGATTTCATAGAGATCCAGCATCAAAGAGTATCAGGCACAATTCATGCTGGGAGGGGTCCCTGGGTGGGCAGTGAGGAAGGAAGAGCGCAGGAGACTGAACACATCCACTAGGCTACCAGGGCCTCCTCAGATCCTCTGAGACCTTGGGGACCAGGCAGTTCATGGTCTCCTCCCCATGGTGTTTTAGCCAACTGGGATGTGTCCTACTTTGTCCTGTTTCCATTTCGGTGCCTTGACAGGTCATCATTACTTACAGTGGGGGACTGAGTCTGTGAGAATCTCCTTCCAGCTCTTCACTTAGAGCGATGGAAAGAGCACAGGTCTGTGAACAAGAAGTTTCTAGTCCAGCTGTGGCAGCTCCTCGTCACGGCAACACACCTCTTCTGCCAAGACCAATGTGGCATCCACCTTCTTGCCACTTTACCTTGGTGTGACAGGGATGTGCTACTGGCTCAGGAGGAAGGTAGGACCCCAGGCAGGGCAGTGGGTCAGATAGGAAGTGAGGGAAGGGCCTGACTAGCCTGGGAACCACTGAGCCCTTGGATCCCTACACAAGTCTGCTTCTCTTTACGTGTTTGGAGCCCCCTGGCTGCTCTACTTCCCACCAGGGCCTGTGGGTCTCCTGGGAACTACCAGGACTTGCTAGGTTCCCATTTCTTTTCCTCTTGTGCCCTCACCATGGGTAAGGAGAGCCCAGTGGTGTGGTGAGGAAGGAGGGAGGAGGGTGCATGGAGCTGGCAGGGGGAAGGGTCTTCTGCTTTGCAGCTGTGGCCCCAGGCCCTCCAGCCTCAGAACCAAGAGGGGACCACACTCCCAGTGAAGAGCATCTGCTGCTCTCTTTAGAGGAAGCTGCTTCTCTGGATCAAAAAATGCCAAACACAGGTTCTCCTTTCTGCACTAGGCTACTCTGGAGGGAATAATAAGGGTTGAGCAACCCAGAGTGTGATTATCAAACTACATTATGGTCACAAAGGAGGAGCTGTGCGGAAGCCAAGAGGCACAGGCTCCCCAAGGCAGGATTTGGAGGTTTTGCAAATTCCAAATCGTTTTCCCCATGAACTGTAGTAACCCACCACCAGGCGGAAGAGATGGACTCAAAGTCCAAGTGTATCCTGTCCTCAGAGCTTGTTTTTGACACAGAAGAATTTCATCCATGTGTTGTTTTCGTGGTCCACCATGAGCTTGCCCAGCACTTGATCTAGTGGACACTTGGTGAATTGGAAGGCCAGTGTCACTGGCACAAAATGACTGGTTTAGAAAGGGAATGTTCCGTGATTCCGGGGAGTAGTTTGCATGATCTCAGTGATCCGATGCTTTCACCAGACTGAAGGCCTGGTGTGTGTGTGTGTGTGTGTGTGTGTGTGTGTGTGTGTGTGTGTTTATGTGCTGGGGTGCTGCAGGCCATCTAAGAGCTGAAATCTTCGGGTTCCAGGAGAAAAGCAGCCTTTGGTGTTAAGCCTCTAGTGATTGAATCAGAACCAGCTTTGGAGTTCAGTGAAAGCCCTGAGCCATGTGGAGAGGGAAGGGAGAGGTGCCTGCATGATTCTGGACAGGCTGTTCTGTGGGATGAAGAGGTGAGGCCCTCATGCAGGTCAAAGCGGACCTGGGACTCAGACCGGTGCCTGCAGTGGTGGTGCTTCTTTCCGTGCTCGAGATTGCTGCTGTCCCCAACTCCTGCCTGTCAGGCATCCTGGTTCCCTTCCCTGATTCCCTCTGTCTCTCCTCTTGTGTCCTTCCCCGGGGGTGGCCTTGGTGCTCAGCACCCACTGTAGCCTGGATACCAACAAGGAGGAACAGTGAGCACTCCCCATACTGAGCAGGGCTGTATCAGCTGCCTGTGGGGGTCACATTTAAAACTCGGGAAAAAAGAAGAAGCAGAGGAAGACCAGAGTGTGACTTGGGGTCAGAAGTGAGCTTGCCTCTTGATGGCTCCACATTCCTTCCTTTGGGGCTCCTCTCTTTCTCCATTTTGTTACAGTCTGCTCAGTCCATGTGATTCAGGTGAGACTAACTCCATATTCCACCTTCCTTGCAAGGAGCAGCCCATGTCCCAAGCCTGGACTATTCCTGTGGGGACGACCCTTCAGCCAGCCAGTCAGTCCTCCCTGAATGTCTCCTGAGTCTTTCAGCAAATATTTTTTCTTCATAGTTCACTAATGGTAAGAGTCATGTAAACTCAAGAGTTCCAGGGATCATTTTAGCATAATATATCAGATAGACCCTTTTTGAGAACAAAGTAGAGGAAACTTGAATCCATTAGAACTTCCAGTTGCTGAACAAGGAATTGAAAAAGGAGAATGGAAGTGAATATCTGGACTGTGTGGTGATGCTGACAACACCTGGGGACACAAGAGCTGTGGGCCCTGAAAGCCAGCATATAATTTGGTTCAAGTCTGAAGGCCTGAGAACCAGGAGCTCTGATGTCCAATGTGAGGTGGACATAGCGCGAGAAAATTTGCCCTTTCTCTGCCCTTTGGTTCCGTTCAGGCCCTCAACAGAGTGGAAGGTGCCTGCCTTGAGGGGAGTCTGCTATATTCAGTCTACTGACTCAAATGCTCATCCCTTCCAGAAACACTGCCCCCCACAGAAATAGTGTTTTCCCGGATATCTGGGCATCCATTAACAGAGTTCAACTATGATGTGGGATATGAAAGATTAAGGTCATTCTAGACTTTGAAGAGTTACATTTTGTTTTATTAGGTTTCCTCCTGTCCTAATTTTCAGTAGCAGTGGGAAAAAAAAAGGTCACCAATCAGGTAGGAAAACAATGAAGGAAAAAAATTAGCTTTGTGAGATTGTGTTCTTTCACTTTGGTCTTTTAAAGAATGCTTCTTAAAAGAGTGTATAGGGAAGGAAGGACTTTTATCTGTAACCCCAGATCAAATCACATTTTGAAAGAAAAGCTCTTTCCCTGAGGTACCTCAACTGTGGTTATGAATTGGGCAGTAGTGAATATACTGGGATTTATTTTTAATTTTTAAAAAATTAAAATTTTTTAGAATTTTATTTTAATTATCAAACAGTTATATAATTACTGGGGTAAAATATAATATTTTGATAAATGTCTATAATATGGGGTGATTAAATCAGAATAGCAAATCCTTCACCTCAGGTCATCATCATTTTTTGGTGGCAAAATCATTTAAAATTTCCTTTTTTTAGCAATTTTGAAATATAAAGTGCATTATTATTTATCATAGTGACTATTCTGTGCTAGATCACGGAAGCTTATTCATCCTAACTGAAACCGTGTACTTTTTATCAACATCTCCCTTCTAGCCATCAACCAGCCCTCACCTGGAATTGTATTGAATTGAATTTACCAGAGTTAACCAGTAAAGTTAGAGAAATTCCAGTGGGTATTCCTAAAATTACAGAGGGGTAGGTAGACCAAAGAGTGAAAGAGATGCTGCAATTACATCAGAGTTCCTGCAAGACCTTCTGATGGTGAAGTGGAAAAGTTGAGCCAGCTATGTCTGGAGACCTCCTGAGACTTGGTTCTAGGAGTCTGACCTTCTGAATAACTTCCGTGGATAGCCTGGTTTAACTCAATGGTCTTCTCTTCCTGGGTGTCCCTGGCCTGTCCAGGTGTTGTGACTGCCCACGCCTTCTTTAGGATTACCTTGCTTTGTAAGCTCCCCACATGTGCCTGGAGGAATGGTGTAAATAGGATGTTCCCAGGTTACTTTCCCTCTCTTCTCTTCCCCTGGACCAGGAGTTTTGGCCCTGAGTAGCCAAGTTTCTCTGTCATTGGTTTGTTATTTATATTTGCTCTGCTATCATTACGCTAGTTTTATATTTTGAGGACTATTGTGAGAGAAGGAAATATAGATGTTCCCTCGTTTCATTTTATGCCACTCTATGCTGAATGTATAAAACAGCTCCTCTCTGTATTTCCCAACACTGCACAAAAGCAAAGTTTTCATTTGGTTGTATCTTCTAATGTTTCTGCACGGGGATCAGACTGTGGACCAGAGCCATTCCATATTCATTCCACAAAGATCTTATTAAACACCTACTTGCTGGGTGTGGTGACTCACCCCTGTAATTCTAGTGATTTGGGAGACTGAGGCAGGAGAATCACAAATTCAAAGCCAGCTGACAGCATAGTGAGGCCCTCAGCAACTTAGTGAGAACCTGTCTCAAAATAAAAAATAGAAAGGGCTGGGGGTGTGGCTCAGTGGTTAAGCACCCCTGGGGTCAATCCCTAGAACAAAACAACAATAACAACAACAACAAACACCTATTTGTGCCAGCCATGTTGATGTTGGGAAAACTGCACTGACTGAAGCAGACAAAATTCCCATCCTTCACAGAGCTTCTGTTCTAGTGGGGCCAGATGGCCGAGAGCCCTTGCTGCTGTTCGCGTTCCTTCATTCATTTGTTCGTTCAGGCAGGCATTCATTCAATAAGTAAGTACTGAAAGTCTACCACAGTGGCTTTGTCATGTGTCAGTTTGGCTAGGTTGAATTACATTTCCCAGGACTTCCTTTCCTATGTGTTCTTGGGTGTAAGAGTGGTCCACAGACCGATTCTTGTGTGAGATTTGGAGTGGGGAAGGAAGCAACAGCCATTCATAGCTCACACTGTAGCTTACAACATTGTCATCTATCTGTTGGTGGCCTCCAAAGTGGGCAGCAGTGACCAGGCCTGAAACTGCTCCACCTGGCTCTCCAAGTCCTGGGGCCAGCCATGAGCATTTAAATCTCCATCACGAAGGGAACCGTTGTTTGGCTCGCTAGCCATCCGCGCCTCCCAACTCTGCTCCACTCTCCAAAATCCCATTCTCCCTTATCTGGCATTGCTGAGTCCCACCCTGCTGCACTGTGCACTTATATATAGCACTTATGATGAATATTCTACTTCTTTATTCATCCAATGAATATTTTAACAAGATTCTCCCATGGCAGATGTGCCGCCAGGTGCTGGGAGTACAGGGGAAAACAGAAGAGTTTTTGCCTATTGGAACTTACAGTTCAATGCGGGAAGGCCAGGCTAAAAGTTCAAGCAACAAACATAGAAATTAAAAAAAAAAAAGAGAGTGGGACCATGTGACAATTAGAACAGGTAAGAGTGAACGGAAGGTAGAACTAGATAAGATGGATGGGAAAGACCTTTTTATCAGATGTATTCTCACATATTAGAAAGTCAAAAGGCTATGGGCCCATTAAGAAGCAGCATTCTTTGAAGAAATGTTCATTCATTTGGAAACCACACTGGAGTATTTCTTAAAGGGAACACGAGTGGAGATTGAAGCTAGAAGTCTAAAAGACCCCTGTTCTGAGGACAGAGTCAATAATACAAGATTCAACTTGATGCTGGACATCATGGCACAACCCTGTAATCCCAGCTACTCAGGAGGCTGAGGCAGGAGGATCCCTTGAGTCCAGGAGTTCAAGGCCAACCTGGGCAACATAGCAAGAACCTGTCTCAAAAAAAAAAAAAAAAAAAAAAAAAAAAAAAAAGATTCAGCAAGGAGAATGGGAGATGCTTTGTTCTGACAATTAGGGGGAAAATACAAGAAAAGCAGGAAAGCAGATCCTTCAGTGAAACAGACTAATTTATTTAAGAATGATCCCAGGTCATGCTATCAAAAAATTCTCAAAACAGGAATCAGGTGAGGCATGGGATGCAGGATGGACCCTAAGAGTGTTGTGGAAATGATAAGACGGCACTTGGAAAGTATGGGAAACTTTGTTTAAGCCAGCGGGCCCAGAGGACTCCAAAATTCTGAGCCCTGATCCACAGTTTCTCACAATATTTATAGGTTATTTGATGTCATCTTAGACCTATCCTATCATTGGGGCTTTTTTTTTCTATTTTTCAAAAAAAATTCCTAATCTATGCAGCTGAAGGCCTGTGCAGGGTCCCTAACATAAAGCATGCTCACAGAACAGAGAAGAAGAAACAGCTCTCTTCACAGACATCTACTACATTTCAGGAGGGTGTAGTCAGACCTTTAGGGCAGTTATTGACAATGCAAAGGGTAGGGACCCATGGTTAATTAGGCTTCCTGGAGAAAGGCTATGAGAGGGGAGGGGAATTGACCCCTTCCCCAGGCATTGGACTCTTCCCAAAACATTTTTGTAATTTCATTTCACAACCAGGTCTGGTTTTGCCATCATAAGAGGACATGCAGGACACACTTGGGGCAAACAACTGGGGATAGATGTGAGTGCATGTGTTCACATGTGCAGAACACCCACTAGACTAGTCCATTATGGGGCAATGAGGGAGGGGACAGCTTTGCATATTTTCTGACATTGCTCTGGAACCTGGGATGAATCTACGTAGACCATTGTGAGCACTAAAAATTACCTGATCAAGGGAGTTGGAACTGCTCCCCATTAGAATCAGTTCCCTCCCTGGTCAGGAGTTCTTGGTGGCCTTGGAATAATTTATGTCACCAGACTGTAAGGACCATGAACTTATTCCTCTTGTGTCTCCTTACAGCTCTGAGCAAAGGGCTGCATATCCAGCTAGAGATTCAGTACTTACTGAGCCCTGGTACGTAGCTGTTCACCTGGACCAGGCTAGCTTCTACAGCTTGTAAGGCTGGGGTCTGCAGCGTGGACTCAGGACACAGAGACCTCAGTGGAGAATGATGTGTCTTCTTCCAGTGTTTCTTATGACGCTTCTAGGTCCATTGGCTGGTCTTGAATCCAGAGGAATGGTGCTCCTCAAGTTTGGAAGTGTGCATATGAGAGGAAGAACTCAAAAAATTAGGAGAGAAGCCAGTGTGATGAGGAACAGATTAAAACCCTTTACTTCTCAGATGAAGACATTGCTTTCAAAACAAGCATGAAATCATGTTTTGGAAACTCTTAACTTCTTACTGTTTTGCTTGCGGGGCAATTTCAGTGAGCTCCCAGAGCTATCTGTCAGCTTGTTCAGGTTTGCTTTAAGCTCTTCTACCTAGGTGCTGGCCTGCTGATAGGTTGCAAAGAAAACACAGAAAGAAAATCCTCAGTTTCCATTTTATTCGAAGGTTCCTAACTTGCCCAGCAATCTGACCTTCCCTTCCCGAGTCAGCATACCCAGAATTTCCTGTGGTTCATTTACTTCAAGGAGATTAAATAGTAAACATTTCACGAATTCCAATTAGGCAGGTTTTTACATACATGAACCCAAGCAAAAGCCTCAGTTCTCACCTTTAACAACAATGATTTTCCTTAGTCTTCCTGTCTGGTGAGAGTTATCAGAGTCTTAGATATCCTGGCCTCTAGTGTGACCTTGTTACAATCCGCTCATCTTGGTTACTAATGGCCTTTACTTGACATAAAGGAAATTATCTGTTGTGGATCAGGACAGCAAAAGAAATAATAGAAATTCAACCAACAGGGAAACAAATATGTGCACATGTAAAGTTTCAATTAAGGTCACCAGTCTAAAGCTTCCAGTCAAAAAGTATGTCAGAATCTTTGTTCTCTGAAGAATCCTGAGCAGAAACACCCTAAGCATCAGCCTCAAGTCAGCCTAGGGGAGCCTCCCCAAGCCCCCAGGGAGAAACGACAGCCTGAGCTCCTGCCTCCAGCAAAGAACAGGCCTGCTATGTGGCTTCTGTTTTGGACTCAGAGGCCAAGGCCTGGAGCAACCTGGGCTCACCATCCCACCCTTCCTAGGAGCTGGAGGAGGTTTAGCTCAAAGCTCAATATTTATTGCATGAAGCACTTAAAAAATTCTTGTTATCCAAAGCCTATGCCTCAAGCCTTGGAGAGGATTACAAAGGAAGGTTTTCTCCCTTCAGTTTATTTCTTAGGAAATTACCTCCAGCTCTGCCAAAGCCACAAAGGCTGCAGAGACTCCATGGTGCCTCCATGCATGGGACATTTAGCTATCCCACATGACTTTTTCCATTCCCATTTCCTGAGGAGGAAACAGCAGACCTGAGGGATGGACATGGCCTGTCCTTGACCTCTCAGTGGCCCTGTGGGAAAGGTGCCAAGTTACAATTCCCGGAACAGGCCTGGGACTATGAGCAGATGCTCACTCTTTTGCTCATATCTTCTCAGTTCACATTGGGCCACCATCTGTCAGCTGAGGGCAACAGTCCTGCTGTCCAGGTGTTTTGCTTTCACCCTTGCTTTGCTACCATTTTTTTCCCTTCCATCTATCCACCCGTAAATCCATTCATCATTTCTGTACATCTGTACGTATGTCCTCCATTCATCTATCCATCTTTCTACCCATTAATCCAAAATTAATACTTACTATATGCCAAGCTCTGTACTAGAGACTGATAGTAAGATGGGCAAGAACAGTCTCCACCCTCAGTCCTGTGCTGTAGGGGCAGACACATGCATACATTGCTAATGTGGTATAGATGTTGAGCTGTACGTTCGAGCAAAGGACTGTGGAAAGAAGCATCACCTCCAGCTGTCACTGCCTGAGTGGACTTTCTCTTTAGGTAGCCCCTATGACTCCTGCCTCCTGGTGTTCCTACCCTTATGGGATGCCTCTGTTGAGGGCAGGTGGGACTTCAACAGAATATGGCAAAAGTGACAGAATGTGCATGATCACATTATTGTCATCTTGCTGCAGTCTCTCAGTCTCTCTTGCTGGCTTTTAGGAACGAGTGCCTATGTCCAGGAACCTTCCATGGCAAGGACCTGCAGATAGGCTCTTGGGGTTGAGGGCAGCCTCTGACCAATGGCCAGCAAGAGACTGAAGCCCTTAGTCATATGGCCCTATGGATCTGAATTCTACCACCTCCAGTGAACTTGGAAGTGAATCCATCCCCAGTAGAGGTTCAGGTTGATTGAGCCCCAGCTGACACTTTGACTGCAGTTTTGTGAGACCTACACAGGGGACCCAGATAAGCTGTGCCTGGACACCTGATCAAAGAAATGGAGCAATAATAAATGTGTGTTTTTTTAAGTCACTACATATGTGGTAATTTGTTACATAGAGTAGAAAAAAAAAAAAAAAAAAACTAATATGCCTTCGGAGGAGCGGCCCTCAAAAAAATGAAGAAGCCTGGAAAGGGGACAGCAGATTGGGTAATGCCTCTGACCTCACGTTCATTCATTCACTTGTTGGGCAAATATTTACTGGGTATTTTCTATGCACTTTCTAAGCACTTGGGCTATATTAATAAAAGATAACCACTCTTTTTTTGAAGTTTATCTTCCAATCAGAAAATACAAACACGAATTTACTAAGTTTATTATATAGTATGTCATTAGATAATGACAGTTATAGAAAAATAAATAAGGGGGACTCAAAATGCCAGAAGGTAGGTTAAAATTTTTAATAGGTATCAGAGTAGGTGTCTTAGTCCACTTTGT
Source organism: Sciurus vulgaris (assembly GCF_902686455.1). Classification (NCBI taxonomy): domain Eukaryota; kingdom Metazoa; phylum Chordata; class Mammalia; order Rodentia; family Sciuridae; genus Sciurus; species Sciurus vulgaris. The sequence continues at coordinate 78,465,947 of NC_136470.1, read as the reverse complement.
GCTGCTATAACAAAAGACCTGAGACTAGGTCATTTACAAAGAATACAACTTTATTTCTCACAGTTCTGGAGGCTAGGACATCCAAGATCAAGATCCTGGAAGGTTCTGTGCCTAGCAAGGACTACTCCCTACTCTGTCCAAAGGGTGTCTTGTTGATGTGTCCTTCAGGGGTGACGATGCCTTGTCCTCACATGTCAGGGGTGATGGAAGGACAAAAGATGCCCAGTTAGTTACCTTTGGTTCTTTCATAAGCACTAATACCACCCATGAGGGAATAGCCCTCTTAACCAAATTACCTCCTAAAGGACCCCCTCTTAAAACTGTTGCATTGGGGACCCAGTTTCAATATGAATGTTAGGGCACAAAAATATCCATGGCAGCAGACCCCACCGAGAAGGCGACATCAGAGCAACACCTGGGGAGGTAGGCAGTGTTACACAGAAAACTCCAGGAACCCTTCATGTGTACAGTCCTGAGCACAGCTCCAAGGTCAAATCCTGTCCTAGGCAGTGTGTGGGCTCATAATCATTTTCGTCAACCCCATCCTCCATCATGGCCACTCTACTGCCCAAGTCCTTCCTGCATCCTCAACATCACCCCTCTTCCATTTCCCAAAGCCACCCACCAAGCATCTTCACACCTCTGGAATATCCTTCTTGGTTTTGTTCACCTGACAAAATGCTTCACCTCCCTGCTCATCTCACTGGTCACCTCTCCTGCAGCAGGCACCCTCAGCAGAGTGCTATTCCCCATGCCCCTCCTGTGCCCACCCTAGTATGTATTTACTGTGAGATTTCCACTGTTCACACACATACCTTACATACACATACCTTTGCCTGTCTATTGGAGAGATTGTGGGCTCAGTGACGGCAGAGACCTTGACTTGTTCTTGGCTGAATTTTCAGAGTCTGGTGTATTATAGGTGGTATTTTTGGGAAAAAAAATAGTTGGATATCAGTTCTCTTTGTTTATCTTTCTCTTTCTCTCCACTCTGCTTACCTCCACTTTCTCTGCACAACTTTTTCTGCACCTAAATATTTTCGGTTTCTCAGTCCATCTGTTTCTCTCTCACACACATACATCAATGTATACATGTGGACATTCACACAAATATATACAAAAGTTTCTTTTGAGCATCTGTCCTTCCAGGGCAGTGAGGGAGATGGTGATTGGGAATAAAATGAGGGGTGCATTGGGGTAGGCTGGAGGTAGAGCAGGAACCTTTACCTCAAGGGAAAATCTAAGCTATACGGATGGCTCCTTGCATGTGTGTAAGATTAAAACAGCAACCACATTATTATCTACACACCCACAAGTGAAGGAAGCTCATTCTTCTTACTTTCATGTCTTTCAGGATGTTGAGCTGCATCCCCAGTCTCTGCTTTATCAGTCCCCAGTCATGATAATCAAGAATATCTCCAGAGATCCTCAAATGCCACTTGGGAGGCAGAATCCTTCCTTCACCCCACCAGCAATGTAGCCCGCTTCTCCCAGGATCTGAAGGCTCTTGGTCTGCAATGTTTAGGCAGCTTCCCAAGCGTGAAGTCCTACAGGGTACATCAGAGGTCAGATCAGAAACTTTTGCCCGTTTTGATCCTTCCCTAAGTCCTGGGTCTGAGTCTGGCCCTTTTAGATCCAACGCTGATGTCTGGGACTTCTAGTAGCCCACAGGGCATCTTTGTGCTGCCCCTTCTTCTGGAAAGACTCATTCCAAGACAAAACATAGAGCTTGCATTTTGGTCCCTATTCACCAGCTCTGCCAGGCTGCTTTGGGCAGGGCATAAACTGTACAACGATATAACCATATATTATAGCCCTGGATACATCTTTCCTTCTGCCAATAAACAGTGGAGTGGCACCCATGAGTTGTTTTAAAATCGCAATGACCTATTCTTCTCTAACACATCTGTCACTGAGGTGCTGGTGTGGGTACGAGATTTCTCTGTGAAGCATCAGACCATTCTTGCCAAATGTAGTTCATTTTGTAGCAAAATCTGGCCACTGTGCAGATCAGACTGGACTAGACTGGACTAGAAGAAGGAGATTATAGTGTTTCGGAAATACAGGTAGAACTCAGAAGACATCCCGGATGGAAAAGTAGTCGATAGAAGACTTTGATGACCCATGCTTGCAAGACAATTTCTGGGACTTGGTATGACAAGAGTACCTGGAACTATGAAAGGGAAATCTGACCACACAACTGGTCTTAGAAGACCTCATCCCTTTATTATCTAGCTAGCTTAATCTGGATCCTGCTTAACTTGTGCAGGCAGCTGGTGGTGGTCTAAGTGCAAGATTATAGCATGATACCTAAAGCGTTGCTTAGAAACGTTAGAGTACTTCAAGGAAGTCTAAGTCATTTCTGATTTGGTTTGTTATTGAGAGAGAGCAGTTGAACAGGGTTTGATTTATTTTTCAAATTCTACTTTGGGGTCAGTTTCTTCTTCAGCTTGGGTCTGGCCCTCTATATAAGATGCCACGCAGGTTCACAGTGCAGCCATAGACCCTGACGCATCCACATCTGGCTTCCTTCTGTGGGAAGGAGAATGATGGTGACTTCTAAATGCTCTTCATAAGCAGCAATTACCTTCAGAGAGGAATGGTTTCCCTTTTTGAGTACAGAGCCCCGACTATGATGATTTAAAAGTTTTAATATTTAATTATGTATTGCAATTAAAAATAAAACCAATATTATGTTAACAGCAGTCTTGCTGTTGGTAGCTTCTGTCTGAAATTCTGGCAACTTCATGCTCATAATCCTCCTTGCCATGGAAACCAAGGATTGGAGGGAAGAATTAGTTTGCCTCTGATTACTTGTGACTGTCATCAGTGATGATAATCAGCAAGGCAGAAAGACCAAATGATACTTGTGGGAAGCCCTGAAAAGGGCCTGGGAAACACGTTCAACTGAGGATACACAAGAGAAGAAAAGCCACTGAAAGCCACATAGATAAAAGGCTAACTGACTTAGTCATCAGAGCAGTGCCGGTTAAAATAACAAAGAGATAACACCTTACACCTGCTAGGTTGGCTGATGTTAGGAAGCTGAATAATGCCAAGTATTGTGGGACTGAGGGTTTAGGAAACTTGAACTGCTGGTGAGGTGAGGTCCCAGCACAGCCATTTGGGAGAGAACTGGGATTTAGTGAACTTAAGCATTCTCTGTGACCCAGCAATTCCTCTCCTAGTATGTCTCAAAGAAAATTTCGTACAGGTCCATAGGGCTCATGCAGTGGATATTCACTGCAGTGTTCTTGGTGGAGCAGGAGACAATCCAAGCATCTATCACTGCAGTAACAGAAAGATGGATCATGATTTAGGCACATCTTGAAGTGCTATGCAGCAATCAGAAGTAAGAGATTACTTACATGTATAATGACATAAACCAATCTTTAAAATACAGTTCTGAGTTTAAAAAGTAAACTAAATAAGATAAAAACTATACTACCATTTATATAATTAAAGCATATGTGTATCAAACAATATATTTTGTAAGAACACAAAAAGATCCACATTAAACATATTAGAAAGTTTACCTATATAGGGGACAGAAGAAGGAAGGAGAATTGGAATTGACATAAAAGGCAATATATAAATAAAATAAGAGGTGGATTTGCATGGGCCAGTGATGACAGTATTGCATGGACTGAAAAAGGCAAGGAACCGTCTTCCCTAAGGTAAAGCTCCAGAAAGGAATCCAGCTCTGCAGATCCCTTGATTTTAGCCCTGGGAAGAAAATTCAGTAACTGGAAGATAATTCAAAGAAATGGGCAAAAGATTTGACTAGACACTTAATCAAAGAATATACATAAATGGCTAAAAAGCACATGGAAATACTCAACATCATTAATCCTAAGGAAAACAAAAATCACAATGAGATGTGATTACATACCCCCTAGAATGGTTAAAATTAAGAAGACTGTACCAAGTGTTCGTACCATATGGAACCACAGGATTGCTCAGGCATTGCTAGTGGGAACACAAATAGTATGCCCCTTGGAAAATTGGAAAATAGTTGACAATTTTTTAATGAAGCTAAACACACATGAACCATATAACCCAGCAATTCCACTCCTCGGTATTTACCAACAGAAATAAAAATATGTCCACTTAAAGATCTGCTACACACATGTTGATAGTAGCTTTATTCTTATTGACCCAAACAGGAAACAAATCACATATCCATCAATTGGTGAATAGATAATATATGATAAACTCATACAATGGAGTATTACTCAATAACAAAAAGTAACACATTAGGGATTTTTACATAGCAGATGAATCTCAAAAGCATTAAGCTAAGTGGAAGAAATCAAACACAAAAAAACCTACATATTGTATGATTCCATTTACATGACATTCTAGAAAAGGCAAAACAAAACAAAACAATATTATAAAAAGCAAATCCTCTCTACAATATCCCCAGTGGATCTGTGGTTGCTGGGTGTCCCAGGATAGGGGAGGGACTGGGTGGCAGGAGGGGGTTTGTCAGGGGTGATGAACAGCTTTTTTTTTTTTTTTTTTTTTTTGTACTGGGGATTGAACTCAGGGGCGCTCTACCACTGAGCACGTACCCAGTCATTTTTAATTTTTAATTTTTGTTTTATTCTTGCTAAGTTACTTAGGGCCTCACTAAGTTGCCCAGGCTGGCCTTGAACTTGTGATCCTCCTGCCCCAACCTCCCTAATTGCAGGAATTACAGGTGTGCACCACCCTACCTGGGACAAAACTATTCTTGATTGTGGTGATGTCTTCTCAAGTGAATGTATCTGTCAAAACTTGTTGAATTGCGCTCTTAACAATTTTAAATTTTATACTATTAGATAACACCTCAATAAAGATGATTAAAACATGGACAGGAATAGCTGGGCATGGTGGTGCATGCCTGTAATCCCAGCTACTTGGGAACGTGAGGTGGGATCAGAAGTTCAGGTCCAGCCGGGGCAACTTAATGAGACTCTGTCTAAAAATAAAAATGCATAAATAAGAGCTGGAGATGTAGCTCAGTGGTAGAGTGCTTGCCTAGCATGTGTCATGTGTGAGGCCCTGGGTTCAATCCTCAGTACCACAAAAAAAGAAACACACACACACACACACACACACACACACACACACACACACACACGAGAAATAAATGCTTCTTGGGAAAAAGAAGAAGAGATAAGTTAGGAGTTGAAGTGTTTCTGGGTGAGGAGAAGGAAGCAGGGAGAAAATGAGAACCAGAGAACCAGAAGAGAAGGAAAGACAAAGACACAAGAGATCCAATGGCTCAGTGGTAGAGCAGTTGCTCAGAATGTGTGAGGCATTGGGTTCCATCCCCAGCGCCACAAGAAATACAGACAGGGCAAAGCCACCAGCAGCATAGAGACACCCTCATAAACAAGAGGTGAAGAAAGAAAAACAAGTGCGGCTCCTAGAAAATATTATAAACTGTGATAGAATCATACTTACTATTGTTACTTTTTGGAATATCAACACTAAAAGTCAATAAGTTTCTTAACTATATATAGTAGCACCCAAATTTCACTTTGTAAGGATCTACCACCATTTTGATAACTATGGTCTTGCAGTAAAGCTCAAAGTCAGAGAGTATAAATTCTCCAACTTTCTTCTTTTTCAACGTTGCTTTAATTATTTGCAATTCTATACAATTTTTTTTTTCAAATTTGCTTATTAATTTCAACCACGAAAATAACAAAACCTGTTGGGACTTTGAGGTTGTACAGAATGTATAGATTGATTTGGGGAGAACTGACATTTGAATGACTGGGATCCTTTTTACAAGAGATCTAGCTGGCCTCTGACATGGGATAAGGATGGTCCCTCCAACATCCCCAGGGGCTTGGAGCAGGTCTTCCTCCTCACTCTTCGAGGAGGGTGCTTGCTTCTTCCAGAGCAGCCCTGATCCATCATCCAACAGCCATGACTGTGAGGGAGAGTTGAAGCTACCTCCTCTTTCTCCCGCCTTCTATCCCGCTCCCTGATCCCAGGTCGCACAGGGCACATCTCCCCGCCTCACTTTAGATCTTTAAAGGCTGTGGTCACATGTTCCTCTGAACCATCTCTCTTTTAAGTTAAATATTTCCTGCTTCTTTTACTTTCCCCGCAGGAGACGGTTTCGGGCCCTTCAGGCTCCCTGCTGCTGCCCCCACCCGGGGGCTCTGGTTGGTCAGGCTCCCTGGGGATTGTGGTGCCACACTCAACAGTCTCTGGAGAGACTGGTCACTGTTGGGTCCCAGACATACTATTTTTCCTAAAGTGGCCTAACCTTCTCTTAAAATGGTCTCCCTCCACCTTTTTTTTTTTTTTTTTAACAAAGAGCTTTTAAAATTGTGGAATATAACAGATATATAATAACATATATTGAATAAAATGATCCCCTAAGAATTAACTGTCTGTGCTGGCAATCTAAAAGGACGTCACATTTGCTTCAGATTTGTTAAAGAAAATGGAACTTCACAGCTATAATTGAAGCCCTGTATGTCCCTGCTCCGCAACTCCTTCTCTCTCCCCTGAAGAAACCAGAATGAGTTTGATATTTATTTTTCCCATGCATATTTTTATTGTCTAATTGTAGGAACCAGAAAATAATAGTTAGCATTGTTTTTCATGTTTTAAACTTCATATAAATTGTGACACATTACATGTATCTTTCTCTAAGTTTTTGAGATGTGTCATATTGATTCATTTTTACTACTATTTAGCAATCCATAGAATTTTCTATAATGTGTTTATTCATGCTTTTCTTGATGGGCATTTATGTTGTTTCCTATGTTCTCCTTGGAAGATGATGTTGCAATAAGCATTCTCTGGAGCCAGTAGCTGTGACTGGAATGGCTATGTATGTGCATCTTGTCCTTTACTGGACATTGTACATTGTCTTTTCTAAATAAACCTGTGGTCAGCTAATTTTATCATAGTAACTCCTATTAAGAGAGGTCTCCCCCTCGTATTCAGTTTTTAAAGAGCCAACATCATATCAGGGCATGGTGGTACCCACCTGTAATCTCAGCTGCTGGGGAGACGGAGGCAAGAGGATCACAAGCTCGAGGCCAGCCTAGGCAGCTTAGTGAGAACCTGTCTTAAAAGAAAAGAAAAGGACTGAGGTTGCAACTCAGTGGTAGAGCGCCCCTGGCTTCAATTCCCAGTACTGTATGCTCAGCACTGGGCATATAAAGTGGCAGGTCTTTTGCTTCTGAGAAACAGAAATATATGAAGGCAAATCAACGGCAGGGCAGGGTCTGTGAATAAAGTGCTCCCTGATAAAGCTCCATAATGATTTGTGACCAGCTTCTGATTGGATGCTTGTTTTGCTACTTAGGAAGGGAAGAGAAAAACGAAATGTGATGACCACGTGCCACATGCCTGCAGCATCTTTCCTTCAAGGATCATCTCCTTCAATTCTATAATTGTTTACACTTGGTAGTGCTTCATAACTTGCAAAGTGCTTGCATGCATAGTACTAATTGCTTTCTGTAATATCTCTGGGAGCCGATAGGGGTAGGGAGGGTACCCGTCATCATCATCCCCACTGGGGCTGAGGCCTGGAGGGTGAAGTGAATTGTGCCACACCCCAAGGCCAGAAATGACAGAGCCCAAGCTAGAACTCCAGTCTGTGTTTTCCCAACCTATCACTGACCCCCCCACAACAGGACAACCCTGAGGGGACTCTCTATCTGCCTTTATATCAGGTTGAAAGACTGGCATGTGGTCAACAGAAGTTCATTCTGTGAAGCCAGGGCTCTCTCTCTTTTTTTTTTTTTGGTTCTGGGGATCGAACCCATGGCCTTGTGCTTGTAAGGCAAGCACTCTACCGACTGAACTATCTCCCCAGCCCCAGCCAGGCAGGGCTCTCTTGACAGCCGGATAAGTGCTTCCAGTGGCTCCCACCATCTCTTGCTCTCCAGGCCTGGGTACTCACAATCCCTATGGGAAAGAAAGTGTGTATCCATGGTTGGAAGCACTCATTTTCTAGAAAATCTAGTCTTTTTGTTTGTTTTGTGGTACTGGGGATTGAATCCAGAGGCCCTCTACCACTAAGTCACACCTCCAACCCTTTTTAATTTATTCTGAGGCAGGGTCTTGCTGAGTTGCCAGGTTGACCTTGAATTTGTGACCCTCTTGCCTCAGCCTCCAGAGCATCTGGGATGACAGGCATGCGACACCACGCCTGGCTAAAACTAGTCTACCACATTTATAAAACAGGGCTCAGATAGCTGGAACTCCTCACTGGTCCTTGACTGCATCTCCCCTTTTCCTCCACTGAACCTCTGCTTAGTTTACTCCCCTGAGAACTCTCACTTCCATTTCAACCTCACAAAATCTGGCCCATACCCAGAATAGCCATCACATAATTGAAGAATAAAGTCAACAGGTGGATACTACCTAACTGAAGACTTACTGTAAACCTGCAGTAATTAGGGCGGTACAGTATTAGTGAAAGAACAACCATTAATGGAACAGCATGTAGAGCCCAGAAATAGACCCACATAAATGCAGCCAACTGATCTTGGATAAAGTTGCAAAGGCAATTCAATGGAGACAGGATAGCCTTTTCAACAAGGGCTACTGGAACAACTGGACTTTCACGTGTAAAAGAACGGATATAGATACAGATCTAATGCTTTCATAAAAATTAGCTGAGAGCGGACAGTAGACTTTGGTGTAAAATGAAAAAGTAGCAAGCTTCAAGAAGATAGCAGAGTAAAATCAAAGTGACCTTGTGTTGGCAATGACTTTAAATACATATTCCCAAAAGCATGATGCATAAAAGAGAAATTGGTCAGTTGGACTTGATTAGAATTAGAAACTTGTGCTCTATGAAATGCCTCATTCAGATAATGAAATGATGAACCACAGACTGTGAGAAAATATTTGAACAACAAATATCTGATAAAAGACTCTAGCCTAAAAACAAAGAACTCTTAACACTCAACAGTAAGAAAAAAAAAAAAAAAAAAAAACCCTCAATTTGAAAATGGGAGGAAAATCTGAATGCCTCACAAAAAATGAGACCAGATGATACAGTGTATGAAAAGATGCCAAATATAACATGTCATTGTGGAATTGCAAATTAAAGCAATGAGATAGTACTATGAACCTATTAAATGGCAAAGATCCCAAACACTGACAACACCAAATATTTGGGAGGATGTGGAGTAGCAGAAACTGCATTGCTGGTAGGGATGCAACGTGATAGAACCATTTTGTTAGTTTGCTAGGGCTGCCATAACCATTGGCCTTCCCATTTCAAAGGCTGGTGGCTTCGATTTATTTTCTCACAGTTCTGGAGGCTAGAAGTTCATGAAGGCATGGGCAGGTCGATTTCTTCTGAGCCTCTCTCCTTGGCATATGGATGGCTGTCACCTGGTGTTCCCCTCTGTGAGAATGTGTCTCCCTGTCCAAACTTCCTCTTCTTTTTAGGGTGCTGATCAGGTTGAATTACAATATATATGATCTTGTTTTACTTTAAATACCCCTTGAAAGGTGCTGTCTCCCAATACAGTGTCATAGTGAGACACTAGGGGTTAGGACTTCCACATATGGGATAACGCATTTCAACCCATGTTGAACACTCTGGAATTTCTTTTTCTAGAAACTGTTTCATAGTTTCTAACAAAACTAAACATACGGTTACCATATGATTCAGCAATCATGCTCTTTAGTTTCTGTTCAAATGAAGGCAAGCTTATGTCCACACAAAAACATACATAATTGACTATAGCAGCTGTATTAATAATTGCCCCAAGTTGGAAATGAGAAAAATGTCTTTCAGTCGGTGAATGGGAAAATTGTGGTACATTCACACAATGGAATTTTTTTTCACAATCAAAGAAACAGGCTATCAAAATACAAAAAGATATGAAGGAAACTTTGCATATTGCTAAGCCAAAGAAGCCAAACTGAAAAGGTTATATGCTGTATGATTGCAACTATGTAACTTTCTGGAATAGGCAAAAGCAGACAGTAAAAGGATCAGCAGCTGATGGGGGTAGGGGAGAGATGAATAGGGGAAGCACAGGGTGTTTTAAGGTTGTGAAACTCTTCTGTATGAGACTGAATCTAACCATGGATGTTACATTACACATTCGTCAGAAGCCATGGGACTGTACAGCACCGAGTGACGCCTATTATAAACTATGGACTTCAATTAATAGCAATGTATCAATATTGGTTCATCAATTTAACAAAATGGCACGTGAATGTAAGATACTAATAACAAGAAAAACTGCATGCTTGGGTCATGGACGGGATGTACTGGAACTTTCTAAATCTTAGCTTTCTTATCTGCAAAATGAGGATGAAATGCCTGGTTTCTTTTTGTGTGTGAAGATTATATGAGATGCAAGAAATGTCTGGAACATGAACGACCTCTTTACAGCACATACTGCATCCAGCCTTGTAGAATACAGGGGTCCTGTAGACGCAGGTTTCTTTTATTCTATCTCCAGATGCTCTGAGGGCAGGAATGCACCTCAACAGTGTGCACCCTGCAGATGGGTGGGTGTCCCCTGAGAATGCAGAGGAGTGGTAGACAGCTCCTGGGTAGGGCTGCCAGGCTGCTGGGCCACACCTGGTCCTTGGCCTTAGGGGTCGAGGCAGGCCTGGAAAATGAGCCCTGGGACTTCCTAAGACCATATGGTTAGAAAGTGGTAAGCTGGGAAGTAAGGTCCATTTTCCACACTCAAAATTTTCCCATTAAGACAGAGAGAGGGGGAGATCCAAGATGGCGGTCTAGAGGGAGGCTGCGTTCCTTGTCGCTCCTCAATGCCGGATTCAAGCAGAGGATATCTGTTTCTCGGTGAGGCAGTTTTTGCTGCTTATTGATCCCCTGCTCTTTACCCCATTTGTCTGCTGTGATCACCTGTGATCACCTGCAATCTGCCAGCATATCGACGTCTTTTTTGAGAGCAGATTGCTCACTGTCAGGCGTCTATCATCTGCCATTTGCCTGCCTCTCGCCTGTCCATCCCCTGCCTTGCCCCTATCCATCACCCAACGCTCAAGGTTCACCTCCCGATCGTCCGACAGCAGCCAGCAGACTGATTGCAGACCGCCAGTGGAGAACCAGCTGCCTGCTGCTGCCTGGAAGTTCACTGTTACAGTACCTGCAGGTTTGATTACACGTGGCTGCCGCCATTTTGAGACAACAGCTGGGCCCTGTAGGACCCCTGGCCGGACTGACTGAGTCCCGTCTCCAGGATCCCTCAGCCCGACTGATCACTCCCTGCCTCTGGGGACCTCACATCAACTGACTGCTCCCTGCTGACAGGACCCCCAGACCAACTGACTGTGCCCTATCACCGGGAACCCAGACCAACTGATTGCACCCAGCCTCCTGGATCCCACAACCACACCAAACGCACCTGACCTCCAGGACCCCTGCCGGACCAACTCCATCCTGTATCCAGGACCTCCAGCTGACCACGTCCACCCCTGAGCTGCAGTTCCCCATTTGCCAACACATTTGGAAGCCAGAGCAGCCATCTTGGATAATCCTGGAAGCCATAGCTCCAACCTTCGGGTGGGGCAAATCCCATCCTGAGAAGCCTGCTGGAGGCTTGAAGCTCATTGTCAGGTACCTCTCATACATCAGGCTACTGAACACTGGGAGGTTTCATTAGTATATGACTGTTATACAGTAGATTTTCTTTTTTATCCTTTTTTAAAAAAAATTTAAGTTTTTATTTCTTTAAGTTTCTTGCTTTCTTTTCCTTCCGTTTACCTGTTCCTTCAGAGTCGCTTTCTCCCTTATCGGATGCTAACATCTGATTTCTTTTGATTACACTCTCACCCTTTCTATTTTCTAGAACTTCTGTATATTCTTTTCTTATCCCATTAACAGCCATATTCTTCATCCCTCTGCATCCTCTTTGTCCTCCATTAGAAACTGCAGACATTATTGTAAACCTGTTTGTTTTACCGAAGATAACATTTGAACACATTTTGTTTATTATGACAATTTTGTTATTGTCCCCATAGGGGCTATTTGGTCTAGGATTGCATAGTGTCTGATTTGGGCACTGCTAATATTGATCTCCCCTTAAAGAAAGGGTTTTGTTGGAAACCTATAGGGCCACTATAAGCCTACGGGGGGAATCTGCAATACCCCAGATCTGCAGCGCTAGAGGGGAAGATACATGAACAACATGAAAAAACAAGGGAAGAAAATGATCCAAACAAATCTAGATTCTACAGTAATAGAATCCAATGACAGTATGTTAGAAGAAATGTCAGAAAAGGACTTCAGATTATACATGATTAAGATGATTCGTGAAGCAAAGGATGAGATAAGAGAGCAAATGCAGGCCATGAATGATAATACCAATAAGCTGAAAGAGCACCTGCAGGAAGCAAAAGATCATTTCAACAAAGAGACAGAGATTCTCAAAAAAAAACCAAACTGAAATCCTTGAAATGAAGGAGACAATAAACCAAATAAAAAACTCAATGGAAAGCATCACCAACAGACTAGACCACTTGGAAGACGGAACCTCAGACAATGAAGACAAAATATTTAATCTTGAAAATAAAGTTGCCCAAACAGAGAAGATGGTAAGAAATCATGAACAGAATCTCCAAGAACTATGGGACATCATGAAAAGACCAAATTTAAGAATTATTGGGATTCAGGAAGGCACAGAGATACAAACAAAAGGAATGAACAACCTATTCAATGAAATAATATCAGAAAATTTCCCAAACCTGAAAAATGAAATGAAAAATCAAATACAAGAGGCTTACAGAACACCAAATGCACAAAATCACAACAGGTCCACACCAAGGCACATTATAATGAAAATGCCTAACATTCAAAATGAAGATAGGATTTTGAAGGCCGCGAGAGAAAAGCATCAGATTACATATAGGGGGAGACCAATATGGATAGCAGCAGACTCCTCAACCCAGACTCTAAAAGCTAGAAGGGCCTGGAACAATGTATTTCAAGCTCTGAAAAAACATGGTTGCCAACCAAGAATCCTATACCCAGCAAAACTAACCTTCAGATTTGAAGATGAAATAAAATCCTTCCATGATAACAAAAGTTAAAAGAATTTACAAATAGAAAGCCTGCACTACAGAATGTTCTCAACAAAATATTCCATGAGGAGAAAATGAAAAACAACAATGGAGGTCAGCAAAGGGAGGAACTACCTTAGAGAAAAACCACTCAAAGGAGAAACTAAGCCAACTTAAAAAACAAAAATAAGCCAAATGACTGGGAATACAAATCATTTCTCAATAATAACCCTGAACGTTAATGGCCTAAACTCATCAATCAAAAGACATAGACTGGAAGAATGGATTAAAAAGAAAGACTCAACAATATACTGCCTGCAAGAGACTCATCTCATAGAAAAAGACATCCACAGACTAAAGGTGAAGGATGGGAAAAAACCTACCATGCACATGGACTCAGTAAAAAAGCGGGGGTTTCCATCCTTCTTTCAGATAAAGTGGACTTCAAGCCAAAGTTAGTCAGAAGGGATAAAGAAGGACATTTCATACTGCTTAAGGGAACCATAAATCAGGAAGACATAATGATAGTAAATATTTATGCCCCAAACAATGGTGCATCCCTGTCCTTCAAACAAATCCTTCTCAATTTCAAGAATCGCATAGACCACAACACAATAATTCTGGGTGACTTTAATGCACCGCTGTCACCACTAGATAGATCTTCCAAACAAAATCCAACCAAAGAAACCATAGAACTTAATAACACAATCAATAACCTAGACTTAATAGACATATATAGAATATTCCATCCATCAACGAACGGATACACTTTCTTCTCAGCAGCACATGGAACCTTCTCGAAAATAGACCATATGTTATGCCACAAAGCAGCCCTTAGGAAATGCAAAAAAATAGAGATACTGCCTTGTGTCCTATCAGATCATAATGGACTGAGAGTAGAAATCAATGACAAAGTAAAAAAAGGAAATTACTCCAACACTTGGAGATTAAATAATATGCTATTGAATGAAACATGGATAACAAAAAACATCAGGGAGGAGATTAAAAAATTCTTAGAGGTCAATGAGAATGATGATACAACATATCAAAATCTCTGGGACACTATGAAAGTGGTACTAAGAGGAAAATTCATTGCATGGAGCGCATTCCACAAAAGAATGAAAAGTCAACAATTAAATGACCTAACATTACAGCTCAAAGCCCTAGAAAAAGAAGAACAGAATAACAGAAAAAGTAGTAGAAGACAGTAAATAATTAAAATCAGAGATGAAATCAATGAAATTGAAACAAAAGAAACTATTCAAAAAGTTGACATAACAAAAAGTTGGTTCTTTGAGAAAGTAAACAAAATAGATAAACCCTTAGCCACATTAACAAAGAGAAGGAGAGAGAAGACTCAAATTACTAAAATACATGATGCAAAAGGAAATATCATGACAGACACCACTGAGATACAGAACATAATGAGAAGCTACTTTTAAAATCTGTATTCCAACAAAATAGAAAGTACCGAAGACATTGACAAATTTCTAGAGACATATGCTCCTCCCAAACTGAACCAGGAGGACATACATGATTTAAACAGATCAATATCAAGCAATGAAATAGAAGAAGCCATTAAAAATCTACCATCCAAGAAAAGCCCAGGACCAGACGGATTCTCAGCTGAGTTCTAGAAGACCTTCAAAGAAGAACTCATTCCAATACTTCTCAAAGTATTCCAGGAAATAGAAAAGGAGGGTACTCTACCGAACTCATTCTATGAAGCTAATATCACCCTCATACCCAAACCAGGAAAAGACACATCAAGGAAAGAAAATTTTAGACCAATATCCTTGATGAATATAGATGCAAAGATCCTTAACAAAATATTGGCAAACCATATCCAAAAACATATTAAGAAAATTGTGCACCACAATCAAGTGGGGTTCATTCCTGGAATGCAAGGATGGTTCGACATCCGTAAATCAATAAATGTAATCCAGCATATCAATAGACTTAAGGATAAGAATCACATGGTTATTTCAATTGACACAGAAAAAGCATTTGACAATATACAACACCCCTTCATGCTGAAAACACTAGAAAAAATAGGGATAGTAGGAACATACCTGAACATTGTAAAGGCTATTTATGCTAAGCCCATGGCCAACATTACTCTTAATGGAGAAAAACTGAAACCATTCCCTTTAAAAACGGGAACAAGACAGGGATGTCCTCTTTCACCACTTCTATTCAACATTGTCCTCGAAACTCTAGCCAGAGCAATTAGGCAGACTAAAGAAATTAAGGGATACGAATAGGAAAAGAGGAACTTAAGCTGTCACTATTTGTGGATGACATGATTCTATATTTAGAGGATCCAAAAACCTCCTCCAGAAAACTCCTAGACCTCATCAATGAATTCAGCAAAATAGCAGGCTATAAAATCAACAAGCATAAATCTACAGCATTTTTATATGCAAGCGATGAAACAGCTGAAAGGGAAATGAGGAAAACAACTCCATTTGCAATAGCCTCAAAAAAATAAAATACTTGGGTATCAATCTAACCAAAGAGGTAAAAGATCTCTACAATGAAAACTACAAAACACTGAAGAAAGAAATTAAGGAAGACCTTAGAAGATGGAAAGATCTCCTATGTTCTTGGATAGGCAGAATTAATATTGTCAAAATGGCCATATTACCAAAAGTGCTATACAGATTCAATGCAATTCCAATTAAAATCCCAATGACGTACCTCACAGAAATAGAGCAAGCAATCATGAAATTCATCTGGAAGAATAAGAAACCCAGAATAGCTAAAGCAATCCTTAGCAGGAAGAATTAAACAGGGGGTATCGCAATACCAGAACTTCAACTATACTACAAAGCAATAGTAAAAAAAAAACAGCATGGTATTGGCACCAAAATAGACAGGTAGATCAATGGTACAGAATAGAGGACACGGACACAAACCCAAATAAATACAACTTTCTAATACTAGACAAAGGTGCCAAAAATATGCAATGGAGAAAAGATAGCCTCTTCAACAAATGGTGCTGGGAGAATTGGAAATCCATATGCAACAGAATGAAACTAAACCCCTATCTCTCACCCTGCACAAAACTCAACTCACAGTGGATCAAGGACCTTGAAATCAGACCAGAGACCCTGCATCTTATAGAAGAAAAAGTAGGTCCAAATCTTCACCTTGTTGGCTTAGGATCAGACTTCCTTAACAGGACTCCCATAGCCCAAGAAATAAAAGCAAGAATCAATAAGTGGGATAGATTCAAACTAAATAGCTTTCTCTCAGCAAAGGAAACTATCAGCAATGCGAAGAGAGAGCCTACAGAGTGGGAGAATATCTTTGCCACTCATACTTCAGATAGAGCACTAATTTCCAGAATATATATAGAACTCAAAAAACTCTACATGAAGAATACAAATAACCCAATCAACAAATGGGCTAAGGAAATGAACAGACACTTCACAGAAGAAGATGTTCAAGCAATCAACAGATATATGAAAAAATGTTCAACGTCTTTAGTAATAAGAGAAATGCAAATCAAA
Source organism: Sciurus vulgaris (assembly GCF_902686455.1). Taxonomy (NCBI): domain Eukaryota; kingdom Metazoa; phylum Chordata; class Mammalia; order Rodentia; family Sciuridae; genus Sciurus; species Sciurus vulgaris. The sequence continues at coordinate 78,449,412 of NC_136470.1, read as the reverse complement.
ACTACCCTAAGACTCCATCTCACCCCAATTAGAATGGCGATTATCAAGAATACAAGCAACAATAGGTGTTGGCGAGGATGTGGGGAGAAAGGTACACTCATACATTGCTGGTGGGACTGCAAATTAGTGCAGCCACTCTGGAAAGCAGTGTGGAGATTCCTTAGAAAACTTGGAATGGACCTACCATTTGACCCAGCTATCCCACTCCTCAGTCTATACCCAAAGGACTTAAAATCAGCACACTACAGAGATACAGCCACATCAATGTTCATAGCTGCTCAATTCACAATAGCCAGACTATGGAACCAACCTAGATGCCCTTCAGTTGATGAATGGATAAAGAAACTGTGGTATATATGTACTATGGAATATTACTCAGCTATAAAGAATAATAAAATTATGGCGTTTGCAGGCAAATGGATGAAATTGGAGAATATCATGTTAAGTGAGATAAGCCAATCTCAAAAATCCAAAAGAGGAATGATCTCACTGATAAGTGGATGATGACACTTAATGGGGGGTTGGGAGGGGGACAAGAATGGAGGAAGGAGGGACTGTATAGAGGGAAAAGAGAGGCGGGAGGGGTGGGGGGGAAGGAAAAAAATAACGGAATGAATCAAACACCATTACCCTATGTAAATGTATGAATATGCAAATGGTATGCTGTAACTCCATGTACAAACTGAAACAACATGTATCCCATTTGTTTACAATAAAAATAAATTAAAAAAAAAAGACAGAGAGAGGAAGATAGACAAGGAGTGGGATGGGGCTGGGGCAGGAATCAAGAAGAGCAAAAGCAGGGAGACCCAGTGGAAATGGTGCAGAAGGAGGTGGTTCAAAGAGCAGCATTCCTGGTGTCAGGGTCAATCCCTGACCCTGTCGCCACCCAGCTGTGTGACCTGATGTATAAGGTCACCTGTTCTGTGCTGTGGAGATAACAAAATAGATGTCAGGCCAAGTGTAAAAGGACAGCATGCCTTATTGATGGAAGGCGTCCCCGTCTTCAGTCCTCAGAGCCCCGCCACTCACAGATGCGTGACCATCTTTCACACAATGGGACCTTGTGAACCTCGGTGAGGGAGAAGTGAGAATTTAGTACCTACTTCTACATGGTTCCCAGCAGTGTTGAATGAGATTAAACACCAAGCACATAGTAGGTGCTCAGTGTTGGTTGTCTTGCTTTCTGCCCCACTTAGGGTTTGGGGGCTGGGATCGTCCTTCAGTTCTTCCTTGGCTTTCCAGATATTCCTGAAAATTCAGGGTCAGTGATTCTGGAGAGGAACATATCGGCTTGGAAGTTTGCAGATACCAAAGCCAGTCTACCTGTAAGAGGAACTAATCTTGGGTCTAAGAAGGAACAGGAAAGAGCCCCTGTAATTCCCCAGTCATGACACGATACTGTGGAAGGTTTTCCACATGCACAGCTCCCACATGACCAAGGTGACTATTGCCCCCATAGAGGCCTTACAACATTGACTTGGAATGAATCTTTGGGTCAGAACTGTGAAGTAGAAAAGGTCCATTAACGACAACCTTTTCCATGTGCCCTCACTGAAAAGTGGACATATGGGCTGTGGCTGTGGCTCAGTGGCAGAGCGCTGGCCTAGCATGTGCAAGGCACTGGGTTCAATCCTCAGCACCACATAAAAGTAAATAAATAAAATAGAGCCATTCTGTTCATCTATAATTACAGAAAATAAAGAAGTGGGCATATTAGTATCCACTTCATGGGGTTGTTAAGAAGATTCATTGAGATAATACATGCATAACATTTAGTACAGCACCTGGTGCATAGCAAGTGCTCAATAAACATTCATGATTGTGGTTCTGTTATTAGGGCACAGAACGAGATTTTGCGGGAAGTGTTTTGTGTCCAGGATTATTATGTTATTCTCAGGGTGAAATAGGTGGTCCATCCTTCCTCTTTGTTTTTGTAAGGAAGGGCTAAGTGTGAGAATCCATTTCAAGAGGGGTGGGACTCTTTCTGCTTCCTACAAAGCCAAGGTCTCTAAACCAGAGGCAATCCTAGTGTCTTGTCAGCTCCCTGGGACAGTGGCCTGATCAATTTGAACTATGAAAGAACAGAGAGACACCCAGGGAGCCTCTTGGATCTGAAAGAGGGTGACTCAGATGCCCATGGGGCATGACTCTCACGCCCTTCCCTTACCTGTGTGAAGCAGTGTCAGTGAAACCTTCTCCTGGAAATGGTCCATGGCAACGGACAAAGATTTCTGAGGAGGGAAAAAGTGATTAGGTTAGTGCTTACCACACCCACCCACAGAGAAACCAAGTTCTATTTGGAGCAGGAAAGCAACAAGGGAGAGATGTATATTTTCCCCAGCAACTGCACCAAAGCAAAGCTTTCTCTGCAAGCTTAATTGCCACATAAACGTCATTCAACAAACATATTTTTAAAATGATCATGTGGCCAGCATGAGAACTTTGAAAAGTAGCACTCAGCTTTGTAAGTCCATGTTAGAAGATTCCAGCAGCTGGAAGTAGCTGGAACAAAGACCAGCTGGCAGGGGAGGACAGTTCCGCAGAAATAAGGTCTGGGATGATGTTAGGTTGTCACCCCAAACTAATGCATGTGATTGTCTAATTGAGTTACTCGCATCACCATCCAATAACCCTCCCATGACAGATCCTGAAAGACAATGAAAAATTCAATCAGCTTTAATAGAAAGCAAAAGGAAGAAAAATTCACTTGATATTCTGTCCCTCCCTGCAAGTTCATTTTCGGAGTTCTCCATGTACAATTTTACCCAGTTAAGCTTATAGCATATAATCTACTTTTGCTTTCTTAAAACTGATCAGCTTTCTTTATTGGAAGGCAGTATGTTTAAGAATTTTTAAATTTAGTAGTGTAAAAGCAGAAGCATATCAGTAATTAAAGTATTTCCAGCAATTTATTTCAAAGAACTTTTGCCCTTGCCACCTCTGTCTTCATTCCCACCCACTTGCCCTGAAAACACCCCCCACCTCCCTTTGACATGGGAAAATATTATTTATTGAGTGCTTTTCAATAAAGTCTTATTTCATTGTCACAACCACCATGTGACAAATCTGGTATTAGTTTCTCATTCAACTGATGAGAAAACAAAGACATGGAGAGTTTAACTTTCCCAAAGTCAGCCGGCCACTGGCTGTGGAACTGGGGTGTCCCGACTCTGCTTTTGCCTCAAATTACTTAGTTCTGTGGCCCAGGACCTGCCATCACTACATACCTGAGAGGGAGCGCAGGTGCTTCCCGTGGGACGTGCGGCTGATGGCAGCGCCCTTCCTGAAAGCAGGTTTGCTAGAGATGACGGCCTGAGGTGGCCAAAGGGGAGGTTCCACACCGCAGGAAAAGGAATTTGAGAAACTGAACCAGGATCAGTTGAGGCAAGTGAGGCATGGAGGCTGTAAAATTTATGAAGCATCTCTCTCAAGGGCAGACCTACCCTCGTAGTAGGCTGCCCATACAACCAGGGTCATAAAGGGCAAGATTTAACTCCTCCTTCCAAGTGCAGTCCTGGGAAGAGGTCACTTGGGGGCCATGTTCATTTGAGGGTCGATTTAGCCAATCGCCTGTGCCTATGGAGGGCATTCTGGGATCCCTCTGGTCAGTGCCTATGCACTGGTGAGTGAGTGGTCCTGAAGGGTCCAGAGGAGCAGGTTGCTGTGTCTGTTGGGGACAAAGAGTGAGAAAGATAGGAAGGCAAAGGCAGAGCCGTCAGGCTCAGCCTGGGTTGGAGACAGTGTGACCCTCCTGAAGAGGAGTGTCCACCCACTCCTCTGAGGCTATGGCCATTGGTAGGGAGCACCACACTGACACGTACCGGTCTGACCACTTTGGAAGCACTGGAGGCAGACTCAGTGCCATCCTCAGGGAGGACCCTGACTGAAGGGGCAGTGGCCAGTGGCCTCCCCGCCAGAAGTACCCATGTGACTGGAGGGAAGACTGCGAGGGAGCTGACCCTGAGCAGGTGGACGCTGCTCCGGGGGTTCCCAGGAATAAGCGGGGTGGTGGGAGCCGCTTGGCGAGGTGTGCTGAGATTCAGCTGGTGGGGCTGGGGAACAGAAAATAAACTTGTGACTTTTAAGTTAACAGAACTTTCTTTACAGCCACAGGCTGGGACTTGGGGACATTTTGATAATAGAAAAAAATCTTGCTTTCGTCCATCAGCAAGGAAAATTCATAAATATCTGGGGGAATATTTTGTCTTCTTCCTTGACACATTGAAGACAATCTTGAAGGTCAAGCTTATTTTCGAGGCTGACCTCCCTCTGGCGCATCCCTCCTCTCCAGGGCAATAAAACTCACAGAGGGAGGTGTTGTCTTGGGAAAACACTATTTGTTTTTGAGAGAGAAACAAAAGAAAAATGATACCACTTGCTCTTTGGAAGTCAGTGCTGCTAGAGAAGGTGTTTTTTCCTCAAGAGTTACTCAAAAATTTTTAAACAGATGACTTTAAAGGTTCTTGCATTTCAAAATGTCCACTAGTTATGTCTAAAGAGCCTCCATATATTCCTTTTCTCCCAAGAGAAAAGGTGGCTAAATTCAATTCAGTGGAGAATTTCCTCTGGCCCAGTGTGATGGACAGATCCCTCCTTCAGCACCCACCCCATCCCTGCAAGTGGGTTTGAGGGAGATCCTAGGATGAATTAGGGGCATTTCCTGCCCTCTGGAAGCCATATTCTAGATGTAGTGAGAGCTAGTGCCAACTGGGTGAGCAAATCCAACAATGACGTGAAATCCCACATGAAACACTTCGCTTCCATCTTTACCTAGACTGTCATGGGTGTGATAGGATCTGCTCCTGGGGGTGCCCAGTTTGGAGGGTCAGCTTAGGGAGGGTCTTGACATCATTTGATATTTGGAAATGGGCTGCCCTCTCTCCTTCCCTTGGGAAGAAGGGGGTTATCTTGGGTTTTATGTGGAACTGTGTCTTTCAGTTCTTTTTTGCTTTTTGAACCAAGGATTGAACCCAGGGGTGGCTGACCACTGAGCCACATCCCTTTTTATTTTTATTTATTTTTATTTTTTATTTTGGGACAGGGTCCTAAGTTGCTGAGGCCAGCCTTCAGCTTGCGATCCTCCTGCCTAAACCTCCTGAGTTTTGGGATTACAGGTATGTACCACCACACCCGGCTTGCATCTTTCACCCAGCTTGTTTGAAGGCGCAAACAGCTGTGCTCCACTTTGGACACACGGACCCACTGTGTGTAACCAGCCCCCACCGAGACCTGCCCTTGGTGGGATACAAGAAAGCGTGGGTACTATGAGGGTGAGCCATTGGCTTCTTGGCCCTGTTCTGAAGGTCAGAGTTGGAGGGCTGATGCATGGCCGAGCAGCCTACCTCAGTGACGCAGCGGTTGCTTACGGGGCTCAGAGGGAATGTTCGTTTTTCCTGGGTGTGTTGTGTTTTGCTTTTACTTCGAGGTCCTTGCCTCCTTTACAGTTTCTCAGCTCGGGCAGTTTTCCATGCAGCCTGGCAAGGTTTGCTGCCGAGGGCAGGTGACTCTCCCATGTGAAACAGGCGGCCAGGTACAGCGTGGGAATGCCACCCCAGGAGCCAGCAGCCAGGGTGCTAGTCCAGGCTCTTCACTAACTTCAGCCCAGCATTTAACCTCTAACCCTCAGCATCTCTGTCTGAACACAAAACAAGTTCTGCTGGCTTCCAGCTGAAAGAAAACCGAAGACTGTAGAACAGGTTTCTGGAAGGAACTTCTGTTTTCATATGGACAACCTGGGCTCCATGAGAGAAGGTTGGCCAGGAAGAACAAGAGAGAGAAACAGCAAGCCAGGCTGCCCCAGTCCACCATGGGCCTCTGTACTGTATCTGTAAAGAATAATAGATCACTTAAAAATGGGTGTGGGTGCCTCTGCGCTCATAGCTCCTTCCAGTGTTACCCACGTTAGTTATGATCTCTGCAGACAGCACAGGCTTTTCTTGCTGCCAGAAGTTCACCCTCTGTGGAAAGGGCCTGGACTTTGCCGCCAGCTCTGTGGATCGCGAAGCACTCAGCTCCCCAAAGAGCACAGCACCCTTTTTGCAGAGATGATAGATGGAGAAAGGACTGTGCAGGGCCTCCTTCGTGCATCCAACCCAATTCTGCCTCTCCTCAGCAACTTGGGCCTCCCTTGAAGCTTGGTGGGCTCAGACTTTTGTCTGTCCTAGTGCAGCACCTTTCCACCTGGAATGCCAGCCTTTTGGGGCTGCCATCTCTGACCAGGTCAATTGGTCGTCCTCCCATGGTGCACCTTGAGCACCACCGGCAAGGACAAGCTCCAACCTGTCCTTGGTGGAACCTTGTCTAATGCTGGAGAAGGGAGGCCTCTAGTGTTGGTTGTTGGTAAATGCGTGGCTGCTTCCTCCTGCCTCTCTGAGTCCCCTGGGTTCTGTCTGGCCAGGGGAGAGAGGCAGACTGCTCAGCTGGGTGTGGCAGCGAGAGGTGGGAGACCAATCCTGTTGGATGCTCAAGAAAAAGCTTAGTAGAGTGTGAGCCCACAAAGACTGGATGCCGTGCTTTCTGAGGGAGCGGGACTGAGTAGTGGCTGTGACTTTTCTGTGCGTAGGAGGGGACACACCATCTTCATCAGTACCACCCCATTTTTTGAGATGGGCTATCATATATTTTCCTCTATCTCAAATAAAGGGCCACACAATGCAGGACCAAAGTTACCCAGCCCCTCCCCTTCTTTCTCAACAGGGTGCCTTGCCTAAGCTTTCTATAAGGAACTATAGAGCATCAACTGGTCACAGGGCTTGATATTCAAGGTGTTCAGGAGGCAGAGGCCTTGGGAAATAAAATGGTTCAGGGACGCAGGGCAGGAAAAGTACATCCTGCCCTTCACGTTATTCAAATACATTGGGAAGCTGTGTGGTGCTTGTTTCCTGTGAATTACAACATATCTCCTGCTCTGTGTGAGACTTTACTGAGTTTAATAGGACACAAACTACTGCATCAGCAAGACCAAATTGAGTACTATTTGTAGATAATTTTTGCCAAGCCTGTTTCCAGTTATAGGTAGGGTGCCCACCCATTTCTGTTTGCCTGGGACAGTCCTGGTTTACATCTGTCACCCTGGAATAATTACTAATAGTGATCTCCTTCACTCTGAAGAGTCCCATTTCAATAGTAAATTGTGAAGTCACCTATTCACACATAGTTTCTAAGAACAGGGGCATTAGGGAGCCGGGGCAGTGGCCGATACCTGTAATCCCAGCGACTTGGGAGGCTGAGGCAGGAGGATCATGGGTTCAAAGCTGGCCTCAGCAGAAAGGAGGGGCTAAGCAACTCAGTGAGACCCTGTCTCTAAATAAAATACAGAATAGGGCTGGGGATGTGGCTCAGTGATCAAGTGCTCCTGAATTCAATCCCCGGTACACTTCCCTGAAAAAAAAGAAAAGAAACGGGCATTAGGGGCTTTGGTGTAACTCAGTGGTAGAACACTTGCCTACCACTTGCAAAACCCTGGGTTCAACCCCAAGCACCACAAAAACAAAAACAAAAAGACATTAGAATTTAGAGAAGATGAGAGGTAATGTTACCACTGTCAGGAAATTTAAGTCTCTTTTATAATCTTAGCATAATTAGTTCCAAGTATCCTGGCAGCCAGAATAAAAGAAAAAGATAAAGAATTAGGAAGTTGATTTTTGTCTTATAAAATTACACATATTAGGTATTTTGGAGAAATATTTATCAGGTACTAACTTTTAGAAGGAATTGTTTACATAAATTGTTACATAAAGACACAGAGTAACATAAGAGACCATGTCCTCAATGGATGCTTTTGCAGAAATTTCTATGTAGTCATTTAAAAAAATTGGCCCTCAAGCCAGGTGCAGTGGCACATGTCTATAATCCCAGAGGATCTGGAGGCTGGGGCAGGAGGCTTGTAAATTCAAGGCCAGCCTCAGTAAATGAGCGAGGCCCTAAACTTAGTGAGAACTTGTCTTAAAGTAAAAAAATTAAAGGGGGAGGCATTTGGCTCAGTGGTAAAGCCCCTCTGAGTTCAACACCTCATACTACTCTCTTCAAAAAAAATTAGCCCTCGAAAATTACTGTGCTCTTTCAGTTCTTTCTCTTTCTCTGTGAAAAATGGGAAGAGAATAAAAATTCTTTCACAGGGATTAATTGAGATGATATATGTACAAGTAACAATTAAGCTATGAAAATCAACACCATTTATATTGCCTTATCCAAATCTTTCCTTTTATTGATGAGGATGCCAAGGTCCTGAGGTGAATATGCCACATAGTCAGTGGCAAAACTGAACTTAAGACTCCTGCTTACCTCTTGATGCTAATGTACCTCAAACTGTGTTCCCAGTGGCGCATCCCTACAATCCCAGCAACCTGGGAGACTGAGGCAGGATCATACGTCCTAGGCCAGCCTCAGCAACTTAGCAAGGCCTTGTCTCAAAATAAAATAAAAAGGGCCGGATGTAGCTCAGTAGTACAGAACTTGCTCTACTGCTACCTGGATTCAATCTCAGTACCATCAAACTAAACAAAATAAAACCCTCAAATCCTGTTCACCAAGACATTGGGATTCTATCAGAGCACTGGTGGTAGTCTGATGATAAGGATGGGGAGTGGGAAAATGATACAGAAAGAGGGACCATACTTATTAACGTAATTTTATTTTAGCCAAATAAATAGCTTCTTATGGTGTTTGCTTGAGTCATCCCTGAATGAAAATAAAAAGGCATCATTTTTTGCAAGTTAAAAAAATGCTGAACTGGGTGAACTGGTGCATACCTGCAATTTCTGTGACTCAGGAGGATCACAAGTTCAAGGCCAGCATCAGCAACTCAGTGAGGCCCTAAGCAACTTAGCAAGACCCTGTCTCAAAATAAAAGAAAAAAAGAAATAAAAAGGAAAAGGGCTGAGGATGTAGCTCAGTGGTAAAGTGTCCTGACTCAGTAACCCCCCCCCCAAAAAAAAAAAGCTGCTCCATTTGGTTTCCAGGGACACAGGCCTTTGGGGCTAAATCCCAGTGGTTTCCAGCATCAGCACATAGCTTCCTGTTCAGCCTCTGCCTGTCCAGACCAGTGGGTCTCAAAGTCATCACCATCACCCCAAAACTCATTAGATATGCAAATTCTGAGGTCCATACCAGCCCCACTGAATCAGAAATTGGGAGGGATTTTGTTCACATGAAGGTTTGAGAACCCATGTTCCCGGCTGTTCTTAGGCGCCTGATTAGCCTCAAAAAGAGAATCAAATTCATGACAATTCTCCCCATTGCTGCCCCAACCCCATTCCAGGTTGTCATTTCCAAACAACTAATTCCACTTTTTTAAAAAAAAGTTTATTTAAAAGGTATGGTTGTTGTACCTTAACTTACTCTAAAATGAATAGGCAGCATATTTTTTTCTCTCAGTTGATGCATAGTAACTGTACACATTTATGGGATCCAATGTGATCATTTGATACACCTGTACAATGTACAATGATCAAATAAAGATTACTAGTCTTTCCCTCTCTGTAAACATTTATCATTTCTTTGTACCAGGAACTTATTTCTCCTATGTGACTGTGTTTTGGTACCTATTATCCAACTTCCCTCTGTTCTCTCTTCCCTCTCTCCTTCCTGGCCTCTAGAGACCACTATTCTATTCTCCACTTAAATAAAACAACTTATTTAGCTTCTAACACGAGAATGTGTGGTGTTTTTCTGTGCCTTGCTTGACATGATGTCCTCTAATTCCATCCATGTTGCTGCAAATGACAGAATTTTGTTCTGCTTTATAACTGAATAATATTCTGTTGTGTCTGCACACCACATTTTCTTTTTTTTTTTTTTTTTTTGCGGTGCTGGGGATTTGAGCCCAGGACCTTGTGCTTGCAAGGCAAGCACCCTACCAACTGAGCTATACCCCCAACCCCTGCACACCACATTTTCTTTATCTGTCCTCTTTTTTTGGCACCAGGAATTGAACCCAGGGGCACTTAACAACTAAACCACATCTCCAACTCTTTTTAAATATTTTATTTAGAGATAGGGTCTCACTGAGTTGCTTAGGGCCTCTTTAAGTTTCTGAGGTTGGCTTTGAACTCGAAATCCTCCTACCTCAACCTCTTGAACTGCTGGGTGGCGTGCGCCACCACGCCTGGCTGCTTCCACATTTTGAAGTCGCATGATTTTTGTTCAGTGCTCTGCCTGACCAGCACTTCTGATGGTCAGGACCACCTTCACCAAACATGCTGTATGTGCCTGATCTGAGAGCTCTTTCCATGGCAGTCTGATGGGTCCTTTTAGCTCGGATTTTAAAGAAAAAAAAAAAGTTATCTTTTGAGCCTCTGATGTCTATGGCTGATTTCCAACTAGTATAAACTAAAAGCACCTATTTTTTTCCTTATTTTTTTTTTAAAGGACAATCAGGTCTCCAGGAAGTGAAAAGCTACAGTAGAAAACCCAGACAGTAGAATGCTGTAGCAAGGACTCAGATTGACAGCAATTCCCTTCTACAGAGTTTTCCACGTTCCCAAATGGGTCTTAGAAGAAATAGTTTATCTGAGTCTGAGGAATATTGACTCGCTTTTCAAAGAAGCAAAAATAAAATTTTTTGTTTGTTTACCTGCTCAACCTGTCATGGCAGCAGATAGGTACCGTGGGCACAGAATTACTGACGAGAAGGTAGGAAATAAAATGGATGCTGGCCAAATGGACCTCAAATCGCCCTCTTCTGCTGGTCTTGCCAATAGAGCTTTTTGAACCGTCCTTCCTTGAGCTTTATTTTGTATGCAACTTGCTGTAGGATAGTTGGCATTTCTTCCACTGACATCACAGAGGTCCCGGAGGGGCCCGGGTTCCTGTGCTGCTGGCAGGAAGACACCCCAGCAGAGCCGACTCTACTCCCCATCCTGGACCATCAGCATGGCCCACCTGAGCTCTGGAGCAAGCTGCTGGGCAAGCAGACAGGAGGGAACGACAGGTGGGGAGGTGAGGAGGAAACAAGATCCTAGACCCACTGAATCAGTATCTCTAGCGATGGGACCCTGGTACCAACATTTTTTAAAGCTCCCTTCAGGTTTCAAAGGGATGCTGAGACAGGAACTGCTATGCTAGGACAGTAGGCTGGGACAAAAAAATAACCCTGGGCACAGGGAACTGTTATCCCTTGAGCCTGCCATGTCTCTCTACCCTGTGCTCCTCCCAAGGGACCTGTCATGCAACCCGATGGAACCACAGAAGCAGAAGTTTTGCTTTGGTGAACAGGTTTAGTTGTTACTGGAAGAAAACCTAAATACAACCTGTAGCTTCGCTGGCTTTTAACTTAAAAATCACTGATTTTGGAGGTCTCACAACTGGGCGATACATTATCAGTTTCCCACTAACTCTGTTGCACATAACATGTCTGAGGGTGGGTTATGACGATACTGATGCGTAGGTTACTTTTCAGGGACTTTTCTTTTTCAGCAGTACCTGGAATTGAACTTCAGGGAGCTCTACCACTAAGCCTCATCCCCATCCCTTTTTATTTTGAGACAGGATCTTGCTAAGTTGCCCAGGCTGGCTTCAAAATTGTGATCTTGCTGTCTCAGACTCCAAGTACCTAGAATTGCAGAAGTATGCCACCAAGTTCACTTTTATTTTTTTAAATTAAAATATTTTTTATTTTTACAGACACATTTTGAATCATTGTACACAAATGGAGTACAACTTTTCATTTCTATGGTTGCACACAATGTATATTCACACCATTCATGTAGTCATACATATATATAGGGTAATACTGTCTGTTTCATTCTACTGTTTTTCCATTCCCATCCCACCCCTTTTTCCTCTATACCATCCAAAGTTCCTTCATTCTTCTCTTCCCCCTGCCACCCCCCACCGTTATATATTGTCATATACTTATCAGAGAAAACATTCAGCCTTTGGTTTTTTTGGGCTTGGCCTATTTCACTTAGCATATTTTCCAACTTCATCCATTTACCAGCAAATGCCATAATTTTACTATTCTTTATGGGTGAGTAATATTCCATTGTGTATATATACCACAGTTTCTTTATCCATTTGTCAGTTGAAGGGCATCTAGGTTGGTTCCACAATCTAGCTATTGTGAATTGAGCTGTTATGAACATTGATGTGGCTGCATCACTACAGTATGCTGATTTTAAGTCCTTTGGGTATAAACCAAGGAGTGGGATAGCTGGGTCAAATGGTGGGTCCATTCCAAGCTTTCTGAGGAATCTCCATACTGTTTTCCAGAGTGGCTGCACCAATTTGCAACTCCACCAGCAATGTATAAGTGTGCCTTTTCCCCCACATCCACGCCAACACTTATTATTGCTTGTGTTTTTAATAATAGCCATTCTAATTGGAGTTAGATGAAATCTTAAGGTGGTTTTAATTTGCATTTCTGTAATTACCAGAGAGGATGAGCACTTTTTTATATATTTGATGATCACCTGGGAAGTGTCTGCCCATCTTCTTAGCCCATTTCTTGATTGGGTTCTTTGTATTTTGGGTGTAAATTTTTTAAGTTCTTTACAAACTTTGGAGATTAGTGCTCTGTCTGAATTGTGTGTAGAAAAGACTGTCTCCCACTCTATAGGCTCTCTTTTCACATTATTGTTTCCTGTGCTGAGAAAAAACTTTTTAGTTTGACTCTATCCCATTTATTGATTCTTGCTTTTATTTCTTGCGCTATGGGGGTCTTGTTAAGGAAGTCTGGCCCTAAGCCAACGTGATGGAGATTTGGGCCTACTTTTTCTTCTGTTTGGTGAAGGGTCTCAGGTCTGATTTCTAGATACTTGATCCATTTTGAGTTCAGTTTTGTACAGGGCGAGAGATAGGGGTTTAGTTTCATTTTACTGCATGTGGATTTTCAGTTTTCCCAGCACCATTTGTTGAAGAGGCTATCTTTTCTCCATTGTAAGTTTCTGGCACCCTTGTCTAGTATGAGGTTACTGTACTTATATGGGTATGTCTCCATGTCTTCTATCCTGTGCCATTGATCTACCTGTCTATTTTGGTCCGGTACCATGCCATTTTTGTTTCTATTGTCCTATAGTAGAGTTTAAGGTCTGGTATAGTGATACCTCCTACATCACTCTTCCTGCCTGGGATTCTTTGGCTATTCTGGGTCTTTTGTTCTTCCAGATGAATTTCATGATTGCTTTTTCTATTTCTATGAGAAATGTCATAGGGATTTTAATTGGAATTGTGTTACATCTGTATAGCGCCTTTGGAAGTATGACCATTTTGATAATATTAATTCTGCCTATCCAAGAACATAGGAGATCTTTCCATCTTCTAAGGTCTTCCTCAATTTCTTTCTTCAATGTTTTGTAGTTTTCATTGTAGAGATCTTTTACCTCTTTGGTTAGATTGATTCCCAAGTATTTTTTTTTTTTTTGGAGGCTATTGCAAATGGAGTCGTTTCCCTCATTTCCCTTTCAGCTGTTTCATCGCTTATGAATAAAAATGCTTTAGATTTATGCTTGTTGATTTTATAACCTGCTATTTTGCTGAATTTATTTATGAGGTCTAGAAGTTTTCTGGTGGAGTTTTTTGGATCCTCTAAATATAGAATCATGTCATCAGCAAATAGTGACAGCTTAAGTTCCTCTTTTCCTATTTGTATCCCTTTAATTTCTTTTGTCTGTGTAACTGCTCTGGCTAGTATTTCAAGTATGATATTGAATAGAAGAGGTGAAAGAGGACATCCCTGTCTTGTTCCTGCTTTTAAAGGGAATGGTTTCAGTTTTTCTCCATTAAGTATGATGTTGGCCTTGTGCTTAGCATAAATAGCCTTTACAATGTTCAGGTATGTTTCTACTATCCCTATTTTTTCTAGTGTTTTGAACATGAAGGAGTGTTATATTTTGTTGAACGCTTTTTCTGCGTCAATTGAAATAACCACATGATTCTTATCCTTAAGTCTATTGACATGATGGATTACACTTATTGATTTACGGGTGTTAAACCATCCTTGCATTCCAGGGATGAACCACACTTCATCGTGGTACACAATTTTCTTAATATGTTTTTGGATACAGTTTGCAAGTATTTTGTTAAGGATCTTTGCATCTATACTCATCAAGGATATTGGTCTAAAATTTTCTTTCCTTGATGTGTCTTTTCCTGGTTTGGGTATGAGGGTGATATTAACTTCATAGAATGAGTTTGGTAGGGTTCCCTCCTTTTCTACTTTCTGGAATACTTTGAGAAGTATTGGAATGAGTTCTTCTTTGAAGGTCTTGTAGAACTTGGCTGAGAATCCATCTGGTCCTGGGCTTTTCTTGGATGGTAGGCTTTTGATGGCTTCTTCTATTTCATTGCTTGAAATTGATCTGTTTAAATTGTTTATGTCTTCCTGGTTCAGTTTGGGAGGATCATATGTCTCTAGAAATTTGTCAATATCTTCGATATTTTCTATTTTTTTTGGAATATGGATTTTCAAAGTAGCTTCTCATTATGTTATGTATCTCAGTGGTGTCTGTCATGATATTTCCTTTTTCATCACAAACTTTAGTAATTTGAGTTTTCTCTCTCCTTCTCTTTGTTAGTGTGTCTAAGGGCTTTTCTATTTTGTTTACTTTTTCAAAGAACCAACTTTTAGTTTTGTCAATTTTTTGAATTATTTCTTTCATTTCAATTTCATTGATTTCAGTCTGATTCTAATTATTTCCTGTCTTCTATATTTGCTGTTATTCTGTCCTTCTTTTTCTAGGGCTTTGAGCTGTAATGCTAGCTCATTTGGTTGTTGACTTTTTATTCTTTTCTTAAATGCCCTCCATGCAATGAATTTTCTTCTTAGTACTGCTTTCATAGTGTCCCAGAGATTTTGATATATTGTATTGTAGTTCTCATTTACCTCTAAGAATTTTTTATCTCCTCCCTGATGTTTTCTGTTATCAATGCTTCATTCAATAACACATTATTTAGTCTCCAGGTTTTGGAGTAATTTGTTTTTTATTTTGTCATTGATTTCTAATTTCATTCCATTATGATCTGATACAACACAAGGCAGTATCTCTATTTTTTTGCATTTCCTAAGGGCTGCTTTCTGGCATAACATATGGTTTATTTTCAAGAAGTTTCTATGTACTGCTGAGAAGAAAGTGTATTCACTTGTTGATGGATGGAATATTCTATATATGTCTGTTAAGTCTAGGTTATTGATTGTGTTATTGAGTTCTATGGTTTCTTTGTTTAGTATTTGTTTGGAAGATAAATCCAGTGATGACAGTGGTGTGTTAAAGTCACCCAGAATTATTGTGTTATGGTCTATTGATTCCTGGAATTGAGAAGGATTTATTTGATGTACATGGATGCACCATTGTTTTGGGCATAAATATTTATGATCGTTATGCCTTCCTTATTTATGGTTCTCTTAAGCAGTATGAAATGTCCTTCTTTATCCCTTCTGACTAACTTTGGCTTGACTTCCACTTTATCTGAAAGAAGGATGGAAACACTCACTTTTTTACTGAGTCCCTGTGCATGGTAGGTTTTTCCCATCCTTTCACCTTTAGTCTGTGGATGTCTTTTTCTATGAGATGAGTCTCATGAAGGCAGCATATTGTTGGGTCTTTCTTTTTAATCCATTCTGCCAGTCTATATCTTTTGATTGATGAGTTTAGGCCATTAATGTTCAGGGTTATTATTGAGATATGATTTGTATTCCCAGTTTTTGGGCTTATTTTTGGTTTTTAAGTTGGCTTGGTTTCTCCTTTGAATGGATTTTTCTTTAAGGTAGTTCCTCCCTTTGCTGACCTCCATTGTTGTTTTTCATTTCCTCCTCATGGAATATTTTGTTGAGAATATTCTGTAGCGCAGGCTTTCTATTTGTAAATTCTTTTAACTTTTGTTTATCATGGAAGGATTTTATTTCATCTTCAAATCTGAAGGTTAGTTTTGCTGGGTATAGGATTCTTGGTTGGCAACCATGTTTTTTCAGAGCTTGAAATATGTTGTTCCAGGCCCTTCTAACTTTTAGAGTCTGAGCTGAGAAATCTTCTGCTATCCTTATTGGTTTCCCCCTATATGCAATCTGATGCTTTTCTCTCACAGCCTTCAAAATCCTATCTTTATTTTGTATGTAAGGCATTTTCATTATGATGTGCCTTGGTGCGGATCTGTTGTGATTTTGTGTATTTAGTGTTCTGTAAGCCTCTTGTATTTGATTTTCCATTTCATTCTTCAGGTTTGGGAAATTTTCTGATATTATTTCATTGAATAGGTTGTTCATTCCTTTGGTTTGTATCCCTGTGCCTTTCTCAATCCTGATAATTCTTAAATTTGGTCTTTTCATGATGTCCCATAGTTCTTGGAGATTCTGTTCATGATTTCTTACCATCTCTGTTTGGGCAATTTTATTTTCAAGATTCAATATTTTGTCTTCATTGTCTGAGGTTCTGTCTCCCAAGTGGGCTAATCTGTTGATGATGCTTTCCATTGAGTTTTTTATTTGGTTTATTGTTTCCTTCATTTCAAGGATTTCTGTTTTTTTGTTTTTTTGTTTGTTTGTTTGTTTTAGAATCTCTATCTCTTTGTTGAAATGATCTTTTGCTTCCTGAGTTGTTCTTTCAATGCTCATTGGTATGATCATTCATTGCTTGCATGTGCTCTCATAACTCATCCTTTGCTTCATGAATCATCTTAGTCATGTATAATCTGAAGTCCTTTTCTGACATTTATTCTACCATACTGTCACTGGATTTTAATATAGAATCTAGATTTGTTTGGGTCATTTTCTTCCCTTGTTTTTTCATGTCGTTCATGTATCTTCACCTCTAGCAGTAGAGATCTGGGATATTGCAGTTTCCCCCTTATAGGCTTATAGTAACCCTATAGGTTTCCAAAACCTTTTCTTTAAGAGGGAGATCAATATTAGCAGTGCCCAGTTCAGACAGTATGCAACCCTAGACCAAATAGCCCCATGAGAACATTAACAATATTGTCATAATAAACAGAATGAGTTCAATTACTATCTTCAGTATAACAAATAGATTTGCAATAAGGTCTGCAGTTTCTAATGGAGGACAAAGAGGATGAGGAGGGGTGTAGGATGTAGCTGTTATTGGGATAAGAAAAGAATATATAGAAGTTCTAGATAATAGAAAGAGTGAGAGTGTAATCAAAAGAAGTTGGTTGTTAGCATGTGAAAAGGGAGACAGAGACTCTGAGGGAACAGGTAAACAAAAGGAAAAGAGAGCAAGAAAAGTAAAGAAATAAAATTTTTCAATAAGGAGAAAAAAGAAAATCTACACTATAACAGTCATATAGTGTTCAAACCTCCCAGTCTTGAGTAGCCTGATGTATAAAAGGTACCTTACAATGAGCTTCCAGTCTCCAGCAGGCATTTCAGGATGGAATTTGCCCCGCCTAAAGATGGGAGATACAGCTTCCAGGATTATCCAAGATGGCCACTCTGGCTTCCAAATATGTTGGCAAATGGGGAGCTGCAGCTCGGGGTGTGGACATGGTCAGCTGGAGGTCCTAGAGGTGAGGTGCGGTCGGTCTGGTTGTGGGATCCCAGAGGCAGGGTGCAATCAGTTGGTCTGGGGGTCCTGGTGTTAGGGTGCAGTCAGTCGGTCTGGGGGTCTGGGTGGTGGGGAGCAGTCAGTCGATGTGAGGGTCCCGGAGGCAGGGAGTAATCAGTTGGGCTGAGGGATCCTGGAGATGGGGCTCAGTCAGTCTGGCCAGGGGTCCTATGGGGTCTGGCTGTTATCTCAAAATGGCAGCAGCCACGTGTAACCAAACCTGCAGGTACTGTGACAGAGAACTTCCGGGCAACAGCAGGCAGCTGGTGCTCCACTGGCTGTGTGCAGTCAGTTTGCTGACTGCTGTCAGACGATTGAGAGGTGAACCTTGGGTGGTGAGTGGTGTATAGGTGAAAGGCAGGTGATGGACTGGCAATAGGCATGGAAATGGCGGATGATAGGTGCTTGACAGTGAGCAATCTGCACTCAAAAAGGTGTTGATATGCTGGCAGACTGCAGGTGATGGCAGTAGACAAAGGGGGTAAGCAGCGGTGGATTGATAAGTAGCAAAAACTGCCTCACCAAGAAACAGATATCCTCTGCTTGAAACCCACATTATGGAACAAGAAGGAATGTAGCCTCCCTCTAGTCTGCCATCTTGAAAGTCCCCAAGCCCACTTTAAAAAAAATGTAGTACCAGGGATTGAACCCAGGGGTGCTTATTCAATAAGCTACATTCCCAGACTTTTTTATTTTTTATTTTTGAGACAAAGTCTCACTAAATTGCTTAGGGCCTCACTAAGTTGCTGAGGCCACATGTTCAATCCTCCTGCTTCAGCCTCCTGCTTCAGCCTCCTGAGCCACTGGGATTACAAGTGTGCACCACCAGGTCCTGCCACCATGCCTGGTTTTTAGGCCACACTTGCTGAAAACACTGACTCTTCATTTTGGCCTGAAAATGTCTGATAGGTGGCTAGAACAGGAAGAAAAGGCTTGACCTCTGTCTTCATATAATGCCTGTACCATTTGCTACCTTCCCTTTGGGTCAGATTCTATTCAGCTCTGCATGTAGACCTATTGATTACCTATTGGAGCTGACATGTGTTTTCTTCTAATATACCCTTGTGCTTTTCCAGCAACTACTGCAGCCCAAGCAGTACTGCAGCCCTTCATCCCTATCATAAGGCCAGGACTGAGCCTTCTGTTAGTCAGCTGCTCATTGCTGTAAAGAAGATACCCAGTAAGAACAACCTAGAGGAGGAAAAGTTTATCTTGGTCCATGGTTCAGAGGTTCAGTCCCTGGTGGGCCAGCACTATTACTCAGGACCCAAGTGAGGCAGAGCATCAGGGTGCAAGATCATGGTGGAGGAAAGTTACTCTGCTAATGACAACTAGGAAGCAGAGAAGTCAGGGAAGTGGGTACAGAAAAGATAAACCCTTCCAGGGCACAACCCCAGTGACCTACTATTTCCAGCCATTCCCCACCTACTTACAGTTATCACCCACTATGATAGTCCTTTCAAATTATTAATCCATCAGCTAAATATAGTGGCACAGGCCTGTAATCCCAGCAACTCCGGAGACTGGGGCTGGAGGACTGCAAGTTTGAGGTTAGCCTCAGCAACTTAACAAGACCCTGTTCTCTAAATAAGAAATTTTTAAAAATTGGGAATACAGCTCAGTGGTAGAGTACCTCTGGGTTTTATTCCCAGTACCAAAACAAATGAAAAATTTTTAATCCATCAAATGGATAAAAGTTCACCTCAATCTCACAATGCAAAATGCATTTAGCTAATCTCTAAGAGTCCTCATAGTCTTAACAGTTCCTGCATTGTTTCAAATGTCCAAGCCCAAAGTCTCCTCTGGGACTCAAGGCAAACTCTTAGCTATGGGCCTCTGGAATGATCAACTGCAAGTAACATGTATCCAATATACAGGTGCACAAAGTAAACATTACTAGTCCAAAGAGGATAATTAGGGGCATAGAAAGTAGCGATGGTACCAAAACAAGACTGAAACCCATTTGGGCAAACAAGTCCTATAGCACCAAGTCTAGTATCGGGCACATAGCAGCAAGCTGTTCTCTCCAAAGGATTTGTGTAACTCTGCCCCTGGGACATTGCCAGTTACAGCCTCTCTCTCTTAACTTGGTTCTTTCCAAAGCCACCAGGTTTATTTGGCAGACATTCTAGGTTACAGGCATCTCTAAGTCCCAGGGATCTCCATTCCAGCTGTGGCTTCTCTATCACAGCTTCACACATCACCTTCTCAGGGACTGCCCACAGGGATTCAAACCCTATTACCTTTTGCCTGACCTCCCAGTCCTCCCATTGAAACCTCAGTGGAACCCTCCATGACCCCTAAACTCCAGCAACCTACATTCCTGCAGAACCAGTACCAGGTCTGCCATGAGCTCATGCAGTGGGTCAGGTCCCCTTGGACCAATGTCATAGTAGCCTCTCAGTGCCTGGGTGACTGAGTGTTTTAGTCAGATTTTTCACTGCTGCAACTGAAAGACATGACCAGAACAATTGTAGAGGAGGAAAGGTTTATTTAGGGGCTCATGGTTTGAGAGTCTAAATCCATAGACAGTAGACTACATTCCTTGCTGCTCAAGGTGAGGCAGAACATCATGGCGGAAGAGTGTAGTGGAGAGAAGCAGCTCACATGATGATCAGGAAGCAGAGAGAAACTTCACTCACCAGATACAAACTATATACCCCAAATGCCATGCCCCCAATGCCCCACCTCCTCCAGTCACACGCTAGCAACCTCCAGTTACCACTCAGTTAATCGGGGGATTCACTGCTTGGGTTAAAGTTCTCACAGTCCAATCATTTCTCCTCTGAACCTTCTCACATGTGAATTTTTTGGGGACACCTCACATTCAAACCATAACACTGAGCATGGTGAGACAAATTCTGAGGAAAGAGCTTCCTGTACGAACAATTTATCTTAAATGAATTTTCACTTCTGCACCCTTGAGACTGCAGTAGGTGTTGTCCCACTGATTCCTGAGATGCCCTCAAGGCATCTTTCCTATTATCCTCTGAGCAAAACACTTAACTCCTCTTAACTGGTGGTAATCTCTTTAACAACCACACCTCCCCACCAACCCCCGGTGCTGGGGATTGGACCCAGGGTCTTGTGCCCACACCCATTTTGATTCCAATTTTACATGCACTTTTCTGGCCAATGTGCAAGTTTTTCAAATATTTTATTTCTGAAATTTGCACAATCCTCACAGTAAACCAGGTTAAAAGCTCCCAGCAACACCTGTGTCACTGACTAAATGCTGTGCTGCCTTGAAATTTCCTCTACTAGATTAATTAGTTCATCACCTTTAAATTCAGCCTCTCAGAAGACCTCAAGACATGGGCAAAACACAGACAAGTTCTTTGTCAGAATGGTCAGAATGTAACATGTGGCCTCTAGTCCAGTACTTAAAAGAGTCCCCGTTCCTCTAAGAAACCTCATGAACAGTCTTTACTGTCTGCATTCCTACTGCCATTCTGGTCTTCTGAGCTCCTGCTAGAATCACCAATTAAACTCTGCTTACAACATTCTAAGACTTGTCCATTCTGCATCTCCAAACTTTTCCAAACTCCTCCTGCAAATCAGTTCCAAAGACTTCTGAACACTTACGGTTAGTTTAGTTACAGAAATGACCCCACTTCTGTGGGGTCATTCAGCTCTTCATTGCTCTGACCAAAATACCCAATGAGAACAACATAGAAGAGGAAAAGTTTATTTTGTCTCATGGTTTCAGAGGTTCAGTCCATGGTTGGTCTACTTTACTGTTTCAGGCCCAAGGTGAGTTTTCAATCCCAGAACTGCAAAGGCCCCAAACATACTGTTTTCTGATCCTAAAGAAAGACTTTAGAGGACTCAAGGGAGAAGCTTTGAACAGTTTTTTTTTTTTTTTTTTTTTTACTAACACAGTCCTAGGTGGCAGGATGTCCGGGATTCAATGGAGGGCCACACCAGGCCTACAAGAAGGAGAAAATGTAGGATAGGGTGCATGCCCATTACACAGGTGGATTTCCTCAGATGTTTTATGAATACATTCCTTTACTTCATAACCAGGGTCACTCTGTTTAGATCCTTTCCCAAAGGCTGGAGATAAAGGAAGTGGCCAGTTTCCCCTCTTCATTTCCTTCATTATCACATCCTTTACAGACATTTTTATCTCACTGCAAGATTTCTAGACACTGATTAGTGCTGAACTCAGCACTCTACCCTTTCAGTGCCTCAGAAGTCCCTTCATGTCCTCACAGTCCCAGACCATCCCAAGTCTTCCACGTAGCACTTTGGACAGGGCTCTGTCGGCATGTTGTATTCGTATCTTACAACAGTACAAAGAGCAAGAACTTATCAGCAAGCATGTTCAGGTAATTAAGGTAGCATTAGTTTGTTTAGACACTTCGGTTAAAGCATGCAAAATATCGTGTTTTAGTCTAGTTCTATTTTATCTAAGTCCATTTGGTGTCATTTATAAGTTGGACTACCCAGGGAAGTACTAGGACTGCAGTCACAGGGAGTTCAGAGCAGATCCTACAGTATGTCTGGTTGGCATGGCATGCAACTTCCACTACCCAGTCCAGGAAGAGGTTACTTTTTGCTAACATGTGGAGAATATGACAAACATTTAATAGACACCATCATGGCAAATCAATTCCATAAGGCAGTGCACAGGCTACTGTACAATCTCGTGTTAGTAGAGTAGCCAGCCCAGTAGGATTGCCTGGGCAAGTGCACCAGACCAGTCCATCTGTTTGCACCTCAGGGGTGTAGAAAGAATAAGACATCTCAGGAGTAAGTGTTTCTTCTGTGTTGACACCCAAGAGTAACCATACTTGTAAGGGCCAGGTTCCCAGCACAATAGGGCTTACTTGTACATTTAAACCTTCTCCCTCCCTGCACCAAGGGCTCATTAAGGCAAACCTCTGGGGACTTGCTTGTATAGTCATGGCCAACTACTACACCTTGTCCTTGACGGTGTGTCTTGAGGAGCCAGCAGCAGTAAGTTGTTACTTGTGCCCAGGTCAGTTTAAGAAAATGTTCAGTGCAAGTGCCCTTTACCTGTAACCTTAATGCTGGTGGTCATGGGCAAGATAACATAGAAATGGCTGCAGGTCACTGATGTTTGACTTTCTCATTTAGTGTCCTCAGTGCCTCAGGCAGAGAGGCAGGCCAGGGGAAAATCCATAATATGGCCTGCTCTTGAGCCCACTGTTGTATGTTATGGCCTGTGAAATGAGTTCCTCGGTCATTCTCAGTTACCCGTGATATGCCACACATGACTCTTAGCCAGATTAGTCCCTTCATAGTCACTGTCTGGTTGGCTCTTTTTCTGGGAAGGGCTATAACTGGGTCCACCCAGGTCAATGCATATTTGGCTTCTTCTGATAATGGGAGAGGGCCGATGTCATCCATCTGCCAACACTGAAGAGGGATGCCACCAAGAGGAGTATCAAATGAGGTGACAGTCATTGCAAGGATCACTGAGAGCAAGCAAGACAGTCCTGGCAGGCAGCAACACCATCAGACATCTTTATGGTAGTCCTCTGAGTGTCACAGCAGTCTTTCAACCTGCAAGCTTTCATCTCCGATATAGCCAAGTGGCAATTTTTTTTGGCTGGGGCTCTCTCCACCTATCTTATCTGCCAGTTGTGTGACCTTAACTAACACTTCTCTGGTGATAGGCTCTGTGGCAAGAAGAGCAGCATAAGGAGCACACGGTTGTTTTTCCAACACTGTAAATCCTTCTGCCCCCTTCCCTAACTGTGACCAGAAATCCAATGAGGGTCTTATATCCCTTAATCCTCTAACATAAGCCCCGCCAAAGCCATCTGAGAGACATGGATAGAAAGTTCAGCAGTTTCAATGTATATAGTGTCCCAGGGACCTGTGCCTGTTGTACTGTTTATTTGGCATGATTAAATGCCTCAGTATGCCAGTCAGCCCAGTCCCATACTGTCCCCTCCTACACAAATCACATAGAGGCCATAATAACTGAGTTGGCTGAGGGATGAAAGCTCTCAAATAACTCAGTAGCCCCACAGATCACTGTATTTGCTTTACTGTGTTGGAAATGAAAATGCCTGAACTTTATCTGTTTTAGCCTGAGGTATAACCTTTGTCTCATCGGACCAAACACCCAAGAATTTTACCAATAAGCCAAGGCCCTACACTTTGTCAGGGTTCATAGTCCATCCTCTCCCTTGCAAAGGAGTCAAAAGTATGGGGGTAGCCTTGGTGAGCACTGAAAGAGAACCATATTGTACCATCATTATGTAATATTTTTACCAGCTTAAGGTGGGCACCAGGTTTGTATCATAGCATGACCCAAGGTGGGGCTATGGAGGTATCCCTCCCACTGGAAGGCAAATGGGGTTTGAATCCCTAGGACTTTATCTACAACTAGAAGACATTAGCAAGGTCCATCACACAGGAATGAGTTCCCAGTTGAGTACTTGCTCTTCTGCAATCGTGGCTATGTGAGGAATGGAACAGTTGCATAAAGTCGAAGAGCACCTTGTTTACTTTTCTGTAATCCACGGTCATTGCCAAGTTCCATCCTGCTTTCATATCAGCCACACAGGGGAGTTAAAAGGACTGTGGGTTGGGTAAATTATGTTTACTTTCACTGTGTCACAGATGGTCTTTGTTATCTCTTGATGACCACCCAGAGTCAATATGGTTTGGTGACAATTCAGAGGGTGGCAGGCAAACCTCAGGGGGGGCTGTTTAGTGTATCTTCTTAATATCAGTTTTACAATTGACCCACACTTCATCTCCCAACTATGCAAACAGAACTCCCCTATGATAGTTTGTAGGTATTTACCCCTCAGCACACATATCATATATTTAGGAATGGGAACTATGAACACTGGGTAGGGAATGGGTGGCAGACATCCAACCTGAAGAGTTATGGCTTGGACACTCTCTGTTTTTCTCTCATATCCATAAATAGCAGTTAACCCACCTCAGAATTTGTCAGAATTACTGTATATCAGTGTACATTCAACTCCACCAATGCTGAGTATTTCTTGAAGGCCCATGTATTGCCATTTTTATATGTGGCCTCTGGTCCAGAGATGTGACTTGGACCCCTGAACTTTGACCTCTCCCCTAGTTATCCCTCCTCAGGGGGAATGGTGGACTCTGCTTCCATTATATCTCCTAACAGGAGAGTTTTGTCTTTGTCTCTTTTTGGAGTAAATATTCATGCTGCCTTTCTGTCCCCCCCCCCCCTTTTTTTTTCCTGGCTGATGCATCTTGTCCTTTGGCAATTGCTTCCATAACTGTACCAGGGTAGCATTAAGTCATCTTTCATCCAGTCCTGCTGCTGTTAAGTCCACCCACATCTGCCTGTGAAAACCAAAGAGAAGTGTTCCCAGTCTGAGCTGGGTTTTAAGGACTCCTGTTTTCTCCCATAACCTTTCTGTCTCCCCTAGATCTGCTATCAGCTGTGCTACTTGCAGGAGGAGATCCTCTACTAACAAGGACGATATTGATGCCAGGGCACCATAAATGGACAGAGGGACCACGTGTAACATCACATCCCTAAAACAAAAACAAAAACAAAAACAAAACAATAAACAATAACATCATATCCTGACAATAAACATCATAACTGTCTGATCCTGGGAAAGGCTGCACAAAAATAGCACGTTTCATTCCCAGACCCTGGAAATAACCCTGTAGTTCTTCCTTAGAGGCCCGGGTACCTCTGGGCATAGCGATGTCTCCCGAATTTGGCTACCTATTGTGAGTGGCAAGAAGCAGTCAAGCTCGTTATGACCTGGTGCTTCCATCAGTGGCACTGGGTTAAGCCACTGATACAAAGCAGGGTGAGCAGTTGCTGAAGTCACTTTAGACAATTCTACACCATTCAACATCATTCCATCTGCTCCAGTGTCCCCCAGGCTGAGCAGCCACGGAGGTGTGCATTCTTCTGTTTTCTGCTGCTCTGCTGGGGTCTATGATCTCCAGGTGGTATGTAAATATCTCTTTGGAGCCTGAAGCATATTTGGATCGGCCCCCTCGGGCCATTCCTGCTGGGTCTTTAACTTTTGGACCATTATAATTCTAGCTTCCACTATAGTTTTGTCCTCTATCTTGACTTCTGAATCACTGGAAAGAGTGGATTCCCTGAGTGGGTCCCACCTCCGAGGGTCCCAGTTTTCACTGGTCACCAACTCCCCAGTACAGGCTCTGGGGCCCATGATGTTTCCTCAGTTTAGCATAATGGCAGGCCATGACCTGGAGGCAGTGGTCTGTAAGTTTTAAATGCTGAGACAGCACATCTTTGCTGTTAACCTGCATAAAATGGCCCTCGCTTTCTAGTTTTGACTTCCTGTGCAGAGTAGCTGAGCCTGAGTAGTAACTCCTGATCTGAGGCACCCAGGAGGGGCAATGCAGTGCAGTGCATTGTTTGTTCCTTTCCATTTCCCTTGACTATTTTGATTCCTTTGACTTTCCTGCGACTACTTTGGCTTCTCCCAACACTTGCAGCACCCCTCTGCATTTTCCAGATGCCCCTATACTTATGTGGTGGTCCCCACCTCTTTAATAGGGTGCCACCTCAAACCATAGTTAGGCTTGTGGCCACCTTGCAGAGTCTGTACCCTTTCCCAACTCTAGAGTCAACTCAATATGTCCCCCTTTGGGATCCTGTCGACTATGCCAGTTGTTCATCCCCAAGGCTGCAAATGCCCCAAGCCTACTGTTTACCAATCCCAAAGAAAGAACTCTGAGAACTGGACAGACATTTTTGGACATTTTGTTTCTAACGTTCTCCTCAGGGGTCACAGGCCAGGGTATAATGGAGGGCTGCCCATGCCTACAAGCAGGGGGATTATTATGGGAATATATAGGATAGGTTGCATGCCCATTGCACATCCTCAGATGCTTTCAGTACACTCCTTTACTTCACAACCAGGATTATTCTGCTTCAATCCTCTCCTCAAGACTAGAGTTAAGGGAAGCAGCTAGCTTCACCTCTCCATTCCCTCCTTATCACATTCTTTAAAGACCTTCTTATCTCACTGCAAGCTTTCCTAGGCACTGGTTAGTGTTTAACCCAACAGTGAGGCAGAACACAATAGCAGAAGGTATGGTCAAGGAAAGCTGCTCTGCTTGTGGTGGCTGGCAGGCAGGGGAGGGCGGGGGGTGGGATAAACCCTTCCAGGGCACTCCTCCTTCCCCCAGTCATGCCCCACCTGCCTACAGTTACCATCCAGTACAGTAGTCCTTTCAAAATATTATTCCATCAAATGGATTAATCCACTGATTCGGTTGCAGCCATTGTAACCTAATCATTTCTCCTTTGAGCATTCCTGCATCACCTATCACATGAGCTTATTGTGAACACTTCATGTCCAACCATACCAAGGTGCAGGCCAGGAAGTTTACACAGGATGATGGTGCCAGCTGCAAAAGTAACTCAGCAGGTCTCAGGACAAGGTGAGGATGACCACCCAGTGAGTGATCTGAGTCTCCAGCAAGAAGAAACATCTTTTGAAATTATGTCCCTGGCCTGTGGAAAGTTATATGCTTTAGCCCACCACTGAGATAGCAAAACCAGGCCGTTGTAAAGTGAACTTACAAGAACATTATCATGAGAAACCAATTCCTAGGGAAAGGCAGTTCTCCTCCCCCTTTGTCAGCTTTTCTTCAGGAGATCTAATTAACCATGGGTCCCTACTTTTTGGATTGTAAGTAACTGTCTCTAAGAGTCTGACTACTCCCTTTTGAATGTAAACACCCCTGTGCAAGGCTTTAGAGGATAGAGATTTAACAGATTTCTGTAAATATGCTTTATGTTACAGATACCGCACAAGGTCTTCCATCAGGAAGATTAGGAAATTTTTAAAAGGAGAAAAAAAAAAAAAAAAAAAAGAGAGAGAGAGAGAGAGAGAGAGAGAGAGAGAGAGAGAGAGAGAGAGAGAGAGAGAGAATGGATCTAAGATGACACCAAATAACCTGTAAATGTTGTGAAAAACTGTGGAGCAGGACTCAGAATTTGGTGTTTGTTCTCTGGTCCCACAGGTGTAAAATTGAGTTTGGAGTGCCATTTGCTGCTTCTCCACCAGTCTGTTTCCCACAACACCACAGAAAATCAATAAAAAGCTTACTCCTCCTTTTGTATGGGGAGAAGCCTGGTCCCTCAATCATTGCTATCTGCCTCCAATTCAGGCTTCAAAAAGCACTCACAGTATGTGGCTCAGTCTCATTTTTCTTCTTTCCAAGCCAAAAGATCTCATCTCTGGTAACACAGCTGTGGTTCTTTCTAGCACTCGCTTCCTTCAGGAACTGCTACTTTTCTGTCTTCTTTCACAAGAACCATGCAGTAGAATATGGGTGCCTTCTCCTTTTTCTTGGCTTGCATTTTCTTCATTCTTTTGGCTTTTGAGGACCATGATATATAGTCAGGGTAACATGTTCAGTGAAAATTTAATCTGAACTTCTTTTGCTCAAAATTTCTTCTTTCCCTTTGGACCCACTATCTTCATCAAACTCCAAGTGGTGATCTCAGAAAAAAATTTTTGGTTTTATTATTTAAGAGAAAACTGTCTGTCATTTGATTTGAAACTCCCTGGTCACTTCTGACTGAGTATGATGAACCAATGAGAATCTTAATAAAACAATGATTCAGGAGAGTAAAGAAAGAAAATCAGAGTTCTCCACAATAGCATAGATGTTTGATGTTTTACTGAACAAATATTGAAGCCAGAATTGGGGACAGGCAGTTAGTGTAGAAATAGGGGATCAGGTCAGATTGAGGAAATGGGGGCCATGAAAGCCATCTGCCTCTGGAAGTTGGAGACTGCCCAGGGGAGAATGGAATGTCAAGGACCTGCAGAGCCCATTGATAACCAAATTTACCTGCCCTTGTCAGGGACTATAGGCAAGGAGATGCTGATTAATGCCCCCTGAGCCCTTACCTGCCTGAATCACCTTGGCTCTACCCCTGCCCATCACTTCTCACTTTATGCAAAACTGGGCCTAATCACGTAGGCAGGAAGGAAAGAGATAAGGGGGAAAGAACGGGAGAATAAAACCTATAAAAAGGACAAATTTGCTCAATCCAAGGGATTCTGCCTTTGGGCCCCCTTCTTCCACCTGGGAGAAGTCTGCTTTTACTTTTCTTTAATAAAGCTCCTTACTTTCTACTACACGCTTGCCTCGGCCTGCTTCTCTGGTGTTATACTTCAACACCTGAGGAAGCAGGACTTGTCACTGGTAAACAGCGGTATCAGATTTGGAGGTCCCACTGAGATCTACACCAAGGTAAGTGAGCTTCTTTCTCCATGCACCCCACATCTGTGTGAGGTGCATCTTTCTGTTTCTTTCTTTCTCGAGGGCAAAATGGGCAGTTAGTGCAGCCGCCATCCTTCAAGACTCTGGTGAGAGGTTCCCAGCCTAGGCATTTTCCAGTCATCTCCTCTTTGCAGACCAGGCATGTTGGACTCTGCTGAAGCCATTTCCTACTTTTTTGTCCAGGCTCGAGCGCAATTGCCGCCAGTACACAGTGTCCCTAGTCCTGATCTGCCCAGGATGCATGGAGGCGGAGGAAAGGTTGGAACAACTGTGAGGTTCTCTGGCCTGGGCTACTCTCTGGCGGACCCCAAAGGTTCCTTCTCTGGGCTCCCCATCCTGACCACCCTAAGGGGTATCCAGGGTGACTGGTTGACGAATGGCACTGAGGGAAAGCGCCAATTACCTTTGCCTCCATATGGGCCGTACAGTACTCCCCCCACATGCACTCCCTCCTGGATGTTTCCCCTTCACTCGCCAATCAGACATTAAGCATTCAGTTGGTAGAATCAAGAGAAAGACATGGGATAATTAGTAGGAAAATGCCCAGGTTACCTTTGTTTGCGTGTTTAGCCTTTGCTAGTGAAAGAATGGACATTTTTTTAAGCTGTCTGTTTTATCTCAACTCCCTAAGGTCTCCCTCCCAGTGATGGGAACAAAGCCCTTAAAGCTGTTCCAGGAATCAGCCCCAAATAGGGAGTAAAAGGGTAAATTGAGCCAGATAGCCAGATAGTGCTCAAACAATAGGATTACCAGAAACTATTGACCAGAATCTACGCCCTGTTGTAAAACATTGTGAAACATGTTGTATGTTATCAGCAAACCCAGACCCCCTTTGAAATTTCCCAGCAGCTTTGTCCCCCTTTTCCCTTTCATGTGTAACCCCTCCCGATGTGTGGTTTCTGCCTTTATAAACCTACAAGATTTTCTGCTAGGGACTCGACTCCTCGAGTTGGGTCCCAGTGCGCTGGAATAAACACCTCTTGCGGTTTGCATCAAGTGACGCCTCCTGCGGTTGATTGGGGTTGCCATCCATCCATGGGACAGAGTTGGGGTTTCCTTTTTGGGGGCCTTACACTAGTTTGTTTAAAGGTTTCTTGTGCTTAAATGTGCTCAGTGTGTTCTAAGCTGCAAGGAGGATGTATTTTAAATCAACCCCTCCCTTGAATCCCTCAGAGAACAGGGTATTGCATGCCTAACAACCAATAGGTGTCCCCTCACCCTCTGGAGATTCTTTTAGCCTACAAAATAGTCAAGAAGATGTGTGATTTTTCCTTTGTTGTGGGTCTCTCTTAATTAGGAATTTTAGTGGCAGGGAGGAAAACAGTAATGCTCTTAAGTCTGAATCCTCCAAGGGTCTCTAGCACAGGGCAAACTGAGACCCTAGCACTTTGCTGAAGAAGGCCAGAAACAACTTTGGCAAAGCCAGATAGTGAGAGACGGGTTTTCTGGACCAGACTGAAGCTCAAACTTAGGGAGATATCCCTAAAAATGGTCTCTGGCATGGGCACCTGAGGTCTATTTTCCTTTTCTTCCATTCAGATGGGAGCTTTGCTCTCAACAGTATTGCCAGGTTCACCACTAGCCTGCATACTGAAAAACTGGGACAAATTTGACCAGCAGACACTCATGAAAAACTGCCTCATTTTCTTCTGCCGCCAGGCCTGTCCTCAATACAAACTCTCTGATGGAGAATCCTGGCCGTCAGTGGGAAGTATAAATTTTTGATACCATTCTACAACTTGATAGATTTTGCAAAAGGAAAGGAAAGTGGTGTGAGGTATCTTAGGTTCAAACCTTTACCCTAAAGGAAAACCCCAAATTATGTCAACAATGTAAAGTAGACTTGGCCATAACCACTGCCATAAGGGAGAAAACCTTAAAGAATAATCTACTGAGGGAAGGGAATCATGGGGACCCCCCAAAGCTCCATTTTCTGCTAATGCCCATCAGCAGGCCTCCTGTCCTCGATACCCTGGCCTTTCTCCATCTGCCCCGATGGACAGATCAAATATACTACCTCTCCAGGAGATGCCAGGAGGAGAATCTGAACCAATTAAAGTATACACTTTCTCCCTCCAAGACCTAAGACAGATAAAAACAGACCTAGGGAAATTTTCAGAAGATCCAGATAAATATATTGAGGTATTTCAGAACCTATGCCAGGTGTTTGACCTCACCTGGAAAGATATTATACTGTTACTTACCCAGACTTTAACCTCCAATGAGAAGGAAGCCACCCTAAAAGCAGCTGAACAATTTGGGGATGACCTACACCTTGCTCATGCCCCAGGAGCCCAAACTAGATCTAAACCCAGCTATCCATCGGGAGCACAGGCAATTCCCAGAAATGATCCTGACTGGGATCCAAAGGATGAACAGGATGCTTGGAAGATCAGACACTTCCAAATGTTAGTCCTTGAGGCCCTTAAGAGAATCAAACAGAAGCCTATTAACTATTCCAAGGTTTCTGAAATTATACAAGGTCCCCAGGAAAGCCCAGCTATTTTCATGGAGAAACTCAGGGAGGCAATGAGAAAACACACCACTATGGATCCTGAATCCACAGAGGGCCATTACTTTTAAAGGACAAATTTATCATTCATTTGGCCCCAGACATTCAGAGGAAATTACAGAAATTGGCATATGGCCCTGATCAATCCTTAAGTGAGATCATCCGACTTGCAACTTCTGTTTATTATAATGAAGATGAAGAGGAAAAGAAGGAAAGAGAGCGTAGAGACAAGAAAAAGGCTGAAGCACTGGTCTTAGCCCTAAGAGGAGTTAGCTTCCTGGGTGAAAAAGGAGGAAAATGCAATGTACCTCAGACTACAAAAGGGATTTGTTTCCATTGTGGAGAGGAGGGACATTTCAAACAGGAATGTCCCCGAGCCAAACAGCCACCTCTGGAGCCCTGCCCTAAATGACAAGGCAATCATGACAGTCAAGGAAAAGCGACTATCCTCAGGGGCATAGGTCCTGGAGGCCAGACTCTTCCACACAGGCCTGATGGGGCCCGGGGTTGATTCTAATGGCTCCCGTAACTCCTATCACTACACATGAGCCCCAGGTATGCTTCTCTGTAGGGAGCCAAGAGGTCAACTTCCTCTTAGATACTGGCACCAGTTTTTCAGTGCTCACCTCTTATCCTGGACCTCTTTCCTCTAATACTATAATGGTGCAAGGGGTGTCTGGACGGTCTATTACCAGAAAGTTCCCCCCTCAGAAAGTTGTGAGTGGGATGGGATGATATTTTCTCATGTATTCCTGATAGTCCCAGAATGCCCTACCCCTTTATTGGGAAGGGACTTACTTTCAAAACTTCAGACTTCCATTACAATGAATTTGGGACCACAAGGATCATTATGTTTACCTCTATTAGAATGTGATATAAATCCTGAAGTATGGGCCACTGAAGGCAAGATTGGATGGGCAAAAAGTGCGATCCCAATTAAAATAGTCTTAAAGGATCCCTCTGTCCACATCAGAGACAATACCTGCTGCACCCAGAAGAGGGCTTATTCTGGGGAGTTCAAAAATCAAATGGAGAATGGTGTTTAGTCCAAGACCTCAGAATAATTACTGAAGCAGTTGTTCCCCTCCACCCAGTAGTTCCTAATCCATATACTCTGCTATCTGAGATTCCAGCAACTGCTGCTTGGTTTACTGTGTTAGATTTAAAAGATGCCTTCTTTTGCATACCTCTGGACTCTCAGTCTCAGTATCTGTTTGCCTTCGAGGAACCAGATAGTGGATCTCAATTAAGCTGGACAGTACTTCCCCAAGGATTTAGAGATAGCCCCCATCTATTCAGACAAACTCTGGCTAAGGACTTAACAAAATTCAGAGATAAGACATCTGCAATTGTTCTCCAATATGTGGATGTCGTCCTGTTATGCACCTCCACCCAGGAGGAATGTCAAAAGGCTACTACAGAACTCTTAAACTTCTTAGCCAATCAGGATTATAAAGTCTCAAAAAAGAAAGCTCAATTATGTCAAAAGCAGGTCTAATGTTTAGGATTACAATTATCTCAAGGAATCCACAAACTAGGACAGGAAAGAATAACTCCCATAGGACAATATCCTCTGCCTCAGACCCTAAGGCAACTCAGAGGCTTCCTAGGAATAACTGGATACTGCAGACTTTGGATTCCTGGGTCTGGGGAATTAGCTAAGCCTCTTTACAGCCTTCTGAAAGAAACTTTACACCAAGGAGCAACCACCCTAATATGGGAACCAGAACATATTAAAGCCTTTAAGACATTAAAAGGGGCCCTACTCCAAGCCCCTGCCCTTAGTTTACCTACTGAAGATAAATTTAACCTATTTGTCACTGAAAGAGGAGGAATAGCCCTAGGAATGGTAACACAAAAGAATGGACCTGTTCAACAGCCAGTATCCTATCTCAGCAAGGAACTTGACATGGTGTCTTGGGGATGGCCCCACTGTTTGCAAGTAATTGCAGCTGTAGACCTTCTAGTCCCTGAGGCAATCAAAATCACCCTGGGAAGAGACCTTATTGTCTACACTCCCCATGATCTCTCAGAATTTTAAACATGAAATGAGGACTATGGCTTTCAGACAGTCGCCTTCTAAAATATCAGACTTTACTTTTGTATGGACCCATAACTCAGATAGAGGCCATGTCCTCCCCAGACT
The DNA here is from genome assembly GCF_902686455.1 of Sciurus vulgaris. NCBI lineage: Eukaryota > Metazoa > Chordata > Mammalia > Rodentia > Sciuridae > Sciurus > Sciurus vulgaris. Next base: position 78,415,991 of record NC_136470.1, on the reverse strand, counting down.
TATCATGGGAACAAATTCTTAGCTCCTGGTTCTCTGGTACCTCCTGGTGGAAAACATTATTAGTCTCTGTCATCACTATCATATTCATTGGCATGTTCCTATGCTGTGGCATTTACTGTTGCATTAATCTTATCCCAGTACTCATAGCTTCTTGTTTCTCTTATAGACTGCCCGTCTCTCAAATGACCCTCCAGTCTATTACTTCTCGACCAGACTTTTATCGTGGACCCCTCGTTCTACCTGATTTCTAAAATGGGAACTCCAAACTGCTTGCTCCACACTGCCCCCTTCCAGCTCAAAGCAGCCAGAGCGGTCGTCACCCCATTTCCTTACAGCAGTAAGGAGTTCCTAAAACTAGAGGGGGGAATGAAGCCAGAGTTGGGGACAGGCAGTTAGTGTAGAAATAGGGGATTGGGTCAGATGGAGGAAATGGGGACCATGAAAGTCATCTGCCTCTGGAAGTTGGAGACTGCCCAGGGGAGAATGGAATGTCAAGGACCTGCAGAGCCCATTGATAACCAAATTTACCTGCCCTTGTCAGGGACTATAGGCAAGGAGATGCTGATTAATGCCCCCTGAGCCCTTACCTGCCTGAATCACCTTGGCCCTCCCCCTGCCCATCACTTCTCACTTTATGCAAAACTGGGCCTAATCAAGGAAGGAAAGAGATAAGGGGGAAAGAACAGGAGAATAAAATCTATAAAAAGGACAAGATTTGCTCAATCCAAGGGATTCTGCCTTTGGGTCCCCTTCTTCCATCTGGGAGAAGTCTGCTTTTACTTTTCTTTAATAAAGTTTCTTACTTTCTACTCTACACTTGCCTTGGCACGCTTCTCTGGCATTATACTGAGGAAGCAGGACTTGTCACCGGTAAACGGTGGTATCAATATGATGGCTCTTTTCAAAAGCGTATCACCAGGGCTCCATTACTGAATGAAACTTGTTTTCCCCACCAAGCAGTATGCCAATCCCTGAAATGATGAGTTTTGTAAAAGACATTTTATTCAAGAGGCAGTCAAACATGAGGAAGTGGGAGTCCTAAATCTCATACCCCCTTGCCAGGCATGGTGGCACACATCTGTAATCCCAGCAGCTCAGGAGGCTGAGGTAGGAGGATCATGAGTTCAAAGCCAGCCTCAGCTACTTTGTAAGGCCCTAAGCAATTTAGCAAGACCCTGCCTCTAAATAAAAAATAAAAGGGGCTGGGGAGATAGCTCAGTCAGTAGAGTGCTTGCCTTGCAAGCACAAGGCTGTGGGTTCGATTCCCAGCACTACAAAAAACAATAATAATAATAAATAAAATAAAAAGGGCTGGGAATGTGACTCTGGTTCAAATCTCAATACAAAAAAAAAAAAAAAACAATCTACCCCCTCAAAGATAGGGTTAGGAATATTTATGGGACAAAAATGAAGGAGGGTGATTAGAGGCAGGGAAAATGCAGCAACAGTGTCTGTGAGTGTGTAATCCAACTTCGTGCCTCTTCATTGGATGCATGTTCAGAAAATGGCAGTGTTAACATGCTGGGGGTGGAATTTTTGGCCCTCTGATTCCAAAGGTCATCCATTAAACACCTCTGCAGGCCCAAGTAAAGGCTCCATGGTTCTCAACTGTTTGAACTAACTCCAAGTTCTTGAAAAATAATGTAGGCAATCATAACTATCCAGACCAATCCATCCAAGATGTTTTCTACAGCAAAGCTATTGGGAGCACACTGCTTAGCTGTGTGACCTCTTAAATTGGTGACAATACCAAGTGACTAAAGGCAAGTGCAGCTAGGGAGTGTTTTAGGTTTTCCTCAGGTTTCGCCCCTTTCAAACAATAGTGTGTGTATGTGTGTGTGTGTTACTGTGAATTGAACCCAGGGTCTCACACAGGCTAGGCAAGTGCTCAACCATTGAGCTATATCCTCAGCCCTTTCTATTTAATTTTGAGATCTCACTAAGTTGTCCAGGCTGGCGTCAAACTTGTAATCCTCTCTCTCAGTCTCCTGAGTAGCTGGGATGGCTGGCATGTGCCATCATGCCAAGCCCAAACAGCTACTTTAAAATATTCCAACTTCTGACCACAAGATTTACCTTTCTCTCCCCTACTGGGAATAGTGAGGCCTGTTTCTAGCCTACAATTATTAGGTACTTTTAGGGACACTTGCCAATGTTCGTGGGGGTGGGAAGGGTTGCTGCCCCTTTAAATAACCCAATGTTCTTTCAAAGTAGGTTATTTGTTTGTTTTGTTTCAGACATGGCCCTTCATGAGAAACTTACAAGGAACAAGTCAAAATCACTGAGTCACTCTGACCACACTTTTCAGGTGAACTAGAAAAGCCTTGCTCGTTATACTCAATTCTTGGCCCAGAGGCATTCCATAGGTCATTTTTTGGGGGTGGAGGATATACAATGTATAACCTTGAACTGAGTATGCGTAGAAATGTACCCATCTCTACATGTGATAAGTCTTTGTTGTAGGAATATGTATACATTTCCCTAATAAAAGCCTCTTTCTTTCCTTGTTAAGAGAGCTACCACTTTGAGAATCGTAATGTTTAATTTGAATCGTCAACTTCATAGGATTGAGAGATGCCTAAGATTAAGAGCGCTTCTGGGTGTGTCAATAAGGGTGTGTCTAGGAATGATTGGCATGTGGGATAGCCAAATGAAATGGAGACCCTCCCTAACTGTGGGCAGCACTGTCCAGTAGATTGGAGGCTTGGATGGAATAAAAGTTGGAAAAAGAAAGAAGCAGAAACAGATGCAAGCTGGATTCTTCTTAAACCGGTTCTTAATTGTTGCTGCAATCACCTGAGGATATCAGAAGCCAGCTCCTTCATTCTTTGAAAGCCTGCCAGTGAGTCTCCAGGAAGTTTGCAGGTCTTAGAAGTGTCTAAGGCAAAAGTTTAGTGGCCCACACTGACCTGTCAGGAGACCAGGTGAACGAGACAGGTCATTGAGAGGCTACATACCTCTTGTCGGGGTCTTAAGCCCCCTTGCTCTTCTCGACCAGCGACAAGGGAAGGGGACACTCCCCAACAAGGTCAGACCGGGATAGGTAGGGCCGCCTGACCGCCCGCTCCCAGCCCTCCGGGCAGAGGACAATCAGACGCATCAGGGAGACCAGTCACAGCAGGAACTCGTTTATTGAGGAAGTCACACAGCTTTTATGTAGGTGAAGGCTAGGCGGGAACCAATCAGCTTAAAGATCAGCAAGGCAGAGGGGTTCACGCAGGCAAGAGTCCCACAGGACTTTATGGCGATCACGTTCCCGGAACTGTTGTTAACCAATCCCTGACGGTGGTCCAGTTTATCTTCATGAACCTTTGAAACTGCCTTTGAGCCTTGATTTTGCTCACTCACCGGGGAGTAAAGAGTCAGCCTGAGTTAGTTAACATGTCATTAGTCCCAACAACCTCTGACTCTCAGTTCCTAGAATTCAACTCAGTTCTATCTCCTTGCTTGACATGTCCCACTTTGAAAGTGCCTGCCATCTAAACCTGATGTAGAGTAAATTCTGTGCTGTAGCGTCTCTGCACCCTGAACAAGTTCTGGTTCTTAATCTTATCTGATCATCTGCAGTGACTCTTTCTTCTTTTGCATTTCACCTATTCTCTGCCTTTGCTCTCTGTGCAGCCTCGGGAAACTTTCTGATCTTCTTAACCTTTTCTCAGCCTTTCTAATAATGTGTGTGTGATTGCGTAAAATATGATGTGTTACATGAGTGCTATAGATATTAGTAATTAAGATTGGAATAAAAGAACCTGTGATTGCTTAGCTATGGCTACAAAGTGACCAATGAGTACTCAGTGAATTGCAAGTGACAAAAGTGATGAAGCTTGTGAATTTATTATTATTATTAAATAAATTCTGACACTGTGGAAAAACACAATAGTGTCAAGTCTATATTAATGGCATAGCTTCCTCATGAAGATAATGACAGATTTTGCCAAATGAGGAGGCTTCTTTTTTCCTGTAATGTATCTCTTCTAAAGTTTAAAGTCTTCAAAAATTTTCCAAACTAGCCAGGCATAGTGGTGTGTGCCTATAATCCCAGCAATTTGGGAGGTTGAGGCAAGAGGATCACAAATTGAAATAAGCCTGGGCAACATAGCAAGACCCTGTCTCAAAAAAAAAGTAAACAGGGTTGGGGATGTACTCAGTGGATGAGCACCCTTGGTTCAATCCCCAGTACTTAAATTGATCTCTTTTCCCCACTTCTACTCTTCAGAGGATCAGGAATATTATGGACCTTGAGAAAAATAGAAGTGGATTGCAGGTTGTGAACCAAGCAGGTATCTGCTGTGAGTGCTTGCGCTTCTCATTTACTCCCCTCTGCTGCCTGGGGATGACTCAGCTTGTAACAGGGATTTACAACTCTCCCCTTCTGCCTGCAAAAGTCTGATGGGTGACTAAAAGTAGGATTAAAGACTTGGCATTTCTACTTCCATTTTACATCTGTCTGCTTTTCTGTGAGTCACCTTGGATTTCAGGAACAATAGATCTGATGGATAATCATCTTGTGATGAATGGAAGCTCCCTCTTATTGCTGATGAGGCACCTGCATGACCAGTCCTAAGTGTGGACACAATGGTGCATGTTTCTAATCCCAGATAATGACAGACAGACCATGCCTGACCGAGATCGTCTGCTTTGGCAGCAGTGAAAAGCCTCCAGCTAATGCAAAGCCCCTAACCCTTGCCCGCATTCCTCTTTCTATAAAACTGAGGTAGGATAGAAGAAATAAAGATAGTTAAAAAGGAGAGAAGCAGAGAAGGAAAGAGGGACTGCAACTTTAAATCTAAAACTTCATGAATACTCTCACCTTCACCAGGCCTATTTTCCTCTCCAATAAGTCTTGAGTACAGTAAGTCCAGTTAATTATACTTTGTTATTTTGTATAATGTATTTTCAGACCAATTAAAAGAAGCCCAGAGAGAGAGAGACTGTTAAAGAAGCAAGACATGGGTACAGTCTAAGTGATATACCTTAACTAGATTTTCTCAACCTGACGATTTTAAGAACCAGACTACCTTTGAAACCAAATTTTCAGCCTCTGATGCTATAATGTTGTAAGTCGATCCCAGCCACCAGCCAGTTACTTCTTTCTGGGTTCTTATTTGTGTATTTGAAGAATGAAGTTCTTAGATACGCAAGAGGTAGCATAAAAGAGCAGGAGTTTTATATTTTTTTGTACCAGGGATTGAACCCAGAGATGCTTATCAGTGAACCACATTCCCAGCCCCTTTTTCATATTTTAAGTAGAGACAGGCAGGGCCTTGCTAAGTTGAAGAAGTCTGGCTTTGAACTTGGGGTCCTCCTACTTCAGCCTCCCAAGGTCCTGGGATTACAGGTATGTGTCACATGCCTGGCATGAATAGGGAGAGGAAAAGAGACAGAGCTTTTATAGAGCAAGAGAGGACTCTATAGGGGTTGCCACTTAAGTGTACTACGCTAGGGGCTTATATAACTACTGGAAGGGGGCATCGATCAATATTTGTGTTACTCAGGTTTTGGAAAAGTGTGAAGGCTATTGGTTCAGCCCACAATAATTTGATTGCTTAGCTCTTTAGTCCATAGTATTCACTCAGGTCTGTCGCTTCCCCACCCCCTGCCTACCATCCTGGGACAAACATGTTAAATGAAATGTTTGGAATGTTTCTACAGGTTAACAGCATGAAGTAGCCTGTACATTTAAAGAAGCCTCTTGGTTAAAAAAAAAAAAAAAAAAAAAAGTCGTCTTGGTGGTGGTAGGGTGCTTTTCTTTAACTGTCTGCATGCTTTTTTTTTTTTTTTTCTATCTATCTATCCATCCTATTTTATTCACCATGACCCACTCTGAGCTCCACAATCAAAGGTTCATTAGGCTGCCCATTTATATTTTCCATGTTCACCATTTATAAGGTTTTCTTTAAAAGAAGAAGCCTGAGACCCCACTTCCCCCAAAGTGTCTCACTCTTAAGTACCTGAACTCCTTCCTTTGAGTAGTCATCCTGTTCTGTTGCATGCTTTCCTGAATAAATCTTATTCTCCTAAATAAGTCTCTACTTGTGCCTCTTTTGATGCATCCTGAAATTCATTTAAGTGGTTTAAGTCAGGAACCTGCCAGGACTGAGTCGAGTGTGCCTTCTCCCTTCTGGGAACTCTCTTGGACCTCATCCAGTGACAAAACCTCAAAGTCATCATTGTTAGGACAAAAAGGCCAGGCCAGGTGCAAACCTCATGAATCATCTCAGCAGTTCATTCAGGAACAAAGTTTCACACCAGAAAGGGGGATGCAGGGATGAAATGGTGCGGGTGGACCCACTTTCCTGGTGGAAAATGAGCCACTGAACAAAGAAAGGGGCTGGGTTTATACAGGTTATTTTGAGAGGTTGTCTAGTGAGCATATCAGTTTCCTTGGGCACTTAGAAATTTGAACTTTTTGGGTCGGGGGTCTGTGGGCAGTGTCTGGAGAGGATTTACTTTGAAGGAGATTAACGCCTCCTAGAGCCGGTTACTTTAGGGGTGATAAAACACCTCCTCCCTGTCTGCAGCCAGTACCTGGAGAACTTTTGTCCCCAAATGAAGGCTGATGATGAAGATGAAGGCTGTCAGTGCGTGGCCTTCTTTTTTACTCCCCTTTCCCTGGCCACATTATCTTGGGGAGTTTTTCATTTTCCATATCTATTAATCATCGGCCCCTCAAAGACAGGCCTAAAGACTTGGGTCCCTTTTCTTTCTGGTGAACTACACTGATCAAAGTTCCTTTCAAGCTTTTTACCATTGCCTTTTCTGTTTGGCTTTTGGAAGATGTGGTCTGACCTGATTTGAATCCCAGAGTCAGGCCTCTGGCCTAGGACTCCTGTAACAAGCTCAGTGCCATCCCCAGTCGGTTTTCAAGGAAAACATGCTGTGTCATGTTTTTCAGGGAGGGACTACATTTTTGAACCTATTAAATATCTGTCTATTCGGCCTTCACGTTATTCTTTCTAACCCTGTACTGTATATTTTTCCATAAAAGTTGGATGTTCTGTTTTCATCCCTTGGCTAGATGGATTTATTATGGGCGCACCCCAAGCCAAAAGCCAAGAATAGTCTTTCCTCTTCTTGGGAAGGATTTTTTTCAATCATCAAAATCCCTGCTCCCTTTGAGAAAACTTAGCATGAGGCAAAGGTTGCTTGCTTAATCTTTACCAGGATAAGGGGATTTCTAGGAAAGTAAGAGTGAGGGAAGAAGAAAATTAGGGGGCAAACCAAACACGAAGTCTTGGGTTACAGAGCAGGTCAAAGGTTGGGCAAATGCAACAAGCTATTCCCTCTGCAAGTGCTTGATTAAAGAGGCTGAGATGTAAGACTGCCAGGCAAGAGTTGTCTTCTGGGTACTTTCTCAGGCAAAGGCCTCAGGGGGTGGAGCAAACTCTAAGGTATCTTTTCAAAACCTAGAAACCTTGCTAAAGGTCAAAATTACAATGTGTTTCATAATGGGGGGTGGGAGGGGGCAAGAATGGAGGAAGGAGGGTCTGTATAGAGGGAAAAGAAGGGTGGGAGGGGTAGGGGGAAGGAAAAAAATAACAGAATAAATCAAACATCATTACCCTATGTAAATGTATGATTACACAAATGGTATGCTGTTACTCCATGTACAAACAGAAACAACATGAATCCCATTTGTTTACAATAAAAATAAATTTTTAAAAATTACAATGTGTTTGAATGATCTTAATTTGCTGTATTTTTCATTCTAGAATCGGGCAGTACTACATCACATAGACTAGAATAAATATTTTGATGTTCTGAGCAGAAGAGGATAGTTTTATAAATGAAGAAGGGCTGAATAAAGCAAAAAACAAAAACAAAAAACTGGTCATTTCAAAGTTACTTTCCTTTGAAAGTAAGTGTCAGGGAGACAGAACGATAGGAAAAATATCTGAGAAGTTGACATCAGACTGTGTCAGGTTACTTCTTCTGTGTAAGATTTAAAGATGAGAAGACTTCATTATCAAACAGGTCTGTCTACGAAATTTGATCATTGTCTGTCTAATCCTGATTTCTTGGAAGGTCAGATGAACAACTTGGTTTCAGCTTGGTGACAGGGAAATTCAGCATGAGTGACTCCATTTTGATATTTAGCCAGATCTTCTCAGGAGCTTAGTCCAAAAAAATTGCCTCCTGTATTTTTTTATTTAATAAAAGTGGTACCCAAAGTACAGTGTCTAAATGAAAATGCCTGAGTTTCTGTGGCAAATGGTAGTGAAGGAATGAAAAGACTGAGAGAAGTGACTGCATTGGAGTAGAAAATACTCTTTTTTTAATTATAAAGAAATTTTTTATATCATAATCCACTTATCAGGGAAAACATTCAGCCTTAGGTTTTTAAGGATTGGCTTATTTCACTTAGCATGATATATAATGGGGGTGGGGGGATAGGGGGTGAGAGAAGAATGGAGGAACTTTAGATTATGTAGAGGGAAATGAGAGGGAGGGGGTAGGAAAAATGGTGGACTGTGGCAGACATCATTACCCTATGTACATGTATGATTGCACAAATCTACATCGTGTATGAATCTACATTGTGCACAATCATAGAAACGAAATGATGGGGCGATCCAAGATGGTGGACTAGAGGGTGACTGCATCTCCAGTCGCTCCAGAACCCAGGATTCAAGAAGGGGAGACATTGAGAGACTTGGACTAAAATAGAGCCACAGGGTGAGTCTCCCCCAAAGGGTGAAGCTCAGCCTGGGTGGCAGGCCCGGATAGGGGTGGCTTATCAGAGCAGGGCAGGGCAGCTAGAGTCTTCCGCAGGTAGCCCTGTTCACTCCAGCGGTGGACTCCTCCCACACGGCCAGCTTCTTGGAGCAGGCTACCCAGTGACAGCCTTTCTGCACAGAACCTGCTTCAAGTCCCGCCAGTGGCGAGCTCCAGCCAGCAGGCAGCTTCAGGGACCAGGACAGGGCAGCCAGGGACTTCCCCAAGCAGCCCTGCTCCCTCCGGCAGCAGGCTCCTTTCACAGCCAGCTTCTCGGAGCAGACCGCCCAGTGAGAGCCTTTCTGCACAGAGCCAGCTCCAAGCCTTGGAACCAGTAGCAGGCTAGGGGCAGCTTTCTTTGGAAGCACTGCATTATCAAGTTCCTCCAAGACTTCAGGCTACTGAAGACTGGGGGGTAATACACTGGAAATCTACAGGAACACTATAAGCCAATAGAGGAAATCTGCAATACCTCAGAGTTCCACTAACATCTGACCAATATGAGAAAACAAGGGAAGAAAATGTCCCAAACAAACCTAGATACTATATCAATAAAACTCAACGACAGCACAGCAGAAGAAATGTCAGAAAGGGAGAAGAATGTACATAATTAAAACAATCAGGGAAGCAAATGAGGATATGAAAGAGCAAATGCAGGCATTAAATGATCGCACCAATCAACAGTTAAAAGACCAAATTCGGGAAGCAAGAGATCATTTCAATAAAGAGTTAGAGATACTGAAAAAAAACCAAACAAACAAAAATCCTTGAAATGAAGGAAACAATAAACCAAGTTAAAAACTCCATAGAAAGCATAACCAATAGGATAGAACACCTGGAAGACAGAACCTCAGACATTGAAGACAAAATATTTAATCTTGAAAACAAAGTTGACCAAACAGAGCATATGGTAATAAATCATGAACAGAATCTACAAGAATTATGGGATTATCATGAAAAGGCCAAATTTAAGAATTATTGGGATTGAGGAAGGCTTAGAGAAACAAACCAAAGGAATGAACAATCTATTCAATGAAATAATATCAGAAAATTCCCCAAATCTGAAGAATGAAATGGAAAACCAAGTACAAGAGGCTTATAGGACTCCAAATATACAAAATTACAACAGACCCACACCAAGGCACATTATAATGAAAATACCTAACCTACAAAATAAAGACAGAATTTTAAAGGCCGTGAGAGAAAAGAATCAAATTACATTTGGGGGAAACCAATAAGAATATCAGCAGATTTTTCAATCCAGACCCTAAAAGCTAGAAGGGCCTGGAACAACATTTACCAAGCCCTGAAAGAAAATGGATGCCAACCAAGAATCTTATACCCAGCAAAACTTACCTTCAAATTTGACGATGAAATAAAATCCTTCCATGATAAACAAAAGCTAAAAGAATTTACAAAAAGAAAGCCGGCATTACAGAACATTCTTAGCAAAATATTCCATGAGGAAGAGATGAAAAACAATGATGCAAATCAGCAACAGGAGGAACTAACCTAAAGGAATAGCCAAATAAAGGGGAAACCAAATCACGTCAAAAAACAAAAATGAGTCAAATGACTGGGAATACAAATCATATCACAATAATAACCCTGAATGTTAATGGCCTGAACTCATCAATCAAAAGACATAGACTGGCAGATTGGATTAAAAAGAAAAATCCAACAATATGCTGCCTGCAAGAGACTCATCTCATAGAAAGAGATAGCCACAGACTAAAGGTGAAAGGATGGGAAAAAACATACCATGCACATGGACACAGCAAAAAAAGCTGGAGTATCCATCCTCATATCAGATAATGTGGACTTCAAGGCAAAACTAGTCAGAAGGGATAAAGAAGGACATTACATACTGCTTAAGGGAAGCATAAATCAGCAAGACATAACAATCATAAATATCTATGCCCTGAACATTGGCTCATCCATGTACGTCAAAAAAATCCTTCTCAATTCCAGTAATCAAATAGACCACAACTCAATAATACTAGGCGATTTTAACACACCTCTCTCACCACTGGATAGATCTTCCAAACAAAAATTGAATAAAGAAACCATAGATCTCAATAACACAATCAACAATTTAGACTTAACGGACATATATAGAATATACCATCCGACAAAGAACGAATACACTTTCTTCTCAGCAGCACATGGATCCTTCTCTAAAATAGACCGTACTTTATGCCACAAAGCTACTGTTAGCAAACACAAGAAGACAGAGATACTACCTTGTACTCTATCAGATCATAATGGATTGAAATTAGAAATAAATGACAGAATAAAAAACAGAAACTTCTCCAATACCTGAAGATTAAATAATACACTATTATACGATGAATGGATAACAGAAGACATCAGGAGAGAAATAAAAAAATTCTTAGAAGTAAACAAGAACAAAGACACATCATATCAAAATCCCTGGGACACTATGAAAGCAGTACTTAGAGGAAGATTTATTTCATGGGGTGCATTCAACAAAAGAAGTAGAAATCAACAAATAAATGACTTAACACTACAACTCAAAGCCCTAGAAAAAGAAGAGCAGACCAAAACCAAAAGTAGTAGAAGACAGGAAATAGTTAAAATCAGAGCCAAAATCAACGAAATTGAAACAAAAGAAACAATCGGAAAAATTAACAAAATAAATAGTTGGTTCTTTGAAAAAATAAACAAAATTGATAAACCCTTAGCCACACTAACAAAGAGAAAGAGGGAGAAAACTCAAATTACTAAAATTCGGAATGAACAAGGAAATATCACAACAGACACGAGTGAAATACAAAACATAATTAGAAGCTATTTTGAAAATCTATACTCCAACAAAACAGAAAACCTTGAAGACATCAACAAGTTTCTAGAGACATATGAATTACCTAAACTGAACGAGGAAGACATACACAACTTAAATAAATCAATTTCAAGCAATGAAATAGAAGAGGTCATCAAAAGCCTACCAACAAAGAAAAGTCCGGGACCAGATGGGTTCTCAGCCGAGTTCTACAAAACCTTTAAAGAAGAGCTCATTCCAATACTCCTCAAAGTATTCCATGAAATAGAAGAGGAGGGAACCCTCCCAAACTCATTCTATGAAGCCAACATCACCCTGATACCTAAACCAGACAGAGACACATCAAGGAAAGAAAATTTCAGACCAATATCCTTAATGAACATTGACACAAAAATTCTCAACAAAATTTTAGCAAATCGCATACAAAAATATATTAAAAAGATAGTGCACCACGATCAAGTGGGTTTTATCCCAGGGATGCAAGGTTGGTTCAACATCTGGAAATCAATAAATGTCATTCACCATATCAACAGACTAAAAGTTAAGAATCACATGATTATTTCAATAGATGCAGAATAAGCATTTGATAAAATACAGCACCCCTTCATGCTCAAAACACGAGAAAAAATTGGGGTAGTGGGAACATTCCTTAACATTGTAAAGGCCATCTACACTAAGCCCATGGCCAATATCATTCTAAATGGTGAAAAACTGAAAGTATTCCCCCTAAAAACTAGAACAAGGCAGGGATGCCCTCTTTCACCACTTCTATTCAACATCGTCCTTGAAACTCTAGCCAGAGCAATTAGACAAACCAAAGAAATTAAAGGGATACAAAATGGAAAAGAAGAACTCAAACTATCCCTGTTCACTGATGACATGATTATATATTTAGAGGCTATCCCTGTTCACTGATGACATGATTATATATTTAGAGGAACCTGGAAATTCCACCAGAAAACTTTTAGAACTCATAAGTGAATTCAGTAAAGTAGCAGGTTACAAGATCAATGCTCATAAACCCAATGCATTTTTATACGTAAGTGATGAATCTTCAGAAAGAGAAATTAGGAAAACTACCCCATTCACAATAGCATCGAAAAAAATTAAATACTTGGGAATCAATCTCACAAAAGAGGTGAAAGACCTCTACAATGAGAACTACAGAACACTAAAGAAAGAAATTAAAGAAAACATTAGAAGATGGAAAGATCTCCCATGTTCTTGGATAGGCAGAATTAATATTGTCAAAATGGCCATACTACCTAAAGTGCTATACAAATTCAATGCAATTCCAATTAAAATCCCAATGATGTACCTTACAGAAATAGAGCAGGCAATTATGAAATTCATCTGGACAAATAAGAAACCCAGAATAGCTAAAACCCAGTAGAAAGAGTGAAGCAGGGGGTATCGCAATACCAGATCTTCAACTCTATTACAAAGCAATAGTAACAAAAACGGCATGGTATTGGTACCAAAATAGACAGGTAGATCAATGGTACAGAATAGAGGACATGGACACAAACCCAAATAAATACAATTTTCTAATACTAGACAAAGGTGCCAAAAATATGCAATGGAGAAAAGATAGCCTCTTCAACAAATGGTGCTGGGAAAACTGGAAATCCATATGCAACAGAATGAAACTAAACCCCTATCTCTCACCCTGCACAAAACTCAACTCAAAATGGATCAAAGACCTCGGAATCAGACCAGAGACCCTGCATCTTATAGAAGAAAAAGTAGGTCCAAATCTTCACCTTGTTGGCTTAGGATCAGACTTCCTTAACAGGACTCCCATAGCACAAGAAATAAAAGCAAGAATCAACAACTGGGATAGATTCAAACTAAAAAGCTTTCTCTCAGCAAAGGAAACTATCAGTAATGTGAAGAGAGAGCCTACAAAGTGGGAGAATATCTTTGCTACTCATACTTCAGTTAGAGCGTTAATTTCCAGAATCTATAAAGAACTCAAAAAGCTCTACACCAAGAATACAAATAATCCAATCAACGAATGGGCTAAGGAAATGAACAGACACTTCACAGAAGAAGATGTACAAGCAATCAACAGATATATGAAAAAATGTTCAACATCTCTAGTAATAAGAGAAATGCAAATCAAAACTACCCTACGATTCCATCTCACCCCAATTAGAATGGCGATTATCAAGAACACAAGCAACAATAGGTGTTGGCATGGATGTGGGGAAAAAGGTACACTCATACATTGCTGGTGGGGTTGCAAATTGGTGCAGCCACTCTGGAAAGCAGTATGGAGATTCCTCAGAAAGCTTGGAATGGACCCACCATTTGACCCAGCTATCCCACTCCTTGGTTTATACCCAAAGGACTTAAAATCAGCAACTGCAGTGATGCAGCCACATCAATGTTCACAGCAGCTCAATTCACAATAGCTAGATTGTGGAACCAACCTAGATGCTCTTCAATTGATGAATTAAAGAAACTGTGGTATATATACACAGTGGAATATTACTCAGGTATAAAGAAGAGTAAAATTATGGCATTTGCTGGTAAATGGATGAAGTTGGAAAATATCATGCTAAGTGAAATAGGCCAAGCCCAAAAAACCAAAGGCCGAATGTTTTCTCTGATAAGTGCATGACAATATATAACGATAGGGGGTGGCGGGTGTGGGGGGGAGAAGAATGAAGGAACTTCGGATGGTGTAGAGGAAAAAGGTGTGGGAGGGGTGGGAATGGAAAAACAGTAGAATGAAATAGTATTATAATAAAAAGCTGCTCCCTTGCTCTTTCTGCTGCAGTCATTTCCCCGCCTCCCAACTTCTTGTCAGTCTGTGAACATCCTAGCTAGCTATTGGTTCATCAGTCAGCTTGCAAGCATCCTTCTCCATTATTGGTCCCGTCAACCTGCAGAATTTGCTTAAGGATAGCTCACCGCCATTTTCTCTCTTATTCTCCTCACATTCATGCTTTCTCTCTCCTCTCCTCACTTTCTCTCTCTCTTCTCTCTTTCATGCTGTCTCCTCCATTTCACTCTCCTGTGTGCGCACCCTCTCTCTTTTCCTCTCATTTTCTCTCTTACCCTGCAGGGAGACACTCTGCCTGTGTGCTTAACAAACTCCCTTATGTGAGTTCCCATGTCCGGCGTGGTTTTCTGGGTTCTTACAGTGATCATCCTGCCTCAGCCTCATGAGTTGTTGGGATTACAGGTGTGCACCATTACACCCACACTGATGCACGTTGGGAAATCAGACGAGACTAGGGGGAGCAGAGGCCCAACTCTGGGGGTCCCAATGACTCAGCTCTGGCCACTCATTCCAGAAACCAAAAGTAAAGAGTAATAGCAAAATGCAGAAATTTGTTCAATATAGCTGTATTGGGAAGACAAGGGGGATCAAGCGTTCTTGGTCCTGTCTTCCATGCTACTGATATGAGCCCCCAGGGTATACAGGGAAGAGGCACGAAACTACATTGTCAGGCATAGTTGGTCAAACTATGGTCTGGTTGATCATTATCTCAGGATCACACACATAGAGGCTTGTCAGCAACAATAAGAAAGTTGCTATTACCTTGGGTTGGTGGCCCACACCTGTATACCAGATATTTCTGAAGGCTCAGTCCTTGTCCCCAATGCCATTCCAATAATGAGGAAGTGGTTTTAAGAAAAAGGAAAAAGAAATTTTATTGCTTTGCTAGCCAAGGAGAAACAGGAGACTCCTGTCCCAGAGACTGTGATTCTGCCCATCAGCAGGAACAGGAGGCTTTTAAAGAGATGATTCAAAGGCTACAGGTGATTCTCCACCCAGTTGTAATTCACTTGTTAATTTGGGAGATAATAACTTCTGAGACTTCTGATACCATTCTCAAAGTCTGAATTACTTCCTTCCTGTGGTAGGCGTGGACTCAAGGACAGATTAACTCAACCTAGGATGGGGAAGAAAGGTAATCCTGTTTCCCTGAGATTAGAGAGGGGGAGAGATTAGGGAGGAGCAATTTGTTTATAAAAGTAAGTTGTGGGGCTTGGGTTGTAGCTCAGTTGTACAGCACTTAGCTAGAACATGTGAGGCACTGGGTTTGATTCTCAGCACCACACACAAAAAAATAAAGATATCGTGTCCATCTACAAATGAAAATATTTTTTTAAAAAGTTGCAATGGCAGAGCAGCAACAACTCCCAGACAGAACAAGTGGAACGGAGTCTTTGAGTCACCTCTCTAAAGGTTCCCTGTTTCTGCTGATGGTCAGAATCGCAGCCTTTGGGGCAGGAGTCCCCTGTGTTTCTCCTTTGTTAGCAAAGCAATAAAGCTTCTTTTTCCTTTTTCCCAAAACCGTGTCCTCATTATTGGATTGACATCGGGGACAAGGACCTTTTTGGTCCTGTTGCTTTTGGCAACCGTTTCATTACTTTCTTTCCAATCCACGTGTCTATTTCTTTTTCTTTTTAGTGTTGAATAGCAAATGATATGAGTGGGCATCTTTGCCATGGGATTCTTTTAGTATGACAATGACTTGACTAAAGCTCTTTCAGGAAGACTGCTGGGCAGGGGAAGCTATAGACCCCGGACAGCCGGAAAGACAGAGGAGCCTATCTGCTCATCACCTCCCAGTCTTCAACCTCCTCTCCATCACTGCCATATTTGGCTCCCCTCCCATCTGTGGCTCCTCTGCTTAACCCTTACTCATCAGCCCTGTGCTCTGCCTGTATTCTCTCTCTGGCTTCAGCTCATCACTTAGTTTGCCTGGTAGCATTTTCCCTCCCTCCCTCCTGTGGTTCTTCCAGTCTTGCTGTTGTGAATTGAGCTGCTATAAACATTGATGTGGCTACATCACTCTAGTATGCAGATTTTGTCCTTTGGGTGTGAACTGAGGAGTGGAATAGTTGGGTCAAGTTTTCTGAGGAATCTTCATACTGCTTTCCAAAGGGGTTGCACCAATGTGTGGTCCCACCAACAACGTATGAATATATCTTTTTTCCTATATTCTTGTTAACATTTATTGTTACTTGTATTCTTGATAATTGCCATTCTGGCTGGAGTAAGATGAAATCTTAGAGCAGTTTTAACTTGTATTTCTCTAATTGTGAGAGATGATGAACATTTTTTCCTGTTTGTTGATCAGTTGTATTTCTTCTTCTGTGAAGTGTCTGTTCAGTTCCTTTGTCCACTTATTAATAGATTATTTGGTTGTGTGTGTGTGTGTGTGTGTGTGTGTGTATGTGTGTGTTAAGTTTTTTGAGTTATTTATATATCCTGGAGATTAGTGCTCTATCTGAAGTGTGTGTGGTAAAGATTTTTTCCCATTCTGTAGGCTCTCTCTTCATATTATCAATTGTTTCCTTTGCTGAGAAAAAGCTTTTTAGTTTGAATCCATCCCATTTATTGATTCTTAATTTTACTTCTTATGCTTTAGGAGTCTTGTTAAGGAAGTCAGGTCCTAAGCCAACGTGAAGAAAATTTGGGCCTACTTTTTCTTCTATTAGGTGCAGAGTCTTTGTTCTAGTGCCGAAGTCTTTGATCCCCTTTGAGTTGATTTTTGTGTAGGGTGAGAGATAGAGGTTTAATTTCATTTTGTTACATATGAACTTCCAGTTTTCCCAGCACCATTTGTTGAAGAGGCTATCTTTTCTTCAATGGATGTTTTTGGTGCCTTTGTCTAATATAAGATAACTGTATTTATGTGGGTTTGTCTCTGTGTGTTCTGTTTTGTACCATTGGTCTACATGTCTATTTTGGTGCCAGTACGATGCCATTTTTGTCACTATTGCTCTGTAGTATTGTTTAAGGTCTGGTATTATGATGCTTCCTGCTTCATTCTTCTTGCTAAGGATTGCTTTGGCTATTCTGGGTCTCTTATTTTTCCAAATGAATTTCATGATTGTTTTTTCTATTTTTATGAAGAATGCCATGGGGATTTTAATAGGAATTGAGTTGAATCTGTATAACAATTTTGGTAGTATGCCCATTTTTACAATATTAGTTTGCCTATCCAAGAGCATGGGAGATTTTTCTATCTTCTAAGATCTTCTTCAATTTCTTTCTTTAGTGTACTATAATTTTCATTATAGAGGTCTTTAACCTCTTTTGTTAGATTGATTTCCAAGTTTTTTTTTTTTTTTTTTGAGGCTATTGTGAATGGGGTAGTTTTCCTAATTTCTCTTGCAGTGGATTTGTCACTTATGTATAGAAATGCATTTGATTTATGGGTATTAATTTTATATTCTGCTACTTTGCTGAATTCATTTATGAGTTCTAGAAGCTTTCTGGTGAAATTTTTTGGATCTTCTAAATATCAAATCATTTCATCAGCAAATAGTGATATTCTGAGTTTGTCTTTTCCTATTCCTATCCCTTTAATTTCTTTCATCTGTCTGATTGCTTTGGCTAGATTTCAAGGATGATATTGAATAGAAGTGGTGAAAGAGGGCATCCCTGTCTTATCCCAGTTCTTGGAGGGAATGCTTTCAATTTTTCTCCATTTAGAATGATGTTGGCCATGGGCTTAGCATAGATAGCTTTTACAATGTTGAGGTATGTTCCTACTACCCATAGTTTTTCTAATGTTTTGGACATGAAGAGGTGCTGTATTTTGTCAAATGCTTTTTCTGTGTCTATTGAGATAATCATATGATTCTTGTCTTTAAGTCTATTGAGGTGATGTATTACATTTATTGATTTCCATATGTTGAACCAGCCTTGCATTCTAGGGATGAACCCCACTTGATCATAGTGCACTATCTTTTAAATATGTTTTTGTATGCAATTTGTCAGAATTTTATTGAGAATTTTTGTGTCTATGTTCATCAGGGATATTGGTCTGAAGTCTTCTTTCCTTGATGTGTCTTTGTCTGGTTTTGGTATCAGGGTGATACTAGTCTCATAGACTGAGACTATGGAAGGGTTCCTTCCTTTTCTATTTCACAGAATAATTATTTAATTCTATACTTCGTTTAGTTTTTGTTTGGAAGATTTATCCAGTGCTAAGAGAAGTGTGTTAAAGTCACCCAATATTATTGTATTGTGGTCTATTTGATTCTTGAAGTTGAGAAGAGTTTGTTTGACATATATAGATACTCCATTATTTGGGTCATATAAATTTAAGATTGTTATGTCTTGTTGGTGTATGATTCCCTTCAGCAGTATGAAATGTCCTTCTTTATCCCTTCTAACTAACTTTTGAAATCTACTTTGTCTGATATGAGGATGGAAACCTCTGCTTGTTTACACAGTCCATGTGAGTGATATGTTTTTTACCAACCTTTCGCCTCCAGTCTGTGGATGTCTTTTCCTAGGAGGTGAGTCTTTTCAAGACAGCATTTTGTTGGGTCATTTTTTTAGATCCAATCTGACAGTCAATGTCTTTTCGTTGATGAGTTTAGGCCATTAACATTCAGGGTTATTATTGAGATGTGATTTGTATTCTCAGTCATTTTGGTTTATTTTTTGTTTCTAACTTGACAGTTTCTCTTTTGATTTACCTTTTCTTTAGTGTAGCTCTTTCCTTTGCTGGGTTTTCCTCCCCCCCACCCCCACCCCCATTTTCTCCTCATGGAATATTTTGCAGAGAATGTTCTGTGGTGCAGGCTTTCTGTTTGTGAATTCTTTTAAATTTTGTTTATCATGAAAGATTTGTATTTCATCTTCAAATCTGAAGCTTAATTTTGCTGGATATAAAATTCTTGGTTGGCATTCATTTTCTTTCAGAGCTTGATATATGTCATTCCAGGACCTCCTGGTGTTGAGGGTATGGGTTGAGAAATCAACTGAGATTCCCTATATGTAACTTGATGTTTTAATCTTGCAGCCTTTAAAGTTATATCTTTATTCTGTATGTTAGTCATTCTCATTATAATGTACCTTCATGTGGGTCTGCTGTAATTTTGTACATTTGGGAACCAGTAAACCCCTTATAGTTGATTTTCCATTTCATTCTTTATATTTGGGAAGTTTTCTGATATTATGTCATTGAAAAGATTGTTCATTTCTTGGTTTATATCTCCACACCTTCGTCTAGTCTGATAAATCTTAAATTTGGTCTTTTTCATGTTATCCCATATTTCTTGGAAGTTTTGTTCATGGTTTCTTACCATCTTTTCTGTGCAGTTAACTTTATTTTCAAGAGTATATATTTTGTCTTTGTTGTCTGGTTCTGTCTTCCAAGTGGCCTAGTCTGTTGGTGATACTTTTTATTTAATTTTTAATTTGGTCTATTGTTTCCTTCATTCCAAAGATTTCTGCTTGACTCCTTTTTATGATCTCTGCCTCTTTATTGATGTGATCTTTCACTTTCTGTGTTTTCTCTCCAATATCATCTTTTATTTCAAAGATCAATCCGTGTATTTTCTAAACTCCTCTGACATTTCTTCTACTGTGTTGTCTATGGGTTCTATTGTTGGAACATCTTTGTTTGTTTGATGCACTTTGTTCCCTTGTTTGTTCCCTTATTTGTGTGTCTTCTCATCTAGTGGTATGGAGCTGAGGCAATACAAATTCTACCCTGTAATCCTATAGTGTCCCTGAAGGCTTCCAGTACCTCGCCTTCAAGGGGGAGACAAATATTAACAGCACCCAAAGCAAACAACATACCACCTTAAACCAAATGGCTCCTATTAAGGCGTTTATAGTTTTGTCACAATAGACAGACCTGAACTGTTCAATTATTGTTTACAATATAAACAGTAAGTTTGCTAAAAGGGTTTACCATTTCAAATGATGGACAGTGAGGTAACAGAAGTAGTGTAAGATGTGATGTTTATGAGGGAGAGGGAGAGAAGATAGAGGTAAAAATTTATAGTAAGAGTGAGGGAGGAATTAATAGAGGTGGGTTGTTAGTTTGAGAGAAATGAGAAAGAGAATCCAGAGAGATGGGTAGGTGAGAGAAAAAAATATGTACAGATTTGTTTTAAAAAGTAAAAATATAAGAATACACATCAAAACTGTCATATACTTTTCAGACATCCCATTTCTCAATAAATTGATGTATGAAAAATATTTTGATTCAAAGATGGTAGAGGTGTGTGAGAGAGGGCAAAAAAAGAAAAAGAAAGGAGGAAAGTCTCAATGGAAAATTGAACGATTGCTTTCATCAGCTTTCAAAAATTTTCTCAGCTTCCCTTTTCCACAGATAGGTGGGGTTGTCTGAAGTTTGACGTTAGCTCCAGTACAGTGGGTGGCAGACCAGTTGGGTGGGTGAGCCAATAGCAAGATGCCCTCACACTCTCTTACAGTCTTCCCACCCATTGTAGCTGGCCCCTATAACCCCACACACCTCAGGACTACCTGAGCTGGAGAGAGCCCAGTTTTCTCCAGTTTCATCAACACGTGCTGGAGAAAGCCCAGGGAACTGACCCTAGCCTCGAGTTTTCCACAGGCTGGCCACACCCAGACTGGCCTACTCATACCCAGTTGCAATCTGATGGACCTGGGCTTCAGCTTCTCCAAGTCCTGTGCTGCTGCAGTCCCAAGATCTCAATGCCTATCCAACTTGCAGAGAGACCACCAGGGATGTGCTCACACAAAGGAGCAACTCTGCAAAGAGGCAACCAGATGGCAGCCACCACCACACTGAGCAAAAGGACCTCAGGTACAATCAGATCTGCAGGTACCCCAATATATCTCCAGGCTGTGGCCTGAGTCCCCACACCAAGGTGGTCATGCCCCAAGATGGTAGCAGCAAACCTGAAGGCCTGGTTGGTGTCCCAAGATGGTGGCAGCCACGTGTAACCTAACCTGCAGGTACTTTGACAATGAACTTCCAGGCAACAGCAGGCAGCAGGCAATCTGCTGGTAGTCTGCGGGCAGTCTGCAGGCTAATGGATGATCAGAGGATGGATGTTGGTCAATGGGCAATGAGTAGGTGAAAGGCAGGCAATGGGCAGCAAAAGGTGGGCAAATGGGCACCAAATGCCAGATGATAGGTGGTGGTCAGTGAGCTATTTGCACTCAAAAGGCAGGGGATATGCTGGCAGACAGCAGGTGATCACTGTGGACAAATGGGGTAAACAGCAGGGAATTGGTGGGCAGCAATGACTGCCTCGCAGAGAAACAGTATTTCCTCTGCTTTAATCCTGAGTTACAGAGTGACAAGGAATGCAGCCTCCCTCTAGTCCACCATCTTGGATCCCTCTTTTTTTTAATGGAAATTTTTACTTGAAGTCCCATGTGAAACATAGGGAGTGGAGCAGCTGGAGTGAAGTGGGGTGGGTTACCCATATCAACCCCCGCCAAGGGCCCTGCAGTGACTTGTGGTGCCAGCCCTCTCCTTTGTCCTACTTCCAGGGACCCACGGGCTTGGTTGTGAGCTGGGCTGGAGGTAAGGGAGAGCCTCCATGTGAGCCCCCATATACTGACTCTGTGTTTAGCTTCCCATCAGCCCAATGCAGCAGAGGGAGGCCCCCAGGAGAGGCTCAGCCTCCCATTCACCCCTTCCCAGCCAACAATGGCAGGACATACACCTGAACTTCATCCCCGATCTCCACATGGAGGCCTCTGGTGCCTGAACCCTCAATCACTTCCCTGTTGGGAGTGCCAAGACCCCCATGCTTGTTAAATCCTCATATTTTTTTGCTACTTCTTATGGCTGCTCTGCCTGTCTGTTCTAGGTTCAGAGAAGTATGTTTCCTGGGGTGTGGGGGAGGCTCTGAGGGATTGGGACAAATCCCTCCTGGAGGAGAAGAGCCTTGCTCTCTGGAGACTCAAGGTCAGGAACCAATGCTGTCTGCTGTTTGACCTTGGGAAGGACACTTAGCATTTCTCTCTTCCTTAAAATGTGACAACAGTAATAATCACAGCAACTGACCTGGCTGGCTTCCTGGCAAGGGCTGGAGATGAGAGGAGAGAAAAGTGCATAATATCAAGTGCACCTCAAACTAGAAAGGGAACTTATTATTAGTTCTAATTGTGTGTGTGCGCACGTGTATATTCTTTAGGATTTTCTTTGTGTGTGTGTGTGTGTGTGTGTGTGTGTGTGTGAGAGAGAGAGAGAGAGAGAGAGAGAGAGAGAGAGAGAGAGAGAGAGAGAGAGAGAGAGAGAGAGAGTATGTGTGGTACTGGGGATCAAACCAAGTCCAAGACCTATGCATGGTAGGCAAGCATTCTACCATTGACTTACATTTCCAACCCTTTTCTGTTTTGAAATATGGTCTCACTAAATTGACCAGGCTGGCCTCCAACTTGTGATCCTCCTATCTCAGTCTCCCGCATAGCCTCCCAAGGTGTTATAGGAGTTCACTGGCATAACAGGCTTAGGATTTTCTATGTGTAAGATCTTACCATATGCAGTTTTTCTTCTTTCTTTTTCAAATGGATACTTTTAAATTTCTTTTTCTTGCCTAATTTCTGTGGCTATAACTGTTAATAAACATGTTAGATTTTTTATAAATGCCCTTTATCAGGTTGAGGAAGTTTCTTCTTATCTTTGTGTGTGTGTGTGTGTATGTGTGTGTGTCTTTTTGAATCAGAGAAAGGTATTAGATTTTGTCAAATGCTTTCTCTGCATCAAATGATCATGTTGATTTTTTCCCTCACTATTAATGTGGTGTACTACATAATTGACATTATTCCATGTTTTAGTGTTTAATAATTAATAGTATGACTGACCAGGTCCAAGACATGAAGGAACTGGGGGGAAAATTACTCTATACGCTAAATACTTAGTATGTGATAAGAATGTGCATTATAATATAAAACCTTTCTACACACATAGTAGTTAGCTGCAAAAAAACATTCTTAGCTTAGGAGAATGGTGTTCCAAGATTTCAGTGTAAACTACTAGCAAACTTCAACTCTTTTGTGTGGTAAGTATCTTATTTCTGTTTTCAAACTCTTCCACCCCAGCCTGAGTTATGATGTCTGGAGTGTTTTTCTCTAATCAGATGTGATTACCAGTATTGTCAATTCTTGCAACAATCTGATGAGATTGGGTCTGAAATGTATTTTACACTCATTGCAGGAGCATGTGCCTACCAATGTGAGATCCTGCATGATGTTAGAGTCAGTCTTGGCCATCTCCCTAATTACCAGTTTGGTGATGATGTCTCAGACTATCACCTCTACAACATTTTTTTTTTTGGGGGGGGGGCACGGGGGAAGGTGTACTGGGAATTTAACCCAGGGATGCTTTACCACTGAGTTTCTTCCCCAGTCCTTTTTATTTTTTATTGAGCCAGCCTCTCATTAAGTAGCTGTGGACCTAAGTTGCTGAGGCTGGCCTCAAACTTGCAGTCCTCCTGTCTGAGCCTCCAGAGTCACTGAAATTATAGATGTGCATTACTATGCCTATAATAATATCACCATTTTTATATGTTGAATCATTCTTGCATCCCTGGGATAACTCCCAGTGGCAATGATATATAATGTTTTTAATATGCTGCTAAATTGGCATAAGGTTTGTTTCTTTTAAGGATTTTTGCATCTGTACTCATAAGGGATATTAGTCTTAGTTTTCCCCTGTGATATCTTTGTCTGACTTTGATAATATTTGTCTGGCTTCAGGGTAATATTGGTCCTCTTAAGTGAGTTGGGAATTGTTCCTTCCTCTTCAACTTCTTGGTAGAGTTTTAGAAGGAGTGGTGTCTATTTAAATGTTAGGATTTGCCAGTGAACCCATAGTCCTCTTCAGAACAGCTTACTAGTTGTCAATCTTGTTGATTTTTCCCTTTTTCAATTTTCAGCTGTTTTAGACTAGATTCTTATTAGTTGTTGGCTTTTAAGTAATTTAGGTGCAATTCTAGTATCAGTTTCATTGACATCATGAAATACTGCCTCTTGCAATAATTTTAATTCCACTTTGTAATAAGTTGTCATTGTAAAAATGTTTTACATTATAGCTGAGATTGATGGAAAAGGAAAATGCTAGTGTGTTCTTGTTTTGCTTTTTTGTAATTAATATATTTTATTTTTTTTAGATACATATGACAGTAGAGTGTATTTTGATGTATTATACATACAGGGATTATAACTTCCCATTCTTGTGGTTGTACATGATGTGGGTTTCACTGGTGGTGTGTTCACATATGAACATTGGAAAGTTACATCTGGATTCATTCCACTGTCTTTCCAATTCCCATGCCCCCTCCCTTCCCTTCACTCCCTTTGTCTAATCCAATGATTAGATCCAATGAATCCCTTCCCATCCCCATATCACAGAGATCATTTGTTCTTTGGGATTGGCTTATTTCACTTTGGCTTTTTTTTTAATTTTTAATATATTTTTAGTTGTAGTTGGGCACAATACCCTTATTTTATTCATTTGTTTATTTTATGCGGTGCTGAGGATCAAACCCAGTGCCTCACATGTGCCAAGCAAGCAGTAGCACTGAGCTACAACTCCAGCCCCTTGCTTTGTTTTCTAAGATGGGGTTTCATTACATTGCCCAGGCTGGCCTTGAACTTACCATCTTCCTGCCTTAGCCACTGAGCAGCTGGGATTACAGGCCTATGCAACCATGCCTGGCTCAAGATGCCAGTCCTAAATGAAAGAAGATGTTTGAGTGGAAGCTCTTAGATGAGTTCATTAGTGAATATGTTGTGTGTGTGTGAGTGTGTGTGTGTGTAATGTGGTACTGGGGATCCAACACAGGGCCTTGCCTCACTTGTGCCAGTCAGTCAAGCACTTTACCACTGAGCTACAATGCCATTCCTTGTATGGTGTTTTATTTACTGCACAATATCATAACTCTATAGATTCAGATGATAACAACTAAGAATGCAAAAAGTTCCTTAGATTTGAAAACTGAAAAAAAAAAATCAAAATACTTGGTGCTAAAATCAATAGAGTAATGAAACAAAATGTCCACACAAAGATTCTAGAGATCAACATGCAGGATGTTTACAGGGAATGATTTGGGGATAAAAAAAGAAGAAAGGGAAGGGGGAGATACAAGACTGAGCAGAGGGGAGTCAGCTGAGGTAGGGGTCCAACAAAAGCTCAGGAAACCCAAAGGTCACATGACTTCAAATTTGTTCTGCTTTAGGCAAAGTGGCTGGGCCCTTATGCCCTGTAGTGACCACTCCTTGGATGCAATCTGTCCCTAGAAGGAGGGGATTTGGGGCTGCCTCCCACCCACACTCCAGCAGCTGGGTGGGTAAGTTCTTCATTCCTGGAGGGGGATCTGGGAGGCACCTCACAGGTTCACCCCACAGATCTTGGTGTACATGAAGAGCTCAGTGTCTGTTGTAAGTGGTGGTCAAGAATCAGGGAAATGAACTCTCACTTGATAAGTGATGTTGGAACCATTGATTGTAACTCTGGGGAGACACTTGGATTAGACTGTTGTCTTACCCCACATTGATTTCAGATAGATTAAAGAATTGAAATAAAAAGGAAACAACATATCTAATACTTATCAACTTGAAGGAGAGGGAAACACAAGTAAACTTAGATGATTATTAGATTTGATTACATAAAACAAAAACTTTACATTAAACATTTCAAACAAAATTAAAAGGCAAACAACAAAACTGAGAACATGTTTGCAGTAAACACCCTGAAAATATTAATGTCTATTAATTTGTATTTGATTGGTTCTTCATGTTATCCTGTCCTTCCCTCCCACTTCCCTTTATTTTACTTTAGCCTCTGCATTTGAGAGAAATTATTTAACCTTTGAGTTCCTGAGGTTGGCTTTTTTCACTTAACATGATATTCTCCATTACCATTCATTTACCAGCAAATGGCATAATTTCATTTTTTTAAAAAAAACTTGATACTACAAATAAAAAAGAGAAACTCAACACTTACATTAAAAACTACAATGAGCTACCACTTCAGACCCATTAGGATGACTATTATAAAAAAAAAAATAAAAGAACAACACCAGGAAACAAAAAGTGTTGACGAGTATGTGGAGAAATTGCATCACCATGCACAGTTGATGGGAATTTAAAAATGGTACAGATAGGCTGTGGAAAACACTATGGCAAGGCCTCAAAGAATTAAGTAGATAATTACCAGATGATCCAGCAATTCCACTCCTGAAGATATATCTAAAAGCATTAAAAGCAAGCACTTGAGCAGACATTTGTACATCAATGTTTACAGCAGGATTCTTTATAGCAGTCAAAAGGTAGAAGCAACTGAAATGCTTGTTGGCAGAAGAATGGATAAACAAAATGTGCCACAGAATGGAATATTATTCATTCTATTCATATATAGAGAATGGACTATTATTCAACCTTAAAAAAAGAAATGAATTCTAACAGATGCTCGGATATGGATAAACCTTGAAAATATTATTATACTAAGTGAAAGAAACCAGACCCAGAAGGATAGATTGTATGATATCCATTTATCTGAGATAGCTAGAATAGTCACCTTTGTGGAGACAGGAAGTAGAGCAGTGGGGGTAGAAGGGAAGGAGGAGTTGATGAAGGGCACAGAGTTTCTATCTGGGGTGATGAAAGGGTTCTGGAGATGGATGGTGGTGATGGTTGCCTAACAATGTGAAGGTACTTACTTCATGCTGCAGAACCAGACACTTAAAGATGGTTAAAGTGGTAAATTCCATGTTAGGTATATTTACCATGATAAAAATAGAAAAACAAAAACCAAAAACCCAACACATCCACATGGAAATATGAGCAGGCAATATAAACAGGCAACTCACAAAACAACAAAGTGATTTATAGATATATAAAATATTAAATTTCATAAGTAACAGTAAATTAAATCACAAGAGCAAGCTTTCATGTATCACATAAAATTGGGAGAATGTTTTGCACTAATATTCAATTACAGGATTAGTATTATAAGCATTCTCATAACGGGGATGAAGACTTGTACAAGCTTTCTGGAAAGCATCTTGCAAATTATGCAAATGGTGTTTTATTTTATTTTATTTTTATTAGAGCTTTACAGTTGTACGTAGTATAAATTGTATGTTCCGACAAACTCAGCATGCATGGAAATTGATTTCAGTTCATCATTCTCCCTCTCCCTTTTCCCTCCAGTTCTCTCTCCTTCTCCTGTTCTCCTTCTTCTATTCTACTAGACTTTCTTTTGCTTGTCTATTAATTTATATTTAATTGGTTCTTTATGTAATCTTATCCTTCTCTCCCTCTTTGATTTATTTTACTTTAGCTTCCAAATATGTGAGAAAACATTCAACCTTTGAATTTCTGACTTTAGCTAATGTCACTTAACATGATATTCTCCATTTTAATCCATTTACCAGAAAATGCCATAATTTCATTCTTTTTTTATGGCTAATAGAACTCTCTCTCTCTCTCTCCATATACATATATATAATATCATTATTTCTTAATCCATTCATCTACTAATGGGCATCTGAGTTGATTCTACAACTTAGCTATGGTGAATTGTGCTGCTTAAACATTGATGTGGCTATGTTGCTGTAGTATGCCAATTTTAGATCTTTTGGGAAAATATCAAGGAATGGGATATCTGGGTCCTTTGGTGGTTCCAACCCCAGTTTTTTGAGGAATCTCCATACTGTTTTCCAGAGTGGTTTCACTAGTCTGCAGCCCCACCCACAACCTTGCCAGCATTTATCATTGTTTATATTCTTGATCTTGCCATTCTGACTGGAGTCTGATGAAATCTTAGTGTACTTGTGATTTGCATTTCTCTGATTGCTAGAGATGTTGGCCATTTTTTCATGTATTTGTTGGCTATTTGTGTTTATTCACAAAAGATGTTTTGAATAAATTCATGAATCCAAAATCCAATCACTAGGATTCTATTCTAAGGAAATAATTGTAGATACATGTGAAAATAAATTTATAAGAATTCTTATTATGGTACTATAGCAGTAAAAAAGAGGAATCATCCTAAATGTCTATTACTAGAGCTTGGCTGTGTGCCAGCATATTCATTCATTCTCCCACTGAACAAATGTTTACTAAGTACATATTATGTGCCAGGCACTGTTCTAGATTCAGGGAAATCAGTAAAACAAAACACACCAAGTTCCTGTGCAGGTGTGCATGTGCAAGCACATTTTCATGTGTGTTTTTTTAGTTAACTTTTTCAGCATTGTAACTAAAGGGACCCATCAGAACAACTGTAGAAAAGGAGAAGTTTATTTAAGGGTTCATAGTTTCAGAGGTCTTAGTCCATAGAAGGCTGGCTCCATTCCTCTGGACTCAAGGTGAGGCTGAATCATGGCAGAAGAGTAGGGCAGAGGGAAGCAGCACACATCATGATTAGGAAGAAGAGAGAGAGAGGGACTCCATGCTCCAGGTACAAAATATATACCCATAGCCAAGCCCAATTCCTACCTCCTCCAGCCACACCCTACCACCCAGTTAATCCCATCAGGGATCAATTCACTGATTGGGTTAAGCCTCTTATCACCCAATAATTTCTCTTTTGAACCTTCTTGCATTGTCCCACTTTTGAACTCTTGAGGGACACTTCACATCCAAACCATAATATATGTATATACCATAATGGTGTTGGAAATATTGGGGGTCCTAGGCACCCCGGGAGCCAAAATAAACACTGGGAGACTGATCAGTTCTGTTGGCAAGGCAAGAATTTTACTTCTACATCCATAAGGGTGCACAGCAATTAAAATTGAAAGCAGGCATGCCCAGCAGGCAGTCTGCTCAGCTTTTATCCCTAACATAAGGGTGCTGGTAGCTGACCACACAATCTTTGGCACGAACAGCTACTGAGGAAAGGGACACTTTGCCAGGGCTCCTTGGTTGGGACTGACTGCACTGTCTCCTGTTGGGTTATTTAAAGAAATACAACTTCAGTTGTCCCTACCTCCCTTTGTTCTCTTGGGGTGGGAAAGTCCTGCTGGACTGAGTGCCTTTTGGTCTAGGGGTGCTGGGTTTGTTGTCTCCATTCAGGAAAGAACTGAAGAACAGGACACAGAGAAGCAAGCAAGAAGTAGGTTTACTGAAAAGAGATATAAATACAGAGATAGACTTCTCTGAATAGAAGGGGTCCAGAGCTAGGAATCTGGTGGGGGAGTTTTGTCCTGTTCTTTTTATGATCTTTGGAATTTCCTCCTTTCCTTATCTCCTCCCCTGTCCATGCACTCCTCACTATTGTTGATGGTGCCTGCTCTGTCCATGCACCTGTTTTAGTTTTCCTATTGGATTCCCCACCTAGAAGCTTGAGTATGTAAGTGTTATCTGATTGGGTCCCCCACAAATGTCCATGAGCACTTTTGTCAAACAAGAAATTGACCTCATCAGAAGATCCTCTCCATGCTCTTGTTCTGGCCCTGCCCCTGACCTCCTCACTTGCCATCTTGCCTGGCTGCCTAAGCCCTTCTGTATTTCCCTCACTCCCCACTCTCAGAGGATACCCTGACCACTGGGAGTTGGGATGGTGACTGCTGTAGCTACTTAAGGCTGACAAGGGGCATCATTGGAGTAACCAGGATATCCTTCTGAGGAAGGTCTAGGGCAAGTGAGAAGCAGCAGGCTGGTCCAGAGGTAAACACTGATGATATATATAAGTGGGTCTATCGATGGGTCCATGGTAGAAGTCTGGAGGGATGTCCATTGGGATCTCCATTTGTAACACCATCTGAAATTTTGTTGTCTCTATACAAGAGGAGACAAAACAAATAAGCAAATTGATAATGTAAGAATCAAAAAGAAGAATAATGAAAAATGGTGGAATGAGACAGACATCATTACCCTATGTACATGTTTGATTACACGAATGGTATGAATCTACATCATGTACAACCACAGAAACAAAATGATGGACCCCATTTGTGTACAATGAATCAAAATGCAGTCTGTAAAAACACTTAAAAAATAAATAAATTTTAAAAAAGGAAGAGGAAGAAGAAGAAGCACCAGGGCCTCCAGAGATCCAAGGAAAAGTAAAAACCATGAGGCAGATTTTATGATTTTGGATAATCTGTTGGACTGTGTCCTTTAAACCTTTTCCTGAAAACATTTTTTGTATTAGGGTAAGATTATTGTCTCTTCCCAAATGGTAGAGCTGATGGAGAGACTTTTAGATCTTCTAATGTGATGCTTGGGGAAGTAACAGGATGCCCTTGGAGAAACCCACCATCCTCTATTATCTATTTGGTGTCCTTGAATTATAGCCTGTTGAGCCTCTTCTATGGAACACTGGGGGTGTTCAGAGAACAGAAAAGCATTTTCCCACAGGAGTTGGGTAACTGTGGAACCCTGTAAAGCAGCTGCCTTGGCTACCACATCTGCAGCCCTATTTCCTTTAGCTATTATGTTCTTTCCTTTCTGATGTCTAGGAACATGGATAACTGCTACCTGAGAGGGTTGGATGGAGTTAAGAATCTCCTTGGCATGCTTAACAGGAGCGCCTGTAAGCAATCCTCTCTTTCCAGATGACTGTAGGAGCTTGAAGAATGAGAAAGGCATATTTAGAATCAGTATATATATTGACTTTCAACAGTTCTAGTGTCCGGGTGAGGGCAACTAATTCTGCCAGCTGAGTGCTGGTATTAGTAGGAAGTGGGGTTATCTATAGGATGATTAGATAAATCTGGTCTGGCAGCACAAGTTTCCATTGAAACTTCCCCACAGGAGTGGAGAGGTTTTCCTCTATCTCAGGTAAGAAAGAGGTTGGACTGAGGTTATGTCAAGTCTTTAGGGTAATTTCAGGTCCTTCCAACAAAAGGCCTGATATTTGAGTATAGGGCTGTCTGTTAACCAGAGACTCCGGTTAGAATTTAGGATTCCTCCTGTGCCATGGGAGGTGAGCACAGTTAGGGGCCTTCCCAGAGCAAGTGTATTTGCCTCAGGGACCAATTGTCCCCCTGCAGCCACAGCTCTAAGCCATCCAGGCCACCCCTTGGCCACCTTGTCCAGTTCCTTGCTTAGGTTTCCCACTGGCTGGGGGTGGCCCCTAATGATTGCGTAATCATTCCTAGTGCCACTCCAGTCCTCTCTGTGGAAGTCTGACTGAGTGGCAGGGGCCTGGGTAAGAGCTGTTTTTAATGTATTGAAGGCTTTTCTTGCCTCTGGAGTTCAATTCATAACAGCTCATGAATGTCCCTGTGCTTCCTTAAGGCACTCAGAGGGGTCTTGCCTCTTCAGCATCCCCAGGGATCCAAATTCTTACAATACCCGGTTGTTCCCAGAAAGGCCCTGAGCTGTTCTGCTGCCTGAGGAAGGGGATACCGGAGTACGGGTTGAGTTCTTTGTGGGCCCGGTTTTCCAGTTTCACCCTCCAGTATCATGCCCACGTAAGTAGCCCAGGGCAGGCCTAGCTGAGCCTTCTCTCGGGAGACTTCACATCCCCTAGTGTCCAGGAAATTGAGAAGAGAGCCAGTGCCCTCGGGGACTGCTTTTTCTGAAGGTCCACACAAAAGAAGGTCACCTTCATGCTGAAGGAACACTATCAGAGTGTGACCAGTCTGTGAGGTCATGTGCCTGTGCTTGTCCAATCAGATGGGGACTGTCTCTAAATCCCAGGGGATGGACTGTCCAGGTAACTTGTCCTGCCTTACGGGTGGGATCCTCAAAGCAAATAGAGGTTGGTTTTTTGGGTGTAAAGGAATGCATAAAAGGCATCTTTTTTTAAATCTAGGACAGTAAATTAAGTAGTTCCCTTGGGAATTTGGGTAAGGAGAGTATAAGGATTTGAAACAACTGTATGCAAAGGGATTACTACTTTATTAATTTTACAAAGGTCCTGAACTAATCTCCATTTACTGGGGCCCTTCGGGACCCTAATACAGGAGTATTATAAGGGCTGGAGCACTCTACCAAAAGTCCCTGTTGTCTCAAACTC
Organism: Sciurus vulgaris; assembly: GCF_902686455.1. Taxonomy (NCBI): domain Eukaryota; kingdom Metazoa; phylum Chordata; class Mammalia; order Rodentia; family Sciuridae; genus Sciurus; species Sciurus vulgaris. The sequence continues at coordinate 78,383,783 of NC_136470.1, read as the reverse complement.
AGTATAAAAGGTATTAGTCCTTTCCTAGCTTTGGGTTTTAAGGGATACTGTTTTTGGTGAGAAAAGCAGGAAGGACCCTTAAGGCGAATTTCAACAGGGGTTGCCGTCCACAGTGTTCCCACTGTGTTGTTATCTGAGCAAACTGTCGCCCTCCTCTGCCTCTGTTAAGGTAGACAGCTGTATTCGCCGGGTGGCAACAACACTTTGACCCTTAAGTGAGATAATAGGTCTCTTCCTAAGATAGGGGTTGGAGTCTCTGGCATAATGAGAAAGGAGTGACAGAGGATGACCCCAGGAACAAGCAAGAGGTCTAGTAAAACATGGCTCAAGCAGCCCCCAATATGCCCCAAACGGTTACTTTATCTTGGGACCCAGGTCCAGGAGAGAAGGACAGGACTGAGAATTGTGCTCCCGTGTCAAGAAGGAATTTTACCTGGTGCTGCCCTTGAACAAGTTCACCTGGGGCTCCTCAAGCTGGACTTCAGTCTCGGGAGCCATAAGGGAAGCCCGGGGCCCTGTCATTGGGAACTGGAGGGCGATGGCCCCCATCCCCTCAGGTTCCGAGGACACCTAGCCTTCCAGTGGTTCCCATCTCAGAGGGCAAGGTCCGGGAGGTGTTCCAACAGGTGATCGATGTGTCTGGGACAGTCCTTTTGAAGTGACCTTCTTTCCTGCAGGAGAATAGGAGGTGAGGAGCACCTCTGGGCACAGCTTGCATGGCTGCTGTCAGTTCTCCAGATTGCTTGTCGTTGTCTCCCTCCTTTCCTAGGTCCCTATTATAGAAGACCATTGTAGCATCCTGGACTAATTTGTCCAAGGTTTTGTCTGGTTCCACAGCCAGTTTTTGGAGCTTCCTCAAAACGTCTAGAGTGGGTTGAGTCAAGAATTTATCTTTAATAATGATTTCCTCTGTGACGCTGGCTCAACACTAGTTTGTCTGGTAATGGCCTCTTGGAGCCTCTGTAGAAAGGTTTCCCGTGGCTCCTTTTCCCCTTGAATTACAGTGGCCAGCTGGGCATAATTGAAAAGCCTGACATGGGCCCTCCTCAATCCTTCTAACACACAGTATATAAAGTGACCTCTGTCCCATTCACCCCTATCTCTGTCAGCATCCAGTTTGGCTCAGTCGGGGGAACTGCCTGACTCCTGGTGGGGATGTTTCCGCTCTTGCAGCCATGGTCACTTTCCTGCTGTGGAGTATTTGTCTCCTGTTTCAATAGCCTTCTCTAAGACCCTTTATTTTTCCAAGGAAGTTAAAGTTTAACCCAAAGCAACATAGCATCCTTCCATGCTAGGTCAGAAAGATTTAATAACTGCTGGAAGGTTAGAAGGTATTGCTCTAGGTCTTCAGTGTAGTACCATAGGTCTTTCTTCATGCTTTAATTTAGTTAATGAAAAAGGGGCATGTGCTATCTTTGGTCTCCTCTGAGCAGCAGATTTCCTAGCAACTCTGGGATCATAGGTGAAGTTTGTCCCTGGATAAGGAGAACTGGGTTCCAATTCTTTTAAACTGGAATATAAAAGGGAAGCAGTCTTAGGATCTATTTTTCTTTCAGATGGGGCTGAGGGAATTTTCTGTTTAAGGGGTAAAGTCCATTTACCTCTGTCAATAAGTTTTTCTATCCTGGAGATTTGGTGTCTGACTTAGAGCAGCAGATTACCACTAGGGTCTGAGTGTCAAGCTTGCAATTTTTTACAAGTTCAGGGTTATCTCTCAGATAAAAGAGCAATTGTACATAAGGAACATCACTTCATTTGCCCTACCATTTGCAGATAAGATCTAATTGCTGAATAGTTCTGTAATTTAGGATCCCCTTAGGTAGCCATTGTTGTCCAGATATTTCCTAATGGGTACTGAAGCCAGGCCTCAGTGCAAACGATCAAAGCTTTTCTCTTTCCTCTTAGTACTGCTTTCATAGTGTCCCAGAGATTTTGATATGTCGTATTGTAGTTCTCATTTACCTTTAAGAATTTTTTATCTCCTCCCTGATGTTTTCTGTTATCCATGCTTCATTCAATAACATATTATTTAGTCTCCAGGTGTTAGAGTAATTCTTTTTTGTCACTGATTTCTAATTTCATTCCATTATGATCTGATAGAACACAAGGTAGTATCTCTATTTTTTTTTTTTTTTTTTTTTTTTTTGCATTTACTAAGGGCTGCTTCGTGGCATAATATATGGTCTATTTTAGAGAAGGTTCCATGTGCTGCTGAGAAAAAAGTGTATTCCCTCATTGATGGATGGAATATTCTATATATGCCTGTTAAGTCTAAGTTATTGATTGCGTTATTGAGTCCTATGATTTCTTTGTTTAGTTTTTGTTTGGAAGATCTATCCAGTGGTAATAGCAGTGTGTTAAAGTCACCAAGAATTATTGTGTTATGGTTTATTTGATTCCTGGAATTGAGAAGGATTTGTTTGATGTACATGGATGCACTGTTGTTTGGGGCATAAATATTTATGATCGTTATGTCTTCCTGATTTATGGTTCCCTTAAGCAGTATGAAATGTTCTTCTTTATCCCTTCTGACTAACTTTGGCTTGACTTCCACTTTATCTGAAAGAAGGATGGAAACACCCACTTTTTTACTGAGTCTGTGTGTATTCATTGCATGGAGCGCATTCAAAAAGGAATAGTCAGCAACTAAATGACCTAACTCTACATCTCAAAACCCTAGAAAAAGAAGAACAGAACAACACCAAAAGTAGTTGAAGACAGAAAATAATTAAAATCAGAGTTGAAACAAAAGAAACAATTCGAAAAATCAACAAAACAAAAAGTTGGTTTTTTGAAAAAGTAAACAAAATAGACAAACCCTTAGCCACATTAACAAAGAGAAGAAGAGAGAAAACTCAGATTACTAAAATTCATGATGGAAAAGGAAATATCATAACAGACACCACTGAAATACATAACGTAATGAGAAACTACTTTGAAAATCTATATTCCAACAATATCGAAAACATCGACAAATTTCTGGACATATGATCCTTCCAAACAGAACCAGGAAGACACACACAACTTAAACAGATCAATTTCAAGCAATGAAATAGAAGAAGCCATCAAAAGTCTACCAACCAATAAAAGCCCAGGACCAGACGGATTCTCAACTGAGTTCTACAAGACCTTCAGGAAGAATTCATTCCAATACTTCTTAAAGTATTCCAGGAAATAGACAAGGAGGGAACCATACCAAACTCATTTTATGAAGCTAATATCACCCTCATACCCAAACCAGGCAAAGACACATCAAGGAAAGAAAATTTTAGTCTGATATGTCTGATGAATATAGATGCAAAAATCCTTAACAAAATCCTGACAAATCACATACAAAAACATATTAAGAAGATAGTGCACCACGATGAAGTGTGGTTCATCCTGGGAATGCAAGGTTGATTCAATATCTGGAAATCAATAAATGTAAATCATCACATCAATAGACTTAAAGACAAGAATCATGATTATCTCAATAGACACAGACAAAGTATTTGACAAAATAGAACACCCCTTTATGCTCAAAACACTAGAAAAAATAGGGATAGTAGGAACATACCTGAACATTGTAAAGGCTATTTATGCTAAGCACAAGGCCAACATCATTCTTAATGGAGAAAAACTGAAAGCATTCCCTGTAAAAACAGGAACAAGACAGGGATACCCTCTTTCACCACTTCTATTCAACATCGTACTCAAAATACTAGCCAGAGCAATTCGACAGACAAAAGAAATTAAAGGGATATGAATAGGAAAATAGGAACTCAAGCTATTTGCTGATGACATGATTCTATATTTAGAGGATCCAAAAAACTCCTCCAGAAAACTTCTAGACCTCATAAATGAATTCAGCAAAATAGCAGGATATAAAATCAACAAGCATAAATCTAAAGCATTTTTATTCATAAGCAATGAAACATCTGAAAGGGAAATGAGAAAAACTACTCTGTTCATAATAGCCTCAAAAAAAATAAAATACTTGGGAATCAATCTAACCAAAGAGGTAAAAGATCTTTACAATGAAAACTACAGAATATTAAAGAAAGAAATTGAAGAAAACCTTAGAAGATGGAAAATCTCCCATGTTCTTGGATAGGCAGAATTAATATTATCAAAATGGTCATACTTCCAAAAGTGCTATACTTACTGTGATTCCAATTAAAATCCCAATGACATTTCTCATAGAAATAGAAAAAGCAATCATGAAATTCATCTGGAAGAACAAAAGACCCAGAATAGCCAAAGCAATCCGGGCAGGAAGAGTGATGTAGGAGTTATCACTATACCAGACCTTAAACTCTACTATAGGGCAATAGTCACAAAAATGGCATGGTACTGGCACCAAAATAGACAGGTAGATCCATGGTACAGGACAGAAGACATGGAGACATACCCACATAAGTACTGTTATCTCTTACTAGACAAAGGTGCCAAAAGCTTGTAGGGAACATTCCTCAAGCTTATTTGACAAGTCCCTGACACCATGGTTTAAATAAACCTAACAGTCTGGATGGAGAAAGTGAGGAAATGGTAAACACTCGCCATGGATTGTAGGCTTTTGCAGTTAATGAGGCTAAGCTGTGAGCTGAGGAAAGCCTCGCTCAACAAGCTTCACAGCAAGCTGTGGTGTGAGTTTGCCCATGCTGCCTCACCTCATGCTCTGTGCTGGAGCTTGCCCTTCCCCCAGTTCTTTGTCTCAGACTTGTTGCCAGACAGAATCACTTAGGGATACTTGGTTTGTTTACATTAGTACTACATATAGCTTACCTATAAGTTGGTTCTGTTATGTTTCAACAAGCATCTTAACCTGACTGGATAATGTGCCTATAAATGTCTCGTTACAATCATAAGTAAAATTAGATCTGTGCCTTCTGAGCCTGGTCTCCGATGTCTGTCTTTATTGGGAGAATCACCATCATTCACCCTCAGCAGGACCTCTGTTTCAAATAATTACAAAAACTTACAATGGAGAAGCCTCAACAAATGGTGTTGGGAAAACTGGAAATCCATATGCAGTAGAATGAAATTAAACCCCTATCTCTCACCCTGTATAAAACTCAACTCAAAATGGATCAAGGATCTAGGAATTAGACCTGAGACCCTTCACCAAATAGAAGAAAAAGTAGGCCTGAATCTCCATCACGTTAACTGAGGACCAGACTTCCTTAACAAGACCCCCATAGCGCAAGAAATAAATGCAAGAATCAATAAATGGGATAGATTCAAACTAAAAAGCTTTTTCTCAGCAAGGGGAAACAATCAATAATGTGAAAAGAGAGCCTACAGAGTAGGAGAAAATCTTTTCCACACACACTTCAGACAGAGCACTCATCTCCAAAGTTTATAAAGAACTTAAACAATTTTGGGCTGGGGATGTAGCTCAGTTGGTAGAGTGCTTGCCTCACAAACACACGGCCCTGGGTTCAATCCCCAGCACTGAAAAAAAATTTTTTTACACCCAAAATACAAAGAACCCAATCAAGAAATGGGCTAAGGAAATGGGCAGACACTTCACAGAAGATATACAGGTGATCAACAAATAGAAGAAAAAGTGCTCATCATTGCTAGTAATTAGAGAAATGCAAATTAAAACCACCCTAAGATTTCATCTAACTCCAATTAGAATGGCTGTTATCAAGAACACAAGCAATAATAAGTGTTGGCATGGATGTGGGGAAAAGGCACACTCACACATTGCTGGTGGAGTTGCAAATTGGTGTAGCCACTCTGGAAAGTAGTATGGAGATTCCTCAGAAAACCTGGAATGGACTCACGGTTTGACCCAGCATCCCACTCCTCCATTTACACCCAAAGGACTTAAAACCAGCATACTGCAGTGATGCAGCCACATCAATGTTCATAGCAGCTCAGTTAACAATAGCTAGATTGTGGAACCAACCTAGATGCCCTTCAATTGATGAATGGATAAAGAAATTATGGTATATATACACAATGGAATATTACTCGGTCATAAAGAAGAATAGAACTATGGTATTTGCTGGTAAATGAATGAAATTGGAAAACATCATGCTAAGTGAAATAGGACAAATCAAAAAAACCAAAGCCTGAATGTTTTCCTTGATAAGTGATACATAACGAGGTGGGGTGGTGGAGGGAAGAGAAGAATGAAGGAACTTTGGATATTGCAGAGGAAAATGAGGTGGGAGGGGGTGGAGGATGGAAAGACAATAGAATGAAACAGACATTATTACCCTATATATATTTGTGATTACATGAATGGTGTGAATCTACATTGTGTACAACCGTAGAAATGAAAAACTGTACTCCATTTCTGTACAATGAATCACAACACAGTCTGTAAAAACAATAATAAAAAATATATATAAAAGACCTTCAACTTCACAAAAAAGAAATGCAAATAAAAATAAAAAGATACTATTTCTTTAAAAAAAAAAAGGATTTTCTCTTTAATTGGGGGTCCCTGATTATCCCAGTTTTTGAGCAGACAGGAGATAGTTGAGTCTTGTAGGATTTTGGAAGAATTGGATCCCATCTGGATACAAAAAGAAAGAAGAGGTCTTGATGAGGGTCACCCAATCCCTATCTCATTCTTTTGCAAATCTGGAGCAGCTCCACTCTGTGAATTGGGTAGATTGGCTTGAATCAGAATTTATCCAAGGGGAACCATGTCCCGGTAGGGACGAGCCAAGCTTACCCATGTCCCGTAGTCCATGTCCTGGATATTTCTTTTTGTAACCTGAATCTCTCTGGTGCTTTCATTTGCAGATAGCATGGAATTCCCACCTTATTCCTTAATCAAAAAGGGATTCAGAATTCACAGGAGAAAAAGAATCTGGAGGGGAAGCATCTGCCTATAGAAAGAATTATGCCAAAGTTTCTAAAATAGTGAGAGTCCCCTAAACTAGTAACATGATCTCTCAGCCCACATACACGGGTCTTTTTCCTGTGCAAGGAGGGTCCCAGCAGCTGCTATAAATCAACCCCAGGAGAGGTCCTGTGATGGTCATAATATTCCCCTTTTTCTTCCTTTAGAGGGTCCTTAAAGCCACAAAGACAAGTCTCAAAAAGACAAGGAATTCCTCTATTATAGGTCCTTTTGTTCAGGGGTAACTATCCTGACAAAGGGACAAGGTCTCTGTTTAGGATTAAGAGGAATTAGAAGTGATCTAGCCTTAAATGACAAACTGTTCCCATGAGGAGGAAAAGAAATGCTGCCGAGTCTGTCATGGACTATGGGGCCTATGACTCACGTTGTTGCCCAAGAGGTGAATAAGAAAAATTAAAAAAATCAGTCTGGAAGTTCAGCTCTGATAGTCATGGCTGGAGGTTTCCCCAACCTCAGAGAGCCACAGAAGTGCCAGACAATCAATGGTCACTTTCCAGGTCTCATCAGCCTTTTAGCATGACTGTTACTATTCTCTGAGTCAATGGTTTCAGTCCTGGATGAACCCCAATTCTGTTACCTTCTAGGGCTTCTGGATTCATTGTTTCTGTTCAGCAAAGAATTGAAGAACAGGACATAGAGAAGCAAGCAAGAAGTAGGTTTAATGAAAATAGATAGTGATATAGAGATAGAGAAGGGGCACCAGAGCTGGGATTCTGGTGGGGGAATTTTGGCCTGTTCTTTTTATGGTCTCTGGAATTTCCTCTTTCCCTATCTCCTCTCCTGTCCACACACTCCTCATTATTATTGATGGGTGCCCCCTCTGTCCACGTGCCTGCTTTTGTTTTTCTGTTGGATCCCCCACTTAGGAGCACAAGCACAGAAGTGTGTGTCTGTTTGGGTCCCCTGCATGTGTCCATGAGAGGTTTTTGTCAAGCAGGAGGTTGACCTCATCAGAAGACCCTCTCCATGCTCCTTTGTTCTGGCCATGCCCCTTACCTCCTCACTCACCATCTTGCCCTGATTGTCTAAGCCCTTCTATATCTCCCTCACAGGTCCGTCTGTTTTAAAGATTCCCATCTGTCATTGTTGGTTTCTGTGAATCATTCTTGTCTGTCTGGTTTATTTTGTACCTGTTACTGGCCCGTTAAGACATGGCCTTGCTGCATTGGTCTTACAGGTAGCCTCTTGAGCACAGAGATCTTTGTTGAATGGGTTACTTACAGGTATTAGCCTGTGAAAGAGAAATAGTTTACTGGAACACGATGTGGACTTTGAATGATTTTTCTGGATTATTATACAATCTTGAAGCTGGTCTGTCAGGACTAAAATATATGAAAGAGATTCTGTAATTATAGGCATATATGCAGTTGCATGATAAGGAGTCTGAACAGTCAGAAACTAATTTGAAAGTGTCAAAAGGCACTGGTGTGCGAGGATAGTAGGGCATCAGAAGAAAGGGTTAAAAAGGATTTAAATCCCTTTAACCCAATGCTGGCACTCCCAGCCTGTTTTCTCAGCCCGACCCAGACAGTCACAGATCATCTCATGGTGGTTCATGGACACTAGCCCTAAACTAGGGAAAAAATAAAAAGGCACAGAAAAGCTGCCTGGACTGTAGAAAAACAGTCAAAAAGAACCTGGCCTCTGCCCTGCCTTCCAACCCCTTTGCCCATAGAGGGTGAGGCTGCTGGCCACAAAGGATGTGGCAGTAGGTTCCAGCACTGTTAATTTATGAACTGGGGACAGGAATAGTCTCCCAATTTAAGATCTGACAGGACACCTCATTTGACCAGGGGATATCCATCACTGAGACAAAGCAATTTTTGCTGTGACAGAATCCCATCAAACTAAATGATTAGGGAGACTGCAAGAATAAAGAACTGCACCAAGAAAAGAAAAAGTCAGAAGCTAAGGCCAAACCATGTTTTATAGGCAGCCTCTGCAAAGGGATCTTCAAGGAACCTAAAGGAAAGGATGGAAAGGGCCTCCTCCACTGCGTACCAATACACCTAGTATAAGGAAAAGGCCCCAAAGGAGCCTCTGGGTACAGATGCCAGTGGGGAACCCAAAGTTGATGACATTGCAATGATGATAGAGGTTATAGGTCGGGCTGAAAAACATCCTGTGCTCCAACCCCTTGAATGCAACATGGGAGAAAAAGGATTAAAACACAGTTTTTTGTGTATGCTGGATTGTCTGATCCCTCTCCTGGGATGAAATTTATTGTGTAAATTAAATGCACAGATAACATCCATAAGGATTGTTTCAGAATATGAATTTAAGAAAGGATTCAAAACTAGAAAACATGAAAGAAAGTTATAGGTATGGAAATGTATTTTAGTGCAGAAAATTAAACAGTAAAAGAAATGATTTTGGAGGAAAAAGTATTTTTTCTGGTAAAGTAGTATTCTTCTGCTAAAGTTCAAGAGGAGAGAGGACGAAACTAAGGATGTAAACAAGCTGCAAATGTTTAAGTAAGTCACAGAAGGTTTGCAGAAAAATCTCAAAAAGCTTGTGTTTGTGATTAAATTGGCTATAATTAGCACAAAATTATTAGAACTTTAATGTACAGATATGAAGCAAAGTCTGAAATAATGATCTGTTCTTATCTATCAAGATAATTTTCTTGTATCTGTTAGGTTTTATTATTTAGGGAAACTAAGTCTTAAAGGAATTAGGGTTTGTACATGTTTTAAAGTCTTTTAAATGATTATTTTGTAACTGGTTAAATAAATAACTATTATTTTAGGTTAAAACAATATAGCTGATACCCTAAATATATGGGACTACATATAAGTATACGTCTGAGAACTTTATCTTATTCTTGTCTAAGTTCTATGTAAAATTCATAAAATGAAAGTTTTTCTAGGATTACTGGCAAGGTAACAAATAAGTGCTCTCTTTTATACATTGTATCTGACATGGAAGGGCCACACTGTCATTTGAAGACCTATCTTATATCCGTTTAATTTGACTGTCTATTTCTGATCATTAACACGGTTTCATAATTGTATAAAATATTTAAGTCTATCATTTGATTTTTGCTAGTACTGCTAACTCATGCAGACCTGTAATTATCGTTTACCATACATTATGGATTCTAATTCGTACTTTAAAAGTTAAACTTAATTAAATGTAAAGCTTAGGGGAGAGCACTTTATGAAGCTGGTGTTCTCCAAACTGAAATTATCTGTAGCAATAGTCTCAAATTTGTAAAGAAATAACAAATTTGGTTGGTATTTATTCATGTCATTTGATGTTTTATAGCTGGATAAAGTAACCTGTTGTCAATAAGTTATATATACAATTTTGTGTTACTCTTCACACTGAAATAGGAATTAAGACGTATTTTTGGAGACTAAAGGAGAGTCTGATCTGTTTAAAGGGGACATTGTAAAAGATGAAAGCATTTGCTTCTTTTTCCACAAAAAGAAAATTAAAAGCTCTCAGCCTTTGTTTGATTTATGTTTCAGATGTAATATTGTATTGTGTTGTCAAAAGCCCCACCTTATCTGAGATAAAGCTCTGCCTTTCACCTTATTCCACGTTAGAATGGCTCCAAAATAGGCTAGACTTGAACACATTTAAAGTTATGTTCAAAAGACAGATTTTTGTTATAAAGATTACTGTGATCCAAAAATAAACAGGAGCTATAGTACAAAACTAAGTAAAGATTTAAGATTATAAAAATCATTTTTCTTGGTTCATAGCTTTACACAAAATGAATATGTTTTTGCTCTACTAGTTTCATCTTGTATTTTCCTTATAAAATTTATAACTCTTACCTATTAGTGTTTTGCAGAGGTACTGCTTCTAATAAAACAACCTGAGTTAATTTGAGATAATAAGCCATCACCTGTAGGACAGAGAGGATATAATGCTGACTTACAGTACTAAAACTGACCCCAATTAAAGGAAAGGGGTAACTGTAAAATTATAGATATTGAAGTTATAACCTGTTATTTCCACTTTAAGACTGCTGAAATTGGCCTGCTGAATGTTTAAAACCAAAAGCTTGAAGACCAAAATCAAGGAAGTAAAAGGGTCAAGGAAAAAGCAGTCAACAATTTGGCTCTTGACCTGTAAAGTCAGCCAGGATGCAGAGAATGACAGGACCCCTTTCTGGGCCCTGCAACTCTGGTAAGTCACCTGATCTGCTGATCAGGGAGATTGAGAGGACCCTAGAGAACAGGAAGTCAACCAGTGCACATTCTGCAAAGAGGAGGGTCACTGAAGAAGAATATGTCCCTGATGCTTCCAAGAGAAGCCACATATGGTCAGCCAGACCCTGACCCATCCTGGAAGGTAGCACCACTGGTAGAAGAAATCTAAAGGAGCCAGGAGGCTTCACACACATCCCCAAGGGTGATCTCTAAGGAATCTCAGCTGACTCTTAAGAGTAGAGAGTAACAGGGTCTGTTGACCAACTGGGTCCTAAACACCTGGCAGGAGAGTATAACCTAAGCACAGTCCTACATGGACATTTAAAAGGAAAAACAATGTTTTTTAAAAATGTAACTTAAGATGTACACTTGTGTCAACCCTACCAAAGGTAAGTAAAGATGGAGGCTATAGAGGAAAGGTTCTTGTCTGGGAATGCCTAATAATAATGATCATAAAGGACTCTAGAGTCACAAGTTTGTCCTGAGTTAATTTGAGCCTGATCTCACAGACCTACAAATCTTCCTCACCTCCTATATTGATAAACTTCATCTCTTTTCCACTGATATGATTATGGGTTACTGTCTTCATGGTTTTCAGAGATTGGCTGAAATACTAATTGCTTTTATACTAACTGTTTACAAAAAGTAGTGCTTTGCTATCTTGTTTATTATTGTCTTAGCATAATCCCTATCCTATGTATGCCTTGTCCAGTCACCTGCCACCTGCCACTGTGGCCCTCTGAACCGCTCTGATGCTGAATACCCTTACCTGTCCATGCCCCATCAGGTATAGAACAAGGACTTTGGGTTACTTCCCCCAACTTTACCATCTTTCAGTAGGAAGCAGCTTGGAGATGTCATCTCCCATTTTTCATAGAAATGGAATGTAGAAATTGACAGTGGGGAAGTGTAACAGTGGTCCACTTTATTCTTTGCATCTAACCCTTGCTGCTCTGCCACTGCAACCTATTTTTAAAATGGACATGTTTCTTTCTCTTCCTCTTTCCCCACTCCTCCCTAATCTTTACTCCTCCCTAATATCAGGGGAAACAAGATTACCTTTCTTCCTCAGTTTCAGCATATTTATCTATCCTTGAGTACACACCCACTATAGGAAGGAAGTAGTCCAGACTTTGGGGAAGTTAACAAATGAATTACAACTCCAACAGAGAACATGTGGAATGTAGCCTTCAAATCACTTCTTTAAAAGCCCCCTGTTCCTGCTGATGGGCAGAATCACAGCCTCTGGGACAGGAGTCATCTGTGTTTCTCCTTGGCTACAAAGCAATAAACCTTCTTCCTTTTTCTCAAAACTACATCCTCATCATTGGAATGGCATTGGGGCAAGGACCAAGCTTTCAACTACAGCAACACACACACACACACACACACACACATGCACACACAGTGTTCTGAACCTTGATACTTCTTGATAATTTTTTTTTTTTCTTTTTCGGTACTGGGGATTGAATCCAGAGGCACTTAACAACTGGGCCACACTCCCAGCTCTTTTTATATTTTATTTTGAGACAGGATCTTGCTAAGTTGCTTAGAGCCTCGCTAAATTGCTAAGGCTGGCCTTGAACTTGCAGTACTCCTGCCTTAGCCTCCCAAAGTGCTGGGGTTATAGGCATGTGCCACCATGCCCGGCTGATAATTTTTCATACTACAGCATATCCTTGGTGTCTTTCTTCATCTCTTCATACATTGTCAACAGATAGGGTTCAAGGAGGTTCCCAGAAGGAAAAAGGGGAACTCTGCTCAACTCTGGCACTTACACCAGAAAGAGGAATTTCAGGATGAGTCAAAAGAAACACAAGAAGAGACTTATTTAGGAAAGCAAGGACATTTATTCAGGAAAGCAAACAATAGACCAGGTTATGCACATAAAGGGGGTGGGTGCAGGTACTCAAGAGGGAGACATGCTTGGGATCTCAGCCTTCTTTTAGAGGAAACCTTATAAATGAACTTGAGAAATGTAAGGGTCAGCCTTAGGAGCTTGAATTCTTTGATTGTGGCTTGGTTCTTAGAATCTTCAGGTTGACATTATCTATTTAATAGACAGCATTTGGACTGTACCCATATTGTGGGTCTCTAATAATGTTTCTTGTAAGGTCAGATGTGGGTGACCAAATAGGAGTCAGATCCAAAGTGGCTGAACAAGGTTTTATTGAGTTTGGCTCTTGGGTAAGATTTACCAGTCCTCCAAGGTGAAGGCCAGGGTAGAGGGCTGGGGAATTCTCACATGGCTCTGCTGCCCAGGGTCTTTATAGTCCGGAATTGGCTGGGGGAAGGCTTGAGGGTTTAGTGTCCCCCTGTAGTTGACTGGGGACTCCATTGATTGACAGGTGGTTGTGAGATGCGAGTAGTGTTTATCTGCCGGTGTCTGATTGGTTGTTTTTGGGTGGGAGCGGGCTGCTTGATGCCTGCCCCCATACAGCTGCTCAGATCTCCCTAACATTTCTCTATAGATTTCCTTTTATTAGTCTAAAAACACATTCTATAAGCAAACAAGGTATGTAGACACTAATTAACTGGACTTAGAGTGCTCTAAGATTTGTTGGATCATTTAAGAATTTAGATCTAGAGGAAAATAGACCCGGAGGTAGATGAAGGTGGAGATTTTAAATTTAAAGTTATAGGTGCAACAGATGTATCTCAGTCACGGGGTGCTTCTCTAGCATGCTCAAAACCCTAGGTTCTATTCCCAGGGGGCTAAGTGGATTAAAGCTATAGTCCCCCTGTCCTTCATTTTTGTCTCCTTCCTACCTATCCTACCTCAATTTGACTTTGGTCTTTTTTTTTTTTTCAATACTGGGATTTGAACCTAGGGATGCTCAACAGCTGAGCTAATCCCCAGCCCTTTTTAAATATTTATTTTGAGAGGTGGTCTCGCTAAATTACTGAGGCAGGCTTTGAACATACGATCTTCCTGCATTTACCTCTTTTGAATCAATTGGTCAAGTTTCCTCTGTAACCTCCCCAAGCTACACTAAATTCTCAATAAACATGAAGGGAAAAAAAAATTCCATCTTTTATAAAGTTGCTTTCTTATCTAACATGGTATGTCTCTTTTAAGTCGTCCTTCATGTCTTTCAGTAAAGACAGTTTTCTTGATAATTATTCTACATTTTCTTGTCATCTCCAGATACTTTTAGTTTTTTTGTTGAGACTAGTATGATTTTTCACCATTTAATTTCCTTTATGCTTTTGCAAATTTGTTATTTTTATTTTTTGCAGTTTTGAGAATCCAACCCAGCGCCTTGCACAGGCTAGGCAAGCACTTTACTAATTGGTCACACAGCAATGTGAGCAGAAGGAACTTGAGATTAAAGGGATAATTCTATAAAGTGGGTCAACTATTGAAACCAAAATTATAGGTAATTGGGTAGAATTGAGGAATGAAGGCCTTCTGAGTCTGGGAAGTTGGAGACCGCCTCTGGATGATTGGAAGGTCAATGTCTCCAGAGCCCTTTTGATCACCAAGGTTACCTGCCTATACTACCCCTCTCAAAAAAGGCTGCAGACAAGGAATGGCTAATTAATGCCCCTGGATCCCTACCTGCCCTCCCCGCTGCTGCCCTTCCCCCTACCATCTGCTTCTCACCTTTTTGCCATGTCACCGGCATCTCCTGGGCCTCCTCACATAGGCAGGAAGGAGGAAGGTGAGGGGAAGAGAGAAGAAGAACAAAGGAGACCCTAATCCATAAAAGAGGTAGGGCATGCTCACTTCTTGGAATAGCAGAAGACCAGCCATGGCCCCTTCTCCCTCTCAGGAGAAGTCTGTGTTACTACTTTAAATAAAACCTACTTAATACGCTTGCCTTGGCGTGCTTCTCTCATGTTATACTTAAACATCTTAGAAAGCAGAACTCATTACCAATAAACGGAGGTATCACTATGCTGACTCCTACATGCTTTCTTTTAAAAAAAGCAATTTACCTGTGACCCTGTCCTGTTTTAAGTCAGTACAATGTGCAACATTTCTCAGCAAACAACCTGTTATCTGCAATAGAAATGCAGGCCTGAAAGGTTCTTCCCTGATGAATACAAGAAGAACGAAAGTTACCCTGAAGGGGGGCGGCTGGGGGGGGAAAGGCTTTTGTGTCCTTTAAGCAGACTAGACTTCAGGACTCAGTGATACAGGACAATTAAAAGCAAAGCACCCCCTGCCAGCCATAAAATCTATAAGAACAAGTTCTAAATAGAACTGGTCAGTGGGTACCAAGCTGACTGAGTTGCCTAGGATCTTTAGCATGTTATTATACTAATAAAGTCTCCCCTCCATGGGGTAAGACCATGAGCAGTTTGGACTTGAAAGTCTGATGCAATTCTGCTGTCAGAAGTCAAGAAGTCAACCAGGGCAGGACTTCCCGGAAACTTTCCTGGGACCTCTAATAAAATAGGAGGCAAGGACACACACACTGTCCCTCTCCTCTCTGAAGGGACCCACTTTTTCCCTTGAATGACTCCCCTTTTCCATTTTTTCTATCTCTTCTAATAAACTCATGCCTGCTACTGTATGCAACTCGCCTGAAATCTTCTGGCATTTCCGCAAGAATCAGTGACTGAGACCATATGCAGTCTCTTAGGCTCCATGAACGGCCTTGCTCTGCAATACCACCACTGAGCTACATCCCGCTATAGTTTTCAAATGAGAAGGCTATTAAATTTTTCCCTGTATGTGTCTCATATGCAAACAACTTGCTGAACTCCATTATTATTTTAACCATTTTATGTTAATTATCCTAAATAATGGAGGTTAAGAGTGAGCATGCCTGCAGCAGTGGTAACATTTTTAAGATTTATACTTCATGTCTTTTCTTGCCTTTTGGCCTCACCATTGCATTGTCTGGACCCTGGTGGACAGGACTCTCAACTCTGCCTCCCACCTTTGAGCCTCTCAACATGAGTGGAGTGCTATTATTTTGGGCAGGGGCGCATCCCCTGAGGCAGCCTCATAACTTCTCACACAGTTCTGCCTTTGCTTCTGCTTTGGTCAGGGCTGGAAGACTAGGCCAGTCCACCTGGTGGCCTTCTGTTTCTAGCTCACCCCTCCCCCTCCTGTGCGTGCCCTGATGCCCCTTCCTCTCCTTGGATCTTCTCTAATTGACCTATCAGGACCCCATCTGGTGTTCTGTGTCCCTCAACACCCTAGATCTGACCTAGAGATAGGAGAGAAAACAGGGTGTTTTGACAAGTAAGGCAAATTCCTCCTGCCCTGGATGCTGGCCTCAGAACCTGGTGAAGTGAGGGGGATGGGGAGCAAGGAGCGCTTCCAGGAACCCTTAGTCCACCTCAGGAAGTTGCCAGCTCCCAGGCAGTGTTAGGCAGGGTAACCCAGAGATGCTCTGGCTGGCCAGGGCCTCCAAACAAAGGCACGCGTGGTTTCTCAACCTTAAGCACACACACATCACCTGTGAATCTGCGCGACTTGTGAGCAGGGAGGACACCACTACAAATTCAGGAGAGAACTCCCCAGCCTCTGCCCTTCAGACTCTCTTTGTTTCTACACTCTCCTACATCCAGTTTGGCTTCTGACTTAAGCCAGGCTTACTTCCTGTTCACAGTTTGTGTCCCTGACAGCATCAGAGTCTTCTCAAGTGATTTGCTCCTCGGCAGGTCCTGGTGCCCTACATGACCTGCCCCAAGAGGGTGGTCCTCTCCCAGGCTGGCCTGCAGTGCTGGCTAATGAGGCCTAGGCCAGGCAGTCTGATGTCCATGTTAAGGGTGAAAGGGAGGGCATTTGAGTGACTGGGAAGGAGAGCGGGAGAGGAAGGGATGTCAGGGGAAAAGGAAATGCCTCTGGGGAAAATGGCTAATGACAGAGCTGGCAGACAAGAATGAAAGGCAAAGGGGTGATACTAAAAACAATTATACTCCTTTGATTTAATTGAGAATTTTTTCCCCTCTTTTCCCTAATTAACCAAACATCATAGTCTGGGGGATGGTTGGAAAGTCCCCATTATGAAAAACATCTCTTCCAGGGATCAGGAATCCTTTCATTTAAAACTTTTTTCTTTTTTTTTTATTAAATTTTTAATTTTTACAGACACATTTTGATTCACTGTAGGCAAATGGGGTACAACTTTTCATTTCTATGGTTGTACACGATGTAGATTCACACCATTGATGTAATCATACATATATATAGAGTAATGCTTGTAAGAACCCAGAAACCACTCCGGACGTGGGAACTCACATAAGGGAGTTTATTAAGCACGCAGAGTGTCTCCCTGCAGGGTAAGAGAGAAAATGAGAGGAAAAGAGAAAGGGCGCACGCACAGGAGAGAGTGAAATGGAGGGGGCAGCAAGAAAGCGAGGAGGAGAGAGAGAAGCATGAAAGTGAGGAGAGGAGAAGAGAGAGAGAAAATGGCAGGGAGCTAGCCTTAAGCAGTCGAATTCCGCAGGTTGACGGGACCAATACTGGAGGATACTTGCAAGCTGACCAATGAACCAATAGCTAGCTAGGATGATCACAGACTGACAAGAAGTTGGGAGGCGGGGAAATGACTGCAGCGGAAAGAGCAAGGGAGCAGCTTTTTATTACAATACTGACTATTTCATTCTACTGTTTTTCCATTCCCACCCCTCCCACACCTTTTTCCTCTACACCATTCGAAATTCCTTCATTCTTCTCCCCCGCCACCCGCCACCCCCCATCGTTATATATTGTCATGCACTTATCAGAGAAAACATTCGGCCTTTGGTTTTTTGGGCTTGGCCTATTTCACTTAGCATGATATTTTCCAACTTCATCCATTTACCAGCAAATGCCATAATTTTACTCTTATTTATAGCTGAGTAATATTCCATTGTGTATATATACCACAGTTTCTTTAATTCATCAATTGAAGGGCATCTAGGTTGGTTCCATAATCTAGCTATTGTGAATTGAGCTGCTATGAACATTGATGTGGCTACATCACTGCAGTTGCTGATTTTAATTCCTTTGGGTATAAACCAAGGAGTGGGATAGTTGGGTCAAATGGTGGGTCCATTCCAAGCTTTCTGAGGAATCTTCATACTGCTTTCCAGAGTGGCTTCACCAATTTGCAACTCCACCAGCAATGTATGAGTGTGCCTTTTTCCCCACATCCATGCCAACACTTATTATTGCTTGTGTTCTTGATAACAGCCATTCTAATTGGAGTTAGATGAAATCTTAGGGTGGTTTTAATTTGCATTTCTCTAATTACTAGCAATGATGAGCACTTTTTCATATATTTATTGATCACCTGTATATCGTCTGTGAAGTGTCTGCCCATTTCCTTAGCCCATTTATTGATTGGATTCTTTGTATTTTGGGTGTATTTTAACATCTTTATAAACTTTGGAGATGAGTTGTCTGTCTGAAGTGTGTGTGGAAAAGATTTTCTCCCACTCTGTAGGTTCTCTTTTCATATTATTGTTTCCTGTGCTGAGAAAAAACTTTTTAGTTTGAATCTATCCCATTTATTGATCCTTGCTTTTATTTCTTGCACTAGGGAGTCTTGTTAAGGAAGTTTGGTCCTAAACCAACATGATGAAGATTTGGGCCTACTTTTTCTTCTATTTGGTGAAGGGTCTCAGGTCTAATTCCTAGATCCTTGATCCATTTTGAGTTGAGTTTTGTACAGGGTGAGAGATAGGGGTTTAGTTTCATTCCATTGCAGATGGATTTCCAGTTTTCCCAGTACCATTTGTTGAACAGGTTATCTTTTCTCCATTGTAAGTTTTTGGCACCCGTGCCTAGTATGAGGTTACTGGACTTACATGGGTTTGTCTCTGTGTCTTCTATCCTGTACCTGTCTATTTTGGTGCCAGTACCATGCCGTTTATGTTACTATTGCCCTATAGTAGAGTAAAACTCTTTTCTTTGGGTCTTGAAGACTTTTTGGTCTTTGAGATTCTTTTATAAAAAGTTGATATGCTTCCAGTGCCCTTTGAAGAGAGTCCAAGAAACAGCTACCAAACTTCTATATTCTCAGGTCCTGCTGCCCTACCCCAGCACCAAGGCTTACTTGGCTCCGTGGGGCCACACCTATTTCCTGACCTGCTGGACCTTTTCACACCTAAGGAACATCATTTTGCTGTTCCCTATGTCTAGTTCACCCTCCCCACTTTAACCAGTCTAAATTCTACCTCCATGTCACCTAGGAAGTATTCCTACCAAAAATATTTAACTTGAATCTAATCATAAGGAAATGATCAGACAAATCCAGATTTGGGGACATTTTACAAAACAATGGTTTGAACTCATTAAACTATTAATGTCATGAAAGACCCTCCAATATACCCCAAAGAAGACAGGGTACTATTTAGATGATAGAAAACTGAAGAGATATAGTAACTAAGTGCAGTCCTGCTCCATGACTATTGTCCTATAAAGGGAATTATAGGAACAATAGAAGGAATTTGAGTAACATTAATTAGATAGTATTGTTATCAAAATCAAATTTCTTGAATATGACAAGAGCATCCAATAGTATCATGGTTAGGTAGGAGAATGGCCTCGTTCTTGTGAGATATATGCAGAAAAAAAATATTTGGAAATGATGAATCACGTTTACAACTAATTTCTTTCTTTCTTTTCTCCCCCAGCCCCACACTCCACAAATTCAGGAGTGCTTTACCACTGAGGTATGTCTCCAGCCCTTTTTATATCTATTCTGAAACAGGGTCTTCCTAAGTTGCCCAGCCTGACCTTGAACTTGTGATCCTCCTGTCTCAGCCTCCTGAGTTGCTGGAGTTACAAGCATGCACCACCACACCTAGTCTCTGCAATTACTTCCAACTGATTTGGCAATACATACACACATACATATATATGTGTGTGTGTGTATTTATTGTATATATGTATGTGTACATTTATGAAGGAGAGAGAGAAAGTGTGACAAACTTAAACATCAGTAAATATTGTTTTTCTTTTTCTTTTCTTTTTTCAGGGGGTAATGAGGATTGAACTCAGGGGGCACTTGACCACTGAGCCACACCCCCAGCCCTATTTTGTATTTTATTCAGAGACAGGGTCTCACTGAGTTGCTTAATGCCTTGCCATTGCTGAGGCTGGCTTTGAACTCTTGATCCTCCTGCATCAACCTCCCAAGCTGCTGGGATTATAAGGAGTGCCACCACACCCAGGTCCTTGTAAATCTTGACTATGGATGTTTGAGTATTCATCATAATTCTCGCTTACTTTTTCTGCAAGTTTAAACTTTTTTTTCTATTCAGTGCTGGGTGTTAGGTCGGAATTTGGGCGACTATATGACTGACAGCGGAGCAACTGAGACAAAGGGCAGCGTGCCACATGGTGACCAATCAAACGAGCAGGAAAACTCCACTGACCCTTACCTCCACCTATGACTCAGCAGGACCCCTGCCCATTCCGGCCTATAAAGACCCTAAGCAGCCGGGGCCACGTGCGATTTTCTCCAGCTCCCTACCCTGACCTGTACCCTGGGGGGCTGGGAATTTCGCCAAATTCCAATAAAGCTTGCTTCGACCGCTTTCTGTCCGATTTATTTGGCCACTAGCCATGCCCTGAGCTTACACTGGGAATCAAACCCAGGGTCTCACGCATGCTAGGCAAAGTGCTCTACAACTGACCTATATCCCCAACCCGCAATTTTTTCGAAATAAAATGTGGGAAGAAAAAATAGTCTGCCTATCCTGAATCTGAGATCCAAGGCAGTCACTAGCCTCATGAAGCAGGCTCCTTGGCCCCAACCTGAAGCAATAGTTCTCTCTTCCATCCTTCCAGAGCCCCATCTTGCCTAACTTGTATCACCTGGCGCAAGCTGCCTTGGAAAACAGTAAGCTGCAGTTTTGTAGCCCTTTCCTGGGCTGTGAGCACCTGGAGGGCAGGGACCACAGAGACCTCAGGGGTTGGAAAGGGTGAAAAGTCTTGCCACGTCCCAGCTTGGCCTGAGATCAACCCTTCTACCTCTGACCTGTGCTCTAGGTCTGGGGTCAGGGCTCTTTCTGCCAGTGTTACATCCTGATTTCCAAAAAAAAAAAAAAAAAAAAAGAAAGGGGCAATTCCAGAGGAGAGGAATCTATTTCAATGTTACATCAGGGTGGGCACATTAATCACGGTTCTGTGGACGAGTATTTCCATCTGTTCCTGTTCAGCCAACTATCTATCATCTATCTCTCTATCTATCATCACCTACCTGTCTCTCAGAGGTGTGTGTGTGTGTGTGTGTGTGTGTGTGTGTGTGTGTGTGTGTGTTGGGGATGGGATGGAACCCAGGACCTTGGGAATGCTGAGTGCCTGCTCTACCACAAAGCTCCATCCCCAGCACCATAGATTTTAAGGAGGTTTGGCAAGTTTAAACTCTACAGAGGAGGGTGACAGGCTGAAGACCCAGAGAAGAGGTTCGGCTTGAGTTTGAAGCCAGCCCACTGGCCAATTTCTCTTTCTAGAGACCTCGGTCTTTTTATATTAAGGCTTTTTCTTTTCTTTCCTTCTTTCTGTACTGGGGATTGAAACCTAGGGGCGCTTAACTATTGAGCCACATCCCCAGCCCTTTTTTCTATTTTTAAATTTGAGACAGGGTCTGGCTAAGTTGCTTAGTGCCTTGCTAAGTTGCTGAGGTTGGCTTTGAACTCACAATCCTCCTGTTTCAGTCTCCCACATTGCTGAGATTACAGGCATGTGCCATCATGCCTGCCTTATGTTAAGGCATTTGATTGATTGGATGAATGAAGCCCACCTATATTGTGGAAGGCAATCTACTTTACTCAGAGTGCATCTATTTAAATGTTACTTTCATGCCAAAAGGACCTCTTCACAGAAACATCCAGAATGGGTACCTAGGCACTGTGACTGGGTATAAAATAACCATCACAAATCTTTACCTCATCAACTTGATACTTATCCTTAAACTTGATACTTATCCTTGAACTTAATCACTATTTAGTCTCCAAATAAATATAATAAGAATAAGTGACCAGGGTATCCAACTGGTCATTTTCCTGGAGAGGATCCTGCACGCTGATACTGCTGAAGGAAGCTTGCTACAACAGCTGGCTAAGGTGAGAGAAGGCTGACCTTGGGCTGGGATAGCTCAGTGGTACAGTGCTTGCCTAGCACATGTGATGCCCTAGGTTCAATCCCTAGCACTACAAAATCAACATCATCATCATAAATTTTAAAATAGGTCATACTTTCACCTAACATGATACAACTATACCAACTACAACTTTTCTCCAAAAGATACAAAGTCCTTAGGTGCTATTTACTCTTCTTGACATTCTGTAATTTACACATAATACTATGATGGAAAGTTAAAGATACTTAAATAATACAAGATAAAGTCAATACATCTTACGTTGCATGGTAAAAGGGAAAGAAATAGAAGAAAACAAAGATATTTGCTATACATACACAGACATGACAAAATAAGGAAGAAATACTCGTGACAACTACAGGCCTTGCTGATGTATCTGGTCATGCAGTTGCAGCTGGTATTTACTATCTGCTACTACTCATTCTGTACTCCCTTTGTCCTCCGCAAGCATCTCAGCTGATGAGGTTCTTTACCTGGTGAGGTGACACAAATCATTCCTGAAGACACTGGTTTGGATTATTAATAATCCTGACTGAATTGGGTGCTTGTAATTTTCAATTGACTTTAATCACAGGGCATGGCAAATGCTAAGAGATGCCCTAAGGATCTCCTTTGTTTCAGCCACACTCTTCCTTTCCTCCATTGTGACACTCAAGCATGTGGTTTTGACCCTATCTCCTCACAAGTGACCCTATACAAAGCCTCTTGACTATTTTGAAAGCTTTTTCAGGTCCTGATTACAGATCATCCTCAGGGCACTCTAGATATTTCTCATTATATGCAGGCCAGTTCCCATGCTAAGTTCTGCCCCATATACCTGGAGGGATGAGCCCAAAACAAGGTCTTGTGGAGCTGCCCTTTGGCATCATATATATTTTTTTAAAGTCTACCCCTAAGTAGCAACATCTATCCTAGACACTGTTTGTCAAAGGGTCAAAGTCACAGACAGCTTAAGTTTAAAACAAACAGTAACAAAGTTGAACTTTGCCTGTTCAATAAGAGACACACACATAGCCGGAAACCCTAGTATTGTATTTTATCATTCAGTAGCTTTGCTTATCACATGTGAGAGAGAATTTCCCTTCCCAGTTAAAGGCAACCATTGCAAGAATACACATAAAGCCTGGAAGAGATTTCCAGGGGTGCACACTTGTCATCATTAATTGAGGATTGAGAGGATCCCAGGGTATCCAACTGGTCACTTGCCTGGAGAGGATCCTGCATGCTGATACTGCTGAAGGAACCTTGCTACAACATCTGGTTAAGGTGAGAGAAGGCTGACCCTGGCAGTTGTCAACAGAAGGAAAAGCTTTGAGCCTTGGGTAGGACCTAGGAAAGGGGAGGTGGCTGGGGAGGAGAGAGTAGGCTTTTGGAAAGAGGACCTGGCAACCCCAAAACAGAAAGGCAGCTTTGCAACTTGATTTCCTTTTTGAAAAAAAAGTCAAGGTTCTATCCTAGTAGCAATAAGCAGAAATAAAAATAATATGCATACATTGGGAGGAAAGTTGGGGAAAAATAAAATAAAATAAGCATATGAATTCATACCTTGTTTTAAAAACCAGTTTGTTGTAATATATTAAATATTCTTTGAAAAAATAGAACTTGAAATTTATAAAATTAAATCAGATTTAAGCATGAAGAATATCATCTTTTTGTCATTCAATTTATATGGTCAATTAGAACCTATAACTACTTCTAGTAGAGGGTATAATGAATTGGCAATGGTATTGTAATCATTGAAAGAAATTTCCATGTGCCAAAGCAATTCCAGCTTCTGTTGGATTGCCACAGAAACAATGCCCAAATAGTTATAAACAATTCTGAACTTCAAGTAATCTTATAAACTGGGATTTTAGGGATAGGAGTATAGCTCAGTGGTAAAGCATGTGCTTAACATGCATGAGACCCTGGGTTTAATCCAGCATCACAGGGGGAAAAAAAAAAAAAAAAAAAAAAAAAAAATATATATATATATATATATATATATATATATATCTTTGCATATGTATACATTTCTTCAAAGAAAGAACTTTGGAACAATTGGTGATGTACTTAAAGTGAACTCTTTGGAGTAGGGCAGACTTGGGCAGGATCTGTGTTTGCTGCTTCCTGGTTGTGTTTGCTGTGGACAAATTGTTTGGCCTCTTTAGGCCTCAACTTCCTTAACTGTAAAATGGAGATCTTAGGTTGCTTTCAGGATCAGGTGAAATAATATATAGAAGACACTTGGCATGTGACTGGTACAACGGTGATCAGCCATTGCTTGCTAAGTTGTGTTATTGAAAACAGGGCCTCCTCACTGGTCTATCACTGCATTCCAAGAACACAGCACAATGCCTAGAATGTAATAAAGGCCTAGTCAATGCACACTGAAGGGAGGAAGGAACTTTATAGGTTGCTGCAGCTTAGGAAAGAGGTAGAACCACAGGTGTTTTTCTCATCTCCTCAATGCCTCATACTCTTTCCTCTTCAAATATCCCAATGACCTCAAAAGAACTTGGCTTACATTTCTAGACTACTCACCCCCCATACCCACACACAAACCATTGTGGTGACTGGGTGTGGTGGCACACACCTGTAATTTCAGTGACTCTGGAAGGTTGGAATAGGATTGCAAATTAGAGGCCAGTCTCTGCAATTCAGCGAGACTCTGCCTAAAGAAAGGCGACTGGGACAACAAAAACCAATGTAGCATAAACAAACACTCACTTTAACTAAACACATTAGTCAAGAGACTGAAATGGGTGGGGAGTGGGGATGTGTGTGCCTGATCCTGCCCGTTCCCTTTCAGGTCAAGCACTTGTTTTCCTTGCTAATTCACTGCAGGGAAAAGGCAGCCCCTTCAGTTCTCATTCATCTGCAGAATTCAGTATTACAGTCACGTTAAGATCAACTGTCAAGGTCTCTTTCCAACACACAAGCTTTTGAGCAACACGGCTTTGCTTTAGAAACAGCACAGAATAATACACAGGGTTTCTTTACTTCACTATCAATTAGAGAAAAAGCTACTTGATACTTGTAAGAATCAGTAGATTAAGGGTATAGTTTCTAGCAAGAAAATTTTTTTTAAAAAAGAAAATTCAATTGCATGAAAATAAACAGAAACCCTGTGATGTCATGGTTCTCTATCTCCCAGCAGAACTCCACAGAGCACCACCTGGGCTCTTTGAGGGTTTGGAGGTGAAGGGCTGAGGGCAGGATTTAACCTGCATTAACAGCATTCCACACTCAACACGAGGACAGAAAAGAAGGGGACACACAGGGGAATGGGACAGGACTAGATCTAGCAAGGAAGGGGCTGGGCCTGGGAAGGAGAGGGAATGATTGACTTGAGCTGGTATTCAACAGAGGTATGAGCTAGGAGGCAAAGAGGAACTGATCCAGAGATGGGAGTAAACACCTGTGGCCTCTCTAGGACAGGGGCTATCTGAAGGTGCTTTCTGACTGAGACTTTCAGGACACTGCCCTTCTGTGAAGCCTGCCCTGAGCCCCTATCAGAATTCTGAGTGCACCTCCATGTGCCTCTCTTCAGTAGGAGACTTATTGGACTTCTCATGAGCCAATTAGCTTACACAAATGGCTCATCTCACTCTCGGCCAACAGGGACTGTTTTGTGCCCCCACTCCCACCCCACCTTGATAATTCGCAATAGCACCCTCTGAGTGTGGAGATGAAGTGTGAGGTGCTAAAGAGCCTGTCCTGAGGCCTCTGATGGGCAGAGAGGAGCTGCTGGTACTGGGGAAAGGAGACAGAACCTTGGCACATGCTGGGTATGGTTAAAATAAGGAGATGATAAAAGTGTGTTTCCACAAATCACATGGCTTATTTCCCAGGATATATTTTTTCCCCCACAATGCTTCAAAAGGAGGAGAATAACAAGACAAATCTCGCAGGGAATACACTTGGTAGACAAAGTACATTAACAACATAGTGATTTCCGATTTCATTTAGAATCCAATTATGAAAGTCCAGTTGCTCAATGAGAATGGTGACAGGCCTCTGAGGACATACGTCCCATCAGTTTGAGGTACTTTCTTAGAAGAGGTTCTCAGGAAAGATGGTTGACTAACACACACAGACTGTGAAGACATGCCAGGACCGTCCCCCTAGAGGGAAGTCCAGGTATGGGTGGGTGAGGTTTTTAAGAATAATTTGAAGGCTGACAGAGGGTAGCTCTGTACCAGGCTTATCTCTCAAAGTGTGCCAAAATCTTGGGGTTTTATGTGGTATGGAATCTCATGGTTGAGGTCAATAACTCATATAAGTGGTCTGATAAGGTGTGACAGAACATTCTCTCGGGGATGGGGATTACATTCCATGCAAAACCTAAGTCATTCATGTAGGCAATTATGTAAGTGTTGGGACTCATTTCAAAGCTACATAATGAATTCCCAAGGACTGGGAAGAGTCAAATAAGGAGGGATCCAGAACAACAATCCAACAGTATATTATTTGAGTTGTTCAAGTTGGTCAATACCAATGTCCCCCAGGGCACTATCATTTTAGGAGGTGTACAGAAGATTCCTCAGCATTGCTGGGCAGAGTCAGGCATGGTGGTGCATGCCTGTAATCCCAGTGACTTGGGAGGCTGAAGCAGGAGGATTGCAAGTTCAAGGTTAGCTCCAGCAATTGAGCAAGACCCTCAGCAACTTAGTGAGACTCTGCCTCAAAATAAAAAGAAAAATTAAAAAAAGGACTGAGGATGTAGCTCAGCAGTAGAGCATCCCTGGGTTCAAATTTCCAGCACGCGCACACACACACACACACACACACACACACATGCTAGGCAGAAGAATGGAAGAGTGGAGTATTTGTCCACCACCCATCTGTCATTGGTCAAAGATCACCCATGAGGTGTTAGCTCCCTTGCACTTCCAGGTTCACTCAGGTGTCAGATGGGCAGTGGGCTGCTGCAGGGGTCCCTGGTTGCAGTGACAGATAAGCTCCGAAACAGGTACAGCTGAGGCAAGCCATTTGAGGTGTCCGATATAACCTCAGTTAGGTCAAATGTCCTTTGTCTCCCATAAATGGAACTATATTTCCACTTAATTCTCAGTACAAAGTTAAGATTTAATGGTTTTCTAGGTGAAAAGGATTAATTCTTCCTTTAACTGCTTTTCCTCATACACAATCCTCAGACTTAGTGACTTAGTATAGAGATTTGCTCTTATCGTTGTGGCACCCTGTAAAGAGTGACTATTCTGAAACACATCACTGAAGCAAGTACTGTAGCTTGAGGCTGTCTGTGAAATGGGTACAGAGAACCAAGTGCATCCTCCTTTCAAGATTCTCCCAGTTTTTGAGGCTCCATGTGCCAGGAGCTGAGCCTAAAGGAGGACGACAGCCTCCGCCTTCGAGAAGCTCCTGAGACAGAGCGGACATATTTTTTAAGCGTCCCCCCTCCCCCGCGCGCTCCACCGCGCGGCGGTTGTACTTCCTTCTCAATTTGATCTGCCTTGTCCCTCTCCATTACGCCTGTAATTTACCTAAACATAGCTTTGCCACCAATCTGCCCTTACATCTCCTCTCTTCAGCCTGTTTCCTGGAAACGGAGGTCTTGGGGTACTGGGTTAGAAGGGGAACTTGATCTGTGGCCCATTGCACCCCTATGTCCTATTGTTGAAATTCTGGAATCTACGCTCTTATATTTAAAGACCCTTAGAAACAAATCTTTAAATAAATTTCACCCAATCAAGAGAAATTTAAAAGACAACCAACCAACCAACCCTGATGAGCCCGAAAGACAAAATACGAAGGACAAGGAAGGCGCTTCTTCCTCATCAGAGTTTCCTCATTTTCTGGAGCTGCACCTTTCCCCCGCCAGCAGCAGTGGAGCTAAAACCTTCCTGCACCCTCCACCTTTCCCCATCTCCCTCTCGGCTTTGGAAAGGTGTTAGTGGTGATTTACACTGGTTTAGGGCCGAGATGGAGGATATAGGAGTGGGCTAACCTCGGGCTGGGTGCCTAGCACTTCTGAGCACCCTGAGCTGGCGTAGAACCAGTCCCGGCGACCAAGGATGAAGGAGGCGGCGCGGGAGCGCTCCCCGCCCCTGCGTTGCCTGCCGTGGAGCCCCGCCCGGCGCAGCCCTAACGCACGCACCCAAGTGGGTAGGCGCATCCTGGTGCCAGAAGCTGGAGGCCACAGGAGGGGGCCTGTAGACCGGATTTGAGAAGGAAACGGTGGCAGCGCCCCCACTCGGTCCTCCAGGCCAGGAGCGTGAGGTTAAGAGGAGCGCACCATCTGAGCCCTCCGCAGCGGAGCCCCCTGTCCATTTGGTTTGGGGTAAGAGAAAGGTCTGCATCTCTGTAGCTCGGCGCGATGCGCCAGGCCCTCTGCTCAGTTTGATTTGGCTTTGGGCGACCACTGAGCGGGTCCCCGGGATGAGGGTGGGGAAGGGGCACCGCGTCCTAGCCCTGCGGCCGCGGCGAAGTAAGAGTGGGAAGATGGACCAATCTCTGTACACGCATCTCACCCGTAACCTTCCCGGTTCCTCTGTCCGCACTTCAAGGAGCAAGGGCGGGCCTTTATTATTTGTAAAATTGTGCCCAGCAGGCTCCGGGTCGAACATGCGGCCCTGCGGTCCCCGGGGTGAAACTCTCTGGCCTCACGGTTCCCGGCCGGCGTATTTTACAGAAGGGAACGTAGATCCTAAAAAGGGAAGGCACTGGCCCAAGGTCACACCGTAGTCAAAGGCCTGGCCAGGATCGAAGCCAGTCCTGCCTTCCATCCTTGGACTCTAGACACTGCTCCCTTCCCGACCCATCTCCCGGATTCTGCCTCGTGGCCCTCCTTCTCCCGCGTGCTCCAGTAGGCTCTGTTCTCGGGGGTTTTGGAGAGTGCCTCCTCCCGGATCGCCGCACTCTCTGGAAGGATGCTGGACAGCGGTCAGACCGCGGGTCCAGCTGCTTGAGCTCAAGCCTGGTTTGCTGGAGGCCGGATGGGTTGCAGGGCCGGGAACGAAGTAGAACCGGCAAGGTGGAGGCGCCTCGGGGGCAGGCTGGGGATTCCGGGGTGATCAGCCCGGGCGGGGCAGGCAGCCACCTCCGCACAGGCGCGCAGACAGTGGGGCTTTGTCTGGGTGGTGCCGCTCCAACCAATGGGAGCACAGCCCTGGTCGAGCCCCCTCGGCTCCCCGCCCTCGAGCCGTCAGGAAGGGACCGCCGCGCTGTTATTGGCTGAGTCGCCCAGGGCTCGGAGCTAGGAGGCGCCTGCGCGTCTCGCGTGCCGGGCCCTGCCAGAATGCTGAAGCGCTCGGGAGAACGCGTGGCTCAAGGCCCCCGGAATGCCGTCCCTGGTTGGGACTCCTGCAGTCTTTGCACCTTACCGCGCGCAGTCGCCTCGGGCTGCACCCTGCGGGGGGAGGCGGCTTTGAACTCTGCGCGTGTTTTTCCAGCCATTCTGCCAAAGCCTGCCCACAGTCAGCTGGTGCAGAGTCACTGTCAAACTGCCATTTCTCCTTTGAGGGGTTGCAGAGACGCACATTTCATTCCCGAGGCGGGCCTGCAGGCTCTCTTCTGTCCGGAACCTTTGTGATGCAGCAGATGTCCTTTCTATAAGGCCCAACGTGCATGGGCCACGTATGCCCCTGGCAGGCAAGGAAACTGAACTTTGAAATTTGTGTAGCTTAGTCTCCCAATGCACATTTATAGAGCGTCCATTTTGAGGAGCCAGAAGTCAGTGAGTCAACACGTGGGTCCTGTTCAGGGGTAGTAGACTCGTGGTTGAATGGGGGCTTGTGAGTGGTTATGAACAGAAATACTGCTAATATACCCTGCCTCGGTGAGTGCTATTAAAGGGGAACAGAGGGAAGGGAAGGGATGATTTAATGAATTAGAAAGGCAGCTTGGAGGAGGTGCTGTTTGTATGGTTTAAGTCTTGGTCAGATGAAGGAAAAGTCAGGTTTGGTATGAGGATGAGCAAGACACTGAAACTGGAAAAGTACAGGCTTGTGGAGGTATGGCACAGTTTAATATGAGTAAATGAGAAAAGTGTCGTTGGAGATGCGATTCAGAGGGGCCAGGTGAGGATGAAGAAGCTCAGCTTGTGTGCTCTTTTCTGAAGTATGGTAGGCACTTAGGCAAAGAAAGCTCCTTAACCTATTAATTGTTTTTGTCATTTTTTTACATGTAGATCAAAAATGTTGGTAGTGTTTTCTTTCACATTCCACATCCAATCTCAGTAATTGGGAGTATGTTCTTCAAATTAATACCACACTGGCCAATTCAAATCCCCTCCATAGTTCACATGTGAGCCCACAAACTTTTTATCCATCTCCATGAGCACTTGTTAACCTTCCATAGGTTTTGTGTGGAGTCTAACTTGCATGGATGTAGTCATGGTGGTGGATTTCTGCCAGAACATCCAACTGGTCTCCCTGTTACTGCTCTTGTTCATCCTCAATTTATTTTTAACCCAGTGAGAGTTATTTATTAAGATGTAAGTTAGATCATGGTACTCCTGCTTAAGTCTTTCTTAATTCATTTAAATATTTTGTGCCTACTGTGTGCCTAGGTGTTGGGGATACAACAGTGAACAAAATAGATAAAAATCCCCATTCACAAAGAGCTTATGTTCTAATGGAACAGAAGGAGACAGCAAATAAAGTAGATATTATATGTAGAATTGTGTGTTAAGTGCCAAGAAGAAGGAAAATGAATAAGAGAAGGGGAATAGAAAATGTCAGGATGAAGGGGGGATTGTAGGGGTGGCCCAGGGATATCTTACTGGGTAACATTTAAGTTAAGGACTTAAGTGAGAGAATGGACCCTATGAATATGGGGAAGAGTGTCCCAGATAAAGGGAACAGTAAAGGCAAAGACCCTGAAGTCAGATTGCTTGGAAAGTTACAAGGATAATAAGAAGGCCACTGTGACTAAGAGGGAGATGAGGTCACAGAGATGATGGGCCTAGATCACATAGGGCCTTGTAGGCGACCTGTACAGATTTTTTTTCTTTTTAAATTTTATTTTTACAGACTGTGCTTTGAATCATTGTACAAAAATGGGGTGCAACTTTTCATTTCTATGGTTGTACACGATATGGATTCACTCCATTTGTGTAATCGTACATGAACATAGGGTAACGATGTCTGTCTCTTTCCATCATCTTTCCTTCCCCCGCCCGCTCCTGCCCCATTTCTGTCTACACAATCCAAAGTTCCTCCATTCTTTCTTACCCTCTGCCCCCAGCCCCCATATGTATCAGCATCCACTTATCAGAGAAAACTTTTGGCCTTTGGTTTTTTGGAATTGGCTTATTTCACTTAGCATGATATTTTCCAACTCCATCCATTACCTGCAAATGCCATAATTTTATTCTTCTTATTGCTGAATAATATTCCATTGTGTATATATACCACAGTTTCTTTATCCCTGTTGAAGGGCATCCAGATTGGTTCCACAATCTAGCTATTATGAATTGAGCTGCTGTAAACATTGATGTGGCTGTGTTACTGTAGTATGCTGATTTTAAGCCCTTTGGATGTAAACCAAGAAGTCGGATAACTGGGTCAAACCGTGGGTCATTCCAAGATTTCTGAGGAATCTTCATACTGCTTTCCAGAGTGGCTGCACCAATTTTCAACTCCACCAGCAATGTATGAGTGTGCCTTTTTCCCCACATCCACACCAACACCTATTATTACCTGTGTTCTTGATAATAACCATTCTGATTGGGGTAAGAGGAAATCTTAAGGTGGTTTTGATTTGCATTTCTCTTATTACTAGAGATGTTGAACACGTATATATTTGTTGATTGATTGTATCTCTTCTGTGAAGTGTCTGCCCAGTTCCTTAGCTCAGTCTGTACAGATTTTGGCTTTCACTCTGACAAAAGTTTGGTGCAGGAGTGATATAGTATGATGTGTGTTTCACAGGATCATGCAGGATTTGTTGAGTGATCTTCGTGAAGACTTTGTTGGAGGAGCAAGGAGCCCAGTTGAAATACTATTGTAATAGTCCGGGGCAAGAAGGGTTGAAAGTTTATACTGCTGCTACTAGGTGGTAGCAGAGGATCCTAGATATATTGTGAAGGTGGGGTCAATAGGATTTGCTGATAGCCTGACTGCAAGAAAGAGAGAAGTCAAGGAGAATTTAGAGGAATAGGTCTGCAGGGTGGTAGCACAAAATCCGTTTGGACAGGTTAAATTTGAGGTACCTATTAAACCTTCAAGGGGACAGTTGTGTACCTAAGTGGAGTTTCGGGAGGGATCGGGCTAGAGAAAGCATTTGGGATTGGCAGCAGGTAAATCCTATTTAGAGGTATGCGATCTCACCACGGTGACAAGAGCAGAACGGGAATGGAGGCCTGGCCTCCCTTGACTTTGATGGGCACGCGGTTCTAGGTGTGGAGTACCTGCTTGATCTCTCAGTTGTGAACGTGGTACATTTGACAGCTCTGGCAACTCTTTCTGCCAGAGGAAAGAAGTGAAGTGGGGGAGGCACACATTCTTTTGTCATTGTAAGCTCTACAGTGAGGTGTTCTCAGAATATGGGGCAAGATTAAGAATTAATTATAATACTTGGCAGGAAAAACCTACCTTCAGTGAGTTTAACCAATATTGTTTTGGTTGCAAGTAGCAGAAACTTCGAGCTTGCTTAAAAGACATAGAGAATAAAGACAGAGCATGCCTTATAGAACTGGAGGACAGGAGGGCAGATGTGTTATAGTTTTTTTAAAAATTTTTATTGTTTCTTTTTAGTTATACATGACAGTAGAGTGTATTTTGACACACTGTACATACATGAGGTAAAACTTCCCATTCTTGTGGTTGTACATGATATGGAGTTACACTGGTCGTGTATTCATATATGAGCATAGGAAAGTGATGTCCCAGTCATTCTATTGTCTTTCCTATTCCCATACTCCCTCCTCTCCTTTCATTCCCCTTTGTTTAATCCATGAACTTCTATTCTTCCTTACCGCCCCACCCCACTACTGTTATTTTATTTATGTTTTTAATATTTTTATTAGTTGTTGATGGACCTTTATTTTACTTACTTATTTATATGTGGTGTTGAGAATCGAACCCAGTGCCTCACCCATGCTAGGCAAGCGCTCTACCACTGAGCCTCAACCCTAGCCCTTCCTGTTATTTTATGTTAGCATCCCCATATCAGAGAGAACATTCAGCCTTTGTCTTTTTGAGATTGACTTATTTCCCTTAGTATATATTCTCCAACTCCATTCATTTATCAGCAAATGCCATAATTTCATTCTTCTTTATGACTGAGTAATATTCCATTGTGTATATGTACCACATTTTCATTAACCATTCATCTGTTGAAGGGAACCTAATTTGGTTCCATAGCTTAGCTCTTGTGAGTTTAGCTGCTCTTAACATTGATGTGACTGCATCACCATAGCATGCTGATTTTATGTCCTTTGGGTATATGCCAAGGACTGGGATATGGTGGGTCAAATGGTGGTTCCAGTCCAAGTTTTCTGAGGAATCTTCATACTGCTTCCCAAAATGGTTTCACCAATTTGCAGTCCCACCAGCAATGTGTGAGTGTATCTTGTCCTCTACATCCTTGCTGACACTTATTGTTACTTATATTCTTGTTGATTGCCATTCTGATTAGAGTGAGATGAAATCTTAGGGGGTTTTGATTTGCATCTCTCTAATTGCTAGAGAGTGCTTTTTCTTGTTCTCTTCACCTCCATCTTTACTTCTTTCTGCATACATGTTCTCTCTCTCTTTCCTCCTCTCTCCCTCCTGGCCTCTCCATTTCTTTCTGGCTAGTGAGGTAGCTAGCTGTCTCCTCCAGATCAAATATTCCCAACCCACACAGACTAATTTGCATCTTTCACAGAGCCAGGGGACAGAGTGTTGGGTTCACCTTGAGTCTAGTATCTCTTTTGGGGGTTACCGGGGATTGAACTCGGGGGCACTCGGCCACTTGAGCCACATGCCCAGTCCTATTTTGTATTTTATTTAGAGGCAGGGTCTCACTGAGTTTCTTAGTGCCTTGCTTTTGCTGAGGCTGGCTTTGAACTTGAGATTCTCCTGCCTCAGCCTCCTGAGCCACTGGAATTACAGGTGTGTGTCACCAAGCCTGGCTTGGTTCTGGTATCTCTTGATGGCCACGTCCTCCATGGTCAAGGGCGAGTCTCACTGCCCATCTGTAGCTCCATCTGTAGCTCCAGAGGCTGAAGGGCAGAACTGAGGGGAAGGGGATTAGACAAGCAGAACAGATGCCTACTGCGGCCACTGTGACAGACAGTGTGCTGTCTCACCTAAGAAGTGGCCATTACCCAAATCTGTTCTACCACCCGAGTGTCTTCCGGACTAATCAAGGTGTGCCTTTGCAGAACTGGGCCATACAGTTAAACATCTGGCTTTTATTGAAGTCACTGTGAAATAAACTATATGGTCGTCATCTCTGCCTTTATGATCAAATGGTGGTGAGGAAATTGAATACTGTATCATTTGATGTTTCTATATAATTCTTCTGGATTGTTCTTCCAGAATGATTATCTCTCAAAGGAATGGTCTGTGGTTTTTGTTTGTTTTGTTGTTATTGTTTCTGTGGTACTAGAGATCAAAACCAGGGATGCTCTACCACTGAGCTGTGTCTCCAGTCCTTTTTATTTTTTATTTTGAGACAGGGTCTCACGAAATTGCTGAGGTTGGCCTTGAACTTTTGATCCTCCTGCCTCTGCCTCCCAAGTGCCTGGGATTGTAGGCAGGAGCCACCACACCTGGCAGTATGTGTCTTTTTGAATGATGGCTTTAAACTTACCACGTTCCCCTTTTGCTTAACCTCAAAGAAACTCTCATTAACTGTGCAATTAGCATGCTGAGCCAAGCTGGAGCTTTTAAGCCACACTGTACTAAATAACCAGAAGGGAAATGGCCAAAGGATAACATTCACCTATCGGGTTTGGGATCTCAGAACTCAAATGCCTAGTTTCCAGGCAGTTAACAAAGGTGAAGTGGGTAGTTGTAAGATACAGGTGCAAACTGTTCTGAGTTCAAGCATAATGTAGCTGTCTCATGATGTTGCCTCTTACAACACTAGGCTGGACTGGGCATGTAGTTCAGTGGCAGAGCACATGCTTAGCTTATGCAAGGCCCTGGGCTCTATCCCAGCACCAAAACTTAATTAATTAATTAAAACATTAGTCTAAAGCAACTAATAAAAATGAAAAAAATAAATAAAACACCAACCTGGCCAAACAATAACCAAGCAGAACATGCTGGAGGCAGCTGCCAGTTATTAGACTTCGGAATCTGACATTGAAGTTCACTGTCTTAAGCTCGTCCCTGCCTAGGGTGTTTCCCTGCCTACACCCAGCTTGCCCTCCTTTACGGGACAGGGCCTTTGTCTCCCACTTGGAGGTGCCCAGGGTCCATCTAGGCTTCCTGTCCAGAAGCACAGTTTCTCCTCTCTACCTAAGGCTTGCCTCCCCTGGCCCTGTTCCCTGCAGATGCCCTGTCTCTTCTGAGGATGTCAGTCCTGGGAATGTCTGTCCCGGTTAGGGGAGACCAGCCACTGACCCACAGGAAAGCAGTCAGCTGTCTTCTGCCGGACAGTCATGTCAGAATGTGACGTGGTGAGCCAGCACCAAGACAAGAGTGCACATGTGCTTTTCTCAGAGGGGCTTATAGTGTTGCTCCCCACACCCCTGGCAGCCAGATCATAGGTACCCCCTCCACAGAGGCTAATTTGCATTCTTTTTCAGTGCAAGGGGGAAGAATGAAGGGCCCATCCTGGTTTTTCCTTGGGTTACACATGACTTTGGAGGGGGGCCTGCCCTTGAAAGAAGACAGTTCTTAGTATTGGAAAAGTTTTTCTGAGATGAAAGATTAATAAGGACATTTATTCTGTGACAATATCTTATGAATGTGGTCCTTGGAGCCAAACCTCTTGTCCACTCTGTGTGGAGCAGCTACTTACTTGTGTTTCAAGGCTAAGGAGCTTGTCCCCCGCTCCCTTGGGGGCTCTGCCTCTCTCCTTGCCCCCATGTGCATTTCTATTCTGTTCCTGAACCAAAAGGCAAGTCAGTAGCTTTTCAAGCTTGAGAACTTAATATTCTTTTACTGAGAATAAAGCCCAGCACAAAGCATTAAGATGACAGACAACAGTGGCTGAGTTCTTGGGTGTAACAGTGGCTATAGCAGCGTGGCAGTAGTGAAAATAGAAAGGAGTTTCAGAAATTTGAAAAAGAAGAGGTTGGGGCATGGTAGCTCCATGATGGAGCATGTGTTCAGCACATGCCAAAGCCCTGGGTTCCATACCCCCCACACCCCACACACACTCCCCCTGCCAAAAAAGAAAAGAAATCTAAACTTCTACCATTCCTCATATAGTAGACTACTTTGCAAATAGTGTTACTCAAGGGATTGAGTTTTTATGCACTTTAAACCATTTGACTCTAGCGCTTTAGATACTGCTGACTCAGGAAAACAAAATTTTGAAAGCAGCCCTCTATGTGGCCGTTATATGGAAGTTTTTCTGCCACAGGCATTGAACCAAAGGGATGGAAAAGACTCTAATTATAGAACACTGCATTTGCCATCACTCAGTGGTGGTGACCCTATCTTTTGGTTCTGGTGGGAGGAGATAGAGAGGTATATGTTAAATTAACCAGCTGGTTGATACATGGTACCTAGGTAAAGAATTGGAGCAAGCCAGGTGTGGAGGTGAACGCCTATACTCAGGAGGCCAAGGCAGAAGGATCATGAGTTCAAGGCCAACCTGGGCAACTTAGCAAGACTCTGTCTCAAAATAATATAAAAAGTGGGTCAGGATGGAGATGTAGCTCAGTGGTGGAGCACTTGTCTAGTGTGTGGAAGGTCCTGGGTTCAACCCCCAGCATAAAAAAAAAAAAAAAAAAAAAAAGCAAAAAGAGCCAATGTGGGCCTGGGCATGGACCTTCCACAGAGGACCAGTATAGTCTCTATTCTGCTGCTGCCTGCAAGGTGCCTACCATGGAAACTTCAGTTTGGCTCACAGACTACATTTCTAACCCAGGGTGCCTTGCGGGGGCTCTCTCAGCTCATCTCACCCCAGAGGCTTCCAAGTGCCTCCTTGGTTCCATGCTTGTTCTGGACACTAAGAATTCAGTGGTGAGCAAGATGGGCAAGGCTCCTAGCCTCACTGAGCTTATGATCTCGTAGGGGAAGCTAAAGTTAAATAAGCAAGATAATTTTGAGATTGAGACAGGTGCTGCAAATAGTAATCTTGCAGAAAACCATGTGTGTGTTCTATGGGTAGGTACTTTAGTGTGTGCGTGAGTGTCTTAGTCTGTTTTCTGTTGCTATAACAAAATACCCAAGACTGAGTAATTTATGAAGAAAAGGTCTATTTTGGCTTAGAGTTCTGAAGGCTGGGAAATCCAGGGGCACAACAACTGGTGTTTGCTCAGTTTCTGATAAGGGCTTTGTGCTCCTTTGTAGCCTGGCAGGAAAAGTTTAGGTCAAGCAGACATGTGTGGAAGAGGAAAAACATGAGGGGTGAACTTGCTTGATAACCACCTATTCTTACAGTAATGCCGTTCCAAGAAAAGACTCACTGAGAAAGGCATTAATCCCTTTTAATGACCTATCACCTCTCAAAGGCTCCATCTCCCAACACTGGCAAACAAGTTTTTCAAATGAAAAAAAAAGTTTCAACGTGAGTTTTGAAGGGAACAAACAGTTGCAGGAAGTCGGAAGGCTCAGAAGACCCAGCCATTTAGAAAGAGAGCCGGTACAGGTGATCAAGTCGAGGTCAGTGTGGGCTGCAGTGAAGTGAGCAAAGTGGAGGGAGGCTGAGCAAGATCAGGAAAGGAGATGGAGGCCAGCAGCAGCAGGCATGGGAAGGAGGCTCTAAGCGAGGGAGTCAATAACCAGCCTGGCATTACCAATACCCCCTGGCTGCAGTGCTCAGGACGGAGTGTGGTGAGTGGGGGCAGGAGGACAAGCAAGAGTCCACTGCATAGTTCAAGAAAGATAAGCCAAGGAGACGCCTGCTTGTTTTCCTTTCCCAGGGATTAAACACATCGAACACCTTCACCAGCCTACTGCAGTGAACTTGCTGTGGAGGTTAGTTAACTTATTACTGACGACTAGGGCTTGGCATGGTCTGAATGTGTCTCCTAGGGTTCATGTGTTGAAATTTAATCCCCATTGTGAGCTATTAATAGGGTGGACATTTAATCCATCTATGCTGTTTAAAGGTAGGGCCTATGGGTGCAGTCCCCATGATTAAATCATGGTGGCTTTATAGGAACAGGGAGAAAGACCAGAAAACACACACACACACACACACACACACACACACACACACACACAATCTATTACCATGTGATGTCGTGAGCCATCTTGAGACTCTGCCAGCAAGAAAGTCACTACCAGATGTGGATATTTGTCCTTGGACCAGAACCAGGAGCTAAAATAAACCTCTTTTATTTATAAATTACCCAGTCTCAGATATTTCATTATGGTAACAGAAAAAGAACTGATTGATATGCTGACCTTTTGGCCTAGGTTATCATTTAGGTTTGGGCTGGGCTGGGAAGGAGCTGCCTCCTAGACAGTACCTTATTACAAGTAAGAATAGTGTAACAAACCACAGCCAGGCCTACAAAGGAGAGGCTAGAACTCATTGACCAGGGAACAAGCAGCAGCTCCCTCGGGCCCTGGTCGCCTTGTTCACCTCCTTCCCAGCCTCCCCTTCCTTCCCTTCTGTTAGATGGAACCACTGGTAAACTGAACAGGAAGGCAACTAGTGTGCCTGCTGATCAACAGTTAATAATGCACAACTAGTCAAGGTGCTAAGTAGCCTTAAAGTGACACCAAATGATACGTGACTTTGTTGCAGTAGTGTGATTTAACATTGAATGGAAGAGGGGGAAGTTTGTGTATGTGTGTGTTTGGGGGTTTTGGGGTTTGGGTTTGTTTTTGTCTTTTTGTACTGCTGGGGCTTGAAGCTAGGGCCTGGTGCATGCCAGGAACACACTCTACTACTGAGGTTCACCCAGCCCTTTTTATTTGTTTTTGAGACAGGGTCTTGCTAAGTTGCCCAGACTGGTCTCAAATTTGTGATACTCTTGCCTCAGATTCCCAGTAGCTGGGATTACAGGTGTGCACTCCCGTTCCCAGTGTGTACATATGTTTTAATATAAAGAGTCTATGGCTTCAGACTCCATGCTATAATGAATTTAGATAAATTTAGACTCAGAGCCAGACCCTCATATTTGCTGGGGTGGGAAGCGAGGTGGAGAGCTGAGCTAAATGGTGAGTGGTGTGGACCTGCAAAAGCTGCTGCAGAAGCACATGGGCACATTGGGAGTGAAGCCTGGTGCCCCAGTCACCACAGATGAATGTTTTGCCAGGTGTCAGAAACCTGGACAAGAGAACAGGCTTCACTGAGTCAGCATCCCCAAGGGATGCGTTCCTGAGTCTACTGGTGGTTGCTGCAATCTGATTGGAGGGTCACTAGCTGGTTCAACCTCTTCATGTTACAAGCGGATGATAACTGATCCAGGGATGCCCAGTGGGTTCGTGGCACAGTCAGAGCCAAAGTCCAGGTTTCCAGACCCCCTGGTTTCTAACATGCCATCACATGCGGCTCTAGCTTGAGAGCGAAGTGCAGGAGGGGCTGCCTGGTACCAGGGCTGGGCCTGGATCTAATAACCCAGGCCTATTTGACTTCAACAAACTGGAAATAAAACAGCCTTTCCTGACTAAACCTCTGAATGCAATGAGGTGATGCTGAAGTTGCCTTTTGTGTTTCAGAATCTCCAGAAGGAAGCAGACTATTCTACCACTTGTTTCCACCATGTTGGCCGCCCGCCTCTCCAGGACACTGTTACAGCTCCCAGGAAAGACTCTAAGCATCTCTAATGGAGAAAATGCAACAAAGTAAGCAGTTAGGGTGGAGTCACCTTGAGGGTCACGCTTTCCACACCTGGGTGATACTGGTGGTGATGAGTCCTGCTCTCAAAGATGTCTCTATTCTTGCTGGCTCCCAGCAAAGGAAACCAAGAAGTGTCCTCAGAGGACAGCCCTTCCCAGGCTCACAGGGCAAAGAATAGCTTTTATAACTGCTTTTATTTTGAGGGGGGATGGTACCAGGGATTGAACTCAGGAGCACT
The DNA here is from genome assembly GCF_902686455.1 of Sciurus vulgaris. NCBI lineage: Eukaryota > Metazoa > Chordata > Mammalia > Rodentia > Sciuridae > Sciurus > Sciurus vulgaris. Next base: position 78,343,616 of record NC_136470.1, on the reverse strand, counting down.
CAACCACTGAGCCACATTCCCAACCCTATTTTGTATTTTATTTAGAGACAGGGACTCACTGAGTTGCTTAGTACCTCAATTTTGCTGAGACTGGCTTTGAACCTGAGATCCTCCTGCCTCAGCCTCCTGGCATAACTGCTTTTTAAATTCATTTTTACTTTGAAGTAACTTTAGAATTATACCAAAGTTGCAAAAATATAGTATAAAAGTTCCCAAATTCCCTTCACTTAACTTCCCTAAATGTTCATATCTTAAGAAACCATACCGCAGTGATCAAAATCAGGAAATTGTTAATTGATACACTATTAACCCAGTTAGAGAACTTTTTCAAATTTTACCAGAAACGGCCACTGGTGGATTTTTTTTTTTTCTGGTCCCAGAATATAATCCAGAATCCCATATTGCATTTAGTGTCATGTCTCATTGGTCTCTTCCTACTGGGTCAGTTCCTTGGTCATTTTCGTTCAGGACCTAAACACTCTGGAAGACTATCAGTCTGTGTTTGCATATTTCCTTGTGTTTAGGTTCAGATATGCATGTCTAGTGAGGAGCCTGCAGAAGAGGTTATACCTTTCTCAGCACATCACATTGGAGGCACACAATGTTCATGTGGCCCATTTCTTTTGTCTTTTAAAAAATTTTACACATAAAGCCAGTTTACTAAAATGTCTAGAGACTTCACTGAACTGTTGGTGTGATTTAAAAGAAGCATTAAATAAGTACAGGGATTATTTTTGTTTTTGTTTTTGTTTTTGTTTTTGAGACATGTTGCCCTACGTGATCTTGAACTCCTAGGCTCAAGTGATTCTCCTGCCCTGGCCTACTGATTGCTGGAACTGCGGGCATGTCCACCATTCCCTGCTGAATCTTCTTTGAGAGCTTCTGGAATTGCCTTTTTCTATGGGATTTGGTGGACTCAGCTGCTGCATTTTCCTTTTCTGCAGCCTGAGAAAGGAAAAAATAAGCAATATCTTTCTATTATTTTTGAGGAAAATGAAACTGGATATCAGGTTAAATTCAAAGCCCAACAGCTAGAAAGCTGAAAAATTGATATTTCCTATGCCACTAAGTATCTTAGAAGCACATGTATGTAGGCTTTCTGCTTTTTTTTTTTTTTTTTCTTTTTTTTTTTTGGTGCTGGGGATTGAACCTAGAGCCTCAGGCATGCTAGGCAAGCACTCCACCACTGAGCCACATGCCAGCCCACCCTGGAGCATTTTCTTAAATGCAGAGCAGAGGTTCAGCTTGGAGATGGGCTTCAGCTACCAGAGGTCACTCTGTGAGCAGGGGACCATTGCATCTGAGAGAGCTCAGAACCTTGTTCCATTGAAGGGTCTTTGAAAGAAGGTGATTTTCTGCATTATTATTATTTTATTTACTGGGAATTAAACCCAGCGGTGCTTAACCCCAGCCCTTTTTATTTTTTTATTTTGAGACAGGGTCTTGCCAAGTTGCTCAGAGGCTGGCTTTGAACTTATGATCCTTCTGGCTCAGCCTCCCAAGTCACTGGGATTACAGGCCTGTGCCACCACATCCAATTTTAATTTTTTTTTCAGCAAGTGATTCATAAAAAAATGTCAAAATCTGTCTCAAAGGCTGTTTTTAGAGATTTCTGGTAATTATTTTGTATAGAGAATAAAATACTCCCAAAGGATGTTAAAATACTTTTACAAAGGTTCTTGTCCTCAAAGGAAAGTTAAGCTTATGGTTCATTTGAAGGGAGAGAAAAGCTCTCACAGGGACATTCTGAATTTTCTGGATGGATTGAAAAGTAACTTAGTTAGGTCGAGGGGCATGGGGGCTGGTGGCCAGGGTCAGAGCTGAGTCAGAATACATTAAATGTCCTCAGAGTGAAGACATTAGCGGAGGCTAGGAGGGAGACCCAGGTGCAGAAGGAGGCTGGCATAGTGGTTGGTCACAGTCCTGTAGGTGAATCCTGCTGATCTGATAGCATCTTCACAGGTGACCTTACAAAGTTTCCATGCATTTGAATATGTCTAGCAATGGGGAGGTCAGTACCTACCACATCTGGTCTCCCATATTTAGACATGTACAGTATGTACAGTCCTTCATATTAAGTGGAAATCCTTTCTCCTGTCAATGCCACCCCTTGTTCCTGGGTCTGCCTCTGTATTCACACTGAAAAAGCCAATCGCTTCTCAGAGACACCATGCCACCCCAGTACCCACCCACTTGCCTTCTCTTATTCCTGTGCATGTTTTTCGTTGCTCATCTCCCTTGGTTTCTCCACTTGGCCTCTAGGACTTCTTTAGGCAGCCACGTCACACTTGTGATTCATGATTGAATTTTTTTCGTGGATGCTGCTGTAAGACCACATTTCTCCCAAGCTGCACTTGTGCCACTGTCTGTCCCTTCTAAACTCCATCTTGTTAGCTTTAGTCCGTCAAATTCACTCAGTGACTCTTCTCCGCAAAAAGCTGGGTTACTGGTTATTATTACTGATTTGTGATGGGAGCAGTAAAAAGGATAGAAAAATAGATTGCTAAGAAAGGGAAGAAGCCAGAACAGTAGCCAGGCACAGTGGTGTACATCCCTTATCCCTATTTGGGAGGCTGAGACAGGAGGAAAGCAAGTTTGAGACCAGCCTCAGCAACTTATTGAGACCCCGTCTTTCAATAAAAAATTAAAGGGCTGGGGATGTAGCTCAGTGATAAAGCTTCCCTGGGTTCAATCCCAGAATGAATGGATAGATAGAGAGCTAAAAAGATAAATATTTTTAAAAGAAGCCTGATATAATGCCCTGGTCAACAGGGGTTTTGGCGGGGGTGCCTCTTAAATGCAGCCAGGAAAGTCCTTGGATATCACGGGTCTGAGGATCAGCAGGTTCCTCCCTAGGCCCTTGGCACCAGATGGCACTTCTTCCACCCATCTTATTCTGCTTCTGGTTTAGGGCAGAAATCAGGAAGCTCTTGTTCTCAGAATCTCGTGGCCCCAACTCTGGGATTATCAAAAAAGGACACTGGCTGTCCTAAATGTAACCCTGTCCCACCTTCTGGCCTACCATAGCTATTAGCACAAAAAGACCGGGCAGGATGCAAACCTCACGCCTCTTCTCAGCTCTTTATTCAGGGGGTTGAAATGGAGCCCGTGGACCCACTCCTGGTGAAAATGAGCCACTGAACAAAGAAAGGGACTGGGTTTCTATAGGTTATTTTGAGGGATGGTCCAGTGAACATATGTCAGTTTTGCTTAGACACTCAGGAATGTGGGCCTTTCGGTCAAGGTCCATGGTCAGTGTCAGAAAGGATTTTGCTCTGGAGGAGATAACGCCTCGGAGAGACTGTTTCCTTTTGAGGATGAAAATGTCCTCTCTGCCTGCAGCCAGCATCTAGAGGACATTCGTCTTGGGAGATGAAAGCTGTCAATGCATGGCCTTCATTTTTACTTCCTTTTCTTGTCCCCAGGTTTCACTATTTTGGGAATTTTTATTCTCCATATCCATTAATAGCTGACCATGATTGTCCAGCAGAGGGGAACCTACAGGGAAATACTGTCTTTGCCCTTGGGCTTTGGGCTAGAACCCTGGGGCCGTCTTGGCCCTGGTAGGCCAGTGTATCAGTTAAGACTGCAGCACACTGACAGTAGTACAACACCCAGAAATCTTGGCCTGGTGGTACTCTAGAGGACCCAGGTTCCTTATTTCCACCCCCCCAGGAAAAAAAGTGGTTTTACCCCTCTAAGGAAGTGGGGGGGGGGGGTTTTGCTGTTGTTTGCTTACTTTTTAAATTATTTTTGCCATATTGTGGATTGAACCCAGTGCCCCATACGTGCTCAGGTTCTCTACCACTGAGTTACCTCCTCACTCCTTTTTGTTGTTTTATTTTGAGACAGGGTCTTGCTAAGTTAGCCAGGTTGGCCTTGAACTTGTAATCTCCTACCTCAGCCTCCTGAGAAGCTGGGTTATTGGCATGCACCACCATGCCTGGATTTTATTTTTAATCTTTTGTGGTGCTCTGGCTCAAACCCAGGACCTCAAGCATGCTAAGCATGCACTTCACCACTGAGTTACACACAGACCCAAACGGTGGTTTTGACCTCTGTTTGCAGGTTAGCCTCACCTAGAGCACTATGGGGAAAAGAAAATCTCTATGCCTCACTTCTAGGGATTCTGACTTAATTGGTCAGGGTGAAGCCAGGCATGGGAATAGTTTAAAAAGTTTGCCTGTAAATTTTTTTTTTTTTTTCCTTTTTCTGGTGGTGCTGGGAATTGAACCCAGGACCTCACGGGTGCAAAGCATAAGCTCTACTACTGAGCTATATCTTCCCTGTCATTTTTGAAAAATTATTTTATGGAGACCTTAAACATATACAAAGGAGGAAATAGTGTACTAGTCCTTTGTGTACATATTACCTGGCTTTCCATAATTATACTGCCAGTGCTTCCTGAGTCACATCCCTAGCCCTGACCTGAATGGCACATTTTGTGAATTTTTAAAAACTATACTATTCAGAATAGGTACTATAGCACATGGCACAAAGTTCAATGGCACAAAATGGTAGACAGAAAAAACAAATCTGTCTCCCGTCTTTTCTCCCCTATTGCCAGCTTCTCCCTTGCCCCTTCCTCTTCTACTTATTATTATTAGTTTCATATTAATTTTAAAACTAATACAGGGGCTGAGGGTTTTACTCAGAGGTACAGCATGTGCTTAGTGTCAAGGGCATGGATTTGATCCCCAGTACCACATACAATAAAAAAAACTAATGGAATTTTCATTTCTAGAAAAAAAGAGTAGTTGTGCTTTTTTCTCTATTCCTCCTGCTCAGCACAGCTAAAAACCTTGGATGTTGTATGAAATGAATATAAAAAGGCTCTAAAGGGTGGAAAGAAGGCAGACCAGCTAGGGACCTTAGGATCCAAGAAATGACATAGTCATTTTCTAGATTTTCTTTTCACTTCACATATCCCGACATGGAGCTAAAGAAGCTGGCATCCCAGAAACACCAGTGAGCTCAGACACAAAAAGACCCAACAAAAGCTTGCTTTCTCTAGCCAAGAACCAGCCTAACAAGATAGAAAACTGTTAGACAGCTATGGCTCTACTCCAGCCAAACACAGAAAAAGCTGTGGCCTCACCATTTCCCTCTAGCAAAGGTCAGGGGGGAACCTGGACTTCCATCTCACTAGGTGAGGGACTCCAACTCTCAACCAGGAGTAGTGTCAGAGAAAATTAAGGCAGGGCCCGAACCGCCCTTCTCACTCAGGAGTAATAGGCACCTCTGTTTGTTTTTCAGGGAGGGGGAATGTCAGAGGAGGTCTTGTGGAGGGTAGGATTTCTCCTTCACTCTCAGTAATGAGACATGATTTCCTGTAAACTCAGGAAGCAGTAATGGGACACTCTAACCCTTCCTGGCCAGGGAGGTACAGTGGAGGCCTGGTGGGGAGTCGAACTCTCTCACCTCTGCCCAGCAGTAACCCAGCTCATTCTATGCAGCTAGTATTATCCTGATTCCAAAACCAAACACAATACCAATAAAAAGATCGAAGAAGACTACAGACCCCAATCTCTCATGAATATAGATGTAAAAATCCTTAAAATATGAACAAATAGAATTCAGCATTATTTAAAAAGAATTGTAGCTGGGCGCCATAGTGCATACCTCTAATCCCAGCAGCTCAGGAGGCTGAGGCAGGAGGATTCAAAGTCCAAAGCCAGACTCAGCAAAAGCGATGCACCAAGCAAGTCAGGGAGACCTTGTCTAAATATAATACAAAATAGGCTGGGGATGTGGCTCAGTGGTTGAGTGCCCCTGAGTTCAATCCCTGGTCTCTCCACCAAAAAAAGTAAAAATAAAAAGTAAAAAGAATTGTAAACTATGAACAAATATGTTTGTTCTGGGGACATAAGAATGGTTCATTATTCGAAAATCAAATTAATGAACTAAAGAAGAAAAATCACCTGATCCTATCTATTAATGAAGCAAAAGCAAAACTTAACAACCATTTATGATAAAAACTATCAGAAAAATAGACATAGAAGGGAACTCCCTGAATACAGTAAACAGCATTTACAATAGACCTGCAGCTAAGATCACAATGATGAGAGACTGAATGCTTTGTCCTGAGATGGAGATGTTTGTTCTCACCACTATCCAACAGAGTGCTCAAGTTCCAGTCAGGGCAATAAGGCAAGAAAAGGAAATAAAGTCATACAGATCAGAAAAGAAGAAATAAAACTGTCCCTATTTGCACATTACATAATTATTTACATAGGAAATCCCAAGGAATCCATACACACACACACACACACACACACACACACACAGAGCAAACAAATCTCAGAACTAACAAGTGAGTTTGGTAAGGTTACGGGATACATGATAACACAAAAATCATTTATATTTGTATATACTCGCAACAAACATGTGGATATCAAAATTTAAAACAATACCATTTACAATTACTCAAAACAAATGGAGGGGGGCAATGTGTGCTTGTGGTTTGCAGCTCAGTGGTACAGCACTTACCTCGCATTTGCGAAACCTTGGCTTCAATCCTCAGCACAGCAAATAAGAGAGAAGTAGTTAGGTATAAATAAAACAAAACATACCCGGAGTTCGCTAAAACTATACAACATTGATGGAAGAAGTCAAAGACTTAAATAAATGGAGTATTCAGGGTCATTTTCAATGAAGTGAAGATGTCAGTTCTCTCCAACTGATTATATTGATTTAGCACAATTTCTATCAAAATCCCAGTCACTTTTTTTTTTTTTTTTTTTTTTTAGATAAAAACAAGATTCTAACATCGATATGGAAAGCAAAAGAAATAGAATTTGGGTTGGGGATAGCTCAATTGGTAGATTGCTTGTCTCACTTGCATAAGGCCTTGGGTTCAATCCCCAGCACCACAAAAAAAAAAAAAAAAAAAAAAAAAAAAAAAAAAATAGAATTCTAGAACAACTTTCAGAAAGAAAAATAAGGTAGCACAGAACAGAGAACCCAGAAGTAGACCCACACAAATATGACCAAATGGTTTTTGACAAAAGTTCAAAAGTGATTCAATGGAGGAAAGATAACACCTTTCAAAACATGATGCAGGGCAACTGGCAATTCATAGGCAAAAATTACTCTTTGCTCTAAGTTGCATATAAAAAATAAACTCAAAATGGATCATAGATTAAATGCAAAACATTATCCAGTTTTTAGAAAAAAACATGGAAGAAAATTTATGGGTTCTGAGGTTAGGCTGAGTCCTGCATGACCCATAAAAGGAAAAGTTGATCAGTCAGACTTTGTCAAAATGAAATAGTAGCCAGGTGCAGTGAAACAGGCCAATAATCCCAGAAACTTGGGAGGCTGAGGCAGGAGGATTTCTAGTTCAAGGATAGCCTCAACAAGTTAGCAACATCATATCTCAAAAATAAAAAAAAAAATAAAAAGGACTGGAGGTTTAATTCAGTGGTAAAAAGTACCTCAGGGTTCAATCCCTAGTTCCTCCAAAAAAAAAAAAAAAAAAAAGGAAGAGGAACAGTTTTTCCCTGCAGTTGATCCTGTTAAGAAGATAAAAAGGCAAGTTACAGACTAGGAGAAAATATTAGTATATCACATATGTAACCAAGGCCTGGTATTTAGAACATCTGAAGGATTTAGCAAAAGAATAAACAATCCACTTAGAATATAGACAAGAACACATGAAGAGCATACAGGTGGTGCTGTTGTCTTACTGTTTGTGTTCCACTCAAATTCATATGTTGAAACCCTTACCCCCCAGTTGTTCGTATTAGGAGGTGGAGACTTTGGAGGTGATTAGGTCATGGACATGGAACCCTTGGCATGGCATTAGTGTCCTTCTAAAAGAGGTCCAAGTCACGTCTCTCCCCTTCTGCCATGTGAAGTTGTAGTGAAAAGTCACCTGCCTGTTTAGGAAGTGGGCCCTCACCAGAGACAGTCTGCTGATACTTTGATCTTGGTCTTTCTGACCTCCAGAACTGTGAAAAATGTTTGCTATAAATACGCCACTTTGTTGTTTTAGCAGCCCAAACTAGTATTTTGTTTTAGCAGCCCAAACTAAGACAGATGGCAAATGAATACACGGAAAGATGTTCCACATCATTAGCCATTAAAGAAATGCAAATTGAAACCAAGTGAAATCATCATTACACAGGTTTCCGCATCACTGAGACAAAAAGTAAGTGCCACTACTGAATGCTGGCAAGGATATGGAGAAAGTGGGTCACTCACACATTTTTGCTGGGAATGTCGTCTGTGTGCTCCCCACTCTGTAGCTATAAACAGTTGAGCAGTTTCTTCAAAAAATGAACACACAACTATCACATGACCCAACAATTGCACTCCTGGGCATTTATCCAAGAGAAATAAAAACTTAATGTTTGCATGAAAACCTGTCTGGGAATGTTCATCGCAGTTTTATTCATAATAGCTCCAAACTGGAAACAACCCAGAAGTCCTTCAGTAGGTCAATAGTTAAACAAATGCCCATGCCTTGAAGCACTGCTTAGCAATCTAAAGAAAAAGTTCCATATACGCAACAATCTGGATAGATCCCCAGAGAATTACGCTGAATGAAAAAAGCCAAACCCCAAAGATTAATTTACTGTTTTCTTCCATTAGTGTAACATTCTTGAAATGACAAAATTGGAGATGGAGAACAGATGAGTGGTTAAGGAGGGTAGGGTGGTGGGGGTGTAGGAGTGGCTCTAATAGGGTAAAGGAACAAAGTGGTGGTGGAATTGTTCTGTATTTTTACTGTTTTAGTGTTAATATCTTGGTTGTGATATTGTATGGTTGGTTGTTTGGTTTGCAATATTAGGGATTAAACCCAGAGGCACTCTACCACGGAGTTACATTCCTATCCCTTTTCAAAATTTTAAAATTTTGAGGCAGGGTCTCACTAAGTTGTCCAGGCTGGTCTCAAACTTGCAACCCTCTTGCCTCAGCCTCTCACGTTACTGGGATTATAGGCATGCATTATCACGCCCTGAATTTTAGTATGGTTTTGAAAGATGTTACCATCAGGGGAGATTGGGCAAAAGGTACCCAACATCTTCCTGTATTCTTTCTTTCTTTTTTTTTTTTATAAGATAAATTTTTCATTTGTCTTTTTAGTATACATGACAGTAGAATGTATTTTGACACATCATGCATTCATGGAGTATAACTTCCCGTTCTTGTGGTTGTACATGATGTGAAGTTACACCTTGCATTGTTTCTTAACTGCATGTAAATCTATAATTGTTTCAAAATAAAAGGGTTAATTGAAATAACTATGAAGAAGCAGCATTAAATTCAGCAGACACTGAATGTGCAGAAGGCTTTAACAAAGCTATGTCACTGAAAGGATAGTTCATACCTGTATTGGTCTGAAACACTGCCCATCTGTGTCACCTTGAAAAGCAGGAAGTAGAACTTTATTGGAGTAGGCCACCAAACAGACAGGTTTGGCAGCGCCTCCCAGTAATAGTGCTTCTGGGTTGGCTTTATCCTTGGGATGGCTTGTTCTATACAGTGGCTATGGTGACTACTGCAAATGCTGGCTCACTGTCCACCAGCCTAGCCACCTGGTGGAAAGAGGGTTTCTTTCTCAGCTTACCAGCAAGTTGTCCCCAGAGCCTGGAATGGGGAGATAACCAGGGGGCTTTAGGCTGGGTGCTGGCTGAGCATGTCCCATTTCTAGGGCGGGAGCTTAGCCTCATGCTCTTGGCTTCTTTTTTCTTGCAGACGCACACTGTTGTTTTGCTCTACCTCCTTCACCTCGATCAAGCACCGGACTTATACCAGTGAGGTGGACCCGGTGAGTGGAAGTCCAACTCCCTGGGGAATCAGCCAGGTGGTCACAGCCCTTCCTTCTGGATCCCAGACCTTGAGCCATCCCCAAGTAGGGGCTTAGCACTGTCGGGACACTCTGAACCACTTTCTCATTTATCCTTATCCTGAAGCCCCACATCCGTAGTGAGACCCACGCTCCTGGACCCGAGGGGGCGCTGTGATAAGGCACTCCCACCCCTCCCAGCCACGGGGTGTCAGTGAGGCCTGCTGGGAAACTGGAACGCCCACCCACCCAGCAGGTTGGGGCTTAAGAGGTAGTCTCCGAAATTTCTCAGCCCTGGTTTCCATTCCAGCTAACTACATAGGGCATTTAAAACATGTCTTTCTTCTCACTGGTAACAGGGTGTAATGATCATGCTTTCTATAGGTGATTGTGAGAATTAGATAAGAAGAGCGCATGTGCTGAGCCTTTCACACAGTCAACGTCACCATTAAGAATCAGAGCTTTGGGCTGGGGTTGTGGCTAAGTGGTAGAGCACTTGCCTCGTATGTGTGGGGTACTGGGTTCGATCCTCAGCACCACATAAATAAATAAAATAAAGACATGGTGTCCATCTACAACTAAAAAAAAAAAGAAAGAAAAAAAGAAAACAATCAGAGCTTTGAAGATGAAGATGACGATGACAATGATGATAATGATGATTGTAGTCTTGGGAACCCAAATCCTGAAACCAGAAGTCATTTCCCCTGGCAGGCTTGATAGTTGGTGGCAGAGTCTGAGTTAGAGTCTGGTCTCCTGATTCTGACTCCAAGATTTTTGAAGTACATGTTAATGTTTACTGTTTCTCCAGACAGCAAGAGCCAGGAGGGGAGGGCCAGGCCTGGGCTACTCAGCACTGTTACCACCCAGAGGGCGGGAGCCCCGGTCACTCTGCCTCACGTCTCTGCAACTCCTAACTGGGGTCTGACTTTCTAAAATAGGTTGGCAGCAAAGCTGTCCTAGTCACGGGCTGTGACTCTGGATTTGGGTTCTCCTTGGCCAAGCACCTGCATTCTAAAGGCTTCCTTGTGTTTGCTGGCTGCTTGTTGAAGGTAAGAGAAGGTCATTTTTTTTTTTTTTTCACTATTGTCCTTTACATGTAGTCACTATTTGTAGCTTTTATTAAAAAAAAAAAAAAAAAAAAAAAAAAACTTTCCTAACAACTGGTTCATCTGTTCTTTAAAATAACCTGTACCTTTCCCACTGGCTTCAATCTCATTGTTCTTTGTAACTTTTCCATCCATTCATTCAGCCAGCCAGCCAGTCAGCCAGCCATCTCTCCATCCATCCATCTATCCATCCATCCATCCCATCATTTATTCATTTGCCAAGAGTTATGATGTGCCTGACACTTTGCTAGGTGCAGTAAAAGATTAAGACCTTATCTGTGCCCCAAGGAACTCACTGTCTGGTGATGAGAGGACACCATGCACAGTCACAGCTGAAGAATTAGAATGAAGAGCATTCTCAGAGACATGCAAGAATGTCAAGAGAGTGCAGAGAAGGAAGGGATTGATTCTGGCATGACAGAGGAGGTGACATTAGTCCTGGGCCATGAGGAATAAATAATGCTTTCATCAGTGGAAACTGGGAAGAATGACCTGTGAGACAGAAGGACTAACCTCAGCAGAGTCTTGCAACCATGAAGTTCCTTTGGGAGATCAAGTGAAATTTAGGGTGTATGAAGGGAAGTGCTGGAACACAAGGCTACAAAAGTAATTAATGGACTGTTCCCCTGATTTAGAGACTAGTTCAAACATCATCACAATTCAGCTTTTTTTTTTTTTATTAGAACATTATATTTATATATAGTAGTTGGGTTCATTTTGACAAAACTATACATGCGTGGAATTTGATTTACTCCATTTCAGTCCCCATTCCCCTTGCAATCCAGTTTGTTTGTTTGTTTTTATACCAGGGACTGAACCTAGGGGTACTTAACCACTAAGCCATGTCCCCAACCCTTTTTTGTGTTTTATTTAGAGACTAAGTTGCTGAGGCTAGCTTTGAACTTGCGATCCTCCTGCCTCAGCCTCCTGCACAATCCAGGTTTAAAACATGTCCCTCACTTAGTATTTTACCTCTTGACCATTTACAGTTAGACCCCACATCTACCTCAAGCCCTCAGTTTACAATTATTATCTCTTTTGCTTTTTCTGTACATTTCACATACACAGAATTACATAATCTATGGTCTTGTGCCGGGCTTCTTTTACTTAGGATAATGTTTTTGAGATTCATCCATGTTGTAACATGTATCAGTAGTTCATTCCTTTTTATTGCTGAAAAATATTCTATCAAATGGATATGCTATACTTTTAAAACTTCCGTTCAGTAGTTAATGGGTATGTGGATTAAGCAGTTTAGATTTTTGGTCATTTGAGTAATGTTTCTATGACATTCACATATGTGTCTCTGTGTAGACATGCATTTTTACCTGGTTACTTTTAGTGGAATTTAGATACCACAATATGGGAATTAGGTGTGCTCATTGCTAATGGGCATAGGGCATTGCTGCTCCTTGTTTTTCTCAGTGGACAGAGCTCAAAGATGTTATATCTAATCATATACATATATGCAAACTGTCTATTTATATAGATTTCTCTGAAGTGTTTTTGGCTATTAATTGAAGGTATACAAAGTACCATGTTTAAAAGTTATTTGGATTAATTTTTGTTTTATCATTATATTATTAATTTAAAATATATTTTGTTTATGTTTTGTTTTCCTCCATTCTTGTTGACTTAATTCCATTTTTGAATATGTGAAACATTAGTAAGGTCATAAAGTCAAAATTATACAAGAAAAAAAAGGTAGTTACTCCTCTCCTTATCTTTTCTACCCCATTCTTTCATTCCCCCCTTCTTACACAAATTGGAGTGCTTGCATAGTGCCTAGATTCTTTTGTGCTTTTTTTTTTTTTAACCTAATAATACATCTTCGAAGTCCCTCTGTGTGACTTCACAGAGCTTTTCTTCTCTTTTGTAGTGGCTCTACAGTACTGCATTGTGCGGGTGGACTATAATTTACTCCACTAGTCTCTCAGGTTTTTTTTTCTATATTTTGCAATTACAAATAATGCCACACAAATAACCTTGTGCATATGTAGTTTTATATTATTGGGGGTTTATATTATGGTAAGCTTCCAAAAGTGAGATTGCTCTCAGGCTAGGAGATAAATGAAATGTATTGTCATATTTCCAAATTTCATATGGGTTAGATAATTTTATATTCCTACCAGTACTGAGTCAGTGCCTATTTCCACACAATTTCACCAACAGAGTGTGTTTATGCTTTAGATTTTTCCCAATCTGATAAAGGAGGACTGTATTTCAGTATAGTTTTTGTAAGGAAAAAAAAATGCAATGCTCAGCTTGGGACCTGTGGTGATTCTAGCTGCTGCTGCGCACTCCCACTGACCTGCCAGCCGCTTCCTTGTCTCAGTTGCAGCTCGCCCATAGCTCCCAGAAAAATGCACCACAGACACAGGCCTCACGCAAGAGACTTTATTATGTGGACGACTAACACGTCCGCTCCAGGGTGAAAAGAAAGGAAAAAAGAGAAAGATGGCGTGTGGGCTTCTCCCAGACATTGGAATCTCCCGGGCTGGAAGGAACCAATAGTGGAGGAGAATACTTGCAAGCTGACTGGTGAACCAATAGCTATCTAGCATGTTAGGACAAAACGTGGGAAAATGGCGGCAGCATAAGCCGGAAATTCCTGCATCGTAAGAGGTGGGCAGTGCGCAGATTGACAAGTGGTTGGGAGGCCGGAAATTTCTGTAACGTAAGAGGTGAGCAGAGCGCAGATTGACAGGTGGTTGGGAGGCGGGGTATCGGCTTTTATATTACAGTTTTGACATGTATTTCTTTTATGAGTGTCCACCCCTGTTCCTCAGGGTCAGGATGCAGACACCGTGCGTATATATCACCTGTGCTCTCATTCTGTTGGACAGAACTTAGTCACATAGCCTTACCTGGCTACAAGGGAGTCTGGTAAATGTAGTAGGTATTCTGAGATAATATGTACCCTGCTTGTAAAGTCATGGTTTGCCTGCTATAGAAAGGAATAATGGGTGTTTGGGAAAACTTGCTGTCTCTACTCAGTGGGTGAGACAGTTTTCATTTTGAAAATGGTAGGAATCCAGGTGTTAGTCAACCTTCTGTCACTATAATAAAACACCTGATACAATCAACTTATAAAGGGAAAAGATTGTTTATGGCTCACTGTTTTGAAAGTTCCAGTCCATGCTTTTTTGAACCTATTGCTTGGGCCTGCAGTTAGGCAACACATCATCATGGTGGGAGTGTGTGGTGGAGCAGAGCTGCTCACCTCATGTCTAGGAAGAGAAAAAGGCGGGGTGGGGCAGGGTCCCATAATTTCCTTCGAGGGCATGCTTCCAATGACCTAAAGACATCTCACGAGATCCCACCCTCTAAAGGTTCTACCACTTCCCAACAATGTCAGCCTGGGGACCACCAAGCCTTAACACAGGGGCCTTTGGGGGATGTTCAAGATTTATACTATAGCACCAGGGAATAGTGTGTGTGTGTGTGTGTGTGTGTGCGCGCGCGCACGCGCGCGCCAGGATTGAACCTAGGGCCTAGAATATGCTAGGCAAGTACTCTACCACTGAGCTACATCTCCAGCCCAAGGAATTTTTTTATACTAGGTTTAATATCTTTGTAAAAATGATCTCTCTTGCTAGACAAATACCTATTTTCCCAGCAACTCAAAAGACTGAGATAGGAGGATCAAAAGTTTAAGGCTTGCCTTGGCAACTTATCGAGACCCTGTCTCAAAATAAATAAGTAACTATAAAGGGCTGGGGATGTAACTCAATTGTAGAGTGCCCCTGGGTTCAATCCCCAGTACCACAAAACAACAGAAAAAAAAAATGTTTCTGTTCAATGTAAATTTTCAATAAAATAAATAAGAACAAATAATAAAGCAATTCACATTGCCATCCTCTGAACGTTGTTTCAGATCAGTGAAGGGTTTGTCTTTTGAATCTTTACTTATTTTGAATTTATGAATGTAATAGAACATATTCATAACACATTAAAACAATATGGAAAGGAATTACATAGAAGAATGAAGTCTTCCCATTCTGTTGCCTCAAGATAACTTACATTCAGGTGTGCACATCATCTGTGACTTTTGCTATTAAAAACTGTTGGGGGCCATCTGTAAACCATGTGTGAGAACTGAATGATGTTTGAGTCATAGGCAGGGAAGTCACTGTCTTGGGAACTCTCAGGCGGAAACCCCCTGGTGTGAGACTGCCCACTTTATGCTGGCACCCTGACCTGCTCACTGCTCAAGGTCAAGCACAGCCTCCCAGCGAAGGGTTCACTGCAAGACCCCTGCCACACAGAGAAACAAGCACCAGAACAAAACTCCTCCCATTGGAACCTTATCCCTGCCTTTGATGTCCTCCCGCTTAAGTAAAGAATTAGGGCCTTTTTCAGTTGTTCAGTTCCAGTTCCTATCAGGACAGGAAGACCTATCAGGTGCTCCACTTTTTAAATCTAATCTTTGGCTTTGTCTTAATTCTTCCTGATTATTTCAGACCTTTTATTTTTTCAGGCAGCTCACACCTCCTGAGCAGGAACCTGCTCTCTCAGGGTGCTGGCCACCCCTTCATAAAAAACAAAGCCTCAGTTGGGGATGGAGTTCTGTGGTAGAGTGCTTGCCTCGCATGTGTGAGGCCAAGGGTTGAGTCCGCAGAACCACCACCACCACAACAGAAAAGTGTCACTGAGTAGCCTTTCGTGTATATCTTTGCATGCTTTTCTTGGAAATTCTTTTTTATTTATTTTGGTACCAGGGATTGAACCAAGGGGTGCTTAACCACTGAGTCACATCCCCAGCCCTTTTTTATATTTTTATTTTGTGGCAGGCTCTCATTAAGTTGCTTAGGGCCTTACTAGTTGCTGAGGATGGCTTCGAACCTGTGATCTGCCTCAGCTCCGGAGCCACTAGGATTACAGGCTTTTTATTGGCAATGCTTAAGAAGAATTTGTAGATGTGAAAGAACTAGTTGGAAGGGAGTACAGGCTTTAGATTTTTTTCAGATATACCAAATTGCTCCCCCAACAGGCTCTCGCACTGTCTCCTCCCTCAGGCAGTGCATTGAAGAACCTGTTTGGGGAGGGGTGTGGGTGGTGGGCGTGGCATGCTTGGAGCTGAGTTCTCTGCACATGTGGACCTGCCTCAGCAGATCCTGGCAGGAGCTGTGATGCCCCCAAATCATTTGGTGCCTTTAGACTCCCTTGTCCTATGTTTAGCCCCTGTGCCATTGTGCTGGTTTGTCCAATGACACAGGGCCACAGCTTGATTCCACAGCAGCGGGCAGAGGCTGCTATGTGCCACTGTTTGCAGTAGAAGGACCTTCAAGGGGCAGTTCACTGACCCAGGGATAGAACAAACACTTTCCCTCCCTGGCCCTCAGTTTCCTCTTAATTACAATAGCAGGAATGTATTGATGATCTTAGGTCCTTCCATTCCTGTAGCTATGATTCCATGATGTGGTGATTGGAACCACACAAGTTCCACACAAGATTCTTGCTAGGTTGCGTCTGTTGGCATTTCCCTACCTGTGACTACTTCTATCTGGCATCTCATGAGTTATGCAAATCAGAAACGTGTCCGAGTGGCGAATAGCTTAGAGGTAGAGCTTGTGCTTAGCATGCTTGAGGTCCTGGGTTTGATCTCTAACACTGTGAGAGCGGGGTGCGGAGATCCTTTTCCTGGATCATTTTAGCACACACACACACACACACACAAATTATACACACTACACACCACTGAGGCCTATGTGTACTACAGCCTGTTTCTCCATTCCCCTTCATAGAAAGTACCCCCAAGGTTGTTTATACTTGATATTTTCATATATTTACACACACTCCATTTTCTTTTCAACTCACCTGTATTAGGTCTTGCCCTATCTTCTGTTTGTTTATTTATTGAACAAATATTTGTCGAGCACTTACAATGAGCAGACAGTATTCTCTGTAGGACATACCACACACAACCATTCAGAGAAAAGTTTTTGCCAAAGCAGGAATGCAGACAAGAATGAGATAAATAGGTAAGTTGCTTCTCTGTGGGATGACCAGAGCTATGGAGAAGAATAAAGCAGGCAAGAAGACAGGGCAGGAATGTGGTAGAGGGACGCAGGACCTCACCAAGAAGGTACCGTGGTGCGCTCCCTTGCCCAGAGGAGGTCAGGGAGCAAGGGCTGCAGATACGCAGGGGACAGCCAAGCCCCAGGCCCCAGAGGAAGGGGACCTGGTGTATTTGAGGCCACTGTGGCTGGTGCAGAGAGGAGAGGGGAGTAGCAGGAGGTGAGGCGGTACAGGGAGCAGATCTGGTATATTCAGCAAGGCTTGATGAGAGGCGATGTCTTATCACCAGCTGAAACGGTAAACGAGTCCTGTAAAGTGAGTGGAGGTGGTGTATCCAGGCACCACCTGTGGTTTGAGGTGCCTTGGCACTCAGTGCCCTCATGGAGGAAGGGGAGATGGGCTGGGAAAAGAAGGCAGAACCCAGCCAGGGGGACCCCAAATGTCTCTGACCCAGACCTTCTCAAGGATGCCAGTGGCCTCCATTTTGCTAAATGCATTGACTCTTTCTCTGACCACATTCATCCAGCAGCAACTTTGGACCAGATTAGCCACTCTTGCTTATAACACTTTGCTTCTAGAATTCATGCCCTCTGGGTTCCTCTCATTTCCTTCATTGGATCCTTCTCTAGCCCATCTTGGAAATGTGCCTGGCCAGCTCCTCTCTCTGCAGGTTCCAATACATGTGGTAAAATGCTCACCTATGATGTGTCACGTGTCCGCACACCCTGCCTGGAGTGTGAGACGGCCTGGTACTGTGTGCTGAGAGACTGAACCTGCTCTGCCAGGATGAACCCATCACCTGCTGTGGTGGTGTGAGAGCTAGAGAGTGGGAAGAATTGTGAGCTGTCCCCACTTTCGTCCCAAGTGAAAGGCAGTGAGCTTTAAGAGAACTGCCAGGAGAGTCTAGTGTGATGCTGATGCTCACCAAAAGAAGTCTGAAGGCCTGGGGACAAGGCTGGAGTGGCTCACCTGCAAGCAGGGCTGTGAGGGCAAAACACTGCTCTTCTACCTAGCAGGACACAGCTGCTGGGGCCTGGTCGACAATGGGAGAGCTGACTGAAGTTATCTTTAGGGCATTTGCCCAGTGAAACTGCTGGGCGGGTCTATCCCGGGGCCCAGGACTGAGGGAGAAGCCCAGCTGGAGGAAGCATTCTCGTGCCCATAGATGGTAGTCAGAGGTCTCCAGGGACAGAGTCTCTGCAGAACCCACAAAAGCACCCCAGGGAGGAAGAGTCAGCTCTTGGGTTTCTGCCAGGTCAAGGGCAGCAACAGCAGATGAGCAGCCTCAGAAGACTGTATACCTGCCCTCAAATTTCCTGCCCCTGGGTCCAACCTTGGGAGGGTTAGAGAGAAGGGAATAGGAGAGGAGGAGCTAGAAAATGGGGAGGAAGAGAGAGAAAAAACCCTCTACACCTCCTGGCCTCCCATACTCCTTCTGACCTGTTGAGGGGTTAGCTTCAAGTAGGATACAAGTTGGGAGTTTGGGTATCCCAACTGGGCTGGGCTGGAATTATTTGATTAGTGGACTGATGGACTCCACCCAGATGAAGCCTGCCTATATCTGTGCATGAGTAGAAAAACTCTCAAGAGTTGCCTGAAATTTCATCCAGGGGTGGAAGAAAATAGCTGATAGGCAAGGTTGAAGGGATAGAGAGGAAGAAGTGGATTTGTTGGTAAACCAGTTATACCAGTACGGCATGGCAGGACCAGAGCTTGTTCCTGGGTAGCAAGACACAGGCTGGCAGACTCTGGAGGCCTGTAGAGGAGAACCAGGGAGGTTGTGTGGCTGGGCAGTGAGCCTTGGCTGCGTACAGGTGGGTCCTTAAGGGGACAGGCTACCATCATCCGCAGCCAGCAGCATCTCTGGTGGCTTGGGAAGCTAGGGCAAGCTCAGTCTCTGGCCCTTTGGCATGTCTGTCAGGAATAGCAGTAGGCTGCCCAGGAGCAGGTGAGGGTTCCTGGGGAAGGCAGGGAGGTGGTCCACATGCTGAACCTCAAGTGGGGGGGCAGTAGGATGAACCCCTGGTTTCCTCTCAGAGAAGGCCCTTGGCAGGCAGGCAGCCTATAAAGGCATGCTGACTCGAATGAGCGACTTTCCCAAGGGACTGCCGGCGCATCGTAATAATGCTGGCTTGAGGCATGAGGAAAGGTCTGGTGTGGGGTCTGAAAGGAGCTGAACAATGGCAACAGGGTTAATAAGTACCCAGAGAAGGAAGGCCACTCAAATACCTCTGATGCATCTAAGCTAGAATCTGTCCTTAGATGTCAGAAACCCCTTGTCAGACCACATGGACTCCTCTGAGGGGCATCTGTGGGGTCAAGACATGGGTGACTATGTTAAAGCAAGACTTGTGTTTTCCTGGTGCCTGTATGCCATCTACGGAAAAGAGGTGTCTGTGGGCCCTGCTCCCACCTCCCTAATCTTGAAGATGGCATCCCAGGGAGTTCTTTGCTGGTGGAGCTCTCTTTGGGAGTGACAGCATAAGCTCCCAGTTTCTGCCCTAAAGATCAGATACCTGCCATCTTGGTGGGGAAGACTGGCACATCCAGGGGGTTTGAGACCAAGCCTTAGACCTACCAAACCTCAGCTTGGCTGCTTTGTGCAGAGGGGACTGGGTGTAACCGGTCTTCCCGACTCCAGGCCTGGGCAGAGACTCATGAGTCCTGACACCTTTCTTTTTCACTGAGGAGGCTTGAGATGAAAACCAAACTGTGATGATGATAGTTTGGAGCTGGAAGTAATGTTAGAGGGAGATCAACCCAACCCGCACACCGTTGTCCTCCCTATCCAGCCTCATTGCTGAACTCCTCCCTGGCTGCCCATGCCATCTCCAGACTGAGAAACTCACTCCTCATTTTGAGCTGAACTTAATTCTTGGTCCTGGTTATGTTCTCTGGGAATGCATAGAGCACAGCTTCTTCTTTAATCATGTCCCTCCAATTCTTCAGAGTGATCATCTCCAGTGTCTTTGGCTCTGTGCGTGCAGTGTGGTCCCTCCCCCAGTTTTTCTCCTACATCCTTCTGAAATTGCATGACGTGGTTTTCCCAGTCCTAGGGTAGGGTCCACCTGGTACAAAGCACTTACAAGGCTCAGTCAAACCCGAAGAGAACTTTCCAACCCTAACATTCCGACCGTCCTGACCTTCCTGCTGTGCCATGGCCCGGGATATTTGCTTCATGCCCCAGCAGGCCCTGGGCCAGGGAACAGGCATTTCAACTCTCGCTTCATTCTCTGGCAGCTACTATGGTCCCCCTGAAGAGGTATCACTATTCCACACACCACTCAGAAAAATCACTGCCAATTAAGTTATGATTGGTGAAGATTAATTTTTACTTCAAGTGCATATCATCCCTATTGTGAAAATAGTGTGTCAGAGCATAGGATGAAATGTGGTCACACCTTGTGATGTGAGGACTAATGGGAGAGAGCGTGTCAGGTGTTTAGTGTGGTGTTCCGCACCGTACACACTCAGCAAATGCTTCTACTTTTATTAAAACCTACATAGGTGGTGCATGCCTATAATCCCAGTGGCTTGGGAGGCTGAGGCAGGAGGCTTGCAAGTTCAAAGCCAGCCTCAGCAACTTCATGAAGCCTTGAGCAACTTAGTGAGACCCTGTCTCATAAAAAATATAAAAACGTCTGGAGATGTTGCTCAGTGGTTAAGCACCCCTGGGTTCAATTCCCAGTACCAAAACAAACAAACAAAAACCTGGTAGCAGCTGCCCAGTGGCCCCACACAGACCCCTATCCATCTCTCCAGCCCTCTATCCTCCACTGCCTCCTGTCTCTGCACTGACTGCAACAGATGGCTCATGGCAGGATCCTCTTACCTCTTCCTGAAGGGCTCCATCCCCATGCCCCCCCCCCCCCCCCGGTCCATGTCCTCAGATGTTGCTGCCTTTAAAAGGTCTGCCCTGTGGTCCCTCCCTCTGTGCTCCTGCCCACGTCCGGTGGGATCCCGACAACCAGCACATCTGTCAGGGCTTGCTCATCTGTCTCCTTCCCCAGAACATGACTCCAAGGACAGGGACAGTTCATTTGTCTTCATGTCTCCCGCTTCTCACAGTGCCAGGACGTGGCAGAGCCTGAGAAATGTTTGCCAAATAAATGACACTTTTTCTCGTGTTTAATAAAACCTCGAATGTGTATAGTGCTTTATAGTTAGCAGATTGCCTTAAGATTTCTTTCCTTATTTTATTGATCTAAGCAGTGTTCTTATTTTACAGCCAGAAAAACTGAGCCCCTGTTAGGGGCACACCTGAGGGCACAGGGCCTGGTTAGTGACTGAACTGGAATTGGAGCCTGGCTCTGGCCTCTTACCGAGTTGGGCTTCCTGGGCCCTTGACTTAAAACAAAAAATGGGAAACTGGCAACCTTCTGGTCATGCATGGCCTAGGGACATGCTTTAGCCCACACAAAGGTTTTTCTTTTCCTCTGAGGTGAATAAGTTGTCAACACGTTAAGAAATTTGACGTAATACCAATTACTAGCTTAAAAATCTGAGCATCTGGCAACGCTGGGCTTTCAGACTTACAAGGGCAACAAGTAGTGTATGTGCTTTGCTGCTAGGGTCCCACCTTCCACCTAAGTCCCTGACGGTCTGCATGGCCCTGGAGCAAGGTTTTTGTTCTGCTCATGGTGTCCCTGTGGCACTTAGCTTGATGCTTAGAAGTCACCAGTGCTGGGGGGCACTGGCTACACCCCCAGAGAATACCATGTGCTGTCAATAAGCCGGAGGCTTTGGCAGGGACCCAGGTCAGCCCTGGCTTGGCAGCATCCTCATTCTAAGTCTGCCCTGTGACAGAAGGTGGGAGCTGAATTTCTCTCTTCCCTAGGACAAAGGGGATGCTGGGGTGAAGGAGCTGGACAGCTTGAACAGTGACCGGCTGAGAACCATCCAGCTCAATGTCTGCAACAATGAGGAGGTGGAGAGAGCAGTTGAGATGGTCCACTCAAGCCTGAAGGACCCTGAGAAAGGTAGGGGCCACCTTGTGGCAGGACAGGTAGCATGTAGGGCCATTCAGAGGGAGCATGTCCTAAATGCCCGCCTCCATTTGCTGGCATCCTGCCAAAAGCCTCCTTTATTTATTGTTTAAACTCTTCCTCCTGCTCAGAGGAGGAAGTGGATTAAGTTAAACACACCTGGGGAACAGGGCAGTGTGAAACCAGCCAGAAGGCGATTTCGGGACCATAGGAGGGCTGAGTGGGTATGCACTGGTTCAGACCAGTACAGCTAGTGCTCATTGAATGCCCATTCAGAGCCAGGTTCTGGGCTGTGCACTCAGGATGACCAAGGCACAGTTTGTCCCTAAGGATATGTAGGACATTAGAGGGCAACTGGTTATAACATCAAGGACCAACACACTGAGAGGTAAGACAGCACAGGAAATGGGGGTGCATCCAGTCTTGGGAGTGGGATGGGAATGGGTCAGTGTGACCGAGGATGGGGAAGGTCAGTCCAGGAGCAGGGCAGCATGGACAATCATGGGCAGCTGCCCAGGTGCTGGGGCCTATGAGGGATCTGGTCCCAGGGTAGGGTCTGGTGGAGGTGATGACAGCAAATAAGGCTGGGAAAGGTCAACAGGGCCTTGGGTGCTAGGCCAACAGAGTGTGCCACTCTCCTGAGGACCCTCGGGGGCCACCAAAGGGGTTGTCTGGAGGGGAATGGCCTGGTCTGTTTATGAAACTCACTCTGGGGACAAGCTCACTCTGAGGACCACAGTGGCATGTGGAGGGTGGGTGTGAAGGGGGAGTGTGGCTCAAAAGTCCTGGACTATGGTGGTGGGCGTTGGGAAAGGAGGGATCAGACTCAAGAAATGCTGAGCAGGCAGAGCTGGAGGGACCTAACGACGTGGGTGCAGGTCGAGGGAGAGGCAGGAGGTCCCTGTCCTACACCCTTGGTGTCCTCAAGTTGCAGTAGCAGGTTGAGGTGTAGGAAGACACCAAAGTGCTCATGGGACACCCAGGGGGAGTGTCCAGAAGGACTCCTGGGGACTGTGAGTATTTAGGGGCCAGGTTTTTCAGAGAGGTTGGATAGAGAACCCCAAAGCTAAAGGAACAGAAAATTTGGGGGTCCAGTAACCAATGGGGTCAAATGCTGCAGAAGGTCCCTGTAGCATAAGCACCCAGGTGTCCCCAGTGTTTTCCAGTTCAGTCACATGGAGGACCTTGTTGGGAAGAGCTCTGTTAACCTGCTCCAGGGAGCAACATGCATACAGAGTAGGGCAGCAATGGCTGGGGCTTGGACAGCTGGCAGCTCAGGGCATCTGTGGAAGAGCAGAAAAGTGAGCCTATGCAGTTGACCTTTGTGCAGCCCCGGCAGAAATAGGGCGCCTCATCTAGCTCTCTGCTTTTCTTCACAGTGTGCTGGAGGCAGCTCTCCTGAGCAGTGACTCCAGTCGTGGATGGGGAGGGTGAAGGAGGGTGGCCAGCATCTGTCCTGTGCCTTCTGTGTGGAGCATGTGTGGGTCAGGTGGAAATGCTGTCATCTCTGAGAACCCCACCTGTGCTGTGTGGCTGTCTGTGGGTAAGCTGGTGCTTTGTGGGTAGCTTGTCACTGGTGTCACCTCAGCAGCCCAGTGCCACCCCCACCTTCACTACAGCCTGTTCATTCGGGCCCTTGTGTTCTCTGAGGAGAGGCCTGCGAGTTGCTGAACTCATTAAACATCTGTTTAATAATTAACAGGCAGAGCCTGCGCTCCTGTCCCAATAAGAAAAGGCAGGACGGGTCCCACCGGGATGCATCCCGAGCACCCAGCCTGCCTCACCGCAGCAGTGGTAAATCCTCCTCTGCCCTCTCTGCCCACCCTGGGAGGTGGGAAATTGCCCTCATAAACCATCAGGCAAGAAAACAGCTGCAGTCAGTGCCACGAAGCCACTGCGTTTGCCTGTGGGGCTTGTGGTGATTTAAACTGCTCATGAAAGGAATCGCCTGTGGGGCCTGGTGCAGAATGGGGCTGCCCCAGGGCTGGGGGCTGCTCAGGGATGTGGTACTTGTGGCAGGACACTGGGGCAGAACCAGTTCTGTCCCCTGTACTGGATTGGCCAGTTAGACTAGCCCAGCAAGGCAGGGTCCCCACGCCCCCAGCCACACAGCGGGAGGTGCTGTCCTCTGCCCTGGCATCTGGGCTTAAACCCACACAAAGACTTTTCCCTCCTGCCTTTTCCACAGGAGGCATTCTGGGGAGGGGTTGATAAAACACTCACCATGGCCTCCCTTAACCCATACTGAATTTTTTGGAAAAGGATTTGACGACTTTTAGGTCCAAAAGAGAAAATCTGCCAGATATGCGGTTGCGTGCCTCCTCCTCTCTCTCCCCTTTCTCCTCCTCCTCCCTCCCCATCCTGTCTTCGCCTCTTCCATCTTTCTCCTCCCTTTCCTCCCTTCTGGCTCTGGATGGCTTTCCCTCCACGGGCAA
This sequence comes from Sciurus vulgaris, assembly GCF_902686455.1. NCBI lineage: Eukaryota > Metazoa > Chordata > Mammalia > Rodentia > Sciuridae > Sciurus > Sciurus vulgaris. Next base: position 78,319,276 of record NC_136470.1, on the reverse strand, counting down.
TGCTGGCTTTGAACTCCAGGTGGTGCTCTCCCAGAGTTTTCCACCAGCTCTGACCACCTCTGATTCACAGCCACCCACAGAGGAACCTTTCAGAAGAGGTGTCCTCCGGCTCCCTGGCTACTGGGGCACATTTTGATAGCAAGTTTTTTGCCTGTCACCCTGGCTCCATGCAGCAATTGTTACGAAAGCCTGGGGAGCCAGTCTTTGAATGGAATTGTTCAGTGGGACTCTGGAACTGGACATCTGGACATATGGAACTGGACATCTGGACCTCTGACCAGCCCTTCCTACCCCCATCCTAAGAAAATTGGGCAAAGGGACCAGAGGGCAAGCTGTGGGTGTGGCTTGATCCTGGCATCATTACTTACCAGTCAATCAGTAAACATTTACTGAATACTTGCTGTATACTTGGTAGTGTGCTGGCAGGAGGAACTTGTGGTTGGATACCAGCCAAGTGACTTTGGGACAAAACCTTTCCAGAGCTGTTATAACCCTGGGGGCATTACGCTGTGGACAGGGAAGGCCCTATCCCACATCCTCAGTCTGGTAGTGAGTGGAAGACTGGGTTTACCCTGGGCTTTCCCTGGGCTTTGCCTCTTAACAGAAGCGTGACATGGGTGTGAACCATCACCTGGGTGGACCCCACCTTGTCCATCTGTGAAGTGGGATGGACACTGGGATGGGACAGTGGGATGGGATGTGAGCTGCCCAACACTCATGCCCAGATCTGACCCTGCAGGAATACAAATAGCATTTCAACAAAAGCTGCTCTCCGGTTGAGGGGTGGGGAGCTAGACATGTTCAGATTTAGAGAGGCAGAATACATGGGAGGGTGACTGGAAAAGGCCTGTATACTGAGTGGCGGATGGGAACCTTAGGTGCAGGAAGTGACTGATGGGAGGAAGTTGGCCTGGCTGAGGGGTCATGGGTAGAGGTGGAGAAGAGAGAAAAAGACAGGAGACCTGGGAGGAGCCTTCTCTATAGTACAGGAAAGAATTGCCACAGGTGGAAACAAGAAGAAAGAACTGATTCTAATGAACATAGCAAAGAAACCACCATTGGCATGGGGCTAAGTGTAAAGGTGGTGTCCCTGAACAGTCCTGAGTCCAAATCCCATCTCTCCCACTGGTTAGCTGGGTGACACTAAGTAAGGTGCTTAACCTCTCTGAGCCTCAATTGCCTCCTCCTGAAATGGGACAATTTAGTATCTACTTTATAGGTCATTGTAAGGATCAGGTGAGTTAATGAGCTGATCAGGTGAAATCAGCAAAGTTCAGGGCCTGGCAACTGTCATTCTGATACTAACAGTCCTCAGGGACTCATTAGGTGGGGGAGAAGTGAAGGAGCAGGAGTCAAAGATGAAAGTGAAGCCATTAACAAAGAGGAGCAGCAGCCTCAGCAGCTTGGGAGCTTGATGTGTTGGTGTGGCTAGGGTGAGATGGGAACTTGTGGGACAGAGGACCTGGGGTTGGGAGGGAGAGGGCCATGATACCTGAGGGGTATGTGGAACCACCGACATAGAGGTGATGTTGGAGCTGTTCCAGGAAAACATCTGTCACCTAGATCAGCAGGAATGCTGTGAGCTTATTCGGAGCATTGTCTAAGGACTCTGGAGAGATCCCGGGTCAACTACTACTACTTGTCAAGTCAGCAGAGCTATAATCAAGGAGGAGCGTGCTCTCACAGGTCAAGTTTAATTAAGCTTCTTTGGATAGTCGTGTCAGATGTAATTGTTTTATTTCCAGGTGGAGAAGGTCATGTGATATTGTCCCACATGAATCAAAATATAATGAATCAGACATAAAATCCCTGGAAAATTCCAAAAAGTATAGAAGTCTACCTCATAATTCAGGAGAAGCAGACTGAGGACCGGACGTTTAGGGACATCTCTCTTTGGGGTGTCAGAGGATGCTGGAGATGCCTGGGTGTTGTTAATGCCAAGGGACAAGTGAGCATTTAGGAGCATTAGGAGTCCTAGAGAGGTGGAGGAGACTGAAGGCTGGGAGTCAGGGTCCTCAGCACCTGCGGACTCAGAGAGGGCCATCTGGGCCAGGGCTGGGGCTGGGAACCCAGAGTGGTGTCAGAGGGGACGGAGAGGCAGAGTGTCCATAGAAGCCTGGCCATGGAGGGAAGGAGGGCAGACTGCAGGGGTAAAGAGGCCCTGTAGCATACAGAGACCTGGTGTTTGTAGACAGACATTCACCCAACACACATTTACCGAGAACTCGATGTGTATAGTATTAAAGGGAAGGAGTAGAGAACAAGGAAAATGTTGTTGTGTAAGAGAAACAGGATGGTTTCCAGCGTGACAGTGGAAGGGGAATAAGCCCAGGAGTTGGCCCCAACAGCAGGGAGAGGCTTCCTGTTCTTCCTGGGGCCTGGGCTCAGGTAGGGGTGAGGACAGGGAGAGGGTGAGAGCTGTGGGTTGCAGGAATGACTTTTATGTCAGTAGGTCTGCTTCAAGGTCAGGAGGTAGAGGTCGGGGTCTCCGAGAGTGCTGAGAGGGGAGGCCCCAGCAGCAGCCGTGGGGAATGGAATAGCTCCTCACAGATGCTCTGTTAACCAGCAATTTCCTCTCTGTAATAAATGTCCTTAATGCTCCATAATTGAAGGAGAAGGCACCAGAGGTCAGTCAAGGAAGCTTTAATTTGGGCAAGGCGGAAGGAAAGCAGCTAGAGAGCAATTACCCTGTCATTTACACAAGCTTATTTCCCTGAAGAACTGGGAAAGCCAGGCCAGGCCAAGTTCCCACAGGCCTAGTTGCACCTTGGAAGAAACTCAGGACTTTCAGCTGGACGGCGAACCCTGGAGACAAACCTCTGAGGATTTCCACAACAGGGCTCTGTCCTGAGGCCCTGGTCGATATAGCCCTTACACCCCCAAAATGAAACCCCAAGAAGGTCCTCAAAACAAGGCTCTCCAGAGCCCGTTTCCCCAGTTCAGGTTCAGCTCTGCCTGGACTTTTGTTTAAACTTAAGTCTATCCCTTCCCCTTAGGACCTCAGTTTCCCTAGCTGAGTAGTTAGGAGACTAAATAAAGTCCAAGAGCCTTCCAGGATCAGTATTCTCCGAGTCCCCAAAAGCCAGCAGTCCCTTGTTAGTCTTGCAGGAAACAGTCAACCCAAGTTCACCATGACAGTGTGTGCGCTCTGAGCCCCAGGGCATCCTAAGCTGAGGAGATGGTCTCTGCAGGCAAAGAGCGCAGGGATACACAAGGGATACTGGTGAACCGAGTCACAGGGCCTTAACATGTGATGATCAACAGTGTCATGGTTCAGAGGAGGAAGATGAGAACGGAGTCATTATTGGGCCTGACCCAGCAGGGATTGACTAAGCCCCTAACTCATTGTGTGAACTTGAAGATTGGGCCCCTTGATGGTCCTCGTGACGTTGACATGGGTGGCGTAGAGTGGAGGTGAGGCGAGGCACAGGCTGAGGGGCCTTAGCAGGGCTGGGTCGTGTTGGCCTCAGAGAATTGATTCAGGCAGAGGTGATCCAAGGCCTGGACATAAGGGTCATTCCAAACAATCAGGACCTTTAGGCTGGCCTAACTCCTGTTCTTGGGTGACTCTAGAAGTTTCCTGAGAGCTTTTGGCAAGAGGCTGGGAAGATGGAGAAAAGAGACAACAATTGGGGGCAAGTGGACCGAAGGCGATGGGTGATGTGTGAGGCTTTTCCCAAGTGGTGATCGCAGTTCTGTCATTTCCTGTCCAGGGATGTGGGGCCTGGTTAACAATGCAGGCATCTCGACATTTGGGGAGGTGGAGTTCACCAGCATGGAGACCTACAAGGAGGTGGCGGAAGTGAACCTCTGGGGCACAGTGCGGACTACGAAATCCTTCCTTCCCCTCCTTCGAAGAGCCAAAGGTGAGTAGGAAGACAGCCCCTTCCTGCCCCTGGACCTGCCATAATGAAAGACCTGTGGTGCCAGAGGCAACATCCACACCGGCAAGGCTGAGCTCCTGACTCCCAGGGCCATGCTGGGCCCATGCTGGTGGGCAGGGATGTGTGGCCAGGTAAGGGGAGACGGATGTATGGCTTCCAGGAAGTAGAGTGGCGATAGGCCAGCTGTCTATGCAGCCAGATATAGCAGCATCCACTCACTCTGGGAACTAAGCACCTGTACACAGGTTGTGTATACACATCATTGTATCATAGCATGCAGTTAAACAAATGTAGCATATCCATTCTGTGGGTTATTACACCATAGAAAAAATGAGACAATTGTGGTATTCAGTTTAAGAATAGCAATAACCAAGATTAGAAATTTGGAAAATAGACAAAATACCCAAACCACATTGGGTAGCTGAATGTAAGCAAATTACCCAAGAAGTCCCTGGTTCTGATTTTTTTTCCCTGGAGTAGCAAACAATAGTGGCGAGACCTATAGATCAATCCCAAAGCCCCAGCAATAAGCAGGAATGAACACAGGGGGTAGCCATGGGTTTTAAAAGGAAACCCAAACTCTTCCATGACTTCAGACTTAAGAGGTTTCTAAAAGGTGCTCAGGACAGGCCGCGTGAGCCTTTCTTGGTATGCTCCCAGGGCTGGGAGGGGACGTGAAAGGTCCCTGCTAACACACACCCAGCAAGTCACTTATATGCACATCTTACTGGGTGAGCTGAATTTTAAGCTTCATGAAGGCCAGGAGGAAGCTTTAGGCTGCTCAGCATCGGCCCTTGCCTGCAGAGAACGCACAGATCCCCACGGGCACCGCTGCCCCACCTCCCACGTTCTGCTATTGCCTCCCCCCCCCCCCCCCCCCCCCCCGCCAGGTGTGATTGCCAGGCGGGGCTCTGTCTGGTTTTGAGCTAGCTGTATGTTTCCCATTATCCTGGTGTGCAGCCTGCTTCTTGCTCATCTCTCCTCCCCTGTCCTGCCTGGCGCAACTGGGCTGCTCAGGAAGATCAAGGGTGCTCACGTTGATGGGTGGCCTGAGCTGGCCTTGGCAGCCAAATGAGAAGGGCCTTTGCCTCACAGGGCAGGCAGTGCCACCTGAGCAGGCGTTTGCTTTCTTCGTACAGGCCGTGTTGTCAACATCAGCAGCATGCTGGGCCGCATGGCCAACCCTGCCCGCTCCCCGTACTGCATCACCAAGTTTGGGGTGGAGGCTTTCTCTGACTGCCTGCGCTACGAGATGTACCCGCTAGGTGTGAAGGTCAGTGTGGTGGAGCCCGGCAACTTCATCGCTGCCACCAGCCTCTACAGCCCGGAGCGCATCCAAGCCATTGCCAAGAAGATGTGGGACGAGCTGCCTGAGGTCGTCCGCAAGGACTATGGCAGAAAGTACTTCGATGAGAAGATCGCCAAGATGGAGACCTACTGCAACAGTGGCTCCACGGACACATCCTCTGTCATTGATGCTGTCACACATGCCCTGACCGCTACCTCCCCCTATACCCGCTACCACCCCATGGACTACTACTGGTGGCTGCGCATGCAGATCATGACCCACTTGCCGGGAGCTGTCTCTGACATGATCTACATACACTGAAGAGTGACCTGTTGGGGAGCCCCAGAGGGAGGGAAAAGAAGGGGGAAGGGAGCTCATATAATCACCTTTTGATTAACCACTTGTGGATTATGTAATGTCCCAGGAGGACCCATTTTAGCATTAACCAGAGGGAATAACTCAGCCTGACATGTTCCTGTGATGAGTGGCTCAGGCCTTCACATGTGGGGTACAGGGTGGGGGCCCTAACTAAGCCTCAGGGCAAATATGGCACATCTATCTAAAGTTGATTTCACACAAAGATTTTGGGGAAATATCTTTATATTAGAAACAGATTTATTATAGAATAGAATCCAGGTTCCTTTACATCTTAAGCCAAAACATCAACTCAAAAAAATTTGATCCTTAAGCCAACCTCATGAGTAAAAAGGACAGATTTTTTTCTTCTTCTGCATATAGATAATTTGTAGCTCTGAGAGAACATATGAAGTAACCTTTATTGCTTAGGAGTGGTCCACGTCATGTGTTCCTGCCTTGGATGTGCAAACACTTCACATTTGCATTCCAGAGCCACTTTGGATCCCTTTATCCAAGAATCCTCTGGCCAACTCTGTCCTCGCCTGAGCCTTGCATACCAAGTGCCCACTGTGTACCTCTTTGCAAATCCATGGTGCTATTTGACTGGCAGGCAGCCAGTGATTGACAGCTGTCTGTATGGCAGGGGTGCAGATCAATCTGGAGATTTTCATTTGAGATTTCTCCACTCTCTTTGAGGACTTGGTCTAGACTTGTGTGGAAGTGTTCTTTGGCTGAGGGAAGTTTGTTGGTTTTCTTGGTTTTGCCTGGAGTGGGACTGGTATTGATTGGGGCTACAGATGGAGCAAGCGCTAAGGCTGGCGCTATAGCACCTTCTTCCCAGAGGTGGGTCCAGGTGCCCTGTCTGTCTCATGTGGTGCTCACACACACGTACACATGCACACCTACTTTATAGGCCTTCAGGGTGGTCTTCATTGATGGCTTGCTTTTCTGGCTGTGGTCACTTTTGTAATTAAGCCAGGACACTGATAGGCAGAATCTTTGTTACCACTTCTCAGGTTTGTGTTGGAAACCTACCATCCCTGCAATTGCACAGGACCTGGATGTTTGGAGCCAAACAGGAACCACTGTCCTCCAGGTGGCTGCAAGCCTAGGGCAGGTCCCTAGTGCCAACTTTGAAAATCAAATCAAACTGCCATTTCTGCCTCTCCCTGGCGAGGCCTGCCACTAGAGGGAGCCCAACTACTCTGCAGCTGCAGCCCCAACTTGGCTTCTGCGCAGCCTGCGGTCTCTCAAGGGGATGTGACTCCCACCCGGGAGATTGCTTGAAAAAAAAAGAAAAAAGCAAGTCTCCTTTAGAAACAGTGTTCCCGCTCTCCTAGCAGCTGCCTGGCTTGAGCCTGGAGACTGGTGCCAGGAGAAAGCAGAGGTTCCCCCCGCAGCTGTAATAGGCCATGGGCACAGACAGTGCCAAGGCAGGGGGGCTCACAAAGAGCAGATTCAGCTGGCTTTGTGGGCCTTTGTCTTCTCTGTCTTCAACAGGGATGCTCTGTCTTAGCTCCCTGTCTGCAGGGTGAGACAGAGAGGGCCTAGAGGGCAGGAGGGAGGCAGGTAGGGCCTCTGGAACCCAGAGAGGACCCTTGATGACCATTTCATTTAGATGATAATGAGATGCTTTTGTACCACAGAGCTTGCCTCCAGCAGGAGCCTTTCAAAATCACACTTTACATCTTGGGATGATTTGTTTTCATGCTTAATAAAGGAAAATGGATTAATGCTTGGAGTTACCCGAGTGCTGTGTGCAAGTGCTGTGTGCATCCACCCCTGGGAACTAGAGGGAAGGGGGAATGGCCACATGCTTTGAGCCCTGATCAGCAGTAAACTGAACTCTGGAGAAGCCACATCTGTCTGTCAGGGTCTTCAGTCATAATGCAGGACTGCTGGGTTGGCTCACAGCCTGTTCTGATTTTTAATTTGTATCCCAGTGATTAAAAAGTCCAGGACACCTTCCCTCCAAACAACCTCATTGCTAATTAAATTTTCCTTTTTACCATTCAATTTCTGGCAGTTTAGAGCCTAGCAGGATCTAGTTTTGCCTTTTCAAGAGACAAGAGGGGTGGGCAGAACAGAGATTATTCCCATTCATGGGTGATATAACTGAGACCCAAAGAGGGAAAGTGACTCACACCTCATCGCAGTGGATCAGGACGAAACAAGTCGTCCAAGTGGTACTGTTCACCATATTGCACACTGTGTCATGCCCAGCCCTGGGAGCTGAGCTGGTTAGCATCTCTGAGCAACTAGAACCTCAGGGCTTATGTACACACAGAGAGCTGCCACTTCTTCTGGGGTAGGGATAGAGAGGAGGCCTAGAAGCTGCCACCGGCTTTCACTGTCCAATCCTGCTGGGATAAATGGTGTCCTCAGGCCCTGCCTTTGGTAGGAGCTACATCTCCAATATCCTCACCTGGGAAAGATGCGCCCAGTCAGTGAGGCCTGAGGACCCATGCCCTGAGTCCTGCAGCTCTGAGCCAGGGCCTCTTGAAGAATATGCCCGTCTCCAAAGCAGAAGGTACTAAGCAGCAAGGACTTTTGTCAACAGCTGTCCTACACCAGGCCTTGTGCCATGCTCCAGACTGAATTGCATGTTCCCCTCCCCAAATTCATGTGTTGAGGCCCTAGCACCCCCCACGCCCATGTGAGTGTATTTGAAGATAGGCTTTTTCAGAGTTAATTAAGGACAAATGAAGTCAGAAGGGTGGAGTCCTAATCCAATAGGACCATCAATAGGAAGAATTGGTGGCCTAATAAGAAAAGGTAGAGCTCTCTCTCCAGGCATCTCAGACTTCCAGAACTGAGTGAAAATAAATTTGTGTTTAAGGCCCAGTCTTACACATTTTGTTATAACTTCTCAAGCTAACTCATACCGCCAGGAACCAAGTATTCATGATTTCATCATTTCTTCCTCAGGGTCTACGAGGCAGAGAGAGGGTCTAGCAGCCCCTGCTGGTGTCTGCCACCCCCTGTAGTGGTACAGGCAAGAGGAAAGGACATTGCAAGGTCTGGAGCTGTGGGGTGGGGCTTCAGACTAGGCTCAGCCTGCACCCAGGACCTCTGCCAGGACCCACGATCTGAGCTGCAGTCATCATGGACCCTCCTCTGTGGACTAGAGTCTGAAAAAGCCTTTTGGAAGATGTTCCTGACAGTGACTTGTAACTGAGTGCATGCGAGGGTTAATATTCCACTGTAGGTCCAAGAGGATGTGTGAGCAGGTGACAGGTTGACCCGGTCCTGCCTGTCACAAGCTCCTGGGCTGTACCTCTGCCACCCAGGCAGGGAGTCTGCCTACGACTCCCCACTTGTGAGTTCTATTCGCTTTCTGTATTTCAAATAGTGCAGTCTGGTGCAGGTACCCATGTGAGGCTCCCTGGCTTGGGCCGCCGGATAGCAACCAGGCTCGTCTGTGCAGTGCCAGGCGCGTCACCCAGTCAGTTCGCTGCCTCCTCTCACCTGATGCTCACAGTCCCCTGGCAAGCAGGCAGGGTGGGCTCATAGTCTCATTTTACAGATAAGGGAACAGGCTTTCCCAAGTGTCTCAGCACGGGAGTGATAGAGCCCTGTGGCCAAGCCAGATCTAATCTAACCTCCAGCCCAGAGCTAGTGATGCATGAAAAGCGGGGCAGATGGTACCAGGATCTAAAATAAGGAGGGGAAAAAATACCTCAATTATGTAACAGAGGAATCTTTAAGCCAATGCACAGTAACAACCACAGAGTACAACCACGCGGGCCAGCTCCTCCTTCCCTACCCGCTTTGGGCCCTGAGTGCCACTTCCAGGGAGACCGTGTGCCAGAGGAGCCCACCAGCATGCCTGCAGTAGGCAGTCTACCTTGGTTGAGTTAATACTGCTCCCAAGGGGCATTTCTGAAGCAGCCCTAGGAATACCAAAGGCCATATCTGGGCGCTGCCCTTGAAGGGCTCAAGGGCCACCTGAGCAGAGCCTAAGATGTGCAGCAATTGGTTCTTTTCAAAGAGCCGCACAGCCCGGGGCTCTGATGGAGGTGGAAGAGCCCCAGGGCATACAGGGCTTCTCTGGTGTGTGCAGACCCTGAGGAACAATGATTCGTGAATGGTGACTTCAGAAGCACAGGGGGAGGAATTATTGATCCCACCAGGGACTAGGGCCAGGCACAAGGACTGAGAGAGGCTGCTGTGACCCTCACAACCTCAGAGAAACAAAAGGGACTTGGCCATCATCAAGCCTGACTCCCAGCCTCCCCTGGACAAGGAGCCTGTGGGCCAGGGCTTGAACCCCTCCAGCAACAAGTGGCTCATTACTTCTGAGAAAGCATTTCCTTGATTCAGAAAAATGTATCCAAAGACTGAGCCCAAATCTACTTAACTCACTTAACTCCTTTGACACCTGGCTCTGACACAGACCTCTAGAGAACAATTAAAATCTTCTCAAATCGCCCTCTGGATATCTGGAAATGATTGTCATACTCAAGAGCCTCATTTGACAAGCTTTCCATACACTCCACTACCCGAACAGAAGATTTGGGCTGTGGTCATCCTACCCTCCTCCCATGTTCTTGATGACACACTGGGCTGAATGGCCACCAGAGTTCCCCTTAAGCAGCCAAGACCTTGAGACAGGTTTTAAAGCTGACAACTCCTCACATGCATGTAACCCCTCACAATTAACTGGATGCATTAATCTTTCATTCCATTATAAACAGTCTATGAGTTAGGTGGGGCCATTATTCCCATTTTACAGATAAGGAAACTGAGCCTTAGAAAGTTGAAATGATTTACCTGAGATTACAGAGCCAGAAAAAGGGAGAACCAAGACAAAAACTAGTCCTTCTGGTTTCTATTTCAGGGGTCCAGGTTATGGTTTGGATATGAGGTGTCCCCCAAAAGTTCCTGTGTTAATGCAGGACTATTCAGAGACAAAATGGTTGAATTATAAGAGCTGTAACCTAATAAGTTCATCCAGTTTGAATGGACTGACTGGGTGGTAACTGTAGGCAAGTGGGGCATGGTTGGAGGTGGTGGGTCACTGGAGGCTGCCTTGTAAGGGTTCAACCACCCTGTGGCCCCTTCGTCTGCTTTCTGGCCTTCATGAGCTGAGCAGTTCTCCACCATGCCCTTCCGCCATGATGTTCTGCCTCACTTGGGTCCAGAGCAATGGAGTCAGCTCATCATGGACTAAACCTCTACAGCATGAGCAAAATAAACTTTTCCTCTTCTAAGTTGTTCTTGTCAGGTATTTTGATCAAAGCAAAGGCCCCTTCCTGTACCCCCAGGTTGCCTCAGTCTCCCCATCAGGGCCCAAGAGCTGGGCTGGAATCAGCTCAGTGAAGGAGCATTGGGGCAGGGGGTTTAAGTACCTAGTACTGTAGAGAATCCTGTGAAAGAGAGGCCCAGCGTTTCGTGTCTCACAAGGCACATGTATCTTCAGCATCTGTGGGATAGCCCAGTGGCCTGAACCCTGATGGAGACCCGAGGGTGGGAACAGCAGGGCAAGGAAGTATTTCCAAGACTGGGCTGAAGACCACCTGCATCCACATCCTCAGAGCTGTGTCCAAACCAAAAGGGGTGTGAACAGGACAAATCTCAGGAGACATCAGGGCCCAGAAACACTTTGTGCTGCTCTCAATGAGACTTAATTACTCTCTCACATGTCAGGCTACTCTCACTTATCAAATTATAGGTGAACTTAATTACAGCTCAGAGTAACCACACTGGGCTCTTCAGAAAGAGCAGCAAGCCGACTGCTCAGCTTTAGCTGTAGCCATCTCCATTTTTGGAGGAACTTCCAGGGTCTCCAAGGGCTTTTGGACTCTGCTATTAGACAACAAGGGTGGACATGGGCTGTCCTGAGCACTGTCTGTACCGACTACACCTTGCTGACCACTCAGCCTGGGATGGCTGTGCTGGGCCATTGGCTGAGTATTCTGTTTATTGGATGGATCACCATGCTGAGGGCTCTCTCCTGTTTACATTGTGTTGTGCACTAAAGTTTTGGTTTATAATGTCTGACCAAAGGTCTACCAAAGTGATACAGGACTTGTCATAAGTAACACAGAGCAAGCATGATGCTGGATGAGAAAATGGACCTTGTAGAGACACAAGGTCACCTTGAAGAAAACAGGGTAAAGACCAGCAGGCCCATTGGGACTGGTAAAAGTTCAATGATACCAGGAAGGGCATTGGAAACTTCTCTGAAGGCAGGTAGGATTGACAGACTCTTATTGCTATGGAAGAAACTGGTGAGAGACACTGGGCAAGTTCAGGGGCTTTGATGGGAACAGAGAAGCAATTGCTGATGGGAGTCCAGATGCCATTAGAGGGCTTGTATCCAGAGGTACAGTCTCTCGCACTGGCCTCCCATAGCTCTTAGTCTAGCCCAGTGTAACCCAGGGTACAGGTGCCATGATTTGGAGGAAGAAGTGAAGTCTGTATTCTATCAGCTATGAGTGAAAAATATAGTTATTATCATTCTACACATTGCCTTCTCTGTCTTCTTCCCTGCCTAGCCTCAGAGACTCAGGTCGACATTTTCTTTCTTTCTTCTTCTTTTTTTTTTTTTTTTGGTGCTGGGCACTGAACCAGGGACACTTTACCACTGAGCTCCTTCCCATTTCTTTTTATATTTATTTTCAGACAGGGTCTCCCTAAGTTGCTGAGGCTGGCTTGGAACTTGGGATCCTTCAGCCTCAGCCTCTCTAGTCACTGGAACTACAGCACCTAGCAAGGGTCTTTCTCTACTTGGGATTTCCATGACTTTCTCCAGGGACCAGCGAGAAGTGAGTGTCCCTGGAAGCCCAGATGCCAGCAACATGAGGATGGCAAATGGTGCTGGGCGCTGCTGGCAGAGTGACCAGGCAGGGAACTCCGTGACACGCTGGGCACATAGCATAAAAGCTGCAGGCAGACCAGACCAGATACTCAGGCTGAGCTCAGACATGAGTGGATGCCACCTCAAGGACTGTGACCAACTGGAGTTTTCATTCTTGGGGGAGAGGGGCTTCTTGTCTGCATGATTAAATGAACAACAAAAAATACAGTAGAGCATAAAAAAGGGACCAGGATGCTCTTGGTATTCTGCACAAAGAAAGGTGTACTTGGAAGGTCCCCAAGTAAGCAGTCCCAACTGGTGATGCCCTGTTAGAAATGGAAGGAACCTCAGAGACCCTGCAGCTGAAACAGGTTTTTTTGGAAGCTTTGTTTTGGGTGAGGTTGGTTAGAAAGAAGACACGTTTGGGAGCCGGATAGACTTGACTTTGATCCTGTTCTGCAACTTCTCGTTTGTGTGTAATGCTTTCCAGTTATCTGGTCTCTCTGAGCCCTGGGTTCTTTATGTCTTGGACGGGTACAATAATCTGTATCTTGCAGCGCTGCTGCGCAGATTAGGCAAGTATGCAAAGCCAGCATAGCACCTGGTACAGTGGGAGGCACTCCAGAGGTGCCCCAGCCAGTGGGTCAGGGCCTAACAACTAACCCTGTCCATCACCACAGCACCTTGACCTTCCTGAAAAATGCGTAAGCCTCAGGCTAGGTGCATCCCAGAGACAGACAGAAACTGAGAAACCTCGAAACTGAGCCACAGCACCCAGAGCCCCTTCCTTTCTGCTCATCATGCACCTGCCAGGGGCCAAGGACAGGGTGGGGGGTGTTTAATTTCCTTCTCCATGTGTCCTGCTGAATGCAGAGCAAACTACCACCCTGTGTCACCTCCTTGCTAGAAACCCCTGAAGAGGGCACTGAATGGACTAGGGAATTATTTTCCAGAAGGGTTAAGCCTAAAAGCCCAGATGAGCCCATGACAGGCAAAGAAGTGGGTATTTTCTGAAGCATAAACCCTCAAAACTGTCTAGGGGGGTAGTTCCATTTCCTCAGCTTACGGAAGGGAATGGACCAGTTTCTCTGCCTGAGTCATCTCTGTTTGAGTTCTTCCTGGCACCACTCCGTTCTGTCTTACCCAGGCCCTGGCTCCCTCTTTTCTCCTTGAGCACTGGGGGTTGAGAAGGGGGTTATCTATGATCAGGCTGCAGGAGATCTGTGGTGAGATGTGATTCCCAGCCTGGAGGAGTTCCCAGTCCTGTGGGGTGAGGGTGTGGGGGATGCAGCAGGCACACTGCACCACCTTCAGGAACTGACACTCAGGACAATCTGGGCTATAAAAGATGTATAACCAGAGTTTGTGGGAGCCCAGGGAAGGGAGAAGGAGATTAGAAACCTTCACAAACCAGGGGTGTTTCGACAGATAGAAACAGGAGGCGGGCACTCGGCATGGGGAAGGCCCAGCAGCTGCAGATCAGGACAGAATCATTACAGGAAAAGTGCAGGCATTTGGGGAGACTTGAAGAACTCCAGCATTTGGGAATAGGGGACTGGGGAAAGGAGTGGGCCCTTTTCACTCCAAAGGTGACCTCAAAGACCATTTAGATCGTTAGTTCCCAAACTATCTCTACAGGTATCTCCTGGAAAGCTGACTAAAAAGCAGAGCCAGTAAGCCTGGAATGGAGACCAGGAGTCTTACCTTGAAGAGGTAATGTCAAAACACAGCCAGGAAAGGGACGGTCAGAGAAGAGGGGCTACCACATCCTGAGTTAGTGACAGATTTGGGGCTAGAATCAGGTATGCTGCCCCTGGTCTGTACCTTTGTCCTGCATGCATGTGGGGAGCTGGAGTATCTGTGACTGTGACTTTGCCTGTTCCTCTGGTGGCAACCAGCAGTGAAGCCCCAGAGTAGGGAGAGCCTGCAAACTTTCCTTCTGTTTTTAAGGAACTTTGTGGGGTAAAAGAAAGACCAGAATAGAGTGAGACAGATGTGCTGCCAGCCAGCAGAGTCCAGGTGGCTTGCTGAAGTGTCATTAGCCGAAAAAGAGGAAAGCCCCCAGTGAAGATTTGTCCTTCCAATTACACACTTGGATTGTGGCAGAGGTTGGTGATCTTGCCTCTCCTCAGTCTGCGTGTGTGTGCCCTGCTGTCGGCAACTCCGGCTGGCTGTGGCAGCCCACCTGCCTGCTATGCCCTCTGACCCTTGGAGTCACAGCTTTGCTCAGGGTCTTTTCCTTGGCCAGGAGGGGGCAGTCAACAGCCTCTCCAGTACCCTTCAGCTAAGCCTGAGAAGCATCTGGAAGGTGGTTAAACAGGATAGGGCTTTCTCAGATCCATGGCTAGCTTCCAGTTCCAGTTCTCAGTTGCCGACTAAGCCACTGGGGCTGGCTAAAGAGAGCAGCATGCTCCCATCCCTGCTTTTTGGTGCTCAGGTACCTGGTTGCCAGGTGCCTAGCCGCTGTGGATAAGCCAGAGGTTTACAGGCAGAGACTGATACATATTCCTAATATCCATTCTCATCTTCTATAAGAATGTGTCCACGAATGTTTAACAGAGCACATGGCTGCCATAGTAAATACTACATTTCCCAGACTCCCTTGTAGCTCAGAGTAGTCATGTGACTAAGTTCCAAGCCAATGGGATATAAACAGAAATGATACAACAGCTTCCAGGAACCTTCCTTGAGAGATTGTTTATAAGCACCCTTTGGCTCCTTCATTCTTTCATCCTCCTGCTTGGAACTTGCTGTCAACTTGGACCATTTATTGTTATTTATTATGTTCAAAACCATTTATGGCATGGCAACAAGATAGTGTGTAGATCCCAGGTACCAGGGAACCACTTTCCACCATTTCAGGTTTTTTGTTTTAGAAGAAATAAACTTCCATATTTTCTGCACTTCTCCTATTTCAGGATTCCTTCTTTGCAGGCAAACCAAATCCTACCTAAAGTAGGTCCTTAACCCAGCTAGACAGAAGATGGGGAAGCCATTGTCCACACATTGGGGCAGGAAGACAGATGTGGTAATAGGTAATGAGCATTTGTCTAGCACTTCCTACGTGGCAGTCCCTGGGTTAAGCATGTTATATGCATTATTCCATTTGATTCTCTCAGTAATACTATGATGCAAAATTTATAATTCCAATTTTATACCTAATTCAACTGAAATTACCCCTGTTAGAAAATCATAGGATTCAAAACCAGAGTTTCTAACTGCAGGTGTAAGTCCTGACTTTTCCGTGGGCAATGAGGAGGGTCCCTTTCAAGCTGTCTGCAGCCTCTCAGACCTTACCTGGGCCACTGGGAGTCACAGATCCTCTTAGATTAGTGACAAGGATTCACACAATTGTGACTGCTTAGAAATTGACCATGAAACAGGTGAGACCCAAGGCAAGCCAAACTGTACTCTTATTCCCCAAACAAAAATCTTGGTCTTGAAATGGGTCAGAGAACTAGTTCCTCTCCTTAATGAAGGTCTTCCCTCAAAAAACATTCCCCAGTGAACCCATCTCTTGTTTAGTGGCTGAGCTAAGACAACTTAAGACTCCTCTTTTTCCTCCTCCTCCTCTCCTCCCCTTGCTCCCGTACTCCCTGGGAATCATGGAGGGACCCTTATACAGCAAAGCCTTTTGTTTATTTCTTTCAGAACATCAAACACAAAATGTCTAAGATAATAATGGCTTCCATCCAGTCAGGATACCCAGCTCTACTACCAAGTGGCCATGTCACCCAGGGAAATGCTTTGTCCTCTCTGGGCCTCACTCTTCTCATCATAAAAAAAAAAAAATAATAATAATAATAATAATAACAACAACACCTAACACTCCCCCCCCCCCCGTGATCCAGGCACAATGTGTTCTAAACACTTTACAGCATGAATTCACTTAATTCTTACAAAAGCCTTGTGAGGAAGGTACTATTACAAATGAAGAACCTGAGACATGGAGGAGTTCAGCTGTTCAAGGTCATGCACAAGGAGAAAATGAGGACAGGTTTGCAATCGGCCCTCAAACCTGTGTCTAGTAACTCAGTCATTGCTCAGATGGCCTCTCCTGCAAAGATTCCACGTGGTAAAGATGAAGCAGCGTGGCTGGGTGGAACAGGGGAGGGTCTAAGCCCTCACTCCCCACCCTGCCCCCCCAACCCCCCGCCCACCACACACACTGCACTAGAAGCTTCTGGTTGTGCTCTGGGCAGTGTGAGAGCCACAGAACTCTTTGTGTCTAAGGGCCCGTCCGGGTGGAACATTCTGAGAATGCCTTATGCCCAGGAGATGCTGGGGTTTGGAAGGGTGGGGACAGAGAGAACATGGGGCCCTGCCATCTGCCACCTGGGACTGGAACTAAAGGCTTCATGGGAATATGTTTGCTGGTTCTCAGCACTGTGATAAATCCTCCAAAAGGACCTGTAGGTTTTCTAGGTGATCAAAATCCCTACCAAGGAGAAATTTTTGCTGGTCCTGGGTGGGTCACATGGTACCCTGGCACCTGTCCCCAGAATATTTCACCCAGTCTGCAGCTGCAGGCAGCTAGGAGGGAACTGGCTGGATCAGGAGCCCCAGGAACCTGGCCACTCTCCAGCGCCTGCCTCTTCCTGAAGGCCCAGCAGCTGGGCTGAGATCTGCCCTCCAGGCTGCCCAAGTCAAACCTGAGGGTGATCCTTGCCTCAGCCCTCTGCTGACTGCCAGGGGGACCTTGGTCACTGAGGGTAAGTGGTGAAGCATGTACCCAGTTTTCAGTGCCTTTCAGTCCTCCTCCCTGTGTGGATCTTACCAACGCTCACCTAGCCAACCACAAAGCCCCACTGACAAGTCACTCTCTGGCTCATGGCTCATGCAAGTGCTCGGTGCCCAGGGGTGGGAGACACCTGATGGGCCAGTTTCACATTGGCTGCTGGTGCAGCCTGGCTGTCGGTGCTCTGGGGAGCAGTCGATGAAAGCCAGGGCCTAGACCCCTGCAAGGACTTTCCCTGGCTCTGTCCCACTTGCTTCCTCTGTATTCCAGCAAGTGGCTCTGTGCCTCAGAAACAACCTGCCAAATGTTCTTGTCATTTTGAAGGCGACCATGAGTTTTCTGCTTGCCCAGTGAGATTTTGTTGATTACAACTGTCATAAATCGCCCCCATTCCCTACCCTACACACCCACAGGAAGCCTGTCTTCAGGGCGTGTAAATGAGCCCTAAATGAAGCCACCTTCCTGCTTTCTTGCCTTCCTTGAACAACACCACATTGTCTTGGACGTGGCACTGTTCTGTGCTGAGGGTCAGACCTGCATCTAAAGTGGGTCTTCTCATTTGTTTAACAGCTGGTTATTGTGTGGCTTTGGTCACATTCCTCTGTCCTCTCTTTGATCTTCACTTCCCCATCTGCACAATGATTCCTCAGAAGTGTCTTATAAGGGGTTCACTCTATGATCTTCTTAAAGAAACAAACACTTTTTTTTTTTTTTTTAATTTAAAACCACTGACCTGATGGCCTCACACTGTGTCAGGAGTTTGTGTAAGTCTTGCCTAAAAACTTTTCTTTAGTCTTCATCATGGCAATGTCCCTAGTTTTACACATCTTCTCTTCTCAGTCTCTGGGCTGAGCCCAGCCCCTGGGGACAAGGGACACAAGAGGCATCATAAGTCAAAGGACCTGCTACCCTGCAGCAGCCTGACTAGTGACAGTACTGAAGTTATTCTGCCTCCTGGAGTTGAGGTCATTTCTATTCTGTCCCCTCTGCATCCCCTGTCCAGGCCTCCTCTGTCCTGACATCTTCACGAGAGTGACAAGGGCCCTTCAAGCATAACAAAGCCTAGGGACCCTACTTTCATTCTGGTTGAGGAGACAGGAATTATTTTCCCCATTTATGGATGAGAAAGCAGGCTCGAAGAGATAAAGGGACTTGGGCCAGAAAACAAAGCAAGTTTTTGACAGAATAATGTAAAAATCCTGGCATCTTGACCACAAGCGAACAGGGTCTCCTGCTCCCCCATCCCCAGCTGGGGCAGTGGTTCTGAGGGGTGTGATGGGGAGAGGAGAACAGTGGGCAACTGAGCCTATCCGGGTTCAAGACCTCTGGGACCTGGGGTAACAGCTCAAGCAGTCAAAGGCAGGAAAGTGGGGGGACAACTACCCTCAGTGTCCTGGGCCCTCCAACGCTGCCTAGGGTTCAAGACCAGGACACTTCAAGAGATGGATAGAGGGTCTTGGAAGTACCAGCCAGAGGGGAGGCCCTTGATTTAGGGACCTGCCAACAAGGGAGTCCTCATCTGTGGCACCTTCCCTGTCACAGGACGGGAGTACTGTGTGAGCAGAAGAGCTGTCTCTGCCGGCCAGTCCACAAGGGAATCTCCCTGAGCACAGCTGGCAGCATCTTAGGTTCTTCTGCTGTTCCCAGGATGGGCCTGGCATGTCCTTCAGGGACCGTGCATGGAAATCAGTATTCTGGTCACACCCACCAGTGTATAATGCCTCCTGCTGGGGAGTACAAGGGAGTTCAGACCCTGCAGTCTGACCAGAGGCCTGCAGGATAGGCAAGGTAGAGAGCAGATAGCAACTTTGTCTCCATTTTATAAACTGGACAAAACTAAGACTCAGGGAGGGAAGTGACTTGTCCAAAGTCACAGCAGGTCATTAGATGACCCACTACTGAGTTTAGGGCCCTGCTGCATTAATTCTGGTTTTGCTGTGGGTTTCCTGCTCAAATAAGACCACAGCAGCCTCTCTGGCCAAGACAACAGCAGTGTATCCATCCTTATTTCCAGCATTTCCCAATGATAGGCTGGTCCTCTTTTAATCAAAAAGGGAGGGGCATACTAGGGGACAAAATTTATGCAAATGACTTGGGAATAAAATGCTTCCCATGCCCCATCCCAGCTCGTCACCCCTGGAAGTGGAAGCCTAAGTCAACAACAGGTTCTCTGAGGGATCTTGGTCAGGAGGACATTTCTTCTGCAGTCTTACTTTCTTTTTCTGTAAGATGGGATGAAGGATGAAATTCATTATTCTGGGACAACTCATATTAGAATTGCCTGGGAAGTTTATACAAAACCCAGACTTCACCTCAGGCCCAACTCTGGGGCTGGGGAAATCTGTGGGAACTCGCATTGTTAAGTAGCTCCCTGGGTGAAGCCACAAGACTGAACAGTCCAGAGGCCTGTCCTGCTTGATGTGCTCTTAGTCAGGAAGTGTGGCAAGCGCACTCTGACTTTGCTTCCTCTCCTGCTTTGTGCTTTATTGAGGGGTTCTAGAGGTGGAAAAGTATCTTGAACAGATTACCAGAGTGCACACTCTTCAGGGAATTCACAAGTACCAGGAGGCACCAGGTAAAGAACCCACTGTGGGTTCTTCGGCCTCCTTGTGATAGATATTTCCCAGGCCTCCAGTCTGGGTTGGATTAGGTGACCCACCTGATGGAAATATCCCCCAAAGAGAAAGATGTATCTAGTGTGGCCTCAACCCATAGATTTTTGGAAACTCCAACTCTATCCAAAGACTGCCTAGCTCAAAATAGTTACCTTCCCTCCCCATTCCAAAAGAACCCCTAACTTCCAGGCTGCCACAGTGGCTCCATTCATTCCTGGGTGTTTGAATGCTCAGCACTCTCATGCTTGCCCTTAAGGATGGGCCAAATGTCACTACCTTGCTGCCTCCAGGCTGAATCAGTCATGGTTCTTGGTGGCAAGCAACAGAAACCAATTCTGACTGACTTAAATGGAGAAGGAATTTATTGGAGGGTATTGGGTACCCCTGAGACTTGCTGGAGAAAACCAGGTTTAGAAAACAGGTAGAAACTCATCTGAGGCCCTCCAGAAAAACTCATGCTATGGAGATTTCCCAAAACTAAAGAAGGGATTTAGATGCTGTGTAACCCATAAAATGACAAATGCCCACTCCTGTGGGATGCAGCACCGTGGGAGAGTCTATGCCTCAGAGAGATGTTGGTGGTTTGGGCTGTGGCTACATTTCCTTTCTTCTAGCCTGGTTTCCAATCCTGTGTGCCTTCCATTTGATAAGTACCTGCCTGCAATTCCTGCTTTGCTCCACCCTATTGAACATCATGAGCTTCATAATATGTTTTTCACACACAGCTAGTGCAGCCTCTAGCTTCTGTGCTGATTCCATAGCAACCCTTGTCCCCCACACCCGCTGTACTCTCACAAACACCCTATCCTGTGTCTCCACAGTCTGCCCCAGAAAAAGGGCATTTGATGTTCAAACCATCTGCTGGGATCACATGTTTCTCTCCAACCAATTTTCTCCCTCATCGAATTGATCAAGAAATATTTATTGGCCATCTACTATGTGCCAGTCACTATGCCAGGTGCTGGAAAATAGGGAGACCCTGTCTTCATGGAACTTACAGAGTGGCGTGGGACTCGGATATTAGAGCATCATATACCTACCTTATTACCAACTGTGACAAACACTATGCAGGAAAAGCTCACAAAATCTTTGAATCCTTTAGTTAGGGGGGACCAGATCTGGCCTGGGAAGTTTCTTTGGAAAGGTGACATTTAAGATGTGAAGGATGAATAAACAGGAGGAAGGGGAAGGAAGGAGGATGGAGGCAGGAGACAAGAGGAGGGAAGGGCATTCTAGGCAGAGGGAAGAGCATGTGAAAGGGTTCTGAGGCAGAATGAAGCTTGTTTCCTCTCAGAAATCGTTAGCTCCCAGTGTGAATGCAGGGAGAGTCACTCTATGTGCCCAAGGGTAGGGAGGTAGGTATGGGCTAGACTCACAGAGCACTGGGCCCAATCACAGATTTAATTTTTACTAAAAAGCAAAAAGTAACTGTTCAAAACAACATACAAGAAGGAGTTGGAACCTGCATATGCATGAGGGGGCCGTGAAGAGTCCAGGTGAGAGATAACAGTAGCTTGGACTAATAACTAGTGGCCATGGAATGGAGCCAAGGGAGCAGATTCAAGACATTTAGGGAGTGGATTTGATAGGACTCGGTGACGAGCACAATTTAGGGGTGAGGGAGACCAAGTGTCTAAGATGACTCAGGTTTGTGACTTGTGTGATCAGCTAGATGGAATTAGAGGAATCTTGCTCCCCACTCCTGTCTCGTAGTGGCAGGGTGCCTACTGAGCAGCAGCCCTGAGCTCTGGCCCCTTCTCTTCATGTATGACTTTTTTAGGGAGGAGGAACTGGGCTGCTGAGGCTCAGGGTCTTCTGGGTTTCCTAGTGACCCTGTCTGCCACGGGCAGGTGTGATCAGTTTGCTGTCTAGGTCACACAGTGAGCTGAAGGGGGCCTGTTCTGCCTCTTGGGTAAGAAGCTTGCAAGCTGGAAGGCCTGTTTAGTTTAGGGAGGCAGAACCAACTTGATCATCTCAAAACGGTGGGTCTGACCCAGAAATGGAAGAGAGATGTCATTTTCCTGATCATCCCCAAACTTAGAAGTACAATTTCCTGAGGCAAGGGATGCTGGAGGAAGAATAGGGTTTGAGGGAGAGACCATGAATTTGACTTTGGATCCCTTTCCTGGTCACTGGGATTTCTAAACCCTGGTTTAAAAGTCCCACTAAGTCAGTACACTTGCCCACATTCACCATTTTTTAATTATTTTTGGGGACATTAACTATATCAAAATAAAACTTTCTAAAAGTTTGTTTCACTTTGGTAGATCAGCCTGGACTTATAAATCTGAATCAGATGAGTGTCCTCAGAGAGATAGTGAGCCTGCACGCCATCCCAGGGGATAAGATCGATGATAACTGCCATGATTGCATGCTTAACACATGTCCTGTATCATGCTAAGACCATCCCATGTACTCTTCACGGTGTTTTATAGGAGAAGGAATTTTATCATTCCTACTTTATAGATGTGGAAAACAAGACCCAGAGAAGTCAAGTGACTTGGGCAAGTCCACCCAGCTAATGAGAGGTGAACCTGGGACTTTAAAGTTCTTCCTCTTAAACACGACACTGAACTAGAGGATGTACTAATTTTTTTTTTTTTTTTTTTTTTTTTTAATACTGGGGATTGAACACAAGGGAGCTTTACCACTGAGCTACTTCCCTAGGCCCCTTTTTTTCTGAAACAGGGTCTCACTGAGTTGTCCAGACTGGCTTTATACTTGTGATCCTCCTGCTTTGGTCTCCCAAGTGGCTGGGATTACAGGTATGTGCCACTGTGCCTGGCTGTTCTGGAGGATTTTTAACCACCACACAAAGCACAATTATTCTCGTGCTCAGCTGAGGGATTCCGAGGATATTCATCTCTGCTTTCCTCTCTCCATCATGCAGGTCCTGTGAGCCTCTGCAGCAGCCACCAGCACCAAGGCGTCTTTCCTTTGCACTCTTCATTCGTGCTCCAGACACCCCTCCCCTCTGGTAATGAGGAGACAAGCTGTCTGGTAAAGCCTCTCAAATACAGCCAGAATCATCTGGAAGAGTTTAGCAGGCAGGCAGGAAGGCCATTCTGAAATCAAGTTAGCCAGGATTCTGCCTGAGGCCCTCTCATGAACCAGCAGTGCAAGCATTGCTGCCTATGGAAGCAGACTGCTCCTGGAGCTGCTGATAAAGTCGCCTGGCTCTTTGTGGCCACTGACTTGTCCTTATGTGCATTGGGAAGCAAAGCTGTTGTGAGGCATGGCATTTCCTAGGGTTCTGCATTGGAGGTGGAGAGGGCACAGCAACCATCTTCCCACCCAGCAGGTGTGGTCTTAACCCCCTGCACAGGTGTCTCTGGTGAGAGGTCTTCATGGCTGTCTGTGGGGGTCTGTGCACTGTGGACTGAGCTTGTGGACCTTTAACCTTTACCCAGGCCTCCTGTGTAAAATGAGGTAATAACTGTACTAACCTGTGGAGCTATCGTGAGTATAGTGGTTTAATACTTACAAAGCTCTTGGCACATAGTGTTATAAAACAGTTTACTTTCATCACCACCACCACCACCACCATCACCATCACCATCACCACCATCAATATCACCACCACCACCACCATCACCATCACCACCACCATACCACCACCATCACCATTTCCATCAACACCACTAACATTACCAACACCATCACACCACCACCACCACCACCATCAATATCACCACCACCACCACCACGATCACCATCACCACCACCACCACCAATATCACTACCACCACCATCACCACCACTATCACCAACAATACTACCATCACCACCACTATCACCAACAATACCACCATCACCACCACCACCATCAATATCACCACCACCATCACCATCACCACCACCATCACCATGTCCATTACCATTACCATTAACATTACCACCACCATCACACCACCACCACTAACATTACCACCATCACACCACCACCACCACCACCACCATCATCATCACCACCACCATACCACCACCATCACCATTTCCATCAACACCACTAACATTACCACCACCATCACACCACCACCACTAACATTACCACCATCACACCACCACCATCACCACCATCATCACCAATACCACCACCGCTACCACCATCACACCACCACCACCACCACCATCACCATCACCATCACCACCACCAATATCACTACTACCACCATCACCACCACTATCACCAACAATACCACCATTACCACCACCACCATCAATATCACCACCACCATACCACCACCATCACCATTTCCATCAACACCACTAGCATTACCACCACCATCACACCACCACCACCACCATCACCATCACCATCACCACCATCAATATCACCACCACCACCACCACCAATACCACCACCACCATCAGTATCACCACCACCATCACCATCACCACCACATCACCATCTCCATTACCATTACCATTAACACTACCACCACCATCACACCACCACCACTAACATTACCACCATCACACCACCACCACCACCACCACCACCACCACCATAATCACCAATATCACCACCACTACCACCATCATCACCATTACCACCACCATCGCTACTATTCAGTACTAGGTTTCCCATCCACACGTCTTTTTTTTTTTTTTTTAAAGCAAAACCAGGGGCTGAGGATTTAGCTCAGTTGGTAGAGTACTTGCCTTTGAAGCACAAGGCCCTGGGTTCAATCCCCAGTACCACAATAAAACAAAAAAAAACAAAAAACAATCAAGTACTATATGTAATATTGTTTTTAATACTTTATTTAAACAAGTTTTAAATAACCCCACTCTTAAAACATAGCTTCCTCCTAAGCAACAGTATCCTTGAGATCACAGATTTGATGGTTTTGGTTATATTTTTAAAGGTTCATCATCATATATACATGCCTATGGAAGTAACTCTTCACCCTGTAGCACTAAATGGTCTTGTACTGACAGATAGGTCCCACACCTTGCTTCTAGGGCCACCACTGCCACCAAGTTCTTGCTCTGTGGGTTGTTGGCTGTGACAATACTTTCTAAGGAGCAGTTCACTGGTGGGGTTGATAACCTGTGGTCTCCCCCACACCACCGCATTCCAGTCTCCTGGAGTTGTCATTCTGCAGAGATTCTAGCAGCTCATCCCAGGTTTGTAGAAGGAACTGTTTATAATAAGCTTTCTCTAACCCAGCTGCTCTCTTGGGATTTGTGGGACTGTCATTCAGGTA
The DNA here is from genome assembly GCF_902686455.1 of Sciurus vulgaris. NCBI lineage: Eukaryota > Metazoa > Chordata > Mammalia > Rodentia > Sciuridae > Sciurus > Sciurus vulgaris. The sequence continues at coordinate 78,294,379 of NC_136470.1, read as the reverse complement.
TGTTCCTTTCTCACCCATTTCTTCTCCTCAGTCTGGGATGGTCCCCTAATCCTTTCTCCCCATTCAGCTTCGCCTTGCCTCTTATCCTGACTCTGTTGAGGATATCACTCAGGAGAGGGCATGCCTAAACCCAGGCCCTCCAGCTAGCCTCCAGGCCAGTTGGTCAGCCTGCTCCAGGCTTCCAGAAGCAGAAACTCCCAGGGGTTTTGTCTCTACTGCCTGTGGACTCGCCTCTTGCTTGCCTGCTCATTTCACTCCTGGGTCCAGAAACATCTTTTCTCTAAACCTGACCAGCAGGGACAGTTGCTCAGATGACTTATTAGGTGTTCCCTCTAATCCAAGTCTCTTCTTTCCTCATGTAGACCAAAGGGTAAATCTCCAAAGAGGCCTTGAGGGGTCTTCAGCTAGTGGGGAAGCCTGAGAGCTGGGAGGCTGTGCCAGGGGTCAAGGAGAAGATGGAAGTCAATTGCGCGACTAATGCCTTGGATGCGTTGCATTTTTCTGACCCCATCCTGCCTGACAACACCCAGGGCTTCACAAATGTGCGTTCAGAAAGTCCCACCCTGGGGGGCTGGGGATGTAGCTCAGTGGTACAGCCTGCCCAGCATGCATGTCACTGTGTTTGATCCCCAGCACCACACACACACACAAGTCCCACCCTATTTGTGTAATAAGGTCCTTGAAATTGGCTGGCCCCTAACTGAAACAGGAAAAAACAGAGGGAGCTGGGTACAAACTTTCAAAAACCGATGACAACATGATTCCCTCCATCAGGTGGGAAAAAGGAAAAATGCATATAAAGCAAGCCCAGAACCTCTTCCTGCAGAGTAGAAATGGACTGGTTTTCATTGAATGATACGACTTTACTTTTTTAGTCTCTCTGTGCACTTTGGGAACCAACATATAGGAAACAGTCTAAATTGTGTCTTCTCAAAACAGTCAGAGGCTTTGAAGGTTGGGGGTTCAGAGTGAATTCTTTGCTCCAGTCAGGTAATCCCTGGGCCCTCCTCAACTCCAGGTCCTGTGAGCTAAGCCTGAGGGCCACTTCCATTTGATACCCTTGACACTCTCTCCCTTCCCTCCTGATCCATGCCCAATCCTGCCCCTCAGACTCTCACCCCACAGCTCCCACTTCTGGAAGGAATTGAATTTTATAAAGCAAGCTCACCTTGCTGTCTGCCCAGCTGGCCTCCCCTTGGTGCAACCTGTGTTCACTAATGCACTTACAGGATCTTCACTCCTTCCCTGTCAAGTTGGCCTGGCTTTGGTTCGATAGGAAAAGGCAGGGCAGGGGTAGAGCTTAGAGGACTCTTAAACCCACTCTGCCCTCTACACGTATTTAACTGATCAGAACCGTTAATTTTACTTTTTACAGTATATATTTCATTGTACTGGAAATTATCATCTCTTATAAATGACTTTCATAAGTAGTTGTGCTAGCTTATGGAATTCTGGAGACAAAGAATCCAAAACAGTGATATGTACACTTCACAAAAAATTAGACAAATTAAAGACGTTTGTGAACAATAACCCTCATTATGACAGCCTTACACAGTGGAATAGTTAGAAGGCGATACAGGGTTATTCACAACAGCGATGATAAAACAATCACACTATAGTTACTATAATCAAAACACTACCTATCTGCTGGTCCCAGGATAGAGAGTGAAGATTCAGAATTAAAAAGCCGTGGTTTCTGTGCTCAAGGGATCCTGGCCCAAGTCACTTTGGCTCAAGCAAATATTGTAAGGGCTCTTCAAATCCATTCTCCACCTGCCCTGATAGGCGTCAGCAGCCATCAGATGGGCTCGGATATGACTCGGGGCCAGGCACTCTTGCCTCTTGTTCTCACACCTTGTGTGCTCAGACCCTGAGTGTATGGTGTGTGCCTCCACATCCTTTCACATTTCATCTGCGTCAGTATTGGGTTTTGCTACTCAGTCAAATTCTTGAAGATGAGAAAGAAATGTGTTTATTCATTGAAATTGCTTTGTGGAAGGATCTGCTCAGCTGAACACCTGGATTGTATTTTGATAATGATGATGTTGATGTTGAAAACGCTTGATAATTCAATAACTACGTAATGTGTCCTATTTTTAAAAGGCAACTTGGCTGGAGCCCAACTAACTAAACAGAAGAAGGTTCTTTTAAGACAGTGGTAAAAGACAAGGATTTGCAAACCCACCAGATGAGAGAACAGCACTCTGCTTGGCAGTTGTGTCTGCATTTGGCACTGTCCAGCTCACCTCCAGAATGACACAACGTCCATCTGTTTCTGTCTGTCATGGCCCTGGGCCCATCACTCCCTAAATACTACCCTTCCTGCCTCCTAGGCAGGTCTGAGCCTCTTCAGTGAGTGGGTGGGGCTGATATTTAGGTGGTGTTCAGGGTAAGGACAACTCCATTCCACCTGCTTCCATGTGCCCTCCCTCATCTCTGGAAGCTCCCAGGGGGAGGCTGGTGGGCCTCCCTATTGGAGGAAATGGACAGCAGTTACTTGCATATTTAGTGATGGAAATCCCTAGATGTAATTTTTATCATAGGCCTTCTGGTAGCTCCACAGCTGTCCCTGAAACTTTCCAGGTCATGTCCCTGTCTCTGGCCTAAGATATATCCGTGAACAAGTTGAACACTGCAGTGAGAGGTATTTTGGCAGCCTCTGCAATTCCATGTACCTTCCATGTGCTATCCTTGGCCAGAGAGCTAGAAATATCAGCCCATGGGTGCTGGGACTGGCTGGAACCACCTTCCCTATAGATATTGTACATGTAAGGGAAGGACCTTGAAAATCAAATTCTACAATATAGAAGAGGGCTAGGGATATAGCTCAGTTGGTAGAGTGCTTGCCTCCCATGCACAAGGTCCTAGGTTTGATCCCCAGTGCCATTAAAAAAAAAAAAAAAAAAAAAAGCTTTAAATTAAAAAAAAATGGAAAAAAAAAACAATGGAGAAAAGAAATAAAATAAAAAGAAGGAAAGAGAAAGAAAGAAAGAAATGTGAACAAGACTTATGGATAAAATTAGAATTGATGAAATGACAATGGTCCCCAAGGGGTTTGTTAAGCCCCTGGTCCTCACAGGACTGAAGACCTTCTGTTGGATTGTGAAGACATCTTGGATATGTCTAATATTCTCATTATCTTTTTTGTCCACTGGGTTTCATCTTGATAAACTGAGTAGCTGGTATGGAGGTGTGTGTGACAGAGAAAGATACAAAGATGTGGACATGAAAGGGAATTTCAGGTCCAAGGACCTGAAAGAAAGGGTGGGCTGGGGAGGTATCTCAGTGGTAAAGCTCTTGTTTAGCATTCATAGTCCCAGGGTTCAATTCCTAGAACAAGTCACGAAATGGGAGTCGGAGGAGGTTGGAATTTTTCATTGCTCAGAAAAAACATGAGTTTCCTATTACTTGAGCCACCCAATGCAGAGCCCTTAGGAGTCCTGTGGAACTGCTTTATCTTGTCTTATGCAGACAGATGTATGTTTCCTATTCTAATACCTAGCAAAGGAAGGAAAGGCCATGGGGCTGGTGGGCCTGCAGATAGTCTGGACCGACAATCAGAGGAGCTTGAATTTCATGCTAGCTCAGATGCCAACAGCAATAATCTGTCTTTCATCTAATTCTTCTTGGATTCCTGGACTTGCTGGGAAAGAAGCTAACAGTTTCAGGCTGATTTGCTGGCTGAAGTGGCTGAGGGAATGGAAATTTGGAACAAGAACCAAACCACAGATATCTTTTGGCCACAACAAACCACAGTGCAGAAGACTACTCTCAAAGCAATTCAAGTCATCATTTATTACTGACTCTTCTCTGCCGGTCACCTGCTGACTGTGGCCTACCATGTCACCAAACTGGTGGGAACAGATGGTCTAATCTGATGAGTGCATCACAGAACAGAGTAGCAGTGAACTGAGAGAGTCATAGCAGGTCAGGACTGGAACTTCTTTCTTCTACAGACAGGGAAACTGAGGCACAGGAAGAAGCATATTATAGTTATTAGTTCCCACTTCTGCTTCTCCAATTAGATTACAGAGGGGCAAGGCTTAGCAGAGGGCTTGGTCTTGGAAGATGCCTGAGAGATGTTTGTGGGAGGGGAAAGGAAGGAATGGAGGGAGAGGGGACTTACCAAAGTTATACTATGGCCATGCAGGATAGGCCTCCCCCAATAGGCCTCGCTCTGGAGGCATGCAGGCCACTGTCCCTCTTAGTGTTCCAGTTCTAGTCAGTGCTCTGAGCAAGCAGTTGGCCGGCCTGTTGTCCAGAAAGTATCACCGATACTGTCAGACTCCCAAGGCATCTGCTCTTCCAAGCAGGGTGCATGGAGAAGCCCCTGATCTGTCATGTGAGCTGCATCAGAGGAGACAACCAGGACTTTTGGTCCACCTCCTCTGCTGAGGGGCTAAGCCTAGGGTATCCACTCAGGCTAGGGTTTGGGGCCAAGGAGAGTCAGGGTGATGACCTGTAGGATTCAGGCAGAATGGAGCCTAACAGACAATCCCAGCAAGGCTTCCATGCAAAGGATGGAAGAATTTTGGAAAAGTTAATGAGGCAGGACCTGGGAAACAGATCCAGAGAGCAGAGGGGACTTGCTCAAGTTCATGCACTGTCAGAAGCAAAGACAGATTAGCAGCAGGGCTTGGAATCGTCATGGGGGAGCAGTGGGCCTGAACAGAGAGGAAGAGAAGGAGCCTGTGCAAGTCCCCAGGGCAGCACAGTAATGCACCTGCAGACTGTTTATAGGTGAGGCAGCCTCAGCCAAAGCATGTTGGACAGGAAAGGGGTGTGGGAAACTGTTAAGGAAGCTGAGTCCTCTGGACCATTCTTTGTTGTCTCAGACCCAGCTCCACTCTCTGAGAATCTACTTCCTCTCTGTCCTTTGCTTTAGGCATAGGAGGGGCTCAGAGCTAGACTTGACTCTCTTCTAAGCAGCTTCCAGCATCAAGGCCCTGTCAGTGATGTGACCTTCTGCCACATGCAGACATTTACTGGGTATCTCTCATGTCCCAGGACTGGTGCTAAACTCAGTGCTTGGTCTGTGACCCCAGGAGTCTTATGATCTTGTTGGGAAGCTGAGCACATTTGAGATACCCAGCATGGAGCACTCCAAGGCAGGGATGATCCCAGGCACACCCTATGGGTGACCAGAAGCAGAGTCTCAGCTTCAGAGCTGGTCTCTTAGAAGAGGTAAGGCTGAATCTGGAACCTGAGCATTACATGTTGGGACGAGGGGTTTGAGTAGTCACTGTGGCAAGAATTCATAGGATTTCTTGCAAAGGCAGAGGGAAGGAAATGTGTTGGGATAGGCTTAGAACCGTGGGATGAAGCCAGTGTTGTTCAAGAATTTTTTCAGCCGGGTATGGTAGCTCACATGTGTAATTTCGGTGACTCAGGAGGCTAAGGCAGGAGGATCACAAGTATGAGGCCATCCTGGGCAGCTTACTGAGACCTTGTCTCAAAATGAAAAATAAAAAATGCTGGGAATATAGTTTAGTGATAGAGTGACTTGGGTTCAATCCTTAGTACCAAAAAAAAAAAAAAAAAAAAAAAAAAGTTTAGCAGAGTGTTTCACCAAAGAAATCTTTATTCAGAATGTGTCAAGCTGCTCAAAGAAGACCACTATATCCTCTCTACTCCCTCTTACCCCAGAGTTAGCCTCACTCTTATTGAACCAGCAGGGAGACTGATGCACAGAAAGCAAAAGGGATAAGCTCAAGCTCATTTGCTATCAGGAGCAGAGACAGATAAGAGTTGAGATTTGTCTCCTTTCCCCAGTTCAGAGTTGTTTTGTTGTTGTTGTTGTTGTTTTTCTTTTCTTTTTTTTTTTTTTTTTTTACTAGATCTTGCAGAATGGAGCCAGATTGGGGTTACTTGGGGAGCTATGGAATGTGTTTAGGCAGAGACATTCTTTCTGGCTTTCCAGTCTGACAGCCCAGCTAAAATTGTAATCTCTCTATGTTGTAATCCTTTATTGAGAAGACTGAGAAGACTAGCATATTGGATGACCTGAGAAGTATCTCCAGTGATGCAGGGTCAAAGAAACTGGTGGAGTTGGTAGTTTGTGCCCAGGAGGGACAGATACTCTTGGTGAAGTTTTGATAAATAGATGAACATCAATGAATAAGTTATATGGAAGAACCAATGCTTCCTTAAATTGCAACGGGAATTCTGCCATTCATTCACAGGCCTAATGAAGTCACTTTAATTAGCAACTCCCAAATAACTAGAAAAGCCCCATCTTCAACTTACAAATAATGCTGAAGAACTGATCAACAGCTGGGCATGGTGGCCCATACCTGTAATCCCAGCAGCTGGGAGGTTGAGGCAGGGGGATCGAGAGTTCAAAGCCAGCCTCAGCAAAAGTGGGATGCTAAGCAACTCAGTGAGACCTGTCTCTAAATAAAATACAAAATAGGGCTGGGGATGTGGCTCAGTGATTGAGTGCCTCTGAATTCAATCCCTGGTATCCTCTGCCACCGCCACCCGCCACGTACATACACAAAAAAACTCAAAAAACAATCTTTGGAAGTTAGAGAAGACCTTCTGCCTGTCTTCCCTGCGGTTTGCCAAGCCTCTTTCCACCAGGTCTCTGCCTGGTCTCATGACAAGTTAGTGTCCATGACCTTGTGGCCCAGAAGGCTAACTGGAACTTGGGGTGAGGTGAAACGTCTAAAATGGATAGCATATACATTTATCCTTTTTGTCATCGTTGTTTATTCTTTTATACATCCTAGACTTCACAGAAAAAAGTCACTTCCTGGTTGCAGAGTCAAATCAATCCTCTTCCCCCACACACAGTCACCCAGCAGATAAACAAGCAAGCTGCTCCTAAGCTCAGATCCCCAGCAACGCCCCTATATTGTACTTAAGCAGCACTTTGCAGTGTGTGAACAATTTTCAGATACATTCTCTTATTTATTCTTCACAAAAATACTGTGAGACCAGCCAAACTGGCATTGTCAGAGAGGCAAGATTTGCCCTGATGATGTTGCTGGTTAGCATTTATTCAATCAATATTTATTTATATGTATTTATGAATGATATTTGTTATTACATTGTAAAGCCAGATCTGCTGACTTGCTTTCCAGGACAATCTCAGCCCCCACCAGACTTTTTCTCCTAAGGATATAAATAAAAATGGATTTCCCACTAGGAGCAGGTCAAATGACTTAATACAGCCTGAGACAATTCACAGCCACCTGGTAAATCTTATGTGAGTCATTTGAATAATAAACCAGAGGAATTCTCAAGCCCGTAGCAGAAAGAAATAGAATCACACAGTGGAGAGAACTCATTTATTGAGATCAGTGGCTTTTAAACATTTTTAGAAGCACAAAAACCATTCTTAAAATCAAATTTGGGCTGGGGATGTAGATTAGTGGTAGAGTGCTTGCCTGGTGTGTGTGAGGCCCTGGCTTCAATCCCCAGTACTGTAACAAAACAAAACTGTGTGTGTGTGTGTGTGTGTGTGTGTGGCAACTTAGCTTGAACAACTTAGCTTGAACTTGAGGCCTCACTAAGACAGTATCTGCCTTACCTCATTTTCTGTTGCTGTAAGTGAATACCACAAACTGAATAATCTATAAAAGAAATTTATTTCCTACTATTCTGAAGACTGGGAAGTCCAGTGTCACAGGGCCACATCTGGTAAGAGCTTTCTTATTATGGGGACTACCACAGAGTCCTGAGATGGCACAGGGTATCACATGGCCAGAGTGTCCTAGCTCAGGTCTCTCCTCTTCTTGTAAAGCCACAGGCCCACTGATCCCACCCTTGTGACCTCATTTTACCTTAATTACCTCTCCAAAGTTCCACCTTCAAATATCATAGTCAGGTGTTATGGTTTAGATACAAGATGTCCCTCAAAACCTCACATGTGAGACAAAGCAGGAAGGTTTGGAGGAGAAATGATGGGGTTGGAGCATTAACCTAATCAGATAATTAATCCCTAATGTGGAATTAACTGAGTGGTAACTGAAGTGGTAGGGTGTAACTGGAGGAGATTGGAATTGGGGTGTGGCTTTGGGGTATTTTTTTTTTTTTTTGTATCTGGAAAGTGGAGACTGCTCTGATCTGCTTTCTGATCACCATGATGTGAGCTACTTCCCTCTACCACCCTCCCCCACCATGATGTTCAGCCTCACCCTGAGCCCTGAGGGATGGAGCTGGCCTTCTATGGACTAAGATTTCTGAAACCATGAGAAATTTTTCCTCCTCTACAATTGTTCTGGTCAGGTCTTTTAGTCACAGCAGTGAAAAATACCTGACTAAAACATCAGGTTATTTATACCCTCGTACTCACAGAGGGGATTAAATTTCACATGAGTTTTGGTGGGGCCGTTCAAACTATAGCAGCATCTTTGAGAAACCCCATATTTGTAGATGAGGAAACAGGCCCAGAGGCCCAGGGAGAGGCTGCTGGGGAATTGGTGCCTAAGATGGGACTAGAACCCCAACTAGTGTTATTCCCATTGAAGGGTTCTCAGGATGAATGAGCTAATCTTCCCAAGTCACTTTTTGGCCAGACCTCCACTGTTCCACTTGTTTCTACACACACCCTATCCTTTCTTTCCCCTTTGTTCTAGCTAGTCCTTCTTCTTGGAATGCATTTCCACCTGCAAAATTTATATTATTTTCTTCCTGACCACCCCCATGAAACTGGAATTAAAGGTCATAGCTGGTGACAGTGTCACTTCTGAGACCCTCCAGAACCTTTGGCCACACTCAGGATGTTTTGCTTTGTCTAGAGCCATCTGAGGCTTAATCCCACCCGAGACTCCTTCTTGAGAACAGGGCCTGCCTCATCACAGAATCTAACGCAGGGTCTTTCAGCTTTAAACTGCCTTGAAACTATGGCCTCATAGTGTTACTCTCAAGTAGAGTCTTCTCTGCTTTGCTTATTTGTTTACTTATTTTTAAGGGGATTGATGTGTAGAATCAGTCTTATTTCTGAGTATCCAAGTCCTGGTTGAATTCTTTTAAAGTTTTTTTGTTTTGTTTTTTTTGTACTGGGAATAGAACCCAGGGCACTCAACCACTGAGCTACTCTCAAGTCCTTTTTAAAAATATTTTATTTGGGGACAGGGTCTTGCTAAGTTGCTTAAGGCCTCATTAAATTGCTGAGGCTGACTTTGCACTTATGATCCTCCTGCCTCAGCCTCCTGAGCTGCTGGGATTACAGGTATGTGCCACCATGCCAGGCTTAAAACCGTTTGATAACAATTACAGAAGACTATCATTTTGGACTAAGCCTCTCCTAGAGGCTTCAGAGAGAGCATGGCCCTGCCAACATCCTGATTTTATGGGGAGGGGTGGAAGGAAGTAGGTCACTGGGGGCATGCCCTGGAAGACTTTATCTCATCTCTGGCCCTCTCCCCTCCCCTCCCCCTTGTTCTTTCTCCTCTCCTCTCTCTCTTTCTGGGCTGCCATGAGCCATGAACTGAGCAGCCTTCCTTCTACCATGATGCTTCTGCTCCTTTAGGTTGTTTATGTCAGGCACTTTTGTCACAGTGATGGACCGTTAACTAATACTTGCAATCTACCCTCTTAGAGCTTTCCTTTTGATAAGAGAGACATGACAATAAACACAAATGAGTAAATAGAAAAATGGTAGATTCTGTTGCGTGTACTGAAGAAAATAAGTGGGTCAGGTGACATTTTAGCTCTTACCTGACGAAGGGAAGCTCATTGTGGAGAGGCAGACAGGAGGTAGATCTGCAGGGCTTTGAGATGATATTGGAAAAATGGATTGTCATGGAGCCAAAGCAGTCATGGACTGCCCTACCTGGGCTGTTCAAATGGGAGCTAGTGACTTAGAAGAGAATGGTGGCAACAGAGGAGTAAAATGGACAGATTCAAGATGCCGTGTGATGGTAGAAGCAAAGGTGCTGTGGGTTGGCTGTGGAGCTTTGAGAAAGGGAGGAATCAATGTTAAACCTAGATTTTTGGCTTCAGCTGAAAGCATTTATTTTTTTAGTAGATCATGAAGCCATTTATTGAACTGGGGAAGATTAGTGGAAGTGCCTGTTAGGGCTGAGAAGCAGGAATCAAGAGTTCTATTAGTTTTGCAATAGCAGACATCTTGAAATGCCAAGGAAGCCATTAATTATGTGAGTCCAGTGGCAAGACAGCCTCCAAATCTAATGTCTTTCACCCTGACTTGTGATACGATCAGACCAAAAACCAAGGCCTACCGTGAAATTGGAAAATGTCTTTCTTCCTTTTAGAAGACTTCTCTTTCTCCAGGGTTCTACTGGCCATGTGCCCACTGGGAGCCCCTGAATAACTGCTAATATTGAGAGACTTGCCGAGCAGCATTGATGTTTTCAACCTCCTTCACAAAGTACATTGTGTTACAAAAGCATCCCGTGATATCTTCAGAATGTGTCCAGTTTCAATGGAGCAGGCTCTCTTGGGGCTTCCAGGATAAGCTGAGGTGGAAGGGTTGAGGGAGGATGTCGGTGACCCTGGACAGCATTCCCAGGACTCCAGGATGCCAGCTGCTTGGCCAATTAAAGGAGAAAGCTTTTGTTTTGCATAGTCTGACTTTCCCTAGGAAGATCTTGGAAAAAAGAGCCTGCGCTGGACAAGTGAGCCTCAGCCCACATTGCTGACTCAGAAATAGCAGCTGCGTGCCCTGGGAGCTGGCAGTTGTTGGCACAATCAAAGATCAATTAAAACATGCCATTCTGGTTTGCTCTTCCTACATGGCTGCTCCAGGGCACTTCCTCTCACTTTCAGCTTCCCCCAAAGAGTTTTTTTGCTGCCTAATTAACTTGGAGCTGAGTGACCTAGAAGGATGCGTGCTGCACAGGAGGGAGGGGCATTGCACCAGGGACTCAAGAGTCAGGACTTGTTCTGGTTCTACCGAAACTGTTCCTGAGACTGCCAGCAAGTCATTTAACTCCCTGTGCCTCAGGTCCCTCAACTGTGGAACAGCTAGTGATTTGTCTACCTTTTTGTCCAGGTGTTTGGGGGAGTCATTGAAAATAAAAGGAGAATACATAGGACCACACTGTATGCACTGTAAACTCCTCTCCAAATGTAATGGCTTCTGTGATATATTGATATAGCATGTAAAAATACATGTTTTTTTAACCCATCTTAAAGACAATCTTTTAAACAGTTTAAGAGAAAATCCTCTTTATTTGGGAGAAGAAATTGGCAATCCTGAACCCCTGAAGTATCCTGAGCTGATATTACTTCTCTTCTCTGGGGCCTCAAGGGAGCTATAACTGGGTGCCCTTGGAATGTCCACAGCAAAGGATGCTGGGAACCTCCAAGGGAAAGTTGTCAGACTGAGCAAATAAAAGTATAGGACATACGGTTAAATCTGAGTTTCAGATAAACAATAATTTGAGTATAAGTGTGTTTCAAATATTGCATGGGATATATTGATTGCATTGTTTATCATAGCTGTGCATCTTATATTTTATCCAGCAACTCTACAGGATGCCTGGGCAGCATCCAGCAGGCCTACAACATCACTTGGATCCCCAAGATGCCTCACTCTTGTCTCCAGGAGAGAGCTCTGCCTTTAGAGTGCAGGTATCCTTGCTCTTCAAGTCCTTTGGATTAAAGATATAATTTGTCTTCAATAATTCATCACATGTATTTGAGGGCTGCCTATGTACAAAAGTATGTTGTCCAAATGTGTAAGACAATATGTCTAGTCACCACGGACTTAAACCTCAGAGAAGGAAGCTCTTCTCTTGGCTGAAGGAGAGGAGACCAAACGCATCGGAGACACTGGGGGAAGGGTTAGGAGGGTGTTAGCCAGGGAGCAGGACCACAGAAAGAGCAAGGTTTGGTTTTGCATACCCAGTATGCCTCCCTCCTTGCAGATTGGACACTGGGGGCTGGGGACCAGGGACCCAGCCATAGCATGTCTTTTCCTCATGAAGTTATTTCTGCTTTGGATATAGGCTTTTCAGTGAGATGAAGGGAAGCAGTGAGAGAAGACTTCAGGTGATGCCTCACTGGGAACAGTGTGTTTGAGACTCCACCGCAACTTGTCCCTAGCAGCCCCAGAAGTGCACACGAAGGAGAAAGCAAATTAGCTGCTGACCTGGCCGTATTCCAGATGAGTAGACACTCAGCTGGGCCTGTGGTCTCCCTTTTATCTCTCTGTCTTAGTCCATTTTGTGCTGCTACCATAGAATACCACAGATTGGGTAACAATAAGTAAATATAAGTTGACTTGATTCATGGTTGTAGAAAGTGGAAAGTCCAAGATGGAGGGGCCACATCTGGTGAGAACCTTCTTGCTATGCATTGTAACATGGTGAAGGGCTTCTTGTGGGGATGGGGCGGGGGAGGCTGAATTCATTCTATTATCAGGAACTTAACACCTGCAATAACTAACTCACTCCTACCATAATGGCAGTAATCCACTCATGAGAGAGGGCAGGGCCCACAAGACCTCACACCACTCAACACCATTGCATTAGAATTAAGTTTCCAACAAGAACTTTGGGGATATATTCAAACCATAGTGCCTTCCTTCTTGCTTTTTATCATTATTGCCTGACCAACTACCACAAGCAGGGCCTTTCATCTGACTCACAGAAGGAAATAAAGCAGAGCCCCCCTGAAGCTAAGAAAGTTAAGAAGGGAACTGGATGGACAAGGAATCAAGTCCAACTGGGAGATCCAGGAAGACTTCCTGGAGGAACTAGGCCTTGGCTCTGAGTCTTGAGGGATGCATAGTATTTGAACATGTAGAGACAGAGAAGGAGGGCATACCCACACGGAGGAAAGAGAGTGTGGCAGAGGGGAGGCTGGGGAGCCCCGAACACATGGAGGAAGGAAGTGGTGGTCATGCTGACTTCAGGCCATCCCAAAGACCCAAGGGAAAGCCATGTTTGCATCATTTTGGGATGCTCAGGAAAACATCCTGGCCACTTGTTTACCTGTTTTCCCTTCTATTGAGCACATCTTTCTCTGTTGGAGGCTCATTTATAATGGAGGCAACCTCCTTCAGAGGGAGCAGGTGTTTCTCTGGGATGAAGCACCTTGGGAAGCAGAGTGTACAAGTGGAGGGGAAAGCCTGTCGCAGCACAGTCAGGTGGAGACAAGGGCAGAAGGGGGAGGAGGCTGGGGGCCAGAAGACAAGGCAGCGAAGCAAGAGAGAGCTTAAGCCCTCCCCACCCAGCACTCGCTCTCTTCTCCCTCCCTCTGCTCTCTTCCCTCTGCATATCTGGATTGAGATTACCCTCTGCTCTGGGTTCCTCAGAAAGCAGAGCTTGAGGCAAAGGCTCAAGTGTATCTGCTTCACTGGGGAGTGAGTTCAAGGGAGAGCCAACACAAGGGTGGGATCTCAAGCTGGCCACAGCTCGGTACACACAGTGGCTCCTTTCACGGACCCATCATCTGTGAGGACATGTGAGAACCACACCCTACACTCCTGCTCGGTCTGGAGGAGGAAGAGAAAAGCACCGGTCTCCACTTCTCCAGGTTGCAGAAGCACAGGGCTTTTTGCATGTCAGGGTCAACAGGGAAGCTGGTGGGGAACAGCGTGAGGTATTGTCATGTTGGGCCAGGGGGACGAGTGTTGGAGCCCATGTGGAGATGGTCACCACAGTGAAGGCTGGGGCTGAAGCAAGGGACCTTAGGAGAGGCCCACGAGGACCTGGAGATGCCCAAGAATGCAAGGACGGTCCATCTCAGCAGCTCTCCCCTTAGTTACTAGTTAGCTCTTAAGCAGGTGTCTGCCTGCTGGCAAACTACTGAGAGCAGGAGTCGCATACAAGGTACCAGTGGAGGGTGGAGGCAGAGTGGGCCTCAAGAAAGCTCACTCCCCTGCACAGACCAGACGGGCCTGGCTGGGATCCCCAAGGGCCTCAGAGAGCAAACATAATCCCAAACAAAGACAAGGCATTAAAGGGACTCCTGGGGACCCAGCATTATTAATGCCTATTCAAGCCAGGGAAATCAATAACTGTTTAGAATGGGCTTTAGGGAGGAGACTAGTTTAGATGAAGAAAAAGGAAAAACAAATAGTTGCCCTCGATGAGGTAAGGGGGCGCGAGGCAGGGCTCCCCCAGCTTGACAGTGCTTCTGTAACCTTTTGATTGACACTTGCAGAGAAGGAGGATCTGTGTATAGGTAGAAATTATGAACTAGATTGATGTCTTAATCTAATTTTCCCTTACCTATCCAAAGACCCCAAATTCCAAAAAAGAAGATTTATTATTTTTCTAAAACAGATTAGTACCTTCTTCCTCAAAGCACTAGGAAACAAAAAAGGCTTTTAAAGCTCTAGAGGTTAAATTTGAAATGCTAGTACTCTCAGTTTGGCAGGAAAAGTAAGAACAATGCTGATTCCATTTGAATGGTCTGGGGTTTATCTAATTCTCTTCTCCAGGACCGAAGCCCTACTGAATATAGACACTTTTTGCTTCCCCCAGGGGAATAGGGGTGGGCATTATTGGCCCAGTTTGGCAGCTAGGAAAGCAAAGCACAAAATGGGGGAAGGATCTGTCCAAAAGAACACGGTGACCGTGTGAAGTATGACAATTCCCACTGACTTCTTGATTATAGTGTTAGTATAGAAACTATGGTAGACCCTGGATTAAGCACCATCATATAAGACGGTGTTAAGGTGGGGGTTATGAGGACAAGGGGACACTGTAGGTTATGGAGGACCACTCCTTTAGGGTCTGAAAATTTCTTTGTGTTCACTTCCTATTTTAGTCAGCTTTTTCACTGCTATGACTAAAAGATTCAACCAGAACAATTTTAGGGGAGGAAAAGTGTATTTGGGAGCTCACGGTTTCAGAGGTCTCAATCCATAGACGGCAGGCTCCGTTTCCTCAGAGCTTGAGGTGAGGCACAACAACATTGTGGAGGGAAGGGGTTCGCATGATGATCAGAAGCAAGGAGAGACTCTATGCTCCAGATACAAAATATATACTCCATAGTCACACCCCTAATGAACCACTTCCTCCAGCCACACCCACTGCCCCATCCACCACCCAGTTAATCCCATCAGGGATGGATTCACTGATTAGGTTAAGGCTCTCACAACCCAATCACTTCTCTTCCAAACCTTCTTGCATTGTCTCACATGAGATATGGGGGACAGGGGCGGAATGTTATGGTTTGGATATGAGGTGTCCCCCAAAACTCATGTGTGAGACCATGCAAGAATGTTCAGAGAAGAAATAATTGGGTTATTGGAGCCTTAACCCAATCAATGAATTAATCTCCTGACAGGATTCACTGATTGGTAACTGAAGGCTGGCAGGGTGTGGTGAGAGGAGGTGGGACATTGGGGGCATGGCTTTGGGTTATATATTTTATCTCTGGGGAGTAGAGTCTCTCTGCTTCCTGATCATCACATGAGCTGGTTCCCTCCACTACATTCTTCCACCTTGATGTCCTGCCTCACCTTAAGCCCCAAGGAATGGAGCCAGCCTTTTCCGAACTAAGACCTCTGAAACCATGAGCCCGCAAATAAACTTTTCCTCCTCTACAATTGTACCGTTGGGTCTTTTAGTCACAGTCGTGAAAATCTCACTAAAACACTTCCTTTCTTCTCTCACCCTGCAGGACTGAAGCTGAGCACTCATGTGTGGCCAGCCATCTCCTGATCCAGCGAGTGCTCCCTTGGGGCCTCCCAGTACCTTTATGCAGAATTAGGGTGTTGGCACTCTCCCCAGTAACGTGGTGAGGCTTGTGCCATGACCTAAGAATACTTGAGTTCAATTCCCCTTTGTCAAGAGCCTCCTATGTGCTAAGTCCTGAGCAGGGTGCTAAGTAGTCACGTGAGGCTACACTTGGGAGAGGCAGGAGAGAGGACCATGTGGTGCTGACTTGGGTGACTGTGGCCTCTGGTGACTGAGGCAGGTGTGCATGGGGAGTTGCAGGGCCTGTGGCTCTGGATTACTGGAGGCCTGGGTACAGGGCCAGGCAGCGCTGTGCCTGGCTTTGATCCAAACCCAGTTCTGTCACTTGGAATTGTTGATTTGGGGAAAGCAAGTTAAACCTGGCTGAACTTCGGGCTTCTTGCCTATAAAATGATGGTAAAGATCTCTCCCTGGGCTGGGGAGGAGGCAGGGGTGTGGTGGAGTTGTATAATATGTGTAAATGCCTGGCACTCAGGAGGCACTCAATAATTCTGGTCATCGACGTGGTTGTTTTTAGTTTTGAGTGTCTCTGGGTGATCCTATTGCATCACACTGGAAGCTGGGCTGTCCTTGGTTCCCTGTGTCACTCCTGTTTAGGCTTGTAGCTGTCAGGGAGGTCCACAGGTGGAAAATTACAGGCATTCTGGAGTGTACCTCCAAGCCTGCCCAGCTACAGTTCCCACAGGGAAATCAGGCAGCCCAGGGCCCCCATGTCCAGGGCGGGGTAGGATGGTATTCGGACACACTTGATTTTCTTTGGGAATTTCTCTGAAAGGGCAGAGCCTATTGCTAAGGAGACAGAGTTTTCCATCTTTGTCTTTGCCATCAGTTGCTGTCTGTCTGTTGGACCTGGGGCTGGGGGAAGGGGATCTGATCTCCAGAAATTCTGGGTCTTCTCCATGACTTCCTAATTGGGTAGGAGGAATTCCTTTAGCGGGTTGGAAATCATCAGGGGGAGGAAAATCAACATGGTTCCTGGAAGAGCTGCCCACTCCCTTTCCCCTGCCCTATTGCTTCCTACTGCTTCAGCAGCTGCTGCTCAGATGCCAGCATAGCTGACCTTGACATTGACAAACCCCATCTTCTCCCCTCCAGTCCATTCCCCTGGGGCTGCTTGAATTGGAAGGTACTGCATCATGCCATTTGTGTCCATTAGTTTTGGGCAAAACGCATATCACAGATGCGTGTGATTTGTGACAGTGCACTGCCTTGCACTGGCATTTCAGATGATACCTGTAGATGACTTGCTTTCTCAAAGTTGCATAAATACCAAGTGTCTTCCTCTTACAAATATTCTGTCTCCCTCCAGAATCTTATGTTGAAGCCCATGACTGTATTTGGAGATAGGGCTTTTACAGAGATGATTAAGTTAAAATAAGGGTATTAGATCTGGCTGTGATCCAATTTAACTGGTGTCCTTATAAAGAGAGAAAATATGGACACACATCAAGACTCCAGCAGTGCCTGCACATGTGTCCTTGCATGTGAGGACACAGCAAAAAGAAGGTTGTTGAAAGTCAGGGAGAGGGGCCTCAGAGGAAGCCAGCCCAGCTGACGGCTTGATCTCAGACTCCCAGCCTCCAAGACTGTGAAAGAATAAATTTCTGTTGTTAAAGCCACCCAGTCTGGTTCTTTGTTATGACATCCCTAGCGAACCAACACCCTTTCCAACGATGTACTGTTAAGTTTTTGTTTTTGTTTTTTAAATAATGTTCTCTTTTTCTTGAGTTTGAGGGATATAGTCAAAGGAAGATTGTTTTTATTGGTGGGAAGGATTTATCAGAAACTACATCATGAAGCTCTTTGGAAATTTAGGGAACGATAAAATGGCAGCCTGTGCTCACCAGTGTGGGCACGTTTGCACTGCAGATCCTAAACTGTAGAGATAATGGGAGAAGATGGATCTCTCGGCACAGACACAAAAGGTCTAGAGTTTGTAAGATTCATCCTCCCAAGTAATGCCAAGAAAAATGAGTGATTTTGATAGCAAGTTGTTCATCTTTAAAATTGACTTATAAGCATCGTTAGAGAACTCGATATTTGTCTCACTGATGACTTTTTTTTTTTAATTCAATAAGAAATGTGTTTCTGCCAACTGTAATTCTAGTTAACCTATTAGAGTGCTCTGGGCCTCACTTTTTCCTTTAGTTGTTGATAATTTGATAAACCTTGATTGCATCTGTAGTTCTTTCTTGGGCTAGAAGATTCTAGAATTTCTGATAATAACTTTCTTTTGAATAGCGCTTTCAAAGAAGACCCATAACCACCCTGTGAGAGAATACATGTGTCATTACTAATAACTGACATTTGTGCTTTTCCTTTTTACAAAGCACATTTGCACACACTGTCTCGCTTACTTGCCAGGAAAGGTAAATGCAGAGAAATTAAGTGAATTGGTCAGAGATGTGCAGCGATTTTTAATGCAGAACTGGGACTAGAACTCAAGCCAGGGCTTTTTCCATGACATCATCTTTTTCTTCACAACAGATTAAGCGTTCTCTTTATAGAGTTTTTGTTATTCCACAGTTACTGGGGTGGTCAGGGACTGGGTGAAAGACAAAATGAATCTTTAAGACAAAATTTTTTTTAATTTAATAAATAGTTTACCTTTCATTATTAGTTTTTTAAAATTTTTTTTAATTGTAGACAGACACAATACTTTTATTTTATTTATTTATTTTTATGTGGTGCTGAGAATCGAACCCAATGCCTCACACATGCTAGACAAGTGCTCCACCACTGAGCCACAACCCCAATATTAGTATTTAATCCTTGCATGGGTTTGGTAGAAAGCAAATTCATGATAGATAGTTACTGCTGACTTCTAAGGAGGGTCTCTTATCTTTATTGTCATTTAGGAGGAGATAAGGTCTTTTTGAGATTTATTTTGAGATAAGGTCTTGCCAAGTTGCTGAGGCTGGTCTCATACTTATGATCCTCCTGCTTCAGCCTGCCGAGTTGCTGGGATTGCAGGAGTGAGCCTCTGGGCCTGGCTGGAGTCATCTTTAATCAGAGCTGCCCTCAAGAGCCTGAGCCCTCAGACGGAGGTCTAGAGAAGGCTTTGAAGTTCCCAAGTCTTAAGGTAAATCATCTGGATGGGTGCATGTTTGTACAAACACACACACACACACACTCATGCACATACCAAAAACACACAAACACACACACACACAGAAATACACACAAACACGCAAACTGCATAAAAATGCACACACACAACATACATAACAACACACAATTAAACACATACAGATGTATACACTCACATATGTGTACAACCCCCAACAAACCCACACATGCACACACGTAATAATGTGCATGCACACATGATACATGCACACAATGAGAGACATATGTACACATACACACAAGAATACAACCAAACACACACACAGGGGTGCATACACAAAAACACACAGGCACACATGCACGCACAAACACAAACACACATGAACTCCATGCCAACACACAACACAACCAGACACACCCATGTGCATGCACTAACACACTAACAAACACGCAGGCACACAAGCACACAAAAACACACAAATACACGAACAAACACAAGCACACAGAAACACACAATAACACAAAACCTGGGTGCACACACATGCATAAGCACACACAAACACACACTTGCACCAACATGTGCAAGTGCACACAAACACACACACAGCAGCACACACAACCATACATAAAAACACTCATGTACATGCACACATGCATACACAGTCACAAACATGCACAGAAACATACACATGCAAACACAAACACACACAAGCACACATACGACCAAACGTGTTACATGCACATGCATACACATCCACATACCTCCACACACACAATAACCTATGCACACAGAGAGAAACATGGGCACATGCACACACCCAAACAATACAAGCACATAAACACAAATGCATACACACATGCAAACACAGAGGCAAAAACAGACACAACCATACACACCCGTGAACACAACACAAACACACACAAAGGCACACACTCAGACACACAAACACACAGTGTAGATGCACACACAAACACACAAACATGCACCCCTATAAATTACATACACATGCACAAACACATGCACATGAATATGTGTACACACACAAACACCAACTGGGTGCCTACACAGGCACACACAAACACACGGGCACAAATACACAAACACCCTTGCAAGCATCCACAAAAATGCAAACACAAATGCACACACAGATGCACACAAATGCACCCACAAATAGGCACACAAGCACACAAACATGCACACATATACACACAAACTCAGGTGCACATGCACACAGGTGTGCCCCCTGACACAACCACACACAAAATAACTACATGAAAACTCCCTCATGAAGACAAACACACATGCTCACATGCATACACACACAAACACATAAACACATGAACATGCACACATGCACATGAACACACAAAAACAAACATAAAAACACTAGAGACACAAGAACTTACACATGCACAAAAGCACACATGCCCACAACTGGAACACAAAAACGTGCTCATGCACATGTACACACACTCTACCAAATACACAAAAACATGCACACACATGCGCAAACACACACACCATACACATTCAAAAACACAGAACATCCACACACTAATACATGTGAACACACAAACACACAAAAACAAAAATGTGAACATGCCCCAAAATAAACACATGCCAGCAGCATACAAAAACACACATACACAGAAACACACACTCGTGCACACACATGCACACAAACATACACATACATGCAAATCTAAAAATACACACACCTGCACAAACTTGCATGCACACATGCACACAATAACACACACAGGTGTAGGCACATTCACACACAAACACACTCAAAAACACACACAAAAACTCATGCCCACAAATACATATGCACACACACAAATAGGCACATGTACTGGCACATAATACCTGCACAAACACACAAAGAGAAATGCAAACACACATGCATACAGACATGCACAAATGCATGCACACTAAACACAAGGTGCAAATATGCACACATCACACACACCAACACAAATACACACAAACACATATGAAAATATAAACATGCACACAAAACACACAATCAAAAATGCATACACAGGCACACACAAATACACACTTACATATGGACACCTATAAAATACACACCTGTGCACAAACATGCACAATCAAGCATGCACACAAATGAACCACAGAGAATCACAAGTGCACAGACATAAAAAACAAACACAAGTGTGAACACACACACAATAAACACTTGCAAACACACATGCACATGCATGCACACACAAATGCAGGTACACATCCATGTAAACACACATGCACACAAGACACACATGTACATCCACGCAAACACATATACACACACATGCACACACTCAAACATGGATACAACACAAACGCAAACACACAGAACCAAACATATGAACACACACAAACATAATGTACATGAAAGGAAACACAAATAAGCACATGCAAACACACGAGACGCACACACAAGCACTCATGCCCACACCCAAACACACAAGCACATACATGCACTCAATAGCACACTCACACACATGCACCACACACAAACACACAAGCCCACCCACAAAACACACACAACCAGACACAAAAAAATGCAGAATTGCACACACACACTACCACACCCCCCCATTCATGCACATACAAATGCCAATGCAACCACACAGATGTAAAAACACAAATACACCCTCACAGACACGAGCTTACGCAGATACACACACACAAACACACATGCACAAATCAGAAGCAGGCACACTCACACACACAAACACAAAATACCACACACAAACACATGAACATACACACACTCATAAACATGCACACACAAAAACACATGTCCGAGTGTTCCTATGTGTTTGTATGGTTGTGTGAATGTGTATGTTCTGAGTGTGTGAGTGTATGAGTGTGCCTAAATGTGTGAATGTGTGTATGTGTGTATGATTGTGTGTATGTGTTCAAAAGTGTGATTATATGTGTGAGTGTGTATGTGCATAGGTGTGTGCATGTGTATGTGTGTGTGAGTGTGCATGTGTTTGAGTAAGCATGTGTGTGTCTGTGTGTGTGTTTGTGAGTGAATGAATATGCCTACGAGTGTGTTGAGTGTATGTGTGAATGTGTGTATATCTGTGTTTATGTATTAGTGTGCACGTGTTCACCTGTGAATGTGTATGTATATGCATGAGTTTGTGTGAATGTGTTTGTGTGCATTGTGTGTGTGTTTGAATGTTTGTATTTGTGTGCATGTGTGTATATGTGTGTGACTGTGCATTTGTGTGTGTGTGAGTGTTCATTGGTGAGTTCTGAGTGTTGTGTGTGAATCTGGGTATGTGTCTGTGCATGTGAGTGTCTGAGAGTATTTGTGAATGTATGGGTGTATGTTTGTGAGTATGTTAGTGTGCCTTTGTGTGTGTGTTTGTAAGTGTGTATGTGTGTATGTGCATATGTGTGTATGTTTGACATACGTGTGTATGTTTGTGATATATGTAAGTATGCACATGTGTGTTTGAATTTGTGAGTATGCACATTTGTGTTTGAATTTGTTTGTGGATAGGTGTGTGAATGTGTACGTTTGCATGTGTGTATGTGTGTTTGTATATGTTTGTAA
Source organism: Sciurus vulgaris (assembly GCF_902686455.1). Taxonomy (NCBI): domain Eukaryota; kingdom Metazoa; phylum Chordata; class Mammalia; order Rodentia; family Sciuridae; genus Sciurus; species Sciurus vulgaris. Next base: position 78,272,106 of record NC_136470.1, on the reverse strand, counting down.
TTATGTGTATGTGAGTGTGTACATATGTGTGTATGATTGTGTGTGTGTAACCGTGTTTGTTAGTGTGTGTGCATGTGTGTGTGCATGTGTGTAATGAATATCATTGTGTGTCTGTGTCTATGCATAGGTGAGTGTGTACATGTATATGTGTGTATAAGTGTGTGTTTATATATGTGTGTAATTGTGTGTATGTTTGAGTGTGTGAGTGTGTGCACATATGTGCGTGTGGTTGTGTATGTGTATAATTTTGTTTGTTAGTGTATGTGTATGTGCACGTGTGTAATGTGTGTCATTGTGTGACTGTGCATATGCATAGGTGAGTGTGTACATGTGTGTGTGTAAGTCTGTATGACTGTGCATGTGTGTGAATTTGTGAGTTAGTGTGCTTTGTTTGTATGTGTGTGAGTGTGCATGTGTATGTGAGTGTGTGAGTTTGCACGCATGTGTGTAAATGTGTATGTGTGTATATGTGTGGGTGTATGAGCATGTATGTATTTGTATTTGTGTATGGTTGTGTATGTGAGTTGGTTGTGAATGTGTACCTATGTGTTTGTATAAGTGTGTGATTGTGCATGTGTGTCTGAGTGTGCATGAATGTATGTAAGTGTATGTGAGTAAGTGTATGTCTATGTGTGTGTGCATGTGTGAGTTTGTGAGTGTATATGTGTATAGTTATGTGTATGTATGTGAATGTATTTGTGAGTGTACATCTGTGTGCATGTGTCTCTGAGTGTGAGTATGTGTGCATGTGCAAGTGTGTGTGTGAGCATGTGTGTGTGTCTGAGTGTATGTGTGTGAATGAGTCTGAGTTATATGTGCATAGGTGTGTGTATGTGTGTGTGCATGTGTATTTGAATGTGCATGTGTTAGTGTGTGTGTATGTGAGTGTGCCTGTGTGTATGTGTATGAGGGGTGTGTCTGAGTGTGTAAGTGTGTATGTGTGTAGGGATCTTAAATGGTGGTAGGATTATTGTCAGCAACAGTCCAACTGCAACCCCAAAAGACAATCTGGAACTGGAATTGCTTTCCATGGTATTCCTAGAAATACTATTCATGTATGTCATTCTGAATCCCCAAACCCCATCATTTTGTAGGTGACAATTATGCAAATATCTCAGACTTCTTATTTTTTTAAATAATCTGTTGAAGATTAGACACCCGAGCTGTCAGAAAACTGAAGAAGTTTGACTTCTCCTTCCTCCCAGCTGACGGCTTCATTGCCCAGATTGAAGTCTGGGGCAGAAAGAAGAGGAGAGGGAGGAAGCACAGGCAGCTGGCTGCTCTCTCTGGAAAGGCATAAACAGGAGCCACTCAAGCGGCTGCTGCTGCTGTTTGCAGCTGGTAGTCTTGGTTTTAATCCCCACCCAAAACTTTCTCTAAAGACATACTGGCTCTGCTCCCCCATTTCCACCTTCATCTGGGTAACCGTGGCTTCTAGGATTGTCCCATTATGTGTCCTGTCACCTCATTGCATACCCTCTCCCCCAGCACACTTAAGAGAAGGCAGCCAGCTCAAAAGGAAAGGTCAAGTTGGCTTTGCATCACGGCCAGAATGGACTGACTCACGAGCGACTTGTTTGCATGTTGGGACCTGGATGGTGTAAAAGTCAAGGGCCTTATTTCTACCCATCCTTCCAGGCTTATCTCAGCTGCCACTTTTCTGTGCAGCCTCCCCTGATACCACAAGGAATTCACCCTTCCTTCATCTGAAGCCCCAAAGCATTTCACTGTGACCTTCCTCAGAGCAATCCCCTGACAAGCTTATTTTTTCGTTGTCTATTGTTATGGTTTGGATGTAAGGTGTCCCCCAAAAGTTCATGTGTGAGACGATGCAAGAATGTTCAGAGAAGAAATGACTGGGTTGTGAGAGCCTTAACCCAATCAGCGAATTAATCAACTGATGGGATTAATTGAGAGATAATTGAAGGGTGGTGGGGTGTGGTTGCATGGCTTTAGGGTATATATTTTCTATCTGGAGAGTAAGCCCCCCCTCTTCTCCCCTCCCCTCCCCTCCCCTCCCCTCCCCTCCCCTCCCCTCCTCTCCTCTTCTCTTTCTCTCTCTCTGCTTCTGATCATCATGTGAGCTACTTCCCTTCACCATACTCTTCCACCATGTTGTTGTGCCTTAACTTGAGCCCCAAGGAATGAAGCCTGCTATGGATTAAGAACTCTGAAACCATGAGCCCCCAAATAAACTTTTCCTCTCTACAGTTGTTCTGGTCGGGTCCTTTAGTCACAGCAGCAAGAGAGCTGAGTAAAACCTCTGTGTACCCATCTTACCATCTCAGACTGAGAGGAAGACAGCTCATCCAATCCACTGCTCAGCCAAAGAACTTTATGTACATGGAAGGCATGAAGCCCAGCTGAATTCACATGACCCAAAATGTCAGGCCAGAGGTGCTCCTGGACCCAATAGGGGCTCCTTGTATCCCTAAATGTAGACTTCTTACCCACAAGAATTTTTCCTGATGGGAGGGTGCCTAATTAAAACCAGTGGCACCTAAACTAACGCCATCTCCTCCTACTCCCCAACTGCATCTTTACTTTATTTAATTAGTTCTTTTGGTTTCTTTCCCTTGGATAAGTTTCAGTGGTTCTAATCAACCAACCTACCTCCTGCATTGCTAGCCTACAAATCCTGGAGAAAAACTCCAAAGACAAAATGGTCTTAAAAATGCAGGCTCACTGACCTCCTAATTCCCACCTGGGCCCCTGAGGGTCTCATCACTGAGCCAGGGGTAGTAAACACTTGTCTGGCCTGAGGCCTGCTAGTGAAGTGTACCAACTATTAATATCCCAGAAATATTAATATTTACTGATGGATAGTCTTAGGAAATTTTAGATATTAATATCTACTGATGGATACTTTTTAGAAAAAATTTCAGCTCACAGTTTTTAAGGCTGGTGGAAGAGAACTCAGAATGATCATTTGCAGCTGCTAACCATTGTTTATCCATATAGATATTTTCCAGAACTGATTCCTCTGTAGTCTCTGGGCTCTGTAAAGTTGTTAGATAAACAACGATAATGGAACATGCTCTGAAATCAGAACGCTGCCATGGCCAGCACCTGGTCCCCCACCCAGATCTGACCCCCTCAGTCCTGGTCTCTCCCCACCCACACTTCACATTCTGAATAGCTTCTTTGTTTGGAAGAAGACTTTCTTAAACCTGCAGTTTGAGTTGCTAGCTCCTGGCGCCTAGGCAGACAGCGGGCTGCACACCATTCTTCTCTGGCAATTCACTTAGAGCAAAGAGTGATCTTTTTTGAGGCTTGAGAATATCAATATGCGGCTGCTTTGCTAAAGTGCTTTGCGTCTCTCAGTTAGAGAAATCTGCTTGCCTTGAGCTAGCCTCCAGTTTCTTGTTAGGAGCTAATTTTAGAGCTAATTTGGGTACCATTAGTATATGGTTCTGTTGCAAATCTGACATTAACATTGGCGGTTTGATGAGTAACAAAGGGAGGCAAAGGCTTTTACCCTAACTGCAGCAATGCAGGCACATATGGTGTCATTTTTCAAGGAACAGATTTTTGTCTTTCATGCCATTTCAGAGCTGTTTCCCTCTGAAATTACCAGCTCTAATTTAATGCAGAACATGCCTGGATGTCACTGCAGAAATCTAGTTAAACTGAGAGCTGGCAGGTCCCACAAATTTGCAAAAACAGTGTTCATTTGCACATATAATGCCTCACCAGCCTCTGCTCATGGTCTGAGAATCAGTCACCAGCAAGTGTGGGGCTCTTTTCCTAGGGGTCTAGGGTCCTCTTCCTCTGAGTTGGTGCCAGCCACAGTTCCAGCCTGGGGTTAATGAGGAGGGTGCAGGGTCTTCTTCCTTCTCTGTCCCTGACCTTAGAAGAGGAGCAATGGAAAGATTCTGCTTCTGAGGTTGGGACACTGCTTCAGAAAGCCCTGGTGAGGGGACGTTAGGGCGTTTCCCATTTCACTCCATGGCCAGCTGCCCGTCCTTGCTTGGGGCCAGATGGCTTCAACTGAAACCCGTGATTTCAACTGTGGCAATGGTAGGGAGGACATGAGACCTACTTGCCAGTCTGAACTCTGCCTGTAGTTGGCTGGTTGACCCTGTCCCCTGAGCCTGTGTCTCCTCACCTGTAAAAGGAAGGAATTATGAAAGTCTCTCCACTCTCAGCTCCACAGACCATAATAATAATAATAACTTGCATTTATCTAGTATTTTACATTTTCCCAAGAACAGTGATGTTGGTTACATCCTGTGATCATCATAACATCCCATAAAGCAGGACTTTCTATCTTACACTTGGGAAATTCTGACTCAGAAAAGCAAGTGAGGAAACTTGCCCAAGGTCACACAGCTGGTCAGAGGCAGAGCTAGACTGGAGCCCATCTGGTCTCATTCCTGGTTCAAGGCTCTCAGAAGTCAACAGACTGAATCAGAAATTAAGCTTTGCACACCACATCTCATCATCAGAGGCCATCTTGGATAGCAGGCAGTTGTGCCCACAGGCTTACACTGTTCAAATTTTCCAAGGTGAGAAGATTGCACAATGACTCAGGGAATCATAATCTTGCTTTGAGAAGTGAAATATCATGTATGAGCACCCCAAAAGAGACTGAGATGTACTAGGAAAAGCACTGAACTAGTTCTAGTCTTAGCTCAGACTTAAGTTACTATATCACCTTGAACAAGTTATGGGGGCTCTCTGAGTCTTAGTTCCTAAAAGGGACCAGGTGGATAAACCATTATCCCACGTATCTTCCCTCTGGATAGGTCTGTGGCTCTGTAGCAAGAGATTCAATGCCCAAACCAAAGACTACTATGTCAGGTACAAGTCATGCTGAGGAAATAACCTCCATGCCCAAGACATTCAAACTCTGAAAAAGCAAAATATTCAAGAAGTGAAATGTGAAGCTAGCATAAATGGCAAGGAAGCACGTTACCCCCATTAGAGCAGGCAAATGCTAAAACAGGAGTCACAAACTCTAATCCTAGCCAGGCAGGCTCATAATGAAGAGGCAGGCACAGTACAGGACAATAGAGAGTGGCAGGTACTGCAGTAAATTGTTAAGCACCGTGGCCATTCAGCTCCAGAAAAGTGTTGTCAGGCCAGAATGTCAATGCAGTGCCAACAGTCTCGCAACTTTCCAAGAGAATTGGAACCTGAATATTCACGAGAAATGTCTTAAACATTAGAAACAAATTAGAACACTTAAAAACCTGTACGTGCCAAGCAAAATGTGTCTGCTAGCCATATGCTGTCCAACAGCCCCAGTCTGCCAATTCCGTGCTAACGTCTTCTGGGTTAGTGTCTGTGCTTGCTTTAAACAATTCCAAAGGGCCTGTTTCCTGTCCTTTCTTGGGGGCACATTGCAGTAGTGACCTGCCTGTACCATTCCAAGTCAATAACACATTGCATCACAGAAATCTCATTTTCCCACCCAGAGACTTTGGGGCTGGACCCCTGACAGGGGCCAGCATGCATACCTGTTTCCCTCTCTGCCTGCCTGAAAACAGTCTTCTTCAGAGACAAAGAACAGTGGGAGAGAGAAGAGTGATTTAGCCTGGCTATTAGGGTGAAACAGACAATGTTATTTTTCTCCTGCCATCGTTTCAACTTTATTGAATCACATAACCATTTTTATTGTTAATTTAGGTACAAATTAATTGTTGTACAAATGCACGAAAGTGCAGACAAATGCTCTCCCCATTACTTGAAACTTAAATGGCAATTACTCGGCTTTATAATCCAATAGAGCAAATATTAGTGCAGCTGTGGTGCGTGCTCTGGCCCAGTTCGCTACTAATGGGAAGAGTGGATGTCTCCAGAGATCCCCTAACAACCTGCACAGACCAGGAAGCAGGGCTTGCGGCTCCCAGAGCCTCCATGTCTGCGTTTCCTTGTTTCCAAGTGTGACGGAATGACGGTGTTAGAGAACTTGAGAGTGTTGACATGTGCTTTTTTCCCTGGAGGATTTCTTATCACTTCTGTGATCCTATCCTTATTTTTGATTTTCAGAACCACCTATAAAAAAAAACATCAGTGCTGTCTTTCCGTGTCCAGGTTGCACCCCCAGCCCCCAGCCTGGGTGAGAGCACCTCCCATGTGCTCCCAGGTACTGACCCCACTGTGGACCTGATCATGCTGGGCTGGAACTGTCTAGTTAGTTGACTGAGTCTCCCCTCAATGGACGCTAAGCACCTCAAAAGCAAGGACAGTGTCTTCTCCATCTTGGTCCCCTCTGTTCAGAACATGGAACCTGGTGGCAAAATGGGCAGTGATGGTCAGAAACCGGACAAGTTGGCCGAGCCCTCAGTTTTTCTGTGTAGGTGGCACCCGCTCAGTGAGTCCTCTCTACACGGACACCACACAAGTAATTTCCTCCTTTGTGTCACAGACTTTTGTAATTTCCTGCCTAATTTTGTCATCTTCTACCTAACAGTGAAAATCAAAATATCCATCTAGAAATATTTCCTTCGTTTCCATTTGCCAAATCAATCCCATCTCTCCCTTACAAATAAAATGTAGTTACTTTTTGATCAAATGAAAAGATATGGCGTGAATAATGGAATTATACCACATCAAATCTTTTTCTTTTTTTCAAGAAAGGAAGAAAGCCCTTTAGTGAATAGCAGCTAATACCAGACTCTAGATTATATCTGACAATTTTTTTTTTTTTTTTTTTTTTGCCCTTGAGCTAGTTATACTGGAACTTAAGTTTCTAAAGTGAGAGTTTAGATTCTCAGCCCAAAGAACTGAAGGTAAATTATTCCGTTACTAGTTTTCTCTAAACACTATAGCCATTTGAGGGCCTCTTTAGAATTCAGAGAATTTCTGACTCACTAGAAGGAAATTTTCTTATTCTGCATATTTTACATTCCAATAGAAGAGCCCTTAACTTTTATGACTTAAAAGTTATAAGCCGGTTATAGTGACTGTCTTGTACTTGTTGGTTTCTTTCTTTTATTCTTTCTTCAGATTTTATCATATTTTTAAAAATTTTTCCATATTTTTATGGGTGCATTATAGTTGTACATAATGGTACAAATTCCCCCATGCACACAACATAATAACATAATTTGGTCAATATTATTTCCTTATATTTCCAATTTCCCTTCCCTCCTTCCTTTCCCTTAGTTCCTTTGCTATATTCTTCTGATTTCCCTTTGATTTTCATGAGATCCGCCCTGCTTCTCTTCTTTTTCTTCTCTAACTTCCACAGATGAGAGAAAACATACTACCCTTGACCTTCTGAATTTGGTTTATTTTACTTAGCACAATGGTCTCAGGTTCCATCCATTTTCTTGCAAATGATGTAATTTCATTTTTATTTGTGGCCAAACAAAATTCCATTGTGTATACATACCACATTTTCTTGATCTATTAATATATCAGTGGTCACCTAGGCTGGTTCCATAGTTTGGCTAATGTGAATTATACTGCTATAAACATGGGTATGCATGTATCACTATAGTATGATGATTTTAATTCTTTAGGATAAATACTGAGGAGTGGAATAGCTGGGTCATATGGTGATTTCATGCCTAGTCTTTTGAGGAACCCCCATACTGATTTCCATAGTAGCTATATTAGTTTACAATTCAACCAACAGTTGTAGAAGTGTTCCTTTTCCTCCACCTCCTCTCCAGCATTTATAATTCGTATTCTCGATGGCTACCATTAGGACTGGAGAGAAATGAAATCTCAGTGTAGTTTTGATTTGCATTTTCCTAATTGCTAATGACATATATTTTTTGGCCAATTGTATTTCTTCTTTTGAGAAGTGTCTGGTTAGTTCATTTGCCCATTTATTAATTGGGTTATTTGGTTTTGTTTGTTTGTTTGGTGTTAAGTTTCTAGGGTTTGTTATATAGTCTAGATGTTAATCCTCTGTCAGAAGAGAAACCAGCAAAGATTTTCTCCCATTTTGTAGGTTCTCTCTTCACATTCTTACTTTACTATGCAGAAGCTTTTTAATTTGATGCTATCATATTTATTAACTCCTGGCATTATTTCCCGAGTTTTAGGGGTCCTAGTAAGAAAGTGATTGCCCTATGTTTTGACCCTACATTTTCTTTTAGGAGTTGTGAAGTTTCTAGTCTAATTTCTAGGTCTTTGATCCATTTGAATTGATTTTTGTGCAGGGTTAGAGATTAGAATCTTGGTTTTTTTTTTTGTTATTTTGTTTTTGTTTTTTTTTTTTTTTAGTATATGGATTACCTGTTAAGTAGACACCAATGTATGTTTTTGGCACCTTGGTCAAGAATCAGATGACTGTGGGTTTCCCTCTATGTCTTCTATTTTGTAATCATTCACTGGTCTATGTGTTTTTATGCCTGTGTCATGCAGTTTTAGTTACTATAGCTCTGTAGCATAATCTGAAGTCAGGTATTATAAGGCCTTCAGCTTTGATTTTTTGGCTTAGAATTGCTTTGGCTATTCTGGGTCTTTTATTTTTCCAAGTGAATTTTGGGACTTTTTTTTTATAGTTCTGTGAAGAATGTCATTGGTATTTTAATGGGGATTGCATCTGTGTACTGCTTTTGGTAGTATGGCCATTTTAACAAAATTAATTCTGCCTATGCATGAACATGTGTCTTCTGTCTTCTTTTATCTTCTTCAATTTCTTTCTTCAATGTACCATGTACTATATTTTTCATTGTAGTGGTCTTTTACCTCCTTGGTTAGATTTATTCCCAAGTCTTGTCTCGTCTCTTCTCTCTTGCTCTTTTTTTTTTTTTTTTTTTTTTATTTTTCTTTTATTTTTTTAGGTTATCGTGAATAAATTATTTTCCTGATTTGTTTCTCAGCAGGCTCATTATTGGTATATAAAAAAGCTACTGATTTTTGTATGTTGATTTTGTAACCTGCTACTTTGCTGAATTTGTTTTTCAGTTCTAACAGTCTTCTGATGTAGCTTTTTGGACCTTCTATGTATAGGATTATGTCATCTGCAAACACTGATAAATTGACTCCTTCCTTTCCTATTTTTATCCCTTTATTTCCTTCTCTGGCCTAATTACTCTGGATAGAATTTCTGGTACTATATTAAATAGAAGTGTTGAAAGTGGACTTATTTTTCTTGTTCTAGATTTTAAAGGAAATGCTTTCGGTTTTTTCCCATTCACTGTGATGTTGGTTTGGGGTTTGTCATATATAGCCATTATAATGTTAAGGTAAATTTCTTCTGTCCTTAATTTCTTCAGTCTTTTTATCGTGAACAGGTGCTGAATTTTGTCAAAGACTTTTTCTGCATATATTGAGATGACTGGGTTTTGTCCTCAATTTTATTTATGTGGTGAATTCTACTAATGAATTTGCATATGTTAAATTATCCTCACATCCCTGGAATAAAACCAACTTGGTCATGATGTACAATCTTCTCAATAAATTGTTAAATATGATTTGTTCATATTTTGTTAAGCATTTTTTTCATCTAAGTTCATCAGTGATATTGGTCTGTAGTTTTCTTTCCTTGATGTGCCCTTATCTGGTTTTGGTCTGAGTGTGATACTGGCTTCATCAAATGAATTTGGAAGTGTTCCTTCCCTTTCTATTTCATGGAATAATTTTAGGAGCATTGGCATTAGTTCTTCTTTAAAGGTTTGGTAGAATTCAGTTGAGAGTCCATCTGGTCCTAGGCTTTTCTTTGTTGAAAGGCTTTTCATTATTGTTTCTGTCTCATTGCTGGTTATTGGCCCTGTTTAGGTTTTTCTACATCCTCTTCATTCAATTTTGGCAGATTGTATGTGTTTAGAAATGTATCCACTTCTAGGTTTTCCAATTTATTGGAGTATAAATTTTCAAAATAGTTCCTAATGATCTGCTGGATTTCTGTGATATCTGTGGTGATTTCTCTTTTTGTCTGTGTATCTGATTTTATTAATTTGATTTTTCTCTCTTTTTCTTTGGATTAGTTTGGCTAAGGGCTTATCAGTCTTGCTTATTTTTTCAAAGAAAAAGATCTTTTTTCATCAATCTTTTGTTTTTTTTTATTCTCAAGTTCATTGATTTCAGCTGTGATCTTAATTATTTTCTTCCTTGTATTGGTATTGGAATTAATTTGTTTTTCTTTATTTTTTAAGGATCTTGAGACACATCATTAGGTTGTTCATTTGGGATCTTCCTGATTTTCTTGTGTAGGCATGCATTGCTGTAAACTTCCCTCTTAGAACTGCCTTTAAAGTGTCTCGGAGGTTCTGTTATGGTGTATCATTATTCTCACTTGAGTCTAAGAATTTTAAAATTTCTCCCCTGATTTCTTTCATTACCCATTCATCATTCAGAAGTGTATTTTGCAATCTCCATGTATTTATGTGGTTTCTGTAGGGCTTTTGGTGTTGTTTTCTAATTTAATTCCATCATGATCTGATAAGATGCAAGGAAGCATATCAATTTATTTATTTTTTTTTTATTTTCTAAGAGTTCCTATGTGACTTGAAATATGGTCAATTCTGGAGAAGCCACTGAGCTGCTAAGAATTGATTGTTGTTGATTTCTTTACAGAGATTAGACATTTGGGTTTGTGTGCAAAGGCTTTTTTAGTTTACAAGCCTAGCATAGTGCTTTATACTCAATCAATGTTGAATAAATGAGTGAGTGAATGAAAGGACCTTGAAAAGAAATGACAAAAACATTCATTTGTTCTAGGGAGTTCTTCCTTTGATGATGCTAGTAGAACTCAAAAATTTAGACAAATAGGATGTCAAAGGTAAAATAATCCAGGAATGTCCCATCTGGTTCAGCAGTTTTTTACTTTTTAAGCTTTAGAAATCCAAAATCACCTATAATCCTCAAGGAAAATTTCAGGAAATTGAACCAAATATGAACTCTAGGGTAAAGCATAGGCTTCTAAGGCAACTAAATATGAACTTGTTCATGACTTTCTAATTTTCTTTACCTTCATGATTCTCATGAATAACTGGGATGCAAGAAGGTATGAAATGACTAGTTCACCAAAGTTCTTAAATTCTCCCTGGATCTCTTCACCAATTAGTTACCATTAATTAGTTACCATTTGCTATTTGGTGGCTTAGAGACCCCCTGAGGGGTCTGTGACCAATGTAGGGGGAATGGAAAAGCTCCGAGTCCTGGGTCAAAAAGATGGGGCCCAGATCCCAGCTCTGCTAGCTCTAGATCCTGGGCAAACCTAGTCCCCATGCCCTACCTAGCCCATAAAGTGGAAGTAATGTCCCAATACACCTTCCTCTCTAGAAGCGCGGAGCCAGTGAGATAGTGGATGTGAAATGTTTTAGAAACTATAAAGCATGCAAATGAAAGAGGACACCGTGTGTAAGCCAGCAGCTCTACCCAGGAGGGTGAGCAGCTCTGGGGTGTTGTGCCTCCGTGGTCAAGAACTAGGAAATATGGGGAATTAATATCTTATTAGTCAAACCAGTGGTTTCCAACTTTTTCCAGCAAAAGTCCTGCTTTTCATCAACAAAATATTTTCCAGACCCACCCCCACATTTATACTTTCAGTGTTTGTTGATTGAGAAGGTACATATTGACAAAAAGCTATTATGGATTAGGACTGCTCTTTAAATTGTTTGTAGTTTATTGATTTCAGCCTCATGTTACTACCTTCGACAGATAATAGTACTACATTAGCGCAAGCTATGTTAGTTATTCAGCTTCCATGCTCTCATGGATAAGCTGGCTTCTCAGAATTCTCAGAATGATTCTCTCTGCTCTCAGATCAGGGAAGTGGAAATTCTACTGGAAAATGTAAACATGATGAATGAGAGCCAAGAAATGAAATCAACTTAACCCATTATGTCCCATCACCCCATTTATGGAACACTTAAAAAACAAATGTATCACTGATAGTAACTTTGAAATAAATGCTTTTAAAGTTCTATTCTTTTGAGAAAAGTAACAAGTGAATGATTAGTGATAACATTCATTAATATTATTAATGAAATCATTAATAGTTTTACTGATAATAAATTATAAAATATGATTTCCAACCTATTTTAATGCAATTATGTCAATTTCATCAAAATGTTTGCAGAATTGAAAATGTGTTTAATGACTTTAAGGGGACTCTGGCCCCAGGTTGAAGTCCAACATTACTAATGACATTGACACATTCAAAGAAAGAAGTTGTTGATCACAAGAAGATTTGGTGGCAGAGGAAGCCTAGAAGAGGTAGCTCTACACAGGTGAGCTCAGGCAGCACCTAAGGGAGACATGCATGGTACTCTGCACTCAGCCTCTGGTCCTGGCAGACCTGAGAGACCCAGGCAGCATTAACTCACCGAACTCTCCTTGTGCTCCAGGCTGAGCTGTGCATCCTTATTGCCAACACACAGCAACCAGATGTCCTGCTAGTTGTGTTTGTTGAAGACAGATGTACTGGCTTCAGGTCCTGTCATGATCCTAAGAGCTTGGTAAGGTGATACCACTCCATAGGCATGGGTGAAAGGGCAGGCCTCTAAGCTTGGCCCTGAGGGGTTGGGGCAGCCACCCTATTGCCTCTCACTAGGGAAACACTTCTTTTCATATCATCATGAACCATAGTTTCTCATACTCAGCACTACTGAAATTTTACGTGGAAGGTGTGTGTGTGTGCGTGTGTGTATTACAGGAGATTAAGCAGCATCCCTTGAACTGTGTATTGTAGAAGGTTGAAGAGCATCTCACCCCAACCCCTATCCCAACTGGGACAACCAACAATGTCTCAAGACATTGCCAAATATTCTTTGGGGGAGAAATCCCTGCCCCCCATTGAGAACTACTACATGACCTATTGCCATCAACTATCTATTAGATATAGGCACATGAGTTTCCTATCAAAGACTTTAAGTTTATATACAATGTCACCTCTGTCCAAAGAATGTTAGAATTCTTGAAAAATCAATTTCAAGGAGCTTGTGGTTAAATTAAAAATATGGTCAGGCTCCACTTGGCTGTAATACAAAGGAAATAAGGATTCTGACAGTCCAGTGACCAGAAACTTCCTTTGATGACCTAGCAACTCAAGGGTCACCCTCCTAAACATTATTGTTCCTATTAACGAAAGCATAATAGGAGTAGATCACACTGGCCATCTGTGGACTCCAGGGAAGTTCCTGGAAGCTGTCAGTTCTTTGTTGTTTCAAAAAATAAATCCTTGATTTGGGTTTTTTCCCTTATTATTTACCTCTGCCTCCTAAAAATAGTGCAAAAAAAAAAAAAAAATCTAGTCATCTGAGAAATCCAATTAGTTTTATACTGGTGAATTAAGGTTTTTTTGTTTTGTTTTGTTTCTGAAATGGTTCCAGTTTTTTCTGAAGGATTCTCCCACTGGAAATACCACCATCTGAGGAAAACATTCCCACTGTAGTCAAACCCCTTTTTAGGGTAGAGTCCACCATGGCTCCAAGGTGTAAAAAAATTTACACTTGGTTCGGTTCAGGAGTGAGGATTTGCTCTTCTGGCCTCATTCGTACTCACAGCTCCTGAGGCCTCCATTTTCTGTTCCAGGCCTAAAAGAAGCTGCTCTGTTGGTGGGTGGGACCACATTGAGAGTACTCAGGCATCTTCACCCTCTCCTGTCCAGGTCAGGCTGCCTCTTCCTGTTTGTCCAAGCTCAGTTTTTCCTGGTCTTTGGGAGAGGAAAATTGTTTCTGCAAGCACAGTGCTGAGCCTTTGTGTCTAGTCCTGGCTCTGCAATTTCTGTGAATGCTTGTTCCTGGTCAGTGTGTACTGGGCACCCTTGGATGCAGAGAAAGAGCAGAGCAAATGGGCAATAAACTCCTGTCTCATGTCTTAGTAACTTCCTGAGACAGAAATGAAGACAGGGAAGGATGACCCTGAAGGAAGCCCATGAGTGCTATTGTGAGGCCTACCAAGACTCAGGATAGAACTCCATCTTTTAGTTTTTTCCTGCTAGGGGAGAAGAAAACCTGCTTGACTCTTTGTAGGTATTAAGAAGAGCCTCTTTTTGGACCCTGTAATGCAAAGATAGAAGTTCTGAAATTGAGACCCTACAAGTTGTCCCAATGGGGGGTCTTCGAGGAGGAAAAGTGGTTGCCAGGGTCCAAATGCAGGCAGGACAGCCCCACTCAAGGAGCCCCCAGTGGGTTCCACCTCACCAAGGCCTCCAATGACCAACAGGAGAGGAGGGGAGCCGGTTCCACCATGGGCAAGGAGGGTGCTTACATCAGAAGTACCAATCAATCTTCCCCCAGCAGGGTGGACTGGATGCTGGCACAGGCACCCAGCAGCTGATCATCCTAATGTGCCTTTGTGTGAAGAATCGAAGATTTTTGTGCAGAAAAGCTCCAGCCAGGACACTTGCTAGGGTAGGTGAAGCTGTGATATTTTAGCCTCTACCTAGCTGCTCTGCTGGGTGCCCCGTGGCAGGCACAGATTGCACAGCCTCACCTGCACAGCCCTGCTGTCAAGGGTACTTCTGCAAGAGAAGTAAGGGTTCCAAATTTACTAAGCCTACAGGGTGCCAGACATAATCAGCCCTCTGTGTCCTTAGACTCAACCAAATGTACATTGAAATTATTTAGGAAAAAAAATTGTATCCATTCTGAACATGTGTAGACTTCTTTCTTGTCATTATTCCCTAAGCAACACAGCATAACTATTTACATAGCATTTGCATTGTACTAGTTATTATAAGTCATCCAGAAATGACTCAAAGTATACAGGATCATGTGTATGGGTTATGGACAAATATGATGCCATTTTATACAAGGGACTTGAGCATCTGTGGATTATGGCATCCTGTAGGGACTCCTGGAACCCCTGGAACCACATGTGGCTACGTTCAGTACTATCTCATCCCCTCAACAACCACGTGATGAGGACAATTTTATCCCCATTTTACAAATGAGGTAATTGAGGTTAAGAGATGGTAAGCAAATGCTAAGACCTTGTGAGTCTTCACAGAAAGGACTGATGGAGCCTCTGCATGGCCTCCTAGTTCACATCACTGCCCTCCCTGGGAGGCTGTGGATGAACAGTGACCTAGACAATAAAAGAATAAGAATCTCTGCTGAGGATGTGACAGATTTTACCCACTTTTGAGATGGAAATGCAGGAATGGACTTTTGCCTAAATGGTGTGTTATTAATGGTTCTTAAAATGAGACCAGATTGGCCATGCAAGTATGTCCTGAGAAAAATCTCCACTCTCTTCAGAAATGCACATATTTTTCAGATAAAACAAACAAACTAAAATCACCTTCTCATCTGTAATGTTTATTCCCACTGTGACTTTTTCCCAGTTTGCACTGGCAGCCTAAAATGACTAAAGACCAGTCAGGGGCATTCATAGAGAGGAAGGAAATCTGGGGAATGTTTTGTCCTCCTTCGAATCCAATCAGAGGTTGAAAGGAAACTGAAGAGGAAGGATAGGTGTCAGCTAGAAAGAAGAGATCACGCATCCTGGGTCTATAGGAAGAAAGTGGCAAGGACCCCCAAAGAGAGCAAAGGGTGGGTCTGGCCAGGGTGTGGAGAGCTGTCGGCAGGAGGCCTTGTGTTTGTGTGCATCTGCAGGGCTGGTGTGAAGAGCTGGGCTGAGCCCCTCATCCGGTCGGAAGTACAAGGCTGCCGCTCCTGGCTCGGGATGCTGCAGCTGTTCTGGGGATCTGCACAATTAACATTCTCCCAGCGCCCTGTGCCCGCAGGAATCCAGTCACGTGGAGGACGTGGTGCCTGGGAGCTGGGGTCAATGAGAGCTCAGTCTGAGAGAATGTGTTCCTGCCCTCCGAGGCGTGTCCTGCACCAGTCAGTGGCGCACTGCTGGGCTCTTGCTAACCTAACCACCTGCAGGAAAAGGCCTCTGAGCTGGCCAGCCTGGCACAGAGCCCTCAGGTGCAGGGATGGTGAACCTAGGAATAAGGGAATCACTTTTCCTGCTGATCAGGAATTTGCCAGCCTACTGTCTCTGACAGATGGTCCTTATAGATACCCCTCTCCCCAATTTAGTTTCCTCTGCAACACAGTGCTAGTTTATCTCCAAGAATGCTAGGACCTGGTTGCTGGATAATCTCTGGTCTACAGCTCTAGGAAGGTAGATCACTTTTCTCCTCTCTTGGGCCCCCTGCTAAGAACCTGTAATGAACAGATTAAGAGACAAAGGCTCCCATTAGATTTTCCTGAATGAAAATCAAGTTATTGTTACTTATGGGTTGGGGGCTTGAACAAAGAGCAGATTTTTCTTTCCTGCTTTCCTCAAACCTCTTGAGGGAATGTGTTTCCTGGTAATTCATGTCCTCACCTACCATGTAGACCGTTCCCACAGAGCACTCCATCCTCCTTTGCCAAAGGAGGCACTGGGCCAAGATCCTGCCCGATGTGAGCCTCCCTTGACCCTGCCAGTCTCGTTACTGATGAACCACATCCAAGAAGCTATCCCCCCAATGAAGCTGGATCCTCCCTGTTTTCCAGTGTGTTCTGTTACTTTTTGTCCTTCCTAACAGAAACCCTTAGTCCTGTCAAAATCCTGTCAGAAATCACCACAATCCCTATATAATGAATACAAGTGTTCTGTCAGAAATCACTACTCTCTTATTGCAAATCACGATCCTGAAAAACAAAATACTATTCTCTTCAGAAATCCAATAATATCCCATGAGAAGCCAATTTGGCAGGGGTGGTGGGGTGGGTAAGAAATCCCTGTTTTCCTGTCTTAAGCCATTAGTCTCCTGTCAGAAATTCCTGCTCTCCTGACAGATCCCGGTTTCCTGTTAGAAGTCATTATTTTCCCATAGGAAATCACTGTTCCTTGCCCCATCCTTCTCTCCACAGGATGTTCAGAGTTGTTTGTCATCCTCTGACATTGGTAGCTTCCCTGTGACTTCCTCATTGGGAGAAGGGCAGGGCCACTGCTGGCTGTTCGCACCTGTTTCTCACCACTCCTCTGGAAGCTCTAAGCTGGGTCCAGATGCAGCCTGGGGCATTGCACCTAGCAGGCAGGGGCAGGGCTGGGGGGAGGGCAGCCTGATGCCCTGGACACCTCCAGGGTGATTATAGGCAAGTCATGTTTGCTGCGCATTTTCCTCATCTCTTCATTAGGAGTGATAATGTCATCCACTGTCTGTTTCATAGCATCATTTTATTTAGTTCAATGACACCTCCGACTTTTCAGAAAGTTGCTACCTTGTTTGAGCCCCAAATTTCTTTTTCTGTAATTTTTGCATATGTCCTTTCACAGAGCAAGTCTAATACATCTATACCTCGACCTTTCAACCTTGTCCTTAAATCTTCTCTTGCCAGGTGGAAATGCCCCTAGTTCTCTAACAACCAGGCTCAACCTGCTTGGTTCCATGTGTGCCATGATTTACAGGCTGGCTCACCTCCCTCCCCAGGTCCTAGTTACCTGGGTTTCCCTCAGAGTGTGGTCTGAGCAGGATCATCGCTCCCCTCCTTCTAACTTAGGCCAAGGCCTCTTCAGCTTTTGTACCTCAGATGGAATATACTATTTACCACACTGATTCTTTTCCATTTATTCAAGCTATTTCTTTTTGTCTATTAGAGGTTTGTAATTTTTGTTGACCAAGTTTTTTGTCCTCTTAGGTTAATTACAAAATGCTTAGTGTTGTATTAGGCTATTAAATATATGTAAGGGGGTTCTTTATAATGCCCTATACTTTCTTGGGGTTAAAACAAATCCAATCTGATATCCCTTTTTCATCCTGTGACACCTGGTCAGGGATAGGGCAGGATACTCTCAGATAACACTTTGAGAGATTCTATATTCCCATAGGAAAATGCAAGGAGGTTCTGTACTTTCTACTTGCTGGTGTAAAAATGTTGCTGAATACATCTCAGGATGACTTTCAGCCACAAGACCTGAAACACAATTTAATAGCCAGAAAAATCAAGTGAAGCCAATACTGTATTTTTCATTCATCAGACATTCATTTAGGGCCTTCTAGGAACATGCTGTGCCAAGAGGTAGAGAACAAAGGAACTAGGGCCCTGCCCCTGGGGACAAGGACAGCTCTGTCCTGCAAGGACTGTTACTGAACTAACTTTTTCATCAAGATCACTGGAGCTCAGATTCCAGCAGAGATTTTACTAACTTTATTGGGCACACACTATGTGCCAGGAACTAGGGTAGACAAGGTTGTTGGCATTGTTTTGACACTTAGTTATAACTTTTCTGGGTTTACGCCTCCCAGGAAAAACCCATCTGACTGAGACACAGAGACTCGAGCCTTCAAATCAACCAAGCTTCTCAGAGGCCCAGGCACTCATGACCCTGTCCTCTCTTATCCTTGCTGTCTGACCATAAGTGAAGCTTTGCTCCATGGTAGAATCCAAGCAATGGTATGTGCAGGCATCTGAAGCCCACACTTTGTGGGTGACATGAGGCATTAATTTTTATTCAGTCATTTTAGGGAAAATCATTTGTATATTAATGTAACTGGTGATAGATCATGGAGTAAAGTTTAAGAATGGAGTGACTTTAAGATTCATTAATTTTCTTCAAAACATAGTTATTGAGCTGAGCATGGTGGCACCCACCTGTAATCCTAGTGACTCAGGAGGATGAGGCAAGAGGATCTCAAGTTCAAGGCCAGCCTCAGCAACTTAGAGAAACCTTGACTCAAAATTTAAACATAAAATGGGATAGGAATGTAGCTCAGTGGAAGAATGCCTTGGTTTCCATCCCTAGTACCAGGAAGAAGGCGGGGGGGGGGGGGGGGGGATAATGTACCAGATACTGTTTTAGATTCTTGGGGATTTAGAAGTAGATAATCCTGTGAAAAAAGTCTCTAAGTCTCTTCCCTCATGCAGCTCATATTCTAGTAGCAAGAACAGACAAAACACATAGTATTTCAGATGCTGATAAGTGCTATGGAGAAAATCAAAGGGAAAGGAACTTCAAAGGAATGTCCAGTTTGTGGAGGACCACTTCGGGCCTCCCCATCAGATCCAGGACCTCCTTATTGACTCTACCAGGGTTGCCTGGGCAACCATGGAGGTTGAGAGATGGGAGTGTTCACCAGGAAATAAACTGACCTAAGAGATGCATCTTGAAAAGTTTGACCAAACAGAGTCAATGCTGAGGAAGAAGAGGAGGAAGCTCATTCATCTGGTAACATCTCCCAGCTCTGGACCCATCCCCAGTCAGGTTCAGTCAGGACCCAGTCCTCTTCATCAGGCATCTATCTCTGAAATTCTGCCTTTCCACTCAACACAATTGCTGCTTCTCAGTGCCAGATGGTTGCCCTGAGGAACTTGCTTCAGACTTCTTCCACAATTCCCCCAGCTCTGCTCCAAGTTTTTCCCCTTCTGGACAAAGGTGACACTGTTCCCCGTCACCATCTCACCTCCACCAGAGCTTTACCATTTGCCAAAGGCTCTCCTAGCCACCCCTACAGCCTCCATGGTAGCTATCTCTTGCAGAGCCAAGGAGAACAGCAAATCAGAGAAGGGAACCTGATGTGAACTGGCTGGGACAGGCTATAAACCACTGGGTCTCAAATTTGATGGCATCAGCATCACCACTGGCCCCACCCCCTCATCTCCTGATTCAGTAAGAATGGGGCCCCAGCATCTGTGTGTCTAACGGGATTCCAGGTGATGCTGGGGCTTCAGACCACTGGGTGCCACGCTGGGACTCACTCCTCTAGGTCACTTGGTATGCCAGGTCAGGATTGGCTTCTGGGCCCCTAGCCTCTTCATGGGCTCTTCCTTTCCCTCTAATTTGTGGACCCTTCTCTCTCCCCCGTCTCTTCTCTTCCTTAGCCATCTGATTTTCTCTCTGGTCTTCTAAAAAATGCGTTTGGAGGGTGAGCTGGGAAAATAAAACTTCACTGAGTTGCACATGGCTGGCCATAGCTACCATCCCTCCCAGGAATATTTGAATTTCAGCTGTCCCATAAACTCCAAAGCTAAAGAAGTAAAACTCTGATGGTGGCCTGCAGGGTCAGCTAGTGGATGGCAATTGTGTTTGGGGCTCAGAGCCTCTAAAACCGTGTGGGTGGCACTTATCTGCCCCCCTCCTCGTCGAGCTTGTGGGGAATGTCTTCTGTCCTGCTTGGATAAGAGCTTAAATTCTATGCCCCTCTTCTCTAGAAGCAGCGAGGCAAAGACACCACGACTGAGGGGGAGAACAACTCCTCTTCTTAATGTTGGTAATTAAATTCCCCAGGAAGCAGGATTCACAGTGTCTTTTGTGCTCTCCACAGGCCTGTTTCTTGCCTTGGTGGGAGGAAATCTGTTGAGACAGGCTTTGATTCTCTTGCTTTGGAGGCCCTGCTGTGCATGCATCTGGGTCAGGCCCAGTGGGGCCTCTCTGTGCAGAATAAGCTGACCAGAATTTTCAAAATGAAGGTCATGGTCTCCCACCTTACGTTTCAAAAGAGTGGGAAGGCTTAGACATCAGGGAGGGATATGTAAGGAAGAGGCTGGAGAAGAAGATGAGTAGATGGAGGTCAGCCATGGCCAAACTACTTAGGTGTCCCTGAATTCCTCCCAACCACTTGCCCTCTAATTGCAAGAGGTGTCCCTTGGCCTCTCTGTCTCTCATCCTCTTCTGAGAAGCAATTGTCTTCCAGGAAGAATGAAAATGAAGCACAAGGAGCACAGTAGGAGCGGGGTCTGTTGGATGGGACAGAGGGCACAGTCCCTTTAAGCTGAATGATGTGGCATGGGGGGCCATCACTGGCCTGATAGTCAAAGACCTAGGTTCTTGTCCTTGTATGGTCTTGTGGAAGTTACTGTCTTCTCTGCTGCCCATGGAGGAGTCAGCTGAGATAACCCTGAAGTCCCCCTTTAGCCCCAGAAATGCTATCAACTCATCCACCATCATTTGCCCCAAGAGCTGTTTCAGGTTAGAGCTCATCAGAACCGCTCGATTGGTTTTATTTCTTCGCATGATGAGTAGTGGAACTACACCCAAGTCCGTGTCTGCTGCAAAGTGTCTCTCCAGATCTGTCCTCAGAAGCCACATCGCACTCTGAGAAATCCCCATTCTCTCCATCTTGCTCCACATCCCACCTGTAGCACCCTCATCTGTAATTGTTTTGCACAAAGAACTCTGGGGTCATCTCTGCCATTCTGGTCTGCCCCTCAAACCCTTCTCCACAGCGCACTCAAAAGTCCACAATGGAAGCCCCAGCAATAGGAGTTTGTTTCATAACACATAACTTTTACAACTTCCTTCTGCAGGTGCATGTGTGCATAAATGTGTACATGTGTATGTGGCACCACGGCTGATTCTGGAGGCATCAAAAAATGGCAGTTAGGAGCTCAGGTTTAGAGTCACACACACCTAGATTTAAATCCTGCAAGGGCTGGGGATATAGCTCAGTTGGTAAAGTGTTTGCCTTACAAGCACAAGGCCCTGGGTTCGATCCCCGGCACCAAATAAATAAATAAATAAATCCTGCCCTCCCCAACTTAGGAGCTAAGTGACTTTGTGCAAACTTCCTAGCCTTTCTTAAGCCTTAGTTTACGTATCTGTAAGTTGAGAATGATGTGCCCCAAGAGTTGAATGGGAGCCACTGCCTCCCTTCTCAGCATGGCATTTTTTTTTCTAAGATAATCAGAAGACTCCGTCAGTGTCATGGACAAGCACTTGCTTCTATTGCTGCCACTTCATTGTAGGTCACCTTCCGTAATCCCCCAAATTCCTGGAATTCTGAGCCAGAGTCCTCAGACAGGCATGGCAGTCAGGAGGTAACTAAGGCTCCTCTCCCCCTGACCCACTGGCCCTTCAGCCTCCACAAGCTCGCACTTCAGGCACACGTAGGTTTCTGTCCTGAAGGACTAAGGGGATTTCAGAGAGTAGGAGCAGGACCTAGAGCACTAGTCTATTTGGATTTTTCCTTGACTGTTATAAGGACAGACTTAACCTTCAGAAGGTGGCCCACCTGCCTGCCACCCGCGCCTCCCTTTGGTCCTCAGCCCACCGTGGTCCTCGGTCTGCACAGGGCCTGCTCTCGGGTGACTGCACTTGCTGCTTCTTCCACACAGCCTTCCCATTCTCCTGCACCCATAGGCACTCATGGGTCGAATGTGTGTGTTTTGTATATTCCTTACAAACCATATGGTGGTGTTTTCCTGTGATGTGTTTTTGTTTTTCACAAGTGGTGTTGTGTCATATAGTGCATTCTGTTTCTCCTCTTTCCACCCAGCACGACGCCTTAAGATCCATTCGTGTTGCTGTGTGTACTTCCAGCCTGCTCCCCTCTCCCTTCCTGCCATGCTATGCCCTGGGTGACTGTCAGCAGGTAGCAAGGCTGCCATAAGCCCCTCAGGCAGCACATCCTCCAGCTCCTAACCTGACCCACCTCCTCTCGGATTTGTCAGAGCAATCTCTAATCCCTGTGTCTGAGAACTCACCAAACGCTCACTCTCCGTGGATCTTTCTTCAGTTGTGAAGCCCCTGGCAACACTCAGCGGGCAGAGAAATGAGCCTCCCTCTTTGTACTGCCCTGTCTACAGGACTCCAGGGGAGGCTTCTGTAGATCTGTGGTCCCAGACGAGAAGGGGTTCTTACATGAGTTTTCATATCAGCCTAGTATTTTCTTCACTTGGTTGACTAATTAACGAAAGCACATCTCCCAAAGGCAAACACATTCCCCCCATCTGAAACAGTGCAGTTGAGGGCTGGGGTTGTGGCTCAGTGGTAGAGCGCTTGCTTAGAACATGTGAGGCACTGGGTTCAATCCTCAGCACCACATAAAAATAAATAAAGGTATTATGTCCATCTACAACTAAAAATATTTTAAAACAAAACTGTATAGTTGAGCTGGGCACATGGTGCATGCCTGTAATCCCAGAGGCTCTGGAGGCTGAGGCAGGAGGATTGCATGTTCAAGCCAGCTTCAGCCACTTAGTGAGGCCCTCAGCAACTTAGTGTGACACTGTCTCAAAATAAAAAATTTAAAAAAAGAAAAAAAAAAAAGAAACAGTGTAGAGGAAAGCCCTAATGAAAATAACTTTCCCTCATTATCAGCCCACTCACCTGCCCTTGGGTTTGTGGTGAGGAGTGCAAAGGGAGCAAAGGGACAGCTTGGGGAGTTCTGCTGGCCATTAGAAGAGCCACTCGTGGCTGCTCTGGGCTCTTAAGAGGAAGATGTTGCCCACAATTAAATTCTTTCATCAGTAATTCTCCTGTAGTCAAGAAGGGCTGGAGTGTTGCCAGTTCCTCCCGAACAGGAGCTTTCCCAGAATCAAACTCTGCTCAAGAGACATCTGCCACTCCTGGGTGAGCCGATGGACTTTGATATTTTCTCCATCCTTTTTGTCCTCCTTTACTCTGGCTTCCTCTTTAACTTTCTCTTCTGGAGCTGCATGGACTCAGGGAACATGGGAGGCAGTGTGGCCTTGACCCAGACTTTTCTCCATAACCCTGGGCCATTGGTTTGTGTCACCCTGAACTACTGGTTTAATCTTTCCCGTTTTCTTACTTAAAAGGGTAGGAGTGGCTTTGGGGACTTCAGGCTATGGAAATCTGTATTTTTGCAAAAGCATCAGTATTCCTGCCTCCTCTCTTCCCACTTCAGCAATGACTCTGGTGACCCTAACCGTCCACCATCCCCTCCTGCCTTCCCAGTCCTAGCCCTTTCTGAGGTTCCTCTCCATTTCTCACCTCCTTCCCTCGGTTCATTCTAAGATACATTTTCCTCAAGAAATTTTCATCTGCCTCCAGTCTCCCTCACCAAAATTACTGCAATAGGCATGCAGAATTCCCTCTAATCTCTCAACCCTCTCCTTGGTCCCACAATCCTCTGGAAGTTTGGGTCAGGTAAGGGGGAGATGGGTGTACTTTGAAGTCACTTGCCTTGCCCCACATCCACCCCAGATTCTTGGAGCTTCTCTTAATCAGGCATAGTTCTGGGCACCCCAGGAGTGTTCTCAGTCCCGCCAGGATCCTGTGAGGTTGCCTCAGACCTGTTTTGCAGGCTTAGAGAAGACAGAGACCAATAAATCTCTTTGATGGTGAACTCTATATGCCTCTCTATCCTTCTCCAACCAAATGGGGGACTTACCATCTTCTGAGATCTGTGGGTACCATCTTTGTCTAGTCTTATTCATGCATCCCTAACCCTAACCCAATGGGGGTTCATCATATGGTGAAATAGCTCAAGGATGCAGAGATGGATATGCTGCTGAGACCTGCCTTCCAGAGCTCAGTCAGAGGGACATAGATGATAACAGCTGGAGGCGTGCAGACTAGACCCTTCGCTTCTAAACACGAGGTGCTGCAACAATGGGGACCGGAGACAGACTGCATTAGGGGAGAGTTTGACTGAAGCCCCTCACTGAAGCATGATCACTTGATGGCAAGGTTGTTCCCAAGTACCCCCATTCCCTAAGACACAGCAGCACACACGGCACAGCCTGAAAATCAATAGGATGAAAAAGGCGAAGTTATAAATAGGCATATTTATCAAGCTGCCCTTCTGTCTGAGCATTCTCCCTGCGCCCTTTGTCCTCCTTTCTCTCCAGCCCATCTTGCTGCTATTCACAGGGGGAGGGTAAAGGACTGGAAGACAGCCCGGAGCGGGGTGCAGTGTTGTGCACATGAGGACACCTGTGTGGCTTTGCACAAGCCAAGCAGGGAGGTGTACTGTGGTCCCACAGGTACTCTTTCAAGCTTGATGTCAGGGAACCATATTCATTTGCTTGATATCAACTTTTTAAAAATTTGAGTTCTAAAGATAGCCCAATTTTCTGGTGTTGCTGGTAGTTGAAACACTGCACTGTAAGGAAGCTTTAGATAAAGAGAGTACAAATAAATATGTATATGTGAATAAATATGTGTAATACTGTTGCTAGTTTATACACAACTACTCAGAGGTAATAAGAAAATGTGTGTGTGGGGGGGTTGCTACACCTGATCCAAGCTTTCTTACAAATTCTTTGCTGTGTAATGGGAGTAAAATGGTGGTAATTTGACCATTAACAGTAGCTCAGTCTGTTGCAGCTTTGAGAGGCTCTTTGATGTCCCTGCTCAGAGTCCTGATTACATTCCCCTCCCCTCCCCCACCCCAAGAGGGCAGCAGGGTGAATGGGGAGCTCTTGCTCATCCTATGCTGGTCTTCGGGACTTTGTGGGTTCCTTGTTGCAGGCCAGGTATCTCCCTGGTTTCTAGTTTCCACAGTGGACCTTGTGGTTCTGTCAGAGCCCAAGGTGTTGGCTCTGAGTCTCAGTCACTTTCCCTCAGAGTGCTAAGGCCACTCTATCCCTCAACATGCAGCCCCTAAGTCAGGCCCACTGGTTTGTGCCTCTACACCCACCTTCATTTCCTAAGGGGCTTTTGAAATCCTCCGGCCTTTCCACAGCACATGAGCCTTCAGGAAGGCCTGGGAGAAGTGATATGGTCTTTCCACCTCAGGTGGTCATTTAAGCTTTGTATGAAAACTTCCACAAGTGTTGGGGTCCTGCAGGCTGATCTCCTCATGGAGTGCCACCATGGGGTGGAAGTAAAGATGAAAAAAAAAAAAAAAAATCTTCTCTTTTGGATTTCCCTAAAGCTATCTCACATCCCACCCTCAAGTTAGGCAGGTGAGAAGTCGAGAGTAGAGGACCACAAACCTTGGATCTGGTAATTCCTTTCCCCTATTTTTATCTTCTTTCCTTCTCCTAGTGCCCACTGGGGCAGGAAGGGGAGGCTTCCCACCACTTCATCTTACCTTATCCTCCACCTTCCATGATGCAGTGACCCCCCCGCCCCATGGCCTGGCCAGTGTGACAAAAACAGGCATCTTCTCTATGGAAGAAATTCAAAGTTAGGGACCCCTGGGCTTGGCTTTCAATGTGGGAGTTGCTAAACAACCTGGAAATAAGGTCAAGAACGCATTGCTTTCCCATTCCTCAAGTATCTCCACTATAGTTCATATTTATTTATCAAAATAATCTATAAAATACTAGTTGCTTAGGAAAACCTAAAGATTAGGCAGATAACCTTTATTTTTAATTCCCCCAATGTGAAACCCACCATGCTGGGGAAGGAGAAAACAAATGCAAGACATGGTCTCTGACGCCAAGGAACTAAATCCTGTGAAAGACCATGAATGTAACAAGTAACTGGGCTACAACAGGAACTTGTAAGTCCTTGTGAGATGAGTACAATGCCTGAAGCCAGAGTTCTGCAGATGACTTGGTATGCTTGGGGGGGGGGGGGGGGCAGATGCAAATAGAAAGGGAGTTGAAGAAGTAACAGATAATGGAGATGACTTAGATTTCAAAACTGGATGTCTGGAATATGAAGGTTTTGAAGTGATCTCGTTTGGTTTTGTACACTCTGCAGTTAGAATTGTAGCTCTAATTGCTCGCCACTCACTAGGCCTGTTCCTGGGTAGAGCCCTAGAGTTCAGTGCATCTCATGGGCTGCTCCACTGGATTTGTAGTCTGACTGGTTTCTACTGAGAAAACAAGTCTGTAGAAAACTTGATTTTTTCCACAGTTTGCCCAAAGGGGGCTTTTAAAACTGGAAATAGCCTATGGAATGTCTCCCAGAGATTGCCTCCTCTTTTCCCAGCAATCTGATCACCAAGTTAACCGCATCCTTGACAGCAGCAGCAACAGAGATGGCTCTAAGTTCAGCTGTATCCGCCCACGGCATGGAGCAAGGAGAGCCAGCAGGTTGCATGCTAAGGAGGTCAGGAAGAAAGTGAGACACTTGTTAGAAGCTGATGAGCAAGGCTGGGAAGTCCAGGTGCTTGAGGTACATTAAAGCAACAACATTTATTGAGTACCTACTATGCAAAATGCTTTATTCTAGATATAGAGATTACAATGGTGAAAGAGAGACTGAGAGGGGCTCTGCTCTCTCTACTTTCTAGGATGTGCTCTCTTCTTACATTCTAGAATGTAAATAGTAAAAAAGTAAAAAATTATAAATAAGAACTATAAAAATACTAAAGTGGTGAGGGATGTGCAAAAAAATTAGAGTGATGAGCTAAAGATGGGGTGGCCCCTTTCGAGGAGCTGGTCAGAGAAGATCAGTTTAAAAAAAAATATATGATACTTGTGAGCTTCTGTATGGAGCATAAGTGACCCTGGATTATTGGGTTATTATGGCGTTAGTCATCTCCACATGCCTTGGAGCATTGAGACGTATTGTTTCAGACATCTACAGTTTATTAAGTATTTAGCAGTAATTTAATAATAGCCACACTTGTTTTCTCCTAAACTTCTATTAGATTGGATTAAGATAGTCCTGTCTACTTCTAGTTGAAGTGGATGGAGTGAAAGAGGTTGACTTAAATTGAAAATTAGTCTGATAACCATGCATAGCAATCTCCATGCAGAAAAATGGGAGAAACAACCAATTCATTAAAGGATGAATAGGGGGAAAAGAAATGGGGATTCTAGGCATAGGAAATATGCACCGTAAGTTGTGAGCAGTCTTCTCACTGTTAGCTATACCTCTTTTCTTGTTTATAGCTTAACAGAGCTAATACTGAGCCCTGAAATAACCTCTTGTTTTCTCTGAAAGAATTCTCTTAAAATTATACAATACTCAATAGTCTTGCTGACACACACAAAAAGAAAGTCTAAAGGTGACTCCCTAAAACACCAAGAGTATTAGCTATTGCAACCTAAGGTTTCTGAGTTTTCACAGAAAGAATTACCAACAAGAGAACAACAAGCCCAAGGAAAAGGTCAGCTCATGCCAGTTTGGAGGATGGCCTGGTACAAAGTGAGAAGATGCAGCCATCTCTTCCCCTAGGGAGGGCAGCTAATTAACTCTGCTCTATGATTTAAAGAGTTATGGATTCATCCATGACATTCAAGTATTTCTGAAGAACAGGATTTGAAATAGGCTATTTTGGAGTATTTTACCCCAAATGACCAAATCTAACAGAGATTGGAATAATATATAGAAATGAAATAAGACTTAACTTGAGCAGTATTTCCTGAAACTCATTACCCTTTAGATAAACCAATTAGCTTAACATTCTGCTTAATTTTCTTCAACATTCTGCCTACTTTTCTTTTTCTCTAAAGCGAGATCAATGATTTTAAATATTGTTCCTCAAAGTTTCCATTACCAGTGGGAACCTCAACAAGCAAACAGTCACCATATGTAAAATTAGTAGCTTAAACTCACAATACCAGATGGGAGGGATCAGAACTGATTCTTCTTTTTCATTCTCTCCATGAAAGAAAAAATTCACTATGAGTTGTGAGGGAAAAATCTAGGTAGGGATTAATAAAAGTCACTTTTCAGTATGGAGAGACTTATGTTTGGCTTCTCGGAGGACTAGAACCCTCAATACCTTGCAGAAGGAGGAGAGCTAGAAATGTGGAAAGAGAGGAGAACTTGCTGGCCAAAGGAAGCCACCTCTTCATGCCATTTGGGTCACTCAGTATGTATAGGGTCTCTGCTTGGGAGAGAGCGCTAAAGCCAAGGTTTAAGGTGCCAGAGCTGTTGTATGTGAAAATATAGGTGGTTACGTATTTGGAAGGGCTGAGAATATACTCATTCCCCACCCCCTTATCTTCTGTCACAGCTGATTGGTCCATGAGTAGACCTGTGACCCCAGGTGGTCCAATACACTCTATTAGGAATGTGGAAATTGAGCCTCAGAAACTTAGTAGGTTTCTGCCAGGCACTTGAACTATAGGTTGGCTATTGCTATAGTTGGTATGTGTGTGTTTTTCCAGAATTCAAATGTTTGAGCCTAATACCCAATTAGTATTAAGTGGTAGGGCCTGTGGGGAAGTGATGAGTCCCCAGCCCTCAAAGATGGAATTAGTGCTGTTTAAAAGGGGATTGAAGGGAGTGCCCTAGTCCCCTTTGCCCTTCCATCTCCTGCCGCACAAGGACAGAGCATTCACCCCTTTTTCTGCCTTCCAATATGTAAAGCAATGAGACTCTACCCTGGATGCAAAGAGTGAGCCCTCACCAGACACTGAATCTGCCAGCACCTTGATCTTGGACTTCCCAGCCTCCAGGACTATGAGCAATAAATTCCTATTATTTACAAATGGCCCAATCTAAGGTGCTTTGTTATAGCAGCACAAACAGACTAATACAGATATAAAGCCAGGTTCAGAACACCCATGTTTAGGCCTGATTAGGTAAGCAAAGAAAAAATAATAATGAAAGCAAACACTTTCAATGTTCCAGACACTATTCAAAGAACTTTATGTATTTCATATCCATCTCACAACTGTCCTATAAGAGACATACCATTATTCTCTTTATCCCCACTTTACAATGAGGAAGCTGAAGATCAGAAACTTAAGGAATGTGTCCCAGGTCACAAGTTAACCAAGTGGTGAATCCAGATATTTTAGCTCTGGAGACTGCCCTTAATCACATGCTAAACTGCTCTCTGGAGATCTGGGGGTGGGGGGGGGGGTGGAAGGGGAGGAGGTGTGTGCTGTAGAATCTGAAATAAGACAATATAGCTCTTTGTAGAAAGAGATTTGGAGAGAGAAGCCAGATCGGCTCTTGTCAGTCTGCAGTTTTGATCCTTATGAAGCATGATTGCACTTCCAGCCTTTGGGTTCCACCAAATCCCTCTGTTTCTAATCAATTTCCACTTTTTCTTATATCAGCTAAATGAGTTCTGTTCATTGCAACCAAATGATCTCTGACTCAATAAATTGGAATAAGAGGGAACATTTTCCAGCAGCAGGGGGGGGGGGTTGGCTGAAATTAGCTAGAATTGTGTTATGTTAATCAGCCAGAGAAATATGTGAGAGATGTTTTAATTTTGCTCTTTCTTAAATTCACACAGTAAACGAAGCAGGGATGATCTAATTGCTTTAATAACAGAGATGAAATTTCATACAAAAGTATCGTTTAGGAACAGGAGTTAGACCTCTGCCTGGTGGCTGGGAACTAATGTGATCATGGCTTCACTTCCACCTGGAGGGATTGGACCTAAAATGCAGGGAGGGGTCTTCAGAATGGGAGTTAGCCAAGGGTGTAAACGATTCTTAATTAGCCTTGATTTTTTGTTATTAGTTAATTTGTTTTAATTATTGCATGAGTTTTCCATTGCTGTGTTCTAAATCATCCCCTCAAAATACAGGAGCTTAAAAAACCATTAATCATTGGATTCTCTCTCATGATTTTTGTGGATCAGGATTCAGACAGGAAAGCACAGAGATGATTCTCTTCACTTCCCAACTGAGAAGCTGTGAGGTCTGTGCAGGGCTGGTGGCAGGAATCCATGTCTTCATTTCTAAATCTGCCCTTGTGGCTGGCTATCAGCTGGGACCTCTCCTGGGCTATCATCCAGAACACCTACAAGTGGCTTCCCCATGCGGTTGCTCCACATAACCTAGTTGGTCTTCTTCTCAGGATTGCTGCTGGGTTACAAGAACAAGAATCCTCTGAGAACCAGGTAAAAGCTGTATGGCCTCTGTGATCTGATCTCAGAAGTCACAAAGCATCTCTTCTTCCAGTCATCAATCTGCCTACCTTAAAATGTGAGTCCATAGATCCCACCTATGGATCCCACCTATGGGAGAAATGGCAAAGTCATACAATCAGAAGATAACATTTCTGGGCAAGGTGACACACCTGCAATTCCAGTGACTCAGGAGACCCAGGCAGGAGGATCACAAGTTCAAAACCAGCTTCAGCAACTTAGCAAGGCCCTAAGCAGTTTAGTGAGACCCTGATTCAAAATAAAATATAATAATAATAATAATAATAATAAAGAGCTGGGGATGTGACTCAGTAGTAAAGTGCCTCTGGTTAGATCCCTGGCACAAAAAAAAAAAAAAAAAAAAAAAAGAAGAAGAAGAAAAAGAAGAAGGAGGGGAAGAAAATGTTGGATGGAAGGTTTTGGAAAACTAATACAGAGACAAAATACAGTGACAAATGCTGATTTTAAAAAAAGTAACATTAAAAACCATTTTGTGGAAGTCTGTAAGTCTCATATTTCTTTAAAAAGCAGAGCATTTAATAAAGACTCGACTGACGTGATTGAAAATTTCATCCTTTGAAAGGGACAGGTAGGGACAAGAAGAAGTCAGACTTTATTCTACCAGTAAACACCTGTTAGTGATATGAAAGTGATGAGAGCTTCAGAGAGAGTGTCCATCCCATTAAAGCAGGGTGTGTGGCTTCAGAACTTACAAGCTGGAGGAAAGCAGATTTCAAAAATTTCAAAATAGATGATCTCATAGTGATAACCTCCAAAAGGGAGTACGGCTAAAATAGAATGACTCTAAAAATAAAATCCAGAACCTAAAATTGCAAATGATCCTGATGAGGAAGAAAAAGAGGAGACATCCAAGGAAAACAGCCTTTTTTTTCTGCTAATGAGTGCAGATTTTAAGAGGAAGCACACCAAGATGGAAGGAGGAGCACAAATCAAGAATGTATATATTAAGATGTCACAAATGTTTGAGAAAGTCAGAGGGCAGCAAAAACACAGAAAAACTTGAGGTTTCCAGGGTTGGAGGAAGGTAAAGATTTAAAAAAAAAAAAAAAAAAAAAAAAGCCCTTTTGACTCTGTACAGAAGAATAAGGAAAGAAGAGGCAAATGCCATTTCCAAGCCCATAATTTGA
Organism: Sciurus vulgaris; assembly: GCF_902686455.1. Lineage (NCBI taxonomy): Eukaryota > Metazoa > Chordata > Mammalia > Rodentia > Sciuridae > Sciurus > Sciurus vulgaris. The sequence continues at coordinate 78,240,684 of NC_136470.1, read as the reverse complement.
CCTGTTAAAACTATAGTCAGCCTCCTAGTTAACACAGCAAATGCCTTCACAGAAGATGCAATCCATAAACCTCTGTAGCAAATACAAATTTGTAAAATTTTCTCCAACTGACAGAAAGCAAAATGACTTCATTTCTATTTCACTTTTTTCTTCAGCTTTATGAACTTTAAGATTTAAAATGACTACATGTCCTAGGCCGTTTAGGGTAGGCCCAATTTCTACCTATGGTCCAGCTATAATTACTAACTGTGTTCCATGTTATTCTCAGAAATATCCCGGTTTGAATACTGGACTGAAGTCTTTGTACAAAAAGCAGGACAAAAGCACTATTGTAGGTATTAAATATTAAGTTTTTCCCTTTATTCTATAGTATTTCTGGACTTCTTTTGATGTTTTGTGTCATTTTATACTGTTCTAAGTCAAGAAAAGATAAAAATTTAAATTACCAGCATGAATATTACTTTTATTCTTTGTATCATGTAATGCCAGTTTTAAATGCAAATATAAGGGCATTGATTTTGTAAGTGGAATCACTAAAGACACATTCATATGTGTATATATATATTTTGTTTTATCAGAATGGTGGAAACCCTGCACAAAACTAACATGACTGTTTTTATTTAACCTTTTGAAAAACACACACATTCTACCAACTACCTTTATCTTCGGCTTATTATGCAAAAGAAAAAACTGAAAGGAAAAGAGACCAAGAGACGTCCTATCCCTTTCCTTCTATGCAGTAATGTCCAGGCAAGTGATGGGCAATACAGGGAAGCAACACAAACTACAAAGAACACGATGAAGTTCCTTGGTCATTTGTGTTTCTTAAAATACCATTGCTACCATCTGTGCATGAGGAAAGTTCTAGGGTTAAGGGAAAGTGACCTCTCAGGGCTATCATCACCCCCGCCATAGCACACTCGCAGGGTGCCAATTCGAGTCTGGCTGAACTCCCGAGCGTCGGGGATCCACTGGAGCTCTGCTCGGGGGCCACTCCAGCACTCTGAGAAGGGAGGGGCAAGGACGGTGCTGGACACACTCACTCATCGTGCACTATCTCCTCCCATCATGTGCATGTTCTGAGGTCTCATCAGACTGCACTCGAACAACACAAGATCAAAGATGAAATCAAGAATCTCAAGACAGCAACAGAGAACTGTAAGTCATGGTCATGTGCTCATGAAGCAAGGTAAGAATTGTGTATATTTTGTTTTGAGACAGGGTCTCACTAAGTTGCTTACAGCCTCGCTAAGTTGCTGAGGTTGGCTTTGAACTTGCGATCTTGCGATCCTCCTGCCTCAGCCTCCCAAGTCACTTGGATTACAGGTGTGTACCACCACACCCAGATTGTGTATGGTTTCTTGAACTAGCATGTACATCATGAAGTGTTGAGAGCATGTTAAAGCACATATTGTTGATTGAGTACTAATTCCAGAGTTTCTGGATCAGCATCCTGGGATAGACTCTTGAAATTTTATATTTCTAACAAATTCCCAGATAATGCTGATACTGCTGGTCCTGGGACTACACTTTAAGAACCACTAGTTAAAAACAGGCTTCACACACTTGACTGTGCACATCTACACTAGGTTATCTCGTTAAAAAGCAAATCTGAAGATGTTGTTCTGGGGTGGGGCCAATACTGCTGGTCTGCAGCCACACTTTGAATAGCAAGTCTAGAGTAGTTGCTAAGTACTACAGGAGGAAGAAGGGTGGGGCTTGAAATGGGCTCTGAAGCATGGCAGGAATTGCTTAAGAAGAGGCCAGAGTGCATTCCAGGAAGGGTCAAAAGGAATGCAGGCAGAGAGGAACCAGAACAGGAGGAGCTGGATGTGGGGGAAGCAGAGGCTTTTCCTGGAGATAAGGAACTGAGGGTACAGGACCAGAATGCACAGGATTCAGGGGAAGAGGTGATGTCTTCTTAAAGCCGGCAGTTTAGGGGGTATGACTGGGATGTAGATTTCCCAAAGCAGCTCTCCAAACCTGCTATCATTAAACCCTGGCTCTCTAGCGAATGTTAAGCAAACAGTCCCAGAGAGACCAAACCCTACAGAAGTTGAATGTCCTTTGTGGGGCATCCTGTGGCAGCATTGTGGGGGAGCAGAGGTCTTTTAGAGTCAGTATGTGGCTTGGGAAGGTGGCTCTGGTGAACAGGGCTTGTTCTGTTTCTTGTGTACCATGGGGGCAAGGTCCTAGATGCTCTCTCTCAAGTTCCTTCAAACAAGGAGATAGCATGATTTGGGGACTTGTGTGTTCCACCTCTCAATACCCCTGGCCATGAGAGTCTGATGTGCTGGGTCAGGGCTGAGTATGGGTGGTGATTCCCAGCGCAAGGGGGCTTCATGGAACACTTGCTGCCATCTGTCTCTAGGTGTGTCCCTTCAGGGTTAGGCCTGGAGTATCCAGGAACTTGGGCAGTTCCAACCCTCAATGAAGCACTCCTGGGACAGTCACCTTGACCACTGGGATCCAACATAGACCCCAGTGTGCCTGGGGAAGGGTGGAGGGTGGGAGTGAAAACTAACAAGTGGCTGAGGCTGTGATCTGAATGATGCAACATACCCTGCTGCTTCTCCTGCCTCCCACTCGGTTCATAGATTCATCATGCCTGGTATTTAGGAGAAGCTCTCCATGCTGAACAATGGGAACCGTTACCTGGGTTTACTGATAAATTAATAAACGAAGATTCTAGCAATTTGTAGATATTAACTAAAACTGCACAAAAGATCAGAGAATTTCTCTTTCTCTTTGAAGGCTGAACGTCAGAGAGAAAGAGAGAGAAGAGAGAAGAGCGGAGAGAGAGAGAGAGAGAGAGAGATTTTTCTCCTTTGCTGCAAGAGCACAGAAAGGGCACCAAGAATTTATCGGGCCTTTGTCTTGAGCTGCACCTACAGGCAAGAAAGGTCTCACCCCTGCCCCCCAGGGAGGTCAGTAAACCCACTTCATTGAGGTTTTTAATTCCAGGGGTAATCCCTTCCTTCCGTGCCAGGTGGGGGGTAGAGAGACCCTCACATCCAAGTCTTTGATCTGGTTTGGAGCAGAAAGAACAACTTCTATAAAACTGTCAGGGAGATGGGAAGGGTCTTCAAAGAGAGGTCATAAATGGGCAGTTCACCTTTGATCAGTCCCCCAGATCCTTTTTATAGCCCAGGATTATTGTTTTAGAGGTGCCCTTCAAGTGTCCCCCCAGGAATCATGTGACTAAAGAACAATTAGATTGTTCTAAAAGTTTAGAAAGTTGTGTAGAAAGACTTTCATTTTCACTAAAGAAGGAGACCAAAGGAGAGAAAAAGAAAAGACCAGCCCAAACCATAAAGTAGATCCCTACATTGAAAATAAATTGAAAATCCAGTCTGCTTCTTTCTTTGTAATAGGATACTCTCTGGCTTGGTGATTCCCCTAAAATCTATCAACTGAGGAGGTTATAAGACGTACATTTAAACTCATGCTTTATATCCAGACAAAAGAAACAAAGCATTTACTGTCTCTTATTACTGGATTTTCATTTAAGGCTATTAAAATGTCAAAAAAAATTAGAAATTTAGTCCGATATTTTTCACGTGGTAATATAAGCAGGTACTGGAGCCGATCACTTATTTCCACTGAATTTCATGTGGGTGATTCAACGCCTCATAGACAGACTAATTCTCCATGGCTATATCAGGGTTTCTCTGAATGTCTCCATCCTCTCTCATTCCAATAACCACTGAGAGAGAAAGTTTATGATCTGTTGTTCTTCAAACCTGGTCAGTGGAAGGTTCTGGTCCTGGCCCCTCTTGCTTGTTCTTTGAGTCCTTTCAGGAGCAGAGTTGTGAGCAGCCATGTTCCCACAACCACACTGCCAACCACACCCCAGGAATGTCCCATTTCTGGCCACATCCTGGCTTCTCCTGCTTGTTCATCGACCAGGAGGCAAAAACCATATCTCCGTGAAGGGCAGCTGGCCTGGCATTCACCACACCTAAGTCACCACCCAGCCCCATCCCAAGCCCACTGGAGTCCAGTGGGACAACTTCTTCCCTCTCTAAATAAGTACCTCTGCTGTGGTTCTAGGGGACTGCCTCCTCCAGCACCTTTAGCACCCCACTAAATTGCAAGGAGATTGACCACTTCACTGACCAAGACTGAGCCCCTCAGGGTAGGTCTGCAATGGGTCTAGCCCAAATTACAGAATCACTCAATGTGCCTTATCTCCTGAGTGGGGACAACATCTGATACATGACTAAGACATTCTCTCCTACCACGAGAGAGCCACAGTATTAGACACTGTGGTTGTTCATGCACAAGGCCCTGACATCTGCTGGGAGGGTCCCTGAGCTGGGAAAGTGAACAGCAACCTGTTGAGAACTGGAGGGTCCCTTCAAACTACCAGCAGACTCAGAAAGACTGATTGGTAGTAATACGGAGTCTGTGACAAGGCAGCTGATCAGCAGAATCCTCCTGAAGGCAAATATTTACAGTTCGAGATTTTCTGATTGACTCACTGTCTCTTCTTACTGTCCTGAACACACACATGTGCATGCACACACATATACATGCAATTCCATCTTTCTCTCATGATCATCTATCTGTGAGCTCCAGGGATTCTTCTGTTGCCCCTGCACAGTGATGCACATCCTTTCTGGTGAACTCCAGGTATTTGCACATGTATGCATACATTCAACATCTGGTAAGGATAGTAAAGAACTTGGGCAGCTTAAGACAAAATCAGTCTAAGCATTCATGTATTTATTACTCATTTGACAAATAAATACTGAGTGTCTTGCACATACCAATAAGTGTCTAGGGAATACAGAAAAGACAAGATATAGACGATTGTTATTTGGGGACTTATAGATAAGTCCCAGGTGAGTTAATCAGACTTCTCACATTCTTACTGTTGATTTGACTTTTCTGTGCATGTATGCAGTGCTGGGGATTCAATCAGAGGCCTTGTGCATGCTAGGCAAGCACTCTACCTCTGAACCACACCCCAGCCCTGCTTCAACTTTTTAAAGAGGTTCTGTTTCAGCCATTTCATGTCTGGTCCACATGCAGTTTGGGCTACTTGGAAATGGGACATCTTTTCCATTTGCTCTCATTGTGACAGGATCTATGTTCATGCTGTAATTTTACATTCTTTCTACGGGAGGTTACTTGTTATCTTAAGCCTGTGGCTGGGACAGCATCCCAAATGGCAGGCTCTCAAAGGGCATGGGTTGGCGTGGGAAAGCCAGGGAACCCAGTCCTTTGGGGAGGAGAATGGAAGGGTAAACCAGAAAAAGGGAGTCCTTTGTAAAGGCTGTAATTTCTGTTGTGCCCAGACTCTCTGGGCTTAATAGAAATGGAAGCTGGAACCCTGGCAGTCCTGCCATAAGAAGAGGTATTTTGTCTGAAACACTGGAAGCAGATGATAACAGGGTGAAGGGGTTGGGAATGGGAGGTTCACTAAGCTCCATTCCAGGGAAGCACGCTTCCAAGTGAGGGAGGTAAACAGAGGCTATAGTGGTTGAGGCTCAACAAGGGAGACCAAGGCCCTAAGACTCAACAGACCAGCTTCTACGTTCTCACCCAGGAACATTTTAAAGACTCTGATCTGCCATTGGCAGTTTCTCCATTGCCCTGGTTTGGAAACTTAGGATATCCACGCGGGGATCTTGCCACAGCTTCCTGCTGCTAGCAGTTCTTTGGATTTATATGCTCTTCAGCAACAATCCAAGGACCAGCTTAGAGATGTTTCATTCTTATCCATGAAAATCCTAACATGTCAGCTCCATCATCCTCAGTAAATCCAAGAGCAAAACTACATCTGTGACAGGATTCTCACTACTGATTAGTAAATCCTTATGATTTGTGCATTCCATATTTACTGGGGAGGGGTGCTTAAGAAATACTTGCCAAGCTCCTGCCTCCTGGGCTTGGGATAATCTCTCTTTAAATTCTCTTCCTCCTCTCAGCCTCTGCTCCTTTCCTCAGCCCTCCAGTTGGAGAAAACTTCCTCCACTCCATCTATTCTCACACCATCCTATTTAGCTCTTCCCTGTGTCAGTCCTTTTCGCATTGGACACTCAGAGATGTGCTCATGGGTTGCTCCCACCCTGTTAACCCTCTGGTGCTGAAAGCCCTGATGTATCTCTCTGGTGCTTAGCACTGTGCTGGGTACAGAGCGAGGGGCTCCATAAAGGTTTGTTGGACCAGACAATGAACAAGGGAATGAACAAAGGAGCACAGAGGTGCATGGAATGCATGTGGATGTCAGGTGACAGGGCAGACAACCAGCTGGGCCAGGTGTCCCCTTTGTGCCAGACACAGTGCTGGAAGGACTCCCTGCTGCTCCCTCCCCTTAGATCTGCCAGAAAGGCTTGCCTGGCCCTTGGGCTTGCCAGGGGTAAGATACAGCCTCCCTCATTTTCAAGGTCTTGACAAGTGCAGAAGGAAAGTTCCTTCACCTGGCAGCTTCATCAGCTTACATTCAAATTACCTTCTCCCAAAATTCTACACCGCCTTTTCTTCTTCTGGAGGTAAAATAATCCCTCGACAGACTGTTTCCTGTTCTATAAAATGACTCCCTTCTGCTTGCCACCTCCCCACTGTGGCATTACCTTTTCTTGATGTTTTCCACAGCCCTCTCTTAGTCTCCTTCTTCCTTTACTAATAAGACTTCTTGGCCCGGAACCTGAGCATGGCTCCCCCAGCTGGCCCTTAGATACCTCGCCTGGTCTCTGGTGGATCTCACCTCCCCTCCGTATCCTTGGCTTTGCAGTAGGTGGTAAGAGAGCAAGGTCAACCCTCTCTCCTCCTGTGCAATTTTTTCCCTGCCACTGTCCCAGGCCCTTAGCTCCAGGAGTGCTAAGCCTGGGTAGTTTCTTCATCTAATTTCCCAGCCAACTTGGACTAGACAATTGAAAAGGGGTAGGAAGTTCTTTAAGCTGTCCAGGGGGGATTCACTTAGACTGAACATCTTAGCCTAGGGAGGTCAACTGACTCTTCCCAGATGCCCTTCTCAGGAGGCTCATAGTTCCTAGGAGGGCACCAGGCACTTGGGGTTGTTCAACAAGAACAGTGCTGGAGGGGTTCAGGGAGGGTGGGATGAGATAAAGAAGAGACTGGGTAGTGGGAGCAGGGGCAGATTCAAAGGAACCAGCCACCGGCCACACTGTGGATTAGCTCTGCAAGTCCAGAGGCAGCAAGGCCCTGGGGCTGTAACCCAGGCCTGACAGGAAGGAAGCTTGCTGTTGGAGGACTGGGATTGTGAAGCCCATGTGCGGAGCCTGTGTACTCCGCACACCATTGAGCAGTCCCTCTGAATCTACCCCAGGCTAGAACCCAGACAGAACTGAGGAATTAGGGCTGCTATCCTCTAAATTGTGCCACTCAGACACTGTCGGGACTAGGACTGGTTACATTAGGAAGGAAATCAGGCTCTTTGGCTATAGCACAATGTTACATGAGTACCCTAAGGATAGAGCTATATCTCTCTGGTTCACTCTCCCCCTTCTCCACTCTGCTTCTGCTCTGTGGGAGGGCTATAGCAATAGGGTGCCTGTGACTTTTGGCTTCTGGTTGGATTTAGTCAAAGAGACCGGGCAGACGGGGGAAGGAAAGGGATGTCAAGGGTTTTGTTTCCTCAATTGCATCCCTGTGACATTGCTTTAGTCTGGCGTTTCCTTTCTGAGCATCTCAACTCTGCACAGCTCTCTTTCCTGGTTCTGGTAACCTAACCCTTCCTTGGTTCCCTTGGGTTCAGGGGTGGTCACAGATTGGCTTCCACTAGCCCTGGTTGAAACTTTCTTTTTGACTCTCCTACCCTCCAAACTTCTCTTTGTTATTAGTCAGCCCCTTTAGAAAGAAATCTTCCTTAAATTACCCTATCTTAACAGTGCTTTTTCTCTCCTATGGGGACCCTGACTAGTAGACACAGATGCTCCCCGACTTACAATGTGCTTACCTCCTGATAAACTCATCACAAAATGAACATATCATTCAATCAAAAATGCATTTAATATACCTCACCTACAGAACATCATTGCTTAAGTCTAGCCTACTTTAAATGTGTTCAGAACACTTACATTAGCCTACAGTTGAGTAAAATCTTCACACGAAAGTCTCTTTTGTAATAAAGTATTGAATATCTCATATAATTTATTGAATATTATACTGAAAAGTAGAAAATGGAATGGTTGTATGGGTACACTTTCACCCTATCATAAAGTTGAATAATTCAAATTAAATCACCATAAGTTTGGACAGACTGTTTAAACTGTATTTCCATATGATTCCCAAGTTTTCTTAAACAATACTGTCTGAAGCAGGATGCTGTGGCACATACCTATAATCCTAGTAACTCAGGAGGCTGAGGCAGGAGGGTCACAAGTCCAAAGTCAGCCTGGACAACTTTGTGAGATCCTATCTCCAATAAAATAAAAAGGGCTGAGAATGTAGCCCAGTGGCAGAGCACTTGTCTAACATGCATGAGGTCCTGGGTTCAAACCCCAGTAAATAAAAACACAGGAAGGAAGAAAAAATATACCATCTGGAGGCCAGCCTGAGCCAGAGTGCTGAGCTGTCGGGTGTCAGAGTAGACAATTACAGCAACAATAAGACCAAATGAAAGTGACAGAAAAGCCTTACTTCTTTCCTGGGATGGTATCAGCAGGAGGCTGGGCCTGGAGAGGACAAACTGCTGTTCATTTTCTCCATGCCAGCAGAGTGCCCTCAGGCAGGTCAGCATGGTCCTAGGGGACATCTCCCTGTTGAGGGAGCCTCCAACAAAAGGCTCTGGTAAGATCCAGGGATGGAAGTAGGAGAAGATCGGTCCTGGGTACCAGTCTGTGTGTGGAAAGTGCCTGCAGGATTGCCACAGCCCCTGCACCCACCACCCCTGTAAAGAGGCCTCAGCAGAGGCAGCTGGAGAAGACCTCTGCCCAGGCCTCAGGTGCAGACACCCAGGAATGGGGTCTGTGGATCAGAGCTGCTCATATGTGAGGAGCATGGGCTGCCTGGAGCCTGGGTCCCTCACTGTTACTCCCTCCAGAGACTGCTGTGCCCTGGCTGGGGGCAGAGGCCAGGGTGGGGAAGGCAGTAGTCAACGAAGTCTGCCAGGTTGACTTTTGCCATTGCCTAGAGCCAGGCCAGAAAAATTATTCATGTGCTCGTAAGCAGGGGTCAGACTCCTCAAGCACACACACAATGAACAGAAATGTCAACAATAGTGTCTCTAGCTCAGGACTGTCCAATAGTAATGTAATGTTAGTCACATATGTAAGTATTTTAGTAGCTGCATTTAAAAAGGGGGGAAACAGGTAGAAGTAACTTTAACAGTATATTTAATCCAATATATTTTGTGTTTCCTTTCTTTCACTATGACAAATACCTGAGATGAGTCAACTTATAAAACAAAAAGGTTTATTTTGGCTCACAGTTTTAGAGGTCCCAGCCCATGTTTCATTGGCCCTGTTGCTTTAGCCTGTGTTGAGGCAGCACATCATGGCAAGAGTGTGGCAGAGCAAAGTCACTCATATCATGACCAAAAATGAAAGAAAGGATGTATATCGCCAATAATCTAAAAAGGGCCCACCTCTCAAAGATTCCACTACCTCCCAAGAGCACACACTGAGGACCAAGTCTTTGACGTGACTTTCTGGGGACACTTAAGATTCAAATTATAGCAATATATCCAAAATATAATTTTAGGCACATGACACATGTTTTTAAAAGTATTAATGATATATTTTATGTACTTTTTTATACTAAATCTTCAAAATTTGTGCATATTTTATAATTAGAGCACATCTCAATTCAGATTAGCCACATTTCAAGTACTCGAAGGCAATATGTGCCTACGGTTGAGATAGCACCATGCTAGGTGATGGGCTTATGAGGTCTTAAAATATTTTTTCCAAGTTTTCTTACACAAATGTGTTTTAAATTTTATTTTAAATGTATACACTACAAATACTATCATATCTAAGTTTTCTTTATTTTCTAATTTATTTTAGTAACAATTTCCTCTTAAAAATTTAGCCTTGGCTGTAGCAGCCTGAGAGAAAAAGGGGCTATTTCCATTTTGAATGATTGAGACAGGAGAGCATCTGGTGGGCCAGGTTGAAGTTGGGTTCTTAGAAACAGAAGGCAGAGTTGTGGGAGACAGAGAGGGCTGCACAAGCCAACTGGGCTGGCTGAGTCTTCCTTTTTGTCTGGGGCTGCTGCCTGCTTGGATCTGAGCATCACCCAGACTAAAGCCACCTTGCCCCAGAACCAAGATCTAACCAGATACCTAGCTGGACCTCACTTGAAAATATACAGGTCTTTCTAAGTAATTCTGAATGGTTTTCAAGGAGTAAGTGGGACACTAAATTTGAGTTTCAAAGATTGAAGGAGGATTCCAAGAAGTTGGTCAGCTCTGCTCTGCACCAGAAGGTAATTATTTAACACTTTCGAACAGTAAAAAAAAAAAAAAGTGTGTGTGTGTTGAATGTATATGTATGTGTGTGTGTATATATATATACATGATTCAAGTATGATTTGTAGCAGGCAGTGTACAATCTGTTCTGGGCTTATAGGAAGTATTTGTAGGTTGGTAACTAGTTGGCTGGTTGGTATGGAAACATCTGCCATGATAAGTAGCAGAGAATTTACCCAATAGCTAGAGGCATTTTGGATAAGCAAAGAACTCTGAATTGGGTACCAGGATTCCTCCTTCTGACCTCTCTATGTGACCTTGAACAGAGTGCTTTTCTACCTGATACTTATGTACCTTGACAGACAGGGTATTAAATCAGACTCCCAAGATGATCTCTAAGACTCATTGCGGTGAAAGCATTTTGTGACTCCCTCCCCCCACCACACACACTGGAGGAAGCATTTAAAAGCCAAGCAGTTCAAAGATGGAATTTGGAAATGACTTCCAAGCCTGATTTCTGGGACAGCTGAGGCCAGAAGAGGAGGATAATGTGCATTCATCATTAGAACCAACATCGGGTGGAAAAGAACTGCCCAGAGCCAAGGATCTGACTAGGCAGGATTGGGCAGAAACCACCTGGGCAGACAGCATTAGCAGACACGATACTGCTGAATTTTGTTTCCACTGGAAAAGTCCTTTTTTTCTGAGGCAATGTTTTCCACAGCTCCAGGGGGCTGTGGTCATTTCCTAACAAGATTTTCCTATTTTGTGCAGCTGTAGTCTGGCATTTGAGACGCTGAGTGTTTTTAAGTTGAAACTCACTTCAGTTCTCCAGAGCTGAAGGATGGTGAGCTAATTCAGGGCCTGGTGTGTAAGGTACTACGGCCTCTGCCCCTCAGACCATGGGGCACTGCCCTTCTCTTCTGTACCTAGGAATTAAGTTGCTAATTGCATAAAATTACAAAATTTCGGAGTTGTAAGGTCCTTGAGAGGTCATCTAGCCTACTTTTCACATTCTATAGACGGGGAAACTGAGGCCCAGAATAGGAGGAGCACTGACCCCAGGCCACATAGTCGGATAGACAAAAGACCACTTTCCTGACTCTTTTGGAGCCAACAAACTGTCCACTGTCCTTCCTCCTTAGGGATTGAGGTGACTTAGGGAGAGAGAAAATTTAACTTGCTATGAATGATTTAATAGTTTCCAGCCTTAATCTCATACCTCATGCTCACCTGATCCTTCTTCCTCTGTTCCCCGACTACACCATCCTGTCTTTTGTTTTTTGTTTTTGTTTTTGTTTTGTACCACAGATGAACCCAGGGACACTTAACCACTGAGTCACATCCCCAACCCTTTTAAAAAATATTTTATTTTGAGGCAGGGTCTCACCAAGTTGCTTAGAGCCTTGCTAAATTGCTGAGACTGCCCTTGAATTTGCAATCTCCTGCCTCAGCGTCCTGAGTCACTGGGTTTACAGGTGTGCGCCACCACTCCTGGCTGTCCTTCGGTTTTCAAGGTTTATTAGAAATGATAGATGAAATATGCAAACAAACAGGTTCACTCAGTAGGCATTCACTGAGAACCTGCCACTGCAAAGGATGTAGGATGTATAAGATGGGGGTCCACCATAGTCTGGGAGACCTGTTTTCCCCGATAACCGCAATTCAAGGCCATGAGCGCAGTAACATCTATGAAAGACACTGCCTAGAGAGCACCAGAAAAAGGTGGTTCATTCTAGCTGGGCATCTCAAAGATCACAGGAAGATGTGGACTGACAGGTAGAGAATGGCCTACATGAAACCATCACTGGTATTTTGCTTATTTGGTAGAGGAGCTGAATTCAGCTTCCAGGATGTGAGTGTTTACACTTAATCCACAACCATCAAAAGTGGGGACTTCCCACCCCCACCTCAAGATTCAGAGCGTAAAAGAAAGCTCTGCTTCCATTAGCACTTATGCAGTCCCTTTCTCTACCTTATCTCTTTTGATGTTCATTTTACACTGCTGATTACATGTGCCTGGCTTACTCACATCCCAAGAGCCTCCACCAAAGTCTTTCTCATTCCATTGTAGACATAGACCTTGGGAAGCGAGAACAGGCTAAGCCACAGGCATGACCAAGCATCTGGGTCTGCACTTTTGTCAGTTCAGGAACTGCAATGGGTTTGGGGACCCCCCTCCACACACACCCAAAATGAACGTTGAAAGCTTGTTAGGAGAGAAAGTTAATCTCCTGGGTCTCTTTGTAAAGAAATTACCTTGTAAAATGTCAAACACCTGGTTCAGTTAGTCCTTTCTCTAGGTTGTCATTTACCTGTAAAAGGAGCTCTATTCAAGTCTTAAATGTCAACTTCTTGTCTCTGAAAATGCTGGATCAAATAACCCCCTGCACGTTGCAGCCTGTACTCTCATTCTGAGGCTGAAACTCCCTGGCTATTAGTCAGGGGTGGCTAGACACTGCTGGGAATCAGTCCCAGGGGAATGTCCACTAGGTACTGCAGGATTTTGGATTTGAGTCTATAAGTTTAAAGCATCTCATTTCTGAAGGCAGTCCCTAACTCTATACCCCAAGCTATTCAAAAGATGACCACTCTTTGCAAAGGCAATTAGACTTGAGTTTTATTCCCAAGCGTGGGTCTTTCCCTGGCAGTTCTTCCTGTATCCAGCCCAGTTGCTTTCTCTTCTCTGAGCTGATTTCCCTGAGCTCCTGTCTTTTGATGGCCTTTCCCAGCCTCTGTGGCACCATATGTTTGATGATGTCATATAAAGAGGACCAATCTCCCTTAGCTGTCCTCTAACTTTTGGAATGAATCCTGTCCCCTCCATAGTGTTGGGGGGAAAACAAATTAAACTCTAATGCAACTAGGGGGCTAATGAACCTGTCTTTCCCAGGGAATGGAAAACAAAGGTTCCAACCAATTGCAACTCCTCAAAATCCTGCTGAGAGGTGATCTGTCCCTGCCTGGACTAGCTGCTAATGAGCTCAGATTCGCCTATTCAGTGCTGTCCTTTGTTCCTGTCTCCAGTACTACCTGAATGCTCTCCCACCCCCACCATGCCTGCAGACACACTGAACCAGAAGTTCATCTTGGGGGCAAGAGATGGTGATTTGAGCCTCTAGTCATCGTAAATCACTGGAGTGATGTCTCGAAATTCAAGGCAACTTCAGCCTGTGCTACTTGGATTATTATGAGCTGGTATAAGCAGAAACACTAGGACATTTTCAGGAAAATTATTTTAAATGTGAGAATCCTTTTTTTATTGTCTCCTGTCTATTCTGGTCATAGAGTGATTATTATTGAATATTATCAGGCTGTATATTCACAGACCATGTGGTTCTTGCCTGGTATTTCCACCTTATTGCTCTCAAGTGCTCTAAGTGAAATATACATATAGTTATGAGTTAGTTTTAGAAGCAGCTTATTTTCCAAACCTTACATAACTGCACTGTGGTCTTGGCTTTGTTCCTATCCAGATACTAGGCTGAATGCAGACAAAATAAGCCAGCCAATTCAGACTAAGATCTCATTTGACTAACTCCCCTCCCCGCATACACACACCATCATTACCACTAAATTAGCACATTTCTTAGGCATCATTCAGAACAATGATTCTCAATCCTGGCTGCAGTTAGAATCATTGGGGAGCTTTTTAAAAAAGAAAGAAAGAAAAAAAATCAGTGCCCAAACCCCACTCCAAATCAATTAAAATAGATTTTCTAGGAGTGGGCCTCAGGCACGGGAATTTTTATAAAGCTTCATGGGTGCATCAGTGTGCAGCTATAGTTGGAAATCAGTGTTTTAAACACAACCAAAATTAATGATTATAGGCTTTTCTTACATACCAACTGTTAATTTAATATTTGCATAAAACTTAAGATAGTCCCTTCAAGTCAAATAAAGCTAGCAGGAAGTTAGTCTATATAGTGCAAACAGATCACATAGGGAAGGAACAAAAGCAGAGATATCATTCCAGAAGAGTACTCCCTAAGTTAACCAGACCTCTGGGGATCTGAAAGCAATAATGCAGACAAACAAATGTGGCCAAATAAGTGGTAGCAACCAGTTTCCTATTGGGCATGCTTCTAGTAACACCCGGGTGTATGTGTGTGGAAGGTAGTCACGATCTGCATTTCATTGTCTCCACTGAGGAAACTTGGAGAGAAAGCCAACATTTAGCCACAGTACAGGGAAGGGAGGATGAATGAGATTAGACCCAGGACACAACCTCCTAACACTGATATTGGGACCATGGAAGACTGCTGCCTGAGCTTGAGAATTCCATGACAACCACACACTTGCATCTCAAGGATGCTTTCCTACCAGCACACTGCTCCCTGCTGCCAAACTCACACTCAAAGTGGATCCTGAAGGCAACCCCTTTTACCTGGCACCACCCAGTTCCATAAAAGGCATCCTAGCTGCAGCAGGTCCGCAGCTCCCCTGAGGAGGCAGAGTCTGCTTCTCTGAATTTGTTTGCCAAATTCATGAGTCTCCAAATGGTCCTGCTCACAGAGAGGTCCAACTTGCAAGCCTCACAACATCTCCATTGCTTCAAAAGAATTGGGGAAGTCCGCTTCTAATTACCACATTCTTAGCTCATTTTTCTTTCCTGTAGGAAACACACCCAGCTCCTTTATGAAAACTTGCAAATATTTCACATTTGTCTGGAGAATAGGTTTCTTTCCAGGTTTGGGGAAAACTGAAGTCACTGATACTATCAGCTGCTGGCCGATAGTGTTGCCGAATGCCAGCACGGGTTCCTAGCCCTCTCAAACCTGACTATGAGGCCGTTGTGGGGAAAGAGACAAATGAACCTCAAGTGGAAATGTCCCTGGGCCTGCTGGGAGTAGTACCTCAAAGAGGAGAACTGAATAAGGTATATGGTGGCTGTCTTGAGCCTTCTCACCACCTCCAGTACCTCCCTCAGCCCTGTCACAGGACTAGATGATTCTAGTTCAGACCCCCATTTAGCATAGAACAGAGGAAACACCTTGTAACCCTTTTGGGAATAGAAATGGAACAGCCTAGATCCCAGGACATCAGGTCTGCTGAACTTCCATCTGAATATAGCCTGGCTTTCCTTGGGCTCCCATTAATCCAATACATCCTTTTCTCTAAAGGGCACAGACCAAGCAAGATCTAGTCCCAGCTAACGAGGTGCTTAGACCAGGTGCCTCAGGATGTTTCTCATTATTGGGATCACCCTATTCCCTGGATCAAGTCTTCATCTGTGCCTATTCAGGGTTACTAATTGTCATGGGGACGGACGAAATGTTGATTAAATTCACAAGATACTGCATTTAGTATAGACTATGAAGTTAGCACTAGATGGAATCTCTTAACATTACAGAGGGGACCAGAAGGCTCAGAAAAGAGAAGTGACTTTCTCAAGGCCACACTAGTTAATGGCAAAGGTAGGATGGGAACTCAGAAACCCCAATGCTCAAATCGGTGTTCTTGCTACCACCCCATGCCACCAAATTCTAATGAAAAGTGGAGTGTACAAGTTTGGGAGGGAAGCAGCGTGCTGGGGCAGGAAAGCATCTTTGAGTTGGAAGCTTCTGGTTGTCATAGAATTCTCAAGCCACTGCTGCAGGCTCCAGTGGTCCCAATGTCAGTACAAGAGAATGTCTCCTGGGTCTAACTGATAACATATTCTTTTCCCAAAAAGAAGGCTATTTGAGGAAGTAACATTGTTATTCGGGATGTGTAGAGGGCCAGTCCAGGGTTTGTACTGGAGAGAAATAGATGAAGCCATGCTGGGAAATTGGCATGGAGAGGCCCTCTGCTCCCTGCAGCAGGAGCAAGAAAGGCCAAAGCTACCGGAAACCTTTCCTGGCTCTATGGATAGTCAATAAAGAACCAAGAAAGACGCAGGGCTCCAAGAGGAACCAATGTCCCTGAATTAGAAGTGGAACTCTTCTGAGAAAGGAGAAGCCAACAGAGGGAAAAGTTAATCCCTTCTTAACTGTTCTTTGTTCTGGACACAAGCTGAAGCAAGTAAGAGGAATTTCTAGCCCAAAACCCCCAGTGAGAAAAGTCGGGTCAGTTGATTCATTTAACCTGCTGCCAGCCACAGAGGAGACCTGAAGGGAATTAAAGGGACACTGCCATTTTATGAGGGGGAAGAAAAAAATAGCTGCCTGAATGAAACTGCAATTGTGTCTGATCCCAAGTCAACACAGTGCCACAGTCAGGAGGGAAAAGATTCCCTTGATGCCAGATGTGGGACTGAGCTCCCAAGGACTGCAGGCAGGATATGGCTGTTCCCTCCTCCCCTACCTTCTGCAAAAATAAAAGCAAGGAAATTCAAACTTGGCTCTTGAATAGGCTCATTTTGTATATCAGTGTAACCTGAGCACCTCTCAAGCCCCAGGGCTTGGTGTCTGGTGACTTGTCCCTTTCTTGGCTCTGGAGACTGCCCAAAAGAGCTGGCTGTCCAGAGCCTGAGCCTGGGTTCCCTCTAGTCCAAATCAAAAGAAAAACAGAGGGTGCTGAGAATGTAATGGGCTGGAGGTCAAGTCTAGGCCACAGCCCTTGGCTCAACATGGGAACCAGAGTCATGTTTGATGGGATTCTTCAAAGATATTCTTGATTCAAAGAAAATTTGCTAAGAGAAAGGAGATTGAAACAATTTTTTTTTAGTTAGACCTTTATTTTATTTATTTATTTTTATGTGGTTCTGAGGATCGAACCCAGTACCTCACATCTGCTAGGCAAGCCCTCTACCACTGAGCTACACTCCCAGCCCCAAGGAGATTTTTTCTTTTTTAAATGAGTTTTATGTTAAACAAAAATGAGGTAGAAGCACTAAAGCGGAGTGCCCGGGAACTGCTCAGAAACAAAACAGTGAATTCACATGGGCCCAGACTCTGGGCAGCCATTGGCTCCCACTGAGGCAGTCTCTGCTGAGGTTCTCTCTCCACCTCCTCCCAGAACAGGCCTGCTGGTTGCATTACAGAAATGAGGGCAGAAAATCAAATCTCTCCTGTGTTCTTAGTTCTGGCCACTGTGCTGGGTAAAGCTTCCCGTGACACTCTCTGTTCTTTTCCATGTCTTGAGAATCTGAGCCGCAGAGCAAATGTTTATGATGAAGGAGCACAGGTTCTGGCTCCAGGATGTCTGGCGCAGGACTCACAGTGCTAAAGGCCTAACAAAAAGAAGGCTGAGGAATGAAAGCATGCAGCACAGGTAGGCTCCTCCCATTCTCAGCAAGATGCACACCCCCATTGCCAGCAGCTGAAGGGACCAGTTCTATTCCAAACCAACCTTGGGATTCCCAGAGTCTTTGGTGGTACAGCCTTTTTGGTCAGCATGAATGTGTTCAGCATCCCCTCTGTGCTTAGCTTAGTACAGGCACAGGCAGGTCATGGAGAAGAAGACAGAAATGGTCCCAAATTCATGTGATTACATCCTCCTAGGGAATACAGATAGTAAACCCAAAATTACAGGTGCATCAAGCATAGTGAAGGAGGTATCAAGGAGCCATGGGAACATTTATTGTAGCCCAGAGGATCAGGAAGGGCCTCCCCAAGGAAGTGACATAAATCTGAGACCCAAGCACCCAAAGATGGGAGATGGTAGAGACTTTGAATTTTCCCTCAAAGTCCACCTCCTCTTATTTCACACTCAATTTTCAGGCAAGTATGTGACTTTCCAGAAAAATGATTACATTTCCCAACCAGTTAGATGTGACTATGTGACCACATTCTGGTCAACAGGAAGTGAGAGGAAGTGGTATATAATGTTTTGGGTTATGGTCAAGGACTTGTTATCCCTTTGTCCCCTTGCCCTTCTACCTGCTACTGTGTGGTTAGGGTGGGACGCTTTCTTGGAACATGCCAAGGAAGGAGACACCTCAGCAACAAGACAGAAGACCTCTGATGACTTCACAGACCAGGGCTGCCACATGCTTGGTGTTTCATATGAGAGAAATAAACATCTATCTTGTTTAGGCTGTTGTTATTTTGGTCCCTCTATCACAGCAACTGAGGCTGAGAAATAATAACTAATAATAGTCTGAGAAAACAGCAAAGTGCTTCTGCATATCTTAACTCCCTTTCATTTTCCCAAGAACCCAGTAAGTAGGGAATCATTAGCATTAGTTTAGTGCTACTGAAATGAAGGCAGAGAGAGAGAGAGAGAGAGAGAGAGAGAGAGAGAGAGAGAGAGAGAGAGAGCGCTCTGCGGGGGTGGAGCCAGGGACTCAAGTTCAGGTAGTATTCATTATGCCTCCCTGATGGGTTTATTATTTCTTCCATTAGTGTGATGTCTTCTCACCAAATCCACCATGTTCTCAGCTTTGCCCCCAGCCCCAAGCTAGTCTACTCTGTGACTCATGTTCATGATGGCACATGCCTTGGCCAGCCCCAACAGTAGGTATAAGTGCCTCTAGGAAGTGGTGATTTAGGGTCAGGGATTTAAGACTAATGCTATTTTTCTCATAGAAGATCTTAAATTTTATTCTAAAAGGGAGTACTTGGAATCATCCTCTTTCCCCCATCCCCAGCTTAACCTAGTGCTCCTATGTTGGTGAGCTTTTCATTGCTGTAAAATAACACTTGGAGCAGTCGACTTACAGAAAGAAATAAATATTTTGGCTCATGGTTGCAGAGGTTTCAGTTCATGGTCACTTGACTCCGTTGTTTCTAGGCTTGTGGCAAGGCAGAACCTCATGGCAGGGAACATATGGTAGAAAAAAGCTGTTCACCTCATGGTGACCCAGATGCAGAGAAAGAAATGAACTGGAGACAAAATATACCCTTCAAGAGTGCACCTCCAGTGAGCTACTTCCTCCAGCTAAGTCCTACCTCCTAAAG
This sequence comes from Sciurus vulgaris, assembly GCF_902686455.1. Taxonomy (NCBI): domain Eukaryota; kingdom Metazoa; phylum Chordata; class Mammalia; order Rodentia; family Sciuridae; genus Sciurus; species Sciurus vulgaris. The sequence goes on along the minus strand of NC_136470.1, from coordinate 78,221,481 downwards.
TTTTCACCGCCTCCCATTAATCAATTAAGCTATGAACCCCTCGATGGATTAATCCACTGACAATGTTAGAGAAACTCATGAACCAATTATTTTCCATAAGTCCCACCTGTGCACACTGTCACATCAGGAACCAAACCTTCAACCCATGAGCTTTTGGGGAAATACACAATACAGACCATACCACCTCCCCTTGTGCAAAGGACTCAGGAATTCTTGATGACAATAGCACTTGAAACTAGGGGACCCTCAGCTCTTTCGTTAGTGTGAGTTCCTTCTATTATGATAGTCTAGACTTCTTAGCAGGAGCAGCCCAGCTCCTCTGGGCTCTCCTCAGGACACTATGTAAGAACGATTCTGTTATTTCATCTTTTGTCAGTCTTTGATTGCATGGGGAATTGTGAGCTAATCCATGTTCACACAAATCCTCGGTCGGCACTCCTACTGAGGCACTCTTTGGATATCAATCACCTCTAGGGTATAGCATTTGAATAACCAGATTTTAAAATATTGATTTTTATTCCTCACCACCAGGAGATAACTTTACACGTGCATTTGGCTTGACTGGGCCTTCAAGTGACTCAGATGCTTGAAACTCACAAAGGTTTCTGTAGGGCCTTCTATTTGCAGAACATTGGAGCAGACAGGAAGATAAGGACACAGGCTTAAGTGGACACCACTTCTGGGAAACTACAGGCTTTATGCTGAACCTGTGGAAGAGGCTGGGGTAAAGTCCATGTACAAATTTTATCTCAAACAAGCAAAGCTCAAGCAGGTTTCATCTGACAGCCTTTCCTTTTTTTTTTTTTTTTTTTGTATTGGGGATCGAACCTAGGGGTACTTTACCACTGAGATACATCCCCAATCAGTTTTATTTTTTTATTTTAAGATAGGGACTTGCTATGTTTCCAGGCTGGACTTGAACTTGAATCCTTTTGTCTCATCTGCCTGAGTTGCTGTGATTACAGGCATGAGCCAGCTGCCTTCCTCTTTTCATTTAGGATGCTTCTTTTATGGGCTTGTTGCTACCCACAAAGCAAAACCAGAAAATCAGGTTCCTCTGTCAGTAGTTCTGTTTTTCTCTTATTGCTTTTCTCATCAATTGCCATATTTGCTTTGGAACAGGAGGTTCTCTTGGTAACAATTCTGAGGCACCCAGAGAATTCTTTGAAATGGTTTGAAAATCTTCATAAGATTTTGAGACTCTCAGGTGGCCCTTTCCTCTTCCAACTCCCATGCTCTCTCCTTGGGTGGTTTGCATCTCCCATAGTTCCACCCTCTGCCCATGTTCCCAGTGCTCATGGATCTGTGTGACAGACCAGTTCTCCTCCTTGCACTCCTGACCCACATGTTCACCCTGCACATGGATCTCCATGCCTGGATATCCCCAAGGCTCCTCCAACTCCCAGTGGAATTCACTATTTTCAACAGCCTGCTTCTCTCCCTCAGATGATTATGTCTCCATTCACACAGTCACCAAAGCTAAACCCTGAGAGTCAGTATGGCCATTGAGTTCTTACCATGGGCTCTTCAATGTCTTTTATGTCATTCTTCCCCTCATTTACTTTCCAGTATGTCCCAGATAATCTTGTAACTAATCTCTCGTCTAGCATTATTGTTCCTATAACTTATTTTCTATACTTCTTTAAAAACAATTGCTATAATTTAGATCTGGAAAGTCCCCCCAAAGGCCATGTGTTCAAGACTTGGTCCCCAGCTTGGTGGTTTTGGAAATTGGTGGAACCTTTAGAGGTGGAGCCTAGTGGCAGGTCCTTCATGATTGGGAGTGTGCCCTCAAAGGGCATACTGGAACCTCAGTCCCTTCCTCTTCCTCTTTTTACTTCCTGATCATCAGGTGAGTGTTTTGACCACATACTGCTGCCAGGGTGAGCTACCTCTCTACAAAATTGGTCAACGGACCATAGACTGAAACTTCCAAAGCCATGAGACAAACCTTTTCTCTTTACAATTGTGAGAAAACCTTTTCCCTCTACCTATCTCATTGAATCTATTTGTAACATTTGATAGAAAGCTGACTAATACAGTCATCTTCTAAAGTGCAAATCAGATCATTCTGAGTTTTAGAATTCTTTCAATGGCTCCCTCTTGCCCTCAAGGTAAAGCTTAAATGTCTTTGCAGCCATGTAAGGTCCTTCCTGATCCAGCCATGTCTACACCTCCAAACCTCCCTCCCAACTCTCTCCACTCCTCAGCTACTACATAGTTAGTGTTCCTTGGTATCTACAGGAGATGGTTCCAGGACTCCTGTGGACACCAAAATCTGCAGATGCTCAAGTCCCTTATATAAAATAGTGTAGAACTTGTATATAACCTATTCACATCCTTCCATACACTTTCAATCGTCTCTAGATGGCTCCTAATACCTGAAATGATGTAAACGCTATGTAAATAGTTGTTAGGCAGTATTGTTTAGAGAATAATGACAAGAACAAAGTCTGTGCATGTTCAGTACAGATTCAATTTTTTTATCTGAATATTTTCAACCTGCAATTGTTAGAATCTGCCCATGCAGAACCTCCTGGATGCAGAGGGTCAAGTGTGCCCCAAACTGCTGTGTTCTCACACCTCTGGGCTCTGACCCCATCACTCCTTCTGCCAGGAATAGCCTTCCTCACCCTCCTTACCTGGACAGCTTCCTCAGGCTCAGTGGAGGCATCTCCTCTTCCAGAGGCCTTCCTACCCATCCCACCCCACAGCACCCTTGGCACATTGTCAGGACATTTGCCATATACATCATTTTTGTGTGCATCTCCTCTGCTGGTTTGGGAGTTCCTTACAAGTAGAAGCTGTGTCTTGTTTGTCTTGTTCTAGAGTCTGGCAGTATGTAGCACAGGATAGGTGTTCATTAAATGTTTGTTGAAACAATGAGGCTATGTGGAACCTTAGGATCACTTTCTTCCAACATTTCTGTCACTTCTACTTTGCCAATTTTTTTTTGTATTAGTAAAACTTAAGACAAGGAGCATCTAAGCCAAAGGACTGGGGGTATAGCTCAGTGGTAGGGTTCAATACCCAGCACCCCCCCCCCACAAAAAAAGAGAATAATTTAAGTCAATAAAAGCAGTTTTCTTAACTTTTTCAATAGGAAAATTAATAAGTTAATTCTTTTAGTCATCCCTTAATCATTCATTTAAGGAATAAGCCAGGACCTGTGCTAAGTATCGGGATATGAATGCTGGGTTGAGGTCTCTTCTTTGAGATCCTCCTGCCCCCACTCTCACCTTGCCCCTAGATTATAATTGCCTACAGTTCTGCTCCCCGCTCTCCCTAGATTTAGTTCCTTGAGGACAGAGACTGTGTTATTCATCCTTATGCTCATTTATTCATTCAATACACATTTATTAAATATCTACTGTGTGTAAAGTCCCTTTAGGTGATCACAACACCTAATAATTAGACTAAATTCTCTGCCTGTGGAATGTACAATGTGCTTATCACAGAGTTTAGGACATAGTAGGCTCAAGAGGAATATTTGTTAAATGAAGGAAGGGTAAACTCGGAGGGAGATGAGTGCTGTCCTCAAGCATCTGGAAGGCAGCCTGGGAAGAGGAACACACTCATTACAGAATACTTCGAAGGGCAGAGCTAGGACCAAGGTAGGTACACTGCAAAGCGTTGGTCTGGGAAGACAAGGAAGACTTTTCTGTTGGTAAAAGCTGTTCTATGTTATAGAATGGTGATAGTAAATGATAGCACAGAAGCTTGTAGAAAGCATTCCCACAGCAAGCCCAAACCAAATGACCTTCAGTTTCTTTCCAAATCTGGCATTTTTATCTTTGAAAACACTGAAGTTCATCCAAAATGTTCAGCCATCAGCATATGTGGCAAATTGGACATTGGCTTATGGAAATTTTCTCCAGAAAGGGAAATATGCCACCGTTACAGTTTCATAGTGATTTTGCTCTGAACATTTGGCTCCTGGGAACTTCTCTGTCTTATTTGGCATCTCCACCCCAGGTCCTGGCCAGGTCTGACTGAGAGCAGAGGAAATTCAGGGGCAAGAGGATGAGCTAGTGCTCGAAGGAGAAGAGAAACTTCAAAATCCTCCTGGCCTGAATTACAAGTCCATTTGATAAAATGTTATTTTGCTATTATAAAGAATAGTGAATTTTTTAAATATATATATTAAGTTAAAAAATTAGAGAATGACTTCTATGGTATGATCACGTTTGTGTACTTCCTAAAAGAATATATGTAAATATATATGCATAATTTTTTAGTTTACTTTTGGGGAATAGTCAATACAGAAAGCAGGAATGGATGAAGGTGACTTTAAATTTTCACTTTTTATGTTTCTATCTTGAGTCTATTTTCTAACTGTGTGCTCATCACCCATCTTTTTAATGCCAATGTCTTATCTGGTGGGATAATAGACTAATTTTTAACTTCTTCTTTATAGTTTTCTATTTAAAAAATTAAAATCTAATAATTCCCCAGAGGCTAGAGAAAAGAGAGTGGGGACTGACTGGGGTATCACCAAGACAGATTTTATAGCTCTCTTTTTAAACATGAGAAAATTGACTTGGTGGCAGAGGGCGGGGGAAGGGAGAACCTCTTCCGTATGATCACTCAGTAAACCACGCCAGGAACAGGGCTAGATCTCCTGGGTTCCAATAAGACTCCCCAACTATGCCAACAAGGGGAAAGGAAAATGGTGGTGGGGATGGGAGTCAATATTTGCAGCAGTATTAATTACATTCATGTTAGAAATGCCAGGGTCCCCCAAGGAATCAAACACGTGCTCCTAAATAGCGTGGCAAGTCAAACTTTACTTCTGCAGAAGACTGTGCTACCAAAGAAAATTCGGCAGGAGAGCACATCCGGGCAAGCAGTCCTGTTTTTATCCCTAACCTGCAGCACTGCCCCTTGCTCTGATAGGAGGAGCTCAGGGTTACAATCTATGCAATTGGCTAATTTTAAATTTGGGGCAAGAAAGGGGAAGGGCTATAGTTAAAATGGCCACAATTGGATCTCAAACTGGCTACAATGATTGAATTTCACATCCCATTTAAGGTGAAATACTATATTTTGAAAATGACCACTGAATTTTCTATTTCTCACATTCACCAACCAACTGCTGAACTTAGAAAACCTTTAAACAGTAAGATCCATCTCACCTTGAGATTTCCAAGATCAATCTTAAAGCAAACACAGAAGATTATTTACTTTTCCCCCCATTTTTCTTTCAGTGCTGGAAATTGAACTCAGGGCCTTGCACATAGTAGGCAAGTACTAACCACTGAATTGTATTTCCAGCCTAGACGCTTACTTTCTTGACCCAGAAGGAAAACATGATAAAATGATACCCACGTAAATTTCCTTACCATATATCCTGGGGTTCTCATTTTTCTTTTGTATCCTACTTATTGCAGACTTGTTTGTACAGTACAATGTGGTGTCTGGAAGAATCCTTTAATATAGTGATGGCTAAGGGAGACTAAGGGTTAGCCTGAGAGTCTGGGCTTGGTGCCAGTCAGGCAGTTCAGAGCAGATTTATGGCCGCCTTGACTTTCTCGTTCCATCTTATTAACCTGAGCCTCCCTCAGTTTTTCCCAACTCAGCTCACTTCCAGAGCTCTGTATTCGACATTTTTGGGGGGGCAGGGGGACACTGGGGATTGAACCCAGAGGTGTTTAACCATGAGCCACGTTCCCAGCCCTTTTAAATATTTTATTTAGAGACAGACCCTCACTGATTTGTTTAGGGCCTAAGACTGGCTTTGAACTCATGATCCTCATGATCCTCAAAATGCATGTGTTCTGCATTTTGACTGGTAACCTGACCTTGGTTCTCAAGGTCTATAGGGTAAGGTTGAGGACTTTAGAGTCAGCAGTTAAGATTTGAAATAGCCATTGTGGAGAAGGGAACCCAAGACCAGTTGGAAAGACTCATTATTCTTCTGGCTTGCTCAGGATCTCCAATTTTCTTGGAACTGATGGGTCACATAAGTTGATTTCACAAGAAGAGTTTGTACCTCACCCATTCTCCAAGGGCTCGTCAGTGAGCCCATTTCCCAGTGGATTTCATTTTATCCTTTTGGGTCTTCTTCCTTGTAAGCAAGTTCTAGGAGTCTGCTCTATTTTGGTTGTTTGCTCTACTTGTAATGCCAGTCTTGATCAAAGGGGGAAGCATTGGATATTATGCCTGTTGCACTTCAGTTAAGGTGGTGACTTTGATTGGAATCAAAAATAGAAAAGTTCATTGGATAGACAATGAAAAGCAACCTTCCCTGTAGCAAAGTCGTTCTGCCAGGAGAAGCAGGAAGCTTTGTACCGGTGTCAAGCTTTTCACCCACTGAACATTGGAGGTGGATGTCATTTCCTTCGCAGGTAAGATCAAGAAGTAGTGTGTGGTAGGGCTCTGTGATTTTCCAGTGACTCAGTCTGTCACCTTTTAGAAGAGGTCTCAGAGAGAGAAGGTACAGAGTCTGAGCTTACTTTCTCAGTGCTCAAGTGGGTTCTTTTAGAAGTCAGATGGATATAGTTCAGTTAATCCTACCCTCCCCATCCCTCCCCACTCATGGTTGTTAGAATCATTGGTCTCTGTGAAACACCTTTTTTAAATTTATTTACTTCCTTATTCCTTTTTCTACCCATCCTGCAATTCCATTTGCCTGTCTCACCTGCAGTTATTCTTAGATGTTTAGTGCGTATCCTTTTATTTGCATATTTTCATACAAACAGTATTTCTTCACAGAATTTTAAATTTATGCATATGTTCTATATCATTCTGTTTTTCACCTTTTCTCCCATTGTTTTCTGTTTCTCAGATCCATCCATGCTGCTGTGCCTGCCTCTAATCATTTGTCTCAGTCCTCTGCACAGTGCTCCCTGGTGTGCGTGAGTAAGAGAGCATAGCATTCGCCTTGTTTTATTACTCCATCTTGCTGATGGAAACAGGTTTCCTTCAACTCCCACCACAGATAACTGTAGGAAACATTCATGAATATATATTTCCTTACAGAATTGAAAGAGAATATCTTGGGATGGAGGAACTGCAATGCCAAATTTGACTCACAGTGCCAGGGTGCTACCCAGAACTTTTGCTAGTTCACATTTCTCTCAAGTTCATCTTTCACCAGCAGTGTTTAAGAGTGGCTGTGTCTACATTTCTGCCAGTACCTGGTGTCCCCCTTTCTTTCTGTATTTTGTCAGTGTAATAGGTATGCAGCGACATCTTGTTGTTATAATCTGTGTTTTTTCCTATTACTAAAAGTGTGAGTTTCCCTCCTCATCCTTCCTTGTAGTGGATGGCATACCATTCAGTCCCTGCTTTAGGACTGAGATCCTCAGTCTCCAGCTGCCAGGAATGTTGGCGTCTGATGGCATACATGTGAGACACTTCCCAGGTACTGCCCTCAGTCAAAAAGAGCTGCTTCACCCAAGGTTCTGAGCCTTTCATGAGGGCAGCATCCCTCCAATGACTAGTCCATGCAGGAGTTCAAAGCTCCAGTCCTTGGTCCTAAATTCAGGACATCTCTGAAGAGATCATTGGCATCCGCATTTCTGCATGGGATTCAGGGAGGCCTGGGCTGCGCCCCATCACAGTTCAAAGTCTGGCTCTGCCCAGCCCTCTGCTGCTTCCCTGACTTGACAAGCACTACTCCCAAGGCCATTCCCAGATCACCCACCATTCACAACTCTACACTTCTGAGTAGTTCCCCAGGAAAGTAGACCAATGCCAACTGTTTAACTTTGTGGAATTTTGTCTCCCATATTGTTATGATTTAGATGTGGTGTCCCCCAAAAGCTTACGTGTGAGAGAATGTGAGAGGGTTCAGAGGGGAAATGATTAGGTTGTGAGAACCTTAAACTAATCAGTGAATTCACCCCGGGTGGAATTAACTGAGTGGTAACTGGAGGCAGGGGGGTGTGGCTGGAGGAGGTGGGGGTGTGGCTTTGGGGTATATGTTTGTATCTATTTTTGGTGCTGGGGATTGAACCCAGGGCCTTGGGGCTTGCGAGGCAAGCACTCTACCAACTGAGCTATCTCCCCAGCCTATATGTTTGTATCTAGAGAGTGGAGTCTCTCTCTGCTTCCTGATCATGTGAGCTGCTTCCCTCTGCCACACTGTTCCACCATGATGTTCAGCCTCACCTAGAACTCTGAGAAATGGAGCCAGCCTCCTATGGACTAAGACCTCTGAAACCGTGAGCCCCCCAATAAATCTTTCTTCCTCTACAACTGTTCTGGTTGGGTCCTTTAGTCAAAGCAGCAAAAGAGCTGACTAAAACACATATCTTGTGTATCTATTTCCTTTCTCCACTTTTTTCCCCATTGCAGTCATAAATGTCCACCATCCTTGCATATTCTTCACATCAATCTCTCATTGGCTTTAGATCTTCTCCTCTTCTGCCATCAGTCTGCTAATGTTGTTCATGGGATCTTTTGTTAATTAGATATTGGCGAAAATTTTGAGGCCATTTTCTGCCCCCAAAATGAGCTATGCCAGAGTTCCACCAATTGACTCTATCCCTAAATACTGAAAAAAGAAAATCTTGCTGATCCCCCCAAAAAAGAAATTCCTAATTTTGATATAATCAAATTAATAAAATTTACCTTATGATTTATGCCTTCAAAGTTTTTCTTCTAAAGAACTTTCTGGATCACAAATGTACCAGCAGCTACTGATTTGATATTCACTAGTTTTCTTTAACCTTTTTTACTTAGGTCTTTAAGCCATCTGGCACCCTCTTTTGTATGTGGTGTTAAGTAGGGCCTACTTTTATTTTTGTCCTACAATGAGCCAGTTTTACCAGCACTATTTACTAAACAGCCCGTCCTTCCTCATTGATGCATAATTACTACTTTGAACCTTTAAGTTTTGGCATGTACATGGGTCCAGATCTAAGTTCTCTGTTTTGCTCTGTGGATTTGTTTGTATGTGTTAGAAATTACTGCTGTTATTATAAAGACTTTCTAATGTCTTAATATCAAACAGGGTAAGAGGCCCTTTTCTTTTTCAAAAGTTGGTTTTCTGTACTCAACTTAAGCGTCTTTCCCTGTCCTGTACGTCCCTGATGTTTAAAGTAAGTTTAGCTCAAGTGTTTTGGACTTTCTATGCTGGCTTTGTTGGGGCCAGAAACCCTGGGCTCAGCTGGCAGCAAGGGGTCTGCTAGCCTGCCTGCCTTAAGGGAGACTTGCATCATTATCAGTGAGCACATGCAAGAACAGGGAGAGAGACTTTAGGAAGAAGTCAAGCCAAGAGATGGTATCTAGCTTTCATTGGCCACTCAAAAGCCCTGACAATTCTTTGCGAAGTGGAATTCAATCTGATCCAAGAGAAACAGTCAAAGGCACACAGATTTTAATGCACTTGGGAACCTAATCACAGGCAGTAATGAATGGTATTAATAATACCATCCTGCCAAGGAGAACACCCTATCTGGATCTTGGTGGCCTGGTCCCTGTCCTGAGAATTGTAAGGGCCTGTCGAAAGGTTAGCTCATTGCCACCTTGTGTCTCCACTTTTCTTGCAGCTTTAATCCTACTGTTCCCAAAACCTCAGCTTGAAGGCACATAGCATTTTCTTTTTGTGATAATGAGGAGCCTATGAGCAGGCCATGGTTAGTCATCCATGGTGTGAAAATGACGGGTGCTCCAGCTCTGGAGGTGCGGACGGGTTCAGACACATCAGAGTTATGGGTAAAGACAGGCTGGTGAGGGGGAATGAGGTGACTCATCACCAAAACCTTGAACACAGAGTTCAAGGAGAGGGCCAAGACTTTCCAAATGCAGAATCTGTTCTTTGACGGGGCCAAGGCCTCCCCAAGGCAAAGGTCATACTGTGAAATTCGGTCTTCTCCTCACCAAGGACCACAAGGACAAAAGAATAAACTCTGATTTTGTCCAAGTTGCTCTCCTAGTATTGGCCTAGTTCTTTCCCTGTCCTGACCCTCCATAATTTTTTGAGTAAGCTTAGTTCAAGTAAGTTGAACTTCATATGCTAACTTCATATGCTGGCTTTGTTTGGGTCAGAGCCCTGGACCCAGCTGTCAGCAGCTGAGAGGATGCCACTGTCATCCTCTTCTGCATATCGTGTTCATGATCCTTCTTTTTCTCCAAGGCTCTTCCTTCTAAGTTAATCATCTTGAAAACAGACATTTTCAACTGACTTGTAGGAATGTTATTCCTTCCTCCCTGCAACTCTGCACAATGCTGGTTGTTGGCTTTATGTGTTTACCCAAGAGTGTAAACAGGTCTGATTGCTTGGCCTGCACCCAGGCTGGCCCCCACCCTGAGGTACAGGGAGGTCCATATCTCCTGCTCCCTTGGGAGAAGGGTCACATCCTGATTGGAGCCCAAGAGGGCCCGGGAAGTGGCCTTGATTGACTAAGGTAGCTCTGCTGAACTCCAGAAAGCCTTCCCACTTTGCCTCTCTGCACCTAAGGACCACTCCAGAGGAGGCCTTCATATGGCCTGTTCTTTTGCTCTGGATACGTTTTGAGAGCTTAAGTATCCTTCTTTTTCTTTAGCTTTTTTGAGTGTAATGGCCAGCATTCAGAGCTTCTACTGGCAGCTGCAGAGACCAACCACTGTGTCTTAAACAAAGGCAGGCTTGGCAAAAGACCCTTCAGTGGACATTTGGGGTACTTGTTCTAAGGGATGTAAGAGGGATCTATCCAGTGTCAGTCGTCTGGAGTTGGGGGAAGTACAAAAGGGATGAGATGGTTCCTTTTTTCAGAATTAGTAAGGGAAGGAACAGGCTGTGATGTGATTTAAGATGCTAGTGTGGGTGTCGAGGAAGAGTTCATTTAGAAACCTTAAGATCTAGTACATGGGGATGTAAGATGTTCACAACAGGAGATACCTCAGTGGTGGGAATCAAGTGGATCCCTTGGAAAATAAGATCATCCGTTCTTTACTCCCACCCTATTTCCCCATCAATTCTAGACATTCAAAAGGAAAAGAGAATTATAGTCCAGCCCTTGGTCATGTCATTAAACCCGATGCTGGGCTAATTGATAGAGTTAATCATATGATCTGTTCTGGTGCCAGTCAGCCGCTGAGCATATCTTGTTTAGGGCTGTTGAGAAGCCTGGAATGTTTCTCTACCTCTTTGATTCTCTATTTGTCTATGTGTCTAAGTATAAGACTAATGAATCCATGGTCCCCTCCTAAAGGGACTAGAGTTCCCCAGACACTTAGACAAAGACTATTCTTTCAAAAGAACAAAACTGGCTTTCCTCTATTTGGTTTCTCTGAGGGATATTAAATATAATTTTTCATATGGTGCAGGCTTCAAGGCAGACATGTGGCCAAAGACTTCTTTTTTTGTTTGTTTTGGCAGATCTGGGAACCAAACCCAGTGCCTTGGGCATGTTAGGCAAGCACTCTACCACTGACCTACCTAGTCAGCCCACCAATGAACTTTTTTGGTATGGGCTCTAAACCTGGCCTGCCAGTCCCTCAGGGGACCCCTGAGAGTTAGGCTGTGCCATGCTACTCTGAGAAAAGAGGTATGAAGGTAAGGAAAGGTGGGCAAAGTCAAAGATGGGTATGAGTAGCTAAATATCAAGGTTCTCTCTCTAGTCCATCATTTTCTGTTCCCTGGTCACTACTTCCTACCTGGGGCTTCTGAGGAGCCCAGTTAAGCTATGCAACTTGACAGATCGAACACAATCAGGAATAGCTGATTTCCCAATACACATTTCTAAACCACTCTGTTGTGCCTTCTTATGAGTCACAGATCTGTGGGTAAGGAGAAACTAGAATGGAAAAGTACTTATGCTCCTTATGACCTGCAAAAGCAGGTATTACTATAATGAAGTATTTGAGGATGGATATTTATAAAGAAAGAGGTTTATTTATCCTGCAGTTTTGAAGAAAGTCCACAGCATAGTGCCAGTCCTGGCAAGGGTCCCCTTAACTGTATCACCTCATGGCAGATGGCAGCACAATGGCAGGAGCATATGCAAGAGAAAGAAATCACATGGCAGGAAGCCAGAGTGAGGGGGAGAGACCAGTCTTATAACCTCCCACTGGGCTCCCACTCTTAAAGTTCCCACCATTTCCCACATTGCCACACTGAGGAGCAAGCTTCCAACACATAAACCCTTGAAAGACAAGACATATCCAAACATTGTAGCGAGTAAAGATACCTCTGGACAAGGAATCAAAGATGATGCACAAAAGTACTGCAAATAGTCAACTATCTAGGGAAGAATGTAAAACCTGGCTAAATTGGAAAGAAATGCAAAACTAGAAATCAGTCATGGGCTCTACTGAACATTTGTTAAATCTGACCCTAAATTTTCTACCACATCAGACCACCATGTACCCTGCACAAGTGGCCATTATAGATGAACCTCATTCATTTAGCTCCATTTGGAGCACTTGTCTTAGCTTGCGGCAAGTTCTACTTCTTGGTTTCTTCTCACATATCTTCTCTCTCCATACATTTCCTGAACTATTTCAGCTTCCCCAACCGATATGGCAAAATGAATATGACGAAACTCAATAATAGCACAATTGTGTGCTGGGGAAAATGACACATTTAAATGGAGTTAGAGGCCCTAAAAATTGGTTGCATCTTTCTGGAGAGTAATCTGGAATTAGTAAGAGATGAGACCTAGTTGTGATCAAATAATTCCACCTAGGGAAGCACACCCTGAATACATACACCCAAAGGGAAAAAAGAGCTCCTGATACAAAAATAAACATCTTGGTGTTATTAATACTAAAGAATTTAATATAGTGCAAGTATTCAACAGGAGGCAAATTGGAAAGTCAATTATGATGCACTCATATTGTAGTTTTCCAATTAAAACTGACAAACTGAAGACTTGATACACACAAAACTCAATATGAAATGATGTTAAAAAGTAAACTGAAAATTATATATTAACACAATGAAAAATTAACAAGTGTCAAAAGGAATGAACAGAAAGGCAGAGATTTAATATGCGATGGATTTCTCCTCTGGAAAATCTGTGTTCATAAGAAACATGTTTACTAAACAAAATTAAAAGGTGACAAAGATAGGGTATTCTGGTAGTTGTTTCCTTCCTAGCCTGGTAAAGGATTTGGCTCCTTTCCCTTTTTAGGTTGAGTATCTCCCCTGTGGATATTTTCAGCAAGGAGAAGACAGGAGGAGCCTTTCTAAGACCTCTGTCCTTGAGCGTACTGCCCTCTGCCCTACACTCCTGCTGCCCAACAGACTAGTCTTCAGGAAATCCTCACTTCCTTTCCCTTCTCCTAACCCACTTTTCAGAAATCAATAAAGCCTACAGCCTATTGGAAAGTAGCTGGAGACCACTGCAATGAATATCTGAGACAGCACCAAACAAGAGGTAAGAGGACCATCGTTTTAGCCCTGCCTTTGCTACCATCTTCCTCAGTAGCCTTAAGCAGGTCATTTCTAGATTTGGGGCAAATCTCAGTCTTAGTAAAATGGTACTATTGGACCAGTTGATTTCTAAAGACCTTGAAGTTCTAATATGTCCATGGATCTATCTTTGTTGATACAGAACTGGGAAAGTGTTCTAAAATGGAATTCTCTTCAATCTGATTCTAAGAATTGGCTCCACCATCCAAATCCCTGGGGCAGCAATGCAATCCACTACAGGTACAAGGGCCCATCAAAGCCTGATTAGATGAAAAAGAAACATTGTCTGGACCTTTGTCATCAGACAATAAGAGCTCAATTGCTTCTTGAAAGGATTAAGAATCAGAAAGTTCCAACAAGAAGCAGATCTCCTTTATAAGAAGACTCCTGATAGTCTTGACCTCAAGTTTCCAGAACAAGACAGTTTGAACAGTTCTGGCACAGCTATACAGGTTGCAATGATAAGGTTCTTTTGTCAAAACAGTTCATCTCCATCATAGCTTTCCAGAGAACCAAGCAAGCTGAACAAGAGTGTTGTCCCAGAAGCTTCTGCCAACTGGAGAAAAAGCATGTCAAGCAAGTCAGAAATTCTCCAGGTGCGCATAATCAGGAAGAGAGAAAGAGAAGAGAAAAATGGAAACTGTAAGAAAAAGTGGCCAACTATGGTATGCAGAGAGGGCTCTTTCTGTCCCTTCAGTTTCTAAATCTAATGAGCTCATCTGTCTTTGGGCAGTAAAAACTGAATGATGAGGGGAGGGACAAAGCGATTGGCAGAGAATGTGAAGGATATGGAAAACAACAACCCCCAGGGAGAAAAGGAGAACAATGGACTTTCACAATTTCCTATATCTGCAACTGTTCCCCCTGACTGCCTAATGGATACATTCTTCTATGATTCGGTCTCACTGAACCCTATAAAACTCAGACCCCTATTGTAACCAGTTGCCATTTTCCTCCTGAAAATTCACCCCTCCACTGCTTAATAAAGCATCCCTGATCTGTTGAGGTATGTCTGTTTCTTTTACTTTCTCTTTCATTTGCTTTCAGAGAATGCATGGCCTATGGGCTCCTTCAGGGCCAGGATGCAATAAATGAGTAGGTGAAGCTCTTCCCACTAAGAATAATTGAACAGGAGCACCGGGTGGACAGGAGTGTCCTGTCTATAGCAAAGATCTTATGGGAACAATGACCATTATATCTCTTATGTGAAGCTGTATGAAGTGATTTTAACTTTTTAATAAATTATCCCAAACTTAATGGCTTAAGGCAGCAGTCATTTATTTAGATCACAGTCCTATGGGCTGGCAGGCAGTTCTACTCTAGGCCAGGCCTGACTGAGCTCTGCTAGGCTCTTGAGCATCTGTGGTCAGCTGGCAGGTTGGCTGGCAGTTAAATGACTGAGGATGGCCCCATTTACATGTCTGGCAGCTAGAAGGGTGTTAACAAGAGTTTTGGGCTGACCGGGCCTCATGTCTCACATCAACCAGTAGATTAGCACGGGTTGTTCATGTGGCAGTCAGTTTCCAAAAGCAGCAAGAAAGGAAGCTGCATAGTCCCTAGAGATGAGGCTTGGATATACCATGTCACTTGCAATGCATTCTGTTCACCAGAAAGCAAGATGCAGGGCCAGCCAGGGTGACCAACTATCCCAGTTTGCCCATAACGGAGCAACTTCCCAGGAGGCAGCATTTTCAGTACAAAACCTGGGAAAGTCTGGAACAAATGAGGACAGTTGGTCACTCTCATGGCCATCCCTGACTCAAGAAATAGAGAACTTGGCTAGATATTTCTCTGAAGATGTACAAATGACCAATAAACACACAAAAAGAAGTGCAACATTATGGACCACTGGGAAAATACAAATCAAAGCCATGAGATACCACTTCACACACATTAGGATAGTTATTAGGAAAAAAAAAAAAAGCCCACACCAAACAGAAAATAACAAGTGTTGGTGAGAGTATGGAAAAATTGAAAGACTTGTGTGTTTGTGGTGAATGTCAAATGGTGTAGCCACTGTGGAGAACAGTATGGTGATTCCTCAAAAATTAAACACATGATTCAGCATTCACAGGGTATAAGCCCTAAAGAATTGAACATAGGGACTCAAACAGATATTTGTACACCCACATTTCATAGCTATTTTTGCTACAAATAGCAAAAAAAAAAAAAAAAAAAAAAAAAAAAGATGGAAGCAACCCAGTGTATTCACAGACACATGAATAAACAAAGTGTGGTATATAAATGCAATGAAATATCCATCATTCCATTTTAAAATGGAAGAAAATTCTGCCATATGCTATAACATGGATAAAACTTGAAGTTATGGTAAGTGAAATAAGCCAGTTTCAAAAGATAAATTTTGTAGAATTCCAAGAGTAGTCTAATTCCTAGAGACAGAAAGTAGAACAGTGATCACCAGTGGCTGAGGGGAGGAAAAAAAGGGAAATTTAGTATTTAACATGTACAGGGTTTTAGTTTTGTAAGATGGAAAAGTTCTAGAGATGAATGGAGGTGATGGTGGCACAACAATGTGAAGGTACTTAATGCCACAGAAATATACATTTGAAAATGACTAAAATGGTAGACGTTATGCTTTGTATGCCTTACTACAATTTTTTTTTTCTTTTTTTTTTTTTTTTTTAAGAAGGAGTGGGAAAATAGCCTCCTCCATTGAAGAGAGGACTGGAAACGATTGTCTATTTTTTCCATCTGCCACAAGAGCAAACAGGAATTTAATTAAATGAAGCTGAACCAGTATAGTAGCTCATAGTATTTGAGAAAGTGTGCGGGCAGAAAGCAAGCAGGATCTAAATATTGACTATTTTGCTACTATTTCCTTTGGGAATCAGTAGTAGCCCATTCATTCGGGCAGGAAAATAGGAGAAATTAAAGATGGTATGTGTTACTAGGTGAATGAGGTGGGAAGGATGTCTGGTAAAACTTTGGAACTGGTCAGAAAAATAAAATAAAAATAACTTGAACTCCTAAAAAAAAATAAACACTGAAATTTTTGAAAGGGTCTGAGCCACCATTTCCTGCAAGGAACTGGGCCCAGGACAGGCAGTCAATAATGACATGCCTGAGGTGTCTAAGGAGCCAGGCTCACTCACAGCAGCTGGGATCCTGTGCCACTTCTGCCTTCGCAACCTTTTCTGCTGTGAATGGGATTCTGTGTTTATGGGAAACTCTGAGTATGCTTGGTTCTCTAATCCAGCCGCAGGAGGAGCAGTTGGCTGCAGGAGGGAGGAAAGGCATCAGTGTGGGTGGCAAGGTTGGGGCAGACAGTTGTTGAAGGCAGCCAGGAAGCACATGACCATGATGACTATTAGAGGCCATCAGACTCCCAGAACGTTGTGGCTGGAAGAAACATGGGGAATGTGTTATCTTCTCTTCCCATCAAGAAAATGAGTCCAGAAAACTTCAGGAACTAGTTTAGGGCTGCTCAGGAAACAGAAAGTGGCAGAACTTGTACTTGAGACACAATTTTTATATTTCAAAGCTGGAGTTCTATCGTCTATGCCAAATGGCACCCACACCGGTCACACCAAAAGAGGGTGGGGTAAGGTCCCTCCAAACTCAATCAATACCCTTCCCTAGTCTTGATTCTACTTCTGCAGATGAGGCTGTGTCCCTTAGCACAAGGGCACCATTCTTCTGGCTGCCTTAGAAAGTCTAGTACAAGTTCTCCCTCTGCTTCCTGGATGTCGTGAACTGAGCAGCTTTCCTCTGCCACACCTTCCCACCATGACATTCTGCCTCACCTCAGGCCCAGAACATCATGGCAGAAAGGTGTGGCAGAGGAAAGCAACTATGGACTGAACCTCAGAAACTGACTATCAGAGCTGCAGATTCCATTGTCATCCAGTTGCCCATGGGTGTTGGTAGCTGTTTGACTTAGAGCCAATAACCTGTGCTTGGGAATGAAGAGAAAGAGGGAAGAACTGCATTGCAGCCAGCACGGTCCTGGAATGACCTGACCTCTCCTGCTCACTTCCATTACTTTTATTAATTTTTCAAAAAGTTCTCCTTAGTCAAGGAAAGATGTGTTTAAAAGACAAATAAGTGCTAAAAAGAAGACAAGTCTAGTACAGAAGGTTTACCTGTCCTCTTATTAGCTACTTAATTATGGGATTCTTGTGTATTTCCCAGTTAATTTTCCCACTTAGCTCCATGGAAACAAGTTATTTTTTGATGTTACAGAAAATATATTATTTGTTCTCAAACTGAGGTTTAAGTTTCTCTGGGCTTGTTGTTTAACACTTACAGGTCAACAGTAATGGAAAACAGCTCAAGGAAGCTAAAGCAATAGGGGATTGAGTAGGGCTGAATGCCATAACCCTCCCTTCTTTGATATAAAGGAAAACTTCTTGGAAGAAGCCCAATGGAGAAGCATTTGGCAAACTGATTTATTGATCCAAATGCCTTTTCCAGCTGGGAAGGCTTCCATAACTGGGAAAAGCTAGTAATAAGCCCACAGCATTGAGCACTATCCAGGATCCAATGTGGCACTCTAGGAATGCCAAGATGTGAATCTACACACTTTAACTAAGGATCTGCTATGGACAAGTTGCTGGGAGACCAAGTGGACAAGACAAGGAGGCAATAAGTGGTTGATATCTAACACCCAAGTAGCAGAGGTTGGAACCAGAAAACAAACAGAATCTAGAAATGCCAGTTAACCATCACCACCCTGTACTCACCAAGTTTGCCTTTTGGGGCAATGCCAGAGAAAGGATCCAAGGTTGCCTCAAGAGGTTGGATCAAGGGGCTGGGGTTGTGGCTCAGTGGTAAAATGCTCGTCTAGCCTAAGTGAGGCCCTGGGTTTGATCCTGGGCACTACATAAAAATAAAATAAAGGTATTGTGTCAACCTACAACAAAAAAACCAAAATATTAAAAAAGAAAGAGGTTGGGTTAGGCCCAGTAGGGAGGGAAAAGTCAAGAAGCTGGGAGAGTTAGAGGGACAGGGAGAGGGCAGAAGCAGATGGGGAAACCAAGAATTGTGGGGTAGGATGCCATACTAGTTAAGATGCAGGTTTAGCTACATGCAACAGAGACCCAGAGTTTCTGTGGCTTTAATAATATAGAAGTGTGTTTCTCAAGTAAAATCTGAGCTGGTAAAATGACCCTGTTCAGGCTTCTTTTCTTGCTCCATTATCTCTAGCTGTTGTCCTCATTTGCATTTGAACCACATTCACTACCATATCTACTTTCAGACCAATATGAAGGGGGAAAGGAACCAGGGAGGAGCAGGCTCCTTTCTTTTAAAGGTTGAGGTATTGCACTCACCATTTCCACTCACACCCCTTGACTAGACTGGGTCACGTGGTCACACCTAGCTACAAGTGATGCTGGGAATTATAGTGTTTATCTCTGTTAAAATTTCTACTGACATGGAAAAGGGGAAGAATTGATGTTGAGGGCCACCAAGGAGTCTCTGTCACAGGAATAGACTAGATGGGAACAAAGCAAAATAGGGTCCATGGAAGACAAGTTCAAGTACCAAGCGCAACAGCTTCTCTATGACAGACCCTGCCAGGCCTGCAGGGGCAGGGTCCCCTCGGATGCTGAAAAGAGAGAAGCCCAGAAAAATGAAAGTTTACAATCACTGGAAGAAAGGAGGGAAGCTTCCTTTAGGCACTTGCTTGAGCCAAGTCCCAAAATATACAAGGGATTTTGGCAATAAGGAAAGAGAAGGGGAATGCTAAGATGTGTCAATTTTGTGACGAGATTGGCAGAAATGGAATCTAGGCTAGCAGGGGCCACCCAAGGACTTCGAACGGTGGTTCAGGGTACGGGGTAAGCAGGAAAGATGGGGCTGTGCTTCCCCTGGCCTCTCCTAGGCCAATACAAGAAAAGAAAGAGAACACAGAATAAGATGAAGCTTGGGGACTGGGCTGTAGCCTAAATTTATCCCTCTCCAGGAGGCGTTGGACTTCACTGAGTTTATATAAACAGGTGCTATTTTACCCCCAGGTGCTAAAGAGACTGAAAGTCTTGCCTTCTCTTATTTATTTAGGGGTGAGATGGCTCTGCCCTCAAATGTCCCCACAGGGGGTCTCCCTGAGCCCTGTGGTCAGATGCTTGACACTGAGCCTGAACCTGATGCTCTGGTTCCCGGTGGGCCTCTCTATGGGCCTGGAAGAGAGATGGGAGCCAGCCTGGCTGATCGTTCTGTGTATGTAATAGAGCCGGAAGAGTTGTGAAACCCAGGAGGTTCTGCTAGGCTGTTCTGCAGTAAATACTTGTCATAAAAATAAACCCAGCCTGCTTCAACAACAGTGAGCAATCCCCTAGGGTTGCCAGTGCTGGAAGTACTCATTCGTCTCTGGGCACATGGCTAAGGATGCAGGCCAACACACAGCAGCATGCACACATGCAGGCGTTCACGCTCAGCCTTCTGCATCTCACTCTGAACTCAGCCCTTCCTGTATCAACTGATGAAAGTTTAGCTGAAACCAGGTATGGAAAAATACGAAGTCCCAAGTATGAGTTAAAGAAACAAAGTAAAATAATAATCACCAACGTAGGGCATGGGGATTTTGGATGCAGCTGGTATAAGAAGACTGAAGTTTTTTTGTGGACTTCACATTTCATATGAGTCAACGGTATGAAGTTAGCACAAAAATGCTAAAGTGGTCTTTAGCTGCATTCAAACCAGTGGACTATCCAGAACAAAGGAGAATGTTAATTTTGGTTTAGTTCAGAGTAACCCATGAAATCCATTCAGAGAAAAGACTTCAGGATGGTATGAGAACTCAAAACCATGGAGATAAGTTCACAAAACTAAAACCACATAGAGACTCGGAAAGGCAAAACCACCATCCTCATGCCCCTTACTCACATCAGGAACGGTCTCACACAGCCAGCATTTGGACCATTCCACACATCTGACCTTTCTGTGCCTCAGTAGTCTATGCCCTTGAGGAACTACCAGTCTAAAGGAGAAGAAGACACAGAATAAAAAAATAGTGCAAGTTTGGGTGTGAATAACCAACAGTGTGGAAGCAGACAAATGGTATGGATGACCTGAAAACAGAGATCTCACATCTGCCTAGGGATATCAGGAGAGGCTTCCCAGAGTAGGTGGCATTGAATCCTACAGACAGAAGAAGGCTAATTATTACTTAGTTAAGGACCTGTGGCCATCTAGGCTCATTTAGAGTTAAAAGTTAAGTCTCCTTATGAATGACTTCCTCTTGTTTCAGGTCTAAAACATAATCCCAAAGTGCCAAAGAAGCAAGTGTGGAAGCTCAGAAAAACCATTGGCAGCCTCTGAGCCATGCTTCAGGTCTAATTCCTACTGCCTCCCTAAGGGCCCACTGTAGGCACAAGCATCTGCTGAATGAGTTTTAGAAAGGAAAGAACAGATCACCTTGCCGGTTCCCCCAGTCTTGCTCTCCTTCCCCTGTAGAAGAGCATGCAGGGGCACGGAAGGCAATGGCACTGGTTTAACTTGGGTGATTGCCTAAACCCCTTGTGGTTTTCTAGTGCTATCAGAGAACATATGATGCTGATTAAGGCTGAGGTCACAGGTGCCCTACAAACCCCCAGAGGCAAGTTAATTTTGCTCTCCTCTGTGGCTACAGGTTCTACAACCTATCCATAGTATAGCACTCTTCAAAGGAATCTTATAATCCAGTTATTCATCTTTTCCTTAAATGTTTTGATAACCAAGCCTGCAGAACAAATTTCATTATCTAGTTCTCTTTGCCCCTGCCTAACCCACCTCAGCTCTGGTTTTGTGGTATGAGAGAGGAATGCATTTCCTAAAAGCAAAAAATGGCAGAGTTTTGAAGTTTGGGAAAGCAGAACTTTGAAATTTGAAAATCATCTGACCCACCCCCTTATTTTACAGACTAGAAAATGAAGGACAATGTCCTACCCTGTGTCATCTCATGAGCTAATGGGGAACAGGGACCAGCATACTGGCCTCCTGGTTCCTCTTCCCATGCTTACTCCAGGGCATCCAGCTGTTTCCTTCTCCAACAAAGCCAGCCCATCTCAAACCTCTCACCCATGGCCATGAGCCAAGAGTTTCTAAGACTTCTGACAACAGGGCATAGCAATTGGGTGCACTAGGTTTTCTGTATGCACAGAAGCAAAAAAGGATCAAAGCATTTATAATTTGATGATGTTCCTAAATGCAA
Organism: Sciurus vulgaris; assembly: GCF_902686455.1. Classification (NCBI taxonomy): domain Eukaryota; kingdom Metazoa; phylum Chordata; class Mammalia; order Rodentia; family Sciuridae; genus Sciurus; species Sciurus vulgaris. The sequence continues at coordinate 78,199,984 of NC_136470.1, read as the reverse complement.
GTTCAAATTGCTGAGTTAAACAGCCAGCAAATTTTTAGAGGGCTTTCTGGAGCAATTACTCAAGAAGGAATTAAATCCTGTGTGCCTTTGGCTACTTTTCATCCCCTCCCACTTCCTGGAAAGGGAAGAGTGGGGATCCAACAAAGAAAATCTTAAGACATTATTGCTAATTACAGATTTTTACCTGCCTGATGCTCCTTTGCTTTGCACATTAATTAAATCAAGACCAGGTGTCTTACAGATGGATTAGCTGCTGGCTATATTAAGAGATAAATAGATCCCAGCAAATGGGTAAGGGAGAAAGCTCTTGAGTGTTATGGGTCGTGGCTGCTGCTGCTGCTGCTGCTGCTGCTCTCAAGAGAAATCATGATAGAGAAAGGACTTCTCAACCTAAGTTCATTCACGTCTCAGTACTGCCCACATGTTAGCCACCAAGAGCTCAGAGAGCATGCAGGTCCCCTCTGTCAGCAGGTATGGCTGACCCATCATGGAGGGAATCCAGACCTCCAATTATTATCCTACAGGCAGTTGTTTCAGATGCTGATATTTGTGACCTAGGACCAGAAGCTGACAGGGACCTGAGTGGGAATTGGTATTCAGTGAATGGTCTTTGATCCAATATTCTGCTTACCAGCTCTTTCCCTACTGTCTCTGGCAGTTTTCCCTACCATCATCATCCATGCTGAGAAAAAAGAAGAGAAAAGAAACAGAATCAGACTTTAAAAGGCGATTTGACATGGTCAAGGACATGACACTGCTCCTAAAGGCCAGGGCCCTTTTCCTACCCCTGTAAGAAAGACTTTGGGTTAAACCACAGGACAGCCCCATGGCAGCTCCTATCATGGCTTGGGGTGTCCAATGCCCATTGGCAGGGCCAGGTCGGGTTCCTTCTGGAGGATCCAAATGAAGGAAGGAGGGAGTGGAATGGAAGCCAGGGCAGAAGAAAACAAAGGTCACTTATTATTTATAAAGGACTCATTTGTTCTAGTGTGTAAAGCCCTGAGCTTTTGCACAGCACTGGACCATTCACGGCAGCCCTGAGTTCCCACTAACAAACTAATCAGTTCCTAATGCTCCCCAGAAAGCTGCCTTCCATAGCGTCATTTCTGATTCACCACTGCTGAGCCTGTGTTCTGGGTGAGACTGATGATGAGCAAACCAGAGCTGAGCAGGGGCCTCCGGAGCGTCGCCCACGTGTTACTTGGAGGCAGGCACACACTCTCTTTCTTTGTGACTGTAACAGAACATGAACACACATTGATTTGTGTAACTCAAATTCCTTTCTGAAGAACCCTGGATCTAGTCCACCCTCCTCCACAGTGAGTTCAACCAAACAGTCCTGGCTTCAGAGAGCTGGCAGAAATGATTCAGCTGTATTTGGCAGTCAATATGAGAATGTCTTGTCATTCTCATTCCGGAAACTAGCAAAGCACTTAAGGTAACAATTTTATCTGTTCATTTTTTGATTTTCTGCCTACTGTCTGCCCAAGTCCATCGCCCAGTGGTCTCTTGGCCCCAGGACACTCATGGGCTATTTTTGGGTATCTTCCAAAGCAGGGGGATTGATTCATAGACTAGGTTACCTCTTTAACTTAGGCCCAGGGCACGGACTACTTGGAGAGGAGAATGGAGGGGGGACTAGGTGAGGAAAGTAAGGTATCCAGGGCTCTGCACTGCACCCACATGACCTGGACAGTGAGTGCCTCTGTAAATGCTGCATCCTGGGCACCTCACTTGCCTCACCCTCCTCCTCAACCTGGGGCAGCAGGGATTTCCATTCCTGAAGGAAGCACTTAACTTCCCCCGTTTATAAACCAGTTGGCGGGTAGGGGGTTCATATACACCAATACCAGATCAATTAAACTCAGACCTTTGGGTGTGGAGCCCGAGCTTGGAAGTTTCATCCCCAGGTGAGTCTTTTGTGCATCCACAGTTAACAACTGCCAGTCACATTGGGCCACAGGTAATGGATGGATGGTCTGCCAACATCTGCTGCAATTCGGCCAGGCTCAGTTGTCTCTGTGCTGACTTGACCCCTCCAGGATTTCCCCTGAGTACCACAAAGCCCTGAGGTCTGGCTGGACTTACATGCAGACTTACCTAACCAGTCTGTTCTTGGTGACAGTGCCAGACACTCACCACGTCCCACTCCCAAGTTCCCAGAAGGACTTCAGGTGAAGGTCCTTATCAGCTTCTAGGAGCACAGAGGTGGCTATGCTACACTGCATTTCCTCTGATGGGGCCACAGGTGCCCCCAAGTTGGTGTATGTAATCCCTACAGATGTCCAAAAGTGGACAGTGTTCCACTCCAAACACATTCCCCAGCGACAGGAACTGGGGTGGGAAGATGACTGCCCAGTCCCCACCCTCTGACTGCCTAGTCCCCACCCTCTGTCTCCCTTTTCCCTATGATCATTTAATAAAAGGGATGGGTTTGCCTACCCTCTCCCTGCCTTGCAGGGATCTCTCATACATAAAAGTCTATCATCTGATCCTTCAGGTCTTTTGAGAATCTTGTATTCTTAGCACTTGGCTTTCAAGACTATGGTCACTTTAGAGACTCACAAAAATCTAATTTGACAGTGAAACCTCAGCAATGGCAGATATGTGTCTTTCCCCTGAAGCCTTGAAACTCCCTGCTAACACAGTGAACAGGAATTCCCAGAGCAACAAGATACATAGGATATGGAAACACTTCTGAAAATATTTCAGACAACATTATCTCCATTCTACACATTTTGTGCCAAGAATCAGCATTTTATGCAGAACCTTGGAATGCAACAAGCCACTTGCTGGGTCTCTACTCATCATTCAGCATTTGGAGAGGCAGGTCAAAGGGGGACATTTTTATTCCCATCTCGTATTTGTATAATGAGACAAAGGAGAGAATTAAGTGACTCCTGAGACCCTTGGAAGGCAGGAGCAGGTGTAGAAGGGCAGAAAGTGAGATGTTTTCTGCAGTGGATCCTGAGTTTCTGTGTATGTACTCAATGTATTTGATTCTGAAACCTCTGCTCTAGTTTACCAGGAAAATGGAAGGGTTTTTGTTTTGTTTTGTTTTGGGGAGGATGCTGGGGATTAAACCAAGGGCCATATGACTGCTAGGCAAGTCATATATTGCCAGGTCATATCCCCAGCCTTTTTAAATTTTTAATTTTGAAGCAAAGTTTCACTAATGGCCTCAAATTTGAAATCCTCCTGCCTCAGCCTTCAGAATTGCTAGGATTACAGGCACGTGTCACTTGCCCAACTAAAATGGAAGTCTTAGACCTAGCTATGAAAACTGGAAAATGCATAGCCTATCTCTTCCTGAACCAAGTCCACAGTCTGGACTGGTCTCATGGTACTGGATTGCCTAACTCTCCCCTGTCCCCATCCAGGTTCTGTCTCTCTGCCAGTTCCTCTGCACACACTCCCACAGTGGGGTGGTGTGGACTTACTTCTTCCTTTCATTCTCTCTCCCACCCTGCCTGCGCCCCCACCCTCATGTCCTTGGCCAGGCAGGGATTTGTGCCAGCCCACAGGTCCCTCTTCTGTAACTGTACAAATACCACTAAGCCCCACAGGCTCCCAGGAGCTGCCCTCCACAGGAGATTAAGAGCCCTCTGTGAGTCAGCAGCCCAGCTGGGCCAGAAGCCCAGGACTCCTGGCTGGACCTCTCAGCATTCCCTGTCCCCTCTCCTCCTGCCTCTGGACCCCTTTTCCTCATTCTCTCAGTCCTTAGATGCCCCAACACTGGTCCATCAGAGTCCCAGTTGTCTCCCTTCCTGGCTCTGGAGTTCTCCTGCTAAATGCCCTTGGCTTTGATGGTCTGCCGTGGCTAGGTCAGAGAGATCTGAGACTGTGCTGGTGACAGTAGCACTCCGGAAAACTGAGGGCATGGAGTGTGGGTACCTCCTCTCCTGGACTGTGTGATCCTCTGGGTTCTAGTAGGGAGCGCTGAACAGCTGCCAAGAGTCACCCACAGGCCCTCGGTGCCCACATATTCTGAATCATGGCTACTGTACACGGAGCTGAGTCACTGCCAAGACCCTGGGGAGACGATCTAGGGCCTATTTTAGAAAGAGTTACCGGTGTGCCCAAGTCTTACAAATGCTTAATAATTATTGTCAAAAATAGATCTGAGTTCGGGGCCTCAGTGCTCGCCGACAGGCGCTCTTTTGCTAAGGGGCTGCCCCACATGGGTCGTCCAAGGCCTGAACCTCAACTAGGATGGCGGCCTGTCCGCCACAGGCGTAGTGAACTACACATTTGCTTCATGAAGGGAGGAAGGGATGCTGCAGGAGAAGTTCTTAGTTGCCAACTCTGCAGAGCAGAGATTGTATCTTTGTGCCAACTACTCTGAGTCACTCAATACCATTCCCATTCATGGGAAGAGAAAAATCTGGTGCATGGGACTAACTAGTTTGAATTTCCAACTTCTTGGCAGTGAGAGAACTTAAGGCTTCTATAAATAATAAGTTTCCCAAACACTCCCTCTTCTAGTGGGACTGCCCTCTTTCTAACCTCTTATTTATTCAGAGAACACTGGCTAAGCTTGAGGCCAGAGCCACCATAGGCCTCAGAGATCATCTCTCCCAGTCCCTCATTGCTGAAGAGCAAATGGAGGCTCAGAGTACAGATGGGACTTTTCAGGCCACAGAATTGAATTCTAGGTGTAAAGCCCTGGAATGAACCCTTCAGAGAGGAAGATGGACACAGCCTCTGTCCTCAAAGAGTTCCAGAATAGCAAAGGAGCCATTACTTACTCAAAAAGCAACAATACAAGGTAAAACGTTAGGAAAGCCATACAAAGTTGAAGTGCCACAGAAAGGAAAGACACAAGATCCCTTCTACAAGGAATCGGGGAAAACTGTCACAAGGAAGAGAATTAGAGTCGACCCTCCAAATATGGGGTCAGATTTGGAAACTCAGGGACAGGAGGAAGGGGAAGGGGTGTGTTGATCAATGAAACAGCTTGAGACAAGTCATGAAGATGAGATGCCCAAGAAATGGCAACAAGCTTGGTTGTTATACAGGATGTTGAAACAGAATCATGTGGGTGGGGAGGGGGAAGAGGTCGAGGGTTCAGATGATGGAAAGTCTAAAATGCCAGGGTGAGGAATTTGAACTTTACCATCGTTCATATCTAAAAGCACCAGGTGGCAATGTGCCAGGCACTACACTGAGCAAGATTACTCAAGTAATGCACAGTCTGCACTTTCTAGGAGTCTGGAATTCAAGACAGAGGATGGGATTATGGACAGATACATAAAAGATTACATAAATCAAAAACTATTTAACACATAAGTATTTAAGTTCAAGAAAAGAAGTAAGTGCACTTAATGGACTCGTGAGGGAAGAAGGCATCTGGGGATTTGTTCCTGGAACATGTTCTTCTATCCTCAGCCTCTCCTGTGCTCTGCAATTCTGGAGAAGGGCCAGGAGAACTGAGACATCAGTCTTAATATTAGACACTGTCTTCATGTGGCTTTGTTTCTTAGATGACTGATTTCTGAGCTGAAACTATTCCTTGAACTGCCCATTCATTCTCAATAATTGATCCACCTCCTCTCTACTTAGTCCTGAGTTCAAAGCCCACTAGATGTAGTTTGGAGAGGGTAGGGGGATAGGGGATAAGGTCACCGAGTACAGTTGTACAGGTTATCCACTGCACAAGAGGAAGCAAATAAAAGATGAAATCTAGGCCTTCTCTCATTCAGCCAGATGGAGCTGGGTCTACATGAGATGGGGGAGGAAATTTTTCTTAATCCACACAAAGGCATTTAATGAGCTTGTGTCCCTGACAGGGATGTGGTCAAACAGCTGCTCTAGATAATGCTTTCCAGCCCTCCCCTCCCCCTGTCTTCCACCACGGATATCGGAAACACTTCAGCCTGATGCCCTGGGCCAGGAGCCAGCATGGACATGACTCTCAGCCACCCAGCTATCCACCCTGGACCCCCAACTAACTTAATCTCCATTAGGCTGGAGATCTGAGAGAGGACAGAAAAAAAGTTTTGCCAAAATATATGAAAGACTAAGAGAAACCACACACACATCCTCTAAACTGGGTCAGGCCTTGTCTTCAAACTGCTGAACAGACCTCTGACTCCCTGGTACTGTGTCAAACACAGCCTTCCGCACTTCAGAAAGACGCAAGAGTTGGAAGCCCCTCAGAGCTGTGGGCCCCTCAGAGCCCCTCCCTGCCCCTCCCCCTGCCACCCCAGATGTAAGTCAGCCCCCTTCTGTCCAAGCGTTTTAAACACAGCACTCACCAGCCCCTAGATAGCCCATTTCATTGCAAGTGGGCTCTGGTTGTGTTAGCAATCTCCACTTTTTGCTCAAATGCATTTGGACCCTATAACTCCGACTCTTGATTCTGGTCCTGTGCCCTGTTGCAGTTTAGATTTGTAGATAAGAAGAAAAAAAAGAAAAAAGTCCCTCTTCCCAATGGGTTGTCTTTTCACCCCTCCTCACTCCTCTCTCTGCAGCAGCATCCATTGCCCCTGCTGAAGATTCGCCTCTTGCCCATGTGATTGCCATTCTCTGCCCTGTTGCTGCCTTGGGTTCTGCCTCTCGGGCTGCTGTCCTAGCAAGGATCACCTGGACTTGGTGCCCCTTGAGCACTGGCTCCTGACTCCTTCCCAGAGCTCCCACCACTTCCATTCTCTTCCTCCAGGCAGCTCGTGATAAATGTCTTGCCTGGGGAGTAACAGGGTCTCCAGGAAGAGTGACATAGTTTGGGCCCTGCCCTAGACCCTATTTTGTTCCCTTGGATCCTTCTTGTGGTCAGTGGTCCTACTGAGTATATTGGGTCCCTTTTGAAAAGGCAAGATAGAGGCCAAAGAAGATAAGGCCTCCTTCTCTGGGGTCCCTGGGTCTCCCAACTACACACACACACACACCTTTTCCAAATGGATTGTTTGCACTCAGAGATCAGAGTGTACATCTTATTTGTTGCTGGGTCCTATTCAACAGTTTAGTTCAGAGCCATGGCATTGTAGAACCTCAGGAAGTTTTCCTTGAATGGATAAACAACTGGTGAGGGAATGAATGAATGGTGGAAAAGTAGGGTCTGATTGCTAGGGCTGAGAGGAGCGCTGTTGAACATCAGGAAGAGATGAGCAGATTCTTGGGGGCCTGGCTTTTACCTGGCAACTGTCCAGATGACTTGTCATCAGAAATGAACATCATTTGGATGTATTGGTTCCCCAAGTCACATCCTGTGTCTGGCTTTCTTGCAGATATTATGTCTGCCCCCACACAATCAGTCTTTTCCTTTCCAGGGATCAGTCCTTGTCATGCTCCATTCCCACTCTTCCCTTGGCGCCTTAACAAAGCAAAACATCTGTAACCCACTCACGCAACAGTGATGGTGAGGGCCTGAATTAGGATGTTGTCAGAAGAGATAGAAAGAAACAGGAGCAGAAAGTGTTCTGATGGACAAATCAAGAGAACCTGGAGTGAGTGGTCAGTAGAGACATAAGGTGGAGAGGGAAGGGCTAAGTGAGGGAGAAGTCCTCCAAGAGAGGGCAGGGTCAACACAGAGGTGAAGGACACAGTGGTAGGGGTGGATGAAGGGTTCAAGTTTGGGGGTTTTTTTGCATTTTTGAGGTGTCAAGTTGGATGATCACCTGCCATTCTAAAAGTGGTTATTGGAGATAGAGGTCTCGATCTTTAATAAGACAACAGTGATAGAAACAGAAATCTAAGATGATGGCGAGCAAGTGAGGTGGGAGAGTTCTCCCTGAGTCCAGTTGCTGCATCTCCTGTCTCTTTGTGTCAGGACAAAGGCCCCACTGCACCTGCCTCAGAGCTGTCAGGAGGAAGAAAGGACCTAGTAAGTTCTAGGAACTGTGCCAACAGCCCTACATGAGCAGCATATTCAATCACTGCTAGACATCTAGACTGGCACAACCCAATGGAACTTTCTGTGGTGCTGAAAACATTCTCTGTAGGGGCGAAACTGTGGCTACTGCCCCATGTGACTACTGAGCACTTGAAATGTGGCTATTACAACCAGGATACTGAATGGCTTTTTATTTAAATTTCTTTAAGTAGCTATCATATTAAAAGGGCAGATCTATTCCAGCCTCCTCAATTCACATGGGAGGAAGCCAACAAAGTGACTCTCAGCAAAATGTAAAGCAAATTGAAAACCGACCATTCTCATGGAACACTTGGTATAACTGAGGTTGAATGTGCTTAATAAAGATTCTGACATAGTTGAAATTTAAAGTCTGAATAACAAGAAAGATCTTTTGAAAAAAGGGAAGGTTTCGACAAACTTTTACATGACTTTCAATGTTGGGGCCAACTGGATTATTTTTTAAGAATTCAGAAGCTCATTAATTTTAACTGATAAAATAGATTACCATGACCAGGCACTTACCTTATGCTAGCTTCTTCTATGAGTTATCTGTTGCTACATAACAAAATGTCCTTAACCCTAGCAGCTTAAAACAATAGGCCTGTATTAAGTGGCAGTTCCTGAGGGTTGGTAATTGAGGTGTGACTTGGCTTCTTGGTTCTGGCTGGTGTCTCTGAGCTGGCAGACAAGATGTCATCTGAGGCTCAGTCTTCTCGAGGATTGACTGAGGTTGGAGAATCCACACCTAAAATGGCTCACACAGTGGTTAGCAAGAGGCGTCGGTTTCTTGCCCACATGGATCTCTCCACAGGGCTACACAGCACAGCAACTATCTTCCCCACAACAAGTGATCCAAGTAGAGAGTGGCCAAGCAGGAAAGTGTAATACCTTTTTATGAACTAGACTTGGAAGTGACATCCTGTCACATTTGCTGGAGTCTGTTGGTCACACATATCAATCCTAATACAATATAGAAGATCTCATAAGGCTGTAAATATCAGAAGGCAGAGATTATTGGGGACTATCTTATCTTCACTTCATAGACACCATCTCACTCCATCATCACAAAATTAGCAAGGAGAACCCCTCACTATTCCCTTTTACAAATAAGGTAACTAAGGCTCAGAGAGGGTAAGTAACTCACCAAACTATCTGAGGTGGTAAATAGCAGAGCTGCATCTCCTCTCCAGGTGAAGGCTGCCAGCCCTGCAAGTCTGCACTCGCACCAGGCCCGGTACCGCCCCAGCAGAAACACTTCTTGATTCACTTCTTTGATGCAAGGCACTTTGCATCTGCTACAGCTCTATCAGAAAACACACATCCAACACTTGTTAAGAAAATTTTAAACTAGGAATAGAAAGTCTTTTTTAACACAAATGCAGCTTACAGAAGCAGCAACCTAATACTCTACATAAAGTATTAGACAGTCTCATTAAAATTAGGAGAAAAAGATCTGCAGTTACTATTATTCTTTAATATTTGGAATATATGGTTAGTGCAATAAAACAAGAAGTAAAATTATTTGAAATGAGAGAAAATTATCATTAGAAAATCCCATATAACCAACTGAAAATACTTATTAGTACTAATGAAATTTCAGTAAATGGCTAGATCTAAGACACACTCCTTAAGGTAGTGCCTCTCCTGTAGATCAGCAATAATCAGTAATGATTATTGTGCCACCCTGGAGCCTGTGGCCTGTGCTCCTTCTATGACCAAGCACTTGTGCCTTGTCTTAATCTATTTAGGGCCCTATAACCAAATGTACTCCACTGAGTGGCTCATACACAATAGAAACTTATTTCTCACAGCTCTGCAGGCTGGGGGTTCAAAGCTGAGGCACCAGCAAATCTCAGTGATTGGGTTTCCACATATGAGTTCAAGGGGGCATTAATATTCAGACCATAGCACACTTTTTCTGGTCAGTGCAGGCTGGACTGAATGTTTCCAGGAAAAAGACCATGAGGTCTGACAGCTCAAGGAAACCCTTAAGCTGGAGTTTTCTTTGTGGTTCTAGGACTGTCCACTCCTCTCAGGCACAACAGGCAAGCTCTGTCCTGCTGCCTTGGGCTTTCCTTAAAAGTGGAAAATAAAGGAAGGTGGAATATAAATATAGTGGAAAATAAATAAAGGCTTCTGTCAGGGACGGGACAGTGTCTCACTTGTAAAAGCAAACAGAGTGGAAAAGTGCCCCTGGGTTTTGAATCCAGGTTGGGGTCATGGATCTGGCACTATTCTCCTGTGACCTTCAAGAAGCTACTCATGGGCTGGGGAGGTAACACAGTGGTACAGTGTTTGCCTGGCACTTGGCAGGCCTTGGGTTGGATCCCCAAAACTGCAAAAAGAAGTTACTCATCTCTCCAATCCCCATTTCCTTTACCTGGGGAGCAAAAGGGGGATTGCCCATCTCCCAAGAGTTGAGGGGAGAATGTCACATGACAATGAGTGGGAAAGTGCTCGACACACTAAAATACGATGGAAACAGAAGGTGAGACTGCTACTGTGGATGGGGCCCTGCCATCCTGCTGACCAAGATACACACAGATTGGTCCCCGTGGTGCATTTGACACAGCTGTCACACTGCACCGCGGTCTCACAGGACTCACACTTTGGTGAACTGAGCACACCAGCCTGCTTCCATCCACTGTTGACTCACATGGGCAATGGGGACAGACTCAGGGATGCAATTATGTTGTGAGTTTGCCTGGTCTCGGTTTCCCAGTCTAGCCCTGGGCTTTGATTTCTCAGATGGCTTTGCTTTTATTACAATCTTTACCTCTGAGGTCCCAGCATTCCAGGGGCAGCATCTTCTGGGAATCACTCTCCTCTCCAACAGGGAGATAGAGAGATGGTAGCACGTCCCCCGTAGCCGTAAGACAGTGCCTGCCCCTCCAGGGGTCGGAGCTGACCAGCAAGAGAGCCAGCCACCTGCAGTTGGGGCCAAGGAACCAAGACAAGCTCCTGAAGTCTGGCAACACTGAGAAGGAGAGCAAGGGCAGCAGAGAGCCATGTGGAGGGGGGAAAAGGAGGAGTTGGCGGAAACCAGAAAAGGCCAGTGAGGCGGGAGGAGGCAGAGACTCTGGAATCAGGACCAAAAAAAAAAAAAATCCTCTTGGCACCTGGGGTGCTCGAGGTTGATTCCTCAGCCTTTGGGGGCCTCCAGAGATACCATGCTGAAACCAGAGAGGGGTTCCTAGGGAGAACATTTTCCACCTGACTCTGCCCCTCTGTGCTGGGAAACACGAAGATTTAGCAGTAGCTGGCCCCAGTTAAGTCCTCTCTGCTTTAAGAGTAGCCATTCTTCCAGCCTCATGCAAGTGTATATGTCTGTGTGGCCTGGCAGCCGTGGGGAGGGTGGCGCTGCTCCGGACATGGGGCTGGCTGCTCCTCACATTGCACATTCTCAAGATGACAGCAGAGGCCTGCCAGGGCCAACCAGCCGCTGTGGGGGTGCAGGCCCCAAGCCTCCTGCAGGCTCCTGAGTGTGCGCTCAGATACTCCTCTCCCTTAGCTCCTTCAGTCCTGGCTGTGAGGGGCTGTGAGAGTCTCATTGGGGTCCCAAGGGACACTGTGGGGAGAGCCTGTCCTGAGCTCACTGGCCTTGCCGGCAGGCCTGGCCTATGGATTAAAAGGTTGACGGCTACAAGCTGCAGTTGAAACCCAGCTGTCCTTGTAAGTCCACCCAGCCTACTTTTTGAAGTGTGCCATCTGAACATGACCCTCAGCTGGCGCTGAGAGACAAAACACTACTTCAGTGTGAAGACTCTAGATGCAAACTGCACGCACCCCCAACTGAGTCTCTGCTTTGTCCTGTCTACCCCTAGGTCTGGCTTCTCTCTTTAGTCTCATCTCCCTCTAACGCTTTGTTTTCTTTGCTTTGCCTCTGAGCACTCTCCCTCTGTAGAACTCAGTCTTTTTCCATCTGTCTACATCCTCTCTCCATCTTTCCCTAGCGTTTACATCTCATTCTCTCTCCTGTGTGTCTCTCTGTCTCCCTGCTTCTCTCTCTGCCTCTCAGTCAGTTTCTGAGTCCTCAGCCTCTGCTCTCCCTTTCTCACTGCCTCTTACACCCCTCTGTCTCTGTGTGTCTCTCTTTGAGTTCTTGACTCTTTGATTCTCTTTGTCTCCCAGACTCTGTTCTGGCCTTTCGTAGTCTCTGTCCCTCTGTCTTTCTCTTTCTCTTTCTCTGTCTCTGTGTCTCTGTCTTTTTCTCTTAAGTTCTCTCTTACTCTGACTCCTCTCTCTCTCTCTCTGTCTCTCTCTCTCTCTCTCTCTCTCTCTCATCCTTGAGCAAAGGTGCCCAGACAGAATGCCCAGCAGAATCGAAGCCCTCCAAAGGCTCCACAGAACAGAGGAGGGTGGGCTGCTAGGCCGAGTCTACGCATCCAGGTGGCACAGCAGTTTCATTGTGAAACTTCCCTTGAGGCTACATTAAGAAAGTGCCCAGCAGTGGACGTTCTGGGCATGTAAAGCAAGTTCCATCCACACTCACTTCATAAGCCTGGGCAATACACATCTCCTCTCACCCTGGGGACAGAGGAAAGGCAATTACATGCTGTGTCAGCTAATCCTGTGAAGCCCCCAGTCTCCCTCCAAAAAGTCAGGCACACTTGTCCCTTGTATTCTTTCGTCCTTCTTAGTGGCAGGAAAGCCCTTCAGAAACCAGTGTCCAAACAAAATGCCAGCAGTAAGACAATGGGTCTCGACTTTCTCTAAATGAATGGGAAGATGTGGAGCTGGGACTGAGAGCTGAAGAAAGAATTAATGAGGATACAATTGGTAAACAATGCAGAACCTAAAAGCTTTTGAAAGGACAGCTGAATACTTCTGGCCATACACACCTTTGGCCAAGTGATACCATTTCCCCCAGAATAACCCCCTAGGCACCAATGTACAAGTCAGAGAAATAATAATGGCATTTCTCTTGAGTCAGGGGTATTGCCAGCCACTCATCAGAAATGACCTTAGTCAATCCTACGAATTATCCTAGTTAAGTAGTCATCTCTCCATTTTACAGATGGAGGAACCGAGGCTCAGAAAGATTAATTGCCCAAAATTATACAACTTGTAAGCAGAAGAGCTAAGATAGAACCTAGGACTGTCAGACTCCAAGCTAGAATGCTTCCCACACTACCACACTGAAGAAACAGTTTAATCATGTGGAGTTGGTTCTTTTCATACCTGAATGTCCTTTCTGTGGGTGGATTGGAACATAGAAACAGTTGGACATGATTAAGCATCAGGTCAAGCTGACCTTCCCTCCCTGCCTGCCAGGCAGCAGGTGGCTTCTGAGCATGTCCAGAAGTGATGCTGTTCCAATTAGTCCTGGTAGCAAAGGACCACAGGGATGGAAGTGGGGCTTCAGGAAATATTCCACTTGCTGCACCTTCATCTCATCAGCATTAAAAGAATGATATTTAAGGCTTAGGAAACATGCACCCTCAAAGAGTAAGGAGGGAGGGAAGGTTCCTCTGAAGATTCCTGTGGGTACCAAGACAGAGAAGAGGTATATGTGCCATGCTGTTGTCATGTCAGAGAAGACTCTAGAAACAAGGTTCCTTTGTTTTTTTAAAAAGCACTTGATCCACTTACTTGGAGTCTCCCCATTACTTCCTTCATTGGAGAGCGATGCCTCATGTCCAGTCACTGCTTCTGCAGATCAAAGGAGGAAAAAGCTGCTTGAAAAACAGCCAGGCAGTGTAACATGCCACACACACTCAGGGATATTTAAACCTGCTTAGACTCTCGGAGTTAATTTCTCCCAGCACTGGTCTCATGGGGACAAGATGTTTGTATCTGGTGCCAAGATGAGGCTGTGGCCTCATACAAAAAAAAGTTTATGAGGTTTCAAACAATTCATGACTCTGATTAAACAAGAATGAGCCAGAGAGGACACACCCAAAGTGGATTTGGGCCCAGTTGCCAGTTTGACAGACTTTATTGAAGACATGAACTAGATACCATTCCATGCCACAAATATTTCTGGAGTGCCAGTGCTGAGCTAGACACTAAGGATACAGAAATAAATCAGCCATGCCCTCTGACTTGAAAAAGCTGATAATTCTAGGATAGAGATCAACAAGGTACTCAAAGAAAGAGGATCACTCAATGTCCAAAAAGTGTTTTTTGAGGGCCTACTACATGCCAGACATTCTGAACTAGGGATGACTAAAAAGGAAATCTGATGACAAATTTGACTCTGTTGATTAAATAAACCAGATTCAATTCACTTTCATTAAGGGACTTTAAAAATTATTTTTAGTGCTATTTTTTCTACTAGACTGGGCTGTGTCCACAGTGTGTCTTCAATGCTGAGATTATGACTGGTCTCGTGAATATTAAGAAAGGCAGGAACCAGGGGAAGCTTCTAGGCTCTAGGGGTGGGGAGATGGAGAAGGGGTGAGAAACAAAGGGCCTCCTCCCAAATTACCCTATAAGACAGAGCAATGTAACATTTCCAACAGAAGTGTCCTCCTCTCCCACCCAGACCCACTAACATGCGTAGTTGCAGCAGAGTAACTTCCAGGCCTCCGCTTCCCTGGCTCACTGTGCATGTCATGGTTTTCAAGCTGTGGACCACCACCTGGCAGAGACCTCAGTTGGCTCTCTCAACACACACTTCAACCTCCTTTCCCTGCCATCTACATCACAGGGTCCAGAGAGCAGAAGACCTTAACTTCCCCAACTCACTGGCAGCTGGAGACGGCCATGTAACGCGGTTCTGTCCAGTGAGCTCTTGATGGAAATCTCTAGGGAAGGCTTCTCTTCGAGAACAAAAAGGCAACTCTCACAAGAAGAAAGTGTTTGCATTTTGCTTTTCATGCCTCCCCTCCTTCCTTCCTGGAACCTGGGTCCTAGGAGTCACTAGCAAAACTCCCTGCCACAGCAGCCCTGATTTGTCACTAGGGAATTTTAGGTTGTGAATGAGAAGATTCCCTTCATTGTTCAGGCCACTCTAGTTAGGTCTTTGTTATTGTGTTGAACAGATTACTGGGCATGTTTCCTGTGCCAGAGACTTTGCATTCATCAGCCTCCACACAAATAGAAAGAAATAACTAACATTTATTGAGCAATTACTCTGTGACAGACTTGATTCTAAGCTATTTACAACTATCAACTCTTTGCTCCTCATGTTAGCATCTACCCACCCTACAGATAAAGAGTTGGGTTTGTAGAGGCTGTGCAGCAGGCACCTCCTGTCTAGTAAAGGACAGAGCCCTGGCTGTTCCCTTCACCACTCCTATGACATCTCCCCTGATCTCTTTAATGAAGTTGTTTTCAAAGGATGGTCCCCTGACCTGCAGCACCAGCATTCTCTGGGAACTTGTTAGGAGAAGCAAATTCTCTATCTCCACCCCAGACCCCCTAAATCAGAAACTCTATCAGGGACCAGCCCTGCAGGTAACTCTAATGTGTGTGAGGTCTGGAGGATGGAGGCAGGAAGAACTTCCATTCTTCTCTTCTGACACTCCTTATTGCAGCCCCTGACAGCTCTTCCTTGGTCTTTAAATCTTGGGGTCCCTGTTGAACTCTACAGCTGCCTTTATGCATAAAGAGGAAAGATTTTACACTCCAGGTCCATGTTGGGCTCTAGGTGCCCCATGGTTGTCCAAATTCAATGATGTCCCAAGCCCACAGCTATTCAAGGCCATGAACAAATCTTTCAAGTTAACCTGACTCCACTTATCTCAGGCTGTATCATCTCATGTGCTCTTCCAGGCTCTCTGGCACCTTTTTCATACATGTCAAGTCATTTTCCAGATTCCATCTTGGAAAGCCCTATCTGGAGCTCCCACATCCTTCCCATTTCTGTTTTCTCCTTCTTTGACTCAGGTGGGCCTCTAAAGATCTCTGAGGGAGGGCCTGGAACCACACTGGTGCTTCTGGTTTCCAGGTTTTGTGACTTGTTTGGATTAGAAGAGGCCTGAGAAACCATGAAGTTCAATTCCCTGATCTTATCAGAAAACCTGGTTCCAGGGACCAAAAGTGATAGATCCATGTTCATCAGAGAGTTGCTGGGAGAATGGGTGTTGCCTGCCTCTGCAGTGCATGATCCTACCTTTCTAGCACCAAGAGCACTTAATGTTTCCAGTCCAAGATCTGGACCTACTAATGGCTCTGGGGCAAATAGGCACCAGATGCTTCTGCTCCTGTTGGGCAACATGAAAGACCGAACCCTGCACTGCAGTGCACTCATGGATTGCTCCTTAAGGTATGGTCAGAGATTTCAGACTGCAAGGTGGAAAAGAGAAAAGACAGGGCCACTGGCCTGGTGAGGAAGAAACCAAAAGACTTGTCTGCAGCAAGAACAAACCCCTTTATATATAACACACTTGAGCTGCCTGTGGGGGCCATTGAAGAACTATGTATGATATTGAGAGAAAACTGGGAGCCACAGGTAGAAGGACTTTTCTTGGGGGGTACTGGGGATTGAACCAAGGGGTGCTCTACCACTGAGCTACCTCCCCAGCCCATTATATTTTGTTTTTTATTTTGAGACAAGGCCTCACTAAGTTGTCTGGGATGGTCTCAAGCTGTGATTCTCCTGCCTCAGTCTCCAGAGTTGCTGGAATTACAGGTGTGTGCTACCATACCTGGTTCATAAGTTGAAGGACCTTTGAGGAAGGGTGAGAATGGCTGGTCTGCCTTGCTGCAGGGCCCAAGGAAGATGAATTCAGGCCTTTACAGAATGGAAGGTCCTGTTTACTGCTGTGTTTCTTTAAGTACTTGGTCTCATTTCTCAAGGAAACAGGGGCAAAGGAGTACCATATCTCCAAGGTGAGTCCCAGCAGAGAGCCTCTGTCTGCTCTGGAGGATGACTCAAAAAAGGTTCACCTAACTTAATTAAAATGTGCCATACCTGGGTGCTCAGCATAATTTTAAAGTGATATGAACATCAGAACCCTGGCATTCACAGGCAGCCAGTTCCTTCCTGAGGAATTTCAACTAATCTCTTCTCCAGGAATAGACCTTGGCTCCCAAGGCAGTGTCAGTGAGTACAAGGCACAGCTTGACTCCAGTCCTCTCACCAACAAAGGAAAACAGCCTAGCTGTAGGCAACAGATGGAGCTTTCTTTGAGATCACAACACCAAGATGGTTTCCTTGGTCTAGGATCTTTGGAGTCCTCCTTGCTCAAGGACCTAGGCATTAGAGGTTTGAGGGAAAAAGAGATGGCACTAAGGGAGAACAGAAGCTCACAGACATAGTCAAGTCTTCACCACCCTCTGACCTACTTCTTCCTCCATCCACCTGTCTGTGTCAGCCTTCCCACTTCATCTGCCCTCTGATTAGGCTTTGATTCTTCCTGGAAATGATCTCCACTGAAATAGAAGATGTAATTTCTAAAATACCCCATTCAGATTTGCTTCAAAATTAGACAGAATAGGGGAGTGGGGGGAGTTACAGATGAAATAGAGTTGACTCCTAGTTGATAATTTTTGCAGGTCAGTGATGGCATTAGTCATAAGAGCCCAAAAGTGGAAGCAACTCAAGTGTCCATCAACAGATGAATGAAAATGCATAAATAAAATGCATTACATATAATGGAATATTATTCAGCCTTAAAAAGGAAAAAATTCTGACATATGCTACAATTGGATGAATCCTGAGGACATTATGCTAAATGAAATCAGCTAGTCACAAAAAGACAAACATTTTATTATCCAATTAAATACTATCCCATTTGTAAGAAGTACCTAGAGTAGTTAAATTCTTAGAGACAAGGGGGCTGGGTTGTGGCTCAGTGGTAGAGCGCTCACTTAGCATGCGGGAGGCCCTGGGTTCGATCCTCAGCACCATGTAAGTATAAAATAAAGGTATTGTGTCCACCTACAACCATACAAGAAGTTTTAAAAAAATTCTTAGAGACAAAAAGTAGAATGGTGTTGACCAGGGGCTGGAAGGGAGGGGAATGGGGAGTTGTTTAATGAACATAGAATTTCAGTCTGCAAGATAAAAAGAGTTCTAGAGATTGATTATGCAAAAATATGAATGCATTTCATAGTACTGAGCTGTATTCTTAAAATGGTTAAGATAGTAAATTTTTTGGTACATCTATTTGACCACAATCGAAACTTACAGTTTTAAAATTTTAAAAAGTTTAAAATCTAAGTGTTATGCACATACCTATCATCCTGCTTGGTCTTCACTTCTATATGCATCTGAAATTGTCTATAATAAAAAGTTAAATGTGTTCTGTACATTATTAGTCAGGGTTCTTCAAAGAAACAGAATAGGATAGATATGTAAGACAGGATTTACTATGAGAATTGGCTCACACAATTATGGAAGCCATGGAGTCCTACAATAAGCCACCTGAAGCCTGGAGAACCTGGAAAGCTGGAGATGTGATTCAGTCCAAAGGTCTGGGGACCAAGCTTCTAATGCATGAATCTTTGGGGAACAAATCACATCGAACTCAGTCTACTGATTCAAATGCTAATCTCTTCTGGAAACATCCTCACAGACATTCCCAGAAATAATGTTTTACCAGCTATCTGGGCATCCCTTAGCACAGTCAAGTTGACACACAAAATTAGCCATCACAATATGCAAGAATAACAAAAACCCCATTTAAAAAATCTAGTAACAAATTTAAGAAAGGTGCACAGCTATATAATACTATAAAAAAGTCTTATTTAAGGATATAAAGGAGGGTTTTTTTGTTTGTTTTTGTTGTTTTGGTACCAGGGATTGAACCCAGGGGTGATTAACCACTGAACCACATCCTTAGCTCCCTGCCCCCCTACTTTTTTTTTTTATTTTGAGACAGGATCTCACTAAGTTGCTCAAGGCCTTGATAAATTGCTGAGGCTGGCTTTGAACTTGCAATCCTCCTGCCTCAGCCTCCTGAGTCACTGGGATTTCAGGCATGTGTCACCACACCTGGCTCTCAAAGAGGTCTTGAGTAAATGGTTGTTTTGTTCCTGGATGGGAAGATGTACTCTAGCACCATGGTGATTACCATTGGTAGGTAGAGGCACAGGAGCTACTTGACAGCAGGGATCAGAAAAACTGAACAGAGTGTAACATTCCATTCCATTCAAAAAGGTGAGACCAAAGAGATCAGAAAAACTGAGTGGAGTGTGAAGGAACAGGATTCTGGGATAGCAGCACCTGAACTTGTCTGTCCACTTTCCTTCCACACACCACCCCGGCTCCTACCCACCACTTCTTCTGAGACAAATAGCTGCAGGAATCAATAGGCAGCCTCGAGCCTGCAGGTAGTATGCTGGATTGGTGAAGTGGGCTTTCTCTTTCTAAGACAGCCTGGATGAGACACTGAAGCAAGTAAGACTGTCCACATAAATGTGCTCAAGCCTCCCTGGTCCCCAAAAAGCTAAGGAGGAACTGATTAACTGAGCCAAGGTTGCTGCATCTTTGAGGCTCTGAGTCCCAGGAGCAGAAAACTCTTCATCCCAGGAGCAGAGAGCTCTTCCTGCTCAACAAGAACCTACCTGTCTGCCCGCCCTTTCAGGGACACTTAGGGACCCATACCATCAGGCAAAGAAAGGAAGCAACCTAGCTAAGAAAGAGGCCAGCAGCCACAGGGGAGGAACCTACCACTGGCCCAGTACTGTCATCTAAAAAGTGGTCAGAGGAGACAAATAATGATTTCAACAATAAGAGAAAGAGCTCAATGAAAATGTCATGAAATTAACAACCATACTTTAAAATATATATATGTATATATGTATGTACATTTATATTTTAAAAATTATAAATGCATATATATATTTAGTTGTAGATGGACACAATACTTTTATTAATTTATTTATATGTGGTGCTGAGGATTGGACCCAGTGCCTCACATATGCTAGGCAAGTGCTCTGCCACTGAGCCACAATCCTAGCCCCACAACCATGCTTTTTTAATTAAAAAAAAAAATGAAGTGAATGATTCAAGGGTAAGGATAGTCAGGGATATAACCTGAATTGTAGTTTGGACGATAATGTGCAAGAAATATTGCAAACCCTGGGCAAAATACAAAGAAATAGAAATCAAGATGCAAGATACAAGAGATAGGGAGGGCAGATTTAGAAGACCTAACATGGAACTAATTACTACATCCCAGAGGGAAAAAAAAGAGAATGGAATAACAGATACAGACTCCTGGAGTATAAAGACTGTCGCCTAGCAATCCTATCTCTAGCCAAGTTGTCATTTACCCTCTGGATAAATTTATATACATGTACATGTATATAAATATGCAAGAATCCAAAGATGATATTGCTCACATGCATTCTCTGAAGAAAACAGTTTTTTAAAAACTCAAATCAAAAATCAAATAAATTCTAACAGAGAAGAGAGGAAACAAGAGTGAACAATCAATCATACTTAACTAAATATACATACACATGTATATATGTATAGATATGCATTATTAAATACAAATGGATAATGATAGACTGTCTGGAAATACATAATGTTAATAAGAATTCTTAAAATAGAGGATAAATACTGCAAAGGAAATACTAATAAGATTCATAAAGAAAAGCACTAAGCAATTTCAGCAAAACCTAGGGGTTGGGGGCAGGGCATGCCAAGTGAAACTATCCTATAAACTGCTTGGGATGAGAGGGGAAAATCTTGGACAGCGAAAACATTCTCAATATCTCATTGGTGGAGGAAAGAAGCACCTGCAAGGAAGAAATAATAAGGAAACAGAGTTTCTAAGTGTGGGAACTATAGCTCATATGCCCATACTGCTAAAGGAATAATTTGATTGTGAGCACCTGGAAAGTAAAGGGTTATAATCCTAAGGGAATGGAAAGAGCACAGGGGAATACTCACATTAACTAGGATGCAAATGATCAGCAATTTGAATAAACCAATAAAATTAAGGGAAAAGAGCATGGAGCCAGGAGCAGGGTATTTAGTGCAGCTATGATGGCAAAACCCGAAACAAGATAAATGTCCATCAGTAAAGGGCTGCTAAAGTGAAACTTGGCACATTCCCACTGTGGAAGCTAGAATAAGTTACTATGTATCTAACATAGAAAAAAGTAAAAAGATATCTTTCAAGCTGAAGAATATAACTTATAAAATATATCATTTTTATAACAAACACACAAAGCTACATTGTACCTGCATTGTTTGAGTACATTGTACCTGCATTGTATGGTAAGGGAACAAGAATTGGGGACAAGCAAAAGAAATTTTAGTTTTATCTGTATTGTTTGAGTGTTTTACAGTAAGAATGTAATTGTGAATTACATATGTATGATTAAAATGTTTCTCACCCATAAAATGAAGCAAGACCTTCATGTTTTGAAGGGCAAATGCATCCATTAATCCACTTATTCAGAGGTGGGTACTACATCCCCACTGTAGGCCAGCTACCATTGGGGAGGAAAGCATGAATCGTGCACAGCTGAGTCCTGGAGGCGCTCTCTGCCTGGGAGACAAGATAAGACTTGTAAGCCAGAAGTGAAATATGTCAGCGAAATACGATCGGAGCCACAGGAGGCATACAAACAAATGCTACGGAGTTTGTGAGAGGAGATTAGCGTTAAGAGAGAAAAGAAAGATTTCATGGACAAAGCCGCCTGTGTGTGTGTGTGTGTGTGTGTGGTGTACATGGGCTGTGCATATTATGGGTACAGGCCCACACACACATGTTAACAGGGGCTGGGAAGAAGCAGCAGGCAGGCTAGGAAAGGAAGAGCCCTCATGGGTAAGAGTGCAAATGAGGGGTGCCTTGGGAGCCAGGGAAGGTAGTGAGCACTGGAGTTTGGCTAGCCTGGTGGTGGGAGGGGAGAGAGAATACGAAGTGTTAAAACCAGACAGGAAAGCTTTGGTATAAATGCTCATTTATGGACCTAACATTTCCCTAGTGACAACTGTATACCAGGCCCTATCTCTTCAAGAGTTTCACTGTCTTATGGAGGGAGAAGGGAAGTTGTCTGAGAACAGCAATAAATAAATGATTTCATATTTTAAAATAACTGCAATACTACATGCATGCTTGATTACAGAAGAAAGACAGTCAGGCCGAGAGGTTTGGACTTAATGTATAAGGTGATGGGGAGCCATAGAGAAGTGCTATGATCCATTTCAGGCATCTCACCATGGCAGAGTGAGCCGAGTGGATTAGCAGGGGAGAGAGCTGGAGCAAAGTGACCATAAGGAGTCTTGACAGAGGAGGTCAAGGTGATGGTCTGGACCAGAGGCAATAAAAGCCTATGTAAGGGAGTGGCAGGGAGGGGGAGTGGTAAACAATGGGTGTGAGCAATACAGTGAAGGAAGGATTGTCAGTTCGGTTGCAGATATATTGCCTTTGAAGTATTTGGGGGACACCCAAGCAGAGGTGTGTATTATCCTCTTGGACTAAGGGAACTCAGGAATGACATCTAGCTAGAGATAATGACAGATCTGGGAGTCCCCATTTCTGGGTGGAGGACAAAGCATGAAGAAGTGGCTCTGGGATTTCTTGGAACCCAGAACAGGAAAAAAGCAGAGGAAAGGGTCTCAATTACCAGGAATATCACAGAATATCACAACTCCACCCTAAACCTAGGCTCCTACCCACCAAGGTGGGAGGCCCTTCTGATTTGTTTGTGCACTGCCTCTGGAAGCTGATGGGTGAAGCCAAAGCAACAGAGGGCTTCCGCTTCAGCATGAAGAAGGGATGGATGTACAACGGACATTTGGGAACCTACGGTGGCTAAAATACTCCAGGAGCCACCACAGCCTCTGATTAGAGTGGTCACGTCCACGATGATGGTGCTCTGCCTGCCTGCCTTCGTGCTGCTCTTCACTGGCTTCCCCACAAAAAGCTTGCCTGAGAGTACAGGTCCCCTAGGCCAGAGGGGAGGGAAATGAGGCCCATGATCCCTCCCGTGTGAACATGGATACTTTGCCTCAAGTAAGTCATGGTGCCCACTGTCATTTGTGGCAGATATCTGGTATGTTCTACAACCTCAGATTAAAGGCTCCTTTGATACTGATTTTCGTTTTTATGTTACTCAGTTGGGGTCTTTTTCCTATAAATAAAGGAAAAATGGAGTTTGGTGGTCAAGGCTTCCATAATTTGGTTCCCTGCGATTTAAATGTGCTTACTGTCTTCAATTCCTGCCTCCTGATCCACACTCCACCCTTCTGTGTGCTGCTCTCCACCCGGAAGGCTGACCTGCACAGGCCTCCTGCTTCGACTGGGCTCAGGCACTGGGAGGTTAGAAGGACATCTGTAGAGAAAGAATTGTGAAGTCGGGGTATTTATTCCTCTGAATTTTAAGTGTGGAGCCTGGTTTGACAGGGCCAAAGCCTGCAATTTTATTAGCCTATAAATTATAAATAAAATGTTAGGTCCAATAGTGACTATCTATTTAGACTAAGAAATCGCAACAAACTGCAATTTTTAAAGACTTACAAATAACGCAGTTATGGAAAATACAGAAAAAATACTTTCTCAATTGCCTGAAAAATATGTATAAAACTTTTTTCTGTATCCTTTAGATTACAACTTTGGAATATAATTGTCTAGGGAAAGAACAGAAATATAATCCAGTCTTTAGTAGATTTGTTTGATGTTTCATTTCTTTAATCACTGGTCATTTTGAGCTGTTTCAGTTTCACAACTTCTTGTGTGTAACATCGTGTAAAATTTTGAAATTGTTTTCAAATTTGGAAAAACTGCCACCATCCTCCTCTACCTATAACTAA
The DNA here is from genome assembly GCF_902686455.1 of Sciurus vulgaris. Taxonomy (NCBI): domain Eukaryota; kingdom Metazoa; phylum Chordata; class Mammalia; order Rodentia; family Sciuridae; genus Sciurus; species Sciurus vulgaris. The sequence goes on along the minus strand of NC_136470.1, from coordinate 78,176,468 downwards.
GATCTAAGATTTAGGATCGAGCTCTCTCTCTCTCTCTCATATGCAGGAACTAAGCTTAAATACTCTTTGAATTGGTAACACTTATAAGCTAGTTTGATGTCCATTACACATGAGGCATCTTGTGAATTTAATGTGATGGCGTGTAGAGGGTACTGTAGGGAGCTGCCCAGATGGCCTTTTCAGGTCATCCTTCAGCTGCTAGGACTATCAGAATCACTGAGTCCACACTGCTGATCTGTTCCTCCCAACCCTACTGTCCTCATTTCCTTGCATGTGTGTCTGGGGAGAGCACTCCACCATAAACCACCTGCATACAATTTTCCATCTCATAGTCCATTTCCAGGGAACCCAATCTAAGATATCTTCAAAAATGTTGTATTCTGTATCAAAGCAGCAAAAACTGTCAAACTTTCCCTAGTGAATTCATAAGCTTTACTTTTTCTCATCAATAAGATTATTGCCAGGCACAGTGGCATATGCCTACAATCCCAGCGACTTGGGAGGCTGAGGCAGGGGGATTGCAAGTTAAAGATCAGCCTAGGAAACTTAGCTTGTACCTGTCCATCCAGAAAAATGTGGGATCAGGCAGCAAGCGGGTACTGGGGATGTAGCTGAGTTGTGGAACATTTGCCTAGTGTGTTCAAATTCTGGCTTCAAGCCTCAGTACTGGAAATATATATATATGAAATATCTTAGTTTTGCAAAATTTACAAAAATGTGTAGTATGTGAACACATTGCTAGGTACTTACACAGAAGTAAGGACACCTGTGTAAGTGTGGGGCCTTGAAGTCTACATTTCTCCATGTTCCTTCCAGGTGACCTCTAGCTGACTGTGCCCTTGGACAGAAGGCCTCTGTTCATTCTAAGGCAGTTGCTGTGCAGAACTCTCTTTGTTCTAGTCATTGCTCTCTGTGCCTACAAGTGCTAACACCTTGGCTCTAGATCCAGTGTACTGCAGTATTCTTTATGGTTTCCCTACTTCCACATCCTCCTGGAACCATTTCATTTGGATGCGCCCTTTGTTCCTTGTTGGGACCCTGACAGGTCATCCATCCCTCCTCCCCAACAAGCATCTTCCCATCTTCATGCAACCTCAGGTCCATTCATTGTTCTGAGCCTTGGCTTACCCTATCTCCCTGCCTGAAATGCAGTCCTGAGCAAATTCTACCTATCCTTTCAGGCCCAGCTCTAGTCTGTCCTCCTCCTGGGCAGTGTGGTTCTCAGGAAGACCTGAAGGGTTAATGGACATCAGAGTTTTAACCAAGCAGTGTCTGTCTTGCAGAAGCTCCAGAGCAGAGAGGGGTTTCTGGAGATATTGATTTCATAATTAACTCTCAGAGAAGGAGGCTTTTTAAGACATCTTTCCTGGAGACCAGAATCACTGCTTAGCCTACTACTTAGAAACTGTCAAAGTGAGGAAGGTTCCTTCCCTCCCCTGGGTGAGTGAACTAGGATTCCCTGGGTCTGTGAGTGTGGGAGTGATTAAAAGGGAGACTGGCCACATGCCCTGCACAAATCATTTCCAGCCACTGTGCCTGAGGGGTTCTGCAGGAATGCAGGGTAGGGCACAAATGCAGCCTTCTCCCTGGGCCTGTTTTAGAGAAGAAAATAATGTCAGACCTAGAGGAGGGAGTTTCTGAGAGTATAATGGAGAGAACAGCAATAATGCCAAAGGAAGCAGAACTCAGGTCTCCTTCTCTCCGGCTCTGCGAAGCACCTCATGCAGAATGAGATGGGAAATAGCCCTCTCTGTTAATGGGAACGAGTTAATGGCCACCTCCTAGAAAAGGAGGCCAGGAAAGGAGCAAGGAAGGAGTGGGCTTCTGGTCTTTTCTCCAGAAGGCAGAGCAGCTGGGAGAAGCTTCACTGGCTACCCCATAGGAGATGGCATGGGGCCAGGTAAATTCCTGGTGTAGAAAAAATGGGTATAAGATTTTGGCAAAGAAGAGGTTCTTGTCACCAAGAATGCAGGAAATCTGCTTAGTATTGGGGAAACTTCAGAAATAACAGACCCAAAATGTAGGGATTTTCAAACCAGGAAATTCCCCAGATAACTGGGGAATATGTGCTGTGGTTTAAATCTGTCCATCCAAAATTCATATTTGGAATTTTAACTCCTCAGTGTGTCACTGTTGGGAGGTGGGACTATTGTAAGGGATTTAGAGCATGTGGTACAGCCCTCCTGGATAATTCTCCAAAAAGAGACCTCTTACTCTCATGGGAATGGATCAGTTGCAGGGACAGCAGTTGTTATAAAGCACCGCCACCTCACCTGTTTTGTCTCTTTTGCACAGGCCCACTTACCCTTCTGCTTTCCACCATGAAATGAAGCATCATGAAACCCTTACCAGAAGCTGCGTAGATGTCACCAAAGTACTCTTTGATTTCCCAACCTCCAGAACTGTGAGCCAGAATAAAATCTTTTCTTTATAAATTACCCAGACTCTGATATCCTGTTATAGCACCAGAAAATAGACTAAGACAGTATACCTATCTATAGGTAAGGAAGTAATTGATTACCTCTTGACTCTCTACATAACAGCATGTGGGGCTGAGGGATGATGGTGATGACCCTAGTCAGTAGGAAAAAAAAAAAAAAATATATATATATATATAATACATATGTGTATGGATTACACACACATAATGTATGTTATATATGTGTATATATAGTATGTATATATGTTACACATATAGCACACACATGCTACATGTGTGTATATATCCATATGTGTGTACAGAGCATATATTTACATATGTATATGTACATATATATATATCATAGACAATGGACTATAATATTAAATATTAGTGGAAAGAGCATACAAGGTTGACCACAGGCAACAGATCTGTGAAGACCAGTCTCCATGTCTAAAACCTTGGCCTCCAACAAATCAACTTTTCATTCTGAGCCTCAGTGTTCTCATCTGTAAAATGAGATAATTGGACTAGATGATCTTTACTGTTTTCTCTAATTATAAAAATTCTATACTTCTAGTAACACCACGTCATTGAGAGAGTAAATCATTTTTGGTTCTTCAAGTAAGTGTGTTTATTCTCCTCTGAGCAACTTGGAAACAAAGCCAGGGGGTAAGAGTACATGGCCCCTCATCTCCATTCTGCCTCTTCCATCTGTGCCAGCTTAGGCGTAATTTGTGATGCTTCTCCGAACCTCAGTTTCAGGAAATCACACAGAGGGCATTGCCTGATCACTTCCCCAGAATCACATGGTCAGATCTGGTTTCTCATTCTGCTTTCTGATACAAAATCAAAACTTCGTTGAGTCTCAGCATGTCAGCTCCAGCTGAGGAAACACGTGTTTCTGAGCCTTCTTCCCTGGGCACCCTATCCCACATAAACATTTGTCATCATATATTCTGACTCAGAACACACCTCAAAGTATAATTCCCTGGGGCTTAAATGGAGCAGAAAGACGCCAAGGATGAAAGTTCTTGGGGTTTCCTACATTTGGCCTCTCATCACCTTCTTAAGCTGAGTCTAAGTCCCTGTCCCTGTTCTTCCCCAGGGGTGGTTCAAGATTGACAGAACAGTCAGGTACAATTACAATCGCTGTAATCCCAGCGGCTTGGGAGGCTGAGGCAGGAGGATCGAGAGTTTGAAGCCAGCCTCAGCAACTCAGTAAGGCCCTAAGCAACTTAGCAAGACCCTGTCTCTAAATAAACATTACATAAAGGGCTGGGGATGTGGCTCAGTGTTAAGTGTCCCTGGGTTCAATCCCTGCTATCAAAGAAAAAAAAAAAAAAAAAAAAAAAGATTGGCAGAACAGTCATAGGACCACTTGGGGGAGGAAAAGACCCTATCTCCTTCTGGCAGTTTTCCATGACCCTGAATTCTGGAACCAGAAACAGCTGTCCATTGAGTCTCAACCCCTCAGACTGGAATCAGTCCACCCTTAATACCAATATTTTTGGTAACAGAACATGGGACAAACTTCCCGTAAACTTGGGAGCAGGAGAGAAGGATCTTTCACCAGGAAACAGGCGGAACAGGGAAGGCCTGGAGGCACTGTCTCAAAGCACTGACTGTGGATCAGGCAAAACCCAAGCATGATTCTCATTTGATCACATTTTAGGTGTGTGACCTCGTGTACATTACTTAATTTCTCCGAACTCCATTTTCTCCTTTATTGATACCTCCCAGCATGATCATGAGTTTTACACATGATATCCATAGAGCAGTGATCTTAGTGCAATGGCTGGCATGTAACTGGGGCTCAATACATTTTAGTTCCTTCCCCTTCCCCTTCTTTTCAATAAATACTATGAGAAAAGTGACAAGCCATCAACTCTTAGCTCTGTAGCATCATCATGGATCCATTGTATCAGACCTGTACCAGCTCTCCAGCCTATTATCATCCCCCATACTCCCAACCCTCTCTGATCTGGCACTCGGAACCACCCACCGAGAACCCACAGTTCTCTGCCTGGATCACCTCCTCCCCACCCCCATCTCTACCTCAGTCAGTTTCATTTTTCAAGGCCCAGTTCAAACACCATGTTATGTGGGAAGCCCTCCCCGATCCTAACCAGAAGGAGCAGCATTGCTTCTGAGTCGCCACCGCTCTCGCTCAACCTCGCGTCATGTTTCCCCTCTACTATACAGAAGTAGGACTACTGTTTCTACCCCCCGCGTCTCCAGCAACCCAAGCTCTCTGACAATGATGAATGCTGTCCATGCATCATCTTGGAAGCCCTCGGGAGAGTGCCCTGCACAGAGCAGAAACTCAGCAACTATTATTGACTCAATAAGTGAATGGAGATGGATTTATTTGAGGTAGAAGATGAGAAAGATAAACTGTAGATCTTCAGAGAGGGAACAGAAAAGGGAAGTCACACTATTTGCATACCTGTTGTATAAGGTGGACCTTGTGACCGCTGAGTCACAGAGGTAGAGAATGAAATGAAGCTCACGGAAGCAAAGGCCTGATGTTAGGGGCACAGTTATGAACCGAGCACTGCTCCCAGGGTTTGCACATGTCATTTCATTTACTATTCACAGCAACTATTATGAAGTACTGTTAACCTTTTTTTATGGATAAAGAAACTGAGGCTCAAAGAAGTTATGTAGATAACCTAAGTTTACAAAGATGGGGAGGACTAAATGTATCCACTGCATCTCAGATGTGCACCATTGGTGGGTTTTTTATTTTCTACAACTGATTATTTGTCCTCTAGAATCCCAAATCCCACTGAAGAGCAGAAGCAAACTAAAACTTGTGAAGTCAAAGATCTCATAGGATGGGGCGGGGGGGCAGTCGGAATAAAAGGTTTTCTATTTTTCTTTTCATTTATCTCTATTTCTTTTAAACAGGTATTCAAATAGTTCAAGGTGCAACGTTCTACCAGGACTATTTTTCTCTAAATGTTGCCACTCCTCCATTCTCCCCAATCCCAAGAAACCTGGTCCTCATTCTGTTCCAGTTCCTGCTATTCTAAGTGGAGGGATCCCAAATGTGCCTGCTCAGGTCCTGCTTCATACCTGCAAGGAAAGCCTGTGGAGAGGCTTGTGGTCTGCTCCTGGCTGAACTGGGGGCCCAGTAAGCACCTGGTGTTCCCTCCCTCTCTCCTTCCCGCTGCTAGCTCAGCAACACCCAGGTTTCCCTAACGCAGCAGGCCTAAGGGCTCAGCCTGTCCCTGGTGGCATGAGCAGTCCTCCTCATAGCCTGTACTATGGGTCACCTTTGCCAGAGAAGCCCATGGTGGACCTGCTGGCTCTGGCTCTCAGGGTTCTTCTGCACTTCCTACAGGAGCCCTCAGGAAATCATGGGCCAGGCTATATAGCACCAGGTAAGGGCCAGTCCTGCCTCAGACTCTTCTCTGCTCCAGGAGGTCACCCCAGGTCCTTATGGGGCCATCTACAGGGCAGTCCAAGCAGTCTCCTCCTGAGTGGAGGGATTTTTGTCTTTCTTTTCTTGTGTGTGTGTGTGTGTGTGTGTGTGTGTGTGTGTGTGTGTGCGCGCGCGTGTGTGTTTTGTATACACTAGGTAAACACTCTACCACTGATCTGTACCCCCAGACTCCCCCTGGAATTTCTTAAACAGGATGGGGTATAAACTGCCTCAGAAATTCCCAACTAAACTGACTTCTAATCCTTTCCTCCAGAGTTCAGTCTGGCCTGGACACAGTGTCTTCCCACTTACCTGTCTCCTTCCCTTTTCTCATCACCTCCCACTCCCAACCTACCCCTCTCCCTTCACCTCCCCACCACCATGTCAAAAATGCTTTCTTTCCCTTCCATTCTGTGACGGGGATGTTCCTTGTTCTCTTTGCTGAGATCTTGTCATTTTTTTCTTTCCTGGAGCCATCGCGGCAGAATGGCAAGGAAATTTATAAAGGAAGTGTTTGGAAAAACATTATTCTTGTTTCACCTGTAGCACTAGGAAGTAAACGCAATTGTGCCCCACTGTAAAGCAAAACTTTACGTTTTCTTCTTCTAGTACTGGGGATTGAACTCAGGGGATAATAATGCACTTTGATTGATACCACTGAATCCCAGTCCTTTTTATTTTTTGAGACAGGTCTTGCTAAATTGCCCAGAGTAGCCTCAAATTTGCAATTCTGCTTCAGTGTTCCAAGTAACTGGGATTATAGGCATGCCCAGTTCTAAAGTTTTACTCTTAACTACCATATTAAATACCCTAATCCCGCAGAACTAGAGTATTGGGATTTGAACCCAGGTCTAATCTTAATCTCACCATCCAAGTTTTTCTATTTAACCATTTTTCTCTTTCACTTTCTACCAATAACCCTTGCACCTGAAATATCCTGGGGTCTGCATTCCATACAGCCAGAGCACCAGCTTCCATATCCTTCCCCCACTGCAAGCCCACAAGAATCTCCAGTGTTGACTCAAGAGTGCTTTAGGAGTACAAACGCAAAACATCTTTCTCTGAAAGCCCGTGCACGTTTACTTCCCTGCTTTGGATCACTTAAAGCAGACTTGAGTGGCCTTTTAATAGGTTTGTTTTGTGGTTGGTTTATTCCTCTGATGGGTGAGTGGATTTCACTTAGCTGTGTAAAGAAGAAAGGCAGTTTGTGAGCCAAGTGGAGCAGCAGATGTCAGACCAGGCTGACGGATGCCGAAATTTCCCACGGGCCTCAAAACCCTCTTGAGCAACTTACTAGGCTGGTTTGGTGCACATTTACTTTTAGTTTGGTTTCCCTTAGCTATTCAAGACCTATTTATTCACTTAAAAAGTTGCATCATCTTGACAAGCTCAAAGCAATTAAGAGATTTCAAGTTGCTGTGGCTATTTTATATTAACAAGGTGGAAGAATGACATTGACTTTCTTTACTAGGAAATAGAAGTAGAGAGCTGAGGCAGTTTCCAAGATCATTCTGATCAAAATAAACTATACTAGCCCAAAATATGTTGGGGGTCATAATTTTTAAATAGAGGGAAAATAATGCACTTTTTTTTTTTTTTTTTTTTGGTACCAGGAGTTGAATCCAAGGGCACTTTACACTGAGCCACATCCCCAGCCCTTTTTATTTTTCATTTTGAGACCATCTTGCTAAGTTGCTGAGGCAGGTCTCGAACTTGTATTCCTCCTGCCTCAGCCTCCTAAGCTGCTAGGATTACAAGTAAGAACCAATGAGCCCATCTGTGCACCTTCTTAATTACTTCAGTTCTTTGCTATTGACTGAGAGAAACAGTCTAAGAACTTAATTTGGACAGTACACTTGATCTTAGCCAAAAGGCTGAGAAGCTGTAAGAACTTAATTTAGTAAACATTTATTAAGTTCCTGATGCACAAAAGGGAAGTCCTGGGCAGGTCAGAGCTTTGATTACAAAGACAGCAAAGACATGATCTTGTACCTCATGTGGTTTCTGGTTTTTGGGAACAGATGCAAGATGAGGTGTCTATTTCCCTTAAGAAATTCCTCCCTGCCTCCACCCTGCCCCCTCCCCTATTTCATGGTTTCTTAGAAAGGCTGGTTCACAAGCCCTTTCTCCCTGTCCCTTCCTGCTTTTGCTTCCTGCTTAAACTACTTGCACGTCTTAGTCTTGTCTTACTGGGGTTGTCATATTTCATAAATAAGAAATGGGAACATATTTATAGTAAATATATATTTCTATCTGAATTCAATCTAACTGGGTCACTGTATTTTACCTGACAACTATTTCTTACTCTAGTTGTCTGCCAGCTCTAACCTAGCAACTCTATCTTCCTTTTTGAAATGATCTCCTTTAGCAGATGTGATATGAACTGAACCAGTTGTTCTTGGTCTTCCTCCTTCCCCTTGGACCACCCCTCAGACTCTTTTACAGCTTCCTCTTCCTCTCCATGATTCTTAGATTACCCCAGAGCTCCAGCCTCTATCCTTCTCTCTTCCTTACTCTTCCCAGGACATCTTCAACAGTCATAGAACTTGGCCCAGGTGGCATCTGCCCTTTTGTGTCTACTTCTAGCCCAGGGAACACACTTACCCACACTCACTCCAAATCCCTACTCGGTTGTTTCACAGGTTCCTCAAACTCAGTGTGTTGCAAATTTTACCCATTTGTTCCTTTTCCATTCCTGTTCTCCCAATCTCTGAAAATTTACCACTTCCACTCATTCACCACCCCTATCAGAAAACCAGCAATTGCTCTATCCTCTCCCCAACACACATCTCTATTGTCTCCTTGTAGAATGGATGCTGTCTTCTAAAGATCTCTCATTTATCACTGCCCACTCTCTGACACTGCCCTATCATAGGCCATCATTATCTTTTACCTAGACCCTTGGTTTAGCTCCTAATCAGTCTGTACCTCCATTCTAGCTCTCCAGTCATTTTCCTCACTGTCCCGAGGGATGTGCTGGCACAAAGTCATATTATACCCTTCCCTTGCTTCATTGTTTCCTCATAAACCACTGGGTAACCTGATGAATGATACTCTTCACTACTTGGTAAATGTTCTCCATATCCAAGCTCATGTGCTGACACAGAATAACCCCAGTCATACTGGAAATCTATTCTGCCCCAAGCACTGGGTAGGTCTCAGAGTCTGGTTTTGTACAGGTCAGGGTACTTTCTGCAATGTACTCCTATTTATACTTGAAACCATGGAAAGCAATTCATCCTCCCATTCTCAAGCCAAGCTCTGCCTCCTTGCAAGAAAAAGTGGCAGGTGGGGAGGAGGAACTGCATCCACCATGCTGTGCTCCTCTGGCCACCAGTGTCTAGGGGCTTGTGCTAATCTCTGTTAGAGAACTCCACACAGTAACAATCTGTGTGCAAGACTTGGATTTACTGTAATAGTTTGCACATTAGACCAGACCCTGAGCTCCTTGAACACAGGGACCATATCTTTTGTTTAGTCTGGTCTTAATAATATTTAGAACTTTTAAAAGTCTGGAAGGATACAGAAACTTATAAAACCAACACCTGTGTTCATTCGCCCAGAGTTGACCACCATTAATATTTTGTTGTTTTGCTTCCAACTTTCATCCCAGTTTCATTTCCCAGAAGCAAAACTGGGAAAGAAAGAAACAGACATAGGGGACCGAGAGTGAGTGTTCAAGAAGTGTTGGGGTGGCCTGGGGGGTGCAATCTAGAGGAGTGGGAAGTGTGCCAAATAGAATCAGTTCAAATCATTCTTTTTTTAATTTTAAAAAAATTTTTTTTTTAGTTATTGGTGGACTTTTATTTATTTATTTATATGCAGTGCTGAGAATTGAACCCAGTGCTTCACACATGCTAGGCAAGTACTCTACCACTAAGCCACAAACTCAGCCCCAAAGCATTCTTTAATGGGCTTTGAAATCACCTTTTTCTTTAAAATGTCCATTTTTTCCAGAGAGTGATCACACACTGAGCTGGTGGCAAACCGAAAGCATTAAGCAAAAGAAAATCTTATTTTATTGTGGTTTTGGCATAGAAAAAAATACTTTACAATCCTGGCACTATATACAGTTTGTTTCAGTGCTTATTTTAAAACTCTCTACAAGCCTGGAAGTCTATGCACCAAAATGCTAATTGTGATTATCTTTGAAGGGTGCAACTGCAGGCTTTTTTTGGTCTTACCTGTGTTTTTTTAAAGATAATGAAGAAGAGAGAAGATGCTTTGAAAAACACTTCCAAAGTAATATTCAAGGAAAGATCTTTTGAGAAATTTTTTTTCATTTGAAGATTTGAAGAGAGAAAGATTATTTGTTGATAGCCTAAAATTTAAAGCTTTAATTTAATGAGATCTCCTTCTATCCAGATTATGGATTAATTGTCCCGTCCCGCCAAGGCAGCAGGCAGCTGAGCTCAAATCACATGCCAATACATTCACCCCCAAACAATCACTGAAGAAGCTATAACACACAGAAAGTGCACAATGGTTAAAAATAATAAACAAATGGAGCTTCTGTGTTTTCTTGCTGAGAACAAGGGCCTATTCTTTTAGTCTTTATAATGAAATAGTGAGACTCTGTGGAAAAAATGCAGCCGTTAGTGAATGATCTAAGTGAAGCATTGCAAATATGTCATAGAATCTGACACCTTCTGACTTCACCTATGACTGTCTCAGAATGAAGGGCTGGTGGCAATCAAACATCCAGTGGGCCTCTGGATACGTAAGTGACCATTCAGAGAAATAAAATTTCATTTCTTTTTTTTTTTTTTTTTCAAAATCAAGTTCCCAAATTTTGTTTTAAAAACAAAGGTATTTCATAATGAAAAAATTCTTTATTTGATGTTTTCTGCATATGCTACTTAAAGAAAGGTGGTACTTTCCCCCCTAAAGGTAGCATACCTATTCCAGGGCAGATTACAGTTGATAGAACAGTTTATAAAGCCTTACAAATTTCCCTTTTGAAAGCAGAACACCTTTCTCCACTTTAGTTAGTGCCATGCATTTGGCATAGAATCTCAAAACAAAATGCCCCATTTGGTTTCTTGGAGTCAAATGTTCACTTCCGTTTAGTCGTTTTAGTTTCCCTTGCTGCCTGAGGCAAGAGATTTGTGCTGAGACTTGCTATTTGCGCATCCAAATGAATGGTGGGGATAGTTTTTGGCAACCCCTGCACTAGCCAGTTCTGAAATACCTTTTTAGTGAGTCATCAGACATCCACATTTCCCTGAGGAAGCTTTCCTGGATGACTTGGCAGGACACCATAGGTGCAACCAAACAGCAGGTATGAAATGGAAGAATTTGTGGTGGTAGTTGTGTTTGATGGGCAGTGAACTGAAAATGGCAGGTCAGCCTGCCAGTCTCCATCCCAACAAATGACCTTTAGAGAGGTAATCTTCTATTTTCTGGGCCTCTTAGTAACAGATATCATGTTGAATTTTGGTGATTAGAAGGAAATGATTGGCAAGGGTTCATTCATTCAATCAGTCAATCAGTTCAAATCTTTATTGGGCATCTACAATGTGTTAGGCATTAATAGATGCAAATAATTTTACACAGAATAGAAAGTCAGACATGTGAAAGTATTTCATAATGTACAATGAGTTTTCATTTGTGTTGCCTCAAAGAAGATAAAAACAGGCATGGTCCCTGCACTCAAAAAGTTTATACTCTAAAACAAGTTTATGATTTAATAGGGGACCATATTAGTTAGATTTTTGTCGCTATAACAAAACACCTAAAGCAAGCTACTTATGAAGAAAACAGGGATTTTAGAACACAATTTTGAAGGTTCAAAGTCCAAGATTGGATGGCCCCTATTTAACAGCAGAGGGCATCATTTCATGATGGGCAGGGGGCGGGGTAAGGGCGTGGCAGGGAAGCATCACCTTGCCAAATAGGAAGTCAGGAGAAAAGGAGGGGCCAGGTTTGTTCCTTTTATAACAGTCTTCTTATGGAAACTATACAGAGGTCACAGAAGAACTGTCTTATTCCCTTCCAAGGATAGTACCCTCAAAGACCCAAGCAACCCATCTCTTAATGGTTCTACCACCTCCCAGTAGCATCACCCTGAGTACTAAGCTTCTAATACAAGGACTCTTGGGAGACAAACTACATTCAAACCAAAGCAGGAAAATAAAACGTGGATAAATTATTATGTTAAAGCAAAATATAATACATGTCACACACAAAAAAGGGCAAGTCCCTGACCAACTACCAGAGAGTCCTATGCCAGTGATTTCACAGTTCAGAGAGTCAAAAATGGAGGAAGGTCATATCCAGCATTGGTTCTGGCTGAGTCTGAGCAAGACCTATACAGTAGAATTTAGATATGTGAATATGGAGGATAGAGTGTCTGTACTTTTAGCACCTTTGAAATATATAAAGGTCTTCTCTTTTGATTTTTGGTTCAACATCTTCTTCAGGATGATGTGAAAAACAATTTATCTGCCTTTGCAGCATCTGTACTTTGAAACTTAGGAACATTTGGGGGACTTAAAAGATAATCATGGCAAATAGTTCCTGTGAAATTAAACCTATTGACCACAGGTCTATAAAACAGCACAATTTAGTGACAAATTTTTTTTAAAAGGGATAAGTGACAGATCTCAATGGCTTAGATCTTCACTTAGTCCTAAAATTTACAATTATTTAATACAATCTCACAAAGATTCATCATGCTGCCTAAGGAATGACACTTCCACAGGCTAAAAGAGTTAATTATTCAGTAAACACTTTTTATTTAAATTCTTTAATGTGTCAAATATTCTAATATGGTACAGAACGAGTTTTTGCCTTGGTAATGAATATCAGTGAATTTTTCCTCTGGTGATTCAATATCTTGTAGTGTCTCAATTTCTGATTCTGGATGCCAGTTGCCATAGAATAGGACTGAGATAAGAAAGTCATAGGTAATTGAGACGAATGTGTACCGACATCAGAAAGTCCCTTGAAAACCAGTTACTCACTAAATCTCCTCTGCGGTGTGTCTGTGTGTGATTCTTTCTTCAAAAAAGAATTTTAAAATAAGGATTCATTAGGAAGACTGATTAGTCTGGTATTTCACATCTCTTATTTTGCACATAATGAATAACATTCATTGGATTTTCATGATTCTTGTGTCCTGATTGTCGGTGTACAAGAAGCTAAAGTCCTGCCTTAGAAAGTCTTTCACATTCATACAGCAAGAAAAATTAGGGACCTTGCCCAGTTTTGACACAGCCTTTCTTATTCAATGGATTGAAATAAACAAAAAGCATGCCTCTTAAGAACATACAAAAATCTGAAGTCTTTGATCAAATACAAATATAAATTTGTCATATTTATTGCTAGATAATCATTTCAAATTTTTAATCACCAAAATAAATAATTACCATTGGTAATCAAAAGTCACATAGAATGAATTTTGTTTCAATGGGTCAGAACACTTCCGTGAATCTCTGTGATGAGGCAGAAATGAAGACGAGAAGCAAACTAAAGTCTCCTGACAAATATAGAAAATGTGTTGCGCACTGCATGAGTGTGTCCATGTTTTTCTGTTTCCATCTGGATCCTTTTCAGTGTGATTACTTATTTTTAGGTTGGCATTTTACAAGGAAGATGAAATGGCTGCAGGAAATGATGTGAAAGGTTAAGAAGATGGATGAGGAGTGTAAGTCATGAGCAGTCATGGGGGGAAATGTAGCCTTCATTTTATGTTCAATATTTTTCTTAAGAAAACTTGATATCCATATTTCTGCTAAATCTATGTCCTTGAACCCTATAAACTCAAGTGCCTAAGTCACAGTGTAAAGGATTATAAGAGAAAGTGTGACATTTGAAGACACAGAACATAGGGAAAGCAGTACAACAAAATAAAAAAGTCGGAACAGGGCCCCCAAACAGATTTATGCATTGTTTTAAAGGCCTGGAGTCATGTGGGAGAAGGAAACGTGAACAAGAGCAAGGGGCAATTTGTCTGTGTTATGGGAAACCCAGACAACCTACTAAGGCTGAATTGCATGATCTCCAAAATAGTTTTGAGCAAAGAAGCCCTTAGAATTTACATAAATGTTTACTATTTGCCTGACATCTTGAGTAGTCCAAGATATTTTTAGAAAACTTCATGGTCTCTTAACTCCTTTATGGAGTAAATAACCAATTAAGCAGTCAGTTCTGCCTGTGCCTTTTAAACAGATCTGCAGGGGCCCAGGCACAGACAAGGGCCACAGGTGCCTCCCTGTTTCGATGTCCCTCTTGTCTTTGAGCCATGCCAATTCTGCTTCCTTCTGTCTGTCTGTCTGTCTGTCTGTCTCTGTCTCTGTCTCTCTCTCTCTCTCTCTTTGTATTGGGGATTAAACCCAGGGGCACTTAACCACTGAGTCACATCCCCAGCCCTTTTTCTGTTTTATTTTGGGACAGGGTCTCACTGAGTTGCTTAGGGAGGGACTCGCTCAATTGCTAGGGCTGTCTTTGAACTCCCTATCCTTGTGTCTCAGACTCCCAAGCTGCTGGGATTAAAGGCGTGTGCCATGGTGCCGGCTCCCTTTTGCTTCTTGATTCCTGGTTTCCCTTGGGTTCCATACCTGACTTCTGGATTGGGTTTGGTATTCACTCATCTGTAACTGAATCCACACTCTCAGTCAGAACTTCAGCTCATGTTCACCCTTTAACATCTTCCCACTACAGACAGCTGCAGGTCTTTCTGGACCCCCCACACAGATGCAGCCTCAGCCAGGTGCCTTTGTCCTTGTTGAAACAGAAGTCCAGCAATAGTCACGATTTTTATTTTCTATGGATGCAGTGGCACTTTTCCTTCCTTGCCTGGGCCATCCCCGTGCCTGGAATTGGCCCTATACACTGATCTGTCTCTAAACAAACACAACCTTCCTGCACTGAGAAGACAATGTAAAGGCTGGTCAGTTCCTTCCCCTTTTTGTGCTTCTTTCCCCCTCCTTCCTTATGTTTGTTCCTTCCAAAAACCTTTACTGATCTCTTCCTGTGAGTGAAGCCCTATGCCAACTGCTAGAATTATAAAGATACCATCCCCACCCTCTTTAAATGCACATTCTAGTAGCTTCTGCCTTGAAGAAATAAGACCAATCAAGTACCACATATTCATAGACTTGTTCAACATTTTTGGATTTCTGCCTTTGTTTAATATGGAAAAGAATATGAGTTCATTTGTTCTTTATCTCCTACAAGCAGCTTAATTAAAAGCATTTCGTTTCTGAGGAAAAAAATGTCTTAAAGAGCCATAAACTAACCAACCCAACCTGAGTTCTCCAACAGAGTTTTTCATCTACATTTTTATATTTGTTTATTAATTTTAAAATTTCTGAAAATTTAAAATGAGTATAGACTCACAGGAAGTTGTGAACATAATGTATGAAGTTCCTTATGTCCGACATCTTCCAAAGGTGACATCTTATATGACTACAGTACAATATCCAAACCAGGAAACTGACATTGGTACAATTCTGTTAAGCACCAGTGTTTACATGCACTGATTTTGGGGGGTGTATAGTTCTATGCAATTTGACCCCATGTATGGATTATACAACCACCACAATAATCAGGATACAGAACTATTCTATTACCACAAAGAAACTCCCTGTGCTACCTGTTTATAGTCATGCCTACCTAACATGTCCCTGTCCCCTGATGACCACTAATCTGCTCTCCATCTCCATACTTGTGTCGTTTGAAGATTTACATAAATGGAATCAAAGAGTATGCTATCTTTTGAGATTGCTTTTTATCTCTACTTACAATACCCTTAGGTTCCTTCCAAGTCGTATCAATAGCTCACTCCTTGTACTGCTGAGTAATACGCCATTGTAGGAATGGACCAGTCTCTGTAGCCATTCAGGCACTGAAGAACATTTGTGTTATTTCTAGTTTCTTGCTAATATGAATAAATCTGCTATGGATACTCACAAAGAGGTTTTGTGTGAATATAAATTTTATTTCTCTGAGATAAATGCCCAAGAGTAAAGTTGCTGAGTATAGTAAGTGCATGCTTAGTTTTATAAGAAACAGACTGTTTGATAGCTTTTCATAAACAGCAACTTTGTTGAAGTACAATTGAATAAAAGAAACTGCTGGTATTAAGAGTGTACAGTTTTACAAGTTTTAACCAAAGAATATACTCTAAAACCATCACCAAAATAAAGACAATTAACAAATCCTTTAAACTCCCCACCACCTAAATGTTTCCTCATGACCCTTTGTAATCCCTTGCCTGCCACCCCCCAACTCTTCCTAAGGCAATCACTGATCTTGTTTCTATCATTATAGATTCGTCTTTAGTTTCTAAAATTTGATATAAATGAGATCATGCTCTTGAGGGGACAGGGTCTGCCTTCTTTCACTCAGCATAACTATTTTGATATTCATCCATGTTGTCATGTATCAATAATTAATGCCTTTTATTGCTGAGAACTATTCCATTATATTGATAAACAGGTTAAGTTTGGATCCCTTATCCAAAATGCTTCTGGACCAGAAGCATTTTAGATTTTAGAACTGTTTGAATTTTAAAATATTTGCATATATATAATGAAATATCTTGGGGATGGGAATCAAATAAAAACATGAAATTCATTTATGTCTCCTATGTGCATAGCCTAAAGGAAATTTTACAGGATATTTAATGTACCTGTGTTTTGGCTCTGACCCATCACATGATGCCAGGTGTAGAGTTTCCTACTTGTGGCATAATATCAGCACTCAAAAAGTTAGGGATTTTGAAACTTTTCAAATTTTCAACTTTTGGATTATGGATGTTCAACCTATACCACAATTTGTTTATCCATCCTTCTGTTGATGAACATTTTGAGTTGTGTTTAGTCAACTTTTTGTCACCATGACCAAAATACCTGACAAGAACAACTTAGAGGAGGAAAAGTTTTATTTGGGCTCATGGTTTAGTCCATGGTTGGCAGGTTCCATTGCTCTGGGCCCAAGGTAAGGCAGAACATCATGGCCAGAGGAAATGGCAGAAGAAAGCTTCTCGGTTCTTTGCAGGTGGAAAACAGAGGAGCAGGGTGCCAGGGCACACCCCAGTGTCCTACTTCCTCCAGTCACAGTCTACCTGCCTATAGTTACCATTTCGTATAGTAGTCCTTTCAATTATTAATCCATCAAATAGATTCACCCACTGATGAGGTTATTGCTCTCATAATCTAATCATTTCACCTCTGAACATTCCTACATTGCCTAACATGAGTTTTTTGGGGGACACTGCATATCCAAACCATAACATGGGTTGTTAACAGTTTGGAGTTATTGCAATTAAAGCTGCTATGAATAGGTCTAGTGGATATCCTCACAAATGGGTTGACTGCCCGGAGCTTGAGGCGAAGAGGAACAAGAGAACAAGTATTGAGAAGATTCTGCTAGAACAGAAGCAACAGCAATAACACCTTCCATTTGTATGACACTTTTACCTTCACAAATTTTCATGACTTACACTGCATCCTTTCCTAGAAAATGGGATAGGTGTTACTATTACCAATTTATAGATGAGAAATCTGAAGCTCAGACAAAAATAAATGACTTGCCCACAGTCATAGAAGTGCAGAAGCCTAAGGACATTATTAATCATTCTAACTGATCTATGACCTCTTCCATTCTGGGCTTTACAAAAAAAGCAGATTTTGCACCTCAAAAAAAATAAACCAAAGGTCGAATATTTTCTCTGATAAGTGCATGACAATATATAACAAGGGGGGAGTGGCTGGGGGAGGAGAAGAATGAAGGAACTTTGGATGGTGTAGAGGAAAATGGGGTGGAAGGGGATGGAGGACAGAAAGATAGTAGAATGAAACAGACAGTATTACCCTATGTATATGTATGATTACATGAATGGTGTGAATCTACATTGTGTAAAACCATAGAAATGAAAAGTTTCTATGTGTACAATATGTACACATAGAAAAGTTTCTATGTGTACAATTGTGTACAATGAATCAAAATGCAGTAGGTAAAAATAAAAAAGACTTTAATAAAATAAATAAATAAATAAAAAAGATTTTAATAAAAAAAATGTTGATGTGCATTCAAACCTGATTGACTTTCAAGAGTTATTTTGTTAAATTGCTTTTGTTAAATTGCTGCCTGAATTCTTTTGTTAAATTGTTTAGGGAAGACTAAAGGTTATGTGATACCACTACCAACTTGTCAGTTTCCCCCAGAGTATGAAAGATCTTGTGCTGTAAATTGAGAAGATTCAGTAGTTCTTTCTTATGAACAGATTGGTGTTTACAAGCAGCAGTCTGCTGATGGAATATAATGACCCTGGGACACTTCCTCATTTTCAGAGCCAAATGTAACTTTGTGAAGTTGAAAAATACATTTGAAAAAAAAAAATCTGAAATGAAATGTTCATGGTTGCATGTGATTGGTAGCAGATTAGACACTGAAAAAAAAGGTTAATGAACTTAAACATAAAGCATTCTAAACTTTCCAAACAGAGAAAAACAAAACAAAACAAAACCAAGATGTAATGATCTGCCAGACAATAGTAAGATATTTAACATGTAATGAGTGTCCCAGAAGGGAAGGCAGAAAATGTATTGAGAAAATAATGGCCAAATATATTTCAAATTTGTTAAAAAACTATAAACTCACAGATCTGAGAGCTCAATAAACCACAAAACAGAATAAATACAAAGAAAACTGTACCAGGCCATATCCTAATGAAATTGCTGAAACCCAGGGAAAAATTGAAAATTTTAAAAGGACAGGGGACTAAAGACATATTATATACAAAGGAAAAAAGATTTTATGTCGATTGCTCTTCAGAAACAATGTAAGACAAATGTGCAATTTAAAATGCAATTTAAAGAATGACATCTTCAAACTGCTGAAAGTAAACAGGAATGCCCAACCTAGAATTCTATATCCTGTGAAAATATCCCCTAAAAATGAAGGTTGAAGTAAAGACATTTTCAGATAAACAAAAGCAGAGAGAAGTAATTACCAGCAGATTTGCAGTGAGGTACATTAAAAGAATTTCTTCAGGCTGAAGAAAAATGAACCAGATAGAAAGTCAGGTTTACATCAAGATTGAAGAGTTCTGGAAATGATAAATATGTGGGTAAATATGAAAAACTTCTTGAATTTTTTAATTTACTTAAATTAAAATTGACTATTTAAAGCAAAAGATGCCTGGATATTCCCCAATGATTTTGCAGTTAAACAACATAACTTCTAAATAAGCCATTGGTAACAGAAGAAATAACTGGGAGACTTTAAAATATATTTTGAATTGAATGATATGAGCTCACAGTTTACTAGAGAAGCCTTGTAATGATCTTCTTTAATCAGCTGGGGGATGGGAAAAGGCTATTTCCCCCCTTGTTTCCACCAGCACCTTCCATGTACCCTCCTCCCCAGGATAAAATAGAGGAACAGCATCATTGCAGGTCCTGGTAGTGAGAATTAGTGTATATCACCATGAACCAATAGCTGACATTATCTCATTCAATCCTGACAACAACCCTCTGAGAGAGCAGCTCTTGTTATGCATTTTGTAGATGAAGCCAATGAAAGTACAGAGAGGCTAACTTGTTCAGATCACATAAGTACTGTGTAGCCCGGGCTCAAATCTAAGCAGGCTGACCCCAGAGTCCACCAAGTTCAACACCACTCTGTACCAGCACCATGAAGGACATCACACAATCCTAGGAGAAAGGAGGAATACTGCTTATATTTTACATTCTTACCAAATGTAGGCCACAAAATGACTTCTTAAATCACAGCTTTAGTTACTTTCTCTAAACCATGACCATATCTTGCTAACTTGAAAGAAGAGTTTTAGAAAATCTGTACTGTGCTTACTCATTATGAAAAGATCTCAGGACTGATGAATGAATCATCTGTAATTTGAAAAGCAAGAAGTTAGAATCAGAAGACCCTGATTATTAGCTGTATGAACTCAGGCTAGTCACTTCTCTGAACCTCAATTTCTTCTGTGCAGACCAGGGAAAACAGTAACTAATTATAAGGATTATCTAAGAAAACATTAGCAGAAATGCCCTTGTAAAGTGAAAAGTAATATAAAAAGTTGAGAGAACTTTTCATGTTTACTGGGGGAAGATCATTTTAGAATGAACTTGATATCATTTGCTTTATTTAAAAATTTAAGGGGCTGCATTGTAGCTCTGTGGTAGAGCACTTGCCCAGCATATGTGAGGCTCTGGGTTTGATCCTCAGCACCACATTAAAAAAAAAATAGATAAAATAAATGTACTGTGTCCATCTACAACTAAAAAAAAATGTTTTTTTTTTTTTTTTATTTAAGTAGCAAGATCTGGTCATTCATTTTGCTTATTGGGAATGATGACTTTCATAATATCTTTCATTTCTGAATAAGAATTTAGATACACCTATTTTCCTGGAGTAAAGTTTAGAGAGACCATAGATGCTTCAGCTGCAGACCGTGGCCCTATTGCCTACAGGGTGTTGGCAACAGAAATTGATATTCTATAAAAAGAAGGCTTTAAAAGCTTGTGTATGTACTGCAACACTGTGCATCAAAAAATGCACACCATAGGCCTGGGGAGATAGCTCAGTTGGTAGAGTGCTTGCCTTGCAAGCATAAGGCCCTGGGTTCGATCCCCAACACCGCAAAAAAAAAAAAAAAAAAAAGCACACCACTTAACCTAGCAATTCCACTTCCATGAATTCACCTTATGAATGAATACTCATTCATTTAGCACTGGTTTTTTGGGAGGTGGGCTGGGTACCAGATATTGAACTCAGGGGCACTTGACCACTGAGCCACATCCCCAGCCCTATTTTGTATTTTATTTAGAGACAGGGTCTCACTGAGTTGCTTAGTGCT
The DNA here is from genome assembly GCF_902686455.1 of Sciurus vulgaris. NCBI lineage: Eukaryota > Metazoa > Chordata > Mammalia > Rodentia > Sciuridae > Sciurus > Sciurus vulgaris. Next base: position 78,155,792 of record NC_136470.1, on the reverse strand, counting down.
TTGCTTTCACTGAGGCTGACTGTGAGCTCTTGCTCCTCCTGTGTCAGCCTCCCAAGCCACCAGGATTACAGGTGTGTGCCCCCATGCCTGGCTGGCACTGTTTTTAATAATGGAAACTTAGAAACTACCAATTCAGTAAGTATAGCCATTTGATGAAATGTTCTATGGCTATTAAAAAACATTTTGTAAAATATTAGTTTATTATTAATCTGAGGAAAAGAAGTATAAAAAAACAAAGTTTGAAAAGGAGGCTACAAAAAAGAGTTATGTGATCCAGTAATTATACTTCCAGGAAGATACACACACACAATACATATATATGTCAATATATCAACATGTACATATTTATTGAAAACCAGGTTGTGAAGAGATAATTTATAAATCCATGTTCACAGCAGCATTACCTATAATAGCCAAAAGGTAGAAACAACCCAAGTATTCATCAACAGATGAATGAATAAATAAAATGTGCTTATATAAGTATAATGTAACATCATTCAGCCTTAAAAAGAAAGGGAATTCTGACACATGCTATAACATGGATGAACCTTGAGAAAATGATGCTAAATAAAATAAGACAAAGATAAATAATGTATGGTTGCACTTACAGGAAGGACCTAGAGTAGTAAATTCCTAGAGACAGAAAGTGGAAGAGTGGTTGCCAGGGGCTAGAGGAGGAGTGGATGGGGTGTTGTTTAGTGGGAATAGAGTTTCAATTTTACATGATGAAGAGTTCTGGAGACTGGTTGCACAACAATGTGAATGTACTTAAAATTACAGAACCGTACACTTAAAAATGGTTAAGATAGTATATTTTGTGTGTATTTTACCACAGTTAAAATTGTTTAAAAAATTTAATGCAAGAGATGAGAGGAGTACTTCAAGCCCTCCTCTAAAAATATCATGTTCCAAATTATGAATTTCAGGACAGCATGGTGCATTCTGGGAAATATATGTGCTTGTATATGGCTGGACAGACCAGACACTACAGGACCTATACACCATGTTTAAAAACTTAGACTTTATCTAGAAAAGCAATATTGAGTTGATTTACTCATTGAGTTGAGGGTAGAATATTGACAGAATCACTCACATCTACAGATTTCCAGTTTAGCAGATGTATGTTTATGTAGACATAAGAAATGTATTTAATAATTATTTTAAATAGGAAAATATCTATACAAATCACTGGCATCATAATATAAACTGAATTGTAACACACATGATCCAAACACTTAATATTACTCATATAGGTCTTTAATTTTCTGTCAGTATTATGTGTTAAACCCCTTTGAAGCTGAAAAATAAATGTAACTTCCATAAGAAAGAAAAGGAGTCTACAAAATAGCATGTATGATGTTATTTTTGTAAGAAAAATGTATATGCATGGAAAATACTAGAAATATCTACAACGAACGTTTGTTGGCAGTTATCTTTAGGTTGTGTCATTTTGGTTAATTTTTTTCCCTTACTGCTTTTTTGTTTTTTAATGTTTCTTCACTGAGCACACAAACTAGAATAAAATGTTATTAAAGAAAAAGTGATGCCTGGAATCATGCCATCAATGGCAAATTTTTAAAAAACAAAAAACTTATATAATTCTGTCAATCTTCTTTTCAGTCCAAGAACTAATAATCCCCATGTAGGTCCACCTGGCTCTGCAGAAGGAGCTGGGAATGTTAGAGAGTACCTGCTAACCCAGGAAGTCCCCCAGTCCTTAGTACCACCTCTTCCCTCTCCTCTCTATGCCATCCATCGTTTTCAGTCTCCTGCTCAATTAGGCTGTCATTCTAAATCCACTTCTTGATGGATCACTCCCAAAATAGCCTGATGTCAAGATATTTAAGTACTCTGGGAACAAAGTATGCTGGGAACTCCAAAGTTTCTTGTGAATGGGACTGTCTTACAGACCTAAATTCAGCTTAGAATTCACTGCCTTATGAGATGAGATCATTTTGGAAACACTCAGGAGGAAGCAATGAAAAGGAAGGGAAATAAGATTGACAGAAATGTTGAAGACATGAAAACTAAAGGGGGAAGAAGGAAGGAAGAGAAAGGTAAAGGCTAACTAACTTCCAGCCCTCTGTATAGGAGGACATGGCCAATGCTTCATCAGGGATTTTTGGAGATGCTGAATACACCTTCTAACTACGAAGGTCATGATGCTTTCCCACATAACTGCAGATGCTCAAGACTTCTCATCTCAGAAAACAGAAAAATTGTTGAACTAAATTCTTGGAAGGGGCCTGGATGTACTGAGGATGCATTATAATTAAAAAACACTTTTTTTATTTGTAGATGGATACAAACCTTTAATTAATTAATTAATTCAATGTGCTGAGGATTGAACCCAGTGCCTCACACATCCAAAGCAAGCACTCTACCACTGAGCTACAATCCAGCCCTGCATTGTAATTTTACTAAAAGAGTGGGTCGGAGGGAAGAGGGAGACAGAAATCTAGACTCCTAAAATCTGTAATATTAGCAAGCAATATTCCCTCTGAAGAGCTTGCTTCTGAATTTCGCAGGTCTTATCGCTGCCTTTCACTCTTCCCAGCCTGGAATCTTGTTTCCACCTTTCTTCCTTTGACTAATTTATCTTTCAGGGCTCGTCTAGGGTTTGCTTTCTTATCAAATATCACATTTATTTACTTAATCTGTTCCTATTGACTTCATTAATTAGAAGCTCCTTAAGGGCAAGAGCTAGGTCATATTCAGTTTGTACTGATCTGTGAATAGAAGGTATTAAATCTTGAACTAAATTGAACTAATTAAAATATTAAGCTTTTCTTGTTCCTAACATGTTCATATTTCCTACTTGAAAATGGGCAACCTTTTCACCGAGATGTGAGCTTAGAGCATTGACTAACCCATAGAGCCTCTGGAGACCCAGGTTCCTTCTAGAACCACTGAGAGCATTGTCCATCAACACCCACAATTGCATCCTATACAGGCTCCTTGGACAGAAGAAATTTCCTTGGTGTAGAGGGACTAATGCAGTTCTCCTGCTGTCAGCATTAGCTCTCACTGGCTAAACTCTTTGGTATTCCTATAATGCAAACCACTGTGGGAATCACTTTTCTGAAAAAAACAAGGCTATCATCAGGAATTTTATGGCAGTCTCTTCCCTGAGAATGATGTATTCTGGGATAAGACCTTTCTCTCCATAGGAGTCTCTCTTGCTCACTTCCCCATATCCTTCTTTCCATGACCAAATGTATAAGGCATGTAGTATGATTTTGTGCTTAGAGCTCAGACCCAGCACACAGTAAAATTTTCCTGACCATACAAACTGGTTCAGTTTTGGAGGGATCTAACAACTCCCAGCAACCTAGTTGTGTTCCTCAAGTGATCTCTGTCTAAAAAAGACATGTGAGTAGGCTGGTCTCAGAGCCTGGCCAGACCTGGCGGTCAACCTGATCTGAACTTCCTGGGTACTTTGGATCAGAACAGCACATCACAACGAAATTCCCAGTATAAGTTCACAATGGAAAGAAGGGAATCAAAAACAGTGGTCCAAAGAGATCTTCCTAAATGCTGTATTGTGCTTAAGTTTTCACTTCCTCCTGATTTGTTCACAATTAAATTGCAAAGCTTTGTGAACAGACAATTTTGTGAATAGAGATCATGAAGCCTAGAGACCAATTACAGGAATTGTGTACTCTCGCAGCATTTCCTTGGAAGATTCTTCAAATTAAGCCACTAGCAGAATTCTTTACTGGCTTAATATGGAGTCACCAACACATAGAACAAGAATGATTCACCAAACAAATTTTTGCCTTTCTTCTTCTTGTGCTTCATTTAACTGGTTTATACCTCAGAGTAAAGCTATTATGATGATATTATGCAGGCATTATCCTTCTGATGAGCGGTGCAATGCTCTCCTGATGGCAAAACCCAGAATTATGCAGGGTTTAAAAGCTACCATGACTTTAGGGAATACTCACTAATTTTCTATTGCAAATACAGTGGTCATATTCAAAATGAACGAGTGTAATTCTTTTGGTATTTTTTCAAACTTTTAATTGTTTTAATAAATCATAGCTCCCAAAAGGAATAAGCATAGTTCATTAGCAGTGCTAATGAAAATGTCATCTTCAGTAAAACTTAAGCAGACTATCTTTCCTTGGAGCAAAGTGTTTTCAGATGCTTTCTTTGCCAACTTTATTTATGAAAAACTCTGTGGTCTGGATTAGTAAATTGAATATAACTGAGAAAGAGAGAGAAAGTCATCATCAGGCAACTAATTATATATATATAGTTGTTTTGTTTTGTTTCTCAGTTGATCTAAAATAGTGCACAGACCTTCAGGGGGTCTGTTTTTTCTAATGAGAATGGCATGAAAAACATTATTGTTAATATTTCTTTTTCTGATATTATATTCATTGCTGAAGCCTTTTCTTCACCAATGTACAACCAAGGAATTTTTGAGAAGTTAACTAAATAGTTTGCCTGCTACACTGCATAAACACAGACTCAAGATTTGAACTTGAACTCCCAAGTCTTCATCCTTAGGGTTTCCTTCTAAACACATCTTCAGGAGGGGTGGCCACTGTAGCAGTAGCATATGGCAGCCACAACTGGGACTTGGCAAATTCCTTACATATGCATTTAGGATCAGAAATCTGTTTATGGATTCAATGTGGCATCACCAAACTACTCCACATATATTTAAAAACAATCTTTATTTTTTAGTCAAATTATTGCCTACAAAGTTTTAAAAGTCAAAGAGTGCTTAAAACCTTATAGTAATTTAAAAAGTTGTTTCTGGCCCTCTCCTTCCTCGTTTTTCACTTATATTTCTTTTTGTTGATAAATCTTATTCATTGCTATATCATTTTCATGGCTAAGACCACAAAAATACTGTACTTTTGAGACTGTGTACAATGATTGCATTTTCTTTCTTACACAATTTACTTTTCTGAAGTTAATAGGGCCCCCTCCTACACTCCTGAAAATCTCTTTTTTAAAGTTTAAAAGACACTTTTATTTAAAACAGAGAAAGTGAGATGGAAGTTTAAATAGTCAAGTAAATACAGTTTTATGAATTAGAGCAGCTTACTTTTGCAATATTTTGCAAGGTTGCTATAAAATCACAAACCTTTAAAGTAGAATAAGATCTTGGAGTGTGATTAGTCTGGCCCTATCTCTACATTTTGCAAATGAGGAAAGCGAAGTGGATGAAGATGAAAGGATTCTCCCAGGTCATCCACACAGGGAGTGAGTGGCAAAACTAGACCTGGAATTCATTTCTTCTAGCTCCCAGCCTCAGACTCCCCCACTGCACCTTACTACCTTCTTTCTTGGTAACTGTGTCCTTGCTGGCATTTGTCCTAAAAACCTCTTCTTGATACAATTTTCCATATAATCAAGGAGTCTACTTGGTCTGTGCTTTTCTCTTGACTACCTGAATTTTGGAATCTTTCAACCATCTAAACTGCTTTCTCTCAATGTCCTGCCATCCAGTTCTAATTCTGAAATCATCTCAATCCAGTATCCTGGGAATTCTCTTCATCTATTCCATGTTGGATCCTCTTTTTTTTTTAATGTGTGTGTGTGTTGTCTTTCTTGGTTTCTGCCATTATTTTGCTGAAGCATATTCATTCAGAAACCTCCATAAAAGACAGGCATGGGAAGTATGTTTTTTTAAGACATGGAATTCTTGCTCCTCTTCCTCCTCCTCCTCCTCCTCCTCCTCCTCCTCCTCCTCCTCCTCCTCCGCCTCTTCCTCCTTTTTCAGTTTTAACCAGATTGATAATCTGGTTGGATATATAACCCTGAAGAAAATTATTTCTCCTTAGAATTTTTAATACGTTGTTTCAGTTTTCTAACTTCCAGTGCTTTTGAGTTCTGATTCTTTGTATATGAATCTTTTCCCCTCTCTGGAAGCATTTAGAATCTGCTTTGCATTTTTAGCATTCTAAAATATCACAATGAGCCAGGTGTGGTGGCATATAACTGTAATCCCAGGGACTTGGGAGGCTGAGGCAGGAGGACTGTAAATTCAAAGCCAGCCTCAGCAAAAGCAAGGTGCTAAGCAACTCAGTGAGAGCCTGTCTCTAAATAAAATACAAAATAGGGTTGGGGATGTGGCTTGGTGGTCGAATGTCCCTGAGTTCAATCCCTGGTAACATCCCGCCCCCAAGTAAAAGGGGCTGGGGATGTGGCTCAATGATAAAATGCTTCTGGGTTCAATACTCGGTCCTAAATAAAATAAAATAACACAATGATGTTTTTGTGTGGGTCTTTTTACCTTTTTGCTGATGCTCAGCAGGTCCTTTCTGATTTGTAGACCCCTTTCAGGCCTGATAAATTTCTTGTATTGTTTACGTGTTAATCTTTTTCCCATATGTTCCCTGATCTCTCGTCTGGAAAACCAATAGTTTGCTATCCCTTGCAGAGCAAACTTCTCATTTTCCTTTATTTTCCTCTTATTTACTCTTTCTCCTTCTCCACCCTAATTTCTTTTTTTCTTTCCTGGGAAATTTCCCAAAATTTATCTTCTGACCCTTCCTTTGGATTTTATGTTTTGTTTTCAAATGTTTAATTTCAAGGAATTTTTTCTTCCTTCTGCTTATAGTCTTTTTGCTTTATGAGTGCAGTATCTTCTCAGAGGATATTAATTATGATTTCCTGAATTTTTTGTATATTCTTTGCATTGCTCTGAACTCTATTTTTCTCTGTTAGTTTCTTTCTTTTTCTTCTTCTCATTTGTCCATTTATGGTCTCTATCTTCAATAATGGAAGGATTGCACAAATGTCTGATGATCCTTTGTTGACTCTTCCTGTTGAAAGATGAGCTAATTGGGAACTCCATGGATATGGAAGGAGCTTGTTGACTGGTCAGCATTCTTGAAGGGCAATAAGGTAACTAGCTTGGCATTTTTAAAATTTGTTCGAATTAGTTATACATTAATAGAATGTATTTTGACACATCATACATAAATGGAGTGACTTCTCATTCTTTTGGTTGTACCTGGTGTAGAGTTACACAGGTCATGTAATCATAAATGCACATAGGATAATAATGTCCCATTCATTCTACTAGCCTTCCTATCCCCATACCTCTCCCCTCCCTTCATTCCCCTCTGTCTAATCCAACGTACCTCTATTTTTCTGCAACGTTGCCCCCCTTATTGTGAATTGGCACCCACATATCAGAGAAAACATTCGCCTTTGATTGATTTCATAATTTTAGCCTGGAATTTTTTAAAAAAGCAACTTTATCAAGATATAATTCACGTCCTTTGAAATTCATCCATTTAAAGTGTATGATCCAATGACTTCTCATATACTTAGCATTCTGATTTTCATTAATAAGAAAAAAGCCTCTCAACCACTTAGTGTTAGCTACCCCCAAGCCCCTCAAGCCCAGGCAATGACTAATCTTCCCTCTGACTATATATTTGTCTATTCTGGATATTTCATGTAAGTAAAATTGTGTAATGCATGATCTTCTGTAACTGGTTTCTTTCACTCAGCATAATGTTTTAAATGTTTGTTCATGTTGTAGCATTTTTGGTACTTCTTTTCTTTGTATTGTTGAATAATATTCCATTGTATGGACATAAACCATTTATTTTCCATTCATCAATTCATAGACATTTGTGTTGTTTCTGCTTCATGGATGCTATGAATTATATTGCTATGAATATTTGTGTACATGTTTTTGTGTGGATATATGTTTTCAATTCTTTTTGGTGTATACCTAGGAGAATTGTTGCATCATATGGCAACTGTAAGTTTAACTATTTGAGAAATTGCCAGACTTTTTTCCAAAGTGAATGCAACATTTTTCTTCCCACCAGTTGTATATGAGAGTTCTGATTTCCACATCCTGATTATGACAATAATCTATTTGTTATGGTAATAACAGATATGTCTTTTGCTTATAATCATCCTAGTGGTATGAAGTCATATCTCATTGTGGTTTTGATTGGCATTTTCCTTGTGGTTCAACCTAACTTTTATTTGTTTATTGTGAACCTCCCTACTGAGTATCCTTGATCTTTGATCTTTTTTTTTTGAGATAACTGATTTTTTTTCTGTCTGAAGGGCATCTGTCCTATATGTACGCAGTGGAAGGGGGCTGATGTAAGGGACTTAGCTCTGTTCAATGTGCATATTTTCCCTTAGCTTCCTCTTTTTAGTTCTGTTAACTCACTGCCACCTTCCTTTATGTCTGGTAGTTCCCAAAATCTAAGGGCTCTGTTGTTCTCCAGTAAATAAAACTCTTGTCTTTTGAAGGAGTAGGGGAATGTGGTCACTTGTCTGAGTACATGGGAACCTAGGCATTCAACTTCTCCTTATATAGGTGTTTAAACATTTCCTTGTTTTTAATTCCCCAGCTACTATACCTAGCTGCATCTCATTGTGTTAGTTACCTTTCCATCACTGTGAGAAATACTTGAGATAAATCAATTTATAAGGAAGAAAGTTTTATTTTGACTCACAATTTCTGAGGTTTTGTTCTATGTCACGTGGCCCTGTTTATTTGGTCTTATGGTGGCACAGTACATCATGTCAGGAGCACTGGCAGAGGAGTCCTGTTCAGTTCACAGCAGACAGGAAACAAAAAGAGATACAGGAAGAAATCACGATCCTAATATTACCTACATAGGCACACCCCCGGGGACCTACCTTTCTTCCTTTAGGCCTCACCTCCTAAACGTGCTACCACCTCCCAATAGCTTTACAAGCTGCCAATCACGCCTTTAACACATGGGCTTTTGGGGGACATTCCAGGTCCAAACTATAACATTCATCTCCAATGGAACCTAGAACTTCAATTTTGTGAGTTCTTCAAGATAATTTACCTGAAAAAAACCAAAAACCAAACCAAAACAAAACAAAACAAAACACATTTTTTCAGTACTGGAGATGGAACCCAGGGCCTTCTGTATCTAGACAAGCCCTCTACCACTAAGCTATATCCACAGTCCCTGACTTTTTGTGGGTTTGTTTGTTTAAATATTTAACTAAGAAATATTTCAAATATTCACAAACATACACAGAATAAACCGAACAATGTACAATTAACATGTTAATGTGTATGTCACACCCATATCTACAGTCTTTGACTTATAACAGTTTGACTGTGACATTCAACTTCATGGTAGTGTGAAAGTAACGCTCATACTTCAAACTTCAATTTTGATCTTTTTGCAGGCTAGTGGTACGTCCTATGTTGCTTTCTTACAGTATAGTTGCTTCTAGCCAGCCACCCTTCATGGGCTAAGCAATCATGCTCTATAGTGTATTGTGTTGCTGATGTTTTTTAGATATAGGTATTCAATAAATTACTGAGATAGTCAACACTTCATTGTAAGATGAGCTTTGTTTTAGATGATTCTACCCAACTGTAGACCGATATTAATTGTTCTTAGCATATTTGAGGTAGGTTAAGCTAAACTATGATGTTAAGTAGCTTCAAAGTATTGGATGCAGTTTGGGGATGTTTTCAACTTCCAATGGGCTCATCAAGACACAACCCCATAATAAGTTGAGCAAAGTGTGTGTGTGTCTTTTTTCCCTGTTTTATATCTACCTTTTCCCATCTCCCAACTCCTGACCCAGAAACTTAGATTGCACCAATTCTCCATCTACTTTTTGTCTTGTGGGATTTATTAAATACTCTTATTTTCACTGAGGATGAAGGAACAAATTTTTTTTTTCCTCTTGTTTTAATATTTTAGGTGTGATTTTTCTGAGAGAAAAAAAGAAATAAAGCTTTATTCTGTTCCCCAGAACCCAGGGGAAATTATTATGTCAACATTTCTTATTAAATATTTGCTCCTCCTACGTTCTTAAATTATTTTTTTTCACCTTCATAAGTAATTGGTAATGTTTCTTGACCTTTTAAATTATTGATTTGTAATTGTTATGATATTATCCCCCACTCCCTCTGGGCTTGGCTTTATGTATTCATGTGATAATTTGCAGTTTGAAGTGATATCCAACTTAGGGAATTTTTCAGGAGTTTTTAAAGTGTATTTGAAAATATTTCTTCAACTATAGCCTCATTTATTTATCAAAGGTAGAGGAATTTTAATCACAGGTATTATTATCAGTTGATAAAATCATCTTGAGAACAAATTAATCAAGGAAATTTAAACAATTCTTTGTCTACTACTGTTCTTCCTGTGAGTGTAAAATGAAAAGGAATATTTCGGTCACACAACATAAAGAACATGAAAATTAAGCTCTAGTGAGTGTCACATCCCTCATTTGAAAGGCCGGCACAGAATTCCTTCTTTAGGAAGGCTGTCACACTTGTCCATCATAAAGGAGATTGGTTGACTCAATCCATGTCCAATTATGAACAATATTTTAGCTTCTTTTACTTACAAGAATTCTGTTAGGTCATAGCTCAGAAATGGAATACAAATGACTTCCTAATATTTTAACAGTGTTTCTTCATATTCTAATTAAGTTTGTGTTATCTGCCTGAAAAACATAATCTGATTGAGAGGTCCTACCCAGAGCCTTCTTAAATAGACACTGGTAATCCTCCTGGAGGGAGTAGGGTTAGGAGATTCTCTCACGAAAGGAGATTTCAGTATAATCCTGAGGACTTCAATATGAGATTCTGTGGTTACATCAATACCATGGATTCTTCAAAAGCAGAAAGGCAAATTTGGTTAAATTTTTAAATGTATCTTTAGGATAGATTACTAATTCCTCCTCTCTAAAAGGAAGATTGATCACTTCTAAAATGTTGATAGCTTTCTGCTATCAGGGGGACAAGTCCTTTGATAATTGTGTGATGATGCTGTCTGGGAACTTCTCTGTCGTTTAATTCACATGTCTGTGATGGTCTCTAAAGGGCCCTTCCAGGTTGAACACCCCAAACTTCTATACAACCTCTCATGTATACTCTAGGAAAAGAAAAGGGAGAAGGAAGCTACAGCATGTTTTTTAAAATTTATTTTTATTTATTTTAAAAATTATTTTATTTGTTCTATTAGTTGTACATGACAGTAGAATGCATTTATACATTTTGATAGATCATACATAAACAGAGTATAATCTCTTGTTTTTCTGATTATACATATTGGAGGATCACATTGGTCCTGCAGTCATACATGTACATGAGGTAATAATGTCTTTTTCACTCTCCTATCATTCCTTCCCCCATATGTTTTAAATATATACACCTTTGCACTGGGAAAAAAAAGTCCCTCCCCTACAAAAAAAGAAAACAAACTCAACTCATTTTGTTATAACATACAACCAGAGTGTGGATATTTATTCCTTTGAGGTAAGAGGCAATATTCTTATTTTCATCAAAATTATCTCCACTGTTAAAGGCATTCAAACATATGATAAATATATAACAGACTAGCCCATTACTTGTGATTTATTTTATCCAAATCTTCTTCAGCTTAGCCCTAGATTCTATAATTCTTTCCCCTAGAATGAGGTTTCATAAACCTTATTGCTCTGGTTACTCCTTTTCTTTTTCTTTTTTCTTTTCTGAATCCTGTTTGTCTAGGTCTCTTTTAAAGCATGCTGCTAGGAAATGCTCCCTGGGCTCTCATGGTGGTCTGACCCCTATGATCACTTCCATCATGCTTGACACTGTTCCACTTCTTTCTGTCTAAGCTAGTATAAACCTTCTTGTCAGCATAAAACCCTTTCTTTTTAGTAATTGCCTTGGCACAAGCAGCACACTTGGCTAGACTGAAAGCTCAAGATGCAGTAGAGTCACAGGGCTTGGGCATCTTTACTGAGAATAGGCTGGGGGCCTTTTTGCAGGAAAGAACAAAGACAGAGATATGGAACTAGGAAAGGCAGCTTGTATAGGACAGTTTGGAAGAAAAGGTTTTGAACTTAGTATTCTTTGAGATCATAGCTCTGACGTCTCAATAAAGGAATGGGAGATTTGAGCCTTTCTGTATGAATATCCTTTAAGATACTCAAAGGGGGATGGGGATGTAGCTCAGTAGTAGAGTGCTTTCCTTGCAAGCATGAAGAAGCCTTGGGTTCAATTCCCAGCACCAGGAAAAAAAAAAAAAAAAAAAAAAAAAAAAAAAAAAAAAAAATTCAAGGGAAAGCTAATTTGGAGCTGGAAAATTGTGTGAACCCTTTTAACCATCAGTATGTCATAGATTGAGTAGTAACCTCTTATTTAAGTGTGTGTGTTTATTTTTAATGTAATCAGATCCTATACTGGGCCCTATTGAGAAAACAAAAGTTTGAAAAAATACAGATATCATTGTTTATATGTTGTGATGATATGGTAGCCAGCTTCCAAGATGGCCCCATGATTCTTACTTTCTGGTATTTACATCCTTGAGGCTTGATCTAAGTAACCAATAAAATATTGTAGAAATTATGGAGTATGTTATGGTCTGAATGATTGTGTTCCTTCAAACTTAATACATTGAAAGCCTAACCTTAATGAAACCAAGAGGCTGGGCCTTTGGGAGTGATTAGATCATGAAGGTGAAGCCCTCATGTCTGGGATTAGTGCCTTTATAAAGGACCTGAGGGAGACTGTTTGCTTCTTCTGCCATGTGAAGATACAGCAAGAAGGTGTCATTTGTGAGGACTAGGGCTCCCACACATCAAATATGCTGGTGCCTTAAACTTTTTAATATGTATAACTATGAAAGACAAATCGCTCATTTATTAGTTACAGTAGCCTGGGTAAATTAAGACACAGTGTTACTTCTGGGACCAGGTCATGAAAGATATTGTGGTCTCTGCCTTGCCCTCTTGGATCACTTGTTTTGGGGGAAGTCAGTTATCATATCATGAAGACACTCAAGCAGCCTATAGAAAATTCTTCGTGGTGAGAAATAGGCCTCCTGTGAATAGTCAGCACTGACTTCCCAGCTCTCTGAATGAGCCATGTTGAAAGAGACTCCTCTAGCTCCAATTAAGCTGTCAGATTGAGATAGAAATTTGGGGATACAGAAAAAGAGAGATATACTGAGTCTTAAAACCACCCAGTCTGAGTCCTTGGCCATGTGTTTTTCGGCAAAAAGTAACAAGATGTGAGAGCAATGCACAAGCACAAGGAAAACTGGCTTGAAATGGCGTAACTCCACATGACTCTACTTCTAGTCCAGCCCCAAGCTACTGTGCCTCTATAAATATTAACACCCTAGACTAAGGGGTTACTTCTTGTTCTGGAGATGGCCTGCATTTTCCCTTGAATGTTGATTCTTTGCTTTACCCCCAAACTTTCTTGCTCTTGAGATATTCTCTCTTGAATATGTCTCTGCTTTCCCAAATAAATCCATCTGTGCCTCTGACATATCCTTAAACTCATTTGAGACATTTGTCAAACACCCCACTTATCCTGAGTTGAGGTCCCCTCTCCAGGAACAACTCAGACCTTCATTGACAAGGTGCCTGTAGCCCTGATGGACATCTTGACTGCAACTTTGTAAGATCCTGAACCAGAACCATTCAGCTAAACTGGTCCTGAATTCCTGGCCTAGACAAACTGTGAGATGACGTTTACTACTGTTTAAATAAAGCTTTGGAAATTCTTTATGCAGCAATATATAACTAATACAGATGACTAGAAAGGAGAAACAAATGGCAAAGATCCTTCATGCTGGGCCTGTACCTGTCCTGGTCTTTAGGGTTAGAACAAGTGTTGAGTTCATTCCTGCTATTGGACATTACTGACAACCAAATAGGGCTGTCACAGAGGATGATGAGAGAGAAGGGGAAAATTCTCTTATTTTCTACTCTTCCTCCTCCTCTTTGATTTTAGGGGAGGATTAGGATGACATTGAGAACTTACAAATTTTGATTGTAGTGTTTGGTATCCCCAGAGAAAAGTTGCATTGGCCTTTGTTCATGTGTCATGAAGCTTTGGATCCTTGAGAGCAGAGACTGAATTTTATTTCTATCCCTACTGCCAAGCAAGTGAACATACATGAACAATGAGTGATATCAGGGGTGTGTTAGTCAGCTTTTCATTGTTGCTGTGAAAAAATACCTGATGAGAACAACTTAGAAGAGGAAAAGTTTATTTTGGTTCATGGTTACAGAGGTTCAGTCTATGGTCAGTCAATTCCATTGCTCTGAATCAGACATGATGTAGAACATCATCGTAGAAGGGCATGGAGGAATGCCAGTTCACTCAGGGTGGCCAGGAAGCAGAGGGGGTCAGGGAGGAAGGGGCCACAGGGAGGGTGAACCTTTCTGTGCCAGACCCCAGTGAGCCAGTTCCTCCTTATACACCCCTCCTGCCTACAGGTACCCCCAGTTAGTCCATTCAAACTAGGATGGACTGGTTAAATTATAATTCTCATAATTTAATTATTCCACAGGAATGAATATTCCATAGGAGCTTGTGGGGACACCTTATATCCAAATCAGAACAAAGGGGGAGGACAAACTCCTCTCTCTCCTTCTGAATCTGAAAATTCTGTTCTGGTTTAAATAAAAAACTATTCACAGTTCATCAATGAAGTAAAAAATAGTATCATGTATATCGTCAATGATTTTTTAAAAAAATATTTTTAGTTATATATGGGCACAATACCTTTATTTATTTATTTTTTTATGTGCTGCTAAGGATTGAACCCAGTGCCTCACATGTGCTAGGCAAGCCCTCTACCATGGAGCCACAACTACAGCCCCAACCATTTTCAATAGTAAAAAACCCCCACCCCTCTCCTTTGACTCTTCCCTCACATTTCCTCTGTGGAATATTGCTTAACTTGAGATCCCAGCATACTTGATCCAGCAAAGCATAGAGATCTGCTGCCAATATACCCACATACCACTGTCAAGTTGTTCAAAATAGCGGAAAGAGCCCTAGACTGGAGCTAGGAGACCTGAGTCAGGAGTTAGGCAAGGAGACCCCTGCTCTGTCACTGATTAGCCTGTATGGCCTTGGGCAAGTTGCTTTCCTTTTCTAGAACTGATACATATATATATTTTTTTACCTCAAACTGAGAATGGATATATAGATGAGCTTAAAGTTGTGGAGGTCACACAAATTAGGATTCCAAGGTGCAGGTTCAAAAATGAAACCCGGTGGTCAGCTTACCTTGGAGTAGCTGTTACAGTTACAGTGCAAATTTCCCTCTTCCCTTTATTAGCCAATGGATACAGTCTCAGTGAAAGGTGTCAGGTTCATTGGAGAGTCTTCCGGTTTTGAAAGACGTGATCTCCGGGTTTCCAGTTACTAACTTGGGTGACCTTGGGAAAATTCTTGTCCTGGAACTCACAGCAGGGAGTTCCTTGTTACCCAGAAGCAGTTTGAAGACCTGGGTTGTAACTTGGAGAGCTTTCCCGGATGCCCCTTCTACAACCCGGGTGGCTCAGACCGGGAGCAGAGTCCCTGCCGATTAGTTGTTATACTCATAGGTGCACAAGAAACTTTAACCAGCTGTGCGGGCTGAGGGTCGCTCAGCTTTGGAGGAGGTGGCTACAGGTGAGTTCTTAAAGGGGCCGCCAGAACTTGGGTAATACTTGAAAGGGTAACCGGTTGGAAACGCAGGCGGGGAAATGAAGTGAATGAATGAACGAACGAATTAACGAACGAATCTTCTCTCGTCACCCTTAAACGCACTCATACTTTGAATTAACCACCTAGACTTAAAAATTCTCTACTGAAACCCTCAATTATTCTTAACAAGTTAGCCGGTCTTCCTGGTTTACATACCTCTTCTTTATGAAACCCTTCACATCTTTCACTGAGAGGCGAATGGTAACTTTAAAAAATCAGTATAAAGTGAGGGCAACTCATAGATGCCTCCCCGCAACTCCTCTCCCAAGTCCCGCCCTCCTTCGCCCCCTAACCTGGGCTTTGCCGTCAGCCCTTAGAGTCCGCTTTTCCGGGTTGGGTATTCATCCCGGGGGCGCCAGGCGCTCATCCCGCAGTGTTCAGCGGGATGTCTCGAATTGGGGTGTCTCGAATTGTGTGTCTGTGTAGGCGACGTCACTTCTGTCTTCACACACCTTAGTCCTCCCGGGCCTGCCGCGTTACTAGCTCAGAACCGCAAGACACACCGGTGGGCTAGGGCGAGGTAAAGGCGGGCTGTCCCAGAACCACCCCCGACCACCTGTAGAGTCTGTCAACTCCTTTGTCCTCAGAGCCACTTTGGTGGCTGCCTCTTTAAAGGAGGCGCTTCCCTCGAGATGCTCTACGGGTCCCCCCTTCTCTTTCCCCAGCCCCCTCCCGGTCCTCCTCCCCTTTCCAACCCAAAGGTAGCAGCGCTGAGAGCCCGGGGCTCGGCGCGAGCCGCCTCCTCACTTCCCATTGGCTGAGAGCGCCGGGAAAGCAGTCACGTGGGAGCGCGGCAGTCCTGCTCCGGGGCCGCCATCTTGGCGGAAAGTTTGGGGGGAGAGCGGCTGGGGGCGCGGAAGGAGGCGAGGTTCCGGGGGTGGGGCGGACAGGAGGCGAGAGGACAAGCGGGTTAGCGGGCCGGCGGGCCGCGGCGAGCAAGAAAGCTGCGGCAGCGATCGAGGAAGAGGAAGAGGCAGCGGGGGTGCGGCCGCGGAGGGGAGCTCCTCCCCCGTCCCCTCATCCCCTCAGCTGAGTCCTCCAGCCCGGGGCGGGGCGGGGGTACGTGGAGCGGGGCTGGGCGGAGGAGCTGCTCGGAGTCGGGCCGGGGCTCACCCCAGCTCGCCGCGCACGCCGCTCACAGGAACTTTGTGGCGGCGCCGCAGGTGTGGGGGCCCGCGAAGGTGTGCATGTGCTGTGCGAGGGCGTCGCGGAGAGCGGCCGCTGCCCTGTCCGGCCCCCTCTGGAGTTACCCGGAGGAGACGAGAGAGGAGAAAGGCAAGCGAGAGGAGGGGGCCCCAGCAGGGCGGGGTGGCCAGTCCATCGGATCCCCTCTCGGCGCACTCTGCGGCCCCGGCTGGTTCAGGGGCCAAGGGTTGGAGTGCTTCTTCACCCACTCGCCCGCAGTAGCAGGTGGGGAGTCTGGGTACTTATGCGGGGTGAGAGTTGACCACCCCCTTCTAGGCTTTTAGTACCTTTTGGGGAGGGGGAAAGCTTACGAGGAGAATTTGAAAGCGGACTTTTGTCTGCTCTTAATTTGCAGGGGAACCCACCCCTAGAAAGAAGCTTTCTTACATTGACTGACACTGCTGGGTTTGAAGCTCCTCCTTTCACTTGGGAAAACTTTGGAAGGTGGGTTTTTGAAATAGGGCCGGGTTTTTTTCCAGTTCGAGACTAATGGGGAAATGCTAGTTTAACCACATTAGAATTCTTTTATTTAGTTCTTTTTCTTTCTGTTTTGTGTTTTTAAAGGTGTGTGCCCTCTTCCTGATTCTGGAGAAAAATGCCGGTCCGGAAGCAAGGTGAGAATGTATTTTGGAAATCTTGTGGATGTCACTTGCTTTTCTGTGCGTCTGTTTTGTGTTTGCAGTTTTAAAAATGTTTGTGTAACTTTGATGAGACATCAAGGTTCTACCTTTATTGCTTAGGAAATCTGCCTCACATCATTTTCAAAGATGGAAACACCCAAATGTTTGTTAAACTTTCTTTACATCTCTCTAGTGGTTAGAAAAGCGATTAATTCGCCTCTCCGGAAATGGCTTTAAAAACTCAGAATTTGTGTTTTAGTCTTTCACTGTGTCGTTCTTACCAAACATTATTTTGTGAGCAACAGTGGGATACTAAGAACTAATGTTTTGAAACAGTTAAAATTTGGATTATAATGACAAATTGTAGATAAACTGCATTTGCCTATCAGGTAATCTAAAACTAGGCTGCAACACTTTGATCGGATGGTCTTTTACTGTTGTAAACTATCAGTCTGTATTTATTACAGACTGCTCCCTTTCTGCTTTTTCTACTGGGATATATTTAATTTTTTCTTGATCATTCTAGGGAATATGTGTACATAAACATAGTGATAGCGATTGACCTGGAGGCTTTGAGGAACTCTTTTTTTTCCCCCAAATTGTCAATGGACCTTTATTTTATTTATTTATATGTGGTGCCCAGGATTGAACCCAGGGTCTCATACATGCCAGGCAAGTGCTCTACCACTGAGCCACAACCCCATCCTGAGGAACTCTTTAGATGTCTTGCAGGATCATTTAGCAAGTAATACTTTCTTGTAAATATATATAATATTAATAAAACTCTTCTTTTCTTCTCAGATACCCAGAGAGCATTGCACCTTTTGGAAGAGTATCGTTCAAAACTAAGCCAAACTGAAGATAGACAGCTCAGAAGTTCCATAGAACGGGTTATTAACATATTTCAGAGCAACCTCTTTCAGGCTTTAATAGGTGGGAATTAAAATTTTATTTGTGGCCATTGTGTGTCAGCTAGGCTTAATGCTTCTTTGAATTCAGTTGTTTTAAACTTAAGGGAAAGATGTACTTGGTTCTCTATGAGGCATTCAGAAACTTGAACATCTTCAATGACTTGTGTGTTTTTCATAGTTTGGCCAGTATCCTTTCTAAAAATATCCAATAACCAAAACACATTCTGTATGATTATTTCAGCAGTCTTTGAGAACAGTGTTATCATATACTAGAATTAATTAATTAAAAGTGTGGGAAATTGCATAAATATTTCAGGACCCAAAAGGTAATGACTGAATTACTCTTAGCTTGTTTCTGTGTTTGATTTGTATTTCTCTTGAGTCTTTGAAAATGCTTGATAGTTTCTGCTATGTTTAAGAATATTCATTCTCTTAACATAGACCTCTGTTATGTTTGGCATTTGTGGAATCAGGATTTTAGATCTGAAAAATGATCTTAGGGATGATCCTGTCTAATTATCTTTGTTATAGACAAGATAATTGATACTCTTTTATTCTTAACTGGAACTTAAATTTGAGACTGTGCACTGGTTTAAAGAATTGGACAAAATAGTCAGCAGTCCTGAGTTTAATTCCTGACATTCTCAGTGATGGAATGATATGATACAAATCATTTAACATTTTTAGGCCACAAAATTAACTGTAGAATGTGGGTGGTAAAATGAAACAATGGGGTTTTAAACGTTTTTCTTTTAAAAGTAGATAGATCATTTTTAAAAATGAAGTCTTTTGTACATAATCCCTGATGTATAAAAACAAGGTGGTCTGTCTGTGACCTTTTTCTTCAGGTATCTTGAAAAGTTAGCAAACTATTAAGTCTGTTTCTTCCAGTTTTGAGGATTACTTTTTTTCCTTACTATGTAACTTTTAAAAATAAGATGTATACTTCATTGCATTACATGTGTTTCCTTGTATATGTCTACTGAGTAATTGATGTAATTTGAAGATTACTTTCAAGTTGGTGTACTTTGTCAAATGGTAAATTGATAGTCTACTAAATTTGTTTTAGAATTAAAGATTTTTGAGAAGATCACTTGATGCACCTAAAAAAAAAATAAGGTTTAAATTTAATTTTATTATAGACTTTTAAGAGTATACACTGAGGATAGCATAGTATAATCAACTGCCATGTACGTGTCATCCATCTTAAAAAATTATCAACTCTCCTTTTTTGTTTATATTAAGTGGACTTCCCTGCCCCGCCATTTGAGCTGAAGCTTAAAGTCCAAGTGGATAGTCAAATAGAGTGCTCTGAAAAGAACAGCAAAAAAAGGAAGAGGAAGGTCGTTTTTTAATCATTTGTTTTCCTAGATCAACATTAAAACTAGGGTCACTTTTTTTTGTTTTTTGTTTTTTTTTTTTTTTTTTTTTTTTTTAGGCAGTAGGACTTGTATATTCTTCTTTACGTATGTAGGTAGGTAGACTATAGTCTTCTCCAGTGGGAAGGCCATGATTTGAGAAAATAAAGTAGTAATAGAATAATTAAACAGAATCTATCCTTAATTTTTCCTTAGATTAGAACTGGACTTTCTATGTTTGGAGATTTTTTGATATATTCTTCCTTACCTCTTTTGAATGTTTATTCTTAGGCATAATTGAATTTTGGTAGTGTTCTACTCAGGTTTATATTTATAAATCTTCTATGTCCTGTATAATTTCATAGATTGTGAATTTATTTGGATATTTGGGTTTACTTATATTTTAATGTTTTATAGGACCTGGTATCAAATTTCGGTGTAAGAAAAGTAATAGATTTTTATAAATTTTGAAATAGGTAAATTTCGTAGAGGTTTTTGTGTTTCCATACTGTAATTGTTGAAACTACTGAATTAATAAATGTACTCTCTTGTGTTTGTTTCTCAGTCCGAAAATTTTTAGACCCATAAGACTTTTTGTTTCTTTTTGCTTTGTAGCTTTGCCATTGTTTGAAACAGTGTCATAATATACTTTAAGTTAAACCTGTAAATTGCCGTAAGATAAAAAGCAATCCATGTGTCCATAGTATGTACTGAAAAATCCTGGATTCACTTTTTTCTTCAGTAGGTGGCACTCTGTCTTCTGAGCTGATACCTGTAGACTACTAGATTAAAAGGAGATAGGGGTCTTGTTACCTGAGTTACTTGAAAGTCATTTGATACTAAGTTATTTTAAATTCTGTGGTTTGGGAAAAATTTGCTTAGGCAGATTAGTGAGTTATCTAGTTATCTGGGGTGTTGACTATCTTTGAACTTGTACCAGCATTGATTGTTGATTGAACTGGTAGTTTATATATTTACTGTTTCCATGCATTAAAAAAAGTTTATGTGATGTTTTTGGGATTTTGGTGTTGTAGAAATATTGATTTTTCCCTCTGTGTGGATATATTACATGCACTAGGTTTTTGGTACCTTGGGGTTACTCAGGAACAAATGTGTGTACTGTATTACATATATTCGAAGATACCAGTTTTAAAATATTTTAGTATTTTTTGGATTTGGGATGTAATTTTAAAATGACATGTCATTTTTTAGTAGGCTGTGTTTCTTTTTGCATTCTTAGTGGCAAATGAAATACTAGTGTAATATATAATTGATAATATTTTCAGTTTAATGAAATATGGAAATCATTGGTAATATCCTTGAATGATGACTTAAAGATTTAAAAATTACTGAAAGTAGTAAAGTTTTTATTAACTTTAGAATTTCAGCTGATAGATTGTTTCTTTAGAGCTGAATATTTAGATAAATATACACACATTTCCATGAGTTGCATATTTGTTTAGCATTTATTCCTGAAACTTACCTAGTGATTATTTTTGTATAAATGAGATATAAAGTCTGCTTAATTTTTCTGAGTTAGGTGAGAGCAATTTGAGAACTTACTGTATTTGATTTTGTGTTTACATATTCTGTACTTATATTTGAAAATATCTTGAGTAAGGTGCATCTAGATATGGTTTGAGTACATTTAGACACTCAGATGTTCAGGTCGATAATGTTTTCAGGTCACTTCTGATTCTAAGGTATGTGGGATCTGAGGTGATCCTGGTAGTCCTTAGAGATTTCATATGAGTCTAGACCTCTATTTCTGGGAACAGAGAACACATCTATTTTCCTTGTGCACAGAATTCGGCTCCAGATCAGTCTGGCTTTAGAGATGAGTGAGTTTAGTCGTGATTTGTGTATTTTATTTAAAATAAATAGCAAGCTTTTAAAAATAAATTTTATTGTGTGTATTTGAGGCTTACAAAATGACGTTATGGGATACATAAAATGGTTACCTACAGTGAAACAGATTGACATATCTGTCATTCCACAGTTACTTTTATTTTGTGACAAAACAGCTAGACTCTAAGAAAAATTCCTAATACTATGTGATTTTATTAATTTTAGCTCTCATGTTGAACAGTAGATTTTGGAATGTGTGCATCTCATATAGCTGTTTTTGTATTCTTTGGCCTAAATTTCATTTCTTCTCCTTCCCTTCTCCACCGTTTCATTCTCAGTCTGTGTATTTGAACCCTTTTTTCCCATAAATATTTTACATATAAGTGAAATCATGCAACATTTTCCTTCTGTGTCTGACTTAATTAGCATAGTATCCTGTAGGTCCATCCCTGTTGTGGCAAATAGGATCTCCCTTTTTAAAGACTGACTATTTAATTTTGTGTGTGTATGTATACATAGACACCACATTTTCTTAACCTGTTAATGTGTTGATGGATATTTAGGTTGTTTCCATATCTTAGCTATTGTAAAGAAATGCTGCAATGAACATGGAAGTACAGATGTCTTAACAAGGTGGTGATTTCCTCTTATTTGTGTATACCTCTACCCAGAGGTGAGATTGCTTGATCGTATGGTAGTTCTATTTTAAATTTATTTAGGACCTGCTATGCTATTTTCCTTAGTGACTGTACCAACCTAAATTCCCACCTGTAGTGTACTAGGGTTTCTTTTTCTCCTCACCAACATTTGTTATCTCCTTTGATAATGACTGTTCTTATATGTATGAGGAGATATCGCTGTGGTTTTAATTTGCATTTCCCTGATGATTAGTGATGTTGAGCACCTTTTAATATAATTTTTAGCCATTTTTATGTCTTTGGAGAAGTACTGTTAAACTCCTTTGTCCACTTTTTAATTGGGTTGTTTTTCTGCTGTTGAGTTGTAAGAGTTCTTTATAAATTCTGAATATTAACCACTTGTAAGATATGCGAGTTGCAAATATCCAGTCTCTAGGTTGCCTTTTTTATTTTGTGGATAGTTTCCTTTAATAGTAAACTTATTTTATTCATGCAGGTATTTTAGAATTAAGGTGGATAATGTAATAACACTGTCCATTTATGAATTTTTAAGTTCCCTATTCATTTGTTACTACTCTATTAACTCTTAATAGTTTCACTAGACCTCATAACTATGGTAAAGGACATTACCATGCCATTATTTGCAGACACCAGGTTTCAGAAGTACTACTTCTTTACCTTGTTAACCATTTTGAAACGTATTATTCAGAAAGGTTAAGTATATTCATATTGTTTTGAAACAGATCTTTGGAACATTTTCATCTTGCAAAACTGAAATTGAATTAAATAACAATTCCTTTCCCTTCACCCCTGTCCCCAGCTTCTGATAACCACCCTTTTACTTTGTTTCTATGAATTTAACTATGTTAGATACCCTATATAAGTGAAATTATGAAGTATTTGTCTTTTTTGTGATTTGCTTTTGGCACTTAGCGTGTAGTCCTAAAGGTTCCTTCATGTAGTAGTAGACAACAGTATTTATTTCCTTTTAAAAGATTGAATAGTATTTCATTGTTTGTATATGCCACATTTTATTTATTCATCCATGAAAGGATATTTACATTGTTTGCTTCTTTTGGCTATTATGAATGGTGATGCTGTGAATCTTAGTGTGTAAAAGTATTTGAGGCTTTGCTTCCGGTTCTTTTGAATTTATAACCAAAAGTGGGATTGTGGGATCATAGAGAAGTTATGTTGTTAATTTTTGAGGAACCACCATGTTGTTTTCCATAGTGGTTGTACCACTTTTCAATCCATTAACAGTGCACAGTGTTTCACTTTTTTCACATCCTTGACAATACTTGTTTCCTTTAAAAAAAATTGTTTTTTAATAATAGTCATCTTAATCATTGTAAAAGTATGATTCCTTTTAAGTAAAAAGCAATAATGGCTAACATTTATTGAGCACTTTTAGGTGCTAATACAGGTATTTCAGTTAGTCATCAGAATCTTCTGAGGTGTATATTCACCAATGAGGTGAGAATGCTGTTTTATAGATTAGAAGACTAAGGCCCTGAGAAATGACCAGTTTTGCTCCTGGACACTTAGTTACCAAATTGTGTAGCCAGAAATTGAACTGAATTAGTCTTAATCCAGAGCCGCCTCTTCATTATTTTCAGAGTTGTCATTGTTTTCAGAATTGAATATTTTAAATGTAATACACTAATGCGTATTTAAGACAGATGTTGATTTGTAGGGTCAGTAGTCCTTTTTTTATTTTCAACAATCTTTCATTTTGGAAGAGAATGTTTATAATGATGAATTGTTTTCATAATGATAGAATTTTGAAAAGTGTATGTATTTAGTAATCAAGGTTTGGGAACTTCCAGGTATAGTGGTAAAATGTCAGTATTTCTTAGTGTTTTTTTTTTTATTTTTTAAATTATTGTAACCGATACCTTTTAGTCTGTTGCTAGTGTGTGTGTGTGTGTGTGTGTGTGTGTGTGAAACTTCGCAGTCTGGGTTTGAGCAAGGAAAACAACTGGACATAGATTTAACTCTTGGCTAAACATTTATGTAATTGAAGGAGAATTTTATTAACTTTTTACTTGGGGTTTTTGATTTTAATTAGATTGAGTTATTTGCTAGTAGTTGTTCTTATTACAGCTTTAATGCAGTGTTTTGATTGTGTCACATCTGGTTAGAACCTTGGAATCACAGAATTGTAAAAGCATCTGTAAATATTTTTTCTAAGCCATTTTTTCTTTGTGGGGGTCAAATGTTTCCTCAGTACATGATCCAGACTAGGGCCAGGTATTATATTTAGTTATCATGTCTCCTTACTCCTTTTTAATCTGGGTACATTTCTACATGCTGTCTTCATGTTTCATGATATGGGTATGTTTGAAGAATACAGTTCCTTTCTACTTTTAATTTTTAAATGTTTTTCATTTTGTGTTTACCTGATGTTTACTTGTACTTATGTTCAGGTTTCGTATTACTGGCTTGTATCCAAGAGGTGTCCAGTGTCATCTGCCCTTCCTTACTAATGTTGATTAACTAATTCGTTAATTTTGTGGTATTGTGGATTGAACCTAAGGCCTCATGACAGCTATGCAAATGCTCTAACACTGAGCTACATACATCCCCAGCAATTTTTTAATGTTTATTTTGAGACAGGATTTCCCTAAGTTGTCCAGGTTGGCCTCGAACTTGTAAATATTCTTGCCTCTGCCTCCCAAGAAGCTGTATTACTAGGTGTGCACCACTCTACCCAGCAGTAATTTTAATTACCCAGTTGTGTGTTCTTACTTCTCTGTAGTCTCCTTTCCTTGCATCTTAGCAGTATGTGTGGGAGACACTTTAACAACTATACATATCTTAGCAAAACTTCTACCTAGATTTAGCATACATTGATGATTATAATTTGAACAGTTTTTATTATGATTATTGAGAAGTGACAGTTTTCTGACAGCAAACAGCACTTCTCTCCATTTTCCAGTTAGCAGTTGGCATTTTACTGTAATCAGAACCCTTTTTTGATCTATCATGTACTTGCAGATTTTTGTTTGTTTCAGTGGTTTGTCATTTGTTGTCATCCTTAATGATTTTGGTGCTCTAGTTGTCTCAAATTTAGCCAGTGGGGTCCCTCTCAAGCTTGCCCTTGTGTTTTTATGAAATGCCCCATCATTTTTTTATTTTTTTGAGCATGCCATTTATTTTGGCATAACAAGATAGCTCAAGTTTGTATTAAACTCATCCATCCTTTTCCAGCCCAGGAATCAGCCATTGCTCTAAGATGCTTGTTCTTGTCAGTACGTATTTACTTTAAGGAGTAGTCATGTGAATAGTTTTAGTTGAATAGTGTCTGTAAAGTGCTGAGATAATTTATTTTTGCTTGCTAGTTTGACATATTTCCTGTTTCTAGTGTGTGAAATACAAATTGCATGTAACATATAATTTAATTTTGTAGAATATTCTTTTCTCTTTGAGGATCAAAATGGGTTTTTAAATATTTATTGGTTTAGGAAAAAAGCTGAGTGTCTGCTTGAGTTGATCTGATTGTCATAGCATATTTTGGTGTATAAAATCATATTTGCTTTTAGTCAATGAATTGATAGTTTTCCACATCTGAAATGGCAAGATTATATTTTAGTGTTCTAAAACCATAAGCATATATGTGCGTGTTTTCATCTTGCAAAACAAACTTCCTTCATAAGTAAAACATAATAAAATTGTGTCCTATACAAGAATTGATATTTAAAATTAGTCTATAAGGTGAAAAATTATATCTGATTAAAATTATTCTGGAAAATCTTTCAGGAATTTAACACTTTTGCTCAGTACCTGCAACACAATTGTTTTTTACTCCAGTGGAAAGAAATCAATTTCTTTAGTTGAGCACCTGATGAAGTAGTTGACTTGTGTTCAAGTGACCTGTTGTATTAAAAACACATTTTGAAGAACCATACCTTGCATGGTGAGATACGACAAGAAGCTCATATGAGAGGCACATGAAAACTAAGACTCCCTGAGGTAACAGTCTTGTCCCTTCTGAGTTTTTATTTGGGACATTCACTTATGTGGTAGATTGACAGAATTGGTAGAATTGCCTTTTATAGCATGGCAGGAGACTAGTGTAGTTGAATTTGCTTAAATGTATATAGTGAGATTTCTTTGTACTATACATAATAATTGTTTTTATTCCCCCAAATTTATCAGTAGATAATCTTCCATATCAGTAGATTTGTACCAGTTCAATAGATTGTTCTGTAGCTTTATTAATGATATCCCTAGGCGCATTTAGGTTTGTAATTTTTTTGAATTATAAAAATTGCGTTTATTTATGTATATTTTGTTTCATGTTATTACACCTTTAGGACAAATTCC
The DNA here is from genome assembly GCF_902686455.1 of Sciurus vulgaris. Lineage (NCBI taxonomy): Eukaryota > Metazoa > Chordata > Mammalia > Rodentia > Sciuridae > Sciurus > Sciurus vulgaris. The sequence goes on along the minus strand of NC_136470.1, from coordinate 78,129,422 downwards.
TAGAAGTGAGTTACTTGACCAAAGGAGGTATGCATTTTAAGGCTTTTGATCTAATTTGTTAAATACTCTTAGGAATATTGTATCAATTTAGTTTTTTAGGTACTGTGTGGAAGAATGACTAATTCACTGTGATGTAAATAATAGAATATTGTCTATCATTTTAGTGTTTTCTGCACTATATGGAATATACTGTTAAGTCATTTTGATATTTTATTATACATTTCTTTGATTAAATAACCAAAGATGTAAAAAAGTCCTTTGGTTATTTTCTTTTGTGAGTTATCTGTTTATGTCCTGTATTCCTTGCCTCTTCTTTTTCCTTTTCCTTAGAGTTATAAAGTCTATATTGGTTGGGCACATCAACTCTGTGTCTGTCATGTAAATTGTGAATAACTTCCCTTATTTGTCATTTGTTTTCCTTTTTTTTTTTTTTTTTTTTTTTTTTGCGGTACTGGGGATCGAACTCAGGGCCTTGTGCTTGCAAGGCAAGCACTCTACCAGCTGAGCTATCTCCCCAGCCCTATCATTTGTTTTCAACTTGGATTTTTAAAAAAAAATAGATGTTTATTTATGGTTAGATTTATCAATATTTTCCTTTGTGTTGTCTGCCCTTGGTATCATGCTTGGAAAGACTTTCTCCAATTTTATAATCTCTAGGAGTATTATAATCTATCCCCAGGAATATAAAAATATTCACCTATATTCAAATTCTTTCAAACTTTTTTTTAACATTTTAATTTTTTAGGCATTTGGAAGTTATTTTCGTGTAAAGTATGAACTTTCTTAATATTTTCAATATGAATTTATTATTTGTTATCTCCCTTATACATTTTTTTAAATTAAGAAACATTTTTCACCAGTTTTAGGTCTACAGAAAATTTGAGTGGAAAACAGTTCCCAAATCCTTACCTCACCTCTTCCCCTATTTTCAGTATCTTAAATTAGTATGGTATATTGTTAAAATTGACAAGTCCTTGATTCGTTGTTATTATCTGAAGTTCATAGTTTAGGATTCACTCTTTGCATTGTATCTTGACAGATTTGGCATAACTACGTGTTGTTTTGTCACATGTATCCACCTTTGCAGGATCAAATAGAATAGTTTCACTGCCCTAAAAATCCTGTGTTCCACTTGTTCATTTCTCCCTTTGTCCCCTCACAACTCATGGAAACCACTGATCTTTTTGCTGTTTCCATAGTTTGCCTTTTCTAAAATGTCATGTAATTGGAATCATAAGTATGTAGTTTTTAGATTGACTTCTTTCACTTGGCATTGTGCATTAAGTTTCCTTCATGCCTTTTTGTGCCTTGATAGCACATATCTTTTTATTGCTGAGTAAGAACTCCCATTGTACTCCAAAAGAAGTTTATTGGTTTATCTCCTCACCTATTAAGGAACATCTTGATTGTTTCCAGGTTTTATCAGTATGAATAAAACTGCTATAAACATTTGTGTGTAGGTTTTATTTATTTTTTTAATGGACACAAGTTTCAATCATTTGGGTAAATACCAAGGAGCATTGGTATTACTGTTTAGTTTTTAAGAAACTGCCTGAACACTCTTTCAAAATGGTTCTACCACATATCAGCAATATGTTGTTCTACATCCTTGCCAGGATTTGGTGTTGTCAGTACTTCGGGTGTTAGTCATTTTTATAGGTGTCTAGTGCTATCTATTCATTTTAATTTGCAGTTCCCTAATGAATTGAAGTTGAACATCTTTTTATATGCCCATTTGCCGTCTTTATATCTAATTTAGTTATTTATCTGTTGATGTCTTCTGCCTTTTTTTTTAACTGGGATAATTTTTTTCCTTGTTGAGTCTTATGAGTTTTTTAAATATACCAGTCCTTTATCACATAAGTGTTTTGCAAATATTTTCTCATGTTCATGACTTATCTTGGTCATTCTGTTACTTTTTTTATTCCATCAAATAAAATATTTTCTCATAGATTAGAATTGTCATCTGTTATGTTAAATTATTAGATATTCTTGGGTCTGTATTTAGGCTTTTGTTCCTGATTGTGAGTTAGTATTGCCTTATTTCTTTAGTTTGAAAAATGTTTTATGTTTGTGAGTTTTTCTGTTTAGGATGCTGTAAGCTGTCATTGCACCCTGGAAATTTCTTTGCCTATTTGAAACTTTCCTTCCTTCCATGTCTCATTCCCCCTTTGAGAATATACCTGAAATTCTGACTCTGACTCCCAGTGTTTGCACACTTTGAATTTGTAAGAAAATAACAAAGGCAATGATAACTTTTTATTTAAAATAAAAGATTTTACTTATATTTAGAGACTTTTGAAATAAGTGATCTTAGAGATTTCTGAAGGTATTTTTTAATAGGAATTATTTTAGTCTGTTGCATTGGACTGTGTACCTTCAAGTTTAATAATTGAAAATTTTTTCATGTACATGTTAGAACTTTTTGTGACTTTGTAATTTAGATCTTTGTTTAGGAACTGTACTTGTAGAGATTCAGTTTAGTCCAAAAACAGGAAAGCACTCTCACTGTATAAAAATGGAGAATAGACTATGATAAAGACAGATCCAGTAGGTTCCAGCAAAATTAATGTTTGCAGTTGTGAGTCATCCAGAAATGTAGTTTTCCCCTAATGTATATTTTAGCATTCCTGCATTTTCTTGTTTTTTTTTTTTTTTTTTTTTTTTGCATTCTATAGCACATCATTATTTTCAAAGGAAATGATTTTTTTTTCAGGGTAGTAAATAAAAACATAATCATTTTACTTAATGTCTTGTATATATCTGGGTAAGCTATTTGGATCTTCAGATGAGTATGGACTCACTCTTAATCTATTAAATGGCAGTTCTTTTGAGTCCTCCTGTACTGTCCCATCTTCTTTACAGTTTCATAGTAAAGATTTCAGTTTGGAAGTTGAATTCAAATGTTTATCTAGGTTTATTGAAGAACTGTTATTTTACATTGGACCATAAACTTGGCAATTCCTGACAAAATAGTATTGAGAGAATGTGACTTTTAAAACATTAATTGTTTTGCTGTAATTATATTTTGTTTTTCATAATATGTGTGTGCATAAAATTATGAGAAGCCCTTATTATTGACACTGGATATTGAAACATGTGGGTCGATTTCTTTCCTTTTTTATTTTGGTACCAGGGATGGAACCTAGGGGCACTTAACTATTGAGCCACATTCCCAGTCCCAGTTCCTTCATATATATATGCACACACGTATATATATTTATTTTTTAACACTTGATATTTGCATTGATTCTTCATGATCTCCAACTGGAAGATAATTTCACATGTTTAGTTTTCTACCTATTCCAGGAGATTTGTGTTGAAATTTCTTTTTTTCGCCATTAGAGACTGTGATTCTCTATGGGACCTTTTCAGCTTTGCATGCCGATATTTGGGAACCAAATCTGGATTTTGTCTTCTGCTAGGTTCAGATTTTGAGTTAGGTCTTCTCTGATAGCAATGCCAGGATAGCAATTTACTCTAAAGTCATTTTCCATGACTTCAGTGTGGTTTTGGGTAAAAGCGGTTCTAGGTCTTCATCCTCTATACCCACTCTGCTCTCTTTTCAAAGATAGTCTTTCTGAGGTTGTAAGGTAATTTTCATATTTCAAAACTCTTTCCTGTGGCATTGGGTGACCTACCATAAGGAAATGAGATCCCATTGGGAAGACTGGCCATGACATAGGTTAGTATCTTTCTCTGAAGAGTTGCAGGTGTCTGCCCAGGGCTTGTGGGGTCTTCATGGATGGAACACACTTGTTCTGGTCCTGTCCTAAGATGTTCTCAACTGAAAAGGAACAAGGTGAGAGTTTCCTTTACCTAAGCTGAACACCTTCCTGAAGGGTGAGAGACATCCTCTCCTGGGCTGCACAGAGCAAGAGCTCTAACTTTTCTGATGGCATGGCCCCATGTGTACAGGACTGGGATCTTACTGCAGTGCCCCTTATAGCTCCCACTGACCCTTCTTTGGAGCCAGGTTACATGGCGCTTGTGCATTTATATCCACATAAGGAAGGCTCCCTCCCCAAGCTGACAGTGCCACCTCCACCACCGCTTCCACCGCTGCCTCTACCACCAGCCCCTTATTATATTTTATTTAGGGACAGAGTTGCCCTGAATTGCTTAGGGCCTCGCTGGGTTGCTGAGGCTGCCTTTGAACTCACAGTCCTCCTGCCTCAACCTCCTGAGTGTTGCTGGAATTACAGGCATGTGCCACTATACCAGCCCTGCAGGTTGATTTCTATAAACCAAAATTGAGAGAAATTTTCTTTGTCTACAGAAGAGGTGGTTAATTTGATTTTTAAATTTTTGTATACATATTTAATAAAAAATTAAAATAAACAACATGTTTAAGCTTCTGTAGGATCTTATAGCCATATTTTGGGGGCTTTGGGAGTCTTTTTTTTGCAGTGCTGGAGATTGAACCCAGGTCCTTGAGAATGCAAGGCAAGCACTTTACCACTCTTTAGATTTTTTTCACTGAAACATTTTAGATGTTACTATAATTTTTTTCCTTCAACTTTCCAGATTTTCCAAAGACATTACTGTATTGTATCTCACCTTTTAATTCTTTTAATCCTCTTTTTAAACTTATTCACTGCATTGGTATCTATTGGTTGAATACGTTCAATGTTTTAGAGTAAACTCATTAATATCTTTATTTTCAAAAAGTTCTTTTGAGAATAACTTGAATTTTGCATCACTTTGGCATATTAGATTTTCAGGAAATATGCAAGATTATACTATACCAGGATTTACCGCTTGTTTTTGTCTTCCATTTGACTTTTCTTTAGGTGGTAACTTCTGTTTTATTTAAGCTAGGTACTTTATAGAACTCAAAATCATTCTCCCCAGTAAAGTTCAGTAAACAAGTAGTAGAAAGTATTATTTGAATTCTAGAATGTCATTTTATGGAAATACTTAACTTGTGGCAATGATAATCTAACCATTCTTTTGGCTAAATCTTATAGTTAGGATCTGTGGTATAATCTCTTCTGATATGTAAAATGTAATTATCCAAAGGTAGCTGATAACATGGGAGGGGAGGGGAAATAGGTATTTTGTTCTCAAAAGAACCAACTCAGTTGAATGCATTTTTTCCCCCCAGAGGGTGCACTTTTTGATTAGATGCTTCTTTCAAAAAAATCTTAGCTGATATAACTGAAGAAATTTTAATGGGAGTTTCTGAAGTTTATTATGTTGCTTATTACTATATTCTTGGGGCATCCTAAAGATAAAGAAATGTGATGAAAAAAATGTGTAAACTCATGAAGTTGAGATTGTCAGGATGGAATATCATTCAAGAAAATGTGATTTTTCTTTTAAGGAAAATAATAATTACAACAAATTATCAAATCAAAGACTTTGCCACATTGTACATGTATTACAAAAATATTTCGGTACTTTTGGACATGACTTTAAGTTAGGCAGGAATGGTAATCATTTAAAAAAATTTTTTTTAGTTGTTGATGGACCTTTATTTTACTTATTTATTTATATGTAGTGCTGAGAATCGAACCCAGTGCCTCACATATGCTAGGCAAGCACTCTACCACTGAGCCACAACCCCACCCTCAAGAATGGTAATCTTTTAAAGGTGGTGGTACCAGTTACTCTGACTTCAGTAAGATAGAGTTCTAAATAGCTTAATAGGTATTATAAAACCCATATGTTGAATGGGTTCATTTAAGAGCTCCTCTAGACTCTTACTTAGCTTATTTTGTGGTAAAATATACATAGTGTGAAGTTTACCATTTTAATTATTTTTAATATTACATCTCTGCAAATAATCTCCACTGTTCATCTTCAGAACTTTTTCATCAACTCAGACTGAAACTGTACTCATTAAACAATAATTCCTTCTACTCTCATTCTCCCACCCCACTTCCAGCCCCTTGTGACCGCTGTTCTACTTTGTCTGTATTATGAATTTAACTACTCCAGGTACTTGAATTCAGATAAATGGACTTACATAGTATTTATTGTTTTATGTGGCTTATTTTACTTCTTAAAGGTTTACTCATCCATGTTGTTGGATGTATCAGAATTTTACTCCTTTTTAAGACTACATAATTTTCCATTGTACTTAGATACCACATTTTGTTCACTCATCTTTTGAGGCATGTTAGATTGTTTTCACCTTTTAAAAGGTGACTGTAAATAGGCTGCTGTTGTCATTGGTGTACAAATCTGTTAGCCCCTGCTTGCAATTTTTTGTTTTGGGTCGGTATATCTAGAAGTAGAATTTCTGGGTTGAATTCTAATTCTTGGTGTAGTATTTTGAGGAACCACCCTGCTATTTTTGACAGTGCTGCATCATTTTACATTCTTAACTAGCAGTGCACAAAGGTTCCGATTTCTCTACATCCTTTTTAACACTTGATATTTTCTGTTAATTGTTTGGTTTTTGTTTTATAATAGCCATCCTAATGAGTGCTTACTTCGCTTATTTTGTTTTAACCGTGATATAGTTAAACACACACACACATATACACATACACATACACACACTTTTGTACTGGTGATTGAACCCAGGACCTTGCACATGCTAAGTAAGTGCTTTACCACTGAGCTACATCTGCAGCCCTTTTTTAAAAAAGTGTATTTTGAGAAAGGGTCTTGCCAAACTGCCCAGTCTGGCCTTGAATTTGTAATCCTCCTACCTTATCATCCTCAGTAACTGGGATTATACATGTGTCACTGAACCCATCTAAGGTGGATATTTGGTTCTTCAGTTGTGGGAACTTAGAGCAAATTAGAAAGGACTGTTCAGTGTATGAATGTAGGACCTAGGGTGGAGGCATTTCAGTTGACAAGAAGCAAGATGCGAGTGAACTTTTGAAAAATTCACATATGAAACACTTTATTCCTTGATTATACTAGTTCAGTATAACGTTACCCCGTTAGAATTTTATTAGTCTAGATCTCTGTTATCTTGAGCAGTAGTATCTAATTATGTATGACTATTAAACCTATATGAAATTATAAATTCAGCTCCTCACACACCCTAGTCACCTTTCAGTGACCATATGAAGCAGCTAGAGAACATTTTTTTTGGTTCTGGAAGTTTAGCCCAGTGGTGCTTAACCATTGAATCACATCCCTATCGCTTTTTATTTTGTATTTTGAGCCAGGGTCTTGCTAAGTTGCTTAGGGCCTCATTAAGTTGCTGTTCCTCTTGCCTCAGCCTCCTGAATTGCTGAGTTTACAGGTGTGTGCCACCACACAAGGCTAGAGAACTTTTTTATCATTGCAAAAAGTTTTTCGTCAGCATCTAGATTTTCATTAGAGGTATTATTAAAGGAAAGTACAGCAATGCTTTTGTTAATTATAAAATGGAAGGTCATGCAGGAATTTAGTGTTTGAAACTTAACAATAGTTAGTAGAACAAATTTCACAGTGATATAGGTGACTTATCTTGAGATATTGATGATTACTCATTTAGCATTTGTCCAGTGTTCTTAGGAGCAAAATACTGTAGGAATTCTAATACACATCTACGTACACACATGACTTTCTGATTTTGTTTCTTGGCTTGATTTTGGTATCCTTTAACTTGTTCCTCTGTTCCCTATTCCCTGTGAACAGAAATTGAGTCTAAAAACTTGATTTGAATTGAGATTAAACAATTTTTGGTAAGAACACTTTGTAGGTGATGCTTTGATTTTGAATTTTTGATTTCTTTCTTGACAGTTACATGTTTTATACAGCGATTGCTGGTTTATAAAATGCTTTCTCACACAATTTTATCTAGTAATATTCCTAATGCCCTGTGATGTAGGTTGATATTGTACTTATTGTGCAAACATTAGTTTTTTTGTTTTTGTTTTTTTGGTACTGGGGATTGAACCCAGGGGTGCTTAACCACTGAGCAACATCCCCAGCCCTTTTTATATTTTATTTGGAGACAGGATCTTGCTGAATTGCTTAGGGCTTTGCTAAATTGCTGAGGCTGGCTTTGAACTCAAAATCCTCTTGCCTCAGTCTCCCAAGCTGCTGGGATTACAGGTGTGTGCCACTGCACCTGGCTCAAACATTAGTTTTTAATTAGCCTTTATTTGTAAAGTTCTTTAGTTCTGTTGGTTATTAAAACTGAAAAGGGAGAGTACTTTGTTCCTACTGTCTTACGAGGTTTGGAATTTAAAAGAGAGAGTGCTTTTAAAGTTACAAGAAGTAAAAGTTCTGTCTAAATGTTACCATGCATGATTTTATACAGGATAATGCTACTTTTACTGTTAAATGATTCTTTCTCCCTTTGAAAAAAATCAGTTCAAAATTATATCAGTAGGTGAATAAAAAACTCAGTACTGTGACTCTGTACATTATACAACTACCACTCAGAACTTCTGTGCCATGTGAATAACTACTGTTAGTATACCAAGTTCGTATTCTAGCTGATAGCAAAGTATCTTGATCTTTTAAATTGTACTGTGTTAAGTAAATTATAGTATCTTTTAGGGTTTTGTCATGCTCTTAACTGATTGTTTCTAAAATACAGTAAAATATTTAACTTGTTCTTTTTAAATATTCATACTAGATGATATCTGAGAGTCTTTCTAGTTCTTTAATTTTTGACTTCTTTTTAATGTTTTACTTTAGTTAGATGGTCAGTTAGAACCACTTCAGGGATTTACATGGTCAGCCTGAATTTTGATGGTAAATATAAAATATTGGTAACAGCTCACATCTGCAGGATTCATAATGACATTAACTTCTACTGGAAGCCTATTATATGTTATTATGTTAGGCACTTCATTACACTCAGTTCTTGGAACAATTCACAATAAGAGGCAAGTTATTAGAGGTTAAATAACTTGCTTATACATGTAATTTTGTTAATGAATGAATGGGGATTTGAATACAAGACTGACTTTCGAAATGTAAAATGCTGGTGACTTTTATATTGTGCCTGGCATTTTTTGATATGATTGTGACATAATGGAATATTTACTTTTAAAGGACATTGTAAGATTGGACTTTTTTAAAATTAGAGTAAAAATTTTGTTTTATGTTGTTTTAGCATTGCATAGTTTAATTGGAAATGTAAATAATTTGAATTTTTCTTTTCCTTTCCTCATTTCTAAGATATTCAAGAATTTTATGAAGTGACCTTACTAGATAATCCAAAATGCATAGATCGTTCAAAGCAGTCTGAACCACTTCAGCCTGTGAATACCTGGGAAATTTCCAGCCTTCCAAGCACTACTGTGACTTCAGAAACACTGCCAAGCAGCCTTAGCCCTAGTGTAGAGGTAAGATAAATTTTTCTGAAATTATTTTATTTGGGTTACCACATTTTTAAAATTTTATTAAAATGAATATTTGTGGAAATATTTATAATGGAATAAAGAAATGGAGTTAAAAGTATTTTTGAAAAGAAAGGTTCAGAATCTCTGTTGCTGCTGTCTTAAAATGTTAAGAGTGATTTGAGGTCTAAAATACTTATTTTATACTAATAACAAGCATTTTGTATTATGAACCTCAAGGAGGCTTCATTTGTGTGATAATTAAGATGGAAATTTAATTATCCATCTTAATTTGGATACTTTGAAAAGGTGGTTTTGGTCTGGTATTTCTCATAGATTTTAGTTTTGTGATTCTGTGGTTCTGAGCCCTTTAGTTATTCCAAGGATTCTCTTTTCCTTGGCTTGAAGGGGATTGCATAAAAACTCACTAAAGACTGATGACAGTCCTTAAGGTCAGAATTGGTTTCTGCATTTTTCTATAATTAAAACCATCTGGATTTTAATAACAATCTTAGTAATCTTTTGTTGTGGTGCTATACTGTTGCTGGTAGATGGGATATGGTTTAACAGAGATATGAAGCATTTTGTAATGAGGATTCTGCCTGAAAAGCATTAGTCATTTGAAAGTGGTTGTCTCTCTAAATTTGATTCTAGTCCCTCTGGTTTAGTATCAGACAGTGCCTGGAAAATTTAATCTGCTTCTGTTTGGTGAGTAATAAGTCAAGGAAAAATGGTGGTGGGCAGAAACTAGATGACTTGGTAATGCAGTAGACAGTTTCTCAGTTTTTGCTTTTATATTAAGTAACAAAACTCTAAAATTCTAGAGTAGGATGAATCAGAGCACATCTGATCCCTCTTCTTCATTTTAAAGATGAGAAAAGTGAGATTCAGAAGAAAATGACTTTACCCAGCTGATTCAGTTAGTTTGGGCAAGTCTATCTTTGGATTTTAGACCTCTTAACACCCAATTTACAGTCTTCTTTAGTAATCCTGGTATGACCTTACATTTTTCTCTTTAACCTGATTAGAGATTCTCGTGTTAAATTGTGCATGTGTCATTTAGTTTCTTACTCTTAAATTTCCATTACCATCCCCTTCTTTAGTTGATATATCATTTGTTCTAATGATGATTCATTTCTTTGGTCTATTTGAAATGAAAGTTTTAAATGTCTGTAATCAGTTATTGCTGTGGTTTGAATGTGTCATTTCCAAAATTCAAATGTTGCCAATGTGATAGTATTAGGAGGTGGAGCCTTTAAGAGGTGATTAGTTCCTGGGGTTTCTCCCTCCTTAAGATGGGGTTAAGGACCTTATAAAAGAGGCTTCACACAGGGTTTAGCTCTGCTTTCTGAAATGTGAGAATGAAGTAAGAAGGCCCTACCATACCAACTGCCTCTGTCTTAGACTCCAGAACTTCGAGAACTGTAAGAAAAACATGTTTTTTGCAAATTACCGATTCTTAGGTCTTCAGTTATAACAGCACAAAATGGACTGACATTTAAGCATAGTTTCTAGAAAGTTCATGTGATCTTAGTCCTAGGTTAAAAAACTTGTTATATAAAAAACATGGTAAATTTCAAGAGCATTAACTTGTATATTTACTTAGTATACTATTTTTTCCTATTGTCTGAATAATGATACCAACCTGTGATTATGAAACAAAGCTCTTATAGTCCATTTGCTCGTTTTTATAGGTTGTTTAGATAATGGCTATCTCAATACAACCAGTGAAACTAAATTCACCAAAGTATAATACATGGATAGTTTTATGGCGGGCATAGTAGCACACACCTGTAATCTCAGTGGCTTGGGAAGAAGATCTCTGGAGTTCAAGGCCAGCCCCAGCAACTTAGTGAGATACTAAGCAACTCAGTGAGACCCTGTCTCTAAATAAAATACAAAATAGAGCTGGAGATTGGCTCAGTGGTCTAGTGCCCCTGAATTCAATCCTCGGTACCCAAAAAAGAAAAAAAAAAGAAAAAAAAAAGTACCCAAAAATAAATGGATAGTTTTATAAGCTGGAAGTTTATTTCTATGTAGAGTTCTATAAGAAAGATCAACAGTGTATTAAGTTCCATTACAAATGGTATTGTGGACTAAGGATGTTCAGTGGTAGTATTTGGTTAGTATGCACAAAGACCTGAGGTTGATCCCCAACACTGCAGTGCAAAAAAGATTAGAAACATTTCAGTTTCTGTAAAATTATGAAGCACTACTACTTAGAATCTGTGTGGCCCTGATTTCTGCACCTCCTGAAAGATATTTTCTGGACGTGATAAAAGCAACTCAAATTATTGGAGAAACGAGAACCTATGTAATAAGATATAACATATCTTATTAGTGTGGAGAATGGATGAAAAGAAAATGTGGATCACAACATGTGGCTTGGCATGTGGAAAATGACCTAGTAATGTTTGCCATCTGTACCCAATCATAGATGAACTCTAAGTGAAGTATTAGAAAAATCTAGGATTTTTAAAAAGAGGGAAAATACGTGTTTGTCAAATGTGAGCAAGCTAAGGTTGATTACTACAAAGTACTGTTTTTACGGAGATGACAGAATACCTGAAAAATGTAAGTCTGAAAATGTAACTTGTTTGAAGTTTGTCTAAATGATCATTGACTTAATCTCTTATTTCACTGTTATTTATGACTGAGAAGAGACTTAATTCACAGATCCAAATTAAAATAAACGCAAAAAAAGAACTATCTTGTCTTACACAAAATTTAGCATGTTATTCTATTTGTGCACTAAATTCTTGGATAAAACAGTAAAATTTCTGACAAAATTATATGCAAAATAGTCTTCTTTTTCGCTTCATGTTTGCTTTCACAGAATTATTGTAAAGAGGGTTAGTTTTTCAAAAACTTTTGAGATTGATCAGTTTTTACAGACTTGCCTCTTACTGTGATGCAAATCTGCATATTAAAGCATGTATGCAGTTTTCAGTTTTCTTCATTTGTTTTAACAGTTGGTAACTGATCTAACTCTTATCAGATTCTCATTTGTCAGTTTCATTTTAAATATTTTTTAAGTTGTAGATGGACACAGTAGCTTCATTTTATTTACTTTTATGTGGTGCTGAGGATCAAACCCACTGCCTCACACCTGTGAGGCAAGTGTTCTATCACTGAGCCACAACCCAAGCCTTTGTCAGTTTCATTTTGACATTGTAACTTTGTTTCTTGTGTTTCTTCTAATGTAGTAAAATTAAAATCAAAACTTTTTATTTTAAAATGACATGGTACATATCCCATTTTCTTAGTTTTGTGGTTTTGTATTTTGTTTTTGTCTTTGTTTTTTGGTATATCTTTTATGTTAAACATATACCTAGCTGAATGTTGAAATAATGTTTGCTTAATGGTTGTTTTAGGGTGGTGGGATATTTTCTTTTTTGTATTTTTTTGCTATTGTTAAAAATAATTAGTATGTCTCGTTTTTATAAAAGCAGTTCCAATATTTAATGGGATAGTCTTAATAGAAAAGAATGTATTTTATTCCTGATACCAAAAACTATATTTGGCCCAATAAACCTGTGAAGAGATGTACAACCTCACTTTTAAAAGATACAGATTAAATTGTCAATAAGAATATTCTTAAATAATTTAATTATCAAACATTAAATGTGAGGAAATAAACTCATACAGTTAGTAGGGAGAGTACAGTGGTACAATCATTTTGAGAAACAACAGTATGCATATTCTTGGATCCAGCATGTGCTACAAATTATTAAAGATACATGTGTAGGGATGTTCATTGCAGCATTCTATATAATACTCATAAAAATCAAGAAGGAAACCATATACATTATTATCAGTGAGAAATTAGACAAAAACATTGTGGTATTTAATACAAATTAACATGAATATAAATTTTGTATATGTGGTTCTTGACTTATGATTTAACTTTGAAGTTTTTAGCTTTGTGATAGTGTGAAAATGATATACATTCAGTGGAAGCCATCTTTCACATTTTGAATTTTGATCTTCTTCTGGGCTAGTGGCAGGTCATCAGATACATTCTTGTGGTGCTGGGCAGCAGCAGCAAACCACAGCCTCCAGTCAGTCGTGTGATCACATGGGTGAAAACAGATACTTTGCAGTGTACTGCATTGCTAAGCTGTGATGTTCAGTAGGCCCGGTAGTAAATGCATTTTCACCTTATCTTTCTTTCTTTCTTTCCTTTTTTCTTTACAGTATTGGAAATTGAACTCAGGGGCATTTTCACTACCTCCCCAGCCCTTTTTTATTTTTTATTTTGAGACAGGATCACTCTAAATTGTAAGTCTGGCCTTAAACTTGAGATTCTCCTACCTCAGTTTCTCAAGTTGCTGAGATTATAGGTGTGAACCACTGTGCCTGGCTACCATACTTCATTTTTAATTTGCAGTGGGTTTATTGTAAGTTGAAGAGCATTAATATATGTCAAATGAAAGCCTATTACATGTCAGGAGATATATAGTATGATTCTGTCAAAAGAAAAAATGAAGTTAGGTATATCTGAAAGAATACACACTTCGTCTGCCTTCAGTACTACTCTTGTTTTTAGTTGTGCCTGTCATTTACCGTCCTACTTTTAAAAAACTCTTCTAAGTTCATTTTAGGAGGGGGATTATCTTGTTGTTTAGAGATACTTCCTTTCTCTTTTTCCTTGAGCTTGTGATTTAATGCTTTGAAATAATTCGTCTTCTTCAATTTAAGTAGTTTTAGGAGGTAGTAGAGTTAAAAGCATATATTCAAACTACCAGGTTTTATCTAAAGTCCTCTAAACTTATCAAAGTGCTATAGGCTATGTGTACATAAAGGTACAGAAATCATGAATGGAAAACTTGATGAATCACTGCATGGTGAATATACAGGTCAAGGAAAAGGACATGGAATGACAACTAATAGGTTCCTGAATTAGTTGATGGTGATGATCGCACAACTCTGTGAATACACCAAAAATCAATGAATTCTACAGTTTAAAATTTGTTGAATTTTATGGTATGTCCATTGTATCTCAGTTAAAAAGAAATATGCCAGTATCCCAGAACTCTCTACTGTGTCCTTCCTGTACACTATTTCCTTTCTCCTTCTCAAAGGGCCATCCTGACATATAACACTGTAGAGTATTTTGCCTTTTTCAGCTGCATACAAACAAGATCATACAGTACATATTCTCTTGTGTTTTGCTTCTTGTATTTGTGCATTTCATCATGATTGTTTTTTAATTCATACTGCTGTATATTCCACTGTTAAGATACACCACAGTATATTCATTCTTCCACTGATAGGCATTTAATTATGTTGTTTCCAGGTTTGGGTTAATACTGCTTTGAACATTCTTACAGTCAGTTCTGCTATTGCACAATATATTCTTCAAATTTTACACACTATTAGAAATAGCACAATAAAAACTGCAGGACTGTGGGAAAAATAGAGTTAGTGCCCCAAACTCAAAACTTTGGGAGAAAGATATTAAAAAAGATAAAAATCTAATGAAAATGACAGTATAGTTTTACGTATGTTAAATGATTAAGAAATATATAAAACACTATAATAAACATGGCATTTTGCTTTAGAAGAAAACCTCATTTGCTTATGGGAATATGTCAGTGTTACAACTTGGGAGTTATCTAATATTGGATGAAAAATGGGTATGGCTCATAAAAATTCAGGGAAGTAAAGTAGCTGATATCTAAACTGTGTGCCTTTTATTCCATGTGTCTCATTTCATCTGGGTATAATTTTTTGTTGTCATCTAGTATTTCTGATGGACAAGATTGTGCATACAAACATTAAATTTGTGTTATGATTGTTTCCTGATATATCAGTTGCAGTGGAACAAATGGGCATTTTTCAGATCAAGTTATAACTGAAGATTGTGTATGTTTTCTTGTGCAACAGTATATGCATACATACCCAAGTGTGAGAGTGGCATGTGTATGTTTAGTTTTAGTATAAAATGCCAACAGTTTTGAAAATTGAATATGCCTGTTTTCGTAATTGTCACCAGTATGCCCAAGTTTTGTTTTGCATCTTTGCCAATACTTGGTGCTAATCTTTTTGTTAATTGTCTAACCATTCCAGTAGGTGTGTAGAGGTACTTCAGATTGTTTTGTTTTTTCATTTCCCTATCATTAACAAGATTAATAAGCCCCTTTTTATATTTTATTTTATTCATTTTGCGTCTGTGAAGTGTCTGTTCAAATTTATTGTCCTTTTTTGTTATTTTATTGACTTTTGCTGAATCTCTTATTCATTTAAGATTTTTAAAGGTTGATTTTTAGTTGCTCTTTTTCTATAAAAGGTACTTTTCTCTATCAACTTGGAATAATCTTTAGAGGGTTTATATTCTTTTTTTTTTTTTTTTTTCTTTGTACCAGGGATTGAACCCAAGGGCGCTTAACCCCTGGGTCACATCCCCAGCCCTTTTTATTTTTAATTTTGAGACAGGGTCTCACTAGGTTGCTTACAAACTTGTTAAGTTTCTGAGACCGACTTTGAACTTGTGATCCTTCTGCCTTAGCCTCCAGAGCTACTGGTATTGCAGGCATGCACCATCACACCCAGTGTTGTTTTCTTTTAGTAACCACTTTTCAGAGGATAATTTATGTGATAATACCCTTCAAAGAGGACTAAAAAGTGTCTTTTCTTTTTCATGCTGTCTTTAAAAACCTATCACTATGGACTTTGCTTCTATGTCCTTTTTTTGTGGATTGTCTGTGCTTTACCCATCTTGAATGGCCCATCTCAGAACAGTCCACATGAGGTCTTCATCCATCTTTTAGCCAAAACTAATTTCTTTTGACACCCATAGCACTTAGTACCTTTCTTTTTTGGTGATCAGGTTCTGGGGATCAAACCTCAGGGTCTCATGCATGCTAGGCAAGTCTGTACCCATGATCTGTACCTCCAGCCCATGGCCCTTGTATCTTTTTTCTTTTACCTTTCTCATGGGACCTGTATTTTTGCAGTTATTTTGATCCCTTTAAAAAATGTCTCTCTACCTGGCATAGTGGCCATGTGCCTGTAATCTCAGCGACTTGGGAGGCTGAGGCAGGAGGATCTTGGGTTCAAAGTCAGCCTCAGCAAAAGTGAGGTGCTAAGCACCTCAGTGAGATCCTGTCTCTAAATAAAATACAAAATAGGACTGGGGATGTGGCTCAGTGGTTGAGTGCCCCTAGTTCAAGCCCTGGTACCCTCACCCAAAAACAAAAAGTGTCTCTTTTAAAAAAATTATTTTGAAAAAAATTAACATAACAGTAATAAATTGCCATTTTGTCACATTTGCTTGTTCTTTTTATGCTTGCACAGCTATAAAAACTTTAAATTTTTGTTGACCCATTTGAGACCAAGTTGCATCATCTTTATCCTTAAATACTTCATTATGTCTTTCCTAAGAACAAGGATATTTTCCTTAAAAATTTATTTTTTATGAACATTTCTAAAAACATCTAGTATACAGTGATCAGACTGAGGTTTTGATATAATGCTGCTATGTATATTGTGCTATTGTCAGTCGATAATCAAATTAAGACACATTTATCATATCTCCTATAATCTTTTATACTCAACGCAGACCCCCAGCTCCACAGTTCTTACCACAGACTTTGAAAGACAACTAATGAATTTTATACCATAACTTCATAAATTGTCACCACTCTGAATGTACTGCCTTCACAATAATTGACAGCCCTACATATTGGTTGTTGGCCCTTTTTCCTCTTTCTTCTGTCAGTTTCATCAAGGTTCTCATCCTTCTTCCCGATGCTTTATTTCTCTAGCAGAATGTTTTATCATTCAGATAGAACATCATAGATATACGAGTATGAACTCTCTCCCCACCATCAGATTTTATGTTGTCTCATTTAATTGGTTTTTAAATGGTATGTTATAAAAAATGTACAAAATTTAAAATAATGCACAACTCTTGGGCAAAGTTTTGTAGTTTAAAATCATCAAGATCAGAACTTGTAGGTATACAAAATGAATTGTAAATTAGGCAGTTGCCACATGGTAATGCCTCTTAATCAGTAGTATTTGAACCATATCATTATTTATATGAGATTGTCTGCAAGTGATTTTAATGACCATGTGCTGTTATTTTAATTCACTATTATATCCTAATGTTTAAATGATAGTTCCTACACTGGAACTGAAGGATATACCTCCAATCCATAACTCTAAAATGGAAATGAATCGCAGTGAAATGGTATGAGAAAAGTAAAACAACTGCCCTTTATACCAAGCTGTTATTCTAGAGAAAATTCAGCAAAATATAGCTGATAAAATAAGTCTGTGTTAAAACTTAAGTGTATCACAGAAATTGTAGATTTATGTGCTTAAAGAAAGTACCCCAATGAATTTTGAATTATGAACTTTAATTATAACATGCCCAGTAACTGTCATTTAAATAATTTTGATTGCTCTATATCTGTATCTGCACCTATTACTATCTTTAATATTAGAACATCTTAATTTTATGTGCTATTAAAAAAAGCACAATACTCCTGTGTTTTTGGATAGCCAGAGTAATGATACATGCTCATTGTAAAGATCTCTAATTTTTTTTTTTTTTTTTTTTTGCGGTGCTGGGGATTGAACCCAGGGCATCGTGCTTGCAAGGAAGCACTCTACCAACTGAGCTATCTCTCCAGCCCAAGATCTCTAATTTTATAGACATTATTTTCAATTAGGTAAAGTTTACCTCAGATAATAAGTATTGATAGTTTCTGTTATGCTCTTTCCTCTTTTGGCACCTCATTCTACTCTTCCCTCATACAGTATCTATAAACCTTCTCTCTCTTGGGCCTCGCTTCCCTTCTTTACTTTATCCTATCAGTAAATCCAAAGATTTCATTAAAAGAAAAACAGAAAAAAAAGTACTTCTCAGTAGGACCCCATACTTTTTCTTTACTTCTTTGCTAAATTTCTTGAAAGAGTAGTTTACCTTTTTTCCTCCTTTCTTCTCATTCCCAACATATTATAACCTGACTTTGTCCTGACTTTTTCATAGTAACTGTTCTCTTTTTTAGGTATTTACCTTTAAAAAAATCTCTGATTACACAGATAATCAAGCTAATCTTAAAAACAAATATACAGAGATGCATAAGGTTGAATGTTAGTCTTTAAAAATATTTTTCACTGAGATAACCTAGCTGGTAACCTTCTTGTACATAACAACTGTCTCTAAGTATGCATGGGAGAATTGGTTATCAAAATCTTCAGATGGGGCTATGGTTGTGGCTTAGTGGTAGAGCACTTGCTAGGCACTGGGTTTGATCCTCAGCAGCATATAAAAATAAATAAGTAAAATAAAGGTATTATGTCCACCTACAATTAAAAACTTTAAAAAAATTTGCATGAACCCTACATAATCCTCCTATATACTTTAATCATCTCTAGATTACTTAACAATACCTAACATAATGTAAATGCTCTAAATAGTTGTTACACTGTGTTGTTTACAGAATAATGAGAAGAAAAGAAAGTCTGTACAAGTTTTAATACAGATATTCCCCACTAATATTAAATCTGTGGTTGCTTGAATCCCCAAATACAGAATCCATGGATACAGGGAGCCAACCGTATTGTTTAGCTAATTCTTTATGTTCGTTCATCCATTATTTAGCTTATATATGTGCTTCTAAATATATATATATATATATATATATCAATGTATGTATATATCATCAGGCTTTCTATTTAGATAATTTGTACCACTGTCACTGATTTTTTCGATGAAAAACAAATTACTTAATTTCTCTTCCCTCAGTTTCATTATCTGTAAAGTGGGGATAATAACAGAACTTACCTCATAATGCTATTTGTAAGTATGGAATGGGACAATTTATGTAAACTTTAGATCAGAGACTGATGCACATTTTAAGTATTTGATAAATGCTAGAATTCAAAAATGACAATGTTACCTCAGTATTGTAAAAGTTTTGTATGCTAAAAGAAAGGCCAACATCATTCTAAGTGGAGAAAGATTGAAAGCATTTCCTCTAAAAACTGGAACAAGACAGGGTGCCTTTTACCATTCCTATTCAGCATAGTCCTTAAAACTCTAGCCACAGCAATTAGACCAAAGAAATTAATGGGACACCAATAAGAAAAGAAGAGTTCAAACTATCCTTATTTGCCAACAACATGATTCTATATTTAGAAGATCCAAACAACCCCACCAGAAAGCTTCTAGAACTCATAAATGAATTCAGCAAAGTAGCAGGATATAAAATTAATACCCATAAATCAGTTGCATTCCTATACACCAATGACAAATCAACTGAAAGAGAAATCAGGAAAACTATCCCATTTACAATAGCCTCAAAAAAAAAAAAAAAAAAGTTGGGGGAATCAGTCTGACAAAAGAGGTGAAAGACCTCTACAGTGAAAACTACAGAACACTAACGAAAGAAATTGAAGATGAACTTAGAAGATTGGAAGATCTCTCATGTTCTTGACTAGGCAGAATTAATATTGTCAAAATTTGACCATACTACCAAAAGCACTATATAGATCTAATGCATTTCTTATTATAATCCCAATGACATTCTTCATAGAAATTTTAAAAAGTCATTAAATTCATTTTTGTGAATGAATAAGAGGCCCAGAATAGCCAAAGCAGTCCTTAACGAGAAAAGTGATGCAGGAGGCATCACAATACCAGGCTTTAGATCATACTACAGGGCTGTAGTAACAAAAATGGCATGCTGTTGGCACAAAAACAGACATGAAGACCCATGGAACAGAACAGAAGACATAGAGACATACCCACATAAATACAGTTATCTCATAGTAGACAATGGCACCATAATTATACAATGGAGAAAAGATAGCCTCTTCATCAAATGAGACTAGGAAAACTGGATATCTGTATGTAGCAAAATGAAATTAAACCCCTCTCTCTCACCATGCACAAAATTCAACTCAAAGTGGTTCAAGGACCTAGCCATTAGACCGGAGACCCTGAGTCTACTGGAAGAAAAAGTAGGCCCAGCTCTCCTCCATATCAGCTTAGGAACCAGCTTCCTCTATAAGATTCCTAAAGTTCAAGAAGTAAAATCAAGAATCAATAAATGGGATGATATCAAACTAAAGAGCTTCTTTACAGCAAAGGAAAGAGTGTGAGGAGAGAGCCTGCAGAATGGGAGAAAATCTTTTATCACCTGCACCTCAAATAGAGCATTAATCTCCGGAATATATGAAGAATTCAAAACACACACACACACACACACAAAAACACAACAACAAAAAACAAGTAACACACTCAATAAATGGACAAAGGAACTGAACAGGCACTTCACAGAAGGAATATGAATGGTTAACAAATATATGATAAAATGTTCATCTCCAGCAATTAGAGAAATGCAAATTAAAACTACACTGAGATTCCATCTCACTCCTGTCAGAATGGCAATTATGAAGAACACAAGTAACAATAAATGTTGGGGAGGATGTGTGGAAAAATGTTCACTACACTTTGCTGGTGGGACTGCAAATTGGTGCAACCACTATGGAAAGAAGTTTGGAGATTCCTTAGAAAACTTGGGATGGAATCACCATTTGACTCAGTTATCCCATTCCTTATCATATACCCAAAGGACTTAAAGTCAGCATACTGTGGCGACAAAGTCACATCAATGTTTATAGCAACTCAGTTCACAATAGCTAAGCTATGGAACCAACCTAAGTGCTCTTCAACAGATGAATGGATAAAGAAAATGTGGTATATATACACAATGGAATATTACTTAACCATAAAGAAAAATGAAATTATGATATTTGCTGGTAAATGGATGAAACTGGAGAATATCATGCTAAGTGAAATAAGCCAATCCCAAAACAATGAAAGGCCAAATCTTCTCTCAGATATGTGGATGCTAACCCACAACAAGGGAGGCGGAGGGAGGGGAAGAATACAAGTTCATTGGCTTAGACGAAGGGGAATGAAGGGAAGAGAAGGAGGATGGGAGCAGGAGAGACAGTAGAATGAATCAGACATAACTTTGCCTATCCTTATATATGAATCCACGACCAGTGTAACTCCACATCATGTACAACCCCAGGAATGGGATCCTAATTACAATAAGTTGTACTCCTTGTATGTATAATATGTCAAAATACTCCGTACTGTTATATATCTAAAAACAATAGCAACAACAAAAAAGAATTCATCACATCCTCCCATTGTTACCTGTGTCCACCTCTTTACACTCTGGCTAATGTATAGGTACTAATGTGTATGGCTCCCTGTCTAAATAGTGAACTCTTTGAAACAGTTTACTGGAGAACTGTTGGGCACAATACTCGGCACACAATAAAGTTCTTTAAAATATTAAAGTGGGATTAATAAAAGATGTTAAAATGTTGCATACTCATTGTTAGTAAGCTATCAACATAGTAAAGGATAAAAAAAACACAAATCCCTCTTCAATGTTATTTCATGTCTTTATCTTCCCTAATTTGTTTTTTTTTTTTTTAATGGGGTAGTGTTTGCCATTATCCATTCTCTGCTTTTGAAATTTTTCTCTTTTCTTGGTAACTGCTTGCCCTGTTGGTTTTTTTGGGCTTTCGAAAATAATTTGTTTACTCCTACAGAAACTATAGTGAATATTGTACCCATGTAGTTACTATCTACCTGAAGAAAAATGTTACATAGTTGAAATCCCTTTATTTTCTACTGTAGCACATTCTCCTACCTTTCCCCCAGAACTCTCTCCTGAATTCTGTACTTATTATTGCCATTATTCTCAGTTAGTTTTGTTTACCTTTCTTGTGCTTGGGATTCATTGAGTTTCTTGGCTCTGCAGGTTTATAGTTTACCCAAATTAGAAATTTTTCATTCATTATTTCTTCAGATATTTTTTTTCTTCCATCTCCTTTTCTTCAGAAACTCCAATTACATGTGTATTTGATTTGGTTGAGTTTGTGCCATAGCTCACTATGGTGTGATTCATCTGTTTTTTAATCTTTTCTCTGTTACATTTTGGACATTGTTGGACAATTTCCATCACTATGTCTTCAAGCTCAGTCATCTTTTTTTTTTAATGGTCAGTTTATTGTTAATACCATTCAGTTGCTTTTTTGTTTCAGATATTTTATCTTTAGAAGTTCAATTTGGTTCCTTTTAAATTTCCCATATTTCATTAACAATGCTCATGCTTTCCTCTGTCTTCATGAACATATGGAACAAAACTAATGTAACTGATGTTGTCTACTCTGTCATGTCATTTCTGGGTCTGTCTTTATTGATTTACTTTTTCTCCTGCCTGGATGGTATTTTCCTGCTTCTTTAAATGCTTGGTAATTTTTAGTGATTTTGACAGACATTATGACAGATATCTGCAGACATTTACCTTTTGGGGGCCTATAGATTTTTGTATTCCTTCAAATAGTCTTGAGCTTTGCTTTAGATTGAGGTGAAGTTGTTTGGAAAAAGTTTGTTGATTTCGAAGCTTAGTTTTAAACTTTTTCAAGTGGAACCAAGCAACTTTTAATATAGGTCTAATTTTGTTCTACTTCCAGGGCAATACTCCTACTCTTAGTTTCCTGGTGCCTTGTCTACTACAAGTTTTCTCATTATTTTTGGCCCCGTCTGAGTGATGGGGACTGTTCTTTCTGTTTCTTTTCTTTTTCTTTCTTTACTTTTTTTGTTCTGGTATTGAACACAGGGGTACTCTGCTCTAAGCTACATCCCCAGCCCTTTTTATATTTTTATTGTGAGACAGGGTCTCCGTTGTCCAGGGTGGCCTTACTTGTGATCATCTGTCTCAGCCTTCTCAATCACTGGGATTATAGGTGTACATCATTGTGCCTGGCTCCTCCAGTTTTTTCTAGGATTCTTCCAATAGCCTCATTTTTCTTTATGTTTATGTGCTGGGTAAAACTAATCTGAAGACTTGAGGGGATCTCTGGAACTCTCTCTGTGCAGCTCTTTACTTTTGGGTACTCTTACTTCCACATCTTGGCCTTCCAAATTCTTAGTTTGCCTCCTCAGTTTAGACTACTAAGCTTTATTTCCCCCTCTCTTTGCTCAGCAGCCAGAAAACTTTTTCTGGGCAATTATAAGATTTACCTCATTGTTTTCTCTTCTTACAGAGGTCCTCTGTTTTGCACTGCTTTTTGTCCAATTTCTGAACATCCTTATTTCATATTTGTCAATAAAACAAAGTAGTTTTAGTTGTTTAAGACAGGAGTTAGTTTGTTTCTTGTTATTCCATCATGGTTCAATTATTGCCTATGTATAGAAAGCTATTGGTATTCTAAAATACTCTTAATTATCTTTTGTGCTTTAATATTAGGTGAGGTATTACTATCCTCAAATGCTTATATTTGAGTCCTTCTATAGTTGCTCATTTACAGGGTGACTTCTAAATATTTTGAACAGCAAATGATTGAGAGAACACATTGATTTGAAATGTCCCTAGTCATTGTCATTTTGAATGTTTATAGAAGTTAGAGTATGTGTAGAGTTTTAAATAAATAGTCATTTCTGAGCATGACCTTAAAACCCACAAGTATTATGTTATATGCAAGCAAGCTTTTTTTTTTTTTTTTGTACCAGGTATTGAACCCAGAGTCACTGACACCCCCAGCCCTGATTATTTATTTATATTTTGAAACAGGGTCTAAGTTGCTTAGGGCCTCTCTAAGTTGCTCAGGCTGGCCTTGAACCTGAGATACTCCTGCCTCAACTTCCTGAGTTGCCGGGATTACACGCCCAGCTAAACTTTTTTAAAAGATTAGTAAATATATTAAACAGTAAGGTAGTTAAGTGATTGTATTGTAGAGAATGTAAATTTTTACCTACAGTTCAACTGGGGAAAAAATTGGCTTCTTGAATGGTACTAGTAGTAATTTGGGGTAAATGGTCAGGTATTTTAATTAAAAAAACAACATCTCAAACAACTTAGATTCTGTGAAATTGATGTTTGAGGTCAAATATATTAGATGATTCAAAGTGGTTGTAGTTAAGAGTGATGACCCTAACATCTAAGGTGAAAATGAAGTTTGACTAAAATTGTTTCCTGAAATATAACTGGGATAAAATAATATTTTAGACGTCCTGTTTTAATGATCGGTATTGTTAGATGTATGGTAAGCAGACTTGATAATTTTAAAGTTAGGTGTTTGGCTGTTTCATCTATATTTTTTTATGTTCACATTTGAGTTGGCAAAACTATTTTGAAGAGTTTTTGCTGGGAAAATGGGGTACCTAATTTTCAGGGTCAATTCTTTTTTTTTTTTTTTTTCCCTGTGGTACTGGGGATCCAATTCAGGGCCCTGTGCCTGCAAGGCAAGCACTCTACTAGGTGAGCTATCTCCCCAGCCCACTGTTTTCAATTTCTTAAATCACGTATAGTTTAAATATTAGAAATGCTGTTCTTTAATTCAACAAAGATGTATTGAGCTCCTGTTACGTTCTGGTCATCATATCACTCCACAGGTGCTAGTATAAAATGATAGTAGTAACATGAGATAAGATGAATCTTGCCCTATTGGAGCTTAGAATCTAGTGAATTTAGAAATTGATCTGTAGAAATAAGTAGAAAGGCTCTTAGAAGGCATTGAGTTATTTTATAAAAAGGGAAGCTGATACCCCCCAGAAGAAAATAACTAAATTTATACTGCCCGTTAATTGACTGTTACTTCTGACTTGCTTTGGGGATTTTCAGCTTCTGGTTATGAGGTCTGTCCCTCTCTGGGGACTGTTCTAGATGAAATGAAATTTTCATGAGACATATTTCAGAACACTGAAAAGAAAACACATAAAGGGTTTCACATACTTCTTTATTTTTCTTCAAAAATGCAGTTAATTACCTGTTAGTCCTGGGATATTACCTACATTATTTTCAGTATTCTGCTTAACTTTATTTATAAACTTTATTTAAGGAGTCATGTACTTTGAGTATGCCTTACATTTCTATGTTGAGAGCAAATGAGTGATGAAAGGTAGAGTAGAAGGAAGTATTCTCAGTTTTCAGCAGAGCAGCTAATTTACAGGCAGTGTTTCACATGAGAGAGGGATATGTTGACCCATGATGGAAATATGCTTCTGCCTATCTCCCAAACCTTATAGCAAACTTTTTTTTTAAATATTTTTTTAATTATTGATGAACCTTTATTTTATTTATTTATATGTAGTGCTGAGAATCAAACCCAGTGCCTCACACATGCTAGGCAAGCACTCTAGCACTGATCTTCATTCAACTCCAGCCCTATAGCAAACCTTTTATCTTTATGTATCTATCTGAGAGGAGAAAACAAATTGCTTTGCCCCCTCTACTCCTACATAGGCCTTCACAGAACACTTTTGGGTCTAGATGTATGGGTTTTTGTTGTTGTTGTATGTAGGATACAAATGAATAGTCAGATGGAGAGGTACATATGGTGAGGTCTGGAAGGATCTTGAGTGCAGGAGCCTTTGTCCTGGTAGAGTTGGTGTGCTCCCTCTTCCTATTGTGTGGATGTGTTTGTCCATCCCAGAAGTTCATCAGGTCTGGCCAAAGAGTTTTTATAGGGCTTGAATTCCTGTTACCCCACACCAACCCCTTTCTTTGAAGTCAGCTGGTGAAGCTGAAAATTCCGACCCTCTTAATACTTGAATTCCTTGGTCTTTCCGGTGACCAGACATATCTTGGGACTTTCTAGCGGTCCTATCCGAAGTCATCTTATTGGTTTAAGCTCAGTTGTTATGGACAGATATAAAGGATGCTTCTGTCACTTAGGAGTTGCCAAGAGTTTGGGGGTGGTGGTTGTTTTTTTTTTTTTTTTCTTTTTTTGGGCTCTCTATGAAGGTATCAGGGAAAAAGATCAAATATATTTCATATTATACAATAGTAGCTGTGACTGGCATTAACTGATCACTTAACAATGTCTGCATTATTATCAGTGCTAAGCATGTATTATTTTGTTTAATTCTCAGGCAGTAGCTCTATTAGGTTCTATTAAAAGTAAACGCCCAAACGACCTATCTAAACTATGTCCTATTAGGCTTTAAATAAAAGGTTGTCACTTGATTAATATCAATTATAGTGATAAAGCAGTGATGATGCTTAATTTGATAAGTACTGTGATATATTTGTATTAAACCCCCCACCCCAACCCTCACAGTGAAACTTGGTTTAGTATGAAAGTTGCTGATGCAGCCTGTGTGCATTAAAAATGTTAGGAGTAGTAGTGGTATAGAAGAAGCAAGTAGGAATGGCTTAGTTGTTTGAATTTGAGGTCATTCCTGCATCTGCAGACTATGAATAAACATTGTGGACAAAAATTAGAGATAACGTTCTTTGTTACTATATGTTTTTGTAGTGAGTGTGACTGGAAGCTTATGAGAATAAAAGGCAGTTACCATCTCTTTACCTCATCCTCTGTTACCCTTTCCAACTCTATTCTGATGATCTTGAGGATCAGACATAAATTCACAAAGTTAGGTGACTTCTTGGTTAAAAATAAAGACTTCTTGAGGAGTTTAAAATGGTATAAACCCCTTCAAAATGGGGTACATGCACAGGGATTAGGTGGAATGGATTTAAAAAGACACTGAAGTTAAAATTTGGCTTCTTTGGTAAAATGTTATTTATTCATTTTCATAAAAAGAGAAAAGTTAAGATTTAGAGACAATATTCTAAATCACTGTATTATGTTCTTCATGCTCCCCTTCTCAGAAATACCACATGGAATATTCCATTCATTACTGCCTAAGAAAGTCATTACTTTGCAGGCTGCAGTTGCTGAAATGGTTTAGTGGAAGAAGTGTTTGCTTGCAGTTTCTTAGTGATTTTTTTTTGGTAGTTTTTTTTTTTTTTTAATATCCAAACTATAGCAAACAAGGAGAAATAGATTTAAATTTTTATCAGGAGAACCTCCTTTTGGAGCATTTCATCAGATGATTCCCTGTCAACCTCATATCTTGAAAAGAAGGATTAATGAAATAGCATCTGAAGCAGCAGTGGACTCTTGTGGAATAAAAAACCCTGACATCTTCCACAGTGTTTTGTGGGATAATTTCAAGTTCTTCAGATACAGATTACATAAAGAAGATTGTAGGGCACGTGACACATTCTGGTTTCTTATATTTCAGATAGTAGAAAAATTGCTACCTCTATGAATGGATCCTGGAGAGATCTTGTCACAGTTATAACTTTTCATCTATGATATTTTTCTCATAACTTTATTTTTTATTTTTGTTGTAAATATTTTGTTTAAATAGGCAACTTTTACTTTATATAAAAAATATTATTGTAATGGTAGAGTAATGGATTGCCTGTGCATTGTAACCACAAAGGTAAGATACAATATGCTTTTCTGTGTTTCATTGTTAGTGATAGATATGAGAGACCTCTTATTCACAATGCATTTTTAAAATAAGGTGGAACCCTTGTTAGAGGTTTGAAAACAAGTATTTGAATCTATGTGAGCTTAGTTCATATCTTTTAGGAAAAGCAGTATTTTGAAATGTATTTCAGATAGCTAAAAACAGTGTGTTAAACAAATTATCCACCCCCCCCCCCCCGCCCCCAAGATTTACAGGATGCTTTTTCCCCTAACAGCAAAGGTCTGTAAGACCTTATTTAAATTTAAATTTTCTAAATATGTTCTCAAAGTTCTTCTCTTTCACTTTATTTCCTGTTCCAACCTGTCATGGTAGTTGAAAGTATAACTCATTTTGAGAACATTTTCTGGATTCTTCATTTATTGCAAATGTAGTTTTTCTTAAAGAAGAAATTAGTAAGTTCTGATTGTGTTACCTTTGGAAATATGTTGATTTAGATTTACAATGATTAAATATGTACAAGTACTTCATGAAGTACTTGTTTTAAAGCTTTATTGCTCAGTGTCTTCAAAGTACAGCATACTTAAGTAAATCTCTAAGTTTGGCATCTTTTATTTGTAAGCACCAGTTTGTGGGCATTGTGCATTGTGTATAGATTTCAGGTACTTACATGTACAATGTATAGATTGGTTTTTATTAGCTTTTTGTTTTTTGTTTCTATGCACTATGACATAACATAGTGATTGTTAGACAAAATTGTAGAGGTTCTAAAATGATATTCATTGCTAAAGATTGAGAAAAATTTTTAATTGTAAAAGTAATCTTATTACTCTTATTCCTGTATAGTGAATTATTTCTCACAAGAGGAAAAGTGGGGAAATTGATGAAAATTAGTTTTGTTTTCCTATTGCAGAGTTACAGTTCTGACAGTAGTTCATGATCAGATATAGACATTACTATTATGTGGGCCCATCCCCTGTTTATAAGAGGATGTCTCTGTACCTCTGCATAAACTGTGTTAATGAAATATTTCTAAACATTATTTAAAGGGCACATAAACCTGCAAAGTAGGGATTTTTTCTCCATAAATTCTTCTTGATGTGGTTCTCCCCTGTGATTTACCTGTTATCATTTCATTCAGTATCGTTTTAATTTCTGACATTATAATAAGGTTATTTGAAATGATCTCTTTTACCCTTTCTTGATTTAGAATTTTTTGCATTTGGCCCTTTTTTAGTAAAAGAGAGCTATTATTGCTTAAAAAATTGAATGCATTCATTATCTTTAAAGTATTTATAAATATTTATTATGTAACTGTTAGAATAAAAATAGAAAAAGATGTAGGTTGGAAGTTAGGAAGACTAAAACATTTGTAGTTACTTTTGAAAAACCTAACTTAAGATGATTTGTTCTATTGTTAGAAATAAACCCTTTGAACATTTCAAACCAGCGGCTACAGCAGGAATAGCAAAATTACTTCTTTTAGTTGAAGAATACAGTGCATGCTTCCCCTTCCTGTTCTTCTACCCTGGGGTCTTTTCTCTCTTTTTTGATCTTCAGAGAGCCTTATGGTTTTATATGTGTTTTTTAGAAAAAAATCTGACAGTGTAGTTGATGTAATCTATCATGTTAATATTAAAACACCTTTTGAAGTGATTTTTTTTTTCATCATCCGCCTCCCCTTTCTCCCACTTGTGTAGGCACAGTGAGTTAGGTAGGCATGTTGCATCACTGCTACCATGGATACCCTTAAGAACAGGCATGTGGGTTGAACTAAAGCAATGATGACTAGTTTTCTGGGGTTTTGGCCCCCCCCATAACTATATGTTCTTCACAATGAAGACTCTTATTTTAAAACGTTTGCAAATGACTAGGTTGTGAGACATGATGACTAAATTATCACTGCTATTGAACTGCCAAATCTTGGCCTCCATTTACAGTAGTATTAATACCTTTTACTAATTTAAGATGATCTTAAATAGCTCTACATTCCTTATCTGATTAATACATTTTAAACAAAAATGTAGTGTTTGTTTTGCCTCTGAGGAAAAATGAAAATGTACTTCTTTTTGAATTTAAAAACTACTGTTCCAGATTTAGATATTTTATAGGGGAAAAAGATGTTAGTGAGCATTTCTCTCATGGTACTCTTGCTAATTATTAATATACTAACATTGATTTTGTGTTGTTTAATCAGCTTGGACGAAATATTTGGTGCTTTTTCACATAATGTCTTTCTAGGAAGTGCTTAGTTTTCTGTTTTTAAGTTCTTATGTTCTTAGCTGCTATGAAAACAAGTCAGTTGGTGTGGAGTTAATATTGTTAAGTACCAGCCAAAGAAGTGTGGTTTTGTCAGACTTGTTATCATCATAGGAATATTATCTGGGGGCATACAAGGTCTAATAAGAGTGATCTGGGAATATTGTTATATAGTTTTTTTATGTTAGCAATAAAGCAGTATATATAAAGTGCAACTAAGGGCTTTCATCTTTTTTATCATAGAAGTTTTTTTTAGCTGTCTAGTAAATTTCTAAGAGGGAACAGAGAGGGACAGAGCCAAGCATACTTTAGTACCAGAATTTCTTTTAATAGGATCATGTCTTTCTCTATCTTTTGTTATACTTCTTGTTAGTCAGCTAAGTAGAAAAGGAACGTTTTCATAAATATTCACTTTATGGTCATTTAGCAGAAGCTTCGGTGGCAGAAGAACTGGAAAGAAAAAAAGATTTGTGTTCTTAAGTTTAGGAAGGAGAAAATAAATATATTTTATAAGATTCTCTTACATTCAGTGCCAGTTGTTAATATTTTTATTATTGAACCTGCCAAGACTTGGAGTCCATGTTAAGTGCTGTCAGTGCTGTGTTTGAAGTATATGCAGTCTTGGGTGTCTTCCCCAATGAAGGAATTGACAATATACATGTGTTTTAGAGGAGGTATGGGACAGGTTTTCATTGTTTTTGTTAACAGGCCTCCCCCTCCTGTTCTAGTGAAGTGTTCATCTTTGAGATCTTTATGCTTAATAGTTTGCAAACTCATACACTCTAAAATTACAATAGCCCATCAGTTTCCATTTGATAGATTACTTCCTCAGGGAAGCCTTCCTTGATTCCTGATTAATCTCCTCTACTTCTGTGAAAGCATACCTTATTTTTCCTTTATAACATATATCATGTATTTATATGATTTTTTATTGTATGTTTCTCTCATTGGACATATTAAAAAAGTTAAGACCGTTTTTTGTTTTCTTTGTTCTCTCTGCCTGACCAAATAAATATCTGACATATAGTAGATGCTCAGTTAATAATTTTTAAATGAATGAAGCTTTGGCACAGATGATCCAAATTTGTGGGCTAAAAAAAAAAAAAAAAAAGAATATTTGCTTTATAGTGCATTTTAAGTTCCTTTTTTTTCCTTTTTATTATTATTTTTTGAATCATTGTACACAAATGGGGTACAACTTTCATTTCTCTGGTTGTACATGGAGTAGTCACACTGTGTAATCATACATGTACATAGGGTAATGATGTTTGTCTCATTCCATTATCTTTTCTTCCCCCCGACCCCTTTCCTCCCTTCATTTCCCTCTACAAAATCCATCCTTCCTCCTTTCTCCCCTTATCTGTCCCCTCCCCCACCTTTGCTATGTATCATCATCCACTTATCAGAGAAAAATTTGGCCTTTGATTTTTGGGGATTGGCTTATCTCACTTAGCATGATATTCTCCAACTTTAAGTTCCTTTTTAAAACGTGTATGTTCGTAGCCTAGAAAATTATCATTAAAATGTATTTATCATTCTGTTTATCATTCTGTATTAATGAATTCAGAAGGATACAGAAAGTAGTTATCTTCCCATTGTTTTCTGCCCATTTCTTAGTGTATCACAATCTCTTGACACTTAATTGGCTATTCATCGCTTAAATATTTATTGATTGTATATAAAAGTATATATTTGTTTCTGGCTTATACTTCATTTGGGAGAGATAGAATACTTTCTTATTTTATATGCTTACTTTAATCTCTGGGTTGTAAAATATCAAACTAACAGTTTAAGCACTGTTCAGTAGAACTTTATGCAGTAGTGGAAATGATCTGTATTTGCACTCTCCTGTCCACTAGCTCTTAAAATGTGTTTAGTTTGACAGAGAAACTGAATTTTTAATTTTAATTGTGTTCTTACACTATTGATCTATAACAATCATTCTTACAAATTCACCAACTTTTCACTTATTAACTCTACCCCTGATTGATTGATTGATTGATTTTTGGTGGTACTAGAGATCAAACTCAGGGCCTTCCACATGCTAGGCAAGTGTTCCACCAGTGCACTACATTCCCACCCCTTTTGATTTTATGCTGAGACATAGTTTGCCTGAATTGCCCAAGCTG
This sequence comes from Sciurus vulgaris, assembly GCF_902686455.1. Classification (NCBI taxonomy): domain Eukaryota; kingdom Metazoa; phylum Chordata; class Mammalia; order Rodentia; family Sciuridae; genus Sciurus; species Sciurus vulgaris. Next base: position 78,097,524 of record NC_136470.1, on the reverse strand, counting down.
ACCTCTAATTTGTGATCCTTCTGCTTCAGTCTCCAGTGTAACTGGGATCACAGGTGTGCCTCACCACACCCTGCTCTCTGAATTAATTAATTTTGGTACTGGGGATTGAACTAAGGGGTGCTTTACCACTGAGCTACATCCTCAGTTTTTATTTATTTATTTATTTATTTATTTTAATATATTTTTTTAGTTGTAGTTGAATACAATACCTTTATTTTATTTATTTTTATGCGATGTTGAGGATCAAACCCAGTGCCTCGCACATGCTAGGTGAGCACTCTGTTGACTGAGCCACTACCCCAGCCCTATTTTTAAATTTTGAAATGGAGTTCTCACTAAGTTGCTGAGGATCTCTTTAAGTTTTTGAGGCTGACCTTGAACTTGTCATCCTCCTTCCTTCCTGAGTCACTGTGATTATAGGTGTGTGTGCGCCATAGCTCTTGGCCTCCTGAATTTTTTAAACATTGTTTTTGAATGAGAAATAAACTCACATAATTAAAAAAATCAAAACTAGTATTAAAAAAGCTTACATAAATCTGTCTCATTTCTATCCTTTCTCCCCTCGACTCCCATAGGAACCTGTTACTAGTTTTTATTTATCTCTTCAGTACTTACGTAAATATAAGTACATTATAGTTTTTATTTTTTTCTTGCCATTATGCGATTTTTCACCCCTTGCTGGTTTTTCTTATCCTAAAGGCTTTCCTCATTCATTTTTTAAGAAATATATTTAACCAAAGATGAACTTTTTAATAAATAACTTGTAGCAGATGGTTTCATTGGGAAAAGATGAAATTTGAATTCATATCCAATATTGTATATGAGGAAAATTTCCAAATTTTAAACAGCTATGTGCTGTGGTTCAAACAATTGTGTCTCCTCCAAAATTAATGTTAAAATTTAATTCCCGGTGTGATGATGCTGAGAGATGTGGCCTATGGGAAATGATTATTGTAAGATTAATTTTCTCTTTTCTGTCAGAGTTAAATCTGTAGTCTGAGTTTCCTAATGTGTTTGCTATAATCTAAAACTTAAATTTCATAGTGTGTAGTTAGGTGGAGATGTTTTAAAGTCACAAAACCATGTGGTTGAATGTAGCCTCCCACCCAGCATATCTCCTTTTGTTCTTAGTCTTCCAATCATAATGTCTTAGTGTACTAGGTAATCCAATTATAACTATAGCCCTTAAAGGGGCAGTGCTGTGTTAGGGATAAAAATCTCGGCAGACTTCCTGCCAGTGTGTTTGTTTGCCAGATTTTTTGGTAGCACACCGTTCTGCAGAAGTAAAGTTTGCCTTACCCAGTAGCTTTTGAGCATGTGTCTGATTTCTTGTGATGTCTCGATATTTCAAACCTAATGTCATGAGGACTTTGACCTCATGAGTGAGATTAACCCTTGTAAAAGTTTTCAAGGTTGAAGGTACCACTTAATTGCCCTTCTACCCTTTTCCTTTCTGCCATATGAACCGTTTTTAATGTTTTGATTAATACTGTCAAATTTTCTACAGCTTAATTACCTTCAGACTATTTTCCAGTTAAAACACCTTACTTTATATTAAATATATTTTCACTAAATTATTTCTGTATTTACATCTAGAAGGGCTCATTATGACTCCTCTAATTTATCCACTATGATTAGGTTTCTTTATACTTTCCACAATATGTTTTCTTGTTTCTTAACTGCTTCATCTTTTTTTAAATTTTTAGCATCCAATTAATGTTCATCTGAAGTTCTTCTTTTGTGAGACATACTAAATTGGAATAATATAGGTTGCTTTCAAGTACTACCTTTATTTTCTTCTTATCCTTTTACAAAATCATTCTTTTCAAATTAATAATGAAGTGTTCTGTTTTTCTTATTTTGCCAATCTATTGCTTTTTAAATTATAATACTCTTTCTGTAATAGTCACTATAAAAATTGGGCCACTTAAAATGGGCAAGAGAGTAAAGGAAAATAGCCAAGTGGTCAGGTTTGGAGACTGTTTAGGATCTAGTCACAGTACTTGATCCCTGGACAAGTGTTTTATTCTCTCTGGGTTTTCGTTTTTTCTAAATTGTAACATGGGGAAAATAATGCTACCTACTTTACAGAATGCTTAAAGATTAATTGAATTAATATCTGTCAATTGTGTAAAACAGTGACCGGCATGTGATATTAACAGATCTTTTGAATAATTTTTGTTAAATAGTAAAACATGTAGCCTCCTGACTGAACAGAATTCTTTTCTGAAATGTTCTTTCTCTTTCCCTCTTTTATAATTCTTGTTCCTTTCCATTTGCGACTAATATTCTACTTCTTTTTCTTTATGGGGTGGTAGATGGTTTACATCTTTATCATCAAGACAGGGTGAAAGTTGGAATAACAAATATAAAAGAGAATGAGAACAGAAGGTGCTTCCATCCATGCCTGTTTATTCTTTATTAACCTCTTCTTTTGCTGCTTTTATTTTGGATGTTAGAGCTGAGCTAATGCCTGGTATTCTGAGACATTTTCTTCTGAATCTCTGGTTGTCAGAAGTTGATGAATATAACAACTGTGAAACTTCTTTTGGTGATGGATGTGTAATTATCTGATGAGGATACAGAAAAAGAATTGCCCTTGTGTTAGAGTAGGCATTCATGATTTCAGTGGATATTGGACGAATATTTGTTTTAACCATATAACCAATAAATATTGTGCAATAAATCATCAGAGAAGTTTTTGATTATTTTTGTTTATTTCCTCAGGAATTAGGAATACCAAATTTGTCTCTTTTTGGTAAAATATTTATATCAGGACACTTTTACTTGCAGTAGGTTATAATAAAATTGTATCTTAGGTAGCAACTTTGAAAGGGATATGAAATCTTTTGAAAGTCAGTACAGAGTTTTCAGTTTTTTGAATTTTTTAAAAGTTGAAATGAATAGAAATGTTGCCCTCTACTGTTGACTGATTGTTTTACTGCCATGTAAAAATGTTCACTAACTTATAATACAATGAATACTTTTTAAAGTATACATTATACTACTAGGTTGGAGTACAACTATAAAACATTAGCCCCTAACTTAGTTTTTAAATTATAATTAAGTAGTGCTAACTCCTGTGAAACGTCTTTGCTGTCATTTTGGCATTTAGAAGAACTTGGGTTCTGAAACAAGCTGTAGTTTACCTTCTCATTTTATGCAATGAGTTTTAATTAATTGCTGATTGATTCCTTATGTTTGCTCAGAGTTTGTATTGATGATTCATAAACAAACTATAGGTAAAGATAATTTTTCTAAAATTACTGTTTTAGTTTATCTTATGCTATTTAGTGTTTGAAAGTTTGAAACTTATGTGTCAGATTTTATAAATTTGCTATTTTAGTTTTAAATATGGTTGTAAAAGTATTTGCATAAACATTTAAATGGAGGCATTGCTTTCAAAATGGTGGTGTTGAGCAAGTTTTGACCTAATTTCTTGCTTTTCACTACAAAATGAAGGGATTAAAAGAGATGATTTTTAAGATTCCTTCTATTTTTTTATTACTGAGTGCCTGATGTAAATGAAGTCCTATACTATATTAGGGATAAACGTAGAAAACAAAAACAGGTGTAGTTCTTAACTCTGGATCAGGAGTTGGCAAACTTGATCAGCCAGCCAAATCAGGCCATGCTTATTCATTTATTTACTGCATCTGGCTCTTTATTGTGCTACTTGGCAGAGATAAGTAATTGCAACAGAGACTTTGTGACTTGTAAACCTCAAAATATTTATTGTCTGCTTTTCTACAGAAAATGTTTGATGACCCTTGCCCCATATGAAATTCTGGTCTAGTATAGAAGATAGATACCTAAAAAGATAATTTTAAGTGTTTCTAAAGGACTTACTGACAAAATGCCAGAAATAGTTTAAAATAAAGGTAGCATGGAAGTAAGGAAAACATTTATTTATTTATTTATTTATTTATTTATTTACTTACTTACTTACTTACTTACTTACTTACTTACTGTGTTGTGCTGGGATTAAACCCAGGGCCCTGTATATGTTAAACAATGTGCTGCCACTGAGCTCCATCCTCACCTTAAGATAGGCTTTCTTAATGGCACCATTTTTGTTCAGCAGTGTGTTAACATCTTACAGTGATTCTGGTTTCTTGTTGATAGGCCATTAGCAGGTATCCTGCCTCACAGGTTGCATCATCACCATCATCATCATCATCTTTATTGCTGGTTTTTACTTTGTATAAAAAGCACAAATGTATATATATGCAGCTCAGTGCCTTTTTATAACTGTGTAATCACCACCCACATAAAGATGTAAAACATTTTCATTACCCCAGAAGGCTCCTTTTTGTCCTTTCCAAGGCAGTATTCACTCCCCCAAAATAATAGTCTTCCTAACTTATATCACTGTAGATTAGTTTTAAACCTCATGCTACTGGGATCATACAGCATATATGATTACCTATGACTTCTTTTACTTAGCATCTATAGAACTGCCCAGGCCAGTAGGTTTTTTCTTCTATATTTCTGTGCAAATTCTATTGTACGAATATACTACATCTAGTTGTTTACTCTGCTTTTGAGGAAATTTGGGTTTCCGCTTTGGGACTGTCATGAATAAAGCTTTGAACATCCTTGTACAACTTTTTCTGAGTTTTTGCCCCCAATTTTTTTTAGTATATAACTAAGAGCTGGAGTTTTTAATTCATTTTGTTGAGTCCTTAGAAAGTTTTTATTTAATAGAACATATTGGGAGGGAGAAGTGAAAGACACATTTTTACCTACTTTGTTTGCCTAATCCTCTGCTTTATTAGAGGGTAATAATTTTACATTTCTTCACCAACTGTGTTATTAAGGCAACATAGGTTTTTCCTAAATTAACAAGTTTTATTTTTGGTGCCAACTCTGTTGGTGTGTAGGGGTCTGTACTAAGAAATTCTGTCACGTCAAAAGATTAGTGGTCTTTGCTATGACCAAGGAATTGTGGAAGTGTAGGGGACTTGGCAGAAGGATGGAATTATTTGTTTTTAATATATTTTACTTATTGAATTTAATATATCTTACTTATTGAATACAATTCTGTAGCATCTGAGATTATTTCCAAAAAAGAATAAGATTACTTCATTGTTCAGTATCACAAATTCTAATTTCATTTATTGTACTTGTCACTTTTTAGAATGCCCGTTTGTCCTTTTAGAGATTCTACTTTTTCAGTTCATTATTGCATCCATTTATACATCTTTTCCTCTATTATTTTATGTATTTAAAAGTGCCATTTTTAGGTTCTTTTTTGCTGGTTCCAACATTTGTGTCATCTAGTTCTACCGTGGATCATTATCTTTTTAAAAAATTTTTTAAAAATTTGTTTTTATAAGTTATACATGGCAGTAGAATGCATTTGATACATCATATGTAATGAAATATAATTTCTCATTCTTGTTATACACGATGTAGAGTCCCACTGGTCATATAGTTATATATGTACAGGGGTAATAAATGTCTGATTCAGTCTACTATCCTTCCTGTCTCCATACCCCCTCCCTTCAATTCCCTCTACCTTACCTAATCTAAAGTAATTCTGTTCTTCCCTAATTGTGAATTAACATCTCATACCAGAGAAAACACTCCGTTTTTGGTTTGGGAGATTGGTTTATTTTGTTTAACATGATATTCTCCAGCCCTGTCCATTTACCGACAAATATCATAATTTCATTCTTCTTTAAGGTGAGTAATATTCCATTGTGTATATACACCACATTTTTTTATCCATTCATCTTCTGAAGGGCATCTAGGTTGGTTGCATAGTTTAGCTATTGTGAATTGAGCTGCTATAAACACTGATGCGGCTGTATCACTGTGATATGCTGATTTTAAGTTCTTTGGTATAAACTGAGAAGCGGGAGTAGCTGGGTCAAATGGTGTTCCATTCCAGGTTTTCTGAGGAATCTCCATACCACTTTCCATAATGATTGCCCCAGTTTGCATTCCTACCAGCAATGTATGAGTGTACCTTTTTTCCCTACAGCCTTTCCTTTGATTTTGTATTTCTCTTTTTCATGTTTTCCTGTTTCTCCCCATATTTATTTTGTTGTGCCTAAGACCCACTGAGACCTAACTGATGTTCTTTCACTTTTAAGAAGCTGGAGTGAAGCACATAAATTGAGTTTGGGGCTAGGTTGCTGCTTTAGTTATGTTGATCTCACTTGTTTTCAGATATTATAATGATGAGATGAGATCAGTCCTGGGTCTTTCATTGGTCTTTTTTACCAGCAGTGCTTTAGGATCTATAACTGAAACTATGAAATGTTTTATAACTTTTCCAGCCCATTTTCTACCTCCTCTACTGTAGTTTCCTCAGTAAATGTCCCACGAGGGTGATTGAATGTGTGCAAACAAGTAACTCTCCATTTTTGGCTCTTCATAGCCAAACAACCACTAATCTCTTCTCTATTATTTTGTCATTTGAAGAATTTTATATAAATGAGGTTTACTTTTTACCTCATCCTAATTTTCTGGATATTCATTCAGAAAACTTTTGTAGATATCAATAGTTTGAATATTATTCTGCAGTATAGATATACCACCATTCACCTTAATAGAAAAACTAAAACTTTTATTGATGATTATTTCTCTAGTTTCTCTGTATCCTTGTCAATTTTTTTTTTTCAAATTTAACTGTTTTTTATGGTTCACTGTGGTTTTAATTTACTTCTCCTTAATGACTTTAAATGTTGGACATATTTTCATGTGCTTATCTTCGATCCATATAACCTTTTTCCTGAAATGTCTCTTGTCTTTTGCCCTTATTTTGATTGGATAGTCTTTTCTTTTTGCTATTATTTTCTTTCGTGGAGCAAAAGTTTTTAATTTTGATGAAATTCAACTTATCCTTTTGGTGGCAGATGTTAAGAACTCAATATTTGATTTTGCAGATTTTTTTTCATTTAAAAAAATTAAGTTCACCATCCTTTTTTCTGTTATTTTATCCAGTTTTTATTGTGTTAAAACATATATCTCATATGATTAGCTTTCTTAACCATTTTCAAGTGTGCAACTTGGTACTATTAAATGCATTCATAATGAAGTACAACCATTACCACCATCTGTCTACAAACTGTTCATCTTGAAAAACTGAAACTCTGTATCCTTTAAGGAAGAATCCTCCTTCTTGGTAACCACTATTGTATTTTGTGCGTGTCTGTTTCACTTCTCTAAGTACCCTATCTAAATGGACTCATACAGTATTTATTTATTTATTTATTTTTGGTGGTTGGTGTACTACACTTAACAACATTATTTTCTCAAGGTTCATTCTTACCATCACGTAAGTCAGAATTTCCTATGTTTTTAAAGTTGAATAATATGGACACTCAAATACACACACACATACTTGGGTGGCTTCCATATTTTATCTGTTGTGAATAATATTGCTATGAACAGTGTAAAGCTCTCTATTCAAGACTTCTAAGGGAATGGTGTTTTTGTTAAGGGTTTTGGCATCAATGTCCATGTAAAAAGTCCATGTAAAAGTCTTTGGCTTTTTATCAGGGTAATGCTGGCCACATAAAATGAGTTTCAAAGTATTCTGTCTTTAATTTTTTGGAAATGTTTGAGAGGGATTCATTTTAGTTCTTTTTTTGTATGGGGCAGGAAGTGGCATGGGGGATTGAACCCAGGTGCACTTAACCACATTCCCATTTCTTTTTATTTTTTTATCTTGAGACAGGGTCTCACTAAGTTTCTGAGGCTGACCTTAAATATAACCTCAGCCTCCTGAGTTGTTGCGGTTACAGGCATGCCTCATTCACTATGCCTGTTATTTTAGTTCTTTTTTAAAAATGCTTGGTAGAATTAATAAGAGAAGCCCCATTAGGTCTGGGACTTACCTTTGTTGGAAGATTTTTGATTACTGATTCAGTCTTCTTATAGTAATAAATCTGTTTGTATTTTGTCTTTCTTTGATAGGTTTTATATTTCTAGGAATTTTCCATTTCATCTAGATTATCCAGTTTGTTGGTATACATTTGCTCATTGTACTATTTCTGATTGTAGTAAGTTGAATTTTTTCTTTTTTCAAATTGTAGGTTTATCATTTTGTTTTATGTTTTCAAAGAAGCAATTTTTGTTTTCATTGAGTTTTATCTTTTTTCCTTTCTTCTGTTTTGTTTACCTCTCTCTAATCTTTATTATTTCTTTCCTCTTACTAGCCTTATGTTTAGTTTGTTTTAGTTCCTTAGATTTCAAAGTTAGTTTCTTGATTTGAGATCTTTCTTGCTTTAATTGTAAACATTTAGAGCTATGCATTTTCCCCTTAGCACTGCTTTCGTTATACAGGTACTCCTCATTATCATGGGGTTACATTGTGATAAACCTGTCATAAACTGAGAATATTGTAAGTTGAAAATGCATTTACTATACCTAAACCAAACATCATAGCTTACCTACATAGTGTGATGTAGAGTATTGGTTTATTCTGTACCTTCATGGTTGCATGACTGACTGGGAACTGCCATCACTTGTTATCAATAGAGAATGTACTGTGTATTGTTAGTCCATGAAAAGGTCAAAATTTGAAGTATGGTTTCTACTGAATGGGTATCACTTTTGTACCATTGTTAAGTCAAACTATTTTTAAGTTCAATAGTTGTAAGCCAGGGACCATCTGTGTACTATAAATTTTGTAATGTTTTCTCTCATTTGTAAGTATTTTGTAACTTCCCTTGTGCTTTCTTCTCTGATGTATTGGTTGTTTAAGAATATGTTAATTCTATAAATTGGTGAGTTCTCCAGTTTTCCTTCATTAATTGATTTCTGTCTTCATCTAGTTCAGGTTGAAGATGATAATTCATGTATCTGTTCTTTAAAAAAAAAATCTCTTAAGACTCAGTATATGGCCTGCTATGGTTTGGAATGGTTTTTGAATGTATCCTTCAAAGATTGATGTATTAGAAGCTTGGGACTGAGGTATGTGGCATTGTTGAGAAGTGGTGAAACCTTTGAGAGAGAAGGTCCAGTGGGAAATGGTTAGATCAGCGGGAATGCCACCCTCAGAAGGGATTGATGCTGCTCTTACAGAGTGAATGCTCATGAAAGCAAGTTGGGGGGGGGGGGAGAGAAAAATCTGGCTTCCTTTCTCCCCAAGTGGGACCATCAACCATGTTGTCATACAGAATAGAATAAAGAGGGGGCTGGGGAGATAGCTCAGTCCGTAGAGTGCTTGCCTTGTAAGCACAAGGCCCTGGGTTCGATCCCCAGCACCCCCCCCCCCAAAAAAAAAAAAAGAAAAAGAAAAGAATAGAATACAGAGTACAACTATAACTGTTCTCTTTTTGGTACTGTTTACATGGAATCTTTTCCCATTCTTCCATTACCAGTCTATTTGTGCCTTTTGGTTTAAAGTGAGCCTGTTTGTAGACAAATACAGTTGATTGTTTCTTTTTATCCATTCTGCCAATGTCTATTTTTTGCCTGGTGATTTCAACCATTTATATTTAAAGTAATTACTAATAAGAAGGATCTTCTGTCACTTTGCAGTGTGTTTCCTGTATGTTTTACAGTTATTTCCCCCTCATTTCTTGCATTACTGTCTTCTTTTGTGTTTAGTCAATTTTTGTGTAAGGAAACCTTTATATTCCTTTCTCAGTTTCTTTTTTGTGTATTCTATAAATATTTTCTTTGTTGTTAGCATGAAGATTACATTTAACATCCTAAACTTTTAATATTCTATTTTGAACTTGAATAATATACAAAAACTCTGCTTTTTTTAAAGCTTTTTCCTCGTCCTTTTTTGTTGATGTCATAAAATTACATTTTTTTGCTTAGTGTATTCCAAAATGCAAACTAATATTTCATTGAAATGTGTTGATCTCTTAAATTATGTAGGAAACAAAATGTGAAGTTAAAACCAAAGTAAAAAATCTAATACGGGTTGAGCATCCTTTATCTGAAAATCTGAAATGCTCTGTAATCTGAAACTTTTTGAGCACTGATGAAATCACAAGTAGAGAATACCATACCTGACCTTATGTGATAGGTTATAATCAAAATGCAGGTACACTAAAAAAAATTGTATAAAATTACCTTTAGGTTATAAGGTATATGTGAAACATAAATAAATTTTCTTTAGACTTGGATTCAGTCCCCGAAATACCTCATTATATATATGAAATATTTTAAAATCTGAAAAAAATCAAAATTTGAAATACTTCTGATCTCACATGGTTTGAATAAGGGATCCTCAAGTGCTAGCTTTTATACCATATTTAGAAATGATATTATCTCTTAAAACATGTAGTAAATACAAAGTGAAGTTATTGAGATTTTTATTTCTTTCTACAACTTTGAGTTACTGTCTAGTATCCATTCATCTCATTCTACAGGATTCCCTTGAGCATTTCTGATAGGATAGCTCTAGTGGTAATTTACTCATTTTATCTGGGAATGTCTTAATTTATCCCTCACTTTTGAGAGGAAGCTTGCCAAATAAAGGATTCTTGATTGATTGCCTTCTGGCACCCAGAATTCCTGATGAGAAATCTGCAAATAATTTTGTGGAGGGTTCCCGTATGTGGTGCAATAGTTGTTCTCTTGCTGAAACTACTAGAAGAAAATATAGAGAAAATACATTCATCTGGGCAAATATATTTTGGATATGACTCCAAAAAGCAAGGCAAAAAAAGTAAAAATTGAAAAACAGAATGCTTCAAACTAAAAAGTTTCCATAAAGCAGACAATTATTACAGTAAAGAGAGAACCTAAAGAATGGAAGAAAATATTTGTAAATTATTCATCTGACAAGGGGTTAATTTCCAGAGTATCTAAGGAACTCAAATCAATAGCAAGAATCCTAAATAATCTGATTTAAAACTGGGCAAATAATCTGGGCAAATAAACAGCCAAAAAATACATGGAAAAATGTTCAACACCACTAATCATCAAAGAAATGTGAATCAAAATCACAATGAGGTATCTTCTCAACCTAGTCAGGATGGCTTTTATCTTAAAGACAAGAAATAAATTCTGGGGAGGATGTAGAGAAAGTGGAACCCTTGTATACTATTGGTGGGAATGCAAATTGGTACAGCCATTATGGAAACATTGTGGAGGTTTGTCAGAAACTAAAACTAACATGATCCAGCAATTCCACTCCTAGGCATATAGAAGAGGATTTGAAATCAGAATGTCAAAGAGACATCTGCACTTGTTTTTATTGCAGCCTTATGTTATAGTAGCCCAGATATGGAATCATTCTAGGTATCCATTGACAAATGAATAGGTAAAGAAAATGTGATATATATACACACTGGAGTATTATTTGGCCATAGAGAAGAATGAAATTCTGTCAATTTTAGCAACAGGACTCCAAAGTCACAGGTGTTGGATACTTGATCCTCAGTGCAATAGAGTTCAAAGGTGGGGCTTTGAGGGAAGAGATTAGATCATGAGGGCTCTGACCTCATTAATGAGTTGAATCCATTGAATGATTCCTAACTGAATGGATTATGGTGGGCTTGGTGTTGTGGAACCTAGTTGAAGGAAGTGGTGGGTCATGCCCTTAGGGACATGCACTTAGGGACAGTATATTGTCCTCAGACCCTTTCTCTGCTTCCCAGCTGCCATGAGCAGCTTTCTCTACCACACTCTTCTGCCATGTTCTGCCTCAACTCAGGTCTAAGTAGTGGAGCTAGCCAACTATAGACAAAAACCTCTGAAACCATGAGTTTTAATGTATTTCCTTCTTTAAGTTGTTATTTCAGGTGTTTTGGTCACAGAGATGAAAAGCTGTATAATGAAAGTGTTAGACAGTCCCTCCCCCTGGTGAGTTGGACTCACCCATGTAACCAGCAGGATATTATAGAAATGATGGTATGTGAGGATGGGGCCGTAACTCAGTGGCAGAGCACTTGCCTAGCATGTGCGAGGTACTGGGTTTGATCCTTAGCACTGCATAAAAATAAAGAAATAGAGGCATGCTGTCCATTTACAACTATAAAAAAAATGATGGTATGTGACTTCAAAGGACAAGTCATTTAAAAAACAGATTTCCTCCTTTTTTGGTTCTTTTCTCTCACAGCCTTTAAAATTCTGTCTTTATTTTGTATGTTAGGTATTTTCATTATAATGTGCTTTGGTGGGGGTCTGTTGTAATTTTGTGTATTTGGAGTCCTATAAGCCTCTTGAACTTGATTTTCCATTTCATTCTTCAGATTTGGGAAATTTTCTGATATTATTTCATTGAATAAATTGTTCATTCCTTTGGCTTGTTTCTCTAGGCCTTCCTCAATCCCAATAATTCTTAAATTTGGCCTTTTCATGATATCCCATAGTTCTTGTAGATTCTGTTCATGATTTCTTACCATCTTCTCTGTTTGTTCAACTTTGTTTTCAAGGTTAAATATTTTGTCTTCAATGTCTGAGGTTCTGTCTTCCAGGTGTTCTATCCTATTGAATATGCTTTCTATGGAGTTCTTAATTTGGTTTATTGTTTCCTTCATGTAAGGATTTCTGTTTGGTTTTTTTTCAATATCTCTAACTCTTTATTGAAATGATCTTTTGCTTCCTGTATTTGCTCTTTTAACTGTCGACTGGTGCGATCATTCAATGCTTGCATTTGCTCTTTCATCTCATCGTTTGCTTCTCTGATCATTTTAATTATGTACATTCTGAACTCCTTTTCTGTCATTTCTTCTGCCATGCTGTCATTGGGTTTTATTGATGTAACATCTAGATTTGTTTGCAGCATTTTCTTTCCTTGTTTTCTCATATTGTTCAGGTATCAGTGGACCGCTGAGATATTGCAGATTTCCTCTATTGACTTACAATCTCCCTGAAGATTTCTATATATATCCCCCCTTAGCCTTCAGTAGCCTGGAGTCTTGGAGGAAGTTGATAATGCGGTGCTCCACAAGGAAGCTGCCTCTCTAGGAGTGGTGGCCTTCAGGTGGGGTATAATCCCTGCTAGTGGGCAGAGGTGCCTCCACTTGTTAACCAATGGTCATCCAAAGGGGACCTAGGCTGCGGGCTGAGGCAAGGCCTGTTTGGGCCCGAGTCTCTGGTTTTACCGTCCTTGTGGGGAAACCTCACCCGGCAGGGAAGACTCACCCGGTGGGGAGGTCTCGCTGGTCAGTACCCTCCTAGAGGTTCCCCTCAATTTACAGCTACCGCCTGGGCTGGGCTGCCTTCCTCTGCAAAGTTCCCAGGGGCCCGGCCCTACCTCCTGGGCCTGGGAGCCTCACCCTTCACAGATGAATCTCCTTAGGCTGCCCCTCCTCAGAGAATCTGCCCGCAGGCCTGGAACCTTTGCTCCGCCCTAAGCGTGTCTCTGTGCGGCTCTTCCACCCAGAAGCCTCCTAGATCCTGGGACCCTGCTCTGCACCTAATCGCCTGGCTATGTGGCCCCTCCTCTGAGCAGCCACCTGGGGCCCCGTACAATCGCTCTGAGACCCAGAGACTCCAGACAGCCACCCAGTATTCCGGTGCGGTCACTAGGAGTCCAAGAAACTCACTGCGTGCCTCCACCTCCCACCAACCACCCGTAGCGCTGGGCAATCAATCACTCCGAGTCAAAGTGACCCTCCCCGTTCCTCCTTCTTCTCCAGATAACCCCCCGAGTGTTCAGGAGCGGTCGCTCTGAGTGGCTCTGAATCCATGTGACCCGCAGCACGGGTCCTCTGGGCAACCGCCCGGAGCTCTGGTGCGGCCACTCAAGACCAAGCGACCCACCACGCTTCTCCTCCAGGCAGCCCCCCTGTGTTCAGGCACTGTCACTTTAAGTCCAAACAACTCACCACTCGCCTTCTCCTCTGAGCAGCCGCCTGGAGCGCTAATGCAGTCACTGCGAGTACATTTGGACCTGCCGCGCTCCTCCTCCTCCTCCTCCGGGCAGGCCCCGGGGTTCAGAAGTGGTCTGAGTCCAAACAGCTCGCCCGCAGCCCCTCCTCTGGCAACCGCCTGTAGCTCTGGTGTAGTCACTCTGAATCCAAGCGGCCGCGCTCCTCTTCCTCCTCCTCGTCCTCAGAGCCGGCCCCGGTGTTCAGAAGCGTCGTTCTGAGTCCAAACAGCTCGCCGGGCGGCTTCTCCTCTGGCAACCGCCTGTAGCTCTGGTGCAGTCACTCCGAATCCAAGCGGCCACGTTCCTCCTCCTCCTCCTCAGGGCAGGCCCCGGTGTCCTGAGTCCACACAGCTCTCCTCGCCACTCCTCCCCTGGGCAGCCGCCGGAGCCCCAGTGGTTGCTCCGAGTCCCAGCGCTGTGCCGAGCGGCCTCCTTTACGGGGCTCCCAGTTGTCCGAGTTCACTGCTCCAGCGGGGGGAGGGGTGTCTCGCCGGCAGCTCTACTGCACAAAGTTTCCTGCGTTCCGGGACCACCGTCCCATCCCGGGACGCCTTCCCAAGGGTTGAGAGTCACGCGGCTGCTTTAAGTTGGTCCCAAGCGTCTCAATATCTCCTCTTTTGAATCCTGAGTCCTGGAGCAACATGAAATGCAGCCACCCTCTAGGCCGCCATCTTGAAACCTCTCGAAAACACCACTTTAAATAGCTGATCACAGTGTTTTAAAGCTTGCCTTATATCCTTAAATTATTATTCTAGCAACTAGAAAGCATGGTAAAGACTTTCGAGTTCACTGTTAATTTACCAAATCTAACCATTACTTACATTTATTAATAGTTGAAAATGAGCTTTCTAAAAGACAGAATTCCCTTTTCTGCTACCTGCAATTTTTGAGTTCCTTATTTATCAAATGGGCAGTTTAATAGTTTATACCTCTTGAGATATTTGAATTAAATAAACCAGATACATGTGTTAAAAAGTATGATTTTCATAAAAACTAAATCATGACACTTAGGGAAATATAAAATGAACTTATATCATAGTTTATATCCTACTCACTTATTAATGAGAGAACCAGTATGATTTTTCAGTCAGCCCCAAGTACATTTGTGAATTTTAAGTATTTATAGCCTGTGTTAACCTAGAGTTGCTGAATTAGATAAGAAATTGGTAAATGTTTGGCAAGGTCATAGTTATCTTATTTGCTAAAAATTTATTTTCTTCTCTACTGGGTAAAAAATCTTTAAAGTTTGGTATATGTAACTTCAACCAAGTCTGGACTTTTTATTAATAGTAAATAGAAAGCTGAAGTACATTTCCTTAAATAAATGTTTATTAACCTCAGAACTATTTATTTTGGGCTAGGTAATTCTTAGTTGTGAGGCGCTGTCCTCTTGGTTGTAGAATGTTCAGTAGTATTCCTGTTTCTGCTTGCTCAGTGCCAGTCAGCCCTTCTCTACTAGTTGTAGAAACAGACATTGCCAAATATTCCCTGAGGGCATTGAAAGAATGCCATCTATCTTTTTGCCTCTTTTCCCAAGTTTTTTTCTGGCACATGCAAAGCACTTCATATAATGTCTGATAAGTAGTAATTTTTAAATGATAGCTGTGCTATTAAAATACCAATGATTGTATTTACTGGTTTTATTATTAATATCTTATTTCTTAGGCACTTTAAAAACTCATTTGGAAGGATACACTTGTGATATTGATTTATTAAAAATGTCTTTAAAAAAAAAAAATCAGATACTTCAATGCCAATCTGTTAGATTCACTCAAGAGTTTTAAAACAGTCCAGTCACAGTATTGCACATGTGTAATCCCAGTGACTTGGGAGGCTGAGGCAGGATTGCAAGTTCAAAGCAAGCCTCAGCAACTTAGTGACACCCTAAGCAACTCAGCAAGACCCTGTCTCAAAATAAAATAAAATAGAAAGGGCTGGGGCTCAGTGGTTAAGCACCTCTGGGTTCAATCCCTGGTTACACCCTTCTTCCCACCAGTTTTAAAACAGTCACAATTAGATTTTGAATGTTCAGGGCCAAATTCACATTTCTCATTTATTTCAGCCCATTAAGAATTGGTAAGTTTTAACTGAGAATACCCAGATTGAACACATTTATTTTATTAAAAAAACCAGAGAAGAATCACTGAGTTTTCTAATAATCATTAAAATGATCATAACACAATATTATTATAATTGGATATATTACGTGCTCACATTTACTATGCAACGAGCTTGTAAAGCTAAATGCAGTGTGAAGGGCATCAGCTGAGTAATTATGCTTGAACTATGTCTGGCATTTTATTCTGTTAGATACAAGCCAGATAATGTACTCATACACTTTTAGATAAACAGATGTGCACAGTACTGAATTGTTATGAGGGATCAATACTTACAGCCTCTCTGATCGATGAGACAAATCCCACGTGCACAAAATTGGAGAGATTGTATTTTGAGATTTACACAAAATGAGCTTACCTGGTAGCACAAATAAATAAATATAGATGTATAAATTATAGATGTGTATAGTATTAAAACACTTCATACATTTGTGCTTCTGGGTTTTAAAAATTTCTCATACCTTTAAAATAAAAGAACAATGATGAGGTCCCTGAAGTACTGCAGTGGAATAACCCAAGATCCCCAGCTTGACTGACAACTATAGTTCTGATTTAGTGTTTTTTTTTTTTTTTTTTTAATATGTAGTCTTCTAAAGAACAGTTTACTTTCTCTTGCCTCAGTTGCAATTGACCTTTTATATTATTTTCACAAGTTTCTTGTGATTTGCAACTAGTTATCTACTAGAATAATTAGAGAATCACTCATTTCCTTATACAATACTGTTTAAGCAATTTAACCTACTTTTATCTCCATCTCTCCCCTTCTCTTTAAAAATTGCTTAAGTAGGAGTAGAACAGATTAGTAAATTGTGTAGGAAATTAGAATAATAAAAGTGTTCTTGGGCAAATTTGGAATTAGAGGTAGTGGCTAGCAATAAGGAAGTTCTTTTCAACTCACTGTTTCTGGGCTATAATAAAGTATAGTATACTTTTCCATGAAAAGCTTTACTTATTAAGTGGAGAGGTAAGGTATTTGATTGCAAATATATGAATCACTGATTTTAGTTTTATAAAAATTTGATAGTCTTC
This sequence comes from Sciurus vulgaris, assembly GCF_902686455.1. NCBI lineage: Eukaryota > Metazoa > Chordata > Mammalia > Rodentia > Sciuridae > Sciurus > Sciurus vulgaris. The sequence goes on along the minus strand of NC_136470.1, from coordinate 78,080,583 downwards.
ATTAGCAATTATCCTGGTTAGTTCTTGCCTTAAGATATAGTTCTTAGTCTACCCTCAATATAGAAGAATGATAATTGTATAGATCAAGCAGTAAATATTCCTTTCACTATAAGCCAGCCTTTTGTTGTCATTGGTTAATTCAACTTTTAAGTGTTAACCATTTTAATTATAGTGAACCCAAGATGTAAAATGTAACATTTGTGTGTAAGACTTTTAAAATATAAAATAGGCTAAGAATGACATTTTCATAGTTTTATTTATTGCTTTGAATGTAATTAAGTAATGGTAACTGTTTTTCTGCTACTGGGCTGATTAAAAAGCCAAAGTGAATCTCAGTTATGTATATCCACAAGACACTAATTTTTTAAAAATGTAAATTAATAGAAAGATTAGTGGAGTTTCCACAGGAGGAGGGGGAGGGTAAGGATAAGTAGTGAGGACTTAATTGGTGCAAAGTATACTCCATGCGTTTATAATTGTGTCAAAATAAATCCTAATGTTATGTTAACTATTAACCAATAAAAAGTAAATATTAAAAAACAAAGTTCTTTCACAGGTTACAAAAAAAAAAAAAAGCCAAAGAAAAGAAAATAATCTTTGGAAGAATGAATAAATTGATATATCTGGGAATTAAGTAGCTTGACTTTTGTTTTTAAACTTTCTCTGTGGAGCCAGGCTTTGGTGCATACCTGTAATTCCAGTGACTTGGGAGGCTGAGGCAGGAGGACTGCTGGTTTGAGACCAGCCTCAGCAATTTAGTGAGGCCTAAGCAATTTGGTGAGACCCTGTCTCAAAATAAAAAACAAAAATGGCTGGCGATGTGGCTAGTGGTAAGGTGTCCCTGGTTTCAATCTTCATGCCAAATAAATAAATCAACTTTCTATGTAGTAAGGATATATATCAAAATCAGTTTAGTAACTTCCTCAGATTATGTTGTTTTGTTTTGATTAGCTGTAACTAGCTTTTTTTAAGTGCTGGGGATCAAACCCAGGGCCTTGTGCATGCTAGGCAAGCTCTCTACAAGTAAGATACACCCCCAGACATCCTCAGATTTTATTTTGATTTGAGGTGTATTTGAAAATGTTTTTATCTTCTTGAACTTTTTCACTGTCCAGGATTACTTTTGTTATTATTCTGCCTAATTAAATTGAGACAGATAATTGACTTTTATCATTAAATCTTTTTAACTTTTTAAAATTGGATAAGACTGTTCAGTGGTATAGTAAGAAAGGATCATGTGGAAAACTCTCAGGGCTTATCTATTACTGAACCCTATAGTGAGTCCCTTGCTGCAACATCTTGCCCCTCCCCCAAAGAAGCCAGCATATATTTGAGCATAGTAACTGTTGGAGTTATATCTTATTCTAGTGGAGAAGATAGCAGTGCTTATACTGCAGCAGGAGGAGTTCTATGGTGAATCGATGCTGGATTAAATTGTAATGCTATTACCAAGGCTTTGGGCCCTGACAAAGTTATGCTAAATGAGTACTTTCATTCTGGGAATTTGATCGTGATTGATCGAAGTCGTTTCATTATGTAGGGAAAAGAAACAGCATCATAATTCCACTCATAGTATGCCGACCTGACCTCTGCTGTGGGGGTGGAAACAGCTGAAGAAAGCAACATTTTGATATAAATCTTTTAAAAAGAGTGCTTTTGCGGGCTGGGGATATAGCTCATTGGTAGAGTGCTTGCCTCACAAGGCCCTGGGTTCAATCCCCAGTACTGCAAAAAAGAGTGCTTTGGATCTAGATTAAATGTTCAAGACAGCAAGCAACATTTACCAAGACATTTTTCTGGAGTTTCAATCTTGGATGAGGTTGAAGTGCTCAGAGTCTGAAAAAATGTCTCCTAGCATCAAAAACTTGGATTGCTTTTCTCCAATACTATGCCATTGGAAAGCAGCATGCTCCAACAGCACAATATCCTTAAATGTTTGGATGTAAGGTGGGTTTGAATAATACTTCCTTAAAAAGCTTGGTTTTTAAATCCAATAGTATTTCAACAAATAAATAATTGCGAATTGGATTATATGGTTTGATTGACTTTAATTCATGTCATAAAATTTCCTATCCTTTGTGTGTTTAACACAAATCAAGAACTGGTCTGTGCAGTTAAGGTGTAATGGAAGAAGATTCTGACTTAGAAAAATTACATGTAAAATGTCATCATTCTCCATTAATATAGGATTACTTACTGACTTGGTTTTTATGTTTTGTTACTGTGGAGAATTAAATGTATAAGAACTATTGATGTGCAGGACTAGAAATGCCTTCTGATATCATTTTGATGAAATTAGTTGTTGGTGGAAGGTTTGATTTTTAAATTAATGTCATAGGCATTGTGATTTTAATTCTGAATCAAGTTGATATTTAGAATTGTGTAGAGGAAAAGGTTTCTAAACAAAACAGAAGCATATCTTTCTACTGTAAGTGAAAAAGTAGTTAATTTAGTGATGTGTCTCCAATATAAAGAATACAAATGCCTTAAAGGTAAATGGTTATCATTATATAAAATATTAAAAGGCATAAAAATTAAAAGGCAGAAAAATTATTTTCTGCAGTTAAAAATAGCATGTGGTTTAAAACCAGTTGAAAGCAGGAATAACTCTAATGAATATAACAGTTGGGGAATAATTGCTTATTCTGAAATGTTATTTTAATTGAAATCTTTTTCTTACAATGCTAAAACTTCCTAATTGATGATGTGACCAGGTCTCAAATTGTTAGTTGGCTGAATAATTATACCACAACAACCCCTCACTCTCTTTTATTAAAGAATACATTGCTTTTCTGGTCACTTAAAGCCCTCACCCAAATTTTTCTTTTCCACTTTAAATTCTTCATATTGTCAGAGAATTCATATTTTCCTAGTGAGATTTCAGAAATTTTCAAAAATGTAAAATGGAAATGTTCGCACAAGAAAAACATTTTAAATAGAGACAGATTTTTATTGTTTGTTTTAACATTCACATTGGTCATTAAACTGTGATTCAGTGTAAAATATTTTTGCATGGCTTAAATAACAAAATTTTAGGAAAAGGGTTTTAAGTTTTTTTGGGGGAGGGGGTTACTGGAGATTGAACTCAGAGGCACTCAAGCCACATCCCCAGCCCTATTTTGTATTTTATTTAGAGACAGGGTCTCACTGAGTTGCTTAGTACCTCACTTTTGCCGAAGCTGGCTTTAAACTCACAATCCTTCTGCCTCAGCCTCCTGAGATTAAAGGCATGCGCCACTGTGCCTGGTTTTAAATGTTTTTAATAATGTTTTTCACTGTAAAATATTTTTCTTTTTTATTTAGGCTTATGAAACATGGAGTACTTAAGTTTGAAATGCTGTCCTTACCATAGAGTCAGTTTTAAGAAGTCACCTACTGTTGCTGTAAATTAATTTTATAGCCTCTGTGACTTTTGAATCCCTCCTTCAAACACACTACTTTAAAACACTTCAGATCCTGTAATAATGCATCACAAAATATCGCTTGAGGTTCTTGGTTGCCCCCTGGTGGGAAAACAAAGAAAATATTTTATTGAAAATGTCTTGCTGTGGTCTTAGATTGTAATTAAAGATGATTTTAAAAGCATCTGTTATACTTAACAACTTAGGAAGTCATCAGTAATGTGGGATATGTATGTGTGTATATATTTGTGTGTGTACATAAGTATATATATTTACATGTATATAAAAATTAATTAATTAATTAATTAATTTATTTATTGGGTACTGGGGTTTGAACTCAATGTCGCTCAACCACTGAACCATATACCCAGCCCTGTTTTGTATTTTATTTATAGACAGGGCTTCACCAAGTTGCTTAGCATCTCACATTTGCTGAGGCTGACTTTGAACTTGTAGTTCTCCTGTGTCTGCCTCCTGAGCCACTGAGATTGCAGGTGTGTGCCACTGTACCCAACAGTTATATTATTTTTTGGATTAAACTTTTGCAGATAGAATTTTTCAAATTTTTTTAGTTTTTTGACATGTATCATTGATACGAAACTGTATAAAGAAGTACAGTTTCTAAGCATCCTAGTTACCGTTTTTGTTAATGTGTTTTTATATGTTCAGACTTCATTAAAATTAAAATAGTTTAATGTGTAATCAAAATACGATACTGGGCGTGGGCATCCCACAACTTTTGGTCAAAATATATTAGCAATAGCTAAAACAAATCTAGGAAAACAAATCTTTCTTTCCAGTGCATAATACCAATACTATATATGTGCAGAAGGCTTATTTTGTGATACCACTGGTATTTTTAATATCTGTTATTAATCATTTGCTTCCTTAAATTACAGGTAAAAAGCAGATGATATTATTATGTAAATTCCAAATCACATTTAAAAATAAATTTAGTACTTTTATTTGTGAACTTTTGAAAAGTAATAAAAGCACTATCTTGTTTGCTGGAAATGAAATGTCTCTTTAAAAAATCAGGTTTCTTTATGGTGAGAGCTTTCCTATAACTGTACTATTTCTTAGGATACATTCATTCCAGAAAGTACAGTACCAAGTTATAAGGAAGCAATGTGTTTACTATAGAATCTTAAATTGTCTGTGTGCATGTGTGTGTCTGTGTAGATGAAGCCATATCTCCAGAAGATGAGATATTTTGTGGTGTCAGTATCCCCAAAAGAAGGCCTGCATATCTTTTATTTATGTATCAGAACTCAGAGAAACGACCCCAGGGAATGTTGGGAAAGTGCAGACAGCACTCTGATTGTTAATCTAGAGACTAAAGAGCTGTCTAGGAGGCAGTTCTTTGAGGGTGGATATTAAGGGAAATTAGCAAACTCATAATGCCACTGAGTATATACCTACTTTTTAGTGCAGAATTAGCTATTTCAAAATAGTAGGTGAAATAAGACCAAAGCCTAAGATTCCTACAAGGAAATTATCATTGTTATGATCAGAAACTTGTGTTTTGTAATTCCAGTTAAAATATTTTTTGTTCTTCCATAGTATCTAGAAAACCCTTGCCTTTATTAACCATCCTGGAACCCATCCCATTGTAATTTTTTTTTTTTTTTTTTGGTAAGAGCTTTGATGTATGTTTGCTGGCAGGGTAATTAAAGTGAGAAGGACAACACATCAAGTAAAAAAAGGACTATTTTTGTAATTTTCTTCTCTAAAAGGATATAGTCTAAGATGCTGAACCTTGGGGATTCCACTTTATTAGAAAAGGTACTGTTCCTTCACAACTATGATTCTTGGCCTGGGACACAAGTAGCTTTAAGGACAAATATGGTGTCAGTGAGTATTTCACAGTCATCTTGTGACATGTTTTTCTTGAACATATTTTTAAATAAGAAAAAGATTTTAAAATCTTGTATTTGTATTGAAACTTGATTATGTGTCATTTCAGTGAGTTAATGTGTCATTTTTATGGGGAACTTTTATATGCGTAATTGTATATGTGAATTTGTATAAAATGAAAGATGAAATTTTCAAGAAATCCTGTTTCATATAGCTATGTATCCTTGCTGTGTTCTTATATCCTTAAAGTAGTGGTTTCTATTGTGCTATTAGAAGACATTAAATAAGAAAATTTGAGAAGCACAGTCTTATATAACTGCCTCCTTGCTCCACTCCTTCCTGGGATGGGAAGTCTTTTAACAGCATAGATTTGGATAGTCTGGCCCGTTTACTTAGCTCACTCATGCTTAATTAAGATTGTGTTTACAAATAATTAAATACTAAACTAACAAAGAAGTTAAATAAATGGGGCTTAATTTTTTTCCTTATTTCAGTTAGCTTGGAAAAAGCTGGAAGAAGTGAAAAGGGAGATGTGATTCATAAAGGTAGATGGTGTCCGCTTATGTTTTATTGATTAGAACTGTGTCACATGGATTCTTCTAATTGTAAGAAAAAGTTGTAAATCTAGTATTTAGTCTCCATATTAAAGAAAAGCAAGGAAAACTAGTAGTGTTGGCCCCAGTAATTTTGGGTGAAGCAACCTGCCATGTTTGACTTAGAGTGGTATTTTTTTTGAAGTCTGCAGAAATGGTAATGAATATCACTAAGTGGTATGTCCATTTAGCTGAAATAAAGCAGTGAATTCAAATTGAATCTCTATTCACATCTCTGCTTGGCAGGATAGCCAAAACTGAACTGAAACTCAGTTTTATTGTTTGCTTCCTATTATATTTTTAATTCTTAATTTCTATTGTAACTTCTTTGTTTTTAAACTTCAGAAGCAAAAGTAAACATTGAAGAAACTATTTTGGGATTAGTCTGTACACAGTGAAGTGTAAAGAGGCTATCCCTTTACCTTAAAGATATGACATATTTGGTATCTAAAGCTTCCCAGAAACCAATTCACTGAGAATTAATAGGTAGCTTAAAGTGTTCTTATTTAAGAATAATGTTTCTCCCCCACTCTCCCCAGTCTCTGGTAACTACTTTTCTATACTTCTCTAGTTCTATCCATGTTGTTGCAAATGACAGGATTCATATGTACATTTTCTTTATCCATTCATTAGCTGATAGGTGCTTAGATTGTTTCTTTTTCTTCACTATTGTGAAGTGTTTCAGTGAACATGGGAGTGCAGATGTCTCTTTGACATTCCTGATTTCATTTTCTTTGGATAATATACCCAGTAGTGGATTGTTGGATCATATGATAATTCTATCTTTAATTTTTTGAGGAATCTCCATATTCTTTACTATAATGGCTGTACTAATTTACAATTATGCACGAGTTATCTTTTGTCTTTTTGAGAATAGGTATTCTGACTGGAGTGAGGTGATAACTCATTGTGGGTTTGATTTGCATTTTGTTGAATATTTTTTCTTATACCTTATTGGCCCTTTTGTAGGTCTTCTGAGAAATGTGTCTAGGTCTATTGCCCATTTTTAAATTAGGTTATTTGTTTCTCACTTTGAGTTTTTAAGAGTTCCTTATGTACTCTGGGTACTAAATCCTTGTCAAATGTATAATTTGCAAATACTTTCTCCCATTCTAAGGGTTGTCTCTTCATTCTGATGATTGTTTCCTTTGCTATGTAGAAGTTGTTCATTCAGTGTAATCCTGCTTGTCTATTTTTGCTTTCATTTCTAGTGCTTTTGGAGTTTTGTCCACAAAAATTCTTGCCTGTTCCATTGTCATGAAGCATTTCCCCCTGTGTTTTTTTGTAGCAGTTTCATAGTTGCAGATCTTACATGTAAGTCTTTAATCTGTTTTTTCATTCTTCTGCATGTGGATATCAAATCTTCCCAGCACTATTTATTGAAAAGGTTGTCCTTTCTCCAGTGAGTTTTCTTACAAGCTTTGTCAAAAATCAGTTGGTCTGGAAGCACATGCCTGTAGTCCCAGTAACAGCGAGGTGTTAAGCAACTCAATGAGACACTGGATCTAAATAAAATACAAAATAGGGCTGGGCATGTAGCTCAGTGGTTGAGTGCCTGTGAGTTCAATCCCTGGTACTCAACCCCACCCGCTCCAGACCCCCCCCCCCAAAAAAAAAAAAAAATTCAGTTGGTCATGGATATGTAGGTTTACTTCTGTGCTCCCTGTTCTGTTCCATTGGTCTGTCTCTGTTTTTATGCCAATGCTGTGTTTTTTTGTTGTTGTTGTTGTTTTTGGCTTATTATAGCTTTGCCTCCTGCTTTGTTCTTTTTGCTCAAGATTTATTTGGTAATTCAGGTGGTACTGGTGGTTTCATTTGAATTTTAGAATTGTTTTTTCTAGTCAGAATATTATTGATATTTTGAAAAGATTTATATTGAATCTTCACATTGCTTTGAGTAGTATGGACATTTTAATAGTATTGATCCTTCTAATCCAAGAATATGGGATGTCTTTACATGTTTTGTGTGTTCCTTTCAATTTCCTTCACCAGTGATTTATAGTTTTTTTTTTATTTATTTATTACTATCATCATCATCATCATCATCTACAATGCTGAGGATTGAAGCCTTGACTTGCAAGTGCTTTGCCACCGCGCTATGTCCCCAGCCCTCTCTTACAGTTTTCATTGAAGAGATCTTTCACCTCTTTGGTTAAATTCATTTCTAGGATTGATTTATGTGGTTTTTATAAATGGGATTGCTTTCTTGATTTCTATTTCAGATAATTCACTATTGACGTAGAGCAATGGTATTAATTTTTGTATGTTGATTTTTTTTTTTTAGCTTGCAATTTGCTAAACTTGTGGTTTGTTTTTTGTTTGTTTGTTTTGAAACTTTGGGGTTTTCTAAATGTAGGATCATATTGACTGTAAACAGTGACAGTGTGACTGGATGTCCTTTCTTTCTCTTGTCAGATTGCTCTGCCTAGGACTTCTAATACTATGTTGAATAAAAGTGGTGAAAGTGGACATCCTTGTCTTTTTCCTTATCTAAAGAGAGAAAGCTTTCAGCTTTTCTCCAGTATAATGTTACCTATTGGCTTATTACGTATAACCTTTATTATGTTGAAGTATGTTCGTCCTATACCTAATTTCTTCAGTATTTTTACCCTAAGGGTTGTTGAATTTTATTAAATGCTTTTTCTACATCTGTTGAAATGATTATGCAGTTTCGTTTTTCCTGTGGTTGATGTGGTGTTTTGGGCTTTTCTTTCTTTTCTTTTCTATTTTTTTTTTTTTTAAACTTTTTATATTGGGCATTTAACACAGGGGTGCTTTACAAAACACTGAGCTACATCTTCTGCCTTTTTAATTTTTTTGAGACATAATCTCACTAAGTTGCTTAGGGCCTTGCTAAGTTCCTGAGGCTGTCCTCAAACTTGTAATCCTCCTGTCTCATCCTGCCATTGCTGTTATTGTAGATGTACAAAATACCACTCCTGGCTTACCAGGTTATTGATTCATATATGTTAAGCCATCTTTGCATGCCTGGGAAGAATCCCAGATCATAGTTAATAATCTTTTTAATGTTATATTGGATTCAATTTGTTGAGGATTTAAATATCTGTTCAAGGATATTGACCTGTAGTTTTCTTTTTTGTCTTGTTCTTGTTTAATTTTGTTATCAGAATAATGCTGACCTCAGAATGTTTAGAATATATTCTCTCAATTTTTTTAAAGGGGGAAAGGTTGATCAATGAGTACTGTTACAGTTAAATAGGAGTAAGAAGTTCTGATGTGTTATTGTACAGTAGGTTGGCTCTAAATAACAATTATGTAATACATCTTTTGAAAAGAATATATACAGTATTTTATATATCAGTTAAAAGTAAATTATTACAGCTGGGTACAGTGGCTCATGCCTATAATCCCAGCAACTCGAGAGGCTGAGGCAGGAAGATCACAAGTTCAAGGACAGCCTCAGCAACTTAGCAAGGCCCTCAGCAACTCAGTGAGACCCTGTCTCAGAATTAAAAGGGTTGGGGGTATGACTCATTGGTTAAACACCCCTGGGTTCAATCTCCAGTACCAAAATAAACAAACAAACGAATTTATATAAAATAAATAATAAATGAAACTTGTTTACACAGAAAATACTGTTTCAAAATAGATTTCCAATAGAAAAATATTCTGTAATAATGACCGATAACCATACATTCTAACAGCAATCAACATTCTGAAGTACAGCATTCCTAATGCTGTCTTCCCACTTGTTCTAAGATGAAATGTACTTTCTCTCAGCTGTATTGCCAAACTTTCAGTTGAATTGAATTGATATCTGTAGGGTACGTTCTATTTTAGAATCCTGTTAAAATTGTATAGTTTTTCCAAAGGGGAAAAACTGCTGCGGTGATTCTGGGACTCCAGCTAGATCTTCAGTCTTTCAGGATGCTATATTAAACTCCTTCCTTAAAGCTAATGGACTAAAGTAATTCTTTCATGTACTGGTAAATAGTTTCTAGTAGCACTTTGCTGATAGCAGTGACCCCATAATATGTCTGCTACTAGAAATAATGTCAATAGCCTTTTAATTTCTTTATTTAGAAATGAATTGCTTTGGAGTTTATTCTTATTTTCTTAATCTTCCTTTAACAATGTACTTATATACTAATGAAAATTGTTTTCATAACATATATTTATGAAATTTTTTTACTAACGAAAAACTTAGTCTTATAAGAACATTTTATTTTAAAACAAATAATACTTGATTCATTATATAACATTGAACAGTTAATTTCAGAAAATTAAAGGAGTATGTCTAATTTTTCAAAAAAAAATTACATTGATGCATTTCTGAATTTGTTCATTCATTCATTTATTGAGCACCTGTGCACTAGGGTATATCAGAGAACAAAGGAAATTCTACTCTCATGTAATTTATATTCTAATAATATTTCCTATTGTGATTTTTCTCCATCTCTCTTAATTCACAAATTCTGTTAGTGGGAATGTTAGAATAAAAACAGTGTTAAAAGCTCTACAGTGTGCATATTTAGTAATTGCTTCTTAAGCTCTTCATTAGTTTGTTCGGGCTTCTGTAACAAAGTACCACAGACTGAGTGGCTTAAACAGCAGAGATTTATTTTTCTTTTACTGTTCTGTAGGCTGGAAGGTAAGTGGTCAGTAGGGTTTCCTGTGAGACTTTTCTGCTTAGTTTGAAGTAACTGTCTTGCCACCTCTTAACATAATCTTTCCTTTGTTCTCTGTATACATGTGTATTTCCATTTTGTGTCCAAACTTCCTCTTCTTAGAAGGAAATCAGTAAAGATTGTGTTATCACACCCTAACAGCCTCATTTTAACTTAATCATCTTTTAAAAGGTTCATTTTCAAATACAGTCACATTCTGAGGTAACAGAATTAAGAACATTCAATTTAAAAATTACTTGAATTTTCAGATTAAGAAGTTCAATATAAAAATGCTTTAGATTTATCCGTGTTAATTTTATATCCTGCTATTTTGCTGAATTCATTTATGAGGTCTACAAGTTTTCTGGATGAGTTTTTTGGATCCTCTAAGAAGAGAATCATGTTATCAGCAAATAGTGACATCTTGAGTTCCTCTTTTCCTATTCTTATCCCTTTAATTTCTTTAGTCTGTCTAATTGCTCTGGCTAGTATTTCAAGGATGATGTTGAATAGAAGTGATGAAAGAGGACATCCCTGTCTTGTTCCAGTTTTTAAAGGGAATGCTTTCAGTTTTTCTCCATTAAGAATGATGTTGGCTGTGGGCTTAGCATTAATAGCCTTTAGAGTGTTGAGGTATGTTCCTACTATCGCTGTTTTTTCTAGTGTTTTGATCATGAAGCGGTGTTGTATTTTGTCGAACAGTTTTTCTGCGTCAATTGAAATAACTGTATGATTCTTATTCTTTTTTTTTTCTTTTTTTTTATTGTAAACAAATGGGATACATGTTGTTTCTCTGTTTGTACATGGCGTAAAGGCATACCATTTGTGTAATCATAAATTTACATACAGTAATGTTGTTTGATTCATTCTGTTATTTTTTCCCTTCCCCCCACCCCTCCCACCCCTCTTTACCCTCTATACAGTACTTTCTTCCTCCATACTTGCCCCCCTCCCTAACCCTAACTCTAACCCTAACATTAACCCTTCCCTCCCCCCCTTTATGTGTCATCCTCCACTTATTAGCGATATCATTCGTCCCTTGGCTTTTTGAGATTGGCTTATCTCACTTAGCATGATATTCTCCAATTTCATCCATTTGCCTGCAAATGCCATAATTTTGTCATTCTTTATGGCTGAGTAATATTCCATTGTGTATATATACCACAGTTTCTTTATCCACTCATCAATTGAAGGGCATCTAGGTTGGTTCCATAGTCTGGCTATTGTGAATTGAGCAGCTATGAACATTGATGTGGCTGTATCTCTGTAGTATGCTGATTTTAAGTCCTTTGGGTATAGGCCAAGGAGTGGGATAGCTGGGTCAAATGGAGAGTCCATTCCAAGTTTTCTAAGGAATCTCCACACTGCTTTCTAGAGTGGCTACACTAATTTGCAGCCCCACCAGCAATGTATGAGTGTACTTTTCTCCCCACATCCTCGCCAACACCTGTTGCTTGTATTTTTGATAATCGCCATTCTAATTGGGGTGAGATGGAATCTTAGGGTGGTTTTGATTTGCATTTCTCTTATTACTAGAGATGTTGAACATTTTTCCATGTGTTTATTGATTGCTTGTACATCTTCTTCTGTGAAGTGTCTGTTCATTTCCTTAGCCCATTTGTCGATTGGATTATTTGTATTGTTGGTGTAGAGTTTTTTGAGTTCTTTATAGATTCTGGAGATTAGTGCTCTATCTGAAGTATGATTGGCAAAGATATTCTCCCACTCTGTAGGCTCTTTCTTCACATTACTGATAGTTTCCTTTGCTGAGAGAAAGCTTTTTAGTTTGAATCTATCCCAGTTATTGATTCTTGCTTTTATTTCTTGTGCTATGGGAGTCCTGTTGAGGAAGTCTGGTCCTAGGCCGACATGTTGAAGATCGGGACCTAGTTTTTCTTCTATAATCTGCAGAGTCTCTGGTCTGATTCCAAGGTCCTTAATCCATTTTGAGTTGAGTTTTGTGCAGGGTGAGAGATATGGGTTTAGTTTCATTCTGTTGCATATGGATTTCCAATTCTCCCAGCACCATTTGTTGAAGAGGCTATCTTTTCTCCATTGCATATTTTTGGCGCCTTTGTCTAGTATTAGAAAGTTGTATTTATTTGGGTTTGTGTCCGTGTCCTCTATTCTGTACCATTGATCTACCTGTCTATTTTGGTACCAGTACCATGCCGTCTTTGTTACTATTGCTTTGTAATAAAGTTGAAGTTTGGGTATTGCGATACCCCCTGCTTCATTTTTCCTGCGAAGGATTGCTTTAGCTATTCTGGGTTTCTTATTCTTCCAGATGAATTTCATGATTGCTTGCTCTATTTCTGTAAGGTACGTCATTGGGATTTTAATTGGGATTGCATTGAATCTGTATAGCACTTTTGGTAGTATGGCCATTTTGACAATATTAGTTCGGCCTATCCAAGAACATGGGAGATCTTTCCATCTTCTAAGGTTTTCTTCGATTTCTTTCTTCAGTGTTCTGTAGTTCTCATTGTAGAGGTCTTTCACCTCTTTTGTAAGATTGATTCCCAAGTATTTTATTTTTTTCGATGCTATGGTGAATGGGGTAGTTTTCATAATTTCTCTTTCTGAGGATTCATCACTTATGTATAAAAATGCATTGGATTTATGAGCATTGATCTTGTAACCTGCCACTTTACTGAATTCACTTATGAGTTCTAACAGTTTTCTGGTGGAATTTCCTGGTTCCTCTAAGTATATAATCATATCATCCACAAATAGGGATAGTTTGAGTTCTTCTTTTCCTATTCGTATTCCTTTAATTTCCTTGATCTGTCTAATTGCTCTGGCTAGAGTCTCAAGAACGATATTGAATAGGAGTGGTGAAAGAGGGCATCCCTGTCTTGTTTCAGTTTTTAGGGGGAATGCTTTCAGTTTTTCACCGTTTAGAATGATATTAGCCATGGGCTTAGCATAGATGGCCTTTACAATGTTAAGGAATGTTCCCACTATCCCTATTTTTTCTAGTGTTTTGAGCATGAAGGGGTGTTGTATTTTATCAAATGCTTTTTCTGCATCTATTGAAATAATCATGTGATTCTTGACTTTAAGTCTATTGATATGGTGAATTACATTTATTGATTTCCGGATGTTGAACCAACCTTGCATCCCTGGGATAAAACCCACTTGATCGTGGTGCACTATCTTTTTAATATATTTTTGTATGCGATTTGCTAAAATTTTATTGAGAATTTTTGCGTCAATGTTCATTAATGATATTGGTCTGAAATTTTCTTTCCTCGATTTGTCTCTGTCTGGCTTGGGTATCAGGGTAATATTGGTTTCATAGAATGAGTTTGGGAGGGTACCCTCCTCTTCTATTTCATGGAATACTTTGAGAAGTATTGGAATGAGCTCTTCTTTAAAGATTTTGTAGAACTCGGCTGAGAACCCATCTGGTCCCGGACTTTTCTTCGTTGGTAGGCTTTTGATGACCTCTTCTACTTCATTACTTGAAATTGTTCTATTTAAATTGTGTATGTCCTCCTCGTTCAATTTAGGCAATTCATATGTCTCTAGAAACCTGTTGATGTCTTCGAAATTTTCTATTTTGTTGGAATATAGATTTTCAAAATAGCTTCTAATTATGTTTTGTATTTCAATCGTGTCTGTTGTGATATTTCCTTGTTCATTCCGAATTTTGGTGATTTGGGTTTTCTCTCGTCTTCTCTTTGTTAGAGTGGCTAAAGGTTTATCAATTTTGTTTATTTTTTCAAAGAACCAACTATTTATTTTGTCAATTTTTTGTATAGTTTCATTTGTTTCAGTTTCGTTGATTTCAGCTCTGAGTTTAACTATTTCCTGTCTTCTACTACTTTTGGTGTTAGTCTGTTCTTCTTTTTCTAGGGCTTTGAGCTGAAGTGTTAGGTTGTTTATTTGTTGATTTTTACTTCTTTTATTGAATGCGCTCCATGAAATAAATTTTCCTCTAAGTACTGCTTTCATAGTGTCCCAAAGATTTTGATATGATGTTTCTTTGTTCTCATTTACCTCTAAGAATTTTTTAATTTCCTTCCTAATATCTTCTGTTATCCATTCATCATGTAATAGCATATTGTTTAATCTCCAGGTGTTGGAGAAGCTTCTGTTTTTTACTCTTTCATTTATTTCTAACTTCAATCCATTATGATCTGATAGAATACAAGGTAGTGTCTCTATCTTCTTGTATTTGCTTACATTAGCTTTGTGGCATAATATATGGTCTATTTTAGAGAAGGATCCATGTGCTGCTGAGAAGAAAGTGTATTCGCTCTTGGTTGGATGGTATATTCTATAAATGTCCGTTAAGTCTAAATTATTGATTGTGTTATTGAGATCTATGGTTTCTTTGTTCAATTTTTGTTTGGAAGATCTGTCCAGTGGTGAGAGAGACGTGTTAAAATCACCTAGTATTATTGTGTTATGGTCTATTTGGTTTCTGCAGTTGAGAAGGATTTGTTTGACATACATGGATGAGCCACTGTTTAGGGCATAGATGTTTATGATTGTTATGTCTTGCTGATTTATGGTTCCCTTAAGCAGTATGTAATGTCCTTCTTTATCCCTTCTGACTAGTTTTGACTTGAAGTCCACATTATCTGAAATGAGGATGGATACCCCAGCTTTTTTGCTGAGTCCATGTGCATGGTATGTTTTCCCCCATCCTTTCACTCTTAGTCTATGGGTATCTCTTTCTACGAGGTGAGTCTCTTGCAGGCAACATATTGTTGGATCTTTCTTTTTGATCCAATCTGCCAGTCTATGTCTTTTGATTGATGAGTTCAGGCCATTAATATTCAGGGTTATTATTGAGATATGATTAGTATTCCCGGTCATTTGGTTCATTTTATTTATTTATTTATTTATTTATTTATTTATTTATTTATTTATTTATTTATTTTGAGACGACTTGGTTCTTCCTTTATTTGACAATTCCTTTAGGATAGTTCCTCCCATTGCTGATTTGTTTCTTTGTTTTTCATCTCTTCCTCGTGGAATATTTTGCTGAGAATGTTCTGTAATGCTGGCTTTCTTTTTGTAAATTCTTTTAGCTTTTGTTTATCATGGAAGGATTTTATTTCATCATCAAATTTGAAGGTAAGTTTTGCTGGGTATAAGATTCTTGGTTGGCATCCATTTTCTTTGAGGGCTTGAAAAATGTTGTTCCAGGCCCTTCTAGCTTTTAGGGTCTGGATTGAAAAATCTGCTGATATCCGTATTGGTTTCCCCCTGAATGTAATTTGATTCCTCTCTCTTGCGGCCTTTAAAATTCTGTCTTTATTTTGTATGTTGGGCATTTTCATTATAATGTGCCTTGGTGTGGATCTGTTGTAATTTTGTATATTTGGAGTCCTATAAGCCTCTTGCACTTGATCTTCCATTTCATTCTTCAGATTTGGGAAATTTTCTGATAGTATTTCATTGAATAGATTGTTCATTCCTTTGGTCTGTTTCTCTAAGCCTTCCTCAATTCCAATAATTCTTAAATTTGGCCTCTTCATGATATTCCATAGTTCTTGGAGATTCTGTTCATGATTTCTTACCATCTTCTCTGTTTGTTCAACTTTGTTTTCAAGGTTAAATATTTTATCTTCAATGTCTGATGTTCTGTCTTCCAGGTGTTCTATTCTATTGGTTATGCTTTCTATGGAGTTCTTAATTTGGTTTATTGTTTCCTTCATTTCAAGGATTTCTGTTTGTTTTTTTTTCAATATCTCTAACTCTTTATTGAAATGATCTTTTGCTTCCTGTATTTGCTCTTTTACCTGTCGATTGATGCGATCATTCAGTGCCTGCATTTGCTCTTGCATCTCGTCATTTGCTTCCCTGAGCATTTTAATTATGTACATTCTGAACTCCCTTTCTGCCATTTCTTCTGCCATGCTGTCATTGGGTTTCATTGATGTAACATCTAGATTTGTTTGCAGCATTTTCTTTCCTTGTTTTCTCATATTGTTCAGGTATCAGTTGACCGCTGTGATATTGCAGATTTCCTCTATTGTCTTATAATATCCCTAAAGATTTCTATTATATCCCCTCTTAGTCTTCAGTAGCCTGAAGTCTTGGAGGGAGTTGATAATGCAGTGCTCCACAAGCGAGCTGACTCCCTAGGGGTGGTGGCCTTCCGGTGGGGTATATTCCCTGCTAGGTGGCAGAGGTACCTTCACTTGCTGATGAATGGTCATCCAGAAGGGAAGTAGGATGTGGGCTGATGCAAGACCAGTTTGGGCCTGTGTCTCTGATTTTACAGTCCTTTTGGGAGAACCTCACCCAACAGGGAGGAGTCACCCGGTGGGGAGGTCTCGCTGGTCGGTTTTCCTCCCAGAGGTTCCGTTGATTCTTATTCTTAAGTCTATTGATATGATGGATTACATTTATTGATTTATGGATGTTAATCCAACCTTGCATTCCTGGGATAAACCCCACTTAATTGTGATGTACTGTCGTCTTGATATGTTTTTGGATACGGTTTGCCAGGATTTTGTTAAGAATTTTTGTGTCTATATTTATCAAGCATATCGGTCTAAAATTTTATTTCCTTGATGTGTCTTTGGTTTGGGTATGAGGGTGATATTAGCTTCATGGAATGAGTTTGGTAGGGTTCCCTTTATGGCATTTGGTGGTAAATGGATGAAGTTGGAAAATATGCTAAGTGAAATAGGCCAAGCCCAAAAAACCAAAGGAAGAATGTTTTCTCTGGTAAGTGTTTGACAATATATAACGTGGGGGGGAGGGTGATGGGGGAAGAGAAGAATGAAGGAACTTTGGAAGGTGTAGAGAAAAATGGGGTGGAAAGGGATGGAGGATAGAAAGATAGTAGAATGAAACAGTATTATCCTATGTATATGTATGATTACATGAATGGTGTGAATCTACATTGTGTACAATCATAGAAATGAAAAGTTGTACCCCATTTGTGTACAGTGAATCAAAACGCAGTCTGTAAAAATAAAAAAATATTTTAATTAAAAAGTATATGAGAAGTACTAAAAAAGAAAGTTCAATATAGTCTCTGCTTCTTAGTTTGTTCAGCCTATGCCTATTTGCTGCTATCAAAGATGAAGATATATTTTGAACTTGTGTATGGGAATGGGTGGTAGAGAAAAAAACTGAATATTTTGGTGATCTGAATTTTAGTTTCAAAACTATATGTTCCATACACATTGTGTATTTGTTTGCATTTTATGGCTGTGTTTTAACTTAAATGTGTCTAAGGTACATTGAGTTATATGGATTGTTCGTGGTTGACTTTGGGAACAATCATAATTTTGTTATTGAAAGTTGTTCCAATAATAAATTCTAAAAATTGTATTTTTAGAATGCAGCTTATCCATCATTTGGAAGCTGTCTCTATAAAACACATTAAGCAGCAGCAAAAGTTCCTAATTGCTTGTTAGTTTGCAGAAGTAGAAGGTAATAAATTTTATCTCGTGGTATGGTTTAAGAAATATAAGGAAATTGTGGTTTTCTGGATTTAAGGTCCAGGAGTTTTTTTTTTTTTTTTTTTTTTTAAAGCATATCTTTGTTTATTTTTAAAAGTTTTAAATCTATTTTGTACTAGATTTGGCATTTGCTGGAGTTAAAATACACCTAAAAGAACTCTTCCCTTGAAGTCCATAGCCATTAGGCCGTATGATACACAGGGCACTTTGAACTCCTGGCAGAACTGTTTCTGAGGTGTTCTCAGTTGGTTTTAAAGAATTAAGGCAATTCATGTTCGATACCAGTTTGTATTGCTGGCTCATTTTTCTTTTAAAAATTGATTTGTAAGACTTTATTATATATTTAAAAAACTGTCCCTTTTGTAATCTTATTGAGCTCTTTCTCCCTTTCCTCCCCAAAGGTTTTGTTTTGTTTTGATGCTGAAGATTGAACCCCCTCAGTGGTAGAGAACACGTTTAGCATCACAGGGTCCTGGGTTTTCTTTTTAAGTTAGTGATAGAGAAGTTTTAAACTTTTAAGTATTCAAATTGATTAATCTCTTTTTGTTTGTTTCTGAGTGTTGTTTCTTCTTAGACCTCCTCACCATTCTAGGATGTGAGCAAACTTGCTCCTGTCTTAAGTGTATGGCTCAGTTCTTTGTGTTTAGATGTTATTTAACATGTGAAGTTCTTTTCCTTTTTTTTAAAGTTAGGCTACAAAGTAGGAATTCCATTTATTTTTTTTTTGCAAGGTGGCTATTTACATAACACTTTATTCAATAATCATTGTTCCACTTCTGATTTAAAAATATCATATTTATTGAAAGCACAGGACTCACAAATAATGGAGACGGGGAGCAGACCTCGGATCAGCAAGTTCTTGCTGGGTCAATTGGTTAAACACCTGATGTGGTTCATTTTGAGGGGTAAAATGGCTGCTGCTCCCCATGATATTCTGGGCTTTAAATACAGCCTTAGTAGGGCCAGGCCATGGGAGGAATTAGTTATTTTTGGTGGGCCCTTTTGGCGGGCAAGGGGCAGGGCCAGGTCATAGGAGTTGTTTCAGTGGTGGGATCATTTAGGGTGGAGTTGGAGGACAGGTGGGTAACCATATTTTTTCATTTATCGCATTTTTCATTTATTAAATTTGCACACTTATTTGTTGGACTGTGTTCTGTTAAATTGTTCTAAATTTTGTGTTACTATCATTCTTTTTATTATTGAGACATTTCTGTGCTTCTCTATACGTGATAGAATCAGTTGCCTTTCATGACCTTTTAACTCGTTATTTTCTGACTTCTATCATGGTAGTTTCTTCAGATAATAATTACTAATACCTTGTCGGGCACCCCCATCCATACAATAAAGTTATGTTGATATTTTGATTGCAAAAACATTCTTAGAGATTATTTTCTTGGAAAATTCAAACTGTTAAAATTATTGTGCCTTTCTCCAAGAACAACTGTATTTATTCTATGTTTCTTTCTTCCTTCAGTAAATTTTCAACTTTTCCTCATAGAGATTAACCCCTTTAAATATAATGTAACCCACTGGCTTGGGAGGCTGAGGCAGGAGATCTTGAGTTCAAAGCCAGCCTAAGCAACTTAGGGAGGCCCTAAGCAACTCAGTGAGACCCTGTCTCTAAATCAAATACAAAAAAAGGACTGGGGATATGACTCAGTGGCTGACCACCCCTGGGTTCAATCCCCAGTACCAAAAAAAAAAAAAAAAAAAAAAAAAAAGTAATGCAAGTTTTCATTGTTGTTACTGTTGGGAGTAGGAACTTTTCTAACAAATTTGCAGAAATGTACTACTTTAATAAATTTTTGAGGTATCATTTATGTCCAGTAAGCTACATTCACATGAAGTGTGCCGTTTGATTAGTTTTGACAAATGCAACTCCCTTTGAAACCACTGCCACAATCAAGATACAGGTTATTTCTCTAACCTCAAAAAGTTTTTGTGCTCGTGTATATTCCATATGACCTTCCATTCCCTACCAGTGATTTGTCTTTGTCATTATAAATATTCTACATGTTTAAAAGTTATGTCTACATTGATTCATACAGTGTAAGACTTTTGTATCTAGCTTGACTCATAGTACTTTTGAGATTCATTGAGGTCATTCCTTATGTCAGTTGGCTTCTTTTTATTGTGAAGGTATATTCTGCTATGTGGATGTATTATATTTTGTTCTTATCTGTTGATGGAGTTTTTGATTGATTTACATTTTTTCACTTGTGAATGAAGGTGCTATGAATCTTCATGTTCAGGTTTTTGTGTGGATGTTTTTATGTCTTTGATAAGTGTCTATTGGTGGTTTTTATGTCCTAAGTATAAGAATGATTGTTTTTGTATCTTAGTAGTGTATGAGAGTCCTAGATGTCTGACCAACACTTGTCTTGACAAAAATAAACAAAGAAATAAAAGCTATTTTTGAGAGTTTGTAGTATTGGTTACAGTTTTGTCTTGCATTTCCATGATGATTTGTGATGTTGGACATGTTTCCATGTATGTTATTAGTATATCTTAATTTGTAACGTGTTTTGAGTTGAATTATGTCTCCCCCCACCCCCACCAAAAAAATGTTGGCAATACTAACAAGCAGTATCTCAGAATGTGGACTTTTTTGAAGATGGGTCTTTACAGAGATAAGTTAAAATGAGGTAGCACAAATGGAAAATTGGAGGTGGGCACCATCCAAAATAAATGGAGTGCTTTTAAGGAAAGGGGAGATTAAGACAAGGAGATATGACCACAGCAAGAACACCATGTAAAGATGTAGACAGAGATCAGGATGATGCATTATAAGCAAAGAAATGCCAAAGACTGCCAGCAGACCAGCAGGAGCTAGGAAGAGAGACATGGAACAAATCCTTCACAGCCTAGGAAAACATCTAACTTTGCTGACACCTTCATCTCAGACTTAAGATCTGTGAGACAATAAATTTTTGTTTAAGTAGGGGCTCTGGCAAACTTTAATATATTAAGTATTGTTTAATTCTGTTCCCCATTTTAGAAAATTGGATTTTTTTCTTATATACAAAGGTCTTTTATAATTCATTAAGAAAAGCGAAAGACTATTCTGTAGTTTTATTTTTAATGATGGCTTTTGAACAATATAAGTTTTAATGAAGCTCACTTTATCAAAACTTTGATTTGTGTTTTATTATGTTCTATACATTGAATCTTTTTCTACTGTAAGTTTGCAGAAATTTTCTTCTGGAAGTTTTATAGTTCAGGGCTTTTACATTTACCCCTCTGATCCATTTTCAGTTATGTATGTATGATATAAGGGATATAAGGGCTTATATTTATATTTTTCCATGTGGGTATCCAGTTGCACTAATGTCATTTTCGAAAAGTCTTTTCCTTCATCCACTAAATTGCCTTTGCACTTTGTCAAGAAACAATTGACCACATATGTGTAAATTTATTTCTAAACTCTTTATTCTGTTCCTTTGGTAACTTTTGTCCTTTTCTCCAATTTCACACTGACTTGACATAGGTATAGGTCTTTTAAAGTTTGATTCAGCTGTTTTAGATCATTTGAATTTCAGTATTTTAGAACTGTGTTATTAGTTTCTACAGAAGATATGCTGGAATTATTATTGAGATTCCTTTGAATCTGGATCTTTTGTAGAAAACAAATATCTTACCAAATTGAGTCTTCAGTTCACAAACGGTGCCATCTCTTCAAATCTTAGTTTCTTTTAACAATGTTCTATAATTTGTAATGAAGACAGTTTGCACATCTTTTGTTTAATTTGTTACTAGATAATTCATCATGTTTGAGTTGGGGCAAATGAATTTTTAAAAACTTCGACTCCAAATTATTCATTGTTGATATAAAAATTTGATTAATAGTATATCCTGCAACCTATTGTTTTAGTAGTTTTTTAAATTCCTTGAGGTTTTCATTTTGAATAATTACTTCATTTGCAACTAGAGACAGTTTTACTTCTTCTTTACTTTTATGTGTTTTTCTCTTTTATTTGCCTTCTAACCCTGGTTAGACCCTCCACAGTAATGTTAAATAGAAATAAGGTAATCACCATCCTTTGGCTTGTTGCCCCATCTTAATAGAGGAAAATATTCAACATTTCATCATTATGGATGTTAGCTGTAAGGTTTTAATTATTTTCTTTGTGTCCCTTATCAGATTGAAATTGTTCCTCTCAATTTTTAGTTTGCTGAGAATCTTATAATCCAATTAAACATTGGATCACATGGTTTTTTTTTATATGTCATAGGATTTTCTCCTTTATTCTGTTCATATAGAGAATTATGCTGATTTATTTTTTAGATGTTAAGCTAACCTTGTCTTTCTTTGATAAATCTTAATTGGTCATGATAATCTTTGGGATTTAATCTTTCATATTTAATCTGCTAATTTTTATAACAAATTCTTGCATTTATGTTTATATGACATGTTCATCTCACATTTTCTTCTTTTCAGATATCTTTGTCAGGTTTTAGTATTAAGGTTATGCTGATCTCATAGTTAGGAAATCTCTTTTTGTAAAGAATTTGTGTAAAACTGACATTCTTTATTAAATGCTTAGTAGAATTCATTTCTGGACCTACAGTTTTCTCAGTGGGAATAATTTCTATAACAAATTCAGTTTCTTTCATATAGATAGATAGATTTACTATTTCATACTGTTAGTATATTGTGTATAAGGTGTTTTTCAAGGAATTTCTTGATTTCATCTGACCTCTTAAATTGCTTGGCGTAAACTTTTTCATAATTATTTTCTTAGTCTCTTTTTCAGGTTTGTTGATTTTTTTTTTTTTTAGTGATAATATTTCTTTTTGATATTGTTAATTCTCTTACATTTTCCTTGAATAGTCTAGCATAGCAGTTTATCCATTTTGATGATTATTTGGTTTTGTTACAGTTGTCTTTAGGTGGCCATGGGAATTGGTTCCGTGACCCTGTGGCTACCAAAGTGGTGGATACTCTAGTCCCTTATATGAAATGTAGTATTTGAGTGTAACCTATGCACATCCTCTTGTATTCTTGAAATCTTCTCAAGATAACTTATAATACCTAATACAATGTGAATACTATGTAATTGTTATACTGTTAAGTTTAGGGAGTAATGACAAGAAAAAAGTCTATGCATGTTTAGTAGAAGCACATTTTTTCCTCAAATTTTCAATCCTTCTGTTGAATACACTGATATAGAACCAGCAGATACAGAGGACAAACTGTGTTCTCTTTTTTTTTTTCTGTTTATTTCATTGATTTCTGTCCTTTATTATTTTCTTCTCTTCTCCCTAGATTTACTCAATCTTTTTGTAGCTTCTTGAGATGGATCCTTACTTAGATCACCAATTTTAAACTTTTATTTCCAATATAAGCATTTAAAAGTACAAATTTCCTTTTAAGTACTTGTAAAATTTGGGAAGAATGCATAAGAACACTCTCATCTCTGACATCAGTTGCAAGTTTGAGGTTCTCCAGGAGGCCTTCACATTCAGTAATTCACTGGAAGTACTCACAGAACTCATTGAAAGCTGTTCAACTCAGTTATGGTCTGTTACAGTGGAAGGATGCAGATTAAAATCAGCTAAGGGAGAGATGCATGTGGCAGAGTCCAGGACATTTCCAAACAAGGAGCCTCCAGTTTGTCCCTTCTCTGTGGAGTTATGGATAAAGTTAACTCTTCTGGTTACAATGTGTGATCATATTCAGTGAATATTTCAACTAGAGAAACTTATCTGAGCCTTGGTGTTCAGGATTTTTATTGGGGCTAGAACATGTCTGCTTGATTGGCTACTCATATTTCTGTTTAGTCTCTCCTCTGAGAGGTCAAGCTGATACTGTGACCCAAGTTGCCCTCTTTATGTTGTTAGATTACCCAGTGTGGGCCAAAGACCCCCAGGCAGTCCAGACATACTTTCCTAAGGCCAGCTGTTCAAGGGTTTAGAGATTACTGTTCAGGAGACAAGGATAAACACAAGGTTAAATTCTTTACTACACAATACTGCTTTAGCTTCATTATCATGCAGTTCTCAATTGTATCTAATAGCCACCTTGGGTTCTTCTAAAGAAGTATGTTAATATTTACTAGATATCTTGTTGTTTGTTTCTAAGCCACTTCTGTTGTGGTCAGAGGATATACTCTTTTATCATTTCAGTCTTTTTAAATTTCTGACTTATTTTTTGGCCTAACATATGGTCTACATTGGCCAATGTACTATATGTACTGAAAATAGTGTTTTTTTTCTCCCCTTCAGTTATTGACTGTAGTGTACTTTCAATATCATTTAGGTCAAGATGGTTAATAGTTTGTTAATAGGCCATCTATCTTTATTGATATTTGCATAGTCTCACCACATGTCCTATGTGACTGAGGGAAAGGATTCCTGTTGGAGGGATGGGCTGGCTGTGAAATAAAAGCTATGAAATTTCTTTATCAGAAATAATGACAGAAGACAGAATTATCTTAAGAGCAGGGGCATGACTGATTGAGCCATCTAGAAGGGACTGGCTCTAACAAAGGAAAGAGCCTGTGCTTGCTTGTTTTATTTATAGCGATACAGATCAAAAGGGACCTGTAGGAGTTTCTTCGCTGAAGAAACCCGCTGTTGTCGGGTAGAGGTAAACAAGCCATTTGGCTCTGGTAGGTCACTCCCACATCCAATGCCTGTATTTGAACTTCAGCTGTGAGCCAATGTAGGATAACCACATGACTCAGGTGTTCTCAAATAATTATTAATAGCTGAGTTCCTAAGGCCAGATCCTCCTGGTTAATGACTTAACTACCCCTGGTTCTCATATAAGCCATAGATGGCTTCCTGCAGCATAGCTCTATCAATTATTGATCAAAGAGTTTAAATCTCTTATTACAATTGTGGAATTATTTATTTTTCCTTTTTAATAATTATTTTGTTTTTATATTTACACACATTTAGAGTTGTTGTATCTTCCTGGTGAATTTTTGTTATTTTAAAATCTCTCTCTTTGCTTAGATAAATACTGTCTTAAAGCCTGTTTTATATATTAATAAAGCTGTTCCACCTTATGCTTATAATATAGGATATATCTTTTCATTCACATGCTTTCACTCTTTTTCTTTATATGTGGAGTATATCAAAATTTTTTATTCATTCTAATAGTCTCTGCCTTTTAATTAGTGTTGAGGTTCATGCACATTTAATAAAAATTATCAATGTGATTAGTTTAAAGTCTACTTTTTAAAATGATTTGATCTCTTCTTGTCCCCTCCCATTACTTTGTTCTCCCTTTCTTTTTTAGGGTTGTTTGAATACTTTTTAGTATTCTCTTTTACCCTATTGACTTATTAGCGTTATATGCCACTTTACATTATTTTTCATTAGTTGCAACAAGAATTACAATATAAATCCTTAATTTAACTTTTTATAGTCTTTCAGTATTAATATTCTATCACTTCAAATAAAATGCAGAAATCTTGCAATTGTACAAGACTGTTTTCTACCACTACCATCTCTCACTTTCTGCCTTCTTTTGTGCTATACTTCTTGTATGTATTATATTGATATGTATTAAATCTATATACATGTTATAAATCCTGTAAACTCCTTGTAATTTTTTTTTGCTTTAAACAGACTTGTATTTTTCAAAAGAATTTTTACCTATATTTGTATTGCAGATTTAACTAGAGATAATGAATTTAATAAACATCAAAAGTATCTCTGAGGCCAGAATTGGCCAAATAAACTCATCTGGTCTAAAAATCTAGTTTCTGCATCAGCAGTGACCTAGATGATTGCCTGAACATTAGCACTTGCCAGAGCTGCAGTATTATGAAGACTTGTGGTGCTCAGCTAGGGTAGTAGCTATGTCCAGTGTTGGAAGCCAGTATCATCCACTGAGAAATCAGTGCAATTGGGAGATGAAGTGAGATAAGATTGATTGTTACTCAGATTCTCAGCATCATTCAGTGTTAAGTCATATGTATTTTATCATTTAAATATGGTAAATCTGACTCAGTAATTAATAAAATCAGTTAACTTACTACCTTACTTCTTTTGAGTTTTCATTGGTTTTAGTTGGATTTTCTAGCTGCATAACAGTCTCTCCAGTAAATAACAATCATTTTGTCAAATTTTTTGAGGTTATTTCATGAATGAATGATGTATTTAGATGACTTTATGAAGATGGAAAGGTATTTCTTCCACCTCTTTTCCTCAGGTGCAAACTCCTTCTATCAAGCTTCTAAAGTTACCTAGTTCATGTGCTTCCGAGTTCCTCCACATATAAACAAATATATACATTTCCCCCTTCTGTCTTAAACACACACGCACGCACACACACACACACACACACACACACACACGAGCATACTCTACACTGTTCTGAACTTGTTTTAAGCACTTAACATTATATTCTGTAATTTTCCTGTTTCCATCCTTAGAGACATTGCTCACCTTCAAATGGCTTACGATATTATCTTATTTGAACTGGGCACATTGGCACTATAGGGATGATTTTATAAATCCATTGTTGATGGATATAAAGATGGGTTTCTCATTCGTTCTACAAAGAATGCTACAGTGAATAACTGCCAGCATTCATCACTTGTACACATGGGAATATGACTGTGGAATAAAAACTTAAAAGCAGATTTATCAGGTCAGAAGATAACATGTTTTTGTAATTTTGATAGCTGTTGTGAAATGGTTGTACACCAAGGTAGTACCACTGTACACCCACAGATAGATTTGAATATGCATGTTTTCCGCATGCCCTCATAACTATAGTGTTATCAAACTTGGCTATTGATAGTTTGATAATGTGAGAAATGGTATCTCAGTATAACTTTAACTTACATTTATCTTCTTAGGAGTAAGGTAAACATCTTTTCATATACTTAAGAATTATTTGATTTCTTTGAATTATTTTATATCCTTTTCCATGCTTAGGAGGAGGGCTGGAGGACTTTATATTTTTATTGTTTGTTTTTTAGAGATTTATAGTTTTTATATATGTTTTTGAAGTCAGTCATTTGGATTAAAGTTTTAAATATTTTTCGCTAGTTTTTAACATTTTGACTTCTGGTCAAATTTGTCAGTCCTTTTTGTATTTAATTACTTGCACATTTTATATAGGCCTTGAGCTCTGTACTTATAAAAGTCTAAAGGAATCTTGTGTTATTGTGGTTATATTTTTCAAGAATCTTTCAACTCATTTGAATATTTTCTGTGATAGCCATTTGCCTGGTTGTTTATTGAATAATATTACCTTTTAGTAAATGATATTGATTAGAGATATAACTTTTATCAAATAGTACCATATTTCTATTAATATAAAGTCTCAGTTTTATTCATTTCACTGATCTTCCTGTTCATGCACCAGTAAAATATTAATCATTATAGTTTAATAATAGGTTTGAGATTGTTAAAGATAATTTACACTCATTACCTCTTATTTGTACACTTATTCGTTCTGGGTTTTATATGAATTTTAGTTACCTAATCTAATTCCTAAATAAATAAATATTGTAATAAATGAATAAATTTACTGTTGGTATCATGTTGAAGATAAAAATTTAATCATTATATGATTCTTCTGTTTTTATTCCTACAGTTTCATACTAAGCCATCGTTATGAAGAAAACCATGTTTTATATCCATTTTTGTATTATTAAGCTCTTATAAGATTTATTAGTAAAAGAATGATGTTGTGGTAATGTGGAAATCACATCAATTCATACATAGTTTTTCCTAAGCCAGGAAGCCCAAGCAACAGAAGTAGGATTATAATCTTTAGCAGGAAAGTAGACAGGCTCTTGACTCTTGGGCCGTTGTAGGAGGACAGAGTTCTTTTGACTGTATTTAAGAAAAGTAAGACAAGCACCTGCACCAAGGCCTACTATGAATATTCATTCCCAGCCTAGCATGACCCTTTGTGGGTGATAGTGCCTTCCTTTCCCACCCTAAAAATATCTCTGTTGTTTGCATTCCCACTAGCTATATTTTAATTACAATATTGCCAGTTTTGTAGACTTTTAATATCTTGCTGTGGCATTAGCTTCTCCAAGTAAAACAATTTAATACCTGTTTCTCTTTCGCTGACAGATACCATTTAGTTTAACCTTGAAAGCAAGAGTATAGTCTTGCTCTTGAAAGAATAAATTTTAATTACTAAAAATATAAAAAATTAAAGAATTTTAAGAAATCTTATAAATATCATGGTTTAAAATTAATATATTTTACGGATTTTATAATACACCTTTCTGTAATTTTAATTTTCCGAATTTGGAATTATTTGCCGTTGATACACTTAATTTATTTAGCAGCATTTTTTTTTTTTTTTTGAGGGTATATATAATTAGTGGAACCTCTTATAATGATATGCTGGGTTGGTAAAATATAGTGTAAGTCTGTAGATACATTTTAGACTTTCAGATATCCTAGTTTGGATTTTCAGGAAACCCAGTCTTTGAAAGGTGATACTGTAATCTTTGGGTTTCAGAATTGTGTTTCTGAAAGTTCAGAATAGATTGAGACAAAATTTTCTAAATATTTTATGAAGTGAAAGTTTAGTAAAATTTAAAACTACAAATAATTTCTTTTCAAAGAAAAAAATTAAAGAATAAAAATCTCTATTTCTATTAGATTTTATAGATCCAGTAATTGAAAACTCAAGTCTTCTATCTCTTGTAGTCATAATCTAATATTTAAAGTGAAGTGACATTTGTGGCTAGAATCATGACTATCATTGTATTTTTTATTTATAACAACTTGTATCATTACAGAAGTAATGAAAATACACATCTTTTTTCCCCACTCCACTGTCACCATCACTTTCATAACATGTTTAAAAATGGCTATAAAAATGGGTGCTTTAGGAGTCTTGTTGAGGAATTAGGTTACTAAATTGACATGGTGGCGAGCTGGGCCTACTTTTTTTTTCCTAGTAGGCTCAGCATCTCTGGTCTAAAGCCTAGGTCCTTGATCTACTTTCAGTTGAGTTTTGTGCAAGGGGAGAGATAGGCATTTAATTTCATTTTGCTACATATGAATTTCCAGTTTTCCCAGCACCATTTGTTGAATAGGCTATCTTTTCTCCAATGTATATTTATGGCACCTTTGTCTAGTTTGAGATGACTCTACTTATGTGGTTTTAATATCTTCATCTTAATTTATCATGATTTTTCATGGATTTGTTTTAACTCTTCTCTCCTATTCACTAACTTTTGTTAGTTCCAAGTTTTTTATTTTGATTTTCTCTCATAATGGTGTTATCTTTTTACTGATACCCTTGAATTTTAACAAACATTTAAAATATTTATATTAAAGTCTTAAGTTTTATTTATCATCATATATATACCATGTGTGCATCACATGTATACATTGAACACCTCAAATTTTGTTGAAATATGAAAATTGGGTTCAAGGTTGTCGTTACTTTAGGAATTCACACTGAACTTCAACACTATTTTTATGTTACTATCTTATTGTTTCTCTTAAAGTGAAATATATTGTAGGTACATGGAACAATATACCTTTTTAATTTATTACTGAAAGCAGAAATATTTATTTGTTGAGGGTGGGAAGGTGGATGGGGAGATATTTACAAATTAAATAATTTTATTTGTTCAGCTATTTGCTATTAACTTAAGTTACCTTGTACTAATAAAGTACTTGGTAAGTTTTTTTTTATCTTAATTTTAGTTATTTTTAAATTTCTAATAGATACAGGAAGCTTCATCATTTCTATAATCAGAAAACCGTTTCCAAAGAAAGATATCTGGAAATTTTTTAGCAGCAGTGAAGCTGTTAAATATGGTCATTTTCCAAATTAAAATAGGTTTCAAGTTCCGGTAGTAAGTAGAAATAATATTGTTAACTAAGATTAAGAACAGTGGAAGGTTTTATACCAAGAATACCAGCCTTAAATACATAAAAAGGGCTGGGGTGATGAGTTTAGAACGTTTAAAAAAAATCTCCTTTCTTCATCATCCCATTATTCCTTGATCACTTTTGTAATTCATTATTTTTATATCAGCAAACTGTTTTATCAGAGGTTTTCAGTGTTAAAATTTTTTGAAAGTAGGTTGAGATCAACCTTTGGATAGTAAGAAATACTGATGAATATTACTATGTAATGTAATGATGAGCCTAAAAGCTGCTTGGAAATGCTTACTCAAATAATTATAATGAACCCAGGCAACCTTTTTTGAATCATAAAAGAAGGAGGAGCTGTAGGTAGTTCAGAGGTAGCACATGCTGCACATGTCTGAGCCCTGGTCTTGATCCCCAGCACCACTTGTTCATCCCTAGGGCCACAGACACGTTGGTGTACCGTTCACTTGTCCTAAAGAAAGAACTTGAAAGATTCAACAGAGATGTTTTGGACATTTTATTACTCACATGTTCCTCCAGGGCAGGCTGGCCAGTATATCATGGAGCACCATGTTGTGCCTACAGGCAGGAGGAATATATATAGGATAGGCTGCATCCCCACAGTTCAGGTGGGTTTCCTCAGATGTTTTCAGAGTATATTCTTTTACTTTACAACCAAGGTCATTCTGTTTTGACTCTGACCTGAAGAATGGAGATAAGGGAAGTGTCCAGTTTCTCCTCTCCATTTTCTTTGTTATCATATGCTTTATCTTACTGCAACCTTTCCTATGCACTGACTGGTGTTAAACCCAGTATTCCACCCCTTCAGTGCCTCACCCCTTTATGTCCCTCACAATTTTAGATCATCCCACGTCTTCCACATAACCCTTTGGACAGGAATCCAGAGGCACATTTCATCCAATGTCTTATAACAGTTCAAAGAGCAAGCATGGTAAGGTAATTAAGGTAGCATTAATTTGTTCAGACACTTGTGTTAAAGCACGAGAGGTACTGTGTTTTAGTCCAGTTGTTTTATTGAAGTTCCTTTCATCTCAATTATAGGTTGGACTACCCAGGGGAATCCTTATGCTGCAGTCTTAGGGAATTCTAAGTAGGTGCAACAATTCAGTCTGGTTGGCATGGCATGCAATTTCCACCACCCAGTCCAGGAATAGTTTATTTGTTGCTAACCTGTGGAGAATATGACAGTGTTTAATAGGCACCAGTAATAGCAAGTCAACTCCATGATACATTATTTGGGCTACTGTACAATATTGTGTTAGTAAAGTAGCCAGCATGGCAGACTTGCCTGGACAAATGTACCAGACCAATCTATCTGTTTGCGGTTCAGGAGTATAGAAAGCAGGAGCTTAGAAAGAATATGACACCTTGGGAATATATAATTGACATAATCTGATACAAACTGTTCCTTATGTGATGACACCCAAGGGTAACCATCTGTGCTTGTAAGGGCCAAGTTCCCAAGACAGTAGGCCTTACTTGTACTTTTTTTTTTTTTGGTACCAGGGATTGAACCCAGGGGCACTTTACCACTGAGCCACATCCTCAGCCCGTTTTTATATTGTATTTAGAGACAAAGTCTCACTGAGTTTCTTAGGGCAACTGTCAGAAAGGCAGAATAGATTCCTACTCCAAAAACAAAGAGAGACCACTCCTCTTAGGAGATGTAATGGAAGCAGAGCCCCCTGCTTCCCCTGAGGAGTCTTTGAGCTCTTAGGTGTGGGATAAGTAGGGGAGAGGTCAAAGTCCGAGTCATGTCTCTGGACCAGAGGCCACTTATAAAAATGGCAATACATGGGCCTTCCAAGAAATATTCAGCACTGGTGGAGTTGAATGTACACTGATATACAGTAATCCTGACAAATTCTCAGGTGGGTTAACTGCTATTGATGGATACAAGGGGAAAACAGTCCAAGCCATAACCCTGACTCTGTGGCATAAATGCCTACTACCCAACCCCTACCTGCTATTCATAGCTCCCATTCCTAAATATATTTGTTGCTGTCTTGAGGGGTAAATGCCTACAAACTATCATAGGGGAGTTCTGTTTGTGCTGCTAGAAGATGAAGCATTTCCTTATTGAGAGGTAATGACTGAAAACCTATTGTCCTTTGAATTGTTTCCATTTGTACCAGGGTGACATTAGGTTGTTTATCTGTTTTCCTTTTGTCCACTTGTGTTTCTATTAAGTCTACTCACATCTGTTTATGGGAGACTAAAAGAGGTCTTCCAGTTTTGACTGAGAAAACTCCTGTGTTCTGCTATAATCTTTGTGATTTCCCCTGGATCTATTATCAGTGTGCTGCTTGGTAGAGGTCCTGCCATATTATTGATACCTATGCACTGTAAATGGTTGGAGAGGCCACATATATTACATCCCTCATTCTAGCAGTAAAAGTCATACTATCTGATCCTGGGAAAGGCTGCACAAAAATAGCATGTTTCATTCCCAATCCGTGGAAATAGTTCTGTGGTTCTTTCCTAGAGGTTCAGGTACCTTTGGGCATAACAGTATCCCCTGAATTTGGCTACATATTGGGAGTGGCAAGAAGCAGCCAAGCTAGTTTTGACCCCATGCTTTCATCAGTGGCACTGGGTAAAACCACTGATACAAAGTAGGGTGAGTAGTTACTAAAGCCATTTTAGATAATTCTGTACCATTTAACATTATTCCATGTACTCTAATGTCCCACAGGCTGAGCAGCCATGTTGGTAAACTTTCTTTTCTGCCTGAACTTGGACCCCAGTTCCACCAGCTCTGCAGGGGTATAGTATCTTCTGGTGGTATGTAAATATCTCTCTGGAGCCAGGAGCAGATCTGGAATGGCCCCCTCAAGCCTCTTCTACAGGGGTCTTTAACTTTTGGACCATTACCAGTCTGACTTCCATTGTGTTTTCATCTTTCACCTCAACTTCTGAGTCACTGGAACTAGTAGACTCCTGAGTGGATCCCATGTCTGAGGGTCCCAGTTTTCACTGCTTACCAATGCCCTAATATGACCCCCATGATATCCTCTCAGTTTAGCATAACAGCATGCCATGACCTGTAGATATTCAAATATAAGGTCTAAGCCCTTTGAGAGCATATCCTTCCTGCCAACCTGTGCTGAATGGGCTCCTCTTTCTAGTTTTAACTCTTCCTGTACTCTACAGAGCTGAGCCTAAATAGCTAATTTTAGTGCACACAGCAGGGGTCCTGCTGCTACTGCAGTGGCATTGTTTTTTTCCCCTTGCTTTCCCAGGACCAGTTTGAATTCCTTTCCTTTTATCATGACTACTTTGAATGCTGCTTCCAAAATTTGCAACACCCCTTTTTGTGTTTTCGGGGTGTTCTTGCCCTCACACAGTGATCCCCACCCCTCTAATAGAGAAACCACCTTAAACCACATTGAGGCTTATGGCCAGCCTAGACTGGGTAGGCTAGGTGGTGGGTGGGGGCATGGAAGCAGAGACAGAGCGGGGCAAAGGAGATGAAGGAGCAGGGGCCTGAGGGACCTCTGCCACAGGAGACTGGTATGGGGTTGGTTTATCAGCAGGGTTGAAGTCTGAGGAGGAGGAGGGATTAGAAGGGGAAGAAGCAGCAGGGGGAAGTGAAGGTTTCATTGCCAAAAGGAGGAGTTCGAATCCCATCAGGTTTAGTGCTCAAGAAAGAGAAAGCTTGAATGTAGAGAAATCTCTTTCCATTAGCCTGCTCACCCACAGAAGTTGTATAAATCCCATAGAAAATTGGGATCCAGGGTACCATTAATTGGCCATTTGGATTGATTATCTAAAGGGTACTGTGATCAATTATCATTATACAAGCGAATTAGTTTTGGTGACTCTAGGGTTGGGGTCAGGTGAAGGGATTTAAGATTTTCTAGTAGACACCTCAGGGGTAAATCTACCAGAATGGAGAACCCAGATCCCATAGTAGAGACTGATTAACAGCCAAGTCAGTGTCCAAGCCATCCTGAGGTCACAGACTAGTTGACTGGAGACAAGGAGGCAGCACAGTGATGGGAGTTGTCATTCTTGTCAGTGTGTGCCAGGCAAAAGCCTAGGGGTTCGAGGACCTGGCTCCAGGAGTTTCAGAGAAAAAGCGAAGAGGAGCCTCAACCCAGAGAGGGAATCACCAACTTAAAGATCGGGGACCCAACCCTCAGATAAGGTCAACTAAGGGGGCCAACTGTAACTGTAAAAGTCGTGGCTGTGGGAACCCCCACTCCTCAACCATCCTGAGAGTGTCGGACAATCAACAGTCAGGCCTCAGGTCAGCAGATGAATGTTTAAGTTGACCTAGGGGAAAACTCACCAGTCTGAAGGCCTGTGGTGGATGTGCAACTGAGTGTCTGGGCAGATGGAAGGTGAGATCGGTCTGGGATGTCAGATGGGATTCCACTCGCCTAAGTGGCGGTAGAAGAGCCCATTCGAGTCACGGCACCAATGAAAGCACCCAGAAAACCACTGTGGACATGGGAGTTCACACAAGAGATTTTATTAAGCAGATGAGCAGAGTGTCTGCCCTTAGCCAAAGAAGGGGACAGTGGGAGAGAGGGGAGTGGGGGAGAGAGAGAAAGGGCGCAAATGGCAGAGGAACTATTCTTAAGTAGTGGAAGTTTGTGGGCTAATCGGATCAAGGACTGATGAGGAAGTTAACAATCTAGATTGTAAAATGGTGTGCATGTTGGGGTGCAGAATCGGGAGAAATAGCTGCAGCCTTGTTCCCTTTAGTATTGATATGTCACATTTTATTTATTCATAAATTGATGGGACATATAATTTTCCGCTTTGGGGCTATTCTAAATAGTGTTTGCCATTGATCCTGCCAGTTATAAGTGACAAGTTCTGCCTCCTCAAATGTTGAAGTTTGAACATTAGAGAAGCATGCTGAGGCACGTGTAGAAAGCAGGTTTTATTTAAAAGGTAGTAACACAGACTTTGTTGGGGGTTGGGGGAGAAAGGGGCCATAGCTGGCATTCTGGTATCCCAAGATGTGAGAGTGCCCTACCCCTTTTATGAACTTTTACTTTCTTTTTTTCTCCTGCTCTCTCTCCCCTTATCTCTCTCCTTCCCACATACTTTTTAGACCCAGGAGATGCCCTGGGATGACCAAAAGGTGAGAAGCACATGGGTGGGGGAGGGCAGAAAGGAGTGATCCAGGCAGGTAGCAGGCTAGGGGGCATTAATTAATAACTCCCTGTCTGTAACTGTAAGGCCCCCCCAAAAGGAAACCCCAACTCTGTCCCATGGATGGACGGCAACCCCAATCAACCGCAGGAGGTGTCACTTGATGCAAACTGCAAAAGGTGTTTATTCCAGCGTGCTGGGACCCAACTCGAGGAGTGGAGTCCCTAGCAGAAAATCTTGTAGCTTTATAAAGGCAGAAACCACACATCCGGAGGGGTCGCACATGAAAGGGAAAAGGGGGACAAAGCTGCGGGGAAATTTCAAAGGGGGTCTGGGTTTGCTGATAACATACAACATGTTTCACAATGTTTTACAGCAGGGCGTAGATTCTGGTCAATAGTTTCTGGTAATCATTCTGTTTGATCACTATCTGGCTATCTGGCTCAATTTACCCTTTTATTCTCTGTTTGGGGCTGTTTCTTGGAACAGCTTTAAGGGCTTTGTTCCCATTCCTGGGAGGGTGACCTTAGGGAGTTGAGATGACTGGGAGGGTGACCTTAGGGAGTTAAGATAACTGGGAGGGTGACCTCAGACAGCTTAAAAAAATGTCCATTCTTTCATAACCTTTTGGTGAATGGGGGGGCGGGTAGTAGAGGCAGATAATCTTGGTAATCAAAGGCTCTGGAGACATTAACATTCCAATTTCCCCAGGGACTGTCCCCAACTTCCTGGATCCAAACTGGCCTCCATTTTCTCTATCCAACCTGATTATCTATTGACACTAACTGCCTTTTAATTCTGGCTTCATTATGAACATTTGGGCACAAGTTTTTTTGTGTGTGAATATTTTTAGTTATTTTATATATACCTATGAGTGGAATTGCTGGGTCGTGTGGTAATTGCCTGTGACCTTTTGAGGAACTGTCAAACTTTTCCAGAACAGAACAGATGCACCACTTCACATTCCTGTCAACAATGTATGAGGTTCCTATTTTTACATAGCTTCGCTAAGACATTTTATTGGTTTTATTTTTTTTTTTGTTTTATTTTTTTTTTTGGATACCCATCCTATTAGATATGAAGTAATATCCCATTGTGATTTGGATTTGCATTTCTGTAATACTAACATGTTAAGTGTGTTTTCATATGCTTACTGGACATTTATATATCTTTGGAAAAACATTGTTTTTATCCTTTGTCCATTTTAAAATTAGGTTGTCATTTATTAATTAAGAGTTCCTGACCCCGGGTTTGATCCCTGTCTTTTGTCCCCACAGACCCCCCCCCAAAAAAAAAAAAAAGTATTCTTTATATATTCTGGAAACTAGACCCTTATCAAATATACCATTTGTAAATATATTCTACTACTGTGTAAGTTGTCTTTTGACTTAATAGATATGCCTTTTGATGAACAAAAGTTTTTTCAATTTGGTGAAATCCATTTTATCTGCTTGCTTTGGTTGCTGATGCTTTAGATGTCACGATTGCCTAATCCATAGTCACAAAGATTCACATATAGGTTTTCTTCTTCCTAGAGTTATTTTTAGAGCTTTAGCTCTTATATTTTGGTCTTGGTCTATTTTGACTTAAGTTTTATATATGTTGTAAAGAAGGAATCTAATTTTATCACTCATATTCAGTTGTCCCATCATCATTTGTTGACAAGACTTTTTTCCCCCATTAAATTGTCTTTGCACTCATGTCCAAAATTAATTGACTGGCCTGGGGATGTAGTACCATGGGAGAGCACTTGCCAAGGTCGTGTGAGGTCCTACTGTGTGTGCATGGTGGGTGGTGGAGCGTGGTCCCATGTGGGATTTTGTTAGGGATCACATTGAATGTTATATAGAAGCCTAATTGATCACTTTAGGATAATGATAGGGAGGCATTTTTTTTTCTGTCTTTAAAACTAGTCAATGATAGGATAAATTTAAGCATTTTTTCCTGTTACTCCTATGTGAACCATATTAGCAGGTAACCAAATAATAGGCAAAGAAAAGTAGCAGGTTGTCACCCATTTCACAGTCCACTCTACCAGTGAATGAACTGATTAGGCTTTGAGTATCAAGAGCTGCTAACATCATAGAGATCCATCCAGACTTTACATGCTTCCTGATAAAAGAATCCACTACCATCCATAGTCTCACCAAAAGAATTGAACATGATATTAATCAAGCTGTTTCATCCACGTGCCAATTTGTAGGAAATAAAGAAGCCAAAGTACCATGTTTTAGTCACCCTTTTCACTACTGTGAATAAAAGATCTGACCAGAACAGTTTTAGAGGAGGAAAAGTTTATTTGAGGGCTCACAGTTTCAGAGGTCTCAGTCCATTAACAGCCAGGTTTATAACTCAGGTTTCTAGGTAAGGGAGAACAACATAGTGGAATAGTGTGGCAGAGGGAAGCAGCTCACCTGGTGATCAAGCAGAGAGGCTCCATTCACCAGAAACAAATATATACCCCAAAACCACACTTCCAGTGCCCTACCACCTCCAGCCATACCCCATCTATCTTTATTCACCACCCAATTAATCCCATCAGGTGATCAATTCACTGATTGGGTAAGACTTATAACCCAATCATTTCTCTTTGAACCTTCTTGCATTGTCACACACATGAGCTTTTGGGGGACACCTCACATCTGAACCATAACAGACCACGTTGAGTGATCCCATAAGTCTGCAGTGATTTTGCTGGGAACCCTTACAAGTCAAATGCCTAGAGTTTTTCAGTATTTTTAAGGAATAAAAAGGAGTCAAGAGAGTCAAGAAGAACCATATAAATAAAATGATACTTAAAAGATAGGGCTCGAAAGTGATTTCTTCTTTTCATTTTTGGAAGAAACATTTTTTTTTTTTTTTGCTTTAATTCCTTTCCAGTTCCCCTAAATTACATATGTAAGTTCATAGATATGTATGAACACACATACATGCATATATAATGTTTATAAATATGTATAATGTTAGAGTGTTATGTATGTCATAAGAAAAGTGTGTGTGCAGCAGCTGAATTTGGTAGGTCAAATTTGATAGACAATAGAATAATCTCTTTATACAAGATGTCATGTGTTTTAGTATAATATGTAAGCAAAAGTTATAGGCAAGAGAGAGAGAGGAAAAAAAAAAATCACCAGATCAGGAGAAGCACCAACACCTGAAGTCATGAGGCAGTGTGGGGGCAGCTTTTCAGGGTCCTGACTGGGAAGTCCCTGGCAGAGCTTCCTTTCCACCAGTGAGAATCCAATGTCTCCCTGTGGTGTTCCTTAATTATAAGTTAGAACAAAGAAAGTTCCACTCTAATAACTTGTGTGACTTAGTGATCTCCTCAGGGAGACTTTACCCTCCGGTACTGGCCAGATCCCCAAAGGTTGGGAGTGTTTGCCTTGAAATAAGTGAATGAACATCTTTGAGTTCTTGTGAATGAACCACACCCACTGAGAAATAAGTCATCATTCCTTAGATGGTTTCATCAAGGGTATTCAAAGGTCATGGCAGACACATGGACAAGGGAAGATCTTTAATGTTTTCCTTAGCTCTCTAGTGTGTGCACTATTGCTTTGCTTAAAGATGTTCAATTTGTGTATTTATTTTTTATATATTTATATATAGTTTTATATATGATGTATAAACATGTAGTTTTGAAACATGTTTTTATATTCAGTAATTTATGTCTTCAGGCTTCCCCTTTAGATTTTTACCCAATTTAACTTGTATATAATATTTCCTAGGATGAGTTATTGTAATTTATTTGCCCTTTTTTGTTTCTTTTGGTCTGTTGATAAGCCTGTTCCAAAATTATTTTTCTGCTCAAAAAAAAAAAAAAGCTTGTTCCAATTTTTCTTTTTTCCAAATTACACTGTAGTGAGTGTCTTCATGTATGTACTCTCTCTATAAACTACATACTAAATTGTGGAATGCTTGTAAAGTTTCCAAAGATGGTACAAAATTTCCTTCTTTACATCATGTCTTCGAATAAGGTGTAAATGTACTTAGATTTTACTTAGACTCAACTGAATGTATAAATCATGGTAGGTTTTATAATTATGTTAATGTTAACTTCGGCCTTTATTATAGGATAAATTAGGGAGTTCTTTTCATTAGTTTTGACAATAATTGAGGTTTTACATGTAAAAATGGATTTCTTATATTAATAAGCTGTCTAAAGCTGAGGTAAGCCAAATTACTGTTTTCTAAGTACTGGTAACATTTCACAGAAGGATGTTATTTAGAAAGTGCTGGGAGATGTATAGTTACTTTCAACAGACAAGTTCATAGTTAAGTTTTTTTATATGTGCATTTTACAAATGTACATTTTTTTTCTGTGTGCAACCTGTATTTATGTTCCTTATTGATGTTCTCTCTCCTAGAAGTTAAATTACTGTATTAAGGAGTAGAAACATTTTCAGGATTTTGAAAGCATACTGTCAAACTACCCTTCAAAAAAAGGCCTCTGCCATAAATGTGATGGTTTATGCCCATTTCTCTGAATATTGACATTTTTCTTGCATATTAAACAAGTTGAACATTTTTTCTTTTAAAGTTTACAGACCCATTTGTATGACTTTCTAAATAAATCATGATCTCTACATTTGTTGAAGATTCTTTTTTCAAATAATTATAAAGTTTATAGTGACTAATAATCCTTTTATTTTTTAATAGT
This sequence comes from Sciurus vulgaris, assembly GCF_902686455.1. NCBI lineage: Eukaryota > Metazoa > Chordata > Mammalia > Rodentia > Sciuridae > Sciurus > Sciurus vulgaris. The sequence continues at coordinate 78,041,058 of NC_136470.1, read as the reverse complement.
TTTTTGGTTGTATTTGTGCATTTGCTTTATGGTTGGGTTTATTTGGGAATGATGGAAAGGAAAATATTACATTGTTTTGATTTTGTGTTTATTCATTGATAGTCCCAGGCTGAGTTAAGGAACATGTGTTTTCTTCCATTCCCTATAATTTTAATTTATTTTTACTTTTGTGTATGGTGTGAGGTAGATTTGGTTTTCTTAAAACTATGTTAGTCTTTTAAAAATAGATGGCATAGGTCGTGTGTGTGTGTGTGTGTCAGAGAGAGTATTTTGTAGGCAAAAGAAAAATGCTATTTTTTATTGGACTAGTTTTCAGTAAGAAATTGAATGGTAGACTCTCCCTGCCCCATTTTTGTACAAGTTAGCTAAATAAGAAAACTATTTTAGCAAAATAAGTTTGGCTTTTCATGCTATCTTCACTTACATAACTGTATTTTAGAACTACACGGTTCATTTTAATACTTGGTAAGAAATGGGTAAACTGGTATTCAGGCTTTTGTTTCACCTGGCTTTGATCAATTTTTAATATTAAAATTAGTATTTTCTTAAATACTAATATTTAAGCATTTAATATTTAAATATTTAATATTTACTTAAATGCCAGATTTTACTTAATAGTGAAATAATTTTATTCAGCTTATTATGACTTCTAAAATAGACTTGTTTATCTCAGACTTGATGTATTAAACTATAAAATGCACTTTTTCATATTGTTTATATTGATTGTTGATTTATTATTAAAACCAAAATTTGAAGTAAACTCACTTTGCTTTTGGCTTTTTCATACTTAATTGTTTTCTTTACTTTACAGAAATACCGGTATCAAGATGAAGATACACCCCCTCAAGAACACATTTCTCCACAAATCACTAATGAGGTGATAGGTCCAGAATTGGTCCATGTCTCAGAGAAGAACCTGTCAGAGATTGAAAATGTTCATGGATTTGTTTCTCATTCTCATATTTCACCAGTAAAGGTAGGGTAATAACTATGTTATGCTATGAATTATGTTGTTTTTACAAGATGATTGCTATATCTTTGCATAGGGAATTTCATGTACTTATTAGTATTTAAAAATTTTTAATGTATTTTGTAAATGACTTTATTCTGCAATACTATCTTTCTTTGAGTCTAAAAATTCTCATGCAGGAAATAACTTTTATGTTTCAAATACCACATGAAGACATTTTAAACACATCTTAAATATCAATAGATATATTAAAAATTATTAACATCTTTGAAGACCAATATATGAACTTCTCTTGATCCTTTCATCTCTTTCTTCAAGTGACCACAATTCTGAATTTGGTATTTATTCTTTCTTATAAAAAGTTCTACCATATCCCCCAACTCCTGCCTAGATAACTCCCACTACCCCAGGATCCCTCAAATGGGGTGTTGGGCAGAGACAACTCGGGTGAGACTGTAGACACGCTGTTGCACAGTGTTGTAGAGTTGCTGAACTTGCTACCAGACTGTGAAGATAGCAGATCCAGCTGTATAGCTGGCTGTACCTGTGGCTGACCTGGACACCTGTCACCCTGTCCCAGCCTTCCTGCTGGAAGGCATTCTGTTCCTGAGCACTGGCTCAAAGCCAAGGCCAGCACATATCCTGTCCAGGCTTCTTCCCTTGGCTATACCATTTCCCACCCCAGTGTTGAGGGTAGAGATTGTGAGGCCTTAGGAGCAGGATGTTCCAGCTGTTAATTTCATTTCTGTACGTCTTGTACTCCCTGGCATCCCTGGCAGGGGCACAGATGTTGAAAGCCACCCCTGCAGCCAGGAGTTGCTCTGGACAATGCCCATCCTCTTTGCCCCCCTGCTGCCACTTAGTCTCTTTGGGTTTGTGGGGAGCATTTTCTCTGGCCAGGCCATGGCTCCACACCTGACACAGGCCTGATGACTATCTTTCCCCTGTCTTTTTTGAGTCTGCAGTGTTCTCTGGGTGGGGCTGTAGTGCTGACCATCAACCTGGTATTTTCATACCACCCTTTTGTGTCCAAAGGTTTCCCTCTATCCAGATCCTTCTGCCCCAGGAATCCATGTCTGGGACATGAGCTTCAGTCACTGCTGGTCTTCTGGCTCCAGTGACATCAGTGACAGACCCTAGAGGGTTCCTCTTCCCTGCCCACCTGATCACTTCACTCTCTGAATCTCTTACCCCATTTCCCTTCCCTGTAAAAAAAGGAGGTCTTTCAGTCCCAAACGCCTAAGTTCATTGGTGGAGCATGTCACTACATCTGTCATCTCTGTTGCAAAGCCGTGGCCAGCTCCATCCCCAACCAGAGTCCAGTGCACTTGTGCTGACTCTTGACCCACCCATCCTGCAGGTGGACTTTAGAGCTCCTAGCCTGTGACTTTATTTACCTTCCAAGCATTCCCTTTCACTTTGGTGCCTTTCAGTGAGCACAAGACCCTTCTTTCTCCTTGACATCTGCTGCCTCAGCAGGGAGGTGGGAAACTACTGCCAGGAAGACCCAAGACAAATTAAGTTGTCCATAATCCATCACCTGTTGCAATGTCTGCTGCCATTTTGTTTAATTGTTAGAAAAATTCTACCTATGTTATTTTGAATTGTCACATGCATGTGGTTTAAAATTCAGAGGCACCAGTAGGATGCCTCTCACCTCTATCGGGGTAACTGTGTAGTTCAGCTTTTCCCAGTACACAGGATCTGTGCACAGGCTGTATCTTGCAGAATCCTGTAGGTCTGCATGCCGCTGTTGCACACTCTTTAACAACTGGGCAGAAGGTTCTTGTGTGGACAGACAGCAGGTTGATGAGGAGTAAGCATTGCCACCAGGGGTGTCCTTGTGCTTATGTTTGTGAATGCATATGTTGACCTTCTAGAATAAACGCTAAAGGAATTACTGGATGAGAATGCCTGTCCTTTAAAATATTGAGAGTTATTGCCAAATTGTTGTCAAAAAAGATTGTCTTTCCAGAGCTGGGGTGTGGCTCAGAGGAGGAGTCCTTCCTAGCACTGGTGAGGCTCTAGGTACTGCATCCATCCCTAGTATAGCAAAACAGCTCATTGTCCCCATTAATACTCACCTCTCAGCAAGGAGAGTGCCACTTCCATGGGTTGTGACCCACAACATGCCCTTAAGCCTTTGGTCTTGACCTAATTTGATATGTAAAAAGATATTCTATGGTAATATTTTTTAAGCAGTTTTAGAGAAGTTTATTTAACTGTTAATTTATGATTGACATCTAATATTTATAGCTTGTTACATTTAGGAAGAAAATGTAAATTACATATATGAAAGTATACTTTTAATGAAACATGGTTTTAGCAGGAAATGGATGTATAAGTTTAGTGGTTTGTGGCATTGTTAGAAAATTACATTAAGAAAGATGGAAAGAAATCATGTTATTTTTATTTTGCAATTGGTATGCCATCTTTTACCATATGGCTTTAAATTTTCTTTCTATCCAACAGGTTACAAAGAATAGTTTGTTAATCCCTTAATAAAACATTTAAATATTTTTTAAAAAGGTCTACCACATATTTATATTTCTAATCAAGATATTTATTTTGTATGATTTGAATTCATATAACGGACTTGTTTTTTTATTCAGCATTATATTCCTGAGATTCATTATTTAAATTCACTGCTCTAGAGTTTTTCGGTTTAACAAATACACTATTTTTTTTAAATGAATTATTTATTTTAAAATTTTTTACAGACTGCATTTTGATTCATTGTACACAAATGGGGTATATCATTTCGTTTCTATGGTTGTACATGATGTAGGTTCATACCATTAGTGTAATCATACATATACATAGGGCAGTGATATTTGTCTCATTCCACCATTTTTCATACCCCCCCATTTCCTTTTACATAATCTAAAATTCCTCCATTCTTCTCTCACTCCCCCATTCCCCACCTCCATTATATAGTTTGATTGGTATTAGTTTCTGGTTTTTACCAGTAGTTACTGAAAGCATAAGATAAAATACGCACCTCTTCATGGATAATGCCAGACTATTTTCTAGTAGTTGTATAATTTCCATTTTCAAAAGCAATGCATAACAGTTTTTAATCGATCCATTTTCTCAATACGTGATATTCTTATCTTTGCCATTGTTTTAGTTTTGAAATAATATCTTGTGATTTTATTATGCATTTCCCTCTTCACTAATGATGTGGGATATATTTTTTGATCATTTAGACTTCCTAGTTTGTGACATTTCATTTTGCTTCTTTTGTATTGGATCATCCTCTTTACTGATTTGTAAGAGTTCTTTATACAGACTGAATATCAGTCCTTTGTTGCTTGTATGTATTGTTCATAAGAATCATTTATTAGTGAAATGTCCCTGGGTTTTATAATTCTCTTTGAAGGATGATTTCATGCTACTGATTAAGATCTTTAAAGATTATAGTATTATTCAGATTTTCTGCTAACATTTAATTTTGATAGCTTGTTTTTTCTAGCAATTTTTCCATTTCATATATATTTCAGATTATCATTTATAAGATCCTGTTTTTTTTTTTTTTTAATATCTATGGCTCATGTAGGCATGGCCCCCTTTCTCATTCCTAGAATTGCTTATTTGTCCCTTTTTATTTCTCCATCATTCTTGCCAAAAGATGGTCAGTTTCAAAGATTGTCTATTTAAAGAATCATCTCTTAAATTTTTTTTTTTCTCTTTTGTCCCTGAACTGTATGCTTCTACCCTTACCTTCCATTGTCTTATACGCATATATATGCATTTATGTTCACACATACATACCACATATATTAGTACAAATGTAAAATAACTGTATATATAAGGTACTGCATATCAATTAAAGATTGTGTTTGGTAGAAGCAATCTGATCCTTCCTTGGGAAACAAAATGAGAGCTATCCAGAGTAAAATATCAGTTGGCTGTTAGTGGTGGAGACAGTTCTTTTACCTTTTCCCACTTTCTCTTCTTTTTTTCTTTCCTGCTTTCAAGTTGATTCTGTTTAGATATTTTTCTAGTTTCCCAAGTCATTTGCTTATTGCATTATCAGCCTTCTTTTCCAGTTTGTAAACTCGCCTGCACTGTATCCTACAAATGTATGTTTTATTTATCTAACATTTTATTTCTAGTGTGATTTTTTTTTTTTTCTTTGCCCTGTTAGCAATTTAGACGTCTGTTTCCTAATTTTCAAACACAGGAAAAACTTTATTTCATGTCTGCTTTTAGGAATTTTATTTTCTCATCTCCTTTTCCCTTCTATTAGCTTAGAAGTTTTTAATTCTGCTATTCTTCTCTTCATGCTTATTCTAGAAATTTAAATATACATATTTAACTTATAAAAGTCTAAAATCAATAATTGTCTTTTTCTCTATTATGAACATAGAACCTCAGAACACTTGACATCTAAGTCCCCACTTTTGCTGTGTATGCTGTTCTTCTCAGTGTATGCCTATTTTATTTTTATTGAATTAATCTCATGTATTCGTTAGTCCAGAAACCCTCCCAAGATAGTTGTAATTCTTTTGTTTATGGTGTTTTAAATTTACGGTCACTTGGATTGTTGCAAATTACCCAAAGCCAATTTGAACATGGCTAGATCTTGGTCTTTTAGATGTTTTGGTAGTTAGTTTTGATATATATGCAGATTCTGATATAAGCAGGCGTTTAGTGAGCTAGCATACATAAACTATTTTATGTAGCCTGTTCTTAAATCTAATGAAGCCCTGGCTCTGGGGTTAAATAACATGGTCATCCTTGGCAGATGTTGTCCCAGAATCTCCAGCTGTCTCAGGGAGAGTAAAATGTCTTAATTTAGTCAATCTATAACTGAAATGCTACAATTTTACCGATGAAATCTTACCTTGTTATTTAATGTTACTAATTTAATCAATGATTAACACCTTACGCTGGTAATCAGAAAAACCTTTGGTGTTGATCAAAAATTAATATAACAAAAATACTTATAGCTGCCATCTCCAAATATCATCTTCCTGATTACAAGTTAGCCTATCAGTTTGGGGATGTGAATTCCTAATTAGAACAGTTGACTGCCCATAGTAATGGTTCTTGGCCGTTACTAGACATGGAGTCACCTAAGGAGCTTTAAAAATTATTGATGTTAGAGGTTCTGATTTAATTGTCTGGGGTGCAGACCGTCTTTGGGGAGTTTTACAAGCTCTCCAGTTGTTTCACATCTCCAGCCACACCACCACCACCTTTGTTGCTGCTACTCTTTGTTGTAGTATTTTAAAGTAAATTTGTTTCTCTATTCTCAGTCTGCAGTAAGACTTAGTATTTGATATTAAAAGAAAAAACTTATTATTCTCTTAAGATTCTAGCTTGGTTTCTTATTCTGTCTCCCTTGATCCCTAATCTCCTCACTATAAGAGCCGAAGTCAGTTTTACCTGATTCTTTTGATATCTGCTTTAAAATGCTCTTTTCTTTTGTACACATGAAAGAACTTTTTGTCATTTATTACATACGTAGGACAAATGATTATGATAAATTATAAAAGATGTTCCTTATGGCTTTTTGGCTTTTTATTAACAAATTTAACAGAGGCTTATTTAAAGGATTATATTATTAAAATTAAAATGCCTTTATCATCAGTTCTGTGACACACCAGTCTTACATTTTACTTTTTTTGAAGTTGGTATGTATCTTAAAATTGCTGGTGTTTTAACATTGCTGTAGTTGAATGCAGTCTTTGTGTAGTTGTACGTAAACATTGGTTGACACATATTCTGACAAGATAAAGGAAGTAACAGCATTAGTGCATTGTAGTGTACTGTGGTAAAAACCAACTGGTCTCATTGAGAAACAGTTGAAAACCTGGCCATTTATGTAAGCTATTCTCTTCCTCTTTTTTTCTTTTCTTTTCTTTTGGTAGGTATTAGCAGCATCAATCTTGAAACAAATAAGCCTCTGGGTGCTATTTAATTGAGCAAATGGTTCATCCTTTTGGCTTGCTGGCCATCTGATTTGTGTCTGTGAACTGTACAAATAAGGATTTTCATTCTTCAATAGAAGAAATAATTTAAATTTTGTTTTACCTGTTTCTAAATCACACTTTATGCCTTTTTTTAAAAAATAGATTTTTCCATATTATAAACTTGTTGTACCAGTTTTTGAATATTTAAATTTAAAAATTTAAAACGCAATACAGAATACTATAGTATATTTGTACCATAATTTGGTGAACTTGTCTGATGTTTGACATTTGTTATTTCCATTTTATTAGGGTTTGTAAAGAAAATATAGTGAATAATCTTTGGATATAAGAAAATACTTGGGCTATTCTTTAGGATGGATTTCCAGAAGTCAAATTACTGTGTCAAAAGCATACCAACATTTAAGTTCTTGATACTATTTGATTTGCATTCTGGTTCAATTGTAGTTTAGAAATTATTAAGGTGTCATTTTGGAAATACTTTACCCACTTCTCCTACCTCATACATAAGTTATTGTGGCAGTCACTCAAATAATTATTTGAGGGGTAGAATAGCTTAGAAATGGGCAACAATAATATCATGTAAAATGGTTAGGTTCCTTTAGTTTTTTGTTATGAGCTCAAAATTTTTAAAAAAACCCTATTTTGACATAATGCAAATTTTAATTAAAAAATTCTAAAACTCAGTGATAAAGTGCATTTTATTTAAAATATAATATGTAATCAGATTAGCAGTCTGTTTTTTGTTTTTTAAGAGCTAACATGGGACCATTTTCACTTTATAGTTGTGGTTTGGGGATGAAGCAGAGCAGCTGTTAAGCTATTCATAGAACTCAGTATCTGAATTATTTTGTAATTTGAAAAAGTATCTTTGAATATTAGTGATTTGCTAAGTAGAATAAAATAGGCACAGTCACTATAATACTAATGAAAGCTAATGGTAACAATTTAATAGACTATTTCAAAATTCATTTAGCTAGAATATTCATTTTGTTTATCTGAAAGTACATGTATTCAACAAACATTTATTCAGCATCCGTTCTGTGCTACTGTATTAGACTTGTGATTAGTATTTTTTAGTTATTCATATTTTTTATCAAAAGATGGTTAACATAGCATGATGTAACATGAAAAAATAGAGGGAAAAATTAATTTACTGCAGTTTTCTAAAGAAAGTTGACATTTGAGCAGGATGTTGAAGGATGCTAAGTCAGAGTTGGAGGAAGTTCCTGGGACAAATAAATACTGTAGAAGGGTGATAATCAGAGAAAATGTCAGCAATGCAGGAAAGTTCATTGATGCTTGTTAGAAACTGAGGACAAGGTATAAGGTAGCTATATCTTGAGCTGATGAATAGCCTCATAAAGGGTTTGCCAGTTTGAAATGTGCTATGAAATAATATATTGTGTTCTTAAGGTGATGCTGGTGGTGGCAGTAGTTCTCATCACTAAAATATGAGTGAAATAAGATAATGACTTATTATCTTATTAGAGCTTAGCATAAAGGTAATTATGATTTTATGATTTCAGAATCTAAAAGAGAATCTTTTTGGCTAGTATTGGAAAGTGTCTCAAGAAAGAAGTAGTGATGTAATGATGAAAAGAAAAACTATCTAATGTGAAAGAAAAGAGTATAATGGGCAAATTTGGGGGCTAAGAATAGTGTCAAAATTCTAAAAACTGAAAATGATTTGGAAATAGAAGTGGTCACAACCATAAATTGAACAGAAAAGTAAAAACAACCTTTTCAAAATAGGTTCAAATCTAGATAAAGTGACAAGGAGGGCAATAGGTATATTACTGTGTATATGGCAATTTGGATTGATCATTGAGGAAACAAAAGCATTTTGTTTGTTTTTTTCTTCAGCGGTAAATAAAATTTTTTCAAACTGGTATGTGCAAAGTAAAGAATGTTAAGAGGGACTTGAAATCAAAGAACAGGGCATATGAACAATTAATTCTTCTAAATGCATACATCTCCTATCCTGGATATATGTCTTCCAGTATTAGTAAAATCACCAGCAGCTGTTGGTAGTTTTTTCTTGAGAAATGAGGGTGACAAAAGAATGTACTCAAGCAAATATACCCCCTTTGAACTCAATATTTAAGGAATAGAACCTTTCCTGTTTTGAGCAAATAATGAACACTCTTTGAAATCAACTTTGTTTCCATATCTCTGGAACATTAAAATAGTATTGAATTTTATCTTCCCAATTTATTTGGATGACCCTGGTGTACTAAGATGTTCATATAATTTGTATACAATTTGACCACTAGATGGTGCTCACACAGAAAGGATATATATATATATATATATGTATAGTTTTTTTCATTCTCCCCCCAACACTAGATAAGTAACAAACCTATGTTCTTATCAATATTTTTAGTTCAGTCTTATCTCAGTAGAATTCCATATTATAATGGTAGAAGATTAAGGAAATACATATTATGGTGCTTTCACAGTGCTTTTACATCTTTGAGTCTTTTATTTTTTTAGTAGTTTTAGAGTTTCATTATGGTTTTGCCTCTTGTTCAACCTTTTAAATTTTTCACTAAGATCATTTAATACTTGCCATTGTTTTAATACGTAAAGGCTCCTCAATTTGCTTGTGAGTTTGGAAATATACACAAATAATTGAGCACCTGTCATGTACATTTTGAACTGTCTTTACTTTCATTTAATTTTTTTTCCATTTAATATTATAAAATACATCTTTTTATAGTCTAGTGTTTTTCATAACCATGTTTGAGGTTACGTAATTCACTAAATATATGTATTTTGTTTACTAAAAAAAGCTTTCTCCTATTGTTTAGGCTAGAGATCTATAACCATGCAATGAAGAAGAAAAAATTGTACAGAAAAAAAAGAATGTTAATCTTTATATAGCATATTAAGTTGTTAATTGTGATTGCTTTGGGTATTTTAGGTTGCATGTTAATTTTTAATTTGTTATTTTGAATATATTTTCCTGGTTTATCTATAATGAACTTAAATTTTGTTTTAATGAAGTTATATAACAAGATAGGGCCTTCTAAAGCAAAGAACAGTTGGTTGTCTTCTGCTTTCCAAACAAATCATGTGAACCAATTTTGATTTAGATGATTTTGTATATATGAACTTACCACTGGACAATAGATGAGATGATCCTAGATTTTTGTAGCACCGTAATAGGACACTTTCATAAAGGTACCTTTCTCAGAATTTTAAATTGTTTTCGTGATGTGAGTGGATTTCAATAGGATATTCATACATTGAGAAGTATTTTTTATCCCCCAGGAAATATGGAATGGAGCAATCTGTCAAGCTCTTTGAATTTCTAGAATAAATGTGTACACTAAGGACTTACTTTTTAGTCAGTATTCCTATTGTTTACATCTTGAGGTAGGAGATTTGCATTCAACATTTGTGTTCGTTGTCCTCATTATGTTAATCCAGAGTAAAAAACCCTTTATGGATTCCAACGGTATTTGGTTTTTCTTTTACCAGGGTTTTTCAGAGTATATGGATCATAGCACATATTTTGGAATAACCCAATAACTGCAGTACTTATAAGCTATGCTAATCAGTGCTTTATTAAGTATCTGTTCCATAGGAAAATTTTAATTTTTTCAGGAGATTTTATTTGTTTATTTATTTATTTATTTACAGAGAGGATTCTTAGTTCTCTGTCTCCCTTGAATGTGTTCCTCTGCTGTCTCTAATTAGAATCAGTCTGTCTCAGGCCACAAATTACCAGCTATTGCCTTCATAATCCTTAGGATGAAACAACAAATGGTTATAATTTCTGTCACAAAACATCCTAATGGCGAGGGTCCCACGTGGCTCTCAACCCTTTTGGGCATACTGTAGCATTTTAGGGAAGGAATCATAGAGAGAACATAAGCATGTTTGCTTACTAAACCAGATTTGCAGTGGACCTCAATTTATAGTTTGCAACACTACTTTCTAGTAGACTGCATCTAGTTGGTACTGGTAGGAACATAGATAAGCAAGATTTTGTTAGTCCACATCTAAAAAAATGTTTGTGACTGGGATTGGGGCTTAAGCTATGCTTATATAAGCTTAAGTTGATGTAGCTCAGTGGTAGAGCATTTGCCTAACACATATGAAGCACTGGATTCGATCTTAAGGACCACATTAAAAAAATAAATAATTAATATAAAGGTATTGTGTCCATCTACAACTAAAAAAATTTTTTTAAAAGTTTAAAAGTTGAATTAGTTATTAGTAAATTATGAAGTAGCATTTTTATTGCATATGATTTTTAAATAACTGTATACTACATACTATAATATATAGTAAATACCATAGCATTAAGAGGACAGGCTTAGAAGTGTTCTCAAACTTAAAAATGCTTAATAGTCACTTAGGTAACTTTTTAACTTGCACTGTAGGCAATTCTGAGGTTAACTACTATGTAGAGAAACACAGACCTGGATACAGATGTTAGAAAATGTCTATTTAGCAATCCAACAATATTATTTTGTGAACCAGAGTAGTATTTATATAATGTTAGATAAAACATATTTTACTGGTTATAAAAAATTATCAATTTAATTCCTTTATACTTTCACATTCAAAACTGTATAATCTTAATGATTATAATAACAATAGAGGAGTCATGCTTATAATTTCTTAACAATTCTTTTTTATCATGAAAGTTCCAGGAACCATGTATTTAGTTTGCTCATTTGTTTCTGTCTCCAGACTCTATCAACAGAAATCAACATATTACATAAAATGATTGTGCTGTATTACAAATGGATTTCTCCCTATCATTAGTTTCTCAGTCTAACATAGATAGTACCTTCAAAAAACTTAGATCCATCACTATACAATATAAGATCCTTCCTGGTCTCCAAATTTGTATGTGAATGACAAAGATTCTTTTAGTGAAATTATTTTAACAATCCAAACTGTTGGCAGAAAGAATCTTGTAATTTAAAATTCATTTTTATAATTTATGTAAGCAGTGAAGATGCCATTGGATTTTACTATAGACTGTGATTGAAACTTAGTAATCCAGGGTTTCTCCACCCAGTGCATTAAATCAGGCAGCCCCAAAGGGTCTTGGTAGTCCAGTGTTTATAACATCCTTCTTTACCTGCTAATCGACCTCACTTCCTGGATTTCAGTCCGTCTAGTTATCAGCTAACAAAAGAACAGCTTTTGGTTCCTGCAGACGCTGGTGAAAAAATAATCACAAGAAAGAAATCCACCTTATGTCGTCTTTTTTTGTCTGCAAAAATAAACCCAGCCATCATACAGCTAACAGGTACAGAGGAAAGATACAAGCTCTTTCATAGGAAGAAACTACAGAGAAAATGAGCATCATTTTTCAAGGTTTTTATTTTCTCTGATCTACAAGTGATGCTGCTGTAATTCTAGCTGCAGTTTTTACCGATCATTCACCACTCAGCAGCTGGTAGAGAAGTAAGACTGCTTGGCAACCACCTGCAGGGCTGCAGAGATGAATTACATTTTCGGAAACAACACACTTCTGTACTCTCGCGCCAGCCGAGGAGGCAATACTAGCTCTAGCCATGGCTCAGTAGGCCCAAAGCAGAAACACTGGGCAAAAAAGGGCTCATCAGATGAACTGCAGGCTGAGCCAGAACCTTCACGCTGGCAGCAGATAGTTGCATTTTTCACTCGAAGACACAGCTTTATTGACTGCATCTCGGTAGCTACCAGCTCCACCCAGGTAACATGCCACTTGTTGAAATTATTTTCAATATATTTATGTTCATTTTGCTTTACAAAAATGTCTTAGTACAGATTTCTTATTAAAATAGAACCTTATGCACTGAAATGCTGGATGCGCAGATATTTATGTTTTCAGTCCATCTATGCAGATCTTTAGCACAAAAGGGGAACAAAAAATATTTTCCCTTATGCTCTTATGTAATGCCAAACAAAACAGTTTTGTATTCTATTGAATGAGTTCTCTAAAAATATAAAAACATTAGCATTAAAATGTAAATTGATAATGCTCATTTCCTTATTTTTAGACTATTAAATGTTATAGAGTTTGATATTTGAGCAAAGAAAATATCTATTTGTTTAGGTTTTTGTGTTATTAGATAACCTTAGGGAGATTGTCATAGTAAAGAAATAGAATATAATAATTTCATTTTAGTGCTTTTGATTATAGGACAATTTAATGCACTTGGTTAGGATTGTATATGTTTATATCTTAAAGTTACATTAAATTGAGTTAGTAAAGAGATTTAATGTATCCTTCCATTTCTGTCTCTTAATACACACACACACACACACACACACACACACACACATACATATAAAATCTAGAATTAATTTGGAATTAGTAAATGTGTGCAATTATATGGTCATAAGAATTTTTTTCACATATTAAATCACAATTTAAAGAGATGAGAAACCACTAAAAGACTCCCAAAATTTAAAAAAGAACCCAACAAAATCACTTTTTTTTTTTTTTTTTGAGGAAATGAGTATTGAATATAGCAGGAAAAAAGTAAAATAAAATGAGTGAAATATCTAGTATTTGCTAGAAGTTTGGGATGGGGAAATATTAATATTCTTAAAAATTTGTTTAGCATATGTTTATTCAACTGTAGTAAAAATAAAAAGAAATAGTCTCATTTAAAAACAAGTTGAGAATGCTTTTGTCCTTTGACATCAATAATATTTAAATTAACAAAAATGCATACAGATACATACATATTCCTTAGGGCCTTTTAAAAATAAATTCCCTTAAAGCTATTTAAAAAAAATAATTAGAAGCAGCACTGTAAATATGAACTATAACTGTCACAGCTTTTTTGAGTTTGGTTATTAGAATTGTAATTTTGATTTTTAAATAATTTCAACTTTTTAAAGTAAGAAATTTTACTTGTTATTCATATAGTTTTGTGAGAAATGGAATTACCAGAGTAGGACGTGTCATTTTACATGTAGGCTCTGAGGTTACTTACAATCAAAACTTATTGAGGAACAATGATTAATTTCTCTTAAATTGAATACTGCCCCAAGAATTTTTAACTACAATTACATATATCAAAAAAAATGCAGAAACTAAAAGTTGCTGTTATTATTTTATAGATTAATATCAAATAATATTTTCACTCAATAAGAGATGCCTTAAAATCTTTGTATATTTGATATATGTGATAAATATAGCATATATATGGCTTATGTAAATTAGAGTTGTTAGAAATGCTCTTTTCTAAGACTTGACAGGAAGATTAACTTAACCTTAATTAATTTTGTGCTTTATATTACTTGTGTCAATAATTTTGTTAATTAATATAATAAGGAATAAGTGACCTGTGCATTATCAAGCCCTCCTTGGTTCCTCACCTCTGTGTCCTTCCTATTCTTTAGGACCACTTGATACCAGTCTGCTCAGCCCTACTTAGTATATTCAGCCCTTCCAATCTGGGACCGGTTTTTATATTCAACAGAAGTTTAAGGAACTCCAACTTTATACTCTTAGACTTTGTCTTCTTGGTGATATCAGTGTTTATTAATGATAGTAATAATCATGTGCACTTTGAATGACTGTGAAGTGGTAGGTCAGTTTGAATGCGTATTTAACAGCTATTCATGTATTTTGGAGTACTTGAAAATTCCTAAATAAACATAAATCATTAAGTATTCAGAAGGTTCCTCAGAACAATTGGCCTAACAAATTTAAGCTGAGGACAACAAAGCTCATTTCTTAGGAGTGACTGAAACAGACATGATATCTTGTCAGAACTGAAGAATATAAAACTACCTGAAGAGTAAATATTAGCCACATGATTTGAGGAATCTGCTGAAAGGAAAAAATACTTTAAAATACAGAAAAGCTGTTTTAAAATATATGGGCTATTTATTTATTTATTTTTTTGCAGTGCTGGGGATCAAACCCAGGGCCCTGTGCTTATAAGGCAAGCACTTTACCAACTGAGCTATCTCCCCAGCCCAAATATATGGACCTATATATATATATGTGTGTGTGTGTGTGTGTATATGTATATACATATACACACACACATATATAAAGGAATCATTTGTTCCAACAGGTACATTTTGAATTATAAGACATTTAATTTTTAGAGCTGTGCTTTAGATATATTAACCCCAAAATGGAGCTAATAATAGTATCCAACCTCATTGAGTTGCTTTTACTAAACGATTTAACATATATAGCATATGTAAAATAGCACCTGGCACATAAATTCTCTTAGTTAAATGAGGCTATTATTACAATTTTATTTTTAAATTATTTAACTCTGATAGTCTGTGGACAAATTCAGTATGGGTAGTTAAGAATTAGCATCTAGAGTAGTAGAGTATATTTAGCATTTAGCAAGTATTGTTGACTGAGTTCAGTCAATGCAAACCACCTGCTTTTTTAAGAACCATGAATCTCAACATCTTTCCTTATTTACTCATTTATTCATTCAGCTACCTAAGAGTATTAGGGGCTGAATCTTGGAGTGCTTTCACTGAACTGCCTCCCTAGCCCACTGATTGATTGATTGACAGGGTCTTGCTAAGTTGCTGAGGCTAGCCTTGAATGATGTGCACAACCATGCCTGACTGCAACCTCTTTAAATTGCGGGATTTAAGGGATGGATCCACATAGCCCCTCAAAGTCCTAATGAAAACCTAAGTCCCTGATCTTGCCTACCCTCTAAACGCTACTTCTGCAAATTGCTAAAACCATTCACAAGGAAAGGACTAAGTTTCATTGTTCATCCACTTCTTTGCAAGTTCCCCCAAGCATCATTGGAACTAATCGTAGATCCTTCATCCCTTTTAGCCTCAATCATCATGAAAAGCTCAAACTTTCCAAATTCGTTTCATGCACTTCCTTATCCCTGTGTTACGCTGGTGTATTCTTAATCAGTTTTAAATTCCCATTTGCCTTTAACCACCCAAGTCAGTTCACTACGTCTTTCAGAGTTCCCAGTTTTTTATCAGTAGAATCTCTTTTGTGCACTCTTTCATGATGGTTTATCACATCATTTTTTCTCTTATAGAAATGTTGCGTTCCCCTGAGAATACTGTTTTTACATTCTTCACCAAAAGTACAACTTCGGTTTCACACTCTATATTCCATGAAACCAACAGATAGAATTAATGTCTTTCTTTGCATAACGTCATTGATATTTTATGGATAGCTTTTTACATTCTCCCTCTTTAAAAAAAAAAGTTAGATGTTTCAGGTAGTATTTTCTACTTCTCATCTTTTGCTAGTCATCTGCATCTCTCCCAGTCACTCTTACTCATTGATTATTTCAACACCTGTTACTATTTTTTTCTCTGCCCACCATTCTTATATTCATTCTTAGTCATTTTCAGTGTTCTTAAATGGTCCATTTTAAATCTTGACTTCTCTGTTCTTTGATATCTTTATCTCGAGGGAATTTGTTTTATCTTTCACTTTAGGGATGGTTTAAATGGTTATGTCTGACTTTTTCAATACAATTAACTGTGCTACTTAAATAATCTTGATTAAACACATTTCAAACTGACTATCACTTTTCTTTTTCAGCTCACTTTCCTTAGTATGCCCACTACAGAGATTTTTTTAACCCTTTCCAGGCCTCCATCCCCACTTTTTACTATTTATTGTCCTTTTTATATGCTCTTACATCCCACCTTCCCTTGCTCAAATTCCATGGTCCATGACTATAAACTGCTTTATAAAATCCCTATTCTCTTGTCCTGTGTTACTTTATTGATAAAATCTAGCCTTGCTTAATTGCAGCTTTGCTTCCTCTGCACAGCTCCCAGACTGCACATTAAGCTTCCAATACCTGGTTCCTGGCCTTCATTCTCAGTTGATAACCTTATTTTGTGTGTCCTCCTGTTAAAATAAGTGAACCATCTGTGTTCCTAAAGCTCATCCTTCACTTCTGTATTAGATCTTAGTCCCTGTGACTATTCAAGGACTTCTGAAATTTTCTTTTTTCTTCACTGCGTCATCTTTCTTTTCCTCTATACTGGATAATTCCTATCAACATACATACCTGGAAAAATACCTTTCATTAAAGCAAATAACCAAACAACCCTCCTCATATGGAATATAAATTATCAAATGTAGTGATCAATTCTCAATCTGTGTTTTACTTGACACCACAACACAATTATTCCCTCCTTTAAATTATTTTTTTCTCTTTTTAACTCTTGGATGCTACCTTTATATTATGTTTATTGCTGTATCCCCAACTTCTCTAACAGGATGGCAACATAGTAAATGACCAGAAAATATTTGATAATTGAGTAAAGAGACAGGGATAATCAATTTTGTATTAAGGAGAACTACAGCAAGTGTGTTTGTATATCTTAATTCTCTCTTAGATCTTCTGTAAAGCATGTATTACTTCAGTGTTATACTGACACTGTATAGCTGGTGATTCTTCTTTGTCTCTCTGGGGAGAAATACACACAAGAAGTCAGAGAGAAGCTCTTCAATTCTCTCACACTAGGGTGACTATATACATAAACCAAACTGTGTAATTTTGATGGAAAGAGGGAACTATTAATAATTAAAGAAGGACAACAGAATAAATACAGACTTTCCAGGGAAACAGAGGCATGTGGTTACTTATTTGTATCCATTTATCTTCTGCCTGTTCCCACCTGGCATTGAGTCTAGATATTCCTACCATGACATCTCCATCTTGAACCATCCTGGGATTGATCTAATCTTGTTAATCTCTACATTTTTCATACCTTTGGTCATATGCTTAGTGATAATAGTGTTTTGAAGTGATAAATATATATAGCTGTTCTTGATCTCTAAGGAGATGCTTATATTTAGTGTAGTGCCTTTGTATAAAAGTAGAATATAGAGAGAGTAGATAAGCCATTTTATTAAACTACTTTGGAAGTGTTCACTCTGATTGATAGTATAGTTTCCAGGAAAGGGGGTAGAAATAATTTGCTATTATACTGATTGTGAGATGCTGACTCTTGACATAGACATTTTATTTCTTAATTTCCACTGATTCAGATTAGAAAAATTAATTGTTCCCCTTTTCACATAAAGAATATTATAGAATATACATTGCATTTCCATTTCTCTGAAATTCTTACAGGACATCTAAATGCATTTATTTTAAAATGTGCTTAAATGATATTTAAGAACCAGTCATTTCTATAATAGGACACTTTAGAACAAAATAGAGTTGAAGTTTAAACAAAAAGTAATTGTTTACAATGGTATATAAGCTTTTTATAAAATATAAAATTGACCATACTATTTAGCAGTTGCACTCTTTGCTTATGTAGTAGCCACATGAGTTGAAACTAAGGTCCATGCAAAAACCTACCTGTCTGTAGCAGTTTTGGTTGTAACTGTCAAAACCTACAAGCAAACAAGATGTTCTCCAGTAGGTAACTAGATAAATGAAATGTACTTCAGACAGTGGAATGTTATTGAATGCTTAAAGTGAAAGATTTATCACATCACAAAAAGACACGGAGGAATGTTAAATGCATATTACCAAGTAAGTAAAGCCATTCTGGAAAGGCAACATGCTGTATGAGTCTGACTTTATGACACTCTGAGAAAGGTAAAACTATGAAAACAGTAAAAAAGATAAGTGATTGACAGGAGATAGAGGGAGGAATGAATAGGTAAAGCACAGATAATTTTAATAACAGTGAAACTACTCTATATGATTCTATTCTGGTGGATACATGACATTATATACTTGTTGAAACCCATAGTATATCCCAACAGCAAGAGGGAACCCTGATCAAAACTGTGGACTTTGGGTGATAAGGATATGTCATATAGGTTCATTGATTATAACAAATATACCATTCTTACATTGGAATGTTGGTAGTGGATGGGCTGTGGGTATGTAGGGCAGAGGGCATATGGGAACTTGCTGTTCTTTCCACTCAGTTTTGCTGTGAACCTAAATCTGTTCTAAAAATTAGTCTCCATGGTTTTGCCTTTTCCAGAATGTCTCAAAGTTGGAATTATACAGTATGTAGACTTTTCAGATTGGCTTTTCTTTTGCTTAGAAATATGCATTTAGCATTACTCCATGTGTTTTTGTGGCTTGATAAGTTGCTTCTTTTTTTAAAAGTGCAAAATTAGTATCTTAATTTAGATTGGCTTAGTTTGAGAAACTAAATAAGTGAAATTTATTATATAAATTCTTCATAGATAGAAAATGTGTTGCTTTCTAATTTATAGCTGCTCTATAGGGTCATAATTATCAGATGTCCCTTCTCTCAAGAACACATAGACAGGGCTGGGGATATAGCTCAATTGGTAGAGTGCTTGCCATCCCCAGCACAGCACCACCAAAAAAAAAAAAAAAAAAAAAAAAAGAACACATAGACAAAAAGCAAGACATTCCATGGGCTGTAATTTCCATATTTTAGTACAGGTAACAAATTATAAAGAACTTTTTAAATAATGTATTAATAGCGGTGCTGAAAAATGACTGACCCACACACATATGGCGTTCATAGGAAATTTGACCTATATTTTTGCCCTTTTTTGTTTTTATAAGAATTGTAGCCAGGAGTGGTGTCATGTGCCTGTAATCCCAGTGGCTCTGGAGGCTGAGGCGGAAGGATCTTGTTCAAAACCAGCCTCAACAAAAGAGAGGCACTGGGCTGGGGAGATAGCTCAGTCGGTAGAGCGCTTGCCTCCCAAGCACAAGGCCCTGAGTTCTAATCCCCAGCACCGCAAAAAAAAAAAAAAGAGGCACTAAGCAACTAAATGAGACTCTGTCTCTAAACAAAATAGTGCTGGGGATGTGGCTTAGTGGTCGAGTGCCCTGAATTCAATCCCCGGTACCCCCCAAACCCCCAGAAAAGAATTGTATTTCATATCTCTTACTACAGTTTTATCTCAGTAGTAAATTGAATAATGATTTTGTTTAGTATCAACTGCTAAACTATAAGCTTCACAAAAACTGGTACAACAAGATGTGTGGGCTTTTGTTTTGTTTTTCATCCTCAGAGCCTAGCATGGAGAATGCACTTGATAAATATCTGTTGAATAAACAAAATACTATACAGGCACTTACTTTCATGTAATCATATGATGATTGGGAAAAGTTTGGAGCTTCTAAATATGATTTGGCCACTCCAAATTCTACACACCATTTTTAAGTAGAATTGTGTCTTAAAAAATGGCAAGAATATATGTGATATTTCATTCAGATCATATGTATTTTAGAAGTAATTCGCAGCAATCTGTGAAAAGCTGTGAGGTATATATACTCTTACACATATGTAGAATTTGAATTTATATCATTAAAATTCTACTTAATATTAATTTTTAAAAGATATTTTACTGTACTATTCATTGTACTTCCTGGCACTGTTAAATAACATTTTCTATCCTATATTTTTTAATCAAAGTTTAGAATTTGGATAAAGTCAAAAATAGTTGTTCAGACTGGAAAACAGTGGCCTACAATTATCACCTTATTTAACAAACTTTAAATAAACCTACTGATGTGATAATTTTACAGGCATATGCAAATTAGTGAATAAAGACTGGGCCTATTTTGTGTGAGTGCAAGCCAACTGGCTATGACATCTGTCAGCCATGAATTTTTGAGAGAAGTCAGAGCAGTTTTTGTTCCTGGACAAATTAACTTTCAAAGGCTTTACCCTATAACCCTCTTAACAGGAGTCCTGCGTATTCATTCTTTTTTCTTTAGAAAACCCCAAGTTGATCCTATTTCTGAACAGTATTTTCAGCGTTTATGAAACTAAATTCTGACTGTAGACATGACCAGGTAGCTCTGGAGTATGAAAAAGTTAGGTTTATGACAGAATGGGACTACTTGATTACAAGTTTTTTATTGGTCCTGAGAAAAAGAACAGGATATTATAATCTGGAATTTAAAACAGATATTCCACCCTCATTATTCTGTATTTAACTCTTGACTCTTCTTTGCAGAATCATCTAATGTATGAAAATAAATTAGTTTCTAAGTATTTTGGGAGACAGGAAAAACAAATAAAATGCATACCAATCTCAGAATTAATTGCTTCAACTATGCTATTCACTCTGTACCATACACCATAGCAAGATTTTGGAAAGAAAAAAAGAATAAAAATCATACCACTTTAATCACTTTTTCCAAACTGAAAGGCTATATACAGTATAAAAATTAGATTCTTTGAATTATGATAGCACAACTTTATTACATAGGCTGATTTTTGTAAAACTATTATCAAGAACTCTAGGTGAAATATGAAATGTCCATATATGTTTTTTACTTGTTTGTGTTTTGAGTTGTCATACCCAGGTTTGGGGGATGTTGCTTATTTTTATTATCATAGATTAAGTAGTGCAGCAGAAGTAAACCAACTATAGCTAGTGAAAACCAGAGAGGTCTTAAATTTTTTGTTTTCTTTGTTGATTTCTTAAACCACTTTTTTTTTTTTTTTTTTTTTTCATTTTAAAGCACCCTGAAGCAGGTGTCAGCAAACGACAATCTACAAGCTGAATCCAACCTGCCATCTGCTTTTATAAATAAAGATTTTTAGAGCACAGCCCTGCCTAATTTCTTTGTATATCGTCTGTGGCTACTTTTTAGATATAGCAGCAAAGTTGAATAGTTGCAACAAAAATGGCATGGCCCTTAATACTTCTTTTTTCTCTGGAAAGTATTTGCCAAACCCTAAACTAAGGATTGATGAACTATTATTTATATTTTGGAGTATTATATATTATCTTTGCAATAAGATAGTGCTAACAAAGATAAAGATAAAACTCTTAAACTCTTTAAGGAGATAGTGAAGTATACAGGATAAGTATACTGTCTTTGAAAAATGACGGCTTGGGTTTAAATCTGTATTCTACCATGTCCTAGTTATAGTACCTGTAAAAATTACCTATATTTTGAGTCTTTTTCTTCATCTGTAGAAAATAGGGATGAAAACAGTATCTTAATCAAAATTTAGTGAGAATTAAATGAGACAATGCATGCAAAGCACTTATTATCATAAGATGACATCAGTAAGGTCATCATCATCTTCATTACCACTGATGTGATGACAACCACTATCACCTTCACTGGTTGCACAGACTATTCTGGCCTTTTAAGTAAGGGTTCTAGACATGTGGAAAAGCAACCTAATTACAGAATGATAAAGAATTATGGCATAGCTAGAAGATTATTTACCTTAACAGGGTCCAGCTAAGAAACAGGAAACAAAAACCCAATTATTTTAACATAGGTAATATAAAATAGGGAATTGGTTTAATGGGTGTTAAAAAACTAAAAAGGCAAAGTGGGAACATAAAGGTAAAATGGTGATAGTAACAGCAAGAAGCATATACCATATAGGGGAACAAAGAGCTAAGTTGAGCTTAGGAGAACCTAGAAGTCTAGAGGAAAAGTACCATAGATTTTTTTTTTTTTAAATTATAAACTCTCAGAAGATTTGCTTCTTAATGCAGTTCGAGAGAGATGAAAATCTTTTAAGAAAATGTACTTGGTCGAGCCATGCTTATTTTCAAATAGGACATTGTTAGGCAGTTGGTTAACTTTTAAGGTTGTCAAATGATAGAATTGCTTGAACACCTTCTGATTGGTAGTGGCTACCCAAGCACACAAAAAGAATCATTTAGTAATGTCTGCTATGTGAATTGCATGAAAGGGAACAGGGGAAGAATGGGTGTTTTTGTGAGGCTAAAAGTATGAATGAAATTCATCTCTCTTGGCAATTACATGGTTTCATTTTTTGAACACATATATTAAATATGTCCTGTGTGCACTGTTCTAGAGACCAAGCACAAGGAATGAACAGAGAAGAAAACCCTGCTCTTATAGACTTTATGTTAAAGTAGAAAACAGCTGGTAAATATAATTACTTAAAATATGTAGTTTCTGGAGGAAAAGTAATGAGAATAAAGTAGAAAATGTGTATATTTGTTTGGGTGGGTGAGAATAATAGGATAACTTAGAGGGGCTTCAACTTAAAGGTGATGTTTGGTAAAGACAGGAAAGAACTTAACGGAGTTGAACCCATGTGGATATCTAGGCAAGAGCATTCTAGGCAGACAGACAAATATCAGATAGATCTTAGGTGGAAGCATGTGTAAGATATTTGAAAAACCACAGGAGGGCAACTTGGCTGAAACAGTAAATGGAGAAGAGAAGACTATGTCTTCAGAAAGATAACGGGGCCTGGATCTTTAGTGACTTGTATAAGAGTGAGTAGAGTAGGGCTAATATGATTACTAGGGAACATTAAGGGCCCATTTTAAGTTAGTAGTCATGAAGTCCACTGTTAGACATGTTTCTCTAACCACATGCTGATAAAAATCAGGTTAAAGAAAGCACATTACAATCGATAATTTCATCCTTATTTATTAAGTAACCATTATATAAATTCAAGTTTTAGATCTTTGTTCATTTTAACATTTTAATGGTTTGCTCATCCTTTTACCAGTACTGCAAGATCATCAGCAAAATGCAGATAATCTTTTCATAATGAAGGAATCTGATACCTTAACTGAATATTATGAATCTTGAAAGTAGAAATAGTTTTATAAGCTACTATATCTGTCTGTATAAACTAGCAAATTTGTACCCATATTTCTATAAAATTAATTGCCAGGTCTGTTTTCCTTTTTTCCCTTTGCTTAAAACAAAAAAAAAAAAAAAATTTTATTGTAGGTTTGTGGGGTTTTTTTTTTTGCGGGGGGGGGCAGTACTTTGATTGAACCTAGGGACATTCTGCCACTGAGTTATATTCCCAGCTCTTTTATTTTTATTTTGAGACAGGGTCCACTAAATTCTTCAAGATGGCCTCAAACATGAAATCCTCCTGCCTCTGCCTCCCCAGGCATGAGAATTCAGGCTTGAGCCATTATGCTTGGCTTACAAAAAATGTAAGCCAAGCATAAATAAACCTTTATGGTTTATTTTAAAATGTCTAGTTCTATAAATAATTGCTTCTGAGATCGTTATGGCATGGATTTCATATGCATATGGTTCATATAATTTGTTTTGCCTTAACTGTATCAGTTTGTATTAAAGGTGTGTTTGCAGTGACAGTGACTGAAATGCATTTGAATTATACAAAATGAATTTAAGCCATGAAAAACTCCTTTTTCTGAAGATACAGTGATTTCCAAACAGAGTTTTTATAAAGCTACTTTGCTGTATTTTATTTTTCTATAAACATTCAAAAGGCTTGCAGGATTTTCTTGGTTTTTCTCTCGCTCTTCAATAACTTTTTTGACATTTAATCAGAGAACATTATTATAGCATAGTAGATTTGTAAACAAAGGATCAAAGAACATGGATTAAACATGTAAATTATTCATACAAAAACAAAATAAGGATTTTATTGACCAGTGGTGGCACTGTTCCTTGTTTACGATATTGATACCAAAAGATTTTCTAGTTCATTTATTTCATTTTTCCTACAAATGTGGTGTGATGATTTTTTAGACTTTATTGAATTTTTGTATATATTCTGAGCTCAGTTTATTCCATTCATGTAACACAATAATGTAAAATTAAGCATTTGATATCCTGGTATCATGATTTCAAATCTTCTTGGGAGTTTCATCTTATCTGAAAATCATTTTTGTTTTGATTTTTGGGTTTTTGTTTTATTTTGGTTTTTGTTTTGGCAGTTCTAGGGATCAAACCCAGAGTCTTATTATGCTAAATAAGTGCTCTACTGCTAAGCTACACCCCCAGCCATGAAAATCATTTAATAAATAATTTAGTGAGAAAAACTTTTAAAAATATATTTAAATAAGTCTTTAGCTCTCTTATGCCCAAGTCTAACTAGAGTATAATAAGTGATTTTTAGTTGCCATTGTGCGTATTATTCTTAACAATCCTGCTTTGTCATCAGGCATCAAGATACATCAACTCTACACCCCAAATCTGTTTTGATTTGACTGTTTGTCTGTTTTCATCATTATCACCATTCAACCTAAGCCACCAGTTACCTCAACTGGATTATCACAGCCTCATAATTGTCCCTTCTCTCTTCCTGTCAGGATTTATATGCACATAATAAAAAGCATTTTAGCTATTTTATGCAGAAATAGATTTCATGAAGACAGTAGCTTCACTCAATAAATACACACTTATTATTGATTGAATAGAAGTAAGGGAGGGTAGTACATGATCATAAATGTGGATATGCCATACACATTATGAACATGACTGTACCTAATGAGGCTTCACACCACTTTGATGAAAATCTACATTGTAAACACAGGTTCATAATGTTAAGATTTTAAAATAGATGTAAAATATAGAGTCATAAAGTTAAGAATCATTTAAAATTCATCGGTTTAAACATTTTTCAGGTAACTGTCAATTCGATGGCGGTTTTCAAAAGGTACTATTAAAATATGTATGATCTATCCAGTTATTTTACAGAAATATACAGTTTTCTACAGTATTCCTCGAGACAGTGTTAATATTATAACCTTTGTTGTCATGGAAACAAGTCTCTGAAGGCAGCCTCAGATGCTAATGATTACATGGTGTTGCTATGGATAGAAACTGCTAAGACTGTTGCTGGTCACATGGTCATGATTAAAAACAACAAATATCTCTTTGAAGCTGATTTTATTAAGTGACACAGTGGGACAGGATGATGACACAGTGGTCATTATTGTCTAATAATGAACTAATTATATAAGATTTTAACGTTTAAAATACTATTCTGAATTTCTTTTCTGAAATACTGGTTGTTCAATATTGTTTACTACTCTATATAATGGCTATTGTATATTGCTGCCTCAGTATGTTTTATATACATATATATGAATTATTATATTTAACATTTTCCAACTTAGAATCTTCTTTACACTGTTCCTCAGCATGTAACCATGCTCAGTCCTGTGCTCACTCATCCTCTTATCTCTTAATCTATTGTAAGATCTAACATGTGTGCCATTCCTCGTCAATCTTTATTTGATTATTATTTGTTTAGAGCTGTATTTGTTTCAAGTGAATCAAATGAATTACTTTATTCTCAGAAGTTTATCATTTGTGGCCTAGAAATTGTATGTGTTGACATGTCATTTACTTTTGAAGTATTTACTGCCTTAAAGAAGTGGCAGAAGCATTTATTCTTTTGTGAAGTGCTTACTCAGTGCCCTGTAGAGAGTGGGATGGGTTAAGATGTATGTTTGTTTTGGGAATTTTAAAAAACAGTATCTGGGTCCTTATCTAAAGAAGATGATTCCAGAAGAGGCTCAGAACCAGAAGGTTACTGAGGGGATAAACAGAAGATTAGTTTATCATGAAGGGTTTGAAAGCAACTACCAATGAAGAAAATTATCTGTGCTTATTCTTGAAGTTCGACATAAGCATGTTCCTTCTTTGCCTTATTTTCATATCAAATTATTAATTAGCTAATATCTTACTCAGTTTTTAAGACTGGAGATTATCGCTAAGAAAATAATTTACGGCATTTTCAGACATTTCAAAAATAACTTCTTTTGGTATTCAAACAAAAACCAATAAAGAGGTACAAGGAAACTTTAGAGGTGGAAGATGAATATCAATTTTTTAATAAATCTTTTTGTAAAAGTAAAGTTGAATTTTAAAAACTTCGGACAAGTTATTGATATTTTTATCAATAGACATTTATTTTTTGGTATCCTTAATTTGGGTTTATGCAGTATTTAATAATTAGATGTATCTTTGATAGAAATATCACAGAAGTGGTGTGCCCTCATTTCATCCTAGCAGATAGCATATAATTTTAGTTTGCCCCATAACTGGTGATGTTATCTTTAATATTTCTTGAAAGAACTATAATGATGATGTTCGCCAAATGATGATTTTTTAAATTCCATCCATCTACATTTTTTAGTTGGCATCAGTTGTAAGGAAATGCCCTCTCCTCTCTCCATTTGTTTATTCATGTATGTATTTATATCAGTATGGACTCTCGTATTCCTATTCATTGAGGTTTTTGCCACTGTTATTATTATTATTTATTTTGAGTCTCAGGTTGATTCCACTCTGGCCAGTGGCAGCCCCTTAATTGACTTCTGAGTTCTTTGTGATACCCCCATTATTCTTTGAACACTTTCTTATTTTCTGGCACAGCACAATATCTAGACTTGTCTTGTACTTGCTCAGTTCTAGCACTGGAAATCAGCCATTTCTTCAAGGACCCTATTTTTATTTTTTTATTGGAGAATAAAAAATCGAGAAGTAAAGACCAGGGTACTAGATATGTTCTTACTTTGGGGGTGATAAGTGTTACCTTTTTTTGCAGGTGGCAGAGGTAGGGAATACAAACACACATACACACACACACAATTTATGTCTGTATTTATTTTTGTATCTGTATGCATCAGAAGACATGTTACATCAGAACTTCTAATTTCTGTCTAAATTTTATGCTGATTTTCTCCCTTTCCATATTTATAACTCCCATTTTCTGACATGAGGAACCTCATTCCCATTATCCTTTATATACTTACTTAATAGTTCACAATCCCCTGTGTAAAAAGCATCTCCTATCACTCACTGCCCTAAGTGGACACCTTCCTTACTCTGCTGTAGCACCAATAGATCCCCCTTTACTCAACTAAGAACTCCAGACCTTATGCCAGGCCACTGTTACTGCCGTATAGATACTTTTCATCTCAGTTGAGTTTCAGCAGCACACATCAGGCTGCTTCCACTCTGCCCATAGACATCCACTCCCTCACCCTGCTCAGGCTTTAACACCCTATACCAGGCAGCTTTCTCTTCTCTGCTCCCAGCACACAGATGTTCCTTACCCTTCTTGAGATTCGAGGATGTGTACTTTTCTGTTCAATAAGTTGTTGCCTACAGCAAGGTCATGAAAGTATTTTGCCATATTCTAGAAACTTTATTTTGTTTACTTCACTCAATTATGTCAGTAAAACATGAATTACTTTTATGTATGGTTCAAAGTAGGTATCAGTATTCATTAGATTTGATATAGATCCAGTTGATCAATAACTAATTATTTTAGAACCATCCTTTCATGATTTATCATAAATTATAAGGTCATATAAATGTTGCAAAGAAAATTAATCACCTAAACTTAACTAATTTCATAATATGGAATTAAAGAATTTTTTTTCTACAAGGAACAGGGAGGGTATAAATGGTGATTAGAGTCCCCAGGGGCTTTATTCATAAGGTACTTTTAAAAAATTATGGTAAAATATATGTAACAAAATTATCATTTTAACTTTTTAAATGTACTATTGAGTGGTGTTAAATACATTCATAGCATTATACAAATATCATCACTCTCTATCTCCAGGATTATTTAATCATCCCAAACTGGGAACTGGTTTATAATGGAAACATTAGAGATAAGGAACCAGAGATATTAATGGTATATTGTTGCCTTAGTATTTGTATTTTATATACATGTGTTATATTTTGACATTTTCCAATTTAGAATCTTCTTATACAGTTCCCCAGAATTATACTTTCAATCCTGTACTCAAATTCTCCTTTTATCCCTTAATTTTAATCTATTATAAGAGCTAATAAATATGCCTGTTGAAATTTTTTTAAACAGGAAATCCTGGCATCTGGAATCCAGCAATTCTTTTCCCAATGTCCCAAAATAAGCTGAACTTCAGTGGTGAAATGAAGAGTGCTAATAGTCTTATAACATTGAGATTTGTAATATTTTAAAAAATAATTAATACAAAATATATTTCATCTTATTTTCTAGAGAATGCGATGGTAAAAAATAATTGTTTTTCTCTTCATATGTGCAGATCTTCTATCCCTCACCCTGCATTTATAACTTTACTATGTATTTATTGTTGACAATTGGAAAAATAGAATTCAAATTAAAGAAAAACCGGGGGGGGGGCTCTACTTATAATCTCAGAGGTTAACTTTCAGACATTTCTTTCCATTTTTTTATGCGAGTTTCATTTTTCCTCTTTTTACTTAATGTTATATAATAAACAATTTTCCATATTACTTATAAACTTGTTCTCTTACAGGTAATTTTTAATTGCTACATAATATTTATTCTTAAACAATTATCATTATTCCATCATTCAAACACTTTTGGATATTTAAGTATTCCACAGTTCCCCAATTACAAACAATGCTCAAGAGAATACCTGACAAGTATTTGCTTTAAAAATTATTCTATTAGGGTAAATTATTCAGTCAGCGTTTAGACATTTCTAAGGCTCTATGTATTTACTGCTAAATTGCTTTTTCTAAAGTTTGTGTAAATTTATGTATCTAACAGTAGGTGCAAGGACCTATTTCCATGCATTTAAAAAAGTTTTTTTTGTAACATTTTGTGGTGAAATACATAAAATTTATTGATGTCATCATATTTTTTGTCTTTTTGTGACTTGCATACTTATTTAACATAACGTCCATCCATATTTTAGCATATCAGAATTTCCTTCCTTTTTTGAGCCTAATATTTCATTTTATATACATACCACATTTTGTTTATCCATTAATCTGCTGATAGACCCTTGGTTTGTTGCCACCTTTTAGCAGTAGTGAATAATGCTGCATGAACTATTGGCATACAAACAACTGTGCCTTTGTTTTCATTTCTTTTGGGTATGTAGTTAGTAGAATTGCTGTCATATTCCATCAGTGAGGTTTTTGAGCAGCCACCAAAATGTTTTGCACAGAGGGCTATACCATTTTACATAGCTACCAGCAGTGTTAAGAGTTCTAGTTTGTCCACATCCTTGCCACCACTTGTTATTTTGTTATTGTGCTTTAAGTATAACCTTCCTAAGAAGGTGGGAAGAGGTTTATCATTGTAGCCTTGATTTGTATTTCCCCAGTGACTAATGATCTTAAGTATCTTTTCATGTCATTTCATAGCCAAAATGTCATTGGACACAACATGTCTTCTTTGCAGAAATGTCAGTTCAAGACTGTAACCCATTTTTTTGATTGGGCTATTTGTCTTATTGGGTTTCTCTTTATATATTTATATGTTCTGAGTATTAACCCTTATGAGATGGATGATTTAAGAGTATTCTGTAGATTTTCTTTTCACTTACTTGATAATTTCCTTTTTAAGGTTTTAATTCTGATGAAGTCTAAATGATTTCTTTCTTTTGTCAGTTATACTTTTGGTGTCATATCTAAGAATCCATTGCCAAAACCATGAATTTATTCCATGTTTTCTTCTAAGAGTTTTATGACTTTATACTTTATACTTTGTACTTTGAGTTAATTTTATACATGATGTGAGGTAGGTAGAGGTCCAACTTCATTCTTTTGCATGTGGATATCAAATTTTGTCTGCACACCATTGTTGAAGAAATTCCATGCATTTTTAATAAATTTCAACTGATTAGTGGACAAAAATATTCATTGTTACAGTTTTGTATTCATCAGTGAATATAAGCATAGTTTCAAGTGTCACAATTTAAATCTGTTAATTCATACTGTCCTTAAACTACTTGATTTTAGTGTTTTTTTAAACATGTCATTTGTGCAGTAGATATTTATTTAACTTATAGTAATTGTACCCTATGACAAAACACCTTTTATATGATCTACAGCCTAGAGTCTAAAAATAAGTAAATCAAGCAAATAAAGTTATTAAATATACATATCAAAACATGCTGGTTTAAATTATATCACTAGAGTACTCTATTCTTTTCTCTCTCTCTCCCTTTTTTTTTTTTTTTTGCCAGACCGTATCTGGCACATAATAGACAATCAGTGAATGTTAGCTAAATTAATGACTTATGTGGACAATTTTAGGCAGGTTATTACTATTCTTGATAGTAGAGATTAATAGTATATATTATTTAAAATTATGTACATTCAGTTTTGAAGTTCTTTGAATCTTTCGTCTTTGTATTTATTTATATACTTTCATAGTTTGCATTGTGGGCTAATAAAATGACTGAGTTCTTTAAATGCAAAAAGGAAAGTAATCAAATACATTTTGAATACTAGAAAAACATTTTATAATCTATGAAAACAAGTGTCTTTTCTCCTGGAGAAGAAGCAGTATTAAAAGTGATTACCTTTTATTATTTTTATGTACACACCTAAAGAATAGTCATAACTATAGAGTCTTTAAAATTATAATTGGTATATAATTATTTCTAAAATTTCTAGAGAACATTTTCTCATTATGTAACTTGTAATATTTTACCTACTTCCTAGTTATTCCTGAAAACTACAATTTATCTTTATGACACAACTTTCTGTTATGTTTTTTTCTTTGTTTTGGTGTTTTTCCTGATTTTTTGTCATTGATGATTTTTAGCCAACAGAAGCTGTTCCTCCCTCTTCTCCCACTGTCCCTGTGATCCCTGTTCTGCCAGTCCCTGCTGAGAATACTGTCATCCTACCCACCATACCACAGGTTTTTATTAGTTTTTTTTTTCTTTATAAAAATTTTATTTACTTTAAATGTTTTGTGTTCTTTTAAAACTGTTTTAACTTTTTGTTGTTGTTGTTAGATATGGTAATTTACTTTGGGCTTCATTGGGTAGTTTTAGGCAATTAAATATTTGGGATTTAATAACATAAAATGGGTTCAACATTTGCTGTTTTATTAGGCCTTATATGAAATAGAACATATTCTAAACATCTTCATAATATTGAATCTCCTTAAATTTGTTACCATACCTTTTATACTTGTAAATCTATTAAGAAGGGTTTTAAAAAATATTTTTGCTTTGGAAAATCTTGTTTAATTTCTAAAGATAATTTAAAAATTATATTCCTGATCTTGTGCTGGATATATCATTTTATGTAGCACTTTGTTTCCTAATGTGTCTTTATCTTCTTTAGAAGTATTCATCATTTTTCATTTGATTAAATAATATTTCACATTTATTAGTTAAAAATAATTGATGATATATCTAGAATATGTGAGGAACCTGTACTACCTTCATAACTTTTCTATAAGTAAAACTACTCCAAAATAAGCATTATTTCAAAAAATTTATATGTAACAGTTAAAAATAAAATAGTAACCGAATATCAAAGAACCTGATTATTTTTCATTTTTAGAGCCTATCTAGTTTCAAGGATTGGCTTATTGACATTAAATTCCTTTCCAACAGAGTTATCTAAAGTCAGGTTAATGGTAATATTAAGTATAGTATTGATAGTCTTTGGTGTAAAAGATCTCATTCTTATTTACAGTGTAAATTAATGTACACAGAATAACAACATGCTAGTTCTTTCTGCTAAGGATATAACTTCATCCTCTTTGTAATACCAGCCTCTTAAAGTGGAGCTTATTTCCAC
Source organism: Sciurus vulgaris (assembly GCF_902686455.1). Classification (NCBI taxonomy): domain Eukaryota; kingdom Metazoa; phylum Chordata; class Mammalia; order Rodentia; family Sciuridae; genus Sciurus; species Sciurus vulgaris. The sequence goes on along the minus strand of NC_136470.1, from coordinate 78,008,926 downwards.
TCCAGAGTCAATTCTTAAAAAACAAAACAAAAAAGCAAAAAACTGGATGCTTTATTCCTTTATTTCTATCATTTATGTCATGAAATTGAGCTATCATGTAATTGAGACTTTGAAAATGCTTTAATGTTTCATGATTTCTTCTGATATTCAAACATGCATTTTGGAAGGGATTAGTTTCGTTCAATTTTTTTGTAACTATTCTAGTCATATATAGTAGCCCCTTTTTATCAAAGGCTTGGCTGCTGCAGTTCTAGTTACTCTCAGTTGACTATGTTAAAAAATATTAAATGAAAAGTTTCAGAAATAAAAACTCATAAATTAAAAAAACTCTTATTACAAGATATGGTTATACTTGTTCTATATGTCATTTGTTGTTAATCTTTTTTGTGACTAATTTAGAAATTAAACTTTATCATAGATAAAGAGTTTTTATAGGGTGAACTACTACTCATTGTTTCAGATATCTGTGGAACATCTTATAGCATATCCCTGGTGTTGTGGGTATTGTGAATACTAAAATGAATATAACATTGTCACTGTCCTCCAAGAGCCTACTACTGTCTGTACCAGAGACAAGTTAACAGATAACTCCTACTTGATGTGCAAGTAATTGTTTCAGAGGTGTTTCTAGGGAAAAACATCCTATTGCCCCTGGACTTTTCAAATTTCACAAAATATTTGAGTATTGAGTCTTGAATTATTGGATCATTATTAGTACTATCTAAAGCATGATCTGATATATTTTCATATTATGGATAATCTTAAATAGTATCCTGTGGATTATCTGAGTGAAACTTTTAAAGTTACAAACTAACACTTGAATGCCCTAGCTCTGTTTACTTTCTGGAGGTTTTTTGTTTGTTTTTGTTTTATTTTTAAATCATTTCATACTTACATAAAGTTGAAGAATTGTACAAAGGTACCCCAATTTTCCAGTTGTTAATAAATTTACTTACCATAGCTGATTTCTTATTTATATTCCTATGTATTTTGTTATGTTTCGAGAAACTAATATTTTGATACTAAATAAACAAGAATATTATCACAGTATAATGGGCTAAACTGGATAATTAACATTAATATAATGCTGTTGTCTAATCTGTAGACCTTAATTACATTTTGCCAGTTATCCCGGTACTAAGGAAAAAACACACAGAACAGATCCTTTGGCCTGACTAGTACCACACATTGCATTTAATTTCCATAACACTCTCATAGTACTCTCCTTTGATCTGGAGTAACCCCGCAATCTATCTTCAATCACAAGTATGGAAAAATAAAAAAACATGAAGCTACTTTTATTATAGAAAATCTTTCAGTTTGTGTTTCATGCATTTTCATAAGATTGAAGTCACATATTTTTACCAAATTAATTATTGTGGAAAAATCCATAGGACATAATATGTAGTTGTATTAAATACATTCATATTGTACATTCATTGCTGTTCTAAATCTCTAGAACTCTTGCAAAACTGAAACGCAGGGGCTGGGGAGATAGCTCAGTCAGTAGAGTGCTTGCCTTGTAAGCGCAAGGCCCCGGGTTTGATCCCCAGAACCGCCCCCCCCCCAAAAAAAAACAAACAAACAAAAAACAAACTGAAACGCAGTACTCATTAAATTGTAATTCCCCATTTCTCCTTTCCCCAACCACTGATATTCACTCTCTTTCTCTGATTTTGACTACTTGTTTGTCTTCTAGGACTGGTTTATTTCACTTAACATTATGTCCTCATGGTTTATCCATGTTTTAGTTCATATCAGAATTTCCTCTTTTTTTTTTTTTTTCTTTTTGTTTTATTTTGTTTTTATTACTTGTACTTGAACCCAGGGTCACTCTAATACTGAGATATATCCCCAGCTCCTTTTATTTTTATTTTGAGACAGGGTTTTGCTATGTTACTGAAAGTCTTAAATTGTTGAGTCTGGTCTTGAACTTGTAATCCTCCTGCCTCGGTCTCTCTCTCTCTCCTCTCTCTCTCCCCCCCCTCCCCCTCCCCCCCGTCCCCTCCCTCCCCCCCCCTCTCTCTCTCTCTCTCTCTCTCTCTCTCTCTCTCTCTCTCTCTCTCTCTCTCCTTTCTTTCTTTTCTTTTTGAGATAGGCTTTCCCTAAGTTGCTAAGGCTGGCTTTGAATTGATGATCCTCCCACCTCAGCCTTCAGAGCCAGTGGAATTACAGGTGTATGCCACTGTGCCCAACTCTTGTTTTCAAAGGCTACATTATATTCCATGTTTTGTACAATTGATACATACCTACCCACATATGTTGGTCAGTTTTTTGTTTCTGTAAAATACCAGGCAAGAACAACTTAGAGGATAAAAAGTGTTTTTGGGCTCACGGATTAAGAGGTTGGGTCCATGGTTGGCAGATTCCATTGTTCTGGGCTTGAGTTGAGGCAGAACCTCATGTCAGAGTGTGTGGCAGAGGAAAACTATTCACTCATGGTGACCACAAAACAGAGAGACAGCTTGAGGAGCCAGAGACAAGACATAGTCCCCAAGAACATGCCCCTAGTGACCTGCTTCCTCTAGCCATGTCTCACCTGCCTATGGTTACCACACAGTAGATCATTTAAATTTTTAATCTGTCAGATGTATTAATCCACTGACAATGTTACAAGCTCTTGTAATCTAATCTTTTCACATCTGAACATTGCTGCATTACCTAACCCATGAGCTTTGGAGGTGGTACTTTTCTAGATCTAATTCATAACACCCCATATTCCATATCTATTCATACTTCGAAGACAGTTTGATTCCCTCAACATTTTAGGTATGATAAATAATGCTGCTATGAACTTGGATGTAAAAATATCCCTTCAAGACACTGTTTTCAGTTCTTTGTAGTTTGTACCTAGAAGTAGAATGTGGCACTTCTTTTTTTAAGGAACCATCATGCTGTTTTCTATGGTGGTTACATCATTTTATGTTCCCAGCACAGTGCACGAGAGCTCCTGTTTCCCCACATACTCACCACTTGTTGTTTTTTGTTATCTTAACAGTAACCAGCCTTGTGGGTATGAGGTAGTATCTCATTATTGGTTTTGATTTACTTTCTCTAATGATTAGTGGTGTTAAACATCTTTCATGTACTTAGTGACCATTTGCATATCTTCTTTGGAACAATATCTAAACAATTTCTTTGCCAGATTTTAAATTGGGTTGTTTAGTGTTTTGTTGTTGAGTTTTAGGAGTTCTCTGTATGTTCTGGATATCAGTCTCTTACCAGAGATGATTTGCAATTTTTTTTCTATTATGTGATTGACTCTTGATTCTGTTGATAGTGTCTTTGATACACAAATTTAAAAATTTTTCACAAAATCAAATTTGTCTACTTTTGTTGCTGTGCCTTTCTGTCAAACTAAGGAAATCAGTGCCAAATCCAATGTTTTCTTCTAAGAATTTCAAATTTTTAGATTTTACATGTACTTTATAGATTGATTTAGGTTAATTTTTGTCTGTGATGTTTATTTCTGGATTCTTTTCTCTTCCACAGTCTGTATGTGTCTGTCTTTCTACCAGCAGTATTACTTTGCTTATTGCAATTTTGTATTAAGTTTTAAAATCAAGAAAGTGTAAATCAAATGGTTTTCTTAATTTCCTTTTTAGATTGTTCATTTTTAACAGAAATGCAACTGATTTTTGTGTGTTGACTATGTATCCTGGTACTTTACTGTATTCATTAATTAGTCTTAACAGTTTTTTTGTGGAATCTTTTTGTGGACTATCCGCTATGAGCATAGATAATTTTGTTTCCTCCTTCCCAATTTGAATGTCATATTTCTTTGCATATTGCTCTGACTACAATTTCGACTAAACAAGTAGTGTTATGTTGAATACTGTGGTAAAAAGTAGTCATTTTTGCCTTGTTCCTAATCTAAAGGAGAATCTCTTTAATTTTTCTGTTCTCTATTTTATCTCTGCTCTCCTCTTATTTCCTTCTTTATGTAGCTAGTTTTTGTTGTTGTTGTTTTGTTTGTTTTATTTTTGGAATGGGGGATTGAACCCAGGGGCACTTAACCTCTGATCCTCTTCCCCAGCCCTTTTTTATATTTTATTGAGAGGCAGGGTCTCGCTGAGTTGCTTAGGGCCTCGCTAGGTTGCTGAGGCTGGCTTTGAATTCGAAATCCTCCTGCTTCATCTTCCCAAGCCACTTGGATTACAGGTGTGTGCCACCATGCCCAGCCTGTAACTAGCTTTATGTATAGCTTCTCTTCCTTTTTCTGGGTCCTTAAGTTGTATTGTTAGGTTGTTGATTTGGTTTTGATCTTTAACACAAGTGTTTATACATACATTTCCTCCTTATATTATTTTCATTGTGTCTTGTAAACTTTGGCATATTGTTCTTTTGTTTTCATTCATCTACAAGTATTTTTCTAACTTTCCTTGTGATTTCTTCTTTGATCTACTGATTATTTAAGAATATGTTCTTTAATTTCAACAAATTGGTGAATTTCCCCATTTTTGTTCTGTTACTAACTGCATCCTGTTGTGGTAAGAGAATACACTTTGTATCATAGCTATCTTCTTAATTTTTTGGGACTCATTTTGCTGGCTATGGTCAAACTTAGAAACTGTTTCTTGTACCCTTGAGAAGAATAAATATCCTGTTGTTGATAGAGTTTTCTGAATGTGTCTGTAGATTTACTTGATTCATTATGTTATATTCATCTCTACTCTTTCCTTACTTTTTTTCTAGTTCTTCTGCCCATTATGGACAATAGGATAGTGGTGCTCAAGTTTCCAACTATTATTTTTGAACTATTTCTCCCTTTGGTACCTTCAATTTTTAAAAAAATATTTTTATGGATGGTTGCTAGGTACATAAATGTTTATAATTGTTATATATTTCTGAATTGAACCTTTTATTAATCTATAATCTTCTTAATCTTGTAATCTTTTTTATTTAAAGTTTACTTTGTTAGTGTATAGCCACCCTTGTTCTTTTTGATTTATTATTTGCATGGAATACCTTTTTCCATCCTTTACTTTCAACATATTTGTATCTTTGAACCTAAGGTGAATCAGTTACAGATAGCATGTAGTTGAGTCATTTATGTCTCAGCATGAAAATCTTTGACTTAATCTTACTTGTGTGAGTTCCTTGACCTTTTTGAATGTTTGTATTCATATCTTTCATCAACTTTGGGAAATTTGTGCTTATTTCTTCAAATAGTCTCTTTGCTCCTTTTTCACTTATCCTTACATATTCCACAGTATGTGTGGTGTTCTTCATGGTATCCCATAGACAACATGTTTGCATTTCTGTAATATTTTTTTTCTTTTTTCCTTTCTTTGCTCTTTGTTGATACTTCCATTTTTGTTGATGTATCCTTCTTTTTTTTTTTTTTTTTTTTACCTTGTCCATAGCTTTTAGGTATTTGAGGACATTTAAAATAGTTGTTTTAAAGTCTTTCTTTAGTAGATCTGTTATCAGGTCTTTTTCAGGAGCAGTTGAGTTGGTTTATTTTATTTTTTTTCCTTTGAATGGACCGTATATACATTCCTGTTTTTTTATATGCTTTGTAATTTTTTTCTTGCAGTCTGCATATTTGAATTTAATATGTAATAACTCCGGAAATCAGATTTTCCTCCAGGATTTTGTTAGTTATTGGTTTGTTTTTGTTTTTGATTTTTGTAAGCTGCCAAAAGTCAACCAGAGTTGTAAACTTTAGGTCTTCTCAGGTATTCCCAGGCCTGTGTGGTGACTTTCCAGTTTCCCCTATATATGTGGTCACTAATGTCCTAATTTTCATTGTAGAAGGTGAAAAAGATTTTGAAAAATGAAAGCAGGGTATTATAGTTTGGATCTAGAATGTGCTCCAAAGGCTCATGTGTTGAAGGCTTAACTGTAGGAGGTCTAGTTGAAGAAAGTAGGTCACTGTGGGCATGTCCTGTTCACAACCCCTGTGCTATTCCTTCTCCCCCGCCCTCTATTCTTCCTAACTGCTGTTAGTTGAGCAGCTCTGTTCTACCAAGTGCTCCCCACCATGATGTTCTGCCTTGTCTAATGCCCAAAATGATAAGGCCAAACGACAATGAACTGAAACTATGAATCAACGTAAATCTTTCCTACTTTCAGTTTGTTAATGTCAGGTATTTACTTATAACAATGGAAAGCTAACTAACACATAGAAAAAAAGGCCCTTGGAAGTCAATCCAGCCAGATGTGGGGAGGGGCTTACAATAATGGGGAGAGGTGCAAAAGCAGTGGCCCCTGCTTCTTTATCTACACCTATGTGATCAGAGGAAGCATTCAGCAGTTGAGAGCATAGATCTCTGATATTTGGTGGACAGAATCTTTTTTGCTCACCCGGACTCATGCAAGCTGTGTATAAACAGTTTTATGGAAACTACACAGTTAGCTGCCTGCCATAGGACTGACAGAGGCAGATGGATAGCTACTACTGTGCTAAAGCTGCAAGTGACAAAATTAACTGTTCAGGCCTTTACTTGGAAGAAGTTGTGAGCCTTGAAGAGAATCCAGCTTTTCCCAATACTCATATCAAATAGATTATGCCACTGAACTTGCTGTCTAGGTAGAAAACAGATTTATTGTTCTTCTTGCTCTGCCATCTTCCCAGAATCCACCTTATTTATTTTTACTTTAACCTACAGTGATCAACTCAGTGATAGAATTTAACTATTAGCACAATGTGTTTCAAATTAAAATCCAAGATTTATCTTGGGTTTGTGAGGTCTACATTTGAAAAACACTTGTTTTGGGAAGAAGAGAGAGACATTAAACAAATAATGTAATAAACCTTTAATAAATGCTTAGAAGGAGAAATACAATGTACCTTGTAAAAAATATTTTCTAAACTGTTAATTTTTGTCTATTTTAAAATAACTGGATCTTAGAATTATTTTAACACCTTTTTAAAAAACATTTTCGCCCTCTGAAATTTTGTAAGAGTGTTTTGATCTGTTAAAATAGTAATCACCCTAAGATCCTTTGTTAATGAAATAGTAAAAGTTGGATGAGCAAAATTATATTTCTTTAAGTGTTATTATTGATTTTTGGGTCAAATTCCTTAGGACTTGTTAGTACCTTCTTCTGGATTATCTTTTCCTTTTTGCTGCTCCTCTCCTCAGTCTCTAAATGACTTGTAGGACTTTATTGTCCACGTTGAAACAAATACACAGTGCTGTGTATTATTAGTTAATAATAATAATAGATAATCACTTGTATAGCTTCCAGTGATTTATAACATACTTCCTTTATATGACTTCTTGGAACCTCACACAGTACCTAGACTGAAGACAAATAGTCCAAAGTCACTGAACAATAAAGTGAGGTAGAGAAAAGCCTAGAACCAGTGTCACTTGAAGTGAGATTCAGGGAATGCTTTTTCTTCATTTGATTCTCACCACCTCCCCATGGTAGTGGGAATCATACCCAAAGCCTCAGGGGTTCTAAACAAGTGCTCTACCACTGAGCTACATCCCCAACCCATTTTAGTTTATTTCAAGACAGGGTCTCACTAAGTTGTCCAGGCTGGCCTCAAATTTGTGATACTCCTGTCTCAGCCTCTCAAGTAGCTGAGATTAAACATATGCATCACCACACCCAGCATCTTCATTTGAAGTAATTTACATATAGATTCTTTTCAGGTCTTTTTGTTGTTGTTTGATTTCTTGGTAAGTACAGTTTATATAACCTGTTCTTCTACCTACTGTCCTAGTTAAGATTCTCAAGATCTTAAGTGATTAGCTACTGTTGAGTTTTCTTATCTTTTACTTCAGCTACCTACCAGTCTGTATTTTCTGTAGCCAACTTTTCTGCTTACAGTCCTTCTGAAGCAGCCTGTCCTTTAGCTTTGCTGCTATCATTGTTTTAGGTTTGATGCTAGTATATTGTATTTTACCATCCAGGTCCCTTTGAATTTTGCTACCCCTTTCACTCCTATTCCCACCTTCACCAAAATGGAGAGGAATGGAATGCTACTGTATCAGATACCATTTCTGCATATATGAAGTTTAAAAATTTCAATTCAGTACGGAAAGTTATAGTTGATTCCAAGATTGATATTTTATTCCTCATTTACTAACACAGTCTTGGCTATTTTTATCTGAAAAACAACTCTGTAACTCATAATATTTCACAACTGCCTTAGCTCTGAACCCCTTCTAACTACGTATTTGACTCAATATGATTTACTTTACTTTTTATACAAAATTTCAAAAACTTTCAGATGTTAAGAACATTGTACAGTGAACTCCATGTATACCCATCACAAAACTATAACAGTACTGTCTTATAACTTGTTCTTTTTGTCTTCCTCTTCTATAATAACTTAAGCAGAATATAGTGAAGTTGCTTCATAAAGTTTTTTTAAATAAAGTAAAAGTTGTCAATTTAAGTAAGTGCATTATACCTCTGAAAAATGAATAATTTCAAATATTCATAAAATCTTAAATATCTGTACATTCAGTAGCTTTGCTTAAATAGCATCTTAAAAGTAGAAATTTTGTTCATTAGGGTTGATTTTCACTGAATCATTCAAAGGTTGACTGTTTAATGGTAGGGTTGAATATGTAGTGGTTAATGTTATGTATGTGTATATATATATAACAAAATATTAACTCCTCATTCTTAACCTTCCACTTTATGTAACCTGAATGCAAAGCATATAATTGTTTAACCTTGAAACTGTTTTCTTTACCTATTTTGTCATATGATCATTCAGATGTAGTACTTTGCTGAAAATATTATCTCATTCAAATTCCAAATATTCACATTTTAAAGGCCTATGCATTTTGGAAGAAAACTTATTTTGTACTATAGTGTTCTATCATACAGCTTTCAATACAGTTCTTTAGTTATTTGAAGAATTATTAATGTTTATAAGCATAACCTCTAAAGTTTAAAAGATAGTCATCTTAGTCTATGAAAATGTTGTTTGACTTCATTGACTTACTACTTTTATAATAAATATGCAGAAGAAATAATTTTGAATGGTATTATATTAGTTTTCTGATATTTCTTTTCATTTGATCTTAAATTTTATTTTTTAGTATCATTCAAATAAAAATCACTTCTAACTTAGCCGGAAATTCAAACTTTTTCATTTCATCTTGTTCATTATTCTACTTGGATTTTTGTGCATGACAAACCATTATTATTCCATGAGTGGCCTAGAATAGCAGTTGGGGTCAGTAATTTCAGCCAAAAGTAGTTGGGGGCTTTTACATTGAGGAGGGATTTCAAATTCTCCTGAGTTTGTGATTAATTTGTTTCTATGACAGCTTTTCCCCTCCTGCTCTGCCATGCTCAAACATAATGTGGGGGAGAATTTTTTTTCTGGATAATAAAATGATTGGAATCTACATGAAATCATTGGAAATAGAAAACCTGGGTTTCTATAGAAAAATTATTTTTGATACATTAAAGAGTATTTATGGATTTTTTGAGAAAGCTATGGTGGACTTCTTTGCAAATCTTAAAATTAGGTCTGTTTTAGCAGAAACAGCAATTTATTTCTCAAAAGTAAATCTAATATAACTGTATACCTGATTTTTTTCCCATTTGATATTAGAAACTACTCATTATATAGAGAACTCACATAAAATTGTCACTTAAGAAATAGCAAAAATTTCAAATGGTTTAACATTTGTGAATAATATATGCAACGATTTTATTTTCTTGTTAAACTAATACATTTATAATATTTTCTTAAAGGCAAATCCTCCTCCAGTACTGGTTAATACAGACAGCTTGGAAACACCAACTTATGTAAGTTCCATTTCCTCCTTCTTACTTTTAAATAATTCCTGTTCCGTTTTTAACATACATACAAAGATCACAGCATTTTCTCTAATACATTTTGCTTAAGACATACTACCACAATATACTATACTAATAATTACTGTAATAAGTGAAGCAGTATTTAGTTGCCTTTCTTTTTCATACTTACACAAAGCAAAAATGTTGAAATAGAAATCATGGTTTATTTCTTAGAAACAAAGATCTGACCAACAGATAAATGAAAAATGATCAATATCACTAATCATCAGGGAAATGCAAATTAAAACCTTTTTTGGTGACTGTTATCAAACAACAAGATAACAGGTATTGGTAAGAATATGGAGAAAAGGGAAACTTGATACAGTATTGTGATTATAAATTAATAACAACCTTTTTAAACAGTACAAACAAGTCTCAAGAAAGTTAAAGTTAGAACAGATTCTCCAGCAATCCTGTTTCTGGGTGTATAGTCAAAGGAAATGTCATTATGATATCAAAGAGATTTCTGCACTCCTGTGTTCACTATGGTATTATTCACAACAGCCAAGATGTTGAAACAACCTAAATGTCTGTCAGGGGACAAATAGATAAAGAAAATGTAATGTATACACAGTGTAGTGCTATTTAGTGTTAAAAAAAAAAAAAAAAAGGAAATTTCTGCCATTTGTTATAATGGCATTAAACCTGGAGGACATTATGCTAAGTAAAATAAGCCAGGCATAGAAAGACAAATACTGCATTGTTTCACTTATATATGAAGTCTAAAAAAGTAAAATTCAAACAGAATAGAAAGGCAGTTACCAGGGACAAAGGATTGGAGAGATGTTGGTTAGAGGATATACATTTTTCAATTAAGTGGGTCACTATGTTGCACACATGTAATTCCAGCAACTCAGGAGGCTGATGCAGGAGGATTGCAATTTTTTTTAATATATATTTTTTAGTTTTATGTGGACACAATACCTTCATTTTATTTTTATGTGCTGCTGAGGATCGAACCCAGGGCCTCAGGCATGCTAGGCAAGCTCTCTACCACTGATCTACAACCCCAGCCCCAGAGGAGTGCAAATTTTTTTTTTTTTTTTTTTATTGTAAACAAATGGGATACATGTTGCCTCTCTGTTTGTACATGGCGCAAAGGCATACCATTTGTGTAATCATAAATCCACATACAGTAATGTTGTTTGATTCATTCTGTTATTTTTTCCCTTCCCCCCACCCCTCCCACCCCTCTTTACCCTCTATACAGTACTTTCTTCCTCCATACTTGCCCCCCTCCCTAACCCTAACTCTAACCCTAACATTAACCCTTCCCTCCCCCCCTTTATGTGTCATCCTCCACTTATTAGCGATATCATTCGTCCCTTGGCTTTTTGAGATTGGCTTATCTCACTTAGCATGATATTCTCCAATTTCATCCATTTGCCTGCAAATGCCATAATTTTGTCGTTCTTTATGGCTGAGTAATATTCCATTGTGTATATATACCACAGTTTCTTTATCCACTCATCAATTGAAGGGCATCTAGGTTGGTTCCATAGTCTGGCTATTGTGAAAGAGGAGTGCAAATTTGAGGCCAGCCTCAGCAACTTAGTAAGACCTGTCTCAAAATAGAAAATAAAAAGAGCTGGGGATGTAACTCAGTGGTAGAGTGCCCTGGGTTCAATCCCAAGTACCACAAAAGGTAAACTAATTAATTTAAAAAAATAAAATTTCAGTTAGATTGAAGGAATAAGTTTTGGAGATCTTTTGTACAATGTGGCAATGAGTTAATAATGATGCAAGGTATACTTGAAATTTGCTAAGAGAATGGGTATGAAGTATTCCCAGCACCAACAAAAAAGAAAAAGAAAATTAAGCTTATGGTAATGTACTCTTGCTCCTTAGTAGCCCAAGTTGGATGTGTTTAATATTACTGAAATGTCTTTATACTTGAAATTAGCAGACAGTTTCAAGAATTGAGGATCAAGAAATAAGGTTACTTGAAGTTCATATGACCTTTTCACTTGTCACCTTTTAGAATCCATGCTCCTTGGAAACCTACATTATAAGTTGGCATTAAATTAAGCACCAAGGACATTTACTAAGCACCAACCTTATAAGGAGACTGAATGGTGAAAAATCTTAAATTCCTTAAAGTAAAAATTATAAACCCTCAAGTACCAAAATGTTACATGTTAATACCTGATGGGCTTTATAAGTGCATTCAATTGGAAATCTTTTCCAAAACAAAATTCAGACTATTTAGAAATAAACAGAAATGAAGCCTAATGTGGCAGTTGTGAGATTTGACCAAAACCGTATGCCAAGGAATATTTATAAATTTTAATGTTTTTAAAAACAGAAAAGAGTTTACATAAATGAATTGGGCATTCGACTCAAAAAGCATTTTTTTAAACCCAAAGAAAAAATAAGGAATTATTAAAAATAAAAGTAGAAAGTAATATTTTAGAATGTAATAGATTCATTTATACGTTAAAACCAATTAGAGATAGATAGATTTAGCAAGTCCTATTAAGAAAACATAAAGATGATTTTTAAAAAATGAGTGTATAGGTCTGGGGTTGTGGCTGAGTGATAGATGGGGCATGTGTAATGAACCGGGTTCGATCCTCAGCAACCACAAATAAATAAATAAATAAATAAATAAATAAATAAATAAATAAATAAATAAATAGTCCTTCAACAACTTAAAAATATATATTTAAAAAAGTATAGCTGAATATAATTTTTTTCTCTTACACAAAAAGGACTTCCATTTATGTTGAATAGGATATGCACACATGTATCCTCCCATATCCTAGATTCATACTGATGATATATTAAAAATTATATAAATGCTTTTATAATGTGTACTCTCTAAAACAAGAGAAGAATGTCTTTAGGTGAGAAGAAAGTTGAATCAAAGTAGTAATTGGGTTTGACTCCATGAGAAACACAAGAAGTAAGAACTCAAAAGGATAGTAGAGATGGATTTCAAAAGTCCCTGAGAAAAAATTTCCAGCCCCCTCTGCTAGACCTTTAGAGGTTCCTTCCCTGTAGTACAATGAAGAAAGCAAAGTGACCTGCATGGGTTTCAGTATTTGTGTTGAATTTAATTGTTTGATATTACAATGACTCCTCTGTTACTTGCATAACAAATACCCAAAAACCTAGTGGTTTAAAAGAACCACAATTCATTGTTTCTTATGATTTTCTGAGTTAACTGTTTAGTTCTTCTGCCCATAGTTTTGAATGGGGCACTGGAGAAGACTGGAAGATTAAAAATAGCCTCATTCTGTCTGGGGATATAGTTTAATTGGTAGAGTACTTGGGTTCAATCCCCAGCACTGCCAAAAAAAAAAAAAAAAAAAGTCTCATTTGTGTGGCTGGCAGTTAGGGCTGGCTACTGATTACAAGTGTAACTAGAGCTCTTGGGCCAAGGTCCTTCTTCATTTCTCATAGGTTGATTGAATTTCCTTATGCCATAAGTGCTGGGTTCTAAGAAACCCATACTAAGACAAAGGCAAATATTACAATGTATCATATGACATGACCTAGCCTCAGAAATCACACATGGTCATTTGTGCCACATTTCTTTTTATGAAAAATAGTCACAGTGCTTGCCTAGATCTAAAGGAAGGGGAAATAAACCTTACTCTTAATGGTAGACTAATTTATTCACATTGCAAAGAGTAAATGGGATGGAAGATGTAAGAAAGACATCTTCAGAAATGTAATTTATCACTATTTCCTTTGATTTTGCCTAACCTGGTATCGGTAGAAATTTTAACTCAAGTATTCAAATCCAGGTTAATCTGGGTCCACATACTTCCTTCCCTCATTACAGGAGTTAGTTCTTTCAGGAGAGAATAGGGAATGAAGTTGAAGGGGAATAGTAGGTGAGCAAGATCTTGGATGGTGAATCTGACTTAAACATGAAATATGGAAGTGAAATTTGTGGCAGAGGTAAGCATAAAAGTTCAGGCATGGAGGTGGGAAATTGTAGGATATGTAATGGGAAGACCAAGTCATTCAAATTAGATATGTGAGGAGCATGAAGAGGGTGAGATTATGAAGGCAATTGGTAGAGTGGGGTCAGTTCATACAGAACCTTGATTACCAAGCCCTGAAGTTTGAATATTTCTAACAAGGGAGTTTCTGAACAAGTATTTAAATAGAGGAAGTGTGTTATTAACCTGAACTTTAAAAAGATCCATCTGTTTAAAACAATGATTTGGCAGTAAGCACTTGGTAGATTACATTTAGTGGCAGAGTTCCAGAGGAGGGTAATCAAGGCTTGAGTCAAAAGTACTGGCAATGAGAATGAAGAGGTAATGACTTTCAGAAAAGTTGAAGTATTTGAGTTAGAAAGAACTAGCAGCAATTAAATATGTGGATCAAGGCATAAGACGCAAGAGTTCAATAATAGTAAAGCTGAATGTACCTTCTGGTCTGTGAAAGTCATGATACTGTGAATGTTGATTCAGGCACGTTTATACTCCTCCAGTCCTTGAAATGAAGCTGTATTATTTGTTCATTCTCACAATTAACAGGTTTTCATTAGTAAATCATGCAAAAATTATCTTGCCATTTCAGATTTTTCACTTTGAATTTCTGAGCTGCTTCTCTTTTCCCTCATTAGGTTAATGGCACTGATGCAGATTATGAATATGAAGAAATTACACTTGAAAGGGTAAAGACTATTAATTACCTTAATCTATTGTTTTAAAGAAACTTTTTAATACTCTGCTCAATCATATAGAATCCAAGGGAAATAATTTTTCAAAACAGGGAAAAGTAATGTTTTCTTTTGTAAGTTCATAAATCATAAAGTTAATTGTGGTATTTTCAGAACATGTTTCTTTTCTTTTAATATCCCTTTTTAAAATAAATTTTGTTTTAAAATACTTTTAGATATACAGACAAGTTGTGTGGATAATAGAAATTTCCCGTTTACCCTGAACTCAGGTTCCCAATTGTTAACATCTTACATTATTAAAGTATATTTGTTTCAACTAGTGAACCAATATTTATGCATTGTTATTGACTGAAGTCTATACTTTATTCATAGTCCCGTAGTTTTTATGGTTTTCTTTTTTAGGGTTTCATCCAGAAAAACACATTTCATTTTGTTATGTCTCTTTAGACTCCCTAGATGATAACTAGTTTACCAAAATATTTTTGTTTTTGTTATTTAAATGCCTATGATAAAATATTATTAATTTTAAGTAAGTGCTATGCAGGTAACTAGCATTGCATCAGTTTTCTTTCCAAATAATAGCCGTAATTCTAATGAATGAGTTCATAAGGGTATAATTTAGATGTATAAAATTTCATAAGATATATTTTCCCTTAAGAATATCTGCACTTAGGTGTGTTGGATGTAGCTAGAGGTATTGTGACTGCCTGCCATGTGCAAAACCTTGGGCTCAGTCCCCAGCGCTAGGAGGGGAAAAAAATCTGTGTTCATTTTATTTTGCATTTTAATCATGCACCCTTGTCTCACCAGCAGTTTGGGAAAATTCAGTGTTCACACAACTAAATTTCTTAAGTAATTAAATGTTTGCATATTTAAAACTAATATCTTAGATAATTAAATTTGTTCATGTTTGAGGCTAGAATAGACTCTGAGGGAAATAAATAGATCTGAGAGTCATGTAATGTATAATAGATCTCTATTGTCTACTGCTTAAATTCAGGACACCTACTTAAGTTATGTGGATGTCTTGAGTAATGTTCAAGTAAGCACAGTATTAATGTATTTTCCATATTTTAATATGGTATTTTGTAACATTGCTTACTTTTTAATTTATTCTTTTTTCATCTTTTCCCAATGCCTTCTAAATTCCTTATGTTTAGTTAGGACTAAAATATTGTTTTTTCCTTGTTTGAAGATTGAATACCTAAATAAAGTTGGTAATCTTCCCACAATCTCTTGGTACTGTTGCTGAGATTCTAGTAACTCTTCAAAGAATTAAGACTGAAAAACGTATTTTTTAAATTAAATTAGAATTTAAAGACAAATGATGATAGATTTAATACTAACAGTTAAGTATTTAAACTATTTAATACTAACAGTTAAGTAATAGGTCTGTATATATTCATTTACTTGAATTGCCTGGAAGCTAGAGTTAGAACATTTTTGAAAAATAAGTATTTCTTGGATCTCTTTTCCTTGAAGACCCTTTAAACCAGTAGAACCCTCTGTGAAGAACTACTATTCAGAAATTCCATTTCTCTAGTTCGTAAAGCAAACAGAAAGTAGAGTTGCTTTGTCAAGATTTATTTGCTTATCAAGAAAGCTCACCATTGTTTTAAGTTCTCAGGGTGGGTTTTTAGTACTAAAAAACATAATAAAATCTTTTGATAGTCAGGTATATTGGTTAAACATGTCAAGGATTGATGGCAGCTGTTACTTAGCAGCTCCAATTTCATCATTTTAGAATAAGCTTATGGTGAAGCTAGCTGAAGAAAAGCACCACTGCCACTCCTTTTTTAAAAGACTGAAATATAATATATTGGTTTGATCTACTCAGAAGTAATGGTGTAGAAAGATCACTTCAGTGTTGGTCTCTTAGGAGAGATTTGCCCTACCAAGCTTGCATGAGTTACAGTCTAAAAGAAAGAAATTTTCAGCGATACCTCTGCAGATAGAAAATTAATCCAAGGACAAATCCACATACTTTTAAAGAGAAAATTGTAGAATAGCCTTTAGAAGTATTAGTACCAGTACATTTTCTTCAGCCTCACCTACTAAGCAGTAATGCCTCTGAAAGATCTTATATTGTCTATTTAATTTAGAACCTTCATATTACCCACACATATATGTTTTTATGTTGTGTTCCCTATCTTAGTACAGTCTCTAGGTCCTACAATGACAGGAACCTGTCAATAAAAATAATTGTTATTATCTTGACTTTTTTTTCCTCTTCCCAGGGAAATTCAGGGCTTGGTTTCAGCATTGCAGGTGGTACAGACAACCCACACATTGGAGATGACTCAAGTATTTTCATTACCAAAATTATCACAGGGGGAGCAGCTGCCCAAGATGGAAGATTGCGGTATGTCTTGCACTTTATGTTTTAATGTTTAATAAACTATTTAGAGAGTTTTCTTGAAGCATACTGGACAAGGGAGAAGTACAAAGAAGGAACACTGTTACAACTAACGTAGAGTAACATGCACAAACAACATGCAAATGAATGAAAAAGATAATTTTGCTTTTAGCATTGTTTCCTTCTTTTCATTTATAAACTGTTTTATCTTAGATATTTTATTTTGAATAACTTTGATGACTTAAATGTTTGTGACCACATTTATAGAATTCATGAGTTCCCCTTGTACTTTCAAACATTCACAAAATATTTTCCATTTCTTTTCTGGTTGGGAAGCATATAGATAAACTTATTTAAGATAAGTTATGTCTGGTTTTGTATCCCATACCACAGAGAATAAAGTGTATGTAAACTTTAAATAAATAAATATATTTCCTTAGATAAAAATAACAGTTTTCTCTTATTTAAATAGTGCTCTATTTTGGAAGATATCTTTTACAGACTTGTATTTTCCTTAAGTCAAAAATTATGGCACTGTTCTGTTTGTATGTTGTTTTATATGTGTATATGGTAACAGACTAAAATTTTAGTGCTAAGGAATTTGTATGGTTTATTAAAAGCAGCATCTTATTTTAAGGCTCTTGGTACCTTATGCAGCTCTTCAGTTTATAAACTTGACTTCTTACTGAATATGACAGGTCATATAATGAAATTAGACATAAAAATTAAAAATGATCATTCGTGGAAATGTAGACAGTTAATTCCTGGTTCTGTTACTGGCATTTTATTTGTGCTGCTTGTGTCAAAATTGGTGTGTTCCCTTTGTTTCACTGAAGAATATACCTGTATAACTTTAAGGAACCATTGCTTTGGGTAGTAGAATTTTTTTGCTCTTAAGTTAATTAGTTACTGAAGCTTGTCAGGACCCATGTTAATATTTTAATTGTGCTTTGTTCCACCCTAAGTAAAATACGATGCAGTCAAAACAGAGACCAGAGTTAGGGGAAAGGCTTAGGATTAGGAACAAATCAGACTTTTAAAAACATACTACCCTCTCAAGTCATAAGTTACTTATATAGGAAACATTTGAAATAAGTGACCTAACCTCCAAGAAATAAATTTATTCTTTTAATTCTAGTATGTAGGGTAGAAAAGATACTTAAATTTTTTTTTATGAGTTATTGAATTAATCAGCTTTGACACCATCTCTTTGAGCTTCATTGTTTTTAAGTCTTTAAATAAACAGCACAGTTACTTATTTTCTGGGTTTTCATGCCTCAGTTTTTCCATAGGTATAATAGAGATAAAAATCTATGCCTGTGGGGCTGGGGATATAGCTTGGTTGGTAGAGTGCTTGCCTCGCATGCACAAGGCCCTGGGTTCAATCCCTAGCACTGAAAAAAAAAAAAAAAAAAATCTATGCCTACATTACAGGCTATTGTAGAGATTAAAACACTAAGAAAGTACCTCACATATAGTTAGTGCCAAATGTTTGCTGGTTTTATAAAGGATCTTAATCCCTACAAATAAACCTATAAGCATTTAATGTTTTGTGTAATAATCTATCATTTGTACTATTTGTTTTTTGCTCCCTTTGCTGACCCTTGAGTAGTGATTATATTTATACATTAGAATTTAGCATGTAGTATTTATGTTTTCTGGAGTCAATAATTCTCTTTACCTTCAAAACAAATATAACAAAAAAATGGTAAAGTGGAAAATTAGCATTTAAGTTTTTGAATATTGAACTTTTTTCTCAGGGTTAATGACTGTATATTGCGAGTAAATGAAGCAGATGTTCGTGATGTAACACATAGCAAAGCAGTTGAAGCATTGAAAGAAGCAGGGTCTATTGTACGCTTGTATGTAAAAAGACGGAAACCAGTATCAGAAAAAATAATGGAAATAAAGCTCATTAAAGGCCCTAAAGGTATGTGGTACATCATACTAAATCATTAAGAGAACTCTGAGTTAAATATAACTATGGTCTTATTTTTGATATACATTCTAAAATGAGCAAATTTATAATTACAGTTTGTAAGTGGATTTAGAGAATGTCTCATGGATTTTTTTTGTCTTAAGTAAAATACATATCTACTAAGATTGTAACATTTGAAAAGTTTTTATGTTAATTTATATATACTATTACATATTTTATTGCTGTAAACATGCTCATAAATTTATAACTTAAAAATAAGTTCCATGTGATTTTTATATTCAATATTTCCAGTTGGGCATAGGGGCAGACACCTATAATCCCAGCATCTCAGGAGGCTGAAGTAGGAGAATCCTAAGTTCAGAACCAGCAACTTAGCAAGACCCTGTCTCAAAGTAAAAAATGAAAAGAGCTGGGGATGTGGTTAAGTGCCCCCAAGTTCAATTCCTGGGACCAAAAACAAACAAACAAAAACAGCACACAAAGATTTCTATAATCTATCTTTAATAGTTTTTAAGAGCAGGAATCAAAATCTCTATAAGTAGATTAGTCCCTACTTAAGTATTTGGATATTAAAAGAAATGAAATATTCTTGTCCTTAAATAATTTGAAGACATATTTAGTGTTTATGTTAATGTGTGATAATTAATATGCAAAGTATTTTAAATGAAACTACATAGGTTAAGTCAAAAAGAATAAAGTATAGTGTTTGTCATAAGCAGTTACGTGTACAATGTACAATGAGGGCTGTTAAGATATGATTTCTAAATTTTGAAAATACTGATAGGATTCAAAATAAATGGAAATATTAATTCTGTCATGTGGCTTCATGGTAGAAGTAGGATTCCAACAAATGGAAAAGGACCAGAGAGCTGGGAATTTGTTTTTCTTCTCAATTATTTTAATCTTGTGAAAATAGTAAAAGTATTAGCAATCATAATTATGATGGAAAGTAAAAAGTAATTTTGAACATCTCTTTGGGCTAACGATTCATTTACAAAAAAACTTTAAAAAGAACCAGGGGAAAAAAGCAATCTGTTTGTAACTGTAGAAGTCTCTATATTTGTAATTGCCCTTGGTTATAGAATTAAATACTTGGGATTTTTAAAGTAGATATTGAACTAGATTATTTTCTATTTAAAAAAACACTAGGGGCTGGGGATACAGCTCAGTCGGCAGAGTGCTTGCCTTGCAAGCATAAGGCCCTGGGTTTGATCCCCAGCACCGCAAAAACAACGACAACAACAACAAAAAACACTAGTATGATGGAATTATCAACCTCTAGTTTTCAGCCATTATTTTTAGGTTTAATTTCACCTTTGTTGATGAGAATCTTTAAACTAGTGTTTTCCAATCAGGTCTTGGGTTCAGCATTGCTGGAGGTGTTGGAAATCAGCATATTCCTGGGGATAATAGTATCTATGTAACCAAAATAATTGAAGGGGGTGCAGCACATAAGGATGGTAAACTTCAGATCGGAGATAAACTTCTAGCAGTAAGTATAAGAAATCTGTTTTTTAAAATATTTTTTAGTTGTCAATGGGTCTTGTTATCTATCTATCTATCTATCTATCTATCTATCTATCTATCTATTTATTTGAGGTGCTGAGGATTGAACCCAGGGCCTCACACATGCCAGGCAAGTGCCATACCTCTGAGCCACAACTCTAGCACAAGAAATCTGTTGTTTTTAAAATCATTTGTATTTATATATTTTCCTGACAGTCTAGAATTTCTATATACCGAAGACGTTTAAATGACTTTTAAACGAGTGAATTCTAATATTGTTTTATCAAAACCTGAAAAGTGATTCTTGGTATTTTCCATTTCCATTTCTCCTACCAGCCCCTCACTTCTCTCTTTTTCTTTTTATTCCTTTTTTCCTTTCCCTCTCTCTTCCCCCACCCTCCCTCTTCCCCTCTGTGAGGGGTTGCCCCCATTGTTAAATGACTGCAGGCTTAGAAATGTACAGAACTGTTTAATCACAGTCCTTAAGTTTATAATGCAGTGTCATCGTTATGCATGACCCTCTTTTGTTTTACTTTAATTAATTTATTTATAATACAATGAAAACTCATGAAGTTATTATGCAGCCCAAGAACTAGAACATCAACAATTTTGTGTTTCTTACTCAGTTTTACTGCATTGCAGATTTATGCCAATTTTTTGTTGTTGTTGTTGTTGTTTTGCAGAAAAGCAGGGTATGGCCATTACATGAAGCTTTGGGGAAAAAAAAAATCTGCTGGTATTACTTAACATTTTGTAATGTTAAAAGTGTTAATGTGTGTGTGCAGCTGCTGAATATGGCAGGTCGAACCTGAAAGACAATAAAATAAAGACCTTCTCTTTATACAAAATAGTTTTTATTTTATTAATAATATGAAAGCAAAAGTGAAAGATGGAAGAGAAGAAAAATGTATCATCAGATTAAGAGAAACATCAACACCTGAAATCATTAGTTGGACAGGTGGTGGAGGGCAGGCTTTTCAGGGTGGTCCATTTAGACTGGTCCCATCAGGGTAGAGCATCCTGTCCACTAGTCAGACTTCAAAGTCTTATTCCCAGTTGGGGTGGGGGTGCTCTTTAAACACAAGTTACAACAAAGAAAAACACTATCCTAACAGCCTGAGTGACTCTCTCAGGGTCACTTCACCTTACAGACCCCCAAGGATTGGTCAGATCCCAGAAAAGAGGAAGTGATAGCATTGAGATAATAAATGTCTCTGAGTTCCTGTGGGTGGTGGTGAGTGAGTGAGACAAACCTACGGAAAAGTCTGCATTCTTTAGGTGTGCCGTCAAGGATGTGCAGAGGGCATGGCAGGCACATAGATAGGGAAGATCTTTTATATTTTCCTTAGCCTTTTACAATCGTTAATTATGAAACTGTCTTTGGTGTAAGATTAGGATACATGCAATACTGGCAAATATACATTAAAGCAGTGGGAATGATTATGTGGTGAATTATGCTTTTTTCTTCTTGAAAGTTGTTCAAGTACATACATATACCTAAATATTTTGTTTAGTAGTATTTGGAAACTTTTAAAAAAACTGTTATACTGAATATAATCTCTTAATAATTTTTTTCACTCATATTGTCTTATTGAGACTTAGCCATATCATTGTCTTGAGCTGAAATAAATTTACTTCACCTTTATATAACATTTATTAGTGACTGTCTCACAGTTTATCCAGTCTTCATCAATAACTTCCTTGGCCCATGTTCCTTAGAAAAATGAGAGCTGATCTCAGGACAGCTGATTTCAAGGAAGTTAGCTAGAGTGAATGAAAATGAAAAGTAGAGAATGAAAGAAAGCTAATACAAGGTAGAATGTTTCTGAACTGGCTGTAATTTCATAAGAAAATATATGTTCCTTGTCAGGTAGAAAAATCTTAGGAAGGTAGTGTAAAACCACTAAATCTTATCCTAGCCATCCAGGGTAAAAAAAAAAAAAAAGAAGAAGAAGAAGAATTTACCTGCTGGCCCCTTTAAGTCTCCCCTGACTTTCGTCTTTAGTCTTTTTAGTCTTACATGATGTAATCGATCCTGTAACAGATTTCTGGATTGTGTTACCCATCTCCTCTGGGCACTGCTAGGGAAGTCAACTCTCACTTTCTGTGTTACACCATTTCACTGGAACCCAACAGTGGAAGTTGGTATAGGCAAATCAGACATGGGCCTCTGACACATTAGAACTTCCACATCAGCCATGCCCAAATCCAGCCGGAAGAGGCTGAGAGACCTGGTAATAGCAAGAGATGAACTAAAAGTATAAGTAGCCAGCACATTTCATTGAAAAAGCAGCCAAGGCCTAATGAGCATTTGGGCTCAAGTTATTTAGCAAAGGCTCATAAAATGGCCTAGGATAGTGGCAAGTTGAGCCATTTCCACTTTTTTGCTATTATGAATAATTCTGCTAGAAAGAGCTGCAGTGTATTTTGGTAAGCATGTACTGCAAGAGTTTCATTGGCTATTTAAGCAAACATGTAGTTTATTGAATCATTCTGTTTTATTACTAGGAGTATGGGGGCGTGGGTACCAGGTTTTAGCCCAGGGGCATTTTATCACTGAGCTACATTTCCAGCCGTTTTTATTTTTTTACTTTGAGATAGGGTCTCACCACATTGCTTGTGGCCTCACCAAGTTGCTGAGCTGTCCTTGAACTTGTGATCCTCCTGTCACAGCCTCCTGAGTTGCTGAGATTACAGGCGTGTGCCACCATGCCCAGCCCCAGTAGTGGTATTTTAAAAATAACAACAACTCAAAAAGAAAAAGAAAAAAAAACCTATTTTTTTCTATACTGCTTGTAAAGCTTTACACTCCCACCAGCAATAAGATTCCTTTGTTCTGCATCCTGTCCAATACTGCAGAGGGAGTTTTTTTAAGTTAATGATGGGGAAAAGGAAAGAACAGAACTCGAACTACTTTTCTAGCTTTTCTCTTACAGCTCTGATTGCCTTTCTTTCCCCTGCAGGCAACACCTTTTCCCCATCACTGTGTGCACATGTGCATGTACACACACACACAACCAGTTTAAACAGCTTTGTATCTCAACTAGGTTTCTCACTTTTATTTTTTAATATGGCTATCATGTTTTCCTTTGTGATTTCTCCAGAACCAATTTTCTTGGTACAGAGCCAGTAATCTGTACTGATTTACCATCATGGAAGTATTACTCTCATTCTGTGGAATACACTTTCAATGAAGTTTTTCTTATAATTACACTGAAATTATGCACTTTTCAATCCTCTTCTTAATTGATTTACCTGGCATTTGTCACACCTTCCTTCTTCAAATACTTTTTTTGACTTTGCATAACAGTCACTCTCTAACTTGATTATTTCTCTTACCTCACTAGCCACACTTTCCTTTCCTTTTTTTGGTACTTCCTCATATCCCTTACCTGCAAACATTGAAGTAATTCAGAACTCAGGCCTTGTATATTTACTCTTGTTTATCAGTGCTCACTCCCAAGGACTCTGTTTTCTAAACTGTAAGTCTAAACTGGTAAATGGGCAAATAAATGCTCAAATCTAAAATTTCAGGTCATCTTTTTTCCACACTACACATAGAATCCCTTAACAAATCTTGTCAGCCCTTAGTTATCCAGTGCTGTTAAGAAAATTCAAAGTGTAATGGCTAAAATAACAAAAATTATGTATTTGCTTATATTTCTGCAAATGGGGTAGGCCTTGACAGGGACAGCTTGTCTTTATTCCCACATGGCATTAACTGGGAGTTCTCACCTAGGCCAATGTATTTCCATGTAGGCTCAAACATACAGTGGGCAAATTAGTGTTGCCTATCAGTTGGTAGATCATTTGGGGCTGTTAGTATTTAATTACCTAGTTACTTCTCAAGGTTAGGTTGGGCTTCTCACAGGATGGTGATGGAAATGAGCTTTCCAAGAGGACAAGCTCTAGCGTATGGCATTTATCAATCCTCTCTTTGCATCATGGTTTCTGTATCTCTGGCTAAAACCAGTTATGTGGCCCAGCAAGATTCCATGTAGTAAGGGATTTTTGTAAGATATCAATATCAGGATATATGGTTCCTGCAGGCTACCAACAGTATACCACATTTGTGTATTTCAAAATTCAGGCAGTCCTCACTTTGCATAGGAGTACAGACCATTAAAATTACCATGCTGGTGAAACCTTGCAAACAGTTTTAATAATCAATAAGGAAATTGACAATTCTTCAATGACTTTTAAATTTTGGGGTCAAAGCATTAAAAATTCTAGTCAATTATGAAGGTAAAATTAAAGAAATGAAAAATAAATTAAAACTAATATTTTATTACATTATAATTTAAAACACAAATGTTGATAATGTTTTATTTCATTAGCAAATCTTATAAAAATGTTGCAGAAACATCAAAGACCTGTCTAAACCTAAAGCAAGCAGAAGGGAGAAAATTATAATAAAGATTAGAACAGAAACAAATGAAACAAGGTATAGAAAAAACAAACAAGATGAACAAAACAAAACGTTAGTTCTTTGAAAGCATCAACAAAATTGGCATACATTTAGGTAGACTGTCCAAGAAAATAAGACTCAAATTTCTAAAAGCAAGAATGAAAACAGGGGCATAAAAGAATGTAATGTAAACAACTGGACAGCAATGCCTTAGATAATATAAATGAAATGGACAAATTCCTGGAGAGAAAAACTACCACTTTTGTTCAGTGTTACACTGGAAATTCTAGTCAGGTCATTAAAAACAGAAAAGACAAGACATTCAGAATTTCTAGAAAGAAGGGACTGAGGATGTAGCTTAGTGGTAGAGCACTTGCCTAGCATGCACAGGCCTTGGGGTTTGATCCCCTGCACTGGGGGGGGGGGGGGGGGGTGGGGGCGGGGGGGAAGAATAATAATAATAGAAAGAAGAAATAAAACTGTGTTTGCAGATGACATACTTATATGATATCTTTAAAAGATTAGTAGACCTAATAAACAAGTTTAGTACCATGCAGAATATAGTGTCACTGTACCAAAAAATCAATTATAATTCTATATAAAAAATAGGTGAATGGCCAGTAAATAATTGAAAAAACAACTCAATTTGACTATTAAAAATGGA
This sequence comes from Sciurus vulgaris, assembly GCF_902686455.1. Classification (NCBI taxonomy): domain Eukaryota; kingdom Metazoa; phylum Chordata; class Mammalia; order Rodentia; family Sciuridae; genus Sciurus; species Sciurus vulgaris. Next base: position 77,983,628 of record NC_136470.1, on the reverse strand, counting down.
AGTATAAATTAAATATAACTGATTGCAAAGCACACATATCATTTTACAAACTTTGAAAAATGATAATACTCAGTGTTGACAAAGGTATAAGTGAATGGACACTCCTGTACTCTGTAATTTACCAGAGTCATTTAGGATAAAAATTTAAACATCTTTTAAATTGGGAATGATTTAATAAATTATGGTATAACCTCATAATGAAGTACTGTGCAATGATTTTTTTTTTTAAGGTAGTAATTCTGTGTCCCAACATGGAACAGTCTCTAAGATACTTAATATTAAAAATCCATTTGCAGAGCATTTGTTCAAAAAAGGAAAAGAACTAAAATATGCCCATACACGTTATATTCATGAACGCCTATGAGTGAGAGGAGGTTGAGGCTGGTGGAATAGAGAGACTAGTGACTGAAATCAAGATTGGCTATTTCATTTGTGTATATTTTTGTAACTATGACTAAAATATCTGACAGGAACAATTAGAGGAGGAAAAGTTTATTTTGGCTCACAGTTTTGGAGTTGTTCACTTCATGGTTGACCAATAGTTGACCATTATTTGGGCCTGAGGTGAGGCAGAATATCATTACAGAGCTACTCTGCTCATGGTGGCCAGAAAGCAGGAAGAAAAAGTAAGGGGCCACAAGAGGTGAACCCTTCCAGGGTATGCCCCCAGTGACCAACCTCCTTGAGCCACTCCCTGCCTGCCTACAATTACCAGTTAGTTCGTTCACACTAGGATAACTGATTAGGTTACAACTCTCATAGGTTGTAACTGATTAGGTTACAGCTCTCATAATCTGATCATTTTACCTCTTAATATCCTAGCATTAGCACAAGAGCTTTTGGAGGACACCTTATATCCAAAATCAAAGTTATAAAAAACTTCCTGATGTTATGGACAGTAAAGATGGGTATTTTCTTTCCACATAACTTTGTTTTCCTTAAATCATTCCCTATTTCCCCTATATTTTCATGTAATTGTTTTCAACTAAAAAACAGAAAGCAAGTGAAAATGTTTTAAAATAAATATCTCTTGGGAATTTTTTTAGGTGAATAGCGTATGTTTAGAAGAAGTTACTCATGAAGAAGCAGTAACTGCCTTAAAGAACACATCTGATTTTGTTTATTTGAAAGTGGCAAAACCCACAAGTATGTATATAAATGATGGCTATGCACCACCTGATATCACCAACTGTAAGTCCGCTTGCTTAAGCTTTAGATGTGATGTACTTTAATGAAATGTTCTCTGTAAAGTTTAAACATTATAAAACTTTTAAAAGAACTCAGTCATTTTAATCTAATAATTCTTAAAATCTTTTTTAGTGAGAAACTTGGTAGTAAGAAGATGGAGTTCTTTTCCCCCTTTACTGCTTAACATTTAAAGCATTGATTCTCAAGCTTCTGTGTAAATAACAATCACCAAAGAGAATTTGCAAATTATGCAGATTATTGTCCTGTTCTAATAGTTTTGGGTGTAAGCACAGAAAGTTTATTAACAAGGAGACTAATTCTGATGCTTCTTCCTGAAGACAAACTGGAACTTCTATTCAGCATTAAATGTAAATTCTAGCCATGGCAATTAAGAAAAAGAAAAAATAGTCAAAATGGAAAAAAAGGGATTGGGGATGTAACTGTGGTTCATGGACTGCACTTTGAGAATCACTACTTCTCAGTAGTTCTAGAACTTAAGGGGTTTTCTGTTCTCTCTGCTGCATTGAAAAAACAAAAAGTACTATGTTTATACTTTAAACTTCTAGTGTATTGCCTAACTGTTTTGGTGTGCAGCCCAGTTGTGTTATATACCATATACCATTGAATTGTTATTAAAATACGTGCTTTTAAGTTCCTTACATGGTTTTGAATATTTTAAAATGTATAATCTTAGATTTAAATATATTTTAATGGGGTTGTGTTGACTGAAAAATGGAAGCATTATATGTTGTACACATTGAATTAATGTTAAAAGAACCCATGCATTGTAAATATCTTAAATGTACTTTGTAATTTGCTTTTGTGTGTTCCCTTTTTTAATTGTGATTTTTGTAAATGATAATATTTCCACTTTTAAAACAGTTAAGATTTATTATCACCACTAATAATTATAAGTTAAATACAAATTATATTGTAAAATCTACTGTCCTCCAGTAATACATCTTCGTTATGTGCTCATTGACTTAATTACTCAAGTATAACTGAATTATTTTCTTAATAGCATTCAGCCTTTCTAATGGACAGAGATGTTATCTTATACTTCTTATATGTCAAAGAAAAGAACCTTGCTACCCTTTTGAAATTCTTACATACCCCTGGCCTTACACATACACTTCATATAAGGACCTTGTATATTTTTATTTGTGATTAAAGGTGCGGTATTTCAGCAAGAGTCTGATTAAGTATCAGTCTTACTTTGAATACTGCCCATCTCTTCAAGACAGCCATATACACATTTGCTGCATTTGTTCCACAAATTGAGAAATGGGTGCCCTGATTATGACCAATAAATATGTTAAACAGAGAAAAATGTCATTTTTATTGAATTATATTTTTATGTGTAATAGTATAACATTTAAAAAATGGAAGGGCTAGTCCTGAACTGTAGTAATTAAGTAATGATTGCTTATCTGCCCTGTAAACAGAAACTGGATATTTGTTTCTTTGTTGTTGTTTTCTATTATTAAATGAATAAGACATTATGAAAAAGTTGCAGTTCACATTGCTAATTTTACTTCTATTCCCCTCACTTCCTCTACAACAGGTATGACTTCTTCTAGTGCAAGTTTTTTTCTGTATGTGCAATTCTTGAGGTTTTTGTTTGAGTCTCTTAAAGCATTTGTGTTTATAATTTTTTACATAAATGATTTTTGCCTGTTTGCTGTCCTGAAGCCCTTGTCATCAGACCATTCAACTTACTGCCTATTTCTTATGTTGTAATTACTTGGTATCTTCCTCAACAGATTTGGCTTTAGTTATTGAAATTTTAGTGCAAGATCATTGTTTTCTTGCTACTTTTATCACATTATCATTCTTAGTGATAGCCAAATTCTACACTAACGATTGATCTAAAACCCTGGCTTTTTGGTCTCTTGGTCTTTAACTATCCTGCCCTCCTTTGCAGCTTGCTTCCAGTAATACTTTAGACCTTATCTATAATTATCAAAACCTTCATCATCCCAGAAATATCAGTTTAAATCATCCCACTTTCCATCTACAACCATCAGTTCATTCACCCCTGTTCTAACAGTCCAATGTCATTTTGAACTCCCATCATTTGGACTCCGTGGTTTGTCAGGATACTCATTGTCTTACATCTTCCAGTTTTTTTCTTTTTCTTTTCTTTTTCTTTTTTTTTTTTTTGACAGGGATGGGGTAACAGGGATTACTCATTCAACCACTGAGCCACATTCAAGCCCTATTTTGTATTTTATTTAGAGACAGGGTCTCACTGAGTTGTTTAGTGCCTCACTTTTGCTGAGGCTGACTTTGAACTCAAGATCCTCTTGCCTCAGCCTCTTGAGCCCCTGGGATTGGAGGTGTGCAGCGCCACTGTGCCCAGCTCTTCCAGTCTTTTGAGCCTTCCTTTTTAATTGGCAAAATCTCAACACTGCTTCAACCAGATTCTTGTCTTATCCATTCCTGTTCCCTGAAAGCAGAATGTGGCTGGAGAAGGGCACAAAATTATGCCACCTTTTAATTATGACCATTAATCTTGGGTGGATTCTTGCTCTCACCTCTGTGACATTTCCCTGAGTCATTCATTTTCTCATTGAGTCCTCAAACCTCCTTTACTTATCATCCAGCTTCTCAGTTACAGCAGATGACCTCGCTTCATATTCCATGTAAGCATCCAGAAGAGAAATTTCTTATTCTTCTCTTTTCAAATCTACCTAAGTAAATACCCTTTTTCCCAAAAGTTTTGCTTTCCCTTTCCCTTGTTTTATAATGGAATAACTATCACTGCTTTTCTGGAAAAAGTGGTCTTCAATTTGTATACTGAATCTTTTCTTTTTTATGAATTATACTTTCCAAGTTCCAAAAATCTCTTTTGCTTTTTCAGGAATTTAGCGTGCATATTCATATTCATATTCTCTCTCTCTCTCTCTCTCTCTCTCTCTCTCCTCTCTCTCTTCCTCTCTCTCTTCCTCTCTCTCCCTCTCTCCCCCTCCTCCCTCTTCCTCTCCCTCCTCTACTTACATAATCATATCCTTTCTCTGTTGGATCATTACCTTGAGCTCACAAGCATGTTATAATGTTCCTTATCTCAAGGGAGTAGAGAGGGACCATCGTACAGTCCAAGATACCTGACTACTGCTCCTTTTTTCTATTTAATATCACAGTTTTCCTACCATGTAAACTCCTTTACATGAAAAAAAGTAGAAACTGGGAATACTAAAGGTTCTTTTATTTAAGAAGTGGCATTCAGTCTACTCATAATAAGAGAAATGCACCAATACCTCATAGGGGAAGTCAGCTCTCCTTATTCTTTTATTTAGGAGAAAAAAAAACTTTTAAACTAAGGTAATGAATGGTTTTGCTATTACTTTAGCTTTTACTCTTTCACTTAAATTGCACTGTTGATTCTGTAAGATCTTTTATATTTTTAATTGATGCACAATATTTGTACATTATTATATGTATTGCCTGTTAGTTAACTTTTCATCACTCTGACTAAAATATCTGTCAGGATCAACTTAGAGGAGGAAAGATTTATTTTGACTCATGGTTTTAGAGGTTCAGTCAGCCAGCTCCAAGGAAGAAACATGAGAGAAAGATGTGGCAGAGGAAAGCTTTTCAGCTCATGGCAACCTAGAAGCAGAGGAGGGGACAGGAAAAACATAAACCCTTCCAGGGCACACACCAGTGATCTGCTTCCTCCAACTAGATAGTCTATTCAGCTCTCAGTGGGTTAATCCACTGATGAGGTCAGAGACCTCATGATCCAATCCTTGCCTAAAAGTCCTGCCTCTCAATTTTGCTGCATTAGGGACCATGCTTTCAACATATGAGCTCTTAGTGGACATTCCAGATCCAAACCATAACCATCTGAATATAACTGTAGTAGACATTTTAAAATATATTATTATTGGACATGTGCATACATTTCCTTTGGAGTGAGATTGCTGTGTTATAGCACAGACATTTATTTTGTCTTCAGTCAGTACTGCTAAACAATTTCCCAAATATTGGAAATAGTTTATACCCCTGTTTTCTACATCTTCACCAATGCTTGATATAGTCAGTCTTTTTAGTTATGGATATTATGAATACATACTATGATACATATAATATTATTATAATTTATTCATTTATATTTATTATTTATTGAATGCTGATTTTTCCCAGTGATTAATGCTGTTAAGCATTACTCCTCACTTTTATTTCATTTTTTTTACATACAGATATCCAAATGATCCTGTATCATTTATTAAAGAGTTCATCTGTTTTGGCTCTGAATTACATTGGTGGTTTTATTATACCTTAAATGACAATAGATTTTTTTTTCTAGACCTGTTTCATGGATCTAATTCTTCTGTCAATACCACACTCTTTAATAAATGTTGATTTCTAGTAATATAACTCTTTCAAATTTTTTTAAGATTATGTTAAGTAGGGCTGTAGATGTGACTCAGTGGTAGAGTATTTGCCTAGCACACGCAAGGCCCTGGGTTTAGTCCCACACACTACACACACACACACACACACACACACACACACACACACAAGATTGTTAGGTATAATTTGAATTTCCTTAATGATTTTGGAATTTAAAAATGTACAGATTAATTTAAGAATAATTAAAATTGAGTCTTTCATCCAATCCACAAGTATCTCTTTCTGAATTATATAGGTTCTTTTCTCTCAGCAGTGTTTTAGTATAGTAGGTATTTTGTAGATCTTGTTAGATTTAGATGAAGATATTTGATGTTTTTGATGCTATTTTAAGTCCTACTTTAAAAAAAAAAAAAAAACAGGAATTGAGCCTAGTGGTGCTTAACCACGAGTAATATCCCTAGCCCTTTTATTTTTAGACAGGGTCTTGCTAAGTTGCTTAGGGCCTTGCTAAGTTGCTGAGGCTAGCTTTGAACTTGCAGTCCTCCTTCCTTAGCTTCCTGAGTCACTGGGATTGCAGGCATGCACCACAACATCCAGTTTAAAATGTTTTAAAATATTTTTAGCATATATATACATACATATATATGAAATATGACTGGGTTTTGTACGTTGATTAAGTGGTTAAGAATCCTGCTAAAAATTCTGATTTATAGATGATTTTGGAATGTCTGTATGATCTAAAATAATGTGTAATAACGAATAAAATGATGACAGTTTTCCTTTCTTTCCCATCTTTATTCATTTCCTTTTTTTTTTTTTGTCTGATGCACTGATAAGACATAGAATAGAAATGATGATAATGTACATCATTGTCATGTTCTCAAACCCAGACCCTAGGGAGAAAAATAATTTCACCATTGCTTATGGTGTTACCATGCTGTTACCAGTATGGTGGCTACCCTTTATCGTATAGAGAAAGTTAAGCTTTATTCCTGGTTTATGGAGAGTTTTTATCTTGTGAATGTTGAATATCATCAATTCTGTATTTAACTGAATGATTTTTCTCCTTTATTTTGTTAATGTTACAAATTATGTTGATGTTCTAATGTTAAACCAACTTTCGATTTTGGGAATGAACCCATATGGTCTTTACGTGTTTTATATATTATTGGACTTATCATGCACACATTTGCGCATCCATGTTCATAAGTGTCAACATAATGTTCTAAAATTTTTCTTGTTTTTGGGTTTTGGTGTTATGGTTATGCTGGTCTCACAAAATGAATGAAAAGCATACATACTTTCTTCCTTTATTCTCTGAAACTGTTTGCAAAATTGGCTTTATTTTATCTCTAAGTGGTTGATTAGATTTATCAGTGAAGTCATCTGTCTGGACCTGGAATTCTCTTATTGGAAACATTTTTAGTTCTGAATCTGCTAACTTTGTAAATACAAGACTGTTCATATTTTCTATTATTTCTTATCTGGGCAGAAAAGAGAACTAGATCACATTTGGCTTTGTTTTTATGGTGATTGTCAAGAACTTGGGGGAGGGTGAAGTTTGTGCCAGAGCAACCCTGTAAGTAAGCAGATGTCAAAATTGGAAAACAGTTGGCTTACTAGGTAGAAAATATTTTTAGGAAGAATAGTAAAGGAAATAATGAGACAGAAAGTTGTGGAAGTAATCTGTGAACCGTAGAGATATAGAGGCATAGTCAGTGGTTGTAACCAAAATAAGGTAATCAAAATATGAATAATAGCCAAAATATGGTATAAAATAGGAATGAAAGCAGGCTTATAACTTAACAAAAAAAATTCATTTGCCTGGGGTTGTAGCTCAGTGGTAGAGTGCTTGCCTGGCGTATGTGAGGCACTGGGTTCAATCTTCATATAAATAAATAAAACTAAAAATAGTTTTTAGTTGTCAATGGACAACTAAAAATATAAATATATATGTAAAAATATATACACAGACACACATATATATAGATAGATGTATATAAATGACATTGGATCTAACAGAGAACATTTATTTCTCTGCTGACATTAAAATGCTCATACTTTTGCATATCTTTTCACTTTTAATTTATATCCTCTTCTACTGGTAGACTTTGTTAAACTTATTTTGCTGCTAGTCTCTTCCCACTTTATCTTCAAGCTCTTCTGCTTTTTTATCCTCCTGAATCTTGGAGGTCTTGATAGCTCAAGGTAATGAATCTGACTCCCTTGTTTTGTAGTTCTGTGAGGGACCTTTTTACATAAGATTTTAGATATAAAAAGTAGTGTTGTTTCTGCTGATCCTTCTTTGGGCAGTCATTTGTTTGATAGGAATGTTCATTTTTAGTGCCTCCTATCTGTGCCTTAGAGATTAACTGCTCCAGAAAGGATTCATTGACTAAAGGGTCAGTCTAGATATGGCAAGGAAAAAGCACATTTTCTGGTTTAGCCATTTGATGGAAGTTTTTGTTCAGTTGTGTCATTGTTTGTTCCATCCAAACATGATAATGCAGTCAAGGAATCTAAGAGTCAGAAGTCAGCAAATGAACATTAAAAGACTGATGATTGTAGAGGTTCATATGGATATCTGTTGTTTTAGGGCTAAATGCTAATTTATTTTAAATTACAAATATTTTTGCATGTCACCCAGGAAAGATTTTGAACTTCCAAAGTCAAGAGCTGTTGATAGAAAATTCTTTTGTTCAAATACAAAAGAGCATCTTACATGTGAACTGGATAGGAAATAGATATTTTTAGGTTCTACAAACCTTTAATACCAATATATACTAGATCTCCAAGTTCCGTATTATCAATAGGCATCCTTTCTGTGTTAAAGACATATAGGTGTTAATTCCTTTTTGATAAAGAGTATGCATTTTATTTTTTATTTCTTCCAGTGCACCATAATTCAGTCATTTCCTATTATCTTTCATTCAGATCACTTCTGTCTTTTATGTTACCTATCTGGACATTCTATAGTAATTTGAACTAACAATCCCTGCCTTTTTTTTTTTTTTTTTTTTTTTTTTTTAACGTTCAGTGTGTAGCATAATGCTTTGCTTATAGAAGATACTCAGAAATTTAATCAAAGACTGATGTTTGAAAAAAATAATAACTATTAAGCTAATTTTGAAATGTTTTATAAGTATTATAGTTAACAGCCTCAAGAAAGTTAAATACTGCTTTCTGTGTTTTGGTAATAATCAGATCATTCAAGTACATTGTGTCTTTGAAAACTATAACTGAAATGTGTTCCTTACCTGGGTTCTTAGGAAGGTATGGTCAGGAATATTATTATAATTTTATTTTCTTGACATTTGCTAGCATGCCAACCTATGATATTTACTATTTTTTAAAAGAACCAATAAGTAGGTTTGCTTAGTTTTTATTTTTGCTTTTTACCAAGTTTCCATTTTTTTATGAGCATATTAAAAAGAACAGATAAAGATTGAGTTGCCAGGAGCTGGTGTAAGACTTTTTGTATCTATTTTTAAGCCTCTGGTTTCTTTACTCACAAATTTTGAGTATATATACTTTCTTAAAATAGTCGTCTGCAAAATGACTTCTCAAAAAGAGTTATTATACTTAAGATTTACTTATTTTAGCCTTTTCTATGACATTATTTTAAATGACCTCTCAGATTCATTGTGCAAATAAAATAAAACTTCTTTTCAGTTGTATTCTCAAAAGAATTTAGTGGAATAAATCTGCTTTATTGATCTGAATAGCTAAGCCAGTTTTTATATACCAGATTCTGGTATATAAGTTATTGAATATGAATTATACTTTAAAATTTATATGTGAGGTGTTAAGTTGCTTATTTCATTTTTGATGTATTTTTCACTGTCTTTGTTTTGAAGCTGCTTCACAGCCTGTTGATAATCATGTTAGCCCGTCTTCCTTCTTGGGCCAGACACCAGCATCACCAGCCAGATACTCACCAGTTTCTAAAGCAATGCTTGGAGATGATGAAATTACTAGGTAAGTAACTTAACATGTATCTTCTTATGTAAGTCAACTTTTAAATGGAATTTTAATCAACAACAATTTTTAGAACTAAAATTTTTTTTGACAATTGAACCCTAATTTTTTTTTCTATTGGAGTGTTCATTGAAGATGTTTTTTCATTGAAGACCATGAAATAATATTTTATATTATAAATAAATTACTTCTTTTTAAATACTGCCTTTTTTTTTTCGGTTTGGCTAACTGTCATTTGAAATAAACTTAGATAAAACTAAGTTAGGAATATATTTGTGCATATTTTATACTAACTTTTCACATTTCTTATTTAATATGTGCCTTAAAATATTATGATTCATGTTCAGTGTTCAGCAAGTAGTATTTTCTTTGTTTGATATTCCTGACATCTAAAACTTACTTTCATCTTACATTACGAACTGCACTAAAGTTCGTAGATCTTTTTAGTTCCAAAGAATTCTGAGGTGAAAGAAAAGAGTCGGTGAAAAAATATTTTAGCTCTGTTATTCAAAGTAGTAAAAAGACTTTGTACAGTTTGCTTTAAATTTATAGGTAAAAACATTTAACATTATGTATATGCCAGTTAATTAATATCTGTTCTTACATTTTCATTAGTTACATCAGTTAGCATTATTATTTTTGAAACTTTTTGTTCATAATAATTGTAATTTTTCTTGGCAGACTCCTAACTTTTTAGGCAGCCCTCTGCGCAAGGAAAGATAGGCGTGTTTGTCTTGTGACAGTAATGTTGAGAACAAAATAGGTGCCTCATTAATTGTGTGTGGAATGAAAATTAGCAGAAAGAATAGTGTTCTTATTTGTGATATGACTATTTGAGGCTCTTAGTCTTCAGGCAATGTTCCTATAGAGTGATTCATGGCTATTTGTTTTCGTTATTTTGTAATGGTGCCTATTATATGTTTATCTATTCTTTAATCTCTTCATGTATTTTGCATAACTAAAATCTAAAAGTTGTATTTTCACCTTTATTGCTGTCCCCATCTTTCTTCACTACATATGTTTTGTACCGTGTTGAATTAGACTTTGAAGTATTACACACAGATCTACCAGTTTCCATTCTTTTCTATGAAAATCAGGTGATTGACTACTAGATTAGTCTTAAAATTATGTGCACTTTATCATTCCTTTTTGATAACTATATTCCTTTGCCCAGACATTGAAATTCTCCACAATTTTTGCCTAAGCAGTCTTTGAGAAGTTATCTCAAATCACTGAAACCACCTCCACCCCCAGTAAAATCACAACATAGAGATACTTAATGTTTGTTAAGTTTCTTTAAAATGTGATTGACATACCATAAATTTCACACATTTAAATGGTGCATCTCGATGATTTGGGTAAAAAGTGTTACATCACTTTTTAATTGTGATAAAATAAATACAACATGTAAATTTAACATTTTAACCATTTTCAAGTGTACAATTTAGTGGCATTAATTACATTCACAATTTTTTGCAACCGTCACCATTAGCTATTTCCAAAACCTTTTATCATCTTAGATAAAGTCTGTAACCATTAAGCAATTCTATCCCATTGTCCTCCCAGCTCCTGGTAATACGTATTTTCTGTCATTCAGAATTTGTCTAGTTTAGATAATTCATATAAGTGAAACCATACAATATTTATCCTTTTATGACTGGTTTATTTGACTTAGTATAATTTTTTTTCTTTCATTTTGTAACATATATCAGAACTTCATTTTTTTTTTGGTTAAATATTATTCCATTCCATTGATGTATGTATACATAGAATATACATACAATTAGATATATAGATATTAGATATATATAGCTAGATAAACATAAAAAGTTACATTTTGTTTATCTACTCATTGTTGGTGACTTGGATTGTTTTCAACTCTTAGCTATTGTGAATAATGTTATGATAATCACTGGTGTACAAGTATCTGTTCAAATCCCTGCTTTCAGTTACTTAGGCTATAAACCTGGGTGCAGTTCCAGGGTCATGTCATATATATTTTTTTAATATTAGCTTTTTAAGGAACCACTAAATTATTTTTATTATTCCCCTAAATAATTAATGAGTATTTCAGTTTTTCTACATCCCCACTGACACTTAATACTTTGTTTTGTTGAAGCCATCCTGGTAGATATGATATATATCATTGTGGCTTTCATTTACATTTACATTTTCCCAATGACTAATGGTGTTGTGTGCTCACATTATTTAAAAATCAGAATGCTTTCTCCTCAGGTTATTTTTAAGTTATTATTTGCTAATGTAAAATTATAATTCATACATATGTCTTAAAATAGGAGTCCCAAACCATGAATTATTTAACATAGGAAATAAAATATTACCAATATAGTGAAACCTGTCTGCCCCTGATCCTTCCCTGCTTCCCTTATACTGTTCCTCTAAATTACTGCTTCTCTAAATTTTATTACCCTTTTTCTTTCGTGTGTGTGCACATGCGTATATGAACACACACACACACACACACACGCACGCACATTTATAAAATATTTCCTGAATGATTTTTTGTTTAGTTTTTTTTTTTTTTTCCATACCACAGATTGAACCCAGGGGCACTTCATCACTGAGCCACATCCTCAGCCCTCTTTTTTATATTTTATTTAGAGACAGAATCTCACTGAGTTGCTTAGGGCCTACCTAAGTTACTGAGGCTAACTTTGAACTCACAATCCTACCATGCTCGGCTAGTTTTGCTGTTTTTCACAAGGAATAATTTTGCAAATCCCATAAGTGAGCTGGCAAAATTGAATAATGATGAACACTTATCTACATCTAGAAAGTACTATTGTAAGTTTTGAGCAGTATTAAGATTAATTCTGTATTATATGGAAGAATCCTTAATTTCATTTTTTAAAAAATATTAAGGCTTTTGTGATCAATTACTTCTTGCACTGTTTTAGAAAAATCATTAAATTTTTTAAATGTTTTAAAATGTTGACCAAATATAACATTTAAGAATAATCTCAAATGATATTCTGAATTTCATTAAATCTAAAATAATCTGTTGGCACTTTCATGGTCTTACCAGAAGATGTGAATAGTTTTCACATAATTATGTCTGAGTGCCAGCATTTGTGAAAAATTATCAGTGGTAAGATGTTTTCCAGAGACTTTTTTAATATGTGTGGGGGGAATAAATTTATCTGAGAGCTGACAAAAAACAGTAATGAATTTTAAAAAATCATAAATCGTGGATTACACTGAAAGTTTTTTTTGCTTGTTTTTATTTGTTTTGTTTTGTTTTGTTTTTGAAGACAAGGCCTCCCTTGCCTGACTGGTCTCAAACCTGTGAGCTTAAGTGATTCTCACTTCTTAGCCTTCCAAATAGCTGGGACTGCAATTACAGATCATCACATCCAAGTTTAAAAAATATTTATTTCATATCAAAAGTCTAATGGGCAATTCCAAGATTGATGTAGCAACCTTAGCCCCATAATGTCTCTTAGTTTCACCTTCATGGTTAAAATAGATCTAAAACAGTAGAAGGGTTTTATTAAAAGTTCATTCCTTTTTGCATAGTTTCTTTTTGGGGGGCGGATACCAGGAATTGAACTCAGGGACACCTGACCAGTGAGCCCCCCAGCCCAATTTTGTATTTTATTTAGAGGCAGGGTCTTACCAAGATGTTTGGCACCTTGCCATTGCTGAAGTTGGGTTTGAACTTGAGATCCTCCTACCTCAACCTCCTGAGCCACTGGAATTAAAGGCATATGCTACCACGCCTGGCTTGCATGGGATTTTTTAAGAGGGGACAGAAGTCAGCAAAATGTGCTTCATCCTTGTTAAGGCCTGACTTTCTTTGGGAAATAACAGGAAAAATTTCCTTCTTTTCTCAGAGGTCAGAATGGGGTCACACCCTCCCCTCAGCAAAAAGAAGAAAGAATGTAATGACTTCCTTTGGGACTGGAAAGGAGGCCTACTTCCACTAAGAAAAAGACATAGCTATCTTTTGTAACATCTAAGAAGCAGTGACTGCTTCATAGGCAGTCTAGTGCATACAACATCAAGTTTTCATGAGTACATATTTCTTGATAGACCCTTTATATTACTTTTTTTAAATTTCAAATTATTTTCTCCTTTTTGTTTTGATTTCATGTTTGTTTGGGTTTTTGTTTTGTTTAGTTTTGGTTTTGGTTTTTTTTCCTATTTGTTTTATCAGTATCAGGGACTGACTCCAGAGTTATTTAACTGAGCCATATCCCCAGACCCCTTCTCCCTTCCTTCCTTCCTTCCTCAGGTTCTCACTAAGTTGCTTTGAACCTCTAAATTGCTGAGACTGACTTCAAACCTGTGGTCCTCCTTCCTCAGCCTCCCAAACCGATGGGATTACAGGCATGCACCACCACACCCAGCATGTTTGCTTGTTTTTTAATGCAAGTTTTGAGCTTTTAAATGAAATTAGATTTTTTTTCCTTTTGATTTCTAAGACTTAGAATCTCTTTACTTCACAGTTTTCAAAAACCTTAGGTATTTGAACTAGCTTTCTATATAGTTTAATAACATAATACTAAAGTTTTCATTAGGAAGTTCTCATTGATAGAATGCCAGATTCTAAATAAAATTTCAAAGTTATTTTTTATTTTTTTTTAATTTTTAGGGAACCAAGAAAAGTTGTTCTTCATCGTGGCTCAACAGGCCTTGGTTTCAACATTGTAGGAGGTGAAGATGGAGAAGGAATATTTATTTCTTTCATCTTAGCTGGAGGACCTGCTGATCTAAGTGGAGAGCTCAGAAAAGGAGATCGTATTATATCGGTAGGATATGTTAATCAAGTAATCAAGATGATATTTTTATCTTCATTCACTATGACCTATTAATGATTAAAAGTAGATTTTTTTCCTAACCTAAAGTTGTGGGTGTTTCTTGGATATCTTACCCTTTTACAATTGAATTGCAGAATTATGGTGTTAGAGATCAAGTTCTGTATGATTGTAGATGATTTTCTTATAAGGGGTCAGTGTTTATAAATGTGTTTGAAGGGAGTATATGTTCTCTGTTAACTTTGTTACTTGTAGAACTGTTTGTGTACTTCTGTATACTTTGTTTTCTTCTTGATATTTTATTAAAAGAAGTTTTTTTAACTATTTGAATATGATGATGAGTTTAGCAGTTTGTCCTTGCACCATTAGCTTTTTTCATTTGAAACTGTTATTAGATGCATGCAAGTTTAGAATCGTCTTTCCTTCTTACTTAGTTGAGCTTTTTGTCATTATATATTGATTCTCTTTATATATAATAATTTTTTTTTTCCCATGGAGTCTGTATTGTCTGATATTAATGTGGCTTTTTTTTTTCTTTCTCTCTTTTTTTTTTAGCTTGGTATCATCTTCTCTTTTTACTTTCAATATGTTTGTTTATGTTGGTTATTACCCATTCAGTTTTAGACCACAACTAATCTATCGTTCTGTAGACCTCTCTTATGATCACAGAGCTTGGGAAACTTTAATTCTAATTATGCTGTTTCTAATATATTGTTTCAGTTTTATACCCCCCAAATGTATTTTTATTATTTAATTTTATTGTTCGGTTTTTGACACTTTACCCACATGGTATACAGTTTGTTGTTGTTGCTATTTACCTTTTTCTTTATTCTGAGTTTCTCAGCTGACTACTCATATAATTTGGATTGGACAGTTTATTGTTATGTAGAACTGACTTTCTAGCTTCCATCTTCTCCATGCTCCTTAGTCATTGTAAAAAGCAAATATGTTCTTCAAATATCCAAATATACCTTAATGAGAGCTCTTGGTTTGTTCTTTCAGCAATGATTCCTTAATGGTAAATACCCTTTGTCTGAAAATTCTTTGTTTTGTACTCTTTCATATTCAATCTAGAATTGTAGGTTGACAGCTATTATCTCTAAATACTTTGAAGATATTGTTTTATGCTGTTTGGATTGTTTATTGCTACTTAACAAAAAAGGCCTGCTGCCTTACTTATAGGTAATTTCTTTTCTTTGGTTGCTTTGAAGATCTCAGTGCTGCAATTTCACTAAAATGAGTGCATGTCTAGCATTTTATTTATTCTGTTTAGGATTCATTATGCTTACTAAATCAGGAATCATGTTTTTCATTAATTCTGGAAACTTCTTAGCTATTAGCTTTTCAAATTTGCCTTCCTGTGTTATACCTAATTCTGTTCTTACTGAATTCCTACGGGTGGATGTTATCTGTTCTTTGTATATTTTAACCCCAATTTCATATTTATGAACTGTCTCCTACTTCATTTCCTCAAGTTTATTTTCTGGCTTATAAGCTTTCTTCATTTATATGTAATCTAATCTGCTTTTTTAAGACAAAACTAAGATTTTAATTTCAGAGTATCATTTTTCTTCCCCAGACATTCTCTGGTTCTTTTTACAGCCTACCTTGGTGTTTTCGATAGAGTCTTGCTAACTTATGCCTTCTTATATGCTTTCAGGTTTTTCTGTGAAATATACTTGTTATTTTCTGTATATAATAGTTTTATTTCCTGATGAGGCACGGTGGTGCATGCTTGTAATCCCAGTAACTTGATCAAGAGTTCAAACCCAGCCTCAGCAACTTATCAAGGCCCTAAGCAACTCCGCAAGACCCTATCTCTAATAAAATATAAAAAAGGGGTGGGGACGTGGCTTAGTGGTTAAGTGTCCCCGGGTTCAATCCCTGGTACCCAAAAAAAAAAACCCAATATTTTTCTAAATATATTTTTCTAAAGTTCATAGGTATCCAATACACGATCTGTTATAGTGATTTGTGGTTTTTTTTCTCATGTTCTAGTGATTCGTGGTGAGTTTTCTTTTTTTTTTTTCTCATGTTCTAAAGTTTGTATTGTAAGTTTTGTTGTTGTTTGTGTATATGTGTGTGTGTGTTTCAGTAGCACTTTATTTACTTTATTAGTGAAAATCCAGTACTACCAGAATTCAGTGGACTGGTATTCTAGTGAGCTATTTTGCATTACTTGTGGTAGGCTCCCAGGAGCATCATCTTTAACAAATTTTTTCCAGTAACAAAACTAAAATTTAGAGATTTGTTTACCCATAATAGCACATAAATGGGACACCTTAACCCCTATGTCATCATATACTGTTTTGTTTTTAATTAAGTGTAAGGTAATACTTTCTGGAACTTTAGAATTTGGGGTATAGAAACAAGCTTTATTATCCTGGGTCAAGACCAGTGCTATTTATTATTACTATTTTAAACCATTTCTTTGATAGAGACAAAAAGAGACCTTTTCAACTACAAAATTTAAAAAATCAGAAGAAATTCATCAAATTAAAGATAAATGTGACTGAAAGGTGATAGGAAACATGTACCAGAAATATAAATTGCATCTTTTATGCGATTTTCAGATCAGTGCCTCTCACCATCTGAATTTCCCCTGTACAGACTTAGATGTACCAACATACTCCTGCACCCTACCCTTTTGAATTCAAGGATAGGTTAAGTCCAGGGTAGAAGGAATGACTGATCATTTACAGAAGAAGTAGAAACCAATTTTTAGTGGTTCCAACTGGCGTTTAAATGAAAATAACTCTTGAGCACTTGAGTTTTCAGATATGCAGCAAAAAATTATTTATTAAGGATTATGCACTACAATTAGAAAATAAAACTATGAATTTATAGTGCTACTAAATGAAAACTACATTTACATATTTAAGGCTAAATAGTTTTAAAAGCATAGTATTACCCAAGAATAGTGATTATTGCCAAGAGTAGTGATTATTGCAAAAGATTTTTTAAGGCAGAAATAGAGCCTTCTTGCAGTATTAGAACATAGAAAGGCTCAAGAATTCATCGCTTTTTTTCTTTTTTCATTTTTTGCAGTACTAGGGATTGAGCCTAGGGTCTTATGCATGCTAGGCAAGCACTCTATCACAGAACTACATCCCTAGCACCAAGAATCCATTATTCTTAACATAACAAAATAATCTGGTAACTGGGTGTGTGGCACATATTTATAATCCCAATAGTTTGGGAGGCTAGAGCAGGAGGATTGCAAATTTGAGGCTAACCTCAACAACTTAGCAAGACCCTGTCTCAAAATAAAAAGAATTGGGGGTATGACTCAGTGGCAAAGAGCTTCTGGGCCCAAGACCCAATACCACAAAAAAACTAAAATAAAATGATTATAGTAAAATCACGATGGTGATAAAAATGCTTAAGGATTCAGAGGTAAAGCTAGTAGGAACCAAGAGAAGGGAGAATTTCAGTAAAGGCAGAAACTACAGAAAATGAATCACATGGAATTGCTAGAAGTAAACTATCAGAGATGAAAATTTTATATGAAAGACTTAATACACTGAAATCAGCAGAGGAAAGAATCCGTTTCCAAATTGAAATTTGGGGTGGGGTTGGTGGGGATTTCGAAGAAAAGTCAACACAAAGTGTGCAAGATCTGTGGAACAAAATCAGACAGCATCTCTGAAAAAGAGGAGATGACAAAAAAAAAATGCTAACAAAAGTGATGAAAAATATCAACTCACAAATCTGTGAATATGAAACTCAGGATATACTGAAAACTAGATCTTTCTACATCACAAAGTGCTAGAAACCTGTACTTCTGAGCATGTCTTAGAAGCAAGCATAAAAATAACATATTCCATATAGAGGAATAGCAATACAAATGTCAGCTGACTTTTTTCTAGGCACATTAGAAGACCTAACACAATTGAATGGTGTGTTGACTGTGCTAAAAGAAAAAATTGTCAATGTGGAATTCTATGTACAGAGAAATTATTCATCAGAAATGAGGTAAAGGCATTCTCAGACAGACAGTAGTGGAGAGAATTTATCATCTCTTGCAGATCAACAAGAAATACTAAAGATATTGTTTTGATTGAAGAGAAATTATACCAGATGTAACCCTAGATCTACAAAAGGGAATTAGGAAAAACAGAAAAAGGGAAAATTCCTGAAGGAATATAAAACATCTCTTCTTAAATTTTTAAAAGCAATTTTAGATATTATACTATTAGACTATTGACAGAAAATAAAAGCAGTGTATATGGGACCTGCGACTTGTGTAGAAGTAAAATACAAGACCACCACAATACAAATGAAAGGAAAGATGGGATTATACAATTGTTTCTTACATAGCTTGTGAAGTAGTGTAAAATTTGGGGGAATTGATAATTTTTAGCTACATATCATAATCTCTAGCCAACACACTAAAAACACTACAAAGAAGTATAGTTTTAAAATCAATACAGGACATTAAATTGAAAAAATAAATGCTACACACACACAAAAGGAAGTGTGACTGTCAGTTTTGCATTGCTGTGACCAAAATATCTGACAAGAACAACTTAGGAGGAAAAGTTTTTGTAGGGCTCATGGTTTCAGAGGTCTCAGTCCAAGGTCAAATGACTCCATTGTTTTTGGCCTGGAGTAAGGCAGATCATCATAGCAGAAGGGTACACGTGAGGGAAACGGCTCAGCTCATGGCAACCAGGAAACAGAGAGTGAGGGAGTGAGAGCTTGGGAGCCAGGGAGGAGATATAATTTCTAAGGGCTTCATCCATACCTACCTGCCTATACTTACCTCCTGGTAATCCACTCAAGATTAATCCAGCAAATGGATAGCTCTCCTAATATAATCATTTCATCCGAACAGTCCTTCATTGCCTAACTCCTAGACTTTTCAGGGGATACCTCATATCTAAACCATAACAGAAAGGAACATGCAGGGTAAATAAAAAATGGTTACTAAGATGAGAGATTGAAATCCAGTTCTCTTAATAACTACATTACAGTAAAAACTATTTAAGATGCAGAAATTATCAGTTTGGTTCACAAAAGCAAAACCTAACTATACAGTTTATCAGGAATTCACTTCAGTGTGTTGTAAGTAAAAGAGGTACATAAGTAAACACCATATGAAAGTACTTTATTAGTATGAGACAATAGATTTCAGGACAAATAATGTTGTTATAGATATATTTCATAATAATAAGAACATTTCATCAAATTGTGGTCCTAAGTGTGAATGTGCCTAATAATCCTTTCAAAATATATGAAGCAAAAATTGTGAGAACTAAGAAGAAAAATAAAATTCACAATCACAATTGGAGACTCTTAACATCCTCTTCTGTAACTGATGGAGTAAACAGACAAAAGAAAAAGAAACTCGGACCTTTTCTCACATCACGTACAAGATTTAACTTGAAGTGAATAGTAGATCATAGAACTGAACTTATACAAGAACATGTACAAAAAATTGTTAGTGAATTTGGATTAGGCAGATTTCTTAAATAGGATCAAAAGGACCGAGTTAGTTCAGTAAAAAAGGGAAGCTCTTATCTAATTGTTCTGGAACAACTCACTATCTTAGTAAAAACATGAACCTGAACCAATCTTATTACAGCCATAAAACTTAATTCTAGATAGATTGCAGATCTAAATGGGAAACATAGAGCCATAATCTTTCTAGAAGAAAACATTAGAGAATATCATTGCAACTCTGGTTTAGGTATTCCATAGACAAGTAACATAAAACACTAATCATAAAAAAAAAAAGATACCATTTAGAAAACAAATAAGCAAGCCACAGAGTGGTAAAAAATATTCTTAGTGGAGACATATATATTAATATATTCTTAGTGGAGATATATATTCTTAGTGGAGATATGTATCTATTTTATATATATTGTATATATATATTTATATATTGTATATTTTGTTTTTTATATATAGTAGATATATGTATATATATCTACAAAAGACTTGTATCCAGAATATATAACTATATAAATATCTCCTGCACATCAACAGTAAAACAATTAGGAACCCAGTTTTAAAATGCACAAAGATATACAAAAAGATATACAAATGGTCATTAAGCTTGTGAAAAGGTATTAATAGTAGACATTAGGGAATTTTAAAAATCTCAATGAATAAAGGGATTTTGAAGGAATTTGGATAAGAGTGAAATAATTTTTCTCTATCTTGATTGTAGTGGCAGCTACATGACATACACTTTTGTTCAAACTCTTTAACTAAAAATGCTGATACCTAATAAAAAGAATTTTTTTTTTTTGAGGGAGCAGAGAATTGAACTGAGCTACATCCCCAGACATTCTTTAATTTTCATTTTGAGACAGGATCTCACTAAATTGTTGAGGGTCTCACTAAGTTGCTGAAGCTGGCCTCAAACTTGGAATCCTTCTGCCTTAGACTCCTGAGCTGCTGAAATAACAGGAATGTGCCACCACCCAGCTAAAAAATAAGTATTTTTACAACCACAGTGAAATATCATATCCCACCAAATTATTTGACTAAAGAAAAATATTAATAGCAACATTTATTGAAATCAACTCTCATTCATTACTGGTAGGTATTTAAAGTGATGTGCAACTACGGGAAGCCTTGTGAGGCGAAATTCTTTTAGAGCTTCTTTCCTAGAGAACTATCATAATTTGACTGGTAGTTCCTGGAATACCATTTGGGAGATTGTCTATAATGTGACCTGATTCTAAGCTCCTCCTCTTAAAGAGCTTTTTCTCTCTGGGCTAATTGTCAAAACAAGAATAGGCTATGACTTTCTGAGATATCTAATAATAGTTCTTATAAGCAATAGGCTTACAAAAAGATTAAAAGAAAAAGCTAGAAAATAAGTTCTCCATAGGGCCTTTGAAAACCTTGGAATATCCTTGGCATCTCGAAGGCCACACATGTGTTCGGGGTTGTATGCAACTTTATGCATGTTGAAGAAAGAACTAAATGGCCCTCAGCTCTTATCTCTGACTGAATCTTAGGCTCTGTGCATGCAGAAAGCAAAGATCAAGGCATGTTTTAACTACCTGGGTGGTGAAGGCCTGCTCCCCCAACATACATATAAGTGGCAACTTTTTAATTCTAGGCACTTAATGGAATCTTTCTAATCATTAACTAACCACTAAGCTTACCTGGCAGAAAATTCAGTGGCCCCACACAACAAAGAATATGACCCTTGTGGAATTCAGAAAGGCACTAAACAACTGTAACAAATAGCAGCAGTAAGCACCGGATAAGGTTGTGAATCTCACCCCCAGAGTTGCCGAACTTTATATTAAATGTCCAGTTATCAACAAAAAATTATGAGAAATGCAGAAAAATAATGACCCATATACAGAAGAAAAAAAGCAAGTGATACAAATTATCCTTAGGGAAATCCAGATGTTGAATTTCCTAGGCAAATGCTCTAAATCAAATATTTTAAATATATCAAAAATATAAAAGGAAGACATTCTAAAGAATGAAAGGAAAACAGAGAAACGGTATCTCAACCCAGTGGAGAATTTCAATAAAGAGATAGAAATTGTAAGACCCAAATAGAAAATTCTAGAGTTGAAAAGTACAATAACCAAAATAAAAATTTCTGTGGGCAAGCTCAACAGCAGATGTAAGCTGACAAAGGAATCATTAACTTACAAGATAGGACAGTTGAGATTTTCCAGGCTGAAGAACTGAAAAAGTACCTGTGGTCTGTCATCTTATGTACCGACATAAAAATAATTGGAGTACCTGCAGGACAGGAGAGAGAGAAAGAGGAGAAAGACTATTTGAATAAATAATGACCCAAAATTTACAAATTCTTCTGGAAAACCTTAAAATGTACATTCAAGAAACTTAGTCAATTCCAGGTAGAATAAACTTGTAGCAATACATACCATAGATGATCAAAATCAAACTGTCAAAAGCCAAAGAAAGTCTTGAAAGTAGCAAAAGTAAAATGGCTCATCATATGCCATTTCTCTTCAGAAATCATGGAGACCAAAAGGTAGTGAGATGACATATTCATAATTCCAGTAAGAAAATCATTGACCAGCATAAGAGGGCTGGGAGTGTGGCTCAGTGATAGAACACTTGCCTAGCATGCATAAGCTCCTAGGTGTGATCCCCAGCACCAGAGAATACAAATAACAAAAACAAAACCAGCATGTGTATTTTTTTACTTGTAATTCCTTTTTTTCTCCAAACTTATTAAAAAGACAAATGAATAAGGCAATAATTACATATCTGTAGCTAGACCCACACTGTATAAAGACCAAATTTATATGACAATAACATCACAAATTGGGTAGAAGGAACAGAATTATATAGGAGCAGAGTTTTTACATGCTACTAAAATTAAGTTGGTATTAAACAGGATCATTATAAGATTTTGTTTGTTTTGTTGGTACTGGGGATTTTTTGGGGGGGTGATGGTGGTGGTGGTCCTGGGAATTGAACCCAGGCACAGTTTACTACTGAGCTACTGACATCTCTAGCCCTTTTTTATTTTTTGAGACAGGGTCTTGTTAAGTTACCTAGAGCCTCACTTAGTTGTTAAGGCTGTCCTTGGGCTTGCGATCCTCCTATCTCAGCCTCCCAGGTCACTGGGAATTACAGGCATGTGCCACCATGACTGGCTAAAAGATGTTAATTATAACCCACAGCAACCCCTAAGAAATGACTCAAAATATATGTAATGAAAGAAATGACAAGGAAATCTGAATGGTATACTAGAAAATTTCTATTGAACACAAAGAAGTAGTAATGGAAAACAAATAGTAAAATTAATGATATGAATCTTTACCAGTAATTCAATTAAATATAAATGGATTAACTACTCCATTTAAGGTAGATCACAAAACAATTCTATTTATATGCTCTCTTTAAGAAAGACATTTTAATTTCAAAGACACAAGAAGATTAAGAGGTTAGAAAAGATATCCTGCACTAAGAGTAACCAAACATTAAAAGTTTTAATCTTTCCTATAATAATGTATAAAAGTTTATCTTCCTTTAAATTTCCTTCCCGATTTGTTCTCCTGGGAATTAAGAGGATTTTCTTTAGGTACAAAGTAGAACTATTTATACATTGTATTTTTATATAACCATATTCAGCTAGAGATATTCTCTGATAACCACATTTATTTAGGTTGGGGTTTTCAGATCTTGGTTTTCATTCAAGAGCAGTGTGTTTTAGTTGCATAATGATGTCCTTTTAGATAACATAAAGCATCAGATTTTAATATAGTTAAAATGTTCTTTTATGTAATTTTATGATCCTAAGAATTTCTGGGCTCATCGTCAAATTTTTGAAACGTGTTATGTGATCTTTAACAGATTTTAAGTTAGATCTCAAAGCAGATTTTCATATGAAAATGACGTGATGGTTCTTCCTGTCCAGAAATTTTTAGGGAAGGCCCTAAACACTGCAGAATTCTATTCATTACTGGTTCTTAATTTTTAAAAATTAAATATTTAAGGTTAGTACATTCAATTATAATGCT
Source organism: Sciurus vulgaris (assembly GCF_902686455.1). NCBI lineage: Eukaryota > Metazoa > Chordata > Mammalia > Rodentia > Sciuridae > Sciurus > Sciurus vulgaris. The sequence continues at coordinate 77,959,846 of NC_136470.1, read as the reverse complement.
TCTGTGAATACCTCTTAAGCTGTTTTGAGTGGAAAAGGAACAGTCTCTTAAGGTAGTATGCCTTGCAGTATATACTAAGTATTGACAAACTTTCAGAATAAAAATTGCTTATTCTGAAGTGGGATTGGTAACCTCAGTAATTATTTCACCCAAGGAACGTCCCTTTTTTTAAAAAAACATCTCCTGATGTATTTAATAACATCTACTTTGTTTAAATTAGTCTTTGAAATATGACTTATTTTAAGTAATTATTTTTCTGTTAAACCAAAAGAATAAAAGCTTTAGTTTGTAAGAGGAAGGAAAAATTGGAAGTAAGTTGAGCTTTTTGGGTTGAGAATGTAGTAGGAAGTAAACAGATGCTACAATCAAAAACAAATTTCCTTCCCATTGCTTAAAATAATGTACAAAATGATCATGCTTGTTAGTTTCTCAGGTAGTCAAATTGAGGTACATTTGTCAACAATAGAGAACCAACTTAGACCATTTTGGGGGCAAGGGATGTTTTCGTGTTACTCATTGACAGTAAGCAAAATATTTTTAGTGTATAAAATTGTTTTGAATGGTAGTAATATTTGTGTTTTACTGTATGACATTTTAATGGTAAAATTATTGTAATTTATCCATGCCTGCTCAAATAGCAGGCCATTGTAATTTCTAATCAAAGTGATTATTTTCTCTCATATTAAGATTTGGTTTGATTTACAGGTAAACAGTGTTGATCTCAGAGCTGCTAGCCATGAGCAGGCAGCAACTGCATTGAAAAATGCTGGCCAGGCTGTAACAATTGTTGCTCAGTATCGTCCTGAAGGTAATAAAACTCTTGCTATCTATGATTATTATTAATTTCACTTTTTTAAAAATTCTTCCCCTTAATAATGTTTAATATCCAAGTTTCTTTTTCATGTTTGTTCTGATTTGTTAATCTGTTGTTTGTTTAGTCTGAACCTAATTCATTTTCAAGATTTAAAATGTTTTTTAATAAGATATAGGAACTTTTATCTGCTAACTCTTTTGAGCATTTTACCATTATCTGAATTAATTTTCAAGTGTTTCTTTTTAAAAATCTAACCTCTTACCAAATGCATACCTTTTAAAAATCTTTTACCAGATTAATAAAAAACCATTAGCAAAACAAATAATATTATCCAAAAAAGTTACACAAATTTTTTCTTTTAAATTAGATTGTGTTTATTAATGTCAAGTTTTAAGTCATGTTTCCAGTAGTCCTTATTGCTTTTTAAAAGAAAGAGAAAAGTGCCAGTTTGGGATATAATGTGTTTCTAGGTAGTAAAATCTCATTAACATGACTGTTAGATTCCTGGGGGGAAAAAAAGGTAATGGAAACTTTGAGGTCACACCACATTAAACATATACAAGACTACAGTGCACATCAGTATAATCACTTTTCCAGTAAATTCTCAGTGGAATTTAAAAAGCTAAAACACCCAGAAGAATACATAGTGTACTTCTTGATGTTCATAAACAACATGATGAAGGAAAATGATATAACTAAGGGGGCTAAATGAAATGCTGTTGAATTTAGAGATTAAATGAAACATTGCGCAATTTAGGAGCTAAATGGAATATTCTATAATTAGCAACTATTACATTTACTTTTCTTTTCTTGGAATAGAAATTATATTTGTAGTATGTGCCTGCCCCCATTTTTTTAAGCTGATGAAAGTAGCATGTTGAGCATTGCTTGACATTCCATAATATGCAATAGGTTCTGTCAGTCTAGTAAATCTCAACCTTGTAGGTTCAGTAGTTAAACAAGGGTAAATTCCAAACAAATTCACTGAGCCAAAACAGTAGGAATTAACATTATCAAGTCATAATGCCAATTCATTGATTTTTGTGAGAATCAAATTTCCCAGTGTGGCCATACATGCTTTTATCTTCTTGCCAGCACAGTCCCACTCAATAAGTACATTATGTAAGAGCCAAAATACAACCACTGGTTGTTTGATATTATAGACAGTCTCTCAATATATGTTTATAAAGATAAGACTTTTTGTCAGGCACAGTGGCTCAGGAGCTGAGGGCAGGAGGATTGTAAGTTCAAAGCCAGCCTCAGCAATAAGGCCGAAAGCAACTCATACAGACCCTTTCTCTAAATAAAATGTAAAATAGGGCTGTGGATGTGGCTCAGTGGTTAAGCACCCTAGTACTTTAAAAATTAAAAAAAAAAAGGTATGACTTTTTAGTTATGATAAAGCATTAGTCATTATCTGCTCCCTGACCTCCCTGGAAAACACAAAAAAGCAACAAGGAAAATAAAACATAAACACACACATAAATACTTGTACCCACACAGTTCTACCTTATGTCAAGCAAAACTGCAACGACATGTGGGAATTGGGGGAGTAGGCTTAAATAGAAACCATCCATGATGTGGTTTTGTTTAGAGAACCATAGGATGCGTATTTGGGTAAAGCAGTCTGCCTCTGTAGGATCAGATAACGTGACAGTCTTTTGTTAAAGCTTGTGAAAATTACCTGTGTTTCTATTTCCCCTGTATTCTGCAAATAGCTGATCCATCTAAATGCAATTTATTCATAATAGATAATTTAAAAGTAACTGGCCTGGCATTGATACAAAAATATTAATAAGAAGGAGTAGAAAAATTACATATATATACAGACAATAAAATATCGGCCCAGTCAGATGAAATTTTTTAATCTTAGTGTCATCAGCAATTCATAGATTTACTCTGAAAGAAGACTACACGGTAGAAATGTAAGATTCCTAGGAAGAGGTGACTAAATAACCAGAAGAGATTAATTTCGAGTTAGCAGAACCCAGGAAAAAGAAAGCAACCAATTAGTGAATTTGGAACACAAAGACAGAGACACTGCAGAAACTCATTTGGGGATCTAGAGGATAGGAAAAGTAAAAAAAATGAAAACAAAAATGAAAAGAATCTAAAAAGTTTAGAAAGAAAAATACTAGCAACGGAAAACAGTTATATCTATGCAACATGTATATAATTAGACTTCTAAAAGAATATTTTTAAAAGGAAGAGAATATATGAAATTAGAACTCAATGCATTCAAGAAAGCTTTTCTTGAAATAAAAAGAAGTGAATCTTTGTTGAAAGGGAGCATCATAACCTAGGGAGACCCAGAATGACCAAAATTTTGACATATTCTAGTTAAATGTTTATCAAAAAAGTATCTTTGAGACCAAGCAAAAATACCAAGTTATTTATGAGGGATAAAAAATTGATTAATAAAAAAGAGAACTGTTCTAATGCTTGATAAGTTAGTGACTTAACTAGGCTTAATGTACCCCTTTGATACACTTGCCTCTAATAGATGGCAAGGACAGGCTACCCTTTTCCCCAGATAATTATTGAGTAGACTCAGGAATTTCCCTCTTGGATTATCTTTACTGTGCTTGTGCTGTTATTTTTTGTTTCTGTTCTTTTTGTGATTTCTATACTTCTTTGAATCTTTCAGATTGATATTCTTTTTAAATTGTATTCAGTACTATTCTAGTCTTGATAAAAACAATTTTTATATCAAAGATAATTTTCAAACTTTTGATTTTGAAAATAACTACTATTTAATAGATATCTGTGTCTCAGGGTTAGACCCTTTAGTTGATTTCTCTTATATGTGTATCTAGTTGATTATTTTTGTATGTGTGTCTCCTAAATACCACCAGACATATCAGTCCTATTTGATTTCTTCAGCATTTCTCCCTCTTGTTTCAGATTTAAAATCGTCTGAAACTTAAATTATTTTTCTGTCTAGTAAATGGCATCTCCATTCATGCTTAAGTCAGAAGCCTAGGAGTCATCCTTGTTTCCTTTCCCTATCACAATATCTCAGTCACAGCCACTAGCCCAGACAAAGCCTGAACTGGTCTAATAGCCTCCAACAGGCCTTCTCACTTCTTTCTTAATTGTCTCCAATCCATTCTCTGTTCATTAGCCAAATGATTTTTTAAATACAAAGATTGAGTTATATCATTCCCCATTTAAAACATTTCCCATTGTACTCTGAATAAAATCTAAACCTATGGTGGGGCTGCAAGACCCTTTGTGAATGTGCACAGCACTATATATATGGCTTCACTGCATGACTTCCATCTTTCTTTTCCTCCTAAGCTCTAACCATACAGTCCCCCTTTCAAATCTGTATCTAACCCCAATTATCTCCTAATTCTCTACTTATTCTGTTTTTTCTCATTCTATTCTTTTTCCATATCCTTTAGGTGACTGGCTCCTTCTCATAGCACTGTAATATTTTTTCCCTTTATGATATTTAGCAGAATTTATAAGTGTCTGCTTATACTTATTATTTATTTAAGCTTAACCCAAATAAGTGTAGTTCATTGCCTAATAACCCCAAAGTAAGTACCCACAGAGCATGGAATATAAGAATTGCATTAGAAATTCCAAAGATCTTATTACTTAGCATGGTAAAAGATGCTAAGCATTTTAGGATTGATGCTAACCTGGTCACCTGAGCAATGAACAGGATTTAGATGAGCTGTGAAAATAATTGGTATCCTGTGTCAAGAGTAACAGAAGACCAAAGGTAGGACAATTAAAATTTAAAAGTGTGCTTTGGTTACTTTGAAAACTTACCTATCTTCCAGTACCTTACTTTTGCTTATTAGGCAGTGACATTATAGCTTCACATTTTGTTTTAATATTAGTTGTTTATTTTTAGCAGATGTATTTTTGTTCTATGACACTTTAAAAAAAAAAAAAAAATACTCTATATCATAAAAATGTAACTTCTATGAGGGCCAAGGATTTAAAGTGAAGACTCACATTTTCTTTCTCAGTGAGCTGACCATTTTAGGATATACAAAAGGAGTTACCTGATACTCCAATAATTGTCATCTTGCAGGTGGTATCTTTATTAAAGACGAATCCCTTAGGATTCTCTGCTTCATTAAAAATCTCACAAACATACAAATAACATACAAACAGAACAAAGCAGTAAGCTTTTGTTAGGGTTAATTTTTTATTTTTAAGGTTCTGTGGCTTGCCTTTCAATCTTCCATAAAATACCAGTACAGGTCTGGTTATGTTTGTATACTTTGAACTTTCATGTGTTAGATTCTAAATATGAGAAAAAAAAAATAATCTCTATAAGACATTTAAAGGGATTTTATATTCTAGTTATTTTCCATTTTGTTAATGTCAAAAACAAAATTAAAACATAAGAACTGGATGTACCATAATAGTGTTACTCCATATCCAGAAATTACAAATTTTTAAATACTTCCTAGTCAATAGTTCAAGAATCTCCTGTGGATTGGTGATAGAATATAATAATAAAAACTGTGTGCCATGCTTGATACTAACCATGCCATGTATGATACTAACCTTGTTAAATTTATTAATTATTTGTTCCCATGCTCATTCTATGAAGAAGACACTGTTATCCCCATTTTTACATTATAGTTGAGTAAACTCAGGCACAGAGAGGTTAAGCAGTTTGCTAGTTTCACAACTGTTACGTGGTTAAGATTTCCTCTAGGCCGGGGTTGTGTCTCAGCAGTAGAGTGCTTGCCTAACGTGTTAGGCACTGGGTTTGATCCTCAGCACCACATAAAAATAAATAAACAAAATAGAGGTATTGTGTCCATCTTCAACTTTAAAAAAAAAAAAAAAATAAATTTTTAAAAAGATTTCCTCTAGCCCTTTTAAGGGAAGAGAAAACTTTTCCTTTACTCTCAGGTTCAGGAAGGGAGGCAGTGGGGGGAGTTTGATTAATAAGCATATAGAGCCAACAAAAAAAAATAGCTTGATGGTGGATATAGTTAGAAGTTTATATACCTAACTTTTAGGGAAGGGGGAGAAATGATGTCTTTAATAAAGATACTAACTGCAGTAGACAAATGGGTTTTTAGGAGAACAGATGAGAGATGAGAAAGTTTATAATAACATTTTTGTCTAGATACCAGTAGTCTTTCCATCTTTAGGACCATCAAACTCCTTAGGGAATTTATGCTGGCCTCATTTCCCAGAAGTTACTACTCTTAGATAAGGAAATTCCAGCAAGGCTGTTTTTCTGCATCCATCAACTCTCAAATGTCTGAAGCTTAGATAATCTTTTATGCCAGCTGAGTTTCTGGGTGAGTCCCCACATGCTGAACTCACTCTCTCAACTACACTAAAGCTTCTTCCCTTTCATGGAAAGCCCTAATATCAAATATTTTATCTCCTTTGTTCCTTAGGAGTACTATACCAACTTTTAAACCTTACATCTCAATTTTTGGTTCAGGAAATACTAGTTCTTTTGCACTGATATTTTAAAAGAGATAAAGAGGAAAAAATTTAACTTTCTCTTTCCCATTGGTTGTGTCTTTAATTTATGAGACATTTCATTTTCATAAGGGGAGATGTTTGAGATTTATGTTGTTATCTCTAGTTTTCAAGTGACTATAAAGTGAAGTCTGGGAAAGGTGAGAGATTTGGCCACAACCACTTAACTTGTCTGTGTTTCAAAGCTTTAATTTAAAGTGGAGTTACAGCCCTCCAGTCTCCTGATTTCATTTCCATTATTACTTCTGATAACAACTATACAGAGAAGGAGTAGAAACTGTTTTGGGAAGTTGCAAAGGCACAGTGGCACTTCTTTGCAAATATTTGTCATCTTGTGTAGTGATTTTCAGTAGCATATTCATAATTAATTTTATTTTACTTTCCTATGTTCCCAGTTTCCTTCCTATGTCTTTATGTTACCAGGCAATGGGTTCCTCTGTTTCTCTCTTCAAGAAAGAAAGATTTCAGTGGAGACACCAATAGGATGAGCATAAAGGATATATTTAGCAAAGCAAAAGCACACTCCCAAGAACATGAGTGGCTATCCCGAGAGAGGTGGTGGCCTGGGGTTTTTCATATGGCAGATTTTGTTACTTGGTCTGTAAAACCCCCCTCTTCATCTTTTTATGTATTTGGAGCAGTTACTACTATTTCCCTTCCATGCTTTAGTGAACCTGTGCCACTTTCACCAAGTTGAAAGATCTCCCATCAGTACCTAAGTGAAACCCATTGTGGAGAGTGGTGTCAAAACCACAATGTATGACTTGTACAATGTATGACTCCACAATGTAGGATTGTGGCTTAGTGGTTGAGTGCTCACCTAGAATGCATGATGCCCTGGGTTTAATCCTCAGAACCACACACAAAAATAAAATAAAAGTATTATGTCCACCTGCAACTAAAAAAAAAAAAAAGTATACATTTAAAAACAAAACACAGTGTATATATTGCAGTGAACTCTGCGTCAAAGGACAGTGCCTCAGTGCTTAGTGCATGCTCCAAACTTAGAATGTCCCTTACGCTGCTTATACTCAGTTCTTACTAATCTTAAGAAGGGTGGTATTTAACCATGAAAGAGGTGGTTTATGGACAGGTTTCTCCATCACCCAAAGTGGAATGAGCCCTATTTCCCCTCCCTTTATCCCCTTGCACAGGTCTGTCTACCTACTGTAACAGTTTTATCCTTTCATTCTAACTTACCTTCTTACTCAAAAATTTCCCCTTTTTCTTCTTTAAAACAATCACAGTATCTATTCTCTGAAAGTTACTGCTTTCAAGTTTTATGTTTAATATATTTCACTATAAAGTTTCATTAGAAAGTATAAATGAGTTTTTATTTTCATATTAGGGATTGCATATTTAGAAGAGACCCTCCTCCACCCCCCCCCCCTTTAATGCAGGAGTGAAATAAAATTGAAAAGCAGAATAAAGTGGAGGGAAATGGCGATTAAACATCTCTCCTTAGATAAGCATGCACATGTTTAACTTACATTCAGCATTTCAGAAACTCCCTAACATGTTGCATGACAAATATTGTTTGGTACAGGAATTTCTGAAATGCTATGTGGAGACAATCTCCTCTGTAACATTATAGTTCTTTCCTAGTGGTGGTCTTGCTGAGATGAATTTTGATGTGATTTCTAGGAGAGGGATGCAAATAAATTAACTGAAAAGGAAAACTCTTCTCCCAGAGTAAAATATGAGAATACATACACAGGGTGGGTAAAGGGTGGAAATTGATAACTTCAAGTATAAACTAATTGAAACAAAAGAAAAAGGGTTCTTAAGTAAATGAAATAGGAAGTTGAAAGGAAAAGTAACATTCAAGAGGTTTGAAGTGTATTTTGAACATACAGACAAATGTTATGAAGAATTGTTAGTAGGTGAGGACTGTAAATACAAAAATCTGAATAAACAGAATGTCACAAATTTAAGAAATTATCAGGAATTGATTAGTTCTCCAGTATCTTAAATTTTTAGTATCTGAGACTTTATTTTAAATGCTTCATAATAACTTAGTTATTTCTTAGGAAAGACTTTTTCCTGTCTCAATGTAAAAAGTAATGTATTCTTTTTACAGAAATTTTTAAAATTTCTAAAATCTAAAAATTACCAAGACACCCACTGATCAGATTTACAAAATCACTGAAAACAACTAATAATGTTATTTATGTAAAATATAAGGAACGTCTTATTAAATATGAAGAGCTTTTAAGGCAGGAAGGAATTAAAAACCAAAAGCAAAGGGAAACGGGGAACTCAGAGCTCAGGAAACATCAAAGTCACTTTCCTCTCAAACACTGTAGTGTATTAGCTTATAAGACCCAGCCATTAGATTTTCAGAAATTTTACAATCTAGTTGTTAAACATAGTGCATCATTTAAAATAAAATTATTTTAGATGTACAAATAAGTTATATTTAAAATATTAAAAACAAAGGTAAGGCCTGGGGTTGTAGCTCATTGGTAGAGTGCTTGCCTAGCACATGTGAAGCACTAGGTTCGATCCCAGCATCACATTAAAAATAAATAAATAAAAATACTAAGTTCAATTGCCTTGCTTATAAAAAAAAAAGGTAATAAATATTGAAAACTCAAACTCACCACTTCCTAATTGTTCTCTAGGATACTCATGAAGATAATAGAACCATAAAACAAATGTGACTAATAGAAAATGCAAACGAAATCACAGATTTAAAGCTGAATTACCCAGAACTCCCCTGCCTCACCCCAGCCAAAAAAATTGGGGTAACAAAACCAATGTTTATTACCAAATCCACAACAAAAGTAGATAAGAAAAGTATCCCCATGGATCCCAAAATACAAAGCAAATGTGTACAAGCTATTAACAGCTAGAAGAACTTATGACATGAGCTTCTGTAGAGGGGAAACAACAGGAGAAGCCCCAAACCAACCAGTACTTACTAGAGATGCAGTAGAAAATTTGAGAACAGTTGTGAGGATTTTTGCACAATCTACATTTTAAGTGCAATGAATCTGTAAATAGATGTGAAGGGGCTGGAGCAGTCTGGGTCCCATGACACAATTAACCAATTAACACACAATTAACTGGAAGTTTGGGCTCAGAGAACCATCATCTGATCTGCAGTGTGGTTATTATAGAGTAGTAGGACCTGTTACATAGTGTCTGACTTTCCCCAGAATAAGTATCCCAAAATAACCAAGCAAAAGCATCATGGCCTGTTTTAATCCAACCTGTGTGAAAATCACACAGGATCATCACCACTACTTGGTTATAAGCAAGTCAGAAAAAAAGCCCAGATTCAAACAGAAGGGAATTAAGACTCCACCTTTCGATGAGGAAATGAAAGTTGCATTGTATGTGGAATGCAGGCATTTTTGGAAAATGCCACCATTATTTTGTAAAGGTTCAACATTCACACACACACGTATATAAACCAAATCAGAAGAATAAAACTGGGATAAACATATCAAAAGTCAACTCAAGGGCTGGGGTTGTGGCTTGGTGGTAGAGCACTTACCTTGCATGCATGGGGCACTGGATTCAGTCCTCAGCACCACATGAATAAATGAAATAAAGACATTGTTTCTATCTACAACTAAAAATATATTTTAAAAAGTCAACTCAATTATTAAAACAATATTTAGATTTGCTAATGAAGCAAACAATAACACTAGTGGTTAAAAAAAGTGAGAAACATCTGCATATATGACTTACAATTAAGTGGAAAATAAAAAAAACAGAAGAAATCTATAAGTTACCATTTAAAAAGATATGATAGGGGTGGGAGTATAGCTCAGTGGTAGAGCTTCTGCCTACCTTGTGCAAAGTCCTGGGTTCAACCCCCAATACCACAGGAAGGAAAAAGGAAGGAGATGTTTTCATGTATTCATATATATAATTATACATCATATACATATAAAAATACAGAATAAAGATAAATGTTTTTTCAGGGATGTGTGGATATGCTTATATTGTTAAAAATGGAAGAATAAGCCTTTATGTGTGTGTGTGTGTGTGTGTGTGTGTGTGTGTGTGTGTGTGTGTATTTGTTTTGGGTTTTTTTTTTTTGGTGAGGTTTTTTTTTTTTTTTTAATCTGTTTTGGAACAGGGGGGTTCAAATCCAGGGCTTTGTGAATGTGAGGCAAACGCTTTGCCACTGACTACATCCCAGCCAAGAATAAACCTTTCTTCAGGACCGAGACTGAATAGGATGAGAAAAGGATAGATGCTGGACTTCCTTTTTAATGTTCTTCTTGCTTTAAAAATTTGACTTTTGACTTATTTTCCTTACTTACAAGAACAAAAAAATTTAAAAACCCCTAAAAATTGAAGTTTAAAGTAAAAAGAAACAAATGATCTTAAATATGTGTCCACTTGGCAACATTAACACCCAAGGAGAAATTATTCCAAGTGACTTTAAAACAGTAATTCAGCCAGGCATGGTGGTGCAGCTGTTCAGGAGGCTGAGGCAGGAGGATCACAAGTCCAGGGCCAGCCTAGGCTTTGTCTCAAAATAAAAAATAAAAATGGCAAGGGATGTAGCTCAGTGACTGTGAGCCTCTGGTGCAGAGGAGAGAGGGGGACAAAACACAAACATATCCCTTTATACTCGAAGGATAAAAATCTAAGGAGAGAGTTTTCAGTAAATCCTATCATGGTGGTAGCATTCATATTCACTGTTGTGAAATGTGATACAGGATAAAACAAGTCCATTGTTCAGTACTCTTAATTCTGTTATCCCCCAGTAACTTGAGAACTAGGATTCATATCCTTTGATAGAAAAGCATATACAAATGTAAGATAAGAAAGGGTTAATTTAAAAATCCCATAGTCCTAATTTTTAATCAGAAGATCCAGTATTAAACTTATGATGTCCTTTAATTCATATCTGTTCATTAATCAACCTATCCATGTCTTAGCTGCGTCTATACATAATAAAGAAGATTTGACATGATAATTATTAAATTATAGTGGGTACCTTATACTTATCAGTCTAGTCTAATAATGTTTTATATAAATTTTTATTATATTTTTATAGTAGAATTTTTTATTATGTATTAATGTGAGTTTTTGATAATTTGTTGTCTGTTATTATATCCATAAAAAAACTTGATATAACAATGGTGAAAGGAAGAGTACTCAGCAATATTTATGTTTACTCTGTCTTCTTAAGCTATATAACTCACAAATTGTTTGCTCTAAGGCTAAGTTGATAAGAAAATCATATTTGATATGACATAGTAGTAAAAGAATTTATTATAGAGGAAAAGACATAAATGTGTATAACTTTGTAATTGCAAAGTTTGAAAACATGCTAGAAGTTTTGTTAAAGATTTAGTAGTTTTTAATGTATAATATAGTTAAAAATAATCCATTTTCAAAGTCATTCTTGCTTTTATATAAAATATATTAAATAAAATGTTATTTCAGATTCCTTTTGTATATTATTTTGACATTCAACAATTTATAAATTATTACAAGTTAAAATTTATCATCTTGTTAAAGCATATTTTTATTGATCCTACACAAGTTCTGTTTAAGAATATAAGATTAACTGATTCTCTCAAGGGATAAATGTTAGTAATCAAAACATCTAGTGCATTAATTATTTTAGTTTTTAATATTTGCACTTAATTTAGATAGTAATGTAAGATTGCTAGGGCTGTTTGATTCATGAAATTGCCTTATTGATTAAATGTTATATGATGGAAAATTCTAAAATAATTCAGATTTATGATACATTAAGAAGCTCAATTTTTTAAGTTTTCACATTGAACAAAAATCTTAGATATATTACTGTTTTAAATTCTGACCACATTTAATCGATTTAGAAACAATTTATTTTTAAAAATCAATTTTAAGTATTTAGCACTTTAGGTGACTTATTTTTTGAGACTATAAAATAAAATTGATTTCTCTTTTCTTCCATCAGAGTACAGTCGTTTTGAAGCTAAAATTCACGACTTACGGGAGCAGATGATGAATAGTAGTATTAGTTCAGGGTCAGGTTCTCTACGAACTAGCCAGAAGCGATCCCTCTATGTCAGGTAAATATTTCACTTGTAATTATTGCAGTCTTTATGTATGCAAATTCTTTCAGCATTTTCCACTGACTTATGCAGTTTTATTATAGAAAAATATATTGCAAGTTAGTGAAATGTTAATGATTGATTTTCTGACAGTGTATCTATCGAGTTAGAATATTATTATAATTTCATTAGTGGATGTTATGTAACCCCTTGAATAATCATGGTATGATAAAGACAAGATATATGTGGACTAAAAATATTTTTAGATTGGTGTTTTAGGAGTGAATGCAAGCCTGACATATATCATCCCACACTTAGATTTACTTGTATCCTTTTATAATAGGATATTTTCCATTTGAGTAATATATAATTACCTTGGCAATATCTGTAATAGTAAAGAGAGCAAATGAAAATAAGAAGGGCCAGGGGTGATAGTACAGACCTGTTTTTCCTGCTACTGGGGAAACTGAGACAGTAGGATCACAATTTTGAGACCAGCCTCTGTAACTTAGAACCTGTCATAGAATTTAAACAGCTGGGAATTTGGGGCTTTAGCTTAGTGGTAAAGCACCCCTGGGTTTAATCCCCAATACAAAAAATAATATACATAGCTTAAAATATGAGTAGCCCCAGTAAAAAATACATATTCAGAAAATTTCTATATATTTTTTAAATAGTTCTGAGACTACAAACACGTTATTTTTCTATGACATGATTAATGTAGCAATATATAATATCAAATATATACTATTAGTATATAAACTTCCCTTTCATTGACTTAAAAAAGAATTCCCATCTTTTTATATTTTATACTGTTTTTTAGTAGAATTTTTACTGAGAATATTATTATATTATTATTTTAATGTTAGCTAAATACTACAAATAATCTGAACCATTATTTATTCATTACTCTCTCATTTCTCCTGATCCCATTGGGGGGCCAATTCCTAATAGTATTATTTATCTTTGCTGGGAGATTGTATTATGTTACATAAATAGAGATATATCCTGTTTATGTGTTATGTGTTAGATATTTATACACATAAGCATGTAACCTTTACTTGTCTACATATGATTTTTCTCTCAAATAATTTTATGATACATAATAAAAGGAAAAGTTTTTCACTGTCTTTATTTTTGTTCTATTCCTACCCCCTTTCATTCCTTCTACCCTGCCAATGACATGAGAATCTGAAGTAACCTATTTTTCTCTCCCTCCAGTTCTCGCAATACTTATTAAACTCTTCTGTTCTGAAGTCATTAAAAGTTTTTTTTTGCTTATCATTATTTATTAATTTTTGATAATTATTAAGTGTTGTTTGGGTACCTTTAATGAATAATTTTTTAAAAATTTTTTTGTACCAGAGATTGAACCCAGGAGTACTTAACACCAAGCCATACCCCCAGCCCTTTTTACTTTTTATTTTGAGACAAGGTCTTGCTAAGTTGCTGAAACTGGCTTTGAACTTGTGATCCTCATGGCTCAGCCTCCTGAACCACTGGGATTATAGGCTTGCACCACCATACCTGGCCATTTTTATTTTTTAAAGGTGTAACATTCTGATTTTAAAGTTTGCTATTATTAAAAGCCTTATATGAAAAGTAATGGTCACCTTTCACCAGATTCTACTTTCATCCTCTTAAAACAGTTATCTTCCATTTTCCTAGCAAACTCCCTTGCCTTTACCTCTTAATTTCTAAATAACATGTTTATATTGCTGTTTGCTACTTTAAACATTATGAATTTACTGCCACTGCATTCCCATACCAAACCATTCATTCTCCCTCATCCTTTATCACCCATACATCCCTATCACTGTCAATGAAATTAATAGTATTGAGTCATGTGACTAGGTAAGCCTCTACAGTTTTTTACAACATATTGACACACAAATGGTTTTAATCAGGTAGTTTCTTTGCATTTTTGTGCTCCAGTCTAGATTAGTTGCTCTATAGATGGGCTGTATACTCTCAGACAGGACTTCCCTTTGCCATTATCCCATTCCCTTTGGCTCTCTACTGTACCAGAATCCAGGATCTATTTCCTAAGTGTCACATTTTCTTCTTTCTTAGTTTCCTTTTATTTTGCCAAAGCCATCCTCTAGTAAATTCCTGAGAAAAGATTGGGTGGGAGGTTTTTACCCATTTTTTTTTTTTTTTTTTTTTTGACTCACCTTAGCACGTCTGAAAATGACTCTATTCTGCCTTCTCAATAGAGAATTTAGGAGTTAGGGGAAATGGGTAATATCTTACTGTTTCCTAAGAGCGCCTTCTTATTATCGATTGTTCCTATGTTTCTCTGAAGTTTTCTGTTTCTAGCATTCTCTGCTTCCTCTGTATTCTTTTTTCTAGTTAGCTTATTTTCTTTAGTTTTTTATATGTGAGGTGTTCTTTAAATATTCAGTGATCCTTGTTTTCCATTCTTAGGAATGGAGAATGAAACTAATGGGTTTAACTGGAAGATAATGGGAGAGGAATAAATTGGCTCTTTCATTCCCCTCTCCTGCCTCTTGTCATTCTTGTCTTTTGTGCCATGCAGTAACTAAAGAATCCTTAATCTCCTGCCAGCAGTACAAACTAGATTGCTAGAATTTCCATTTTTATTATATGGATTTCCTGTTCATTTACTTGTTTTCAATCTATCTCCTTCCTACACTCCTCCAAGTTCCAGAGCACCTAATTTCTCAGATTCATTTTCTCTAGAGATTAAACGTCTGGTCTTCAATAGGACTGGAAATGGGAAAAGGGACCTGGAAGGTCTAAGTGGCTATATAAAGTTTCCACCTTCTGTTTCCAGCAGTATAACTTATTCCTACTTACCTGGATACTGTGTGTGTGTCTAAAGTTCCTGTGGAATAAATCTTGTTTCTGTATCCCTTCAGGCACCCTAGTTATAACTTTTTTTTAGTCTGCTACGCATGGTTATTATCCAAAAATATGTTAATATCTCTTTTTTTCCTCTTATGTTTTTATTTTTCATTGTCATTATAATGAGTTTCAAGGTAGAAAGGAAATAGACACAGGTGGGCAGTCTGCTACAGTTAACCAGAGGTTCATGATTCTTTAACTTCAAAAATAAAAATAAAAAACAAGGCTATAAAAGACTATGTACAGTTGATACCTTTTTATAAATCTCTGAAACAAACTAAACCAGTATAATGTTTAAACCCAGTAAGCCCCAAGTTTTCAGTTCTGTAAATATTTTAACAAAGCACAGGTTCATTAAAATATATTAGAAATCATAATCTAGAGCTCATATAGCCTTTGTATTTTTTCATATATATGAAAATGTCCTTTTCAAATGTTATAATCATTCATTATTTTTCTCAAAAGAATAGAACTCTAAAAATATTTATTTCAAAAGTTATAAATGGTATATTTGTTACTTAATTTCCTTAATTATTTATATGTGTCCCACATCTGAGACAATGGGACATACCTGTGATAAAACTAAAGCAACAACAACAAAAAAATCAAGAAAATTAATGAACACTATATTCAAAACAATGGTTACTTTCTAATAATGATTAATTCTTGATCCAAAGGAAACAGAATCAGGGAAAAATTATAGGTGAGTGAATTATTGGTAAAGGTCCATTAGTAGGTTACCAAGTGTTCATTATACTCTTAAAATTAATAACATATATTCTATGGATTTCCTTTTTTTAATGAATAAAGTATAACAAAAGACAGTGCTAACAGATAGAGATTGTGGATGGTTTCTTTTGACCATAATTCATTAGTAATATATTTCTGTTTTGTGATTCAAAAGATGAATTTTTGATTAAAATGTTGAAATAATATTTTTTTTCTGAATGTCTTTTGACTTTAACTGTTAAGGTACTTTATTTTCTGTCTTACGGAAAATAAATATTTTCACGGGGGCTGGGGTTGTGGCCCAGTGGTAGAGTGCTTGCCTTTCACATGTGAGGCTCTGGGTTCAATCCTCAGTACCATATAAAAATAAATAAATAAAATAAAGGTATTGTGTCCATCTACAACTAAAAAATTTTTAAAGTAAATATTTTCATATATGTTAAAGTAAGCCTTCCCACTTTTAATTTCCACATACTTCCTTCATACCAGTAGCCCTGAAAGGATTTCAAAGAACATATTTGAAAAATATGACTTGCCAGTTCATTCATTACATCATGTAATTCTACCTCTCTTGAGATTTTACTTCAGGAGAAAGGTTTCTAAAAATTGGGTATCCTGAAAGTCTGTGGCTATGGCTCAGTGTCAGAATGTTTGCCTTGAATATGCAAAACTCTGGTTTCAATCTCCAGTATCACAGGGGAATTAAAACAAAGTTGGGTATTGTGAAAAAGAATAGGATTTGTCTCCTCATGTTAAATTGCCAAATTAGAATAAAAGAATAGAATAAATAGTATTAAAAATGTAATTATCGGAATCCTTTCCTGTACTCTTTGCTTTGTTTGTTTGCCTGTTTTTGTAGTGCTGGGGATTGAACCCAAGGCAAGCACTCTACCACTGAGTGCAGCCTCAGCTCAACCCTTTCCTGTACTCTAAAAAGAACTTTTTTGAATTTAAGAATTTAATTAGGTTATTATTGTATGCAAGTTAATCAAGTGATAGGATACAATATTTTATCAAAATTTTCAATATTCTTAAAATTTTGCAATTGCAAATTAATATTTTTTCCAAAATATTTGGCAGCTGATAAATTCATCTGTATTTTTCATTATTGCTATTGACTCTGAAAATTCTGTTCATTCTAGTTTTGTGAACAAATGCAAGGAATGAGTACTAGAAAAATCACAATGTTGCTCTGTTCTTTTAGTTCACAACTATTGAATCAAATTTATCAGGGAATTTGTTTTTTTCACGTGTCTAGTGAAAATAAAGAGAAGATTATCTCAGTGTTTATTTTCTATTTATTATTTTAGAAAAACCCTATATGTCTTTTGTTTTAGAATTCAATATGGGTTGCCATTGGATTTTACTTTTTTTTTTTTTTTTTTTGATTTTACATTTTTGGGTTTTGGTTTTGGTTTTGGTTTGGTTTGGTTTGGTTTGGTCATGAAATGGAATCTTACTACATTTTCCATACTGGCCCCAAACTCCTTGGCTGAAGCAATTCTCCTGCCTTAGCCTCCCAAATAGCATGTGTCATCACTTCCAGAAGTATTTTTAAAATTTCTCCTACACATTTTACCAAATTTGATTTAATTGACAGAACTGCCCTACAAAATAGTATGATTAGCCCTGTTGATAAATAAGAAAAGCCTAAGGAGAGTCAAATAAACTGCCCAAAGTAAAACACAGAAACAACAATATAACTCCAATAAGTAGAGGACCTACCACTCAAGCCCACAAGTCTGACCCCAAAGCACCTGCTATTTCATCTGTACCAGCACTGTCCAAGAGGAACATAATATGAACCACATATATTGGTTTTTAATTTTCTGAAAGTCATATTTTAAAAAAATGAAAAATATTTCTCCTACAATATTGGAAGAAATAAGCAATATATCTAATGAACTATTTCCATAACAAGTTGATTTGCTATTTGTTTTCTCATTGTCTTATACATAGTGCACAATTGAACTTGGCATTATCTTGCCTACCAGAGTATAATAGTAGTTTAATTATCCAAGTTATATATACTTTAAGAATCCTATGTTTTATTTAAAATCGATTAATACCACTATTACAAATAATTATGGACTTTTTTTCTTCTGAATCTAGAGCCCTTTTTGATTATGACAAGACGAAAGACAGTGGCCTTCCCAGTCAGGGACTGAACTTCAAATTCGGAGATATCCTCCATGTTATTAATGCTTCTGATGATGAGTGGTGGCAAGCCAGACAGGTTACCCCGGACGGTGAAAGTGACGAGGTTGGAGTGATTCCCAGTAAACGCAGGTAAATATAAGTTTGTTTACTTGTTGATTTTCTTACCACTTGAAATGAGGGCATAAATAGCATAAATAATTGCTGTTTATTTACGTCTCTTTTACCATATAGTATGGATGGACCTGGAAGACATTATGCTAAGTGAAATTAGCCAGACACATAAAGATAAATATTGTATGATCTCATTTGTATATGAAATCTTAAATAGCCAAACTCAAGACAGACATTAGAGTGGTGGTCACAAGGTTTCAGGGGAAGGAGAAATGGGAAAATATTGATCAAGAGACACAAAGTTTCAGTTGTGCAAGAAACAGAAATCTAATATAGGATGGTAAATCTAGTATAGGATAGTAAGCCATAGGTAACAATACTATACTGTTTACCTGAATTTTGCTCAGTAGATCCTAAGTGTGGGTTACCACCAACAACAACCCAAAAAAGATAAGTAATAGATTTGTTAATTAGCTTGATTGTAATGATTATTTTACAATGTATGTCTATCAAATCAAATTGTTTGCCTAAATATGCATAATTAAAAATAAATTTAAAAAAACCAAGACAACTGAAAAAATAAATTCTTTATTGAAGTGTTAATTTTATACTTTGTTTTCCAGTATTGTCCTTCACAACCATTTAATTTTATTCACATGGCATAACTAGAAAATACAATGCCCCCAAACAGAAATCTCTTTAAAGTTCTTACTGGTTGCTAAAAGCAAAAATAAATGTGTTTTGTGTCACTATGCCATGTGTCTATACCATTGAAAGGAGACAGAATTAAAAGTGTTTGTAGTTTTCCCATGTAAGTGGTAATAGGACTTAAACATTTTTTTAGGCTTTTGATTGTGTACATTGCCTCCTTTACATTTAACTAATGGAAATATATGGGTGCTTGCTTGCCAGACTGTTCAGTAGGGCATTCTTTTGTAGAAGTAAAATTGACCTTGCTGAGCTACTTGTGAGCAAGTGTTTGATTCCTTTTAGCAGCGCCCTGGAATTTCTGACACTATCAAATTTCTATGTGGCCACATTTCATCCCCCTTGATATCCTAATTAATAGGTACTCAAAAATTATTAGTGACCAACAGGAAGTTTGTTTGTGAGGGACCATGTTTTATTCCTGCACACATAGTTGTTAACTGGCAAGTTACCTAAGTTCTACACCAGAGACCTGACTCTGAGGATCCAACAAATCAGGTCTGGCAACTTTCCCCAAAAACCAAAGAGAAAAAGGTAATGGTGAAAAGCATGGAAGGAAATGTAATCGTTGTAGCTACACAGGGGAAAAAAAAAAGGGACCCATGTCTTTAGCTCTATTTTCCAGGGACTGACAGTGACTTTAAAGTTTTATAGAAAAGATAATGAGGCCATTATCCTATGTAAATATATTGATTACATAAATGGTATGCCTCTACTTCATGTACAGAGAAACAAGATGTACCCCATTTGTTTACAATTAAAAAAAAAAAAAAAAAAAAAAAGGAAATATATGCAAATTCTAAAGAACTATTTAGTGGTATTCTTCACTTCTTTTTCTTGATTAACTTAAACCTGTTGGTGCTGTCTTTCCTCTTTATTTTTAACCATTCATTTTTGTGGTTCATTAGTGCATACTTACCATCTAGTGGCAAAAGTGATTACTTACCGACTGTCTAAAAAGTATGATCACAGTTTAGAGTACCCTTTGTAAAGTCTCTGAAATGTTGAGCATCTCTACTTTTGTGAGCAAAGTATTAAAATGGCAGCTTATAATTCCTCCAAGATAATTTATATATGAAATGTGATTCATCCAAATCATTGCCCAAAGATACCTTTTTTAAGGACTTTTTAAAGTTTTAATATAACCAGCAAAAATTGCAGTGTTTGTTAAAGCTAGTTAGTTTATTTGAGGTCAAGTTTATGTAATAAACATGTTTTTTCCTTATCAAGTTGGATTTATACTTTGTTGGAATCACTATAATTGGTAAATGTACAAATTATGTAAGTATTTATAAACCTCTTCATATATTTTATACAAAAAAGTAGTGTTAATCTGTTTTGTAGTGCTGGAGATAAAACCTAGGGTCTCATACATGGTAGGCAAGTGCTCTACCACTGAGCTACACCCATCCCCAGCCCAAGAACAGTATTAAGTATTTCCAAGATTTGTAATTATGGTTTTAGGGTTTATAACTTATTGGGTAGATCCATATACTTAGCAATATCCAACTATTGTGCAATCTTATATTTGATGGCAAATCCTCTTTTAGCAATGCAGCCTCTTAGTGTAACTTTTTCCTAAAATAGAATAAATTCTGCTTAAAATTCAAAAATGCCTCCGCCCTACATTCTTGAGTCAGTAGAAACTTCACATCTTAAATGTCAAGGTCAGAGTTCCTAAAAATTTTCTTATCCCTTGGAACCTCATATCTTGCAGAGGCTCTACATGTGCCTGCAACCAATGAGAAAAATCTATGTTTGATGTAAAGAAAATTAAGAATTACTTCAAGAGATATATTGTGAGACCCTTCCAGTCCCCATATTCATGAGTAGCATTATAGAGTATAATTTTTCTCTCATAAAATACAATATGATAGTACATCTAATTGTGCTATTTATTCATGAATGTATCCTAAACTTATTTTTCCTTAAATTGAACTGTGTCCTACTTACACTTTTTTACTTCTAAGAGTTGTAATTACTGCAATTCTTGACTTTCTTTCAGGGATAGTATTTACAAATGAACACCTTTTAAGTCACTCAACTATTTACTAAACAAGACAATGATTAAGAAACAAAGTCATTTTGAATGGTAAATGCTTACCCACTTACCCACTAAATGGTAATTTTGTTGTGCCCTCAGTAAGTACTTAGATATTATAAATTATGCATGTCATGGACCCTCAAGATTGCTCTGGAATAGTAAAAAACTTAAGTTGTAAGTGTATGAGTGCCAAGGTTCTGCTCTACCTGTTGTAAAACTATACAGCTAGATACAGAAAAAATAGAATACATTTATTCATGTGCTATTTGAGGAGGTTTTTCTGCAGTATGCTAGCATGATTGCAAGTTAAAATCTGAGGATTTATAAAAGCATAATTTTTATTTTTATTTTTTTATAAAAGCATATTTTAAATCAAGCTTTGCAAGATTATATTAATATTAGAATCTACATTAAATTTTGTTATACACTTGTAATTTGCTTGCATATTTTTGAATAGGAAACACTTAAGGTTCAAAATTCTAAAAGCTGTATAGGCTCCCTCCTAATCCTGTTCACCTTACAGGAAGAAGGAAGGTTACCAGTTCTTCTGTATCTCTCAAAAAATATTTTAAAACTTATTTTTTACACTGTAACTAGTTACTTCATATATTTGCAAATATACATCACTGAAACTAAACAATTTTTGTTTCCCACTTTTCTGAGTTTCAGAAAAGTGCAAAAAATGCAAGAATAGTACAGTGAACATCCACACACCTTCACCAGTTAAGTTTTGCCACATTTGCTTTCTCAGGCTTATTGGTGCATTACAGTTATACTTAATAGTGGGATTCATTGTGATATAATCATACATGCACATAACATATTTCTTAAAAAGACTAAACCAGCCCAGTGCAGTGTTGCATACCTGTAATCCCAATACTCCAAAGACTGAGGCAGAAGGATCACAAGTTCAAAGCCAACCTGGGCAACTTAGCAAGACCTTGTCTCAAAATAAAAAGGGCGAAGGATGTAGCTCAGTGGTCAAGCACCCCTGAATAATGAAAGAAAGAAAAGGAAGCAAGGAAGGAAGGAGGAAGAAAACCTGAAAAATTGCTAAATTCAGTAATGTTGTCTCACAGTATTTTAAATATAATTATGAAATTTAGTGCATGTGTAAGTTTACACTTATGTACTATATTTTGGTATCCCACCAGTGTTTTTGAATTTCATTAAATAGGCTCTATATTTCATTTTTCCATAATTTTTAATTAATTTTGGTGTGCAAATCTAGAGAACTCCTAGAGATTTTAGCATATTAAAATATCCATTATAGAGCTATCAGATCTTTGATTTCTAGTAAGACTCCTAGATACATTTGGTTTACTTAAAAAATAATATTCTAGTTAAATGTGGTGGGACATACCTATAATGCCAGCTACTTGGGAGGTTGAGGCAGGAGGATGGCAAGTTCCAGCCAACCTGGGCAATATGGAGAAGATCCTGTCTCAAAAAGAAAAAGGAAAAAAAAAAAAGAAATTCTGGGAGCTGGGGTGTAACTCAATACTAGAGCATGCTTAGGTCCCTAAATTCAATCCCTAGCACCTAAATAAATAAATAATATTTTATATTTTGACAGAGTTGAGAAGAAAGAAAGAGCCCGTTTAAAAACAGTAAAATTCAATTCTAAAACAAGAGGAGATAAAGGGGTGAGTATATGAAATCTCTTATTTCTGAAAATAAATAACTGAAGACAGTAGACCATTTCATAATTCTCATTGAGCTAGATTGCTAAGACAAGAAAGATAATTCTTAAGAATCAACTATGAGTAGCTCTTTCCTTGGTGCTTTAGCATATAGTGAACATTTATTAAAGTACCCATTTCACATGTATTTCCAAATTATCAAAGCCATCATTTGATATATTCTTAGCAACCTACTTTGATCAGGATTGTTTTTATAAATGAAATGGATTATATTACCATTATTAGTAGTGAAAGCTAGTTTAATAATGACTTCTTTATACTATAAGTACCTTCAAAATATTAACTGTTTAAGAAGTTTACAAGTTCTTGCAAGTGAATTCATGAAAATTTTCTTATTCTCTACCCCCTTCATTATGGAAATAATTTCTCAATAGAATTCATATTTTAAATATTGGAATCATCATGTAAGTTTATTTGGAGGGAATAATGAAAGTTGAGTCAAAAGAAGTTTTGTAGATAGAAAAGAAATACATCAGTTTTTATATATAAATATGTCTAAAGATATATATATATATAAATACATATGTAATCTTTAGAGATAGATAAATAGATGTGTATTTTTCATTTTTACACTCTACCTGACTGTAAAAATTTTGGATACCAATAGATCAGATAGTACAGATTTCACTTACACTGTGTTGACTATAATTCCTAATTATCCTGAGCTCACTGCAAGTAAGCCTGAATAAAGAGTTGAACATGTTGTGTTGAAATACTTTTCATAGCAATTGATTTTACGTGTTGCGGTTTTGGGGTTTTTTGTTTTGTTTTTTTTTGTTTTGTTTTGTTTAAATCTCAAACAATAGTTTGATCATATTTGAAAAAAATGTGAAAAGTTAAGTGAGCAAAATAAATTCACTCTTCATTCAACTGTTATCAGTCACTAAGCACTTAAACATAAAGCTTTAAAATTTAAAATACAAGAAGTATTATTGGCTTTGGTCCACTAAATTAAATCTGATTAAATTCAATAATATATTCAAGATTTGGGGAAGTAATAAATTACTTTAAAATTAACTTGTACCTTTCAGAAAACACAAATGCCATATTTAAATTGGAAAATTTTATTGGAGGAAAAAATCCCAAGTAAATGCTTAGGATATGAAATAAATACAATGCTTTTTGTGCTGTTTTATATATGTCTTTAAAAATAATTTAGTACACTACATTTAATTGAAAAAGATTGCATGTTGTAGCTTTTCTTTCCTACTTAATTAACGACATATTTATATCTTAGTCTTGTTTGTTGACTGTAACCAACTTGATACGCAATCACTGTGTTCTAACACAGCACCAAAAATATGCATGGTACTGAGTGGGGTAAAAATACGCTTGCCATTGATACAGAACTGCATTTCTTTCTGTAATATCATTTCCTCTTCCTCCTTTTCCTTTCCTTACAATGGTGATTTGTGGACTTTATTTTCAATGTAGACTTAATATTTCACTTTCTCATTAACACTTTTTAACACTCATTTGGCTATTTTGAAGTACATATGGTAATTATGTATTTAGATACTTAATATATGTATCATAAATTTGTGATGTTATCAGTTCTTATGTTTATTGCACTCTCTTGCAATATAACATCAATGACAAATAATTAAACGGTGTTTTTATTGAAAATATAGAAAACCTGGAGGTAGTCTCTTCAGTTTTGTGTTTTCCCAACACGTTTTCGTCTTGTTTGCTTATGCTATTTTTGTTTTCACTTTTAATAAATTCTTCACCTGGATGATATTAAGTGTAATACAATTAATACATTTCTTAACTAACAAGCACTTCCTTCTGTCCTATATTACAATATCTCATTGATATCTCATTTTGGCTAACTGCAAAGATATCAAAAATCAAAACATTTTAAACTTCATGTTTCTTTTGGTTGCATACTGTGAAACTGACTCTGACCACTATATATGCAGTAGGAGGGGTAAATAGCCTTTTATAAAAAAAATTATCAGTTTTATTAGAGATCATGAATGTTATTACTGAATTCAAAACCAGTGATTCTTTGGAATAAAAAGATTTAGTTTGCCATAATTTTTTCTCTACTGAAACTTACATTTTCTTCTCTCTCTCCTTTCTAAAATTTGTAGTCAAAGATTTTTATTCAAATAATGCTACTTGAACATTTATAAAACAGTTATAAATCCAGATTTCTTCATAGCATTTTTTCTTTTCATTTTTTACTTCTACTTAGAATAGTTTTTTTATGTAGTTCCTCAGAGGCCTTCAAAATTTAAGATTGAAAATTTAAGGTAGTCTGCTTGGCTAATAACTATGAATTAATTAATCCTGAATTATTATATGAAAAGGTAAAAATGAAAGTTTAACCTTGTTTTTGTAAAGTTACTTTTCAAAATTCTCTCATCATAATTGAAGCTAAAAATTACTTTAACTAACTTTAGCACCTTAATTGCCAGCATCATATGATTTTAAAAAAGAGAATGTTGGACTGGGGTTGCAGCTCAGTGGTAGAGTGCTTGCCTAGCACATGAGGCACTGGATTCAGTCCTCAGCACCACATAAAGATAAAAAAATAAAGTTATCGTGTCCATCTACAACCAAAAAAAGTTTAAAAAATAAAATAAAATAAAATAAATATATATATATTCCAAAACCTACTGCCTGGTGTTAATGTACTTCAAAACAGTGATACACAGTAATCTCCCCACCTTGTCCATGAAGAATATATTTCAAGACTCCTGGTGGATGCCAAAACCATGGATAGGACCAAACTCTACATCCACTGTGGTTTTCCTATAGATTTATACCTATGAAAAAGTTTAATTTATAAATTAGGCACAGTTGGAGATTAACAAAGACATAATAAAATAGAATAATTATAATATTATATTGTAATCAAACTGCCATCATAACTACTCTTGTGCTTTGAGGCCATTATTAAGTAAAATAAGGGTTACTTGAAAACAAGCACTATAACACCAAGATAACAAATCTGCTAACCAAGATAGATAACACACCTTGGACAGGGCAGAGCAGGATAGCATGAGATTGAATCATGCTATCAGGCTACTCAAATCAGTATACAGTTTAAGACTTAGAACCGTTCATTTCTGGAATTATCCATTTATTATTTTCAGACCATAGTTGACCATGGATAACTAGAACCCCATAAAACAAAATTGCAAATGAGGGGGATCTACTGTAGCATCTTATGACATGAATAAATTCAAGAAAAATGGGAACAAAATTTGTATTCTTTTGGAGCTGGAGGTATAGCCTTATAATAGAAGACTTGCCTAGGATGTGTGGGACTATGAGTTCAATCCCTAGCAACCCCCCCCCCCAAAAAAAAAAAGTGAAAAAAACATTATGTCCTTTATATTATTCCCTCCACTCTCAAAAAATAACAACAATAATAATTTATATTGTCACTGGTAGGTTAGGCCATTTCCTTTTAAACATTAATGTCTATTGCAGAGAAATTACAAAAGAAACCATTCCTCTTTAATAGCCTCATCATTCTGTGGGCAGTGAGGAATATTAAATCTGTTGCTCTGTTCCCTCATAGTAATTATCTAATAGACTATTAGAATCTTTAATTTTCTTTGTGACCTTGATGAGCACTGACCTTTTTATTCTCTATGCAGAGTATGCTGCCAATGGCTTGAATATGGTTGTTTTATTTATATTTATTTTTCAAAATAGATAAGTGTAGTACAGCTTAAAAACAAGTGAATCAGTTGTTAACAGTGTTCAAGTTGACCAAGAGACTTGACTCTTCTTCCTTGCCTCAGATACATTAATTCTGGACTCTGTATGTATGCCCGATGGACCTCTTAGTTTTCTTCCCATTTTTTAATTCATGCCATAAGCATTTATTTATCTTTTTCCTCTTCCAAAAAGAAAATGAGATTGGGTGTTTTTCAGTATTTAGCATTAGCAACTTACTCAATTTTTCATTTACTTTTTTTTAATGGTGGCCTTTTTGTTAGTATAGCCACAAAGAAAGAGATAATGGAAACCTGTGTTCAATGTAAAATGAAGATTACTACCTAACACACACATACACAAAAATGAACAACAAAATAACATTAAAAATAACTTTTGTTATAGGGCACCTAGTACCATTCTTGGAAATTTTTCTAGAAACCTATGGATTCATATAAACAAATAGCTTGATACATGCTAACATAGTAATCTGATTTATTCTTTACCTTTTTTTTGTCAAGTAGCATTCCTTATTATAAGGTATAACTGAATTGTACTCATTAAAATTTTTTAATATTTTCAATTGTAAAACATTAGAGGAGTTAATACAAAATTATAAATTCATTTTTTTATATGATTAAAGTAAAATTCATAGAAACTGCACACTGTGGTCACAGAAGTCAGATTCCACAGAGCTGCTAGGCTGGGCCTTTGTACACACAGACAGTAGACATCCCTTTGTTTTGCCCCTCCTTCTCTTCTTCAGCAGTCATTCAATGACAAGCGTAAAAAGAACCTCTTTTCCCGAAAATTTCCCTTCTACAAGAACAAGGACCAGAGTGAGCAGGAAACAAGTGATGCTGACCGTAAGTATGTGGATCCAGTGGTCAACTGAAAATAAATGTAGAGGGACCTACTGCCCTGCAGTTGGTTGTTACCATGGAGACAGTTTCAAGAGCTGCAACAGGTTACTAATTGTCTTGACCTTGGGAAATGTTAACAGCCATAAATTATTTTATATATCAATCTTAACCTTTTTGGCACCTTAGGAACTCTTAAACAGTGTTTTTGACTTTATGTTTATAATTTAAGCATATAAAAAATTAATAGAATTTTTTGAAGTTAGGGTTCTTATATTTAAAAAACAGACATTCAAATAATGTTTTGGAGGAAAAACATGGATACCTTATTTCTAGGCATGGCATTACCAATCTTTAATACTAGATCATCTGGAATCATTCCATTTTATCCTATGTCATCATTATGTATAGATAATGTATTTTACTTTTAACATAGCAAGAATTGGCCTCGAATTTTGCACCTCTACCCTAATCAGTCTCTAAACTAGAACTTCCATCCTTTTATAGATTACATTTCACTGGTATGAGCTAGTAGCTCATTCCAAAATTTCCGAAATCTATAACAATGCTCTGTAAGATATGTGCACCTGTAATGGTCTTGGAACTGTCTCTTACTGTAGCACCAATTTTATGCATTACTGACAACTATTTTCTTTGATTATCTTTTTATTGCTTGCTCTCTGGGGACTACTCTCTACAGGAGATCCCTGACGACATGGGATCAAAAGGCCTGAGTAAGTGATCAAAATACTCCCAAGTTATTTTTTTAACCTCCATCTACAGACCTACCTTATTCAGATACATTTTGAGGTTCATGGTAGTGCCTTTCTGGCATAAGGAGGTGTGTGACTTAGATTACTTTTAGACTTTTCATGTTTATTACATGCTTGGGATTTTTATTTCTATAATACATACTTTTTGGTTTTTTTATGCTCCATTTTTTACATGTCACTTGAAATTTCCCTGCTCATAATTATATTTTCCTTTTTGTAATTTTTATGGCAGTTACTTTTGCTAGGGATTTCTAAATATGTAGACTTTTTTAGTTTTTTTTTTTTAATAGTACTATCTGCTCTCATTATCAGAATGTAGACATATGCTCCCTTAGAGTGTTGTGTCCTTTTTGTTTTTGTTGTTGTTGTTAAAATAAGTTAAAATCACTTTGATTATGCATTAGAAAAGCATTGTCATAATGTGAAATTATGAAACAATAGATTTTAATTATTAGAGAAAAATTACAGACAAGTTCAAAATAGTTTTGGCAGGAAAAATGTATACTAGTTTTCTAAGGAGATTATGTTATGAGAAGAGTTATAAGAAAGGTTATCCTTTGGTTTTCCTTTAAATCAAGATCTTTTCTGTTTTGGGTTTTGGGATTTTGTTTGTTGTTTTACTGTTCTAAATTTTCTAGCTAGTACTTAATCTTTATATAGAGTTTGCCACAGAGTCTGTTATACAAAAGGAATTCAGTAAATGTTCAAATGAACTACTAAAGCAAGAAGCCATTTTAACAGACAAAATTTTAAATTTGGTTAATCTCAAATTGCTTATTTGTGAAAATTTGCCATATACTACTAAGTAACTTTAGATACAGTAAATCATAAATAATCTTTAGGCTAAATTTTTTTCTAAATGGTTCTTTCCATTTGGATCATTAAGCATTTTGAAAACATTTCTTTGTAATTCATTGGTCATTAAGAATACAGCCAGTATCCTTTAGCTTTCTAAGATCTACATTAATAAATATTCAGTTTCACAGATTTTTTTCTGATTCATGGTAACTTTTTATTGGAATATTAATCTAAACTATAGGTACTTGACTTATTTCAACCTTAATGACATAGGTTTGTATTAGATAGAAGATAGTATGCTTTATGTTTAAGTGTTTCTGTTAAGCATACATTGTTTTTTTTGCATGTGCCTTTTTAGAATCTCATAAGGACCACATATTTTTTATTACTAGTGGCATCCTTTTTTAAATCTCTTATATTTGCAGGAAAAAAGCCTTCAAAACTAGAAAATCATTTCCACAGATTATAGATGCTATAGAATTTATTTTGAGATTGATATATTTTAGAGATGATATGGATCATCAAATGTACTTACCCGTTTTTGTCATAAGTGAGATAACAGAGATCTGTGGAACACTTACAGGAAAAGGAGCTAAATGAAGAACTTGGTTCCCATATGATACCTCGACACTATAGCTCTGGTTCTAATTGAGGGTTGGAATTTGGGAAGAAGAACAATCAATATGAAAAATGGCAACTAATTATCAGAAGAGGTTTGACTTTCTGGACAGTAACTTAAGGTTACTTGAATGATGGGTATCTGCTTCATCTCATAGGATTTAGAAGAATATTTATCTGGTAACTTATCAGATCAAGGTTTTATTCAGAAAATGTGGAAGAAGACAAAAATATCAGCAGAATTTTGAAACTGGATGTGATTAATGATATCACATATAATAGGTCACATAAAGTAGTCAAACTGCCCATTATTATACAATAGAAAATACAGGAAGAAGGATGAATCAAGGATGCTACATATGGCCTTAGTTATCTGTGTTTTAAAGTTCAGAATACAGAGGAACACTAAACAAAATCCTGTGAGATTTTAACAGAAGAAAATATGTGCAGGGGGGTAGGGTTGTGACTCAGTGGTAGAATGCTTACCTAGCGTGTATGAGCTACTGGGTTTGATTCTCAGCACCACATATAAATAAATAAATAAGTATTCATCCACAACTTAAAAAAAAAAAAATATATATATATATATATATTTAAAAGGAAATACATGCAACCTAATATAGGTAACCATTAAATCTTGTTGGAACAGAACTCACCTAAAAAATCTGCAGCGAAAATTATTTCAGAGACATAGAATAGCCTCTTGAAGATATGTAGAATACACTAAATATCAAAGAAAATGTACATCCCTATGTAAACACACACAGCCTATGAAAAATAGGATATTTAATTGAAGAGCTGAGAAACAAAAGTGATACCATAGAATGCTTTTCATACACATGAATTCAGTCATTTTTTGTCCTAAAAAAAGAGAGACTAATTATTTATTTGCATTGTTGACAATAGAGAAAACATGAGAGAAATTGCTTTTCCATACATAATTCTGACTACCAGGACTAACACACAGCAGAAGTCAAGGAGAATAGAGGTAAATCATCATATTTAAAACTAGAAATAGAAACCTATATTGCTTTTATGCTTTGAGGAAGCAATTCTGAAGAAGCTCAAGGCAATAAAACTGGATAAGATTCCTTTAACAGAGACAAAAAAGGAAATATAGCCCAATAGAAGATATATAGGTGCTCAGAAATAAATTTGTAAATTTTTTCCATTTTTACAATTTCCCATTTTGTCAGACACCTCAAAATCTTCTCAGTTAGGCACATAGTTTTCCTGTTATATATCTCCTTCCTTTCTTCTCTTCCAAAGACCTATTTAAGCAGAGTTTTGCACAACTTTTAGATGCCAAAATCAGACTTATTTGTGTTTGAAATGAAATCTAAGAGTAGTCAAATTACTTGGGATTGATGATGTAGTGTTCAGGGAGAACAAACTATCAGTAAGAAATATTTGAGTAGAAAGGTAGAAGCTTGGGTAGAGAGATTTGAAATACTTGAGTTTATTTCAAACATCCTATATTTTAAAAATTAAAATGTGAATATATTTGCATCGTGTATATTAAAGGGATGATAGCCTTATCCTATAAATTTCTAATCAGTAAGAAGAAAAATATTATGGCATTTGCAAATAAGTGAATGGAATTGGAGAGTATCTAGCTAAGTGAAATGAGCCAATCCCAAAAAACCCAAGGCTAAATGTTTTCCCTGATAAGTGGATGTAGATATATAATGGGGGTGGGGGAGTGGGGAATAAGAGAAGAATGAAGGAACTTTAGATTATGTAGGGGGAAATGAGAGGTCGCGGGGGATTTGAAAAATGGTGGACTGCGGCAGACATCATTACCCTATGTACATGTATGATTACACGAATGGTATGTATCTACATCATGTACAACCATAGAAACAAAATGATGTACCCCATTTGTGTACAATGACTCAATATTCAGTCTGTAAAAAAGTTGAAAGCAAAAAAAGAAAAAAAGAAAGAACAGACCTAACTATCCATTAGAAAACTAGACGAAGGATAAAACAAACATGTTAACTTTCTATTAATTTTAACAAATGCTTGAGGTAATCAACTCATAAAGAGAAAAAGATTATTTGGACTCATAGTTTTGGAGGTTATGATCTTTTATAGATTGGCCCTCTTGTTTTGGGGCTTGTGGTGCAGCACATCATGGTGGGGAGTGCATAGTAGAGCAGGCTGCTGCACTACATGATAACTGAGGAGCAGAACAAGAAAGGAAGGATCTGGAGTCCCACAAACACCCTCAAAGTTATACTTCCCCCATTGACCTAAAACCTCCCACTGAGCCCTACATTATAAAGTTCCTACCACCTCCCAATAGTGCCTCACTGGGGACCAAGTCTTGAAATGTGGGCCCTTGGGGGAGCACTGCAGATCCAAACTAGCAACAAGAGTGCTCAAAAGATAAGCAAAGCCAGGAGCAGTGGTGCATACCTGTAATCCCAGCACTCAGGAGGCTGAGCAGAACAATCGTGAGTTTAAAGACAGCATCAGCAGTTTAGCAAGGCACTAAGCAACTTAGATCCTACCTTTAAATAAAAAATATGTTAAAAGTGCTGTGGATGTGACTGAGTGATTAGGCTCCCCTGGGCTCAATCCTTGGTACTTAAAAAAAAAAAAAAATCAAATTCACTAAGCATATAAAAAATGTTTTAAGTTTCCTAGTAATCAATAAACAAAATAATAATATTTTACCTGTCACTGAGGCAGACTGTTCTTGTAAAGGAAACCTCAGTGATGGGGAGATGGTTTATGAAATGGCTTCTTTTAACATACTATTATTAAATAAGTATAATCTTTCTGGAAAAGAATCTTTTGATCCACTAAATTCTCTTCAGGGAAATTATACTAAAGACAATTAGCAATGGAGATAAAGACTTCTTATATTTGAATGTTTATCATTATTTAAAAATAACAGCAAAAACATTGAAACTCACCTAAAATTCCTTAGTGGGGAAATGCTTAATGAAGTATAAAATTATTCATATGTTGTAGTATTATGTAACTGTTGGAAATCATTCTAAAAATGACATGGAAAGTGCTTAAATATAAATGAGAAAGTAAAAAATGAAAGTGTACATATGCTCAGATGTGCAAATAAAATGTTTGGGGCTGTTTTGAATAGTTGTTTCAAACATTCTTGTACAGGGCTTTTATGGCCCTACATATTATATTGCCTTTCTTTGGAGGAAATAACTAGGAAAGGACAGAATTACTGGGTCGTATGCATGTGTCTAGCTGTAATAGATACAGTTAGCCTTCTATATCCATGGGTTCCACATCTGTGGCTTCCACCAACCATGGACTGAAAATACTGGGGATGGAGTTCCAGAAATTTGCAAAAAACAAACTCGAATTTGCTTTGTTCACCAGGCATTTCACTGAATCTGTGCAAATGGAGTGATATGTGAGCATATTAACTTGCTGTAGCCTCCTGCCATTTCACAGATCTTCAGTCTCTCTCCAGTATCTGTTTGAACCTTATTCACTTCATGTCTTTTCATGTACTGTGTAGTTGTAGACCTGTGATGGTTATGTATGTACTGAATGGACTTTTTTCCTAATCACTATTTCCAAAATAGTACTGTATAACAACTATTTACATAGCATTTACATTGTATCAGGTATTAAGTAATCTGAACATTAATTTGAAGTTTATGGGAGAAGGCTGGGGATGTAACTCAGTGGTGTAGCACTTGACTAGCTTGCAAGAGATCTCGGGTTCATTCCCAGCACCCCTCAAAAAATAAAGTATATGGGAGGGTGTGCCTAGATTACATGCAAACACTACATTGTTTTATATTAGTGACTTTGCATCCTCAGATTTTGGTCCTCTCCTAGGTCCTAGAACCAGTCCTTCATGGATAGTTTTCCAAAGTAGTTTTACCAATTTGCCTATCTCCAGTATACTAGTTCATTTGCTATATATCTTTATCTATGCTAGTCATTTTTTTTTTTTTTCATTTTAGCCATTCTGGTGCATGTTAGACGTATTCTTTGTTATTTTAATTTGCCTTTCCCTATTAGTAATTTTTTAAGTAAACTTGAATAACTTTTTTCTATATTTTCTGGCTATTTGATTATCATCTTTGTTGAAGTGCCTTTAGGAAGTTTTGTTATTGTTTGTTTTGGTAGTGCTAGGATTGAACCCAGAGATTCATGCATGCATGCTAGGCAAAACCCTCTTCCACTGAACTAAATCCCCAACCCAAAATTATTATTATTATTATTATTTTTTTTTTTTTGGTACTGGGGATCGAACTCAGGGCCTTGTGCTTGCGAGGCAAGCACTCTATCAGCTGAGCTATCTCCCCAGCCCCCAAAATTATTTTTAATAATCAGGGGAAAAATCATCTTACCTTTCTAGTAAGTTCCCACACTATGATTATGATGATGCTACTGCAAGGCCCAAACTTTTGAGTAGCAAAGTTTTATTGTAGAGGAGCTAAATAAAAGAATGTTTGAAAGAACCTGCAGATTTGCTTTTGGCAATCTTAGAGCTCCAGGCAAATGGATGAGTCCAGAATAAAAAAGATAGAAAAAAGATAATAGTATCTTTATGTTTTTGTTTATAACATGTCAGATGTTTTCAGTTTAATAGTAAAAATAAACCTCACAAGTATTAATTTACATCTTTCATCACTATTATCTCAACATTAACCAATTGTGTTTCTTTCAGTACTTTCACTTATTCTTTCCCCCTCCACCCCATTGTAATAACTAATTTTTTTCTTTTTTTTTTTAACAAATTAGAGACTATAGAGTATAATACCAATCAATGTAAAGTTAAGATTTATCTTTTTTTAATATGACATTCCTACTTATGGGATGAATTTTTAGAAAATAGGACAGAGCCAGGTAGTGGCTTGGGAGGTTGAGGCAGGACGATTTCGAGTTCAAAGCAAGCCTTAGCAATTTAGAGAGGCCCTAAACAACTTAGTGAGACCTGTCTCAATAAAATATAAAAAGCACTGGGGATATGGATCAGTGGTTAAGCATCCTTGGGTTCAATTGCTAGTATGGGGAGCGGGGTGGGAATAGGACAAGTGAAAAGCTATAAAATGAAAGCATTTATAATTGTTTGATGCTTATAAAAATAATAGTTTAAGACATACTAAAATGTCTAAATAATAAATGGTAAGATAGGTCATAATTTACCAATCCAATGTAATATTATACTCTTTTTAAAAATTTTTTTAGTTGTTGATGGATACAATACCCTTTATTTATTTTTATGTGGTGCTGAGGATCGAACCCAGTGCCTCACACTTGCAAGGCAGGTGCTCCACCACTAAGCCACAACCCCAAACCAATATTACACACTTTTAAATCATTGTTTTGAAGTCTGTGTAGTAACATGAAAATAAATTTTAAAATGTAAGCTGAAAAAAAAACTGCATTTTACATGTACTCATGTTAGTCAATTCCACTTGCAATAACCATGATAAAGTTATATCTTGTCTTTTGTAAGTTAAAATAATAGACTTTTCACTATGATAGCAATTCAAAAATGTGTTTTTCCTCAAACCAAGAATTTGCTTTTAACTTGAAATCTTAAGGATTTACCATTTCTCTGTATGTGCCCATAGTGCTTCATTTCAGAAAGCCTAGTAGGCATTATGGTATAGCAAATATTTATCCTCAGACTTTTTCCTTGTCCTTAAACTTTTATTTTCTTTCCCTAGCAGCAATTTTGATTCCCTCTCATTAAAAATTTTGGTTTTTAGTTTTATAAATAAAATCATTAGTCTCGAGCAAGTACAGTGATACACACCTGTAATCCCAGTAACTCAGGGAGGCTGAGACAGAAGTATCTTAAGTTCAAGGCCAACTTGGGAAATTTAGTGAGACCCTCAGCAACTTGACAAAACCCTGACTCAAAGAAAAAATGAAAAGGGATATGGATAGCTCAGTGTTAATAACACCATGGATTCAATCCCTAGTATCAAAAAATTTTTTTCTTTTTTATTGAAGGAAGATATTTTATTGAGAGATGACATTTACATGTACATTAAGAAGAGTGCCTGTTTAATCAGTTTATGAAATGGGGTCACTTTGAAGAGGAAAGATCAGGCAGTTTTTGACTAGGTATATTTGTTTTGAATGGATTTTTTTTTTCAATGTTTTACAAAGTACCTACTATTAATTTTATCAAGGTGGAATTTCTAAGAAACACTGGTCTGTTTTAAAATGCAGTTCCCAACCTGTAGAATTCTCTTCCATTTCACTTTTTTTGAGACATTTAATTTGATATCTATAATGCTTTTTATAATCTCAGAAATGTAGATTTTCATTTCTCTTCAGCAACAAGAGGCTATATACTGAAAAACAAGATCTATTTTTAAATTACAAAGGCATTCCTTTATTAAAATGGGCAGCTCTTTGTTCAAATATAACTTGTCTCCTTGCCATTTCATAAACTAAATTCAGTGATGCTAAATATACCTTCTTTGTCATATTCTACTTGCTGTTAATTCTATAGATTTTGTTTGTAAAGTGTTGT
This sequence comes from Sciurus vulgaris, assembly GCF_902686455.1. Classification (NCBI taxonomy): domain Eukaryota; kingdom Metazoa; phylum Chordata; class Mammalia; order Rodentia; family Sciuridae; genus Sciurus; species Sciurus vulgaris. The sequence continues at coordinate 77,924,006 of NC_136470.1, read as the reverse complement.
ACAAAAATAGTGTTATCCTTAATTACAGGTATTTGCCCTTGCTGATTGCTGTTTATTTGAAAAAAAATCAAACTTAAAAACATCAAAAATACTTTTAAAAACTTTATATATATCTCAACAGTTTTATAATGTCACCATATTTTATTTTAATAATTTGCTTGTATCAGCTTTCTATATTCATGACACTGTTTTATATTAATAATTTGCTTGTATCAGCTTTCTATATTCATGACACTGTTTTATTTTTTTGTTCATTGTCCTGCAATTTCAGAGCATGTAACTTCTAATGCCAGCGATAGTGAAAGTAGTTACCGTAAGTGTTTTATATTACTTGTTCTTTTGTAATCTGAAATACCTGTGTATCCTTTGGGTAGATTTTTCTTTAGCAGTATGCCCTAAAAACTGAAAATCAGCTGTTTAATATTTTAAAATCAAGAAAAACTAAGTAAAATTTGTACTTAAACAATAAAATCATACTACAGGTTCAGCATCTTTAATCCAAAAAAATCACAAAACTTTTCAGTACCTATGTGATGATCAAAAACCTTCTGGGCTGGGGAGATAGCTCAGCTGGTAGCGTGCTTGCCTCACAAGCACAAGGCCCTGAGTTCGATCCCTAGTACCGCAAAAAAAAAAAAAAAAAAAAAAAAAAATTCTGATTTGGGAGCCTTTTGGATTTCAAATTTTCATATTGGGGATACTCAGCCTGTAAAGTCTATGCAGATTAAAAAATAAATAAATAAAATCTGAAACACTTCTGGTCCCAAGCATTTTGGATAAGGAATATTCAGTGTGTACATAATTTTCAGAGTTTTAATATAATATTTAAAAAGTAAATATCTGGTTAAATGGGGCATAAACTTGAATTTTGATATTTTGTTTAGTAATTTTCTTTTTAACATGGACTTGAAAATAATGTTTTTTAGTAATGCTAAATTATAACCAGCTTTGTTTCCTTTCTTACTCTGCCTTACCAGTAGTTATCTGGATTTAGTCATTATTTATCACCACCTGTATGGTGAACATAAGAAGTAAGGAAGGAAAATTTTTAAACCTTTGCTTTAAAAGTAATGCAGTTTTCTTTCTTGCTGTTGTGTAGTATATTCTTGATATTCTTAAGTGAACTTTAGAAGCATGTCAAGGTTTAAAACAGATTGGGGCATGGGAGGAGGGGAAAGTACATGGATTTTCAGTTGTAGCACCTTAAAAATTAAAACTGCTTTTCTAACTTTTTTTTTTTTACTGCTGTCTAATATGAAAGTAATCTTGATTACAGATGAGTATGGCTGCTCTAAAGGTCTATCCTGTTAATATCAATCCCCGATATTTTTTCATGTTGACAATATATACTTTTAACCCTCATTTATTTAGTTGAGTTTTTTTCTCTTTAAGAGTTATTTAATTTTTTTTCTTTTTCTTGTGGGAATGTGATTTCTTATATTTCAGCATTTTACTAACTTAAAACTGGAACCCACTATAGAATAGTTGAATGGCTTTCTAGACTCAAAAGAGGTAATGAAAGTATATACTGTCTCTTTCACCATTTGCATGAATTATTAAGGTGTGGAATATTCAAATTGCATGTTTTTGCTAGTATGTAAACCATGTTTTATATCCAGTTCTTTATAAAGCAGCTTGTAAAATATCTGTTTAATATAATAATGAAATCGAAAGCAATAAATACATTTAAATAATCCTTTAAAGTAGTAAAGAATATTAATCCAGTATATGAATTTAAAAGACCTATAGCTGCAGACATACACAATAAGTTGACGACAAAATTAGTGATAAAGGTTTTATTGAACCTTGATAAAGAGTAAATCTTCAAATACATTAACCAACTTTGGTTGCTTTTGTTGATACTGCTTGGATTCTAGTTTTCTATATGTGTGTATATGTTAAGAACTCCTAGAATTTTTAACTGTTTTTAATTCTTTTCACTGGGTTCAGATATCATTTGAAGACTTTATTTAGCTTATTTCCTAAGTTCTAAATCTTTAACTTTTAGAAGCTTTAATTCTAATATGCTTTTAAGATCAAAGCAAAATGTATTTTGTTGGAAGGAAAGTATTTAGTTTTTGTTTTGTCTTCTTGTGGTGCTGGGGATTGAACCCCAGGACCTTGTGCATGCAAGGCAAGCACTCTTCCAAATGAACTATATCCCCAGCCCAAGGATTTAGTTTTTCTAAAGTTCTTTTTTAACTCACTTTAACTGATTTTTTTCAACCTTGAATTAAGGGCTTGTGATTTAGCTTAGTGGTAGAGCTAGCATGTACACAGCCCCCGCTTCACTACTAACACCAAAAATAAATAAATAAATAAATAAATAAATAAATAAATAAATAAATAAATAAATAAACAAATAAATAAGTTGAAAATTAGAATAATCAGTGAATTTTTTCTTCAGTGAATTAGTGGCAGTAGTTTTACTATTGTATTCAAAAATTTTAATTGTAAGATAGTTGTAATTATTTTAAAAATAAAATATGCTCAAATATATTTGGTAGACCCTAAAAAGTAGCACATTTTCAATAGCAGAGTAACAAAGATAGTTGTTAAATAAATAGCACATTTACATTTTATTTTATATTTATCAAGCTTGTTTTTCTGACCTAATAATTGGCCTTTTTAAACTAAATCTTGCTATACTTTATGAGATATCTTTTTCTACATCTTTGCCATTTTCTCAGGAAAGTTTTAGTAATTCATGTTATCTATAAAGAATTAAATCAGCATGTTATCTTTCCAGATTTTCTTACCTGTGTTTAATTTCTGATAGGTGGCCAAGAAGAATATGTGTTGTCTTATGAACCAGTGAATCAACAAGAAGGTTTGTAAAGCCTGTTGATGTGTTAGTCTTTTTTTTTTTTTTTTTTTTTTAATTTCTTAATTTGGAAAACAGTTCTGTCTCATACCTTTAAAAATTGTTATATTAGAAGTTTAGTACATTTTTGGCAAATGGATGAAATTAGAGGATATCATGATAAGTGAGATAAGCCAATCTCAAAAAACCAAAGGACGAATGATCTCGTTGATAAGCAGATGATGACACATAATGGGGAGTGAGAGGGGTTAGTGTTAGGGTTAAGGTTAGAGTTAGGGAGGGGGGCAAGAATGGAGGAAGGAAGGATTGTATAGAAGGAAAAGAGGGGTGGGGTGGGAGGGTTGCGGGGAAGGGAAAAAATAACAGAATGAATCAAACAACATTACCCTATGTAAACTTATGATTACACAAATGGTATACCTTTACTCCATGTAAAAACAGAGAAACAAGATGTATCCCATTTGTTTACAATAAAAAAATAAAGAATTTTAGTACATTTTTTGCTATGTGAATATATGTAGAAATTTACTACATGAATTTTAGGAAACATGGGTTTTATTTCACAGTATATATAAATATTCTTTATTATAAACATGATGTATATTGGTGTTTTACTTCCTAAGCAGCTTTCCAACATTCATAATAACATCATTGTCCTTCCCAGTAAGCCTTTTTTTAAATCTTAGAAGCAATCTTTCACTTTATTTCTTATCTTCCTCATCCCATCAGGTTCTAGTCCCTATTTTACTTCTGTCATATCTTTCTTACTAATGACTCCCTTTCATCTCTCCTACCACAATATTAGTTCTGATTTTCACTACTAATCACCCCTTACAACCTATGGTATAAAGTCTGTTAGATTACCTTTCTAGATCACTACTGTGATTACATCACTTCAATACATTCAGTTTCTTGTTTGCCCTTCTTCTCTCTGCTTCTTTACAGTTTCTACTTCAAAAACCATCAGTAGCCAGATACAGTGGCACATACCTGTAATCCTAGCTACTTGGAAGCCTGAGACAGGAGGATCACAAGTTAAAGGCCAGCCTCAGCAAATTAGTGGGACCCTGTCTCAAAATTAAAATTTAAAAGGAGGGTAGGGATATAATTCAGTGGTAGAGCACCCCTAGATTCAATCTCCTATACCTCAAAAAAATTAATAGTATTTTAAAAATCAGTAAACACTTTATTTATCATTTATAATGACATAATATCAGCAATATATAGAATTATTATCTCCTAAGAATGCTAAATTTAATTTGGTTGACTTATAGCAGGAAATTGAGTCAAGTCGAAGATCTTAGTAAAGGCTCATGAAATAGCAAATTAGTCATCTTTGGTTGATAGTACAGTGATACAGAAAAAGAAGAAAAATATTTTTTCAGAACAGTTCAGGATATTTTTGATCTCTGTTGAAATGAAATACATTAATGTTTGTTGAGTGTTTATCCCTTTTGACATGTATTTTGTCTTTATAGTTAATTACACTCGACCAGTTATCATATTGGGACCTATGAAAGACAGAATAAATGATGACTTGATATCAGAATTTCCTGACAAATTTGGATCCTGTGTTCCTCGTGAGTAACCAGAATTAAAACTCATAATTACTATTCTCAACATTTCCTGTCACTGTGTGGTAAAAATAAAGTTATTTTTAATGACTTAATGGTTATTTTATCAATTGTCTCTCTGTCCTCCATATTATTTTTTCCAATTTAAATTCATGTCTGTTGTGTTGAAGTTTACAAAGCAATGATTTAAGTGAAAAATTGATTTATTGTGTTTTTAATATTAAATACCTCCCCAAGCTCTTTTCTATTAAAGATACAACCAGACCAAAACGAGATTATGAGGTAGATGGAAGAGATTATCATTTTGTGACTTCAAGAGAGCAGATGGAAAAAGATATCCAGGAACATAAATTCATTGAAGCTGGACAGTATAACAACCATCTGTATGGAACAAGTGTTCAGTCTGTGCGAGAAGTAGCAGAAAAGGTGAGCATCAAAGTAATTCCAGAATATAGTTTCTAATCAGGTTTGTCTTTGACAGTATTAAAGAATTATGGGATAGAACTTTTGCTTTATATGTATGGAGAATATAAAATAGATGATACAGCCTTGATTGCTTTTGTTAATGTTATGAATTTATTTAATTAGATACTAAATTTTGGGTAACTTAGAATAACATTCACAACAGAAAGAAAATGAGAATAAATGAAAACCCAAGTCTTATAAGAGGGGAAGTTCTTATTTTAGAAACTTTTGCTAGAGATAGACCTTTTGTCTGGCTCTAGTCTTCTAGCATGTAGCATAGTTAAGGAGCCAAGATCAACAGTATCCAACAGTAAAAATGAAAGAGATGTTCAAGATAAGTGTAGTTGCTCTGGAACTGCTATCAGACCAAAAATAAATAAATAAATAAATTCCTCTTCTTCAAAAATGTGTAAAAACTCAAAAACACTGTAACAACAACAGATTTCTGCAAGCCTTCTTCAGAGTATTCTGATGATATGTTGACCATGGGTTAAAACAATATTATGTTAAGGCCAAAATAATGTATCTCCAGACACACTGCTATGCTTAATCACTGTTTGAGCCTTGAAAGTAAACATCAACAAAATATTGTATACCTTCAAAACTAATAGTTTGAGATAATCATGAAATACCTACATTGTGTAAATGATTCTTTTTCTACAAGTAGTACATACCCTATGATCCAGAAATTCTACTTTTTGATATATAAGTATAGATTCATACATAAGAATCATGTAAGTATACCGATAGTATACTTCATCATGTGAAAAATCAACAAAAAGAAATGGATAATTAAGTAGTATTATTTATTCATATAGTGGGATACAGCAGCTAGAATGAATAAACTAATAGATCCACTAGTTAGGTGCATCCACATTGGTAAATCTAAGAATTATAATAGTGAATTGTAGAAGGAATTAGTAAAGATAAAAGCAAAAAGTATTGATCCCCAGTGCTGCAGAGAAAAGCAGAAGTAATTGGTAGAATACCAGAACAGTAGAGCCAATAAACTGACAAGCTGATTGTTTGATAGGGTTGGGAGATGAGGAAGTTCAATGAAATAGACTAACTGATTTAAGAAGAAAAGGAGAAAGCACAAATAAGAAAAATTTAAAATGACAAGGGGGTAATAAGAATTTTTTTGAACTGACTTTTTATACAAATTAGAAAGCTTTTTAAAGAAAAAAATGCAAATTGCCAAAATTTAATACATAAAACCAAAACAAACCACACATAGAAGAAACAACTCATTAAAAAACCTCCTACCAAAAATAAGCATTAGGCCCAGATTATAATTTTTACCAAATATTTAAAATCAAATATTCCCAGTGTTGTTTAAACATTTACAGAGACTGAATCTTGAATCTTAAATTGCAAAAAAAAAAAGAAAAAAAATTTCCAAATTTGTTTTAAGTTAGTATAAAAGCATTGAAAAACCTGACAAAAATTGTACCAAAAATAAAATTATAGGCCAATGACATGAATATCAGTGCATAAAGTTTAATGATTTTTTAGTAAAAATCCAACAGCACTTTCAAAAAGTATTAATCATGATTGAGTTCAGTTTATTTTGGGAAATGTAAGGATAATTCAGTATTAGACAACCAATATATTAAAGCTAAAGAAAAAATTATTTGCAGAAGACATTTGATAGAATTAAGTATTCAAGGTGTCGAAACTAATGAATAACTCATTATCATTGTACTTGTGCCCAAAAGCAGCTTTCCAGCCAAACTCGGGAATAAGACATGCACTCTGTCTCTCAACTTTTTAACACTGTGTTCAGAATTTTAGCCAAGAAAGTTAAACAAAATAGAGATATAAACTAAAAAAAAAGATAAAGCTGTTTACAGATATATGATTATATGTATCTGGAAAGCCCAATCAGTGTATATTCTGATTCCATTAATTAAGTTTGGAACTGTCAAAGTTCATGTGTGTTTTCAGAAATCACCCCCTTTCAGCTGCTACCTCCCTTCTGAAGGTAAGTGCTATTGTGACTTAATTCATCATCAGTTAATTTTGTCTTTATATAAGTAGACCAATGAACTTTATATAAGTAGACCAATGTTGTGTACATTATTTTTTACCTGGCTTCTTTGGCTCCAGAAGAGAATACAAGGTGGTTCTGGATTTATGATCTTAGGTGCTGGTTACATAGGTGCATTCATTTTGTGAATATTAAGCTGTACACATGATTTCAGCACTGTTTTGTATATATAATTATAGATAAATAAAAACAGTAAAAAGAAAAAAATAGTAAATTGTATTAGCTTTGCATTACTGTAATGAAACATATGATACAACTAATTTTATAAAGAAAAAACATTTATTTAGTTCACAGTTGTGGAGGTTCAGAGTCTAATATCAGGCAACCCCATTGGTTTGGTATCTGATAAGGGCAGATAATAGCACATCATGGCAGGAGTGCATGTTGAGTAAGCAGTCACATCTCAAGAATATGTGTAAGGTCTCACAGTCCCTTTTAAAACATACCCCACACCCATGACATAAACCCTTTCCTCATAAAAGGTTCACAACGCATCCCAACACCATCTCTCTGGGGACCAAGCCTTTACGTATGGACTTTTGGGAGACACTCATCCAAATAATAGCATGAATAAATCAAATTGCAAGTAGTATATTATTTATAAGAATTTTTTAAATCATAGGATAGTTTGTATGGTTTATGGATCACATATTTAATAAATGTTAAAACATGCATGGAAATAACACACAAATAGGTGCATATAACAGCTACTATTATAGTAATTTCCCTCTGTTTTTTGTTTTGGGGGTTTGTTGCTCCCTCCATGTTACTGGGGATTGAAACTAGGGGTGCTCTGGCTCTGAGCTATACCATACCCCAGACCTTTTTATTTTTTGAGATAGGGTCTCACTAAATTACCTAAGCTACCCTCAAGCTTATGATCCTCTTGCTCAGCCTCCCAAGTTGCTGAGTTTACAAGTGTGCACCACTGCACCCAGCTAGTAGTTTTCCCTTGAAAGGTGAGAAAATAGTTGGAACTTTAACTGTTTTGGAATATATTGTTTCCCTTGAATTCTCATTTAAAATTTACAAACCACACCATTGGCCTAACAAAAGGACCAATAATAACACTTAAAATTATTGAGAAAAATAAAAGTAAACTCCAAATTCCAGTGGAATATTTTTAGGGCAAACCTTGTAGAAAGCAAAAGCAGTCTGGGGGAATAAAATGGAGAGAAAAAAAAAAAGGAGAGCAAACAGTGAACCTCAGATTGATCTGAAATCCCACAAAGAGAAATTCTACAAGTTTAAAAAATTACTTAAAGGAAGTCCTATTAGTTCACAGTAGGTAAGGTATCTAAAAAGCACAGAAAGGATTCAACAGGAGATAGTTTGGGTAAGACAGCTCTTCAGGGGAGAAAAGAATTAAAATGGAGAGGTGTCCTTGACATACAACTGATGGTGTACATACAGCAAAGACAAAAGTAATAAAGGATATGAACAACATATATATTCAATGTGAAATGTTACACCCTGGTAATAGAGTGTACATCTAAGGAACATTCATCAAAAAAAAAAAAAAAATGATCATACATTAGGTTCCAAAGAAAATATTAAGACATTCCATAAAATAGAAATGTTATAAGTAGTATTGTTAGAAAATCAAAAACAAAAAGGCCTAGCCGACTGGAAACTTTTTAAGAAAAAAAAAATGGAAAGAAAGAAATACTTCTCATTCTATGAGTCCATTCTTAGATTTATAAACTTAACAGTACATTATCAAAAAAAGAAATCTACAGGCCATTGTCCTGCATGGATGCAAAAATCCTAAACGTTTTGCGAATTTAACAGTATATAAAAAAAGATGATATATCATAACCAAGTGAAATTTGTCCACATTTAAAAAATTTAACATTTGAAAAAAATAAGTGGTAGAATAATGATTAGTAGTAGTTGGAAAGAGTGTGGGAAGAGGTAAGGGCAGAGAGAGGTTGGATTTGATCAGTGCAAGCTGTAATCATATATGGAAATGTCATACCCCCATTAATATGTACAAAAAATACATGTTAATCAAAAATTTAAAATAATAGATTGAATGACTCAATATGATTTAGATATCAACTCAGTTCAAATTGAGCTCCTAGGTTCAGTACTACCCCAGTAAAAATCCAAGTAGACCTTTTTAAAATAACATAGTAATTCTAAAATCTATATGGGAAATGCAGAAAACTTAGAATAGCCAAAATAATTCTGAAAAAGAACAAAATTAAAAGACTCACAGAACTTCATTTTGAGATTTATTAAGAAAACAGTAATCATAACAATGTGATATTGACATGAAGATGGAATACAGAAAAAGGGAACACACTGAAGAATTCTGAAATAAACCAGTGTAGTGGTACACAATTATAGTTCTAGTTACATGGGAAGCTGAAGCAGGAGGATCACTTGAACCCAGAAGGCCAGGCTCTATCTCAAAAAAAAAAAAAAAAAAAAAAAAATCCTGAAACAGATCCACATAAGGACATATGGACAAAAGTACAAATTCTGTAGAGAAAGAGAGTCTTTCAGTAAGTGGTATTTAAACAATTGACTAGTTGTAGCTCAGCCATATATAAAAATTAGTTCAAAATGTATCATAGATGTAAATTCTTAAACTGTAAACCTTCTACCAGAAAACAAAGGATAAAATTACCTTTGTTTTAAATTAGACAGGGAATCTTCTATGACACCAAAAACACAATTCTTGAAAGAAAAAAAAAATGTAAATTGGATTTCATCAAAATTAAGATGAAGAAAACATTGTTAAAAGAATACTATACACTAGGAGAAAATGGTTTTCAGTCATGTACCTGATTTTTTTAAATTCATATACAATATATAAAGACCTCTTATAACACAATGAAGACAAGAAACCCAATTTTGAAAGGGCAAAGGATTTGAATAGATGTTTCTCCAAAGAAGGTATACAAATGGCCAAAAAGTACATGAAAAGATGCTTAATATCGTTAGTCCTTAGGGAAATGCAAACTGAAACCACGAGGCTTACCCATTAGAATGCCTCAATTTTTTAAAAACTGACTATATCTAGTTTTGGCAAAGACATGGAACAACTGGAGCTTTTTAACTGGAGCATATTAAAATTTATCAAATTGTATACTTTAAATATGTGCAGGTTATTGAGTGTCATTATGCCTTATGCTGTTTTATGAAAAGATTAAGACCTGGTGCTTTTGGGAAAATTTTTATACAACTTCTGAATTTTTTGATTTTTTTCAGTGACATTTTTATTATAATAATTAATAAAGATTTTTAATAAGAGAAAAACGGAAGGTCTTTAAAAACTAACACAATAAACAAACCACCAGCTGACCTGATTTTTTTAAAGGAAAAGTCATTAATTCAAACAGGAAGAGAGGGAAGAAATAATCGTTGAAACACAAAATCATAAAAGATTACTTCGTACATTTGTATGGAAATAAATTTGAAAGCTTAGATAAGATGAATAATTTCCTTAGGAAAAGTGCAGTTTTCCAAAATTGACCTATTGGAGATAGAAAGAAAATTATTTTGTGCATCATGTTAGTAGTACTCAAAAGTTTCAGATTTTGAATTTTTAGATTAGGGATGTTCAAACTATAAATATTTTAATTGACAAACCCCAGTGTCATATTACAGATAGTATAGTATATCTGGATAATGATACATATTCAGTTATAAAATTTACCTCAAATAAATTATAAAGCCATTATAAAATCAGACTCATAAAATGAAACACTAGGTTGGGCACTGGCACACATGCATATAATCCCAGCAGCTCTAGAGGCTGAGGCAGGAGGATTGTGAGTTCAAAGACAGCCTCAGCAACTTAGACCCTGTCTCTAAATAAAAAATAGAATTGACTGGGATTGTGGCTTAGTGGTTAAGTACCCCTGGGTTCAATCTCTGATACCAAAAAGAAAGAAACACTAGAGTAAGGCATCAGTTAATAAAATTAATGTAGAAATGAGTAGCCTTCAAACACATGAATAATCCATAGAAGATATGACAGAGAAAACCCCACTTGTAATATAAGAAATAGTATGTGATATATTTGGTAAATATAACATATGTGATATATGCATACTTATATATAAGGAAGTATACATATATCCAGATGCTACCAAAAAAACTCAGAAATACAAAGATTGTTAGTATGTTTTACAAAGAGGGTATAAGTTGGATGTATGGATGACTAGTTAGTAGTTTTAAATTCTTAACCTGTTAAGTTCCAAGTCTTCAGTTCTGTGACTGTTGCAACACAATCAATATACATACATTAAAATAGGTTGAATATCATAGTCTGGAGCTTATATATCTTTTATTATCATTAATAACAAAAATACAAGTTGTCCTACAAATAGGACACTGGAATATTATAGTATCTTTACATTATATATATATATATGTGTGTGTGTGTGTGTGTGTGTATATATATATATATATATATATATATATATATATATATATATGCGTGCCATCCTTTAAATAGGATGTTGGACAAATGTGATATGTGAGACAATGGGACAAAATGGGTTAACAGAAGATAAGGCATTTTGGTGAGAAAAAAGACAAGAATTACCAGTATCTTCACTACTACTCAATATCATGCTTGAGGTATTAAGTCTTTGCTGTTAGAGAAATCAATTAGAGGCATAAAAATTGGAAAAGATATATAACTATATTTTCAGATGGTATAGTATACCTGGAAAACAATACAAAATCAATTGTAAAATTTACTTTTTAAAACAAATTATAAAGCCATTATAAAATTAAACATTTATAAAATGAAAGTTTACAGTAATTAGCAATTAATAAAATCATTATGTAGAACTTAACCTTCAAATACATGAGCAATAACTAATTAGAATATATGATAAAGAAAAGCCCATTTATACTATAAGAAATAGTATATAAAATACTTAGTAAACCTAAGAAATATATAGGCATTATATGAGAAAGCAAAGTACTCCTGGAAGATACAAAATTAGACTTGAACAATTGGAAAGATATCCGTTGTTCTTAGGTAAGTGCACATAGAAACACAATATTTGATAAAGGTTTCTTTTCAAGTCACTGAGGCTTTTAGTAATGAACTTTTTAATAAATGGTGATGGGACATCTGGAAAAAAATTCAAATTGTAGGTTCATACCTCACACTGTACATGAAAATTAGTTCTACTACAGTTGAGAACAGAAAACACAACCTGGTCATAGGAAAGTTTTTTTGTTGTTGTTTTGTTTTTTTGTTTTTGTTTTTGTTTTTAGTCATGAATCAAAATTAGATGTAATAGCCAAGCAGGCACAGTCCCAGCGGCTCAGGAGGATGAGACAGGAGGTTCATGAGTTCAAAGCTAGACTCAGCAACTTAGTGAGGCTCTAAGCAACTCAGCAAGACCCTGTCTCTAAATAAAATACAAAAAAGGGCTGGAGATGTGGCTCAGTGGTAAAGTACCCCTGGGTTCAATCCCCGGCTATCCCTCCCCCAAGTCAGATGTAAGAAAAGATCTATAAATTTGACCACTTAAAATGTTTTTTAACTTTTTTATGTCCTAAAAGCTTTTCCAAAAACTTTTTGAGAACACCATTAACAGGGTCAGAAAACATTTGCAAGAAAAAAGGTATGAAAACAGTAGACCCCCATTTTTCTTTAGTTTTGCTTTTTAGTTTTGCTTATCCATAGTCAGCCAAGTTCCAAAAATTTTAAATAGAAGATTCTAAAAACAAATAATACATAAGTTTTAATTTGGGCACCATTCAGAGTAGCATGCTGAAATCTCATACTGTCCCATCCTGAACCTAAATCATCTCTTTTCCATTATATCCACACTGTGTATACCATCTGCCTGTTAGTCACTTAACAGCCGTCTAAATTATAGATCAGCTGTCAGGTATCACAGCGCTTATATTCAGTACACTTACTTTGGGGGCTAAGGATGTAGCTCATTGGTAGAGTGCTTGCCTAGCATTCATGAGGCCCTGTGTTAGATCCCTGGCACCACCACCACCCCCAAAAAGTAACCTTTACTTAATGTCCTCAAAACACCAAAGTACTGATGGTGGCAATTAGTGTATGCCAAAGAGAAGCTGTAATATGCTCAAAGTGAATGTTCTGAACTTAAGAAAAAATACCATATGCTGTGGTTGCCCAGATCTATATGGTAAGAACATAATCTATCCATACAGTTGTGCAAAAGGAAAAAGAACTTAATTCTAGTCTTGTTGTCATGCCACAAACTATAAAATTTATGGCTACAGAGCATGATAAGTGATTAGTTAAGATAGAAAAGGCATTAAATTGTGGATGTATGTACAGGAAAAAAAAAACAATATATAGGGTTCCATACTGTTCATGATTTTAGGCATCTACCTAGGCATTTTTGAACATATCCTTTGCAAATAAGTGGTAACTACTCTACCCACTTCATACAGAAATAAGATATAAAAATAGCCTTTAAACATATGAAATGATGCCCAATCTTAATCATTAGTAAAGAAACGTAATTAAAACTATACTAAAATTCGATTATTCACTTATCTGAAAGTGGGGGGTATGAAAACATGTTTTCTTAGTGAATCTGAGGAAACAGACTCATTCTTTACTATTGGAAATACAGACTGGTATAGCCTTTTGGAGGGGAATTTGGCAATACCTGGCAAAACCACATAACTTTACTTCTAGGAATTTATCCCAAAGACACACTTAGCAATATGAAAATACATTTGCAAAAGAGTTTTCATTGTAACATTGTTTATAATTGAAATAAGGAAACCATCTAAATCTCAGATATAAAAGAATGATTAAATAATCAACTTTATATCCATATAATAGAGTTTTCTGAAACTAACAATAATAATAAAGAGGATATCTGTGAACTGATATGCAACATTCAAAAAAGATGCATGGCATGATACCCCAAAACAGGAATGAGAGCATACACATATTTACTCTGTTGTATGAAAAAAACAGGAGGGACAAGTCAGAACCTAATGAAACTGATTACCTACAAAGGAAAGGAAAAGATGGGGAAAGGAGAATGTGGTAGAAGAGATTGGAGGCGTGACATTTCTCTGAGTATACATTATTTTATAATTTTGATTTTGAGAACTATGTTACTATTTGAACATTGATACAAGTAATGATAAAAACTGATTATAACACATAGTATAAAATAAGAATCCAGCAGTCTGGAGTGTCATAAACAAATACATGAATAAATAAAAGGATGGACGGGAAAGCTTTGCCTTGCATTAGAATGTCTACTAAACCTAATGAAATTAGGAAGTCTTGAAAAATACCATGGTTTCAGGCCAGAATCATCAGGCATGCTCAAATTAATGAGTGAAAATTTTGTGAGGAACAGGGTATTTACACATTCTCAAAATATCCTCTATCAAAATACATATTAGTTACAAAGGCAAAAAAACAATCATTTTACAGTGGAGAAAACTGACAGATTAATCTTTTTAAAAAGTGATAAAATGATAATAACTAGTAGTGGAACAAATAGATGTCATATGCCTCCCTGATATGATGAACTGAGGACATAATATCATATACTCAAGGTACTCCTACCCAAAAACCTGTGACCTCCATCTGATAATGAGGGAACAGGCTGTGACCCATATTGAGGCATATTCTATGAAATAAATGTTCTGTACTCTTCAAAAATGTGAAAGTCAAGAAAGACAAAGACTGAGGAACTATGCCAGACTGATGGGGAGACTAAGGCAATATTACAACTAAATGCAATATGTAATTCTGAACTGCATCTTGGACCAGGAATTTTTTTTTTTTTTTTAACCCCTTATCCAGTAAGGGACATTAGATAGCCAAGTAGAAATAAATACACCTCAATATATATGTAAGAGATACCACTCTTTATAGGAAATATGGGATAAAGAAGCACCAGGTCTATAATTTACTCTCAAACTGTTATGTACATATACAAAGAAAATAAAGCAAAAATGATAGAATGTTAATATTTCAATGTCAAGATTTTTAAAATTTTAAGCAATCATAAAATATATCCATTTAAAATAGATGATGGGTATGTTATGTCTAGTATTTTTCTATATATTTGAAGTATTTCACAATATTAAATTTTTTAATATGCTTACCAAGTTGAAATTATAATTTATTGATATGAACTCCTTAAATTACAAGATGCTTTTTTTTTTCTATTTTAGGGCAAACACTGTATACTTGATGTGTCTGGAAATGCTATAAAAAGATTACAGATTGCACAACTTTACCCAATATCCATTTTTATTAAACCCAAATCCATGGAGAATATCATGTAAGTATAAATGTCTAAAGTATAACCTCTAAATACACATCTAGTCACTGTTGAGTAATTTATTTACCCTCCCTGCATCTCATTTCCTCTATCTATAAAATGGAGATAATAATAGTATATATACCCATTTTATAGGGTGTTTTGAGGATTAAATAAGCTCTGTGATAGACTAATGTCTATTTATTGACTCACTAAATGCTAGACTGAATGTTCTAATTAAAAGCAAAGTTTGTCAAATGGATGAAAAAAAAATGAACATATGTCATCTTCATAGGAAACACCTTGAATTTTAGGTTCTAGAAAGGTGGAAAATAAAATCATATACCATGCAAACATTAACCAAAAGTTGACTGGTTTTATATTGCTGTCAAAGCATATTTTAAGGCAAGAATTATTACTAGAGATAAGGAACATTTAATAAAAATAAAAGATTTATTCTACCAAGAAATATATTTATACCTTTTTTGCAAAATAGAAGAAGCACAACTTGACAGTTGGTTCCCCTATACAGGGAACAAAATATAATTCCAAAATCTTGAGAGAACTTATCACATCTGTCATGAAACACTTTTTAAAAATTTAAAAATCAGTAAGGTTATAAAACTACACAATTTAAATCTTTCTGGCAGGGCTGGGGATGTGTCTCAGTGTTACAACACTTGCCTAGCATGCACAAGGCCCTGGTTCAATTTTCAGCACTGTAAAAACACATTAAAAATTTTCTGACCTACGGTAAACACTACTCAACATCTGCAAAATATCCATTGATTTCAAATATGCATGAAACAATTACCCAAACTAATTATCTGCTGGATCACAAATTTCAAGTGATCGAAAACACTGGGCGTGGTGGTGCATGATTCTAATCCCATCGGCTCAGGAGGCTGAGGCAGGAGGATCTTCAGTTCAAAGCCAGCAACATGAAGTGCTAAGCGACTCAGTGAGACCCTGTCTCTACAAAATACAAAATAGGGCTGGAGATGTGACTCAGTGGTTGAGTGCCCCTGAGTTCAATCCCCTGTACCCTGCCCCCCAATAAAAGAAAGAAAGAAAACAAAACAAATATCTTCCGATCACAATGAAATTAAAAGATGATTAGACAATCCTCATATATTTAGAAACTAAGCATTATACTTCAAAATGAGCCAAAGAAAAAAATCACAGAATAAATTAATAAATGTCTTAAACTAAATAGTAGTGAAATTACCCAATAAATAAATTTGAAGATTGTTATGGCCTTGCTGAAGGCCCAAAAGAACATAAAGCCTTAAATATTAAAAATATTGAAAATCAAATATTAGAGGTAAAATGCTAAAAATCTGAACTGTTATGGTACTAGGGGTTGAACCTAGGGGCACTCTACCACTGAGCAATGTTCCCATCTCTTTTTATTTGTTCCTTTGTTTTGTTTTTGTTTTTTGAGACAGGATTTCTCTTGCTAAGTTGCTGAGGCGGGCCTCAAACTTGATATTCTCCTTCCTCAGCCTCCCCAGTCACTGGAAGTGTACACCATGACCAGCTATAATTTAAACTCTTTTAGAAATTAATGAAATGGAAAACCTACATACATTAGAGAGGATAAATAATTCCAAACATGTTTTCTTTGAAATATAATAAACCATTAAGAATGATCAAGAAAAAAAAACAAAGGCATATCAATGTCAGCATCATGAATGAGATGAATAAAAGAGAGGATATTACTATAGGTTTAGTAGCCATTAAAATGTTTGCCATATGACATCCAATAGAAAAATGGACCTTGACAGCCTCCAAAAAAGGATCTCCACATAATCAATTAAAAAAAAATGGTGCTGAATTTATCATGGAAATGCAAGTTAAAACCATAGTGTTATATACTACTACCTACCTACCTACCCACCCTAATAACTAAAATGAAAAAGCTGACATTCATAACAGTGTTAGACATGTAAATTGGTACATTCACAGTGGTGAATTGTTCACAGTATCTCCTACAGCTGAACATAAGCTTAACTTATGACTGTCTCATTCCCAGGTATATACTCAACAGAAGTACTTCATGTGTTAATCAAAGACATGTATTTGATTGTTGAGAGAAGTACATCATACTAATGAAAATGAGCAATCTTCCACTACACACAAAAGTATGGAAGAGGCTCTTATGTATAAAATTATTTATACAATTTGAATTAAAAAACAATCCCAGAACTAAAAGTATATATAATCTGTTATTCCAAATTTAATTATTGCTTATAAAAGTTGCCCTTTAAGGGTAGTGTGGTTGCTGGAGTGAGCACACTTAGATTCTGGGATACTGGGAATGCTCTATATTTTGATTTAAGAATTAAGTATACAGGTATATGCAGGTTTATAAAAATTCATCATGCCATATATCTGTTAAATTGCTTTTCCATGTTTGAAAGTTGTTTCAAAAAGTGTTAAGAAAAAAGAAATTCTAAAGTCTTGATAAAAAGAATTTGAATTTGTGACCAAAAAAATTTCTTCCACAAATAAAACACCAGGCCAAGAGGACTTGATGAATTTTACCAAAAGCTAAGAAAGATGTAAATCTCAAACAGATTTTTCTACTAACTTTTTACCATTAATTTGATACCTGATAAGAACTTTACAGGAAAGGAAGATGATGAGTCATTCTTAATGATGAATATAGATGCAAAATTCCATATCAAAATATGAGCAAATTGAATCCAACAATTTCTTCAAAATTTCAAGTAAGGTAAAATGTAATAGTGGGGTCTAGGGTTGGTTTAGCATTTAAAAATTAATCGGGGGTGCCGGGCAAGGTGGAATACCTGTAATCCCAGTAACTCCGGAGGCTGAGACAGGAGGATTGCAAGTTCAAAGTCAGCCTCAGCAACTTATTAAGACCCTGACTCAAAATAAAAAGCACTGAGGATGTAACTCAGTGACAAAGTGCTTCTGAAAAAAATCCAAAGTGCCAAAAAATAAATATATAAAAAGGAAAGAAAGCAGTTTACTGGCTCATTCAGAGGGAAAAAAATAAGTTAACAAAACTACCCCTGAGAAAGACCAGATGTCAGGCAAAGGTTTTAAAACAACTTTTAATGATGTTCAAAGAACTAAATGATATGGACAAAGTTAAGAAAACAATATATGAGCAAAATGGAAATCTCAGTAAAGAGAAAACCTCAAAAAACAATAGCAAAAAGCAATTCTGGGGCTGAAGAGAACAATAAATGAAATAAAAATTCACTGGAAAGACTCAAAGTAACATTTGAGCAGTCAGAAGAAAGATTCAAAACTTAAAGATAGGACAACAGAAATTATCGGTCTGAGAATCAGAAAGAAAAAACATTGAAGAAATGTGAACAGAGCCTAAGGGAACTGTGGGACATCATCATGTGGACCCAAAAATAGAAGAAAGGAGCAGAAGAAATAATAGCCAGAACCTTCCCAAAATTCATACAAGACATGAATATAAACACCAAAGAAATTCAATAAATTCCAAGCTTTATAAACTCAGACCCTCCCTAAGACGCATTGTAATCAAACTGTTGGAAGACAAGTTTCTTAAACGTGACGAGAGAAGCAGCTGATCACATATAAGAGATTTCCCAGTAACAATATAAGTAGAATTCTCATCTAAAACTTTGGGGTCAGAAGGTAACGGGTTGATATATTAAAAGCACTGAAGAAAAAAATTGTCAACTAAGAATCCGATAATTGGCAAAACTGTCCTTTAAAATGTGGGAGAAATTAAGACATTCTCAGATAAGCAAAAGCTGAGGGACATTCATTATTGCTAGACCTACCCACAAGAAATGTTCAAGGGAATACAGTACAGTGAAAGGGCACTAGACAGTAACTACACAAGGTAACAATGAAAGCGTTCCCTCACAAGTTTAGAGAAAACTCCTGTATACCCATCATCCTGTATACCCAGCTGCAACATAATTTGTCAATTTAGTATTAGTCTTGTTTTATCTGTTCCCCACCTTTTTGCCCCACCACTCCAGATCGTTTTGAAACAAATACCAGACAATATATCATTTCATCCATATATTTTAATATATATTCAGAAGATAATTGCTTATCTTATATCATCAAATTTTCCTAATTATTTCATAAATTTTATTTTTTCAATTTGTTTATTTATCTAAGTCCCAAATAAATTGTATTTATGACAGTTTTTTAATCTATAGATTCTCCCTCCTCTTCCTCCCTACTCCTCACTGCTGTAATTAATTGGGGGTGGGGGGAGACCAGATCATTTCTTCTGCAGATTTCCCCCAGACTATATTTTCTGATTGCCTTCTGATTTTTTTATTTTATTTTCTGATTGCCTTCTCGTGATGGTGTCTTTTATGTTCATGTGCCCCCTTTACTTTATGTAAATCGGCAGATAGATCTGTAAATTGCATTTCAATATGAACTTTTTATCAAAGTCAAACTATCATAGATTAGTGCTTAATTTTTTTGGCTTCTTTGAGCCAGTGCAGAATGTATTAAAACCATTTTGTCATTCTAAGTATAAGACAAAATAATCTGACACCTTTGTTTTTCAACAGAGCTGAACTTTACATGATTTAATACTTTATATGTCTTCTTTTTTCAAAAGGCATTATAATATGATAATTACCAATTTCAAAATTTATTTGCATAGGGAGATGAATAAGCGTCTAACAGAAGAACAAGCCAGAAAAACATTTGAGAGAGCCATGAAACTGGAGCAGGAATTTACTGAACATTTCACAGGTTGGAACCATTGTGACAGTGACCTTTATATTTATGCCATCAAATAATCAAATTTTCCAGATTATTTCATAAGATTTGTTTTTGAATTTTGCTTTGAAGCCATATGAACTAACCCTTTCAAATGAATAAACTACATAAATCTGTCAATAATAACTAGTACTGTCATTTTCAGAATAAACTCTTAAGGTCTCTGGTTTTGTCCTGTGGAAAATTCATCTAGCTTAGGCATTAGGCAGTAGTAATGGGGAATCTTGAAATTTTTATGTTTCTTAGGTTGTTGATAAGGACAGCATATACAGGAATAATTCAGACTTTATCAGAGGAAAACACATCTGTTACCACACATGGTGTGTGGGAAGGCCACTTAAAATCTACTCCATTAAACTGTAATCACCTTGCTTTTTACATTAGATCCCCAGAACTTCTTTTTCTTAGAACTAAAAGCATGTGTCCTTTGACCCACATCTCCCTATTTCCTCTAACACTCCAGTCTCTGACCACTACCATGCTATTCTCTGTGAGTTTGACTTTTTCAGAATCCACATATAAGTGAGATCATAGAGTTTGTTTTCCTGTGTCTGGCTTAATTAATGTCCTTCAGATTGACTCATGTTGCAAATGACAGGCTTTCCTTTTTCTTTGCTGCATAATATCCCATTGGGTATATGGTGCTGTATTTTCTTTATCCATTCATTCATTGACACATACTTGGGCTGTTTCTGAATCTTGTCTATTGTGAATAATGCTGCAGTGAACATAAAAGTGCAGGTGTCTCTTAGACATATGATTGCATTTCCTCTGGATATCTACCCAGAAATGAGATAACTAGATCATAAGTGTCTGTTTTCTGCTGCTGTAAAAGAATACCACAGACTGGGTAAATTATAAAAAATAGAAGTTTATTTGGCTTACAGTTTTGGATTCTGAGAGTTCCAGGATCAAGGAGCTATAACTGATGAGAGCTTTCTTCCTGTGCCATAACATGGCAGAACGGGCAAACAAGCATACATAAGACTGTGAAAAAGGGAGCCGAACTTAAAACAAACCCACTTACGATTACTAATCCACTCACAGTAATGGTTTTAATCCTTCCTTAAGGGAAGGTCTCTCATAACCTAGTCACTTCTAAAGACCCCTTCTCTTAATATTTTTAAATTGGCAAGTAAATTTCAATGAGTTTTCAAGAGGACATTCAATCCATAGCACTATGGGTTTTTTTATTTTTAAATTTTAAAAAATTTGTTCTAGCCCTGGGTTCAATCCCCAGCACCAAAAAAAAAAAAAAAAATTGTTCTAATTAGTTATACATGACAGTAGAATTCATTTATGTGTTTTGATAAATCATAAATGGAAGTATAATTTCTCATTTTTCTGATTGTACACATTGCAGGGTCACATTGATCATGCAGTCATATATGTACATGAGATAATAATGTCTGTTTCACTCTACTGTCCTTCCTACCCCCATGCCCCTTCCCCTCCCTTCACTCCCCTCTACCTAATATAAAGTAACTATTCTTCCCTAGCACCTGCACCTTGTGAATTAGCTTCTGCATATCAGAAAACATTCCACCTTTGGTTTTTTAGGTCTAGCTTATTTTGCTTAGCATGATATTCTCCAACTCCATCCATTTACCAGCAAATGCCATAATTTCATAATTTCTTCTTTAAAGCTGAGTAATATTCCCTTGTGTATATATACCTCATTTTCTTTATCCATTCATCTGTTGAAGGGCATCTAGCTTAGTGCCATAGTTTATTGTGAATTGAGCTGCTATAAACACTGATGTGGCTGCATCACTGTGGCATGCTGATTATAAGTCCTTTGAGTATAAACCGAGGAGTGGGATAAGTGGGTCAAATGGCGGTTCCATTCCAGATTTCTGAGGAATCTCCATACTGTTTTCCATAATGGCCATACTAATCTACACTTCTACCAACAGTGTGTAAGGGTTCCCTTTTCTCCACACTCATTTTCTTATCTCTTTTGTTGTTGTTATTGTTGTTATTGTTGTAGTTCTACCAAGAATTGAATTCAGGGACACTTACTCACTGAGCCACATCCTCAGACCTTTTTTATTTTTTGTTTTGAGACTGGGTCCTGCTAAGTTGCTCAGGGCCTCAGTAAGTTGGTGAGGCAGTCTTTGAACTTGTGAGGGCTCCTGCCCTCAGCCTTCTGAGTTGATGGGATTACAGGCATGTGCCAGCCACCAAACCTGGCTCTCTTATCTTTTGATAATGACCATCCTAACACGTATGAGGTGATATTTCATCATGGCTTTAATTTGCATTTCCCTGATGATTAGTGATTTTGAGCACCTTTTCATATGCCTTTTGGCCATTAGTATATATGTCTCCTTTGGAAAAATGTTTACTCAGATCCTTTGTTCATTTCTTAAATGGATTCTTTGGTTTTTTTGTTGAGTTATATGAGTTTCTTACATCCTTATCAGATACTTGGTTTGCAAACATTTTCTCCCCTTCCATAGGTTGCCTTTCTATTTGTTGATTGTTTCCTTTGCTATTCAAAAACTTTTTCAGTTGACGCAATCCCACTTGATTATTTTTTATTTTGTGGACTATGCTTTTGAAATCATATTCAAAAAATCATTGCCAAGAACAATGTCAAGGTTGTTCCCTTGTGTCCTAATAGAAGTTGTATGGTTTTAGTTCTTACATCTAAATTTTTAATCTATTTTATGTTAATTTTTGGAAATGGTTTAAGATAGGATCCAGTTTCATTCTTTTGTGCAAAGACGTACGTTTTCCCAGCATCATTTATTATTGACGACAAAAGCCTTTCCCTGTTGTGTATTCCTGGTGCCCTTGTCAAAGATCAGTGGTCCGTGTTCCATTTTTAAATATATTTATTTAAAAGGAAAAGAGTAGATACATTTCCCTAATAATCTTTTCTCTCCAGTTTGTTCTTTAAAATATTCCTTAGTATCTTTGCACAAGCTTTTTGTCATTTGTTCTGTTTTGAGAGAGAGTCTAGCTGTGTTGCCCAGGAGGGCCCTCAACTCCTGTGTTTGAGTGATCCTTTTGCATCAGCCTCCTGAGTAGCTGGGACTACTCCACACCACTAGTCTCTGGGACTAGTCTCACACCACTGTGCCTGGCTTTTGTTGTTGTTTGTTTATTTGAAATAATAATCAGCCTATATTTACTGTTCACATAAGCACCAGTAAGTATTATGGTATAATAAGCCCTGTGCCCTTTTTTTTTTTTTCTTTTTTTCAATAATATGAGACTTAAAGAGAATTCACAAGAATTGCACAGGAAAGTTTCATATGCCCTTCACCCATATTTTCCAAATGTTAACTTTTGCCTCATTTATAACTTTTTTTGAAAGGTTCAAGAGTAAATATTTCTCAATAAATAAATAAATATTTCTTATTTGTAACTTGTGTATTTCCCCAAAGTCAAGGACTATTTTCTTATGTAATCATAGTAATATTAATCAAAATCAGGAAATTTAACACTGATTATCTTGTCTAACTACAGATTCCATTTTATATTGTGAGTTTTTCTACTGATGTCTTTAGAACAAAATGCGGGTGTGTGTGGGGGTTTCCTCTTGCTGAATCCGATCCAGGACTGTTTGTTGCATTAGTTATATCTATAGTCTACTTTAATCTGGAAAGGTTCCTCAGTCTTTACCATAATACTTACTGGTGCTTATGTGAACACTAAATATGACATTCTTTAAGAGTAAAGGTCAATTCTTTTGTAAAATTTCATTTTAGATCTAGCTTATGCATTTGGGGCAGGAATATCAAAGAAGTACTAATGTATCCTCTGTGTATCATCATACAAGGTTTATGATGTCAGTAGTATCATTACTGGTGATGTTATTTTTAATCACATGGTTAAGTTGTCTGTACTTTGTGCTTTCCCAGTTTCTTCCCAAGGAGAATCCTGATTTATAACCATTCTATTAATGGATTTACAAAATAAGCAATTCCTTTGTTTCCCAAGGTAGTTCCTCCTAAAATAAGTCATTGTATGCTATTGTCAACCATGCTGTGAAATAGTGTGAGAGTCCATCCTGTGCTGCTGGAATAAATACAGATGCCAAAATGGCAAAGTGTTTTGCCAAATGAACTATATTCAGAGACATTAAGGAATGTCTATATTTAGGGGCTTGGCAATGTAGCTCAGGGTCATAGTCCTCAACTAGCATGTGCAAGGCCCTGGGTTCAATCCCCACCACTACAAAAAATAAAACAAAGGAATGTCTGTATGTAGCTCAAATGTGAACTCTTGTAAAACTGATACTGGTAAAGAATATTGTGAAAATTTTTGAATACTCAAGCATTGTTAGCAACATGTTATAAGTCCTCCCTATACATACATACCTTCTTTCTCATAGTAGACATAATCTATCACCAAATAGACAATTTTACTTTAAACCTCCATTTTATATCTTATTCTAGGTTTTCGTGTCCATAAAAATCTACATCTTTGATGCTCTTACAAAATTCAGAGCATATTTTCATAGTACAATAAATTACTTAATTTGGCTTATGATTTTGAATTCTTTTATAGTCTTTAACCACTCACACCCAGTCTAGTACCTGACATAGTAGCATACTAAAGAAAGAAATATCAATATAGAGTCATCTCTTTTTTCCTAATGTGTTAGTCCCCTCCCCAGAAAATTTATGAGTGGCCATGCTTGCTCTCTGTGATACTGTACCCATTCTCCTTTTTTTCTTTATACATTTATGAAGAAATCAGGAAAGTTAAGGAAATATATAACTATAACTTGTTTTAAAAGAATAAAACTAAGGACTGGGGACACAGCTTAGTGGTAGAGTGCCAGTTTAACATGTGTAAGACCCTGGGTTGGTTCAGTCCTCAGCAACTGAATGAAGGAGTGAGTAAATGATGTTAACACATGCTCAGATATTAAAAGAAGAAAATCAATGAATTTCATTTTTTAAGTTTTAAAATAATAACTGATATCTACTATGCAGATGGTAAAATTAAACAAATGAGAATGTTACTAAGTAAACAACAAGTAAATGGTGAATTCTCAGATGATTAACTACTTCTAAGATTGTGCTATTTGATCAGTAATTGTAATGGCAAAGATAGACAATTAATGAAAATTTCTGATTTTCTTTCTATTATTACAGCTATTGTACAGGGAGATACGCTGGAAGACATTTACAACCAAGTGAAACAGATCATAGAAGAACAGTCTGGTCCTTACATCTGGATTCCAGCAAAGGAAAAGTTATGAAGATTCATGTTTCCCTATTTCTTTTTTCCACAATCTCAAATTCTTTGATATGTCTTTGCCCTTTCCTTCTGGAGTCTGTCTTCAGTACTCCTTTTGTGTTTAATCCTGTCCCACTCATCATGGTCTTCAGTTATGCTTATTTTTGACATCTGATGTCTCCTTTACATTGTATCATCTGTATTATTCCATGTCACTGTTGATTTGTGGCCATTTTTCTAAACTGAAGATGGATGGCTGACCAGCTATTAAGGGTTTGGGGAGACACAGAAAGTGTGGTAAAATTCCTTAATGTTTAAGGGAAAGAAACTTTAAGACATTTGCAGAAAAGCTTTGTATACATTCTTTTCAAATTTCAATATAAATGAAAGAAAAGTGGTTTTAATCAGTGGTTTAGTAGACTTCAGTAACTGTGCACACTTAACTTTAGTAGCATGGTTTGGCCAATGTTATTAGCTCTCAAGTCCTTTTCTCAATTGACTTCTGTTATCAAAGTAATTATTTCATTATAGATAAATAAGAAAAAAAATTTTTTTTAATTTCAAAATTAGTGTCCGAGTTGACTTTCATAATTTCACAAGGGATATTCATTTTTCATAATAGTCTTTAAAGTTTTTTATTGTTTGAAGTTTTCTTTTTTCCACAGTAAATTTGCTAGAAATAACAATGTTCAAATGTTTTTAATCTACTTGTGCAACACTGTTTAGTTTCTTATAAAAATTGTTCATACATAATGATCATCACATTTTCTGAATTAAGGCCATGTTTAGGTGCTAGAGGAGCTCACCTTTTACACAGAAGGTTGAGAAAATGTCACAGATGTAAATGCAGATAAGACATTACAGTGGAGATGTAGTAATCATTATGGGCAATGGAAAAGGAGTCCAATTCATAGTCTAAAAACTTTAAATGTATTCTTAGGGGTCAGATTTTAATGAATATTTTACCCACAATAACTGCCTATTTTGTTATAATAAAATATATATATATAAATATATATAAAACTTTCTTTAACTAAACTGTAACTATGGGAATTATTTTCTTTACATAGTTGCACACACACACAAACATATATATATATATATTTAAAATATATTTTTTCTTTTGTCACCTACTCCTAACTTTTTGTTTGATTTTTAAATTAAATATAAATTGATCAAGTTTATCTTCCTTAATCATGTGAACGGAAAACAGGAGTACAGTGGTTGTGAGGAGAAGCCTCTAGGGAAATTAGATTGCAAGTAAAAGTATGAGCATGTTCTCCTCTTCTACAGAAATTTTCAAAAGGTTCCCAGGGCTGGGCAGGGGGGGTGTTTGTTTTTTTGTTTTCGTTTTTGTTTCATCGTTTTTCTTGTCATTGGGTTTGATTTTGGTTCTCTGCCTTTCCTTCCAGTTCTCCTTTTTTTATTAATAGGAAAACAGGCAAAAACCCTATTTATGTGTGAGTTTCCCCCTCAGACACCTTTCATCCTGTGTAGCTGCTCTGCACTAGAGTTGCCCAGATCATCATGGTGAGCAATTTTAAGATATTTTATTGAAAGGTAGAAGTTACTTCAGAACTCAATTTCTCTGGTCCTTTTTATTAATAATATCATTCGGCTTCCCATTGCTCTTTGGAGTTGCTTATTAAATATGTGGTTTTTGACAACCTCCTCATTAAAATTTAAATGAATACTGGTTTGTAAAGAATTAGCAACATTATCCATTCCATTTATGAGAACGAGGAGAACAGCTAATAAACTTTATTGTAAAAATCTGCATGTTAAATGTGTCTTGAATTTTGAAAGAAAAATTTTATAGGCTAACGTTTTCTTGCAACAGTTTAGGTCATTTCATCATTTACAACCTGAATTCAAAAACCATTATGTAATAAATTATAGCTCTTAACACTAAATGTAGTAGATTGCTAGATAATCACATTATAGACCAAGAAGAAACATAAGATGGTGACGTGTTAAAATCTGTATCACATTGCTTTCTGGATATCTTTATTAAATGATTTTTTTGTAAGAAATTTATTCATTCAACTTTTAGATCATATAAGATTATTAATGGAATAACTAACTGCCAAGTACTACACAATAGCCACTTCAGTGTGTTATAAGTAAATTTTAAAAAGCCCTACTGTAAGGCATAAGTGAAATCTCTTGCCCAGCATGACTCAGCTAGAAAGTGGCAGTGCTTGGTGTTCAGATCCAAGTCTCTCTGCCCCAGGTGTGTGTTTTTTCCAGTATACTATGCTGCCTCAGCTTTTAGCCTCTACTGTGCAAGGCACTGTGACTCAAATTGTTATTTTTGTATCCCTTTACAAATAAGGAAAGAGATTGAAATGGAGATTCTTGCTCAAAGTCAGTAGGGACAGATAGAGTAAGTCACTCCCATCACAACTGAAAAGACGGTGAAAAACAAGTCAACCTAGCACTGTCACGATGACGTACAAAAAAGGAACCTCTTTGGAACCAAAATTACAGCCATAATTCAAAAGAAAATGTCCACTACTCTAATGAACAGGGAGTGATCATACAGCTTTATATGCTTATGAAATATTCCATGTTTTTATATGCCTCTTGATGTCCTTAAGTTGGCAAAAAGAAAAATGCCTCTTAAAATGCAATGACACATTTCTGGTTGCTTTCCTGTTCTATAACTGTATTGGGCTCCTTAATAAATGATAGAAGTTTGTGGAACTCATTCCACCAAAATATACTCTGTTTAACAGACACCTGCTAAGCACTGCTTTGCATTTAAACTCCAAACGTGGCATTTTTGGGGACTTCAATACTGAGCACAATGCTTTCTAAAGTATGAGTAAACAGTTGTCTTCCAAGATTATTCTCTGCCTTAAATACTCTTAATTTACATGTGGTAAAATAGAAGCCCAACAATCCCCATGACTTAACAAGTTACACTACAAATCCAGAGCATGATCAGGATTAGAACCTTTAACCCCTGACTCCTTAAGAGTGGTTTTTCTCCCATAACAGTTTTTTCCCTCCCATGCTGCAAGCTGAACTGAATGGGTGGTTGAATTCCCGGGGATTTGAATTACTGAAGAAAATAAATATCAGTAGGTTTTTCATACTTTATTGAGGAATTTACAATTTGAAAAGTAGAGAAAAGATAGGTGTCAGTTTTCTGGCCCACATTTAGACCACTTGTGCCAGTCCAGTGTTCTGTAACATTGTTCTGTTTTCTTCCTTCAGAGTTGCACAGTACACCTCTCACTGAATTTGGCAGTGGTGCATTGTGATGTGAAGAACGTGGGCTTGGGAATCCCAGCTGAGTCTCAATGCCTGTTCTGCCATTATGAGTTATATACCTAACCTTTAGCAAGTCACATCATCCCTCTTAACTGAGGACTTAACTGAACTGGAGATACTTTGAGATCAGTAAGATTATAAATAATGTGGGCTAGTACATAGTACACCCTAAAGTCAATTATCTTTTCCTTTGGATTAAGAAACTAGGAATTGTCCTAACTCCTTTTGTGCAGATTAACCTGACCCTTAGTTTTACCTTAGTTGCAGTGGGATTTGATTGCCTTACAGGATTGTTCTAAGTGTTGGATAGTGTATACAAAACACCAATCATATCATCTGACACTCAACATTCAATACCTATTCTTGCCTGTACTCTGGGATGTACTTATGGTTGGTAGCCACAGAGCGAGAGACTATAGTCCACCATTTTTCATTACCTGTGGAGAAATTTTCTTTGTCAGACTTTACTTAAGAAATTACATATACTTCAGTCCCCATAATCAGATGTGCTCATCTCCTCTAAGGATCCCTATTTTTTGTCAGAGATGCTGTGAGTTGTGGCCCACCCTAACTCAACTTCAAACATGGAACTGGAAGACAACTGGGTTGCTTAAACCATCCTCATGTCCACAGTTGAAGACCCAACAGTCTGGCAGTTCTCCATAATATTAATTGTTGATGGTCTAGAAACAGGCCTAAGATAGTAGAGTGAAATATTACTTAAATCATTGCAATAAAATACTGTTTCACTCAATTTGATTAAAAATAGAATGATCACAGCTTACTCATTGACTACTTTTTCATCCACTTTCTAACACCAGCTCTTTCTCTCTTCACCTTTAAATAGAGTTACGTAAGCTGATAAAACAAAGCCTGATCTGCTGGATAGCCTTATGAACTGCCTTATGGTGGTCAAATAATTTGCTCTTGTTTGAGACTTTGGGGAGCAGGTACCAGACAGACCTGACCAGGGGGAGTTTCACACTCTGATTTGCCCAGTATCTCTGTTAATGATAGTAGTAGTGAATGATTTGGCAAAAGACTTCAGATTCATGTTGCTGCATGTATCAATAGTTTGTTAGTTTTTATTGCTGATACTCTCTTTCTTGGATGTACACAATAAGTTTGTCCATTCACTGGCTGAAGGACTTCTGGATTGTTCCCGATTTTTCCTACTATAGCTTTGTATTTCTTTGCCATGCTGGGTCCACAGGGACAGGGAGCAGCAAGGAGGAACGGGTTTTTGAGGTAGAAAGCCATGACGAACACTCCCTAGCCCAACTCCATCAATACTGTGAGCATCCACTCGTTCTGGTACCTGCACAGGAGCCTGTCATCCTAAAACAAACTTTATATGCAAAATAATAGATCCCAAGAACCTGATCATAGAAGGGATTGTGCCCAAAAAGGAGTGTATAAGAAAGAGCACTTTAGAATTTCAAACCTCAGAAATAACACTCAGATGATCCAGTAGCTGGGTGTGCCGGATCCTTATTACTGGTTCCTAAGGGAAATAAATGTTTATTAAGTAAACCAGAATAGAAATTAGAAAATAGTGGTAGATTCAAGTAATTCTGGTTAATTTAACTATACATAAACCTCTTTTAAAACATCACTATGTAAAATATTGGAACAAAATGAAAGCATTTTAACCCTATATAATGATCAGTTAGTTATTCTCTTTCATCTACTCATATACAGTTGTTCCTCAGTGTCTATGTGGGGGACAGGGGTATGTCTGAGACACCCTCTACAGGTACCAAAATCTGTGGGT
Source organism: Sciurus vulgaris (assembly GCF_902686455.1). Classification (NCBI taxonomy): domain Eukaryota; kingdom Metazoa; phylum Chordata; class Mammalia; order Rodentia; family Sciuridae; genus Sciurus; species Sciurus vulgaris. The sequence continues at coordinate 77,893,819 of NC_136470.1, read as the reverse complement.
ATTCAAGTCCATTATATAAAATGATCTAGGATTTTCATATAACCCATGCACATCCTTTCAGATGCTTAAAGTCATCTCAGTATTCTATTATGTAGCTCATAAATGCTTGAGCATCCTCAGATTGTTGTGTCCTCAGATTTTGGTATCTCGTGGAATTCCTAAAACCAGTCCCACGTGAATGCCAAAAGATGGTGGTAGTTTGAACAACAAACTGAAAACAAGCCGTTTAACTTAGGAAACAGTCCACGGAGACAAAGCAAATGATCTTCTCAGAAAATCTGGGTTTTTTTAAACACCAAAGAATTGTGGTTTGTTTTTCAAAAATATTGTCTATTTTCTTTGGATGATAACCTCTGTGCATTTTAAATATTTCTTACATTATTATAGATATCTAATTCTAGTGCCATGTACTTGAAGGGACTTTGTTTATCAGAGATGGCTCCACTGATTGCTTAGCATGCACTTGACCTTTTCTGCATGTAGATATTCCACAGGACCTCGTCAGCCTTTTCTGTTCTCACAGTATGACTTCCAAGTGTGTTTAAAAAAAAAAATTATTTAAATTGGCTCTAGACAACCTTAGAAACTACTGATGTTTTTCCAAAGTAGGAATATTGAGCATTTCCCTGTTTCTGCCCATCAGTTGTTAATGAATCATTTGAATGGTTATTACTACAGTAGAAGTCTTCTAATTATATGGAAGTCAGTGCCCAGGACAATTAGCTGTGAAACTTGCTAATGTCAATGATAAATTGAACTTTCTGATGGAAGAAAAGATTGGGAGTGATGTAATCGTTCTCCTTTAGGATGTCTAAAATTAGGTTCATTTACCTCACAGATGGAATAGCTGAAGACGAGGAAGTGTATGAAAGTCCCATATGTTCCATCCTGAATCTCTACAAATAAAGATTTTCTAAATCTTGTGAGAGTTATTTAATCAAATCAAATATCTTCTTCCCTGGTGCTACGTAAGACTAGGAAAGAAATTTTGTGAAGATCGATCCCTTTCTCAAAGATCAGTGCTTGCTTCAGATCAGTTATCTGACATACCCTAAGAAAAACCTTTACTAACTTTGTGACTTTTTCTATTGCTAATGGTGGTTGTACATAATAGAATGTCTTCTTAAAAGTCACCTAAGCTTTATTTAACCTTAGTGCTTTTGACAGTTCTCTTCCTTAAACACACTCAATTCACCAAATTCTCCCCAGACATGTTTTTCCTAAAGTGCAACTTCCTCTTTCCTCAATGGCATTCATGAGTCCTCAATCCAAACTAGTTAATTTGCCTGCAAATAGAGTTTCTGGGACATAGTATGTCGTTAGTAAGTCGTCTACCACCTGTTACCTCCTTAGCGTATCTTTTCAGTAAACATCTTCAGCAGAGCTTGTCTTAATGGCCACTTGTCCTTCAAGTCCTACTTTGCTATCACTCATGTGTTAGCTTTTCATTGCTGTGATAAAATACCTGAGAAAATAAACTTTAAAGAAGAAAAATTTATTTTGTTTCATGGTTTGAAAGGTTTTAGTCCATGGTGGGCCTGCAGTGAGGCGGGGAGGGCATAGTAGAGCAAAAAGCTGCTCATCATGATTTTCAGGAAGCAGAAAGAGTACATAGAAAAGAAGAGGCCAAGGACAAAATATAGCCAACAAGGGCATGCCCCAAGGATCTACTCCAAGTAGGCCCCATCTTAAACATTTCTGCCATTTCCCACTAGCCCATTAAGTTACGAACCCATTGATGCATTAGTCCCCGGAGGAGGTCAGAACCCCCATGAACCAATCACCTTCCACAGCCCCTACCTCTGAACGCTGCTGCCTTGCAGACAAGTCCTCAACACACAAGCTGTGGGGCCACATTGTAGATCCAACCCATAGCTCCATCTCCCAACTTCTATGTCCTCCCCACTCAAAGTCATGATTCTTTTACAGCCTACCCTAAAGTCCTTTCTCTTGGAGGAGGCCACCCAGTTACAGCCTCTGGTCTCTGGATTTCTGTGGTGCCCACTGGACATCCAGGCACCACTGAGCATGTAGTTACTGTGCTGCTTTCCTCTCATTGGATGTCTCAGTTTAAGCTGCATTTTTCTTGTTCTCTCTGCCCCAGATAAGTACCCCCCTGAGGCAGGGATTGGAGTACACAGCTCCTCTTTTTTTTTTTTTTTTTTTTTTTTTTTTTTTTTTTTTTTAGTTGTAGATGGACCCAATACCTTTATTATTTATATATTTTTTTTAAAAAGGAATGGTCAATTTTATTTATTTATATGTGGTGCTGAGAATTGAACCCAGCACCTCACACATATGAGGCAAGTGCTCTACCACTGAGCACAACCTCCAGCCCCACAACTCCTTTTCCAGAACCTCCTGCCTTAGGTAGCTTGGCAAGGTCTCTCCTGCTGTGGCTTTCTAATGGGCTGAAAACAGCCTTGCCAGAGAGTTGGCAATGACTTCGTTTGCAGAGGGGTGGAGGGTGGGAGTGGATAAAAAGATTTGACCATGAACCTAAGTCAACCAAAAATTTTTTTGTACTGGGAATTGAATCCAATACATTTCCAGCCCTTTTTATTTTTTGAGTCAGGATCTCGCCGAGTTGCTGAGGCTGGCCTTGAACTTGGGATCCTTTTGCCTCAGCTTTCTGAGTTGCTGGTATTACAGCTCCACAACCAGCATTTAAATTTTTTTTAAATTATAATTTCCTTTCTGGTTCTGGTATAATCTCCCTTCCTAGACATGCTTTGTGATTTTTTTTCTCTTTTTGTATCAATTTTATCTTCCTTCTGTACATATGTTCTAATTATAAGTCAACTGAAACCCTCCGAAGTAGCTGGGGTATAAATAATTTCTCTGAAAATCTTAGTGACAGAGCCAAATACAGTATTCTTGATTTTACTCTTTACCCTTTACCTCATTTTATGCTGATTTTTGCTAGGTTAAAAATTATTTTCAATTAAACTGATGGAAATGTATTAATGACTTTAAAGCTTTATCTCCAGAATTCCCATCTTTGAACCTTTTTAATCCTCCTCTACATTTTAAACTCTGGCCTGAAGTCAAATATTCAGGAAAATAAAACATTCATAGTTTAATAATTAAAATAATAAACAGAGCTGAAGATTGAGGGACTTATACTTGATTGAAGGCTTAACCCAGGTGGAACCTTTCCCATCTCTATTAGTCAGCTTTCCATTACAATAACAAAGGTTTATTTTGGCTCATATGTTCCACTCCATGATTGGGCTAAACTATTGCTTTCAGGTCTCTGAGGTGGGAGGTCAGTACTTCATGGTAGGAGGCAGAAGTGTTCACCTCTTCTGCCTCACCAGATATTGAAAGAGAAAGCGAAGGGTCACCCAATCCTTTGAGGGCACACACCAATGATGAAAAACCTCCCAAAAGGGCCCACCTCTGGAAGTTTCCACCACCTCCCAATAGCAACACAGGCTGGGGACCAAGCCTTCATCTTATGGGCCTGTGGGAGACATTCCAAACCCAAAATATAGCCCCGTACCTTTTACCATTGTCTCTTTTTCCTTCAAGATTATGGTCTCTGCCTCTCTTGCTGAGCTTCCCTCACAACTTCTCTACTTACCTTTCCTGTGTCTTCAGTTTCCTTCCATGAGCTACTTGTGCTCTGGCTGTATGATGGAATGTCTCCTCACTTACCCTTGACCCTAAAGCCCCTGAAAACAACCCTTCTCCTCCTCCTTAGCCAAGTATCTTGAAAGAAATAACTACCCACTTTCCCCTTAATTTATAGTAAGTGGTATAATGATTATTTGTTGAACACTTCCTCTATCCTGGGCGTGGCTAACCACTGGAATGGTTGTAGGCAAGAAACCACCTATCCTCGCAAAGCCCAGCTTCCTAGTCAAGCCTCATCCCTTGCCATGCCACTGCAACTGCTCAGAGCTCTTAGGAATATCCTAGTTCCCCAAATCCTGTGACTCTTTATTCCTTCCTCCTTGGCAGCATCAGACACTTTAATAAGATACAAGAGCTTAAATATTTCATACTTAGAAGTCATCTTCCATGTTCCAGGCTCTGTGGTGAGTTCAGAGGAGATCAAGCACAGAATACGCCTTTGAAAAGAGAACACAGGGAATGTCACGTAGCCCAACAGGCTTCCCCTAAGTTCTCTGAGCTTCACAGGAAAAATACTTTTAAGGAGGCCAGAGCTTTTGCCTACAAAACTTGCTCAATATGGCTACCTCTGTTCTCAACATACAGATTAAGACATACTCAGCAGGTGGCAAACATCTCAGAATGCACCAGGAACTAGTGGGATCTCCTTTAATACCACCTCACTGCTGCAAGGTTGGCCCTTGGTCCTCAGCACACCAATCCTACCAAGTGTCCTCCAGGAATAAAAACTGTTTGTCTACTTCCTAGTTAGACATGGCCTATAAGAAGTAGAAAAATATAAATTTTAATTTGTGGAAATAAACATTCCCTAAGATTCTGGGTAAAGGAGTTTTTCTACCATATTTGCTGCCTCATGAGCCCCCACCTGCCAATGCATGTTCTCAGACACCTGTCAAAGGGCCTCTTCTTTCTGAGTCCCCAGAGGCTGCCTTTATCCCACCCCATGGTGTCTCCTACAGTTCCTCGGTTCCCTGATGAGTAAGCTCTATGCTGGTGGACACACTGAACCCTTCATGTACCACAGCTGTTCTTTGGCAGAAGGGAGAAGAAAAGCCCTTCGGATTTCATTTTGTGAGGTGGGATCTGGGGGCTCCAAAGCAGAGTGGCTCAAGCTCCAACATCAATATCATTCCAAAGTGTAAGTGAAACCAGTCTTTCAGTTTTTCTGCTCTTCTCCTTAACTTCAATATGAGGCCAGAATGCAGTCAAAACCATCCTCAGAGCTTCTGCTCCTCCACAAGGCTTTTCCTGGATTAAATTATTGCCTTATTAGATCCTCATTCATCTCACTCACTCACTCTGACACACCCAGGTGTATCTGCAGCCCAGAAATAATGGACTCTGGGCTCAAATTGAGGCAGAGTTCCCTGTTAATACACATCAATACAAAACCTTGTCCATGCTAAGGTCAAGCAAATAGTCCTGATAAGAAAACTCTATAACTCAGAGATAGCAAGTTCACTGAAAGTCACAGTTGAGGTCTGTCCCTGAGATCAGAGAAGGATCTCATTATGAAAGAGCTCACCCCAGCTCTTAGGTTGTGGTCATTCTGACTTTTTTTGTGTCACATGAAGTTCTGCCAAAGAAACAACTTTGGGAAGTGGTAGAGCACTTGCCTAGCATGTGCGAGGCCATAGGTTCACTTCCCAATTAAGAGAGAGAGAGAGACAGAGAGAGAAGGGAAGGGAAGACAAGGAAAATAAACACTGATCCTGCCAGTGACCCAGTTGCTCCTGGAATATAACAGAATAAGCCTTTTTTTTCATTCTCAGGATCAGGAGGAGACTTGCTAAAAACACTTGCGTTCATTCCATTTTCTAAGGAAGCCCCTCTGGCAGGGCTACCTGCTAGTCCATATGGCACATTTATGCAAATTAGAGACACCCCCTCCTCCCAGTGGATCCAGCTTCCACAGTACTTGCTGCCGAGCAGACAAGAGGGAAGGAGAGTGCCAGAGCCATCATCACCTACCTTTTATGGGGAAAGGAGCCCAAAGAGGAATGAGTCACAGTGAGTCAGTAATAACAAAAGAGCCCAGGTTCCCTTCTCTCTCACTCAGTGTTCTTTCACACATGCCATTTCTGAGTACTCATGAGAGGTGATGATAAAGGTGAGGACATAGTTGCAGTCCATTCTCCACATCCCCATCAAACAGAACCTCAACTCTTGTCTGCCAACAACATTGATCCTCAATCTTCACTGCACCAGAACAAAAAAACAACTTGAGGGTCCCATCCCCAGAGTTTGTGATCAGGGATCAGAGGTAGGGCCTGAGAATTTGCATTTCCAATATATTTGGTCAGTGACAGAGCTGTATGTAACTATAGAGCCCAGGTGACCGTAATGCTGCTATTCTGGGGATCTCACTCTGAGAACTACTGGCCTAGAAAAACAGTCCGCCCTTTCCTCCCTACCTTCTTCCCTCTCTTCCTCCTCTCCTCTTCCTTTGTCCTTATCTTCTTCCTCCTCCTACTCTTCTTGGATCCTCTTCCCATCTTTCAAATCACGATGGAAGGAGCCAGCTCTGCTGGGAACCTGGGCTCTAGTTCCAGCTCTGCCACTGACTGTGTGGCCGGGGATGAGTCATTTCCCCTCTCTAGGCCCATGCAGAGGCAATTGCCCAGACTGAAGTCCCCTCCACCGCCAGGAACTCTCCAGCCAGGGCCATACCTGCCAGGGTTCATCTCTGCATCCCCAGATTCTTTGAGCCATATGCGTTTGAAGCGAGGCCAGCTCGGATTCTGGACTTCTAATCTCTTCTTCCTTCCAAATCTGAACTTTCCCTTTACAGTTAGACCTGATATTTGAGGTCTTTCTAGGACAAGAGTGGGGATGGTCTGGAATGTGAGGTAGATTGTTAAGGGGAAGAAGCCCCAATACAGATACTCAAGGACCGCGGCTTCGGTCCCCGACCCCGCGCGGGTCGAGGCCCCCAGCAGGAGGCGCCAGAGTGAAAGCCAAGGCCAAACTGGTCAGCCCAGGTGTCCAGTCCGGGGCGGGGAAGCGGGGCTGGATGATGCGCCCCCGGGGCGTGGACTCCGCGGAGGCACGCCCGGGACGCACTTAAGTAGCTGGGGCCAGTATGAGGAAAGACGGAGGGAGCAAGCCCGAATGCTGCTAATCTACTCGGACCTGGACCTAGACCCAACTCGACCCAGCCAACCCTAGACTGCGCCATGAGGGGCCGGAGCGTGGCTCTGTGGCTCTTGCTGGCTCTGCACACTGGTGAGGCCCTGGTGGCCGGCGGTTGAGAGCAGGCGCCGGGGCGGGGGTCCTGCAAGCTCTCCCGCCCTACGAGCGGGGTCCGGCAGACACCAAGCGTGTCCTGAGCCCGCGTCTCCGAGGGCGCGAGAGTAGGGAAGGTGCGAGGCACGGGGTGGGTGAGGACCCAGAAGGACTCGCACCGACGCGGCAGACCCGGGCCTCCGGAAGGCTTTTGGAGGAGGCGCCCTTGAACCTGGCCTTGGGAAAAGCGCCAACGAGGCGCCTTGGGGAGAGCCTTAGGGTGTCCGGAGGCGGGCCCGAGGATGGCTGCTCCTGACAGACGTGGAAACCCAGGCAGGATTTAGTGGCCAGAGCATTTCCCCTGAGGCGTAGGAGACTTAGAGGGATTGGTCGGAGGGCGCGAGAAGTCTCCCGGGAGACCGCTCCCCGTCACTCTGCGGAGGTGTATCTCCTCGCGTCTGCGCCCAAGGGAATCACGACCTGGATTGGGGGACGTCAGGCGGGACCTTAGGGCGGCGACTGCTCAGAGGCTGGAGTTCACATCATCACCGCCCCTCGTCCAGACTCCGCAGTTGCCCCGCCTCCGGGCGTGGAGAGGTTTAGGGTTTGGGGGGTTTGGGCCCCTAGGGTAGAGCAAGACAGTCAACCTTCCTGGGTGTCCACAGGGCAGGAGAAGGGGAGGCCGTGCAGGCAACTGCAGTGTTGACCCTTGAAGTATGGATGGACAACAGGCTGACTCATTTTGGGAAGAGAACTGAACCCCAACCTGGAGCATAGACCTCCAGGGCAGTCTAACTGGGGAGGAGAGTGGAGGAGGAGCTCAGGTGTGCAAAGTCATCAACCTCAGGGAAGCCTGGCACTCCTTCCTCTGGGACACTGCTGGGAGCTCTCTGAGTCTCTGAACTGGTCAGATCAAAGGGCCCAAGTGCAAGTTCACTGAGGACTTGTGTGTCCTGGGCTCTGTACACAGATTACTTCCCACACAGAAAGTGGGATTTCTCATCTCCTTTCTCAGGAGAGGAAACAGACCCAGAAAGGTCAAATATTGCCTGAAGTCACCAGCTACAGGGGCAGGAACTTGAACCTAATCTGCTGATTCCTCAGCCTTCCCTCTGTGTGTCTCAGGGGCCTGAACTGTACCCACTGAGGATGATCTTGCAGCAGCCATGATCACGGACAATCAGAGGGGGACCAGGCTTCTCTGGAACAGTTCACCACAGCCACCTGTTCCCAGGCACATGCCCCAGTTCATGAGGCGGGCCCAGGGACACTGCTGAGGAAGGCACCCCAGGCCAGCACCCTTTTCTTGGAGGCCTAAAAAGGGGAAGAATTTGCCAAGTCACGGAGCCTGCCGGGGCTTCTTCTTCCCTCCAGCCTCCACCCAGGCAGGAGGGAGGTGGGACAGCTGCTCAGCTGTACTGGGATACCTTACACTCCTTGGTAATGGGCCAGGTACTGAGCCACCCCACCTTTCAATGGTCATGTCACTGATTAGGAGGCCCTGAGCACAGCCTTGCCCTGTCTCTGTACCTTGTGGGAGGGCAAGACTGTTGTAGGGGACTGGTTATATGGACTGAGGTCACATGGAGCAGCTAGAGACATTTAGGGCACTTGGCAAGGTGGGAGAGCTGGACCTCACTGTCCCCTGCCTCCAGTGCTCAGCAGGATGGAGGTTCGATGGTGCACTACCTCAGACCCAGAGCAGCAGAAGTGCAACGACATGAGCAAGGCCTTCCAGGAAGCAGGCATCCAGCCCTCCCTCCTCTGCGTCCAGGGCATCTCTGCAGACCACTGCGTCCAGCTCATCACGGTGAGGCCCCTCCCCTCCACCCTGCTCCCGCCACCCTGGCCTAAACAAGAGGGCTCTGACTCAGGAGGAGTGCACACCACAACAGCCTCATTCACAGAGCAAGGAGCTGGCATCCCTCTGCTAGGGCTGGGCGATAGGATCTCTTGAGTTTCCCGGCAACAAGGGTCAGTTTGTTTCCTCCCAGCCCAGCCCAGCCTGCCAGGCAGGAGGCCGAGGGAGGGTGGCTGCTCAGATGGGTGCTGCTGGGGAAAGGTGTCTGAGAGGCAGGCCTTCCCTTCATAAGGCCCCTGCTGGCATGGGGACACCACCCACATGGAAGGGGGATGGCAGACAGCAGTGACCTTTCAGAGGTGACCTTTCATGGTGGTTACTTGCTGCCATGGAACTTTCCACAGTGAAGCTTGTAAGGATTCTGGGAAGGAGTTGAAGGGGCCTTGGTGAGGAGGGTTCCCACTAAATTGACATTGATGGTCTTCAGAGGCAGCACAGGACCGGGAGGGTCAGACGCCTCAGGGACACCAGGGACTGGGTCTTCCTTGCAGCTCAGCCCCTGAGACCTGGCTCAAGGCCTTGAGTCAGACTCCACTGTGACGGCAGACCCTAATTTCATCCATGGTCCCTGTAACATACTGACAGTGCACTTCCGTTCATGTTTAAAAATAAAAAGGAGAAAATTAAAGAGGACATCTATGGGATTCAGTCAACATAGACTATCTGAGAGGAATAACCCAAGAACAGACTGAGAATAGGAAAGTGAAGGAAATTCACTTTTTACTACTTGCCACTTTATATTATCTGGGTTTTTTTTTTTTAACTATATGCTTCTCTTATGAGACTCCAAAATGAACAATTAATATTTTTTAAAAAATAGCAAAGTTAGTAAAATAAGATGAGTCCTCCGCCTGATAAAGTAAGAGCCCTGGGTCCCTCAGGATTGGGGTAGACAAAAAGCACAGCAGGACTTTTGTCCCTAGGCCACCTGGAGGTATTGTTGAGTTCCTCATGAGAGGCCAGCCGGGCCAGCCTGGGTGACCTGCATGTTTCTTACCAGGCCCAGGAGGCTGACGCCATCACTCTGGATGGAGGAGCCATCTATGAGGCGGGGAAGGAGTACGGCCTGAAGCCTGTGGTGGGCGAAGTGTATGATCAAGGTACAGGACAGAGTGGGAGAGAGAGCAAGGCCCCCACCCAGAAGTCAACTCACCAGGTGGGCCTGGCCAACCTCGTAGCCTCTGACCTGGCCATTAGACCTGTCCACAGAGCAGTCCTGAGTTCCAGGATGATAAACCCTCAGGAAAACCCCTGGCTCACTCTTGAAGCCCCTGGGCAAGACAGCCAGGGACGGAGAGTTGACCTGAGTCCTTCTTCCTCACGGGGAGCCCAGGCCACCTAACTTTTACCCACCAAACCTGGTGCTGTGGTGGGCATGGAGCTGAATGCCCGATTACCTATGTGACCAAGGTTTTGGTGATGCTTGGCTACCTGAAAACATCAGGCCTCTCTGTCAGAGGCATGGACAGGTGGCGACAGGAGCTGCAGAGCCCAGTAGACCAGGAGCACATTGGGAGGGACTCTGTGAGCTCCTTCACCCCATCCCTGCACCTCACAGCAGACCTGCCCTCAGCTCACCCTGCGTTGGCATCTCCCCACCACCACTGCCTGTCCAATGTGTAACCACTGTCACAGTCAGTGAAATGATCACCTCTCCCAGGATTTCCCAGAGCCCCTTCCACCCTTGCTAAGGGCCTTTCTTCCCTGCCTTCCCAGAGCCCTCACTCCCACTTGCCTCTGCCAAGCTCTGCCCCTCTGTCTTGTTGGTCCCCAAGGAGGAGCCTAGTGCTGGTCTTTGTATACCCAGGGAACTCCACACAGGGTCTCACTCAGAGAAGGCACTAGCTGGGTACTTGCTGAACTGATTGCCCCCTGACAGGACACAGTCCAGGTCTGCTTTCCCTAGAAGTCATGCTGCACACACTCTTCCACTTTAGTTCAACACGCCACGGAGCACCTGCTGCAGCCTGTGAGCACTGCAGAGGAGCAGGAGACCTTGCTTCTCCCACAGAGAGCAGGAGAGAGGCGGAGTAAATAGGCAGCAAAAACTGCAGTGACCCAGGTGGCGGGTGCGGTGAAGAAAAGGAAAGGCCATGAGAGGGGAAGTGAGGGACATGGGGAACCCTACAAAATAGGGCAGACACGGTTCTCCAGGGGGTGACATTTAAGCTGAGACCCACAATGATCCCAGGTAGGAAAGAGCCTGGTGGCTTCAGAATCTAGAAGGAAAGGGAGGCTAGGTGTCAGAGCTGGTGCTGGACCGCACTACTTGAGTTGGCAGGGGCCAGACTCAGGACAGTGGGGTGGAAGGCTATTGGGTCATCAGTCCCCACAGAGTCACCTCTGTCTTGTCTGATCAGCCCCTTCTGGGTCACACTGGGGAATCTTGCAAGGCTGTAGAGGCCTACCCACCCCCCACCCTCCATGGCCACTCATGGTCTTAAGTGACTTGGGACCACAATCCTAGTTCTTTCTGTCTGTCTGCCTCTCTCTGTCTCCATCTCCTCATCACTGGGATATTGCTTTTCCTAATCCCCAGGAAGCCCCTGCCCTGCTCTCCCTGCTCCTGCTAGCTGTCTTCTCCCCATGACCACCATACCCTTCCCTCAAGCCCTGCACGTTCTTCTAAGGACCTAGGCTTGTGGAAAGCAGAGAACATGCAGGCTACTTCTGCTTTCTGTCCAGCTACGGAGCTCCCCTGGCATCACAGGTCAGCCCCAGCCAAGCACCAGCTGGCTTGGGAAGGAAAAGGGGGAAATCAGTGAACGAATGACTATCTTGGATAGTACCTCTCTCATGAGGCTTGAGGAGGGCCAGGGCTCGGGGTGAGATGTGGACTGTGCCCTCTTGCTGTCTCTGTAACCCAGTGACTTTCACATGTCCACGCACACCCCTGTGTACGCCATGTGCTCCACACCTGCACCCCAGGCTTCTCCCACCGCCTTCCTGGCAGGGTGGCATTGCGGCCATCCTTGAGGCTTCTCCCTTGCCACCCTCACTCCCCCACCTCCTTCCTAGACGTTGGGACCTCCTATTATGCTGTGGCCGTAGTCAGGAGGAACTTCAACGTGACCATAAACACCCTGAAAGGAGTGAAGTCCTGCCACACGGGCATTAACCGGACGGTGGGCTGGAATGTGCCTGTGGGCTACCTGGTGGAGAGTGGCCGCCTCTCGGTGATGGGCTGCGATGTGCTTAAAGGTGAGGACTCAAGGCCTGGCACAGGGTCTCTGGGCTTCTCCGCTCCTTCCCTGCCGCACGGTCTGTGGGATCTCCACCACCCCTCTGCTGGCCAGCCCCGTGTGGCTGCCATTTGAACTTCTTGACTGATTGACCCGTACAGGATGTGACTCTCACTCACTTGTCATGGTGTCCCATGTGACGGCTAAGCACAGGGTCTAACCCATAGTAGGGAGGCGTGAGTCACTGAGGAGTGGCTGCCACTGGTATAGACCAGGTGCAGGTCAACAGAAGCATGAAGGATCCAAACAAGCTCCTGATTTGCAGCCAGAAGCTCCCATGTGGCTAAAAAGCCCAGGCAGCTGTTAGCCCAGCACGACCCTTGCCCAGGAGCCCAGATTCTCAGATGGCGGCCAGGTGTGGGTGGCTTGTCCATCACACGGCATATTTATCTGCTCCTCTAGGAGGATGAGGAAAGAAGGCCAAGATGGTGCCCATCCTGACTGAGGGGCATGACTTGACTGGCATAGTGCAGGAAGTAGGGCATCTTCCCTTGGCACAGGACGAATATTTGTGAAGGAGGTGTACCCGGGCCTCCGTGCTGGCAGGGCCCAAAACAACACCCAGGTCGGCGGATCCGACCTTTCCACTTGCAAGGTGCCTTTTCAGCTCCTTTCCTCCCAGCATGACATGAGAAGTGTCATCTTGCCCCCATGACAAATACTGGTTAAGCCGCAAACCCCTTCATTAATCATATGTACCAATTTGGAAAGGAACCTCAGAGAGAACAGCATCCAGTCGATATTTAGCCGTCCTGTGTGGACATTTGTGAGTAAATGTTGTATTCCCCTGGGAACTTTTAAACAGCAACAGTCCCACCCAGTTGCACGTTGCCACTGTTGAGGATCCAAGTGTGAGAATCACTGATCTCATCCACTTCTCCAGTTTGACTCAGGCTGAAGCAAGAAGGTGAACCGATTCTCAGAAGCATCCAGACCAGGTCCCCACCCTGTGCAGAACCCCCCTACCCCGCCCCACAACCTGGGTCTGTAGAGAGTAGAGCCGTCTGAGTAACCTCTCTCTGCGCTCTTCCCACAGCTGTCAGTGACTATTTTGGGGGCAGCTGCGTACCAGGAGCAGGAGAGACCAGTTACTCCGAATCCCTCTGTCGCCTCTGCCGGGGTGACTCCTCTGGGGAGGGGGTGTGTGACAAGAGTCCCCTGGAGAGATACTATGACTACAGTGGAGCCTTCCGGTGAGGGTGCCTGGGGTGGGACAGCTGAGGGAAGCTGAGTCAGAGCTGCAGGGAAAACCTTTTGCCCAGAGAGGCCACATGGGGAGTGGCACTGTATCAAAGCATCCTTTATACAGTTCTGTGCTGGGCCCTGGCTCTTTATAAACATCAGACCAGAATGTGCCAGGCTGGATCTGCTCATAAAGTCAACATGTTTGGTGTATTTAGAGAAGGGAGGGCTCGGAGGAAAGAAAATGGAAAAAGCCACCCCTTTGGCCACTCCCAGGTCCCCGTTCTGGTGTCTCCTACCAGCAGGGAGGGTCATGAGGTGGGGGAGTACAACTGGACACTTGGGTTGGTCCCATTTCTGCATCTGGTTCAGGCTGGGACTTTGGATGAGCCCTCATGGACCCCAAAGAGCCTAACAGCTCACGGTTCATTGCGCTTGTCTCTGAATGAGAGAATGGAATGGGGACCTGCGCATCTCCGGCTGCCAGTCCTCAGTGCCACACCGGAGCAGGGGATCTGCTGGTCCCCATGCCCAGGATGTGGCCTGGGTTAAAGCAGATTTTGTTGCAGAAAAGAAACAGTCCACCCCACCTCCCTCGTGTCCTAGGCCGTCAGCCCATCCTCCCTGCCTCTTAGAGCCCTCCGCTCTCTCCTGGTCCAATCCCTGCTTATTTTCTGACTATAGAGAACCAAGAAGTCCCTTTTCCCAGCAGGCCCTGTCCTGCCTCCCACATCGGGCAGTTTCATGTAGATAACTACATACATGTCAAGGTCCTTTTTACTCAGGAGTTTTTAGTATGGTATGAAGATCTTCTAGTCAGATTCCTTGCCTCAGCAGAATCATCTTCAGGATCTATATGATTATAAGGAATCTTTTCTCCTCATGACAACCCCATGGGGAGTCATTTTCTCATCCCCACTTGACAGATGAAAGGGCTAGGAAGGGTCCACAACCTAGCAAAGCCACACAGTCAGCAAGCCAGGGCACTGGAGCCTGGGACAGCTGGACTAGGAAACATGTGCCCCAGGTCCACCCTGCAGCCCAGGCTAGACCTCCAACAGTGGAAGATGGGCAGGATCAAGGGGCTGGAGGGGAGAGCAGCCTTACTCAGGCTCCCAGTTTCTCCTCCACAGGTGCCTGGCAGAAGAGGCAGGGGATGTGGCCTTTGTGAAGCACAGCACAGTCCTGGAGAACACTGACGGTGAGTGAGGGAGTAAGGCCCAGGCTGCCTGGGGTGCACCCCCAGATGGCACCAGATGCTGAATGCCACTTGAGTCTCTGAATGACATTGAACAAGTCCTGTGGTCTCTGAACCCCAGCACTCCCATCTGCAGAAAGGAAGTTCATCTCATCAAAGGAGTCCCAACTGCTCTGCAGGGCAAGGGGTCAGTGAGCAGCAAGGCTCTGCTCTGATTTATATGTGGCATTAGGGTCCCTCTGTTTCCACTTGAAAATTGGTGTCTGCTTTGTAAAAGACATTTTCCCTAGAGTTCATCTACTTCCTGGCATTTTTCTCCCATTACCTGAAAAGCCATTCCTTGTCTTTCTGGGCAAGATCTTAAGGCAGGTTGGTGTGCTGGGCAAGGTGGTATATACCTGTAATCCCAGGGAACTTGGGAAGTTGAAACAGGAGGATCCAAGTTCAAAGCCAGCCTCAGCAACTTAGCAAGACCCTAAGCAACTTAGTGAGACTCTGCCTCAAAATAAAATATATAAAAAGGATTGGGGATATGGCTCAGTGATCGAGCGCCCCTGGGTTCAATCCCTGGTACAAAAAAAAAAAAAAAAAAAAAAAAAGTTGGTGTTATGTGTTGGTCTATTACATAGTTGTCATTAAAACTTTTTTTTTTTTTTTTAATTTTTTGGAGAAGTTGCTAGAATTTTTCAAAGTACTCCCATCTATTCTTTACCCAGATTCCAGCTTCCAGAGTTTGGTCACATTTGATCTATCATGTGTGGGTGATGGTACATGTGCCTGTGTCACACCCCTTGAAAACTTTAGTACATATCTCCTAAGAACAAGGAGGCATATGCCCAGCATGAAATCAGACTCAGGAAATGTAACATTGACATACTAGTAGCTGAGCTGCTGTGGATATTCCAAATTCGCTAATTCTCCCTTGTCTTTTGTAGCAATGTGTTTCAGGCCCGCGACCTAGCTGTGTGTGATCACATGTGGTATTTAGATATTGGAGCTCTTTGACTCCTTGATCCTAGGCAGGATCAATACCAAATGACAATGGCATTTTTAAAGAATCCAGTAATTTTATAGAATACCTCTTCATTTAAATTTGCCTGAAGATCATTTCTTTTTTTTTTTTTAATTGAGGTCTGACTTATATACAACAAAAGTGACTTTGTTTGAACTGTGTTCTGGGTTATACCCAAAACATACAGTTTATAACCATCACCATGATCAAGATATCTGAGATGGACCCTTCACCCCAAAATTCCTTCACACAACTTTCTGGTTATCTTCCTCCTCACCCACCAACAGCCACCAGTCAAACTTTTGTCTATTCCAAAATGTCTGATCATTCTCTCCACATTTTTTGTCATCTTTTTAAAAATTAATCATCCTCCTTTTTTTTTTTTTTTTTCCCCTTGCAAAGCTGGGTATTGAGCCCAGGGCCTTATGCTTTTGAAGCAAGCACTCTACCAACTGAGCTACATCCCCAGCCCTTAATCATTACCTTTTAAATGAGTAAGTTCATCATGTAGTCTGAACTTCATGAAGGCAAACATAACCCAGATTTGAGAATGGAAAACAAGGGAAATAAATAAATAAATAAAGACACATAGACTCATTTCCAGGACACAACAATTCTATAAAAACACACTGCCCAAGACATACGTAGCAAGATGAATCAAGCAAGGGAGAATTTGTAAGGTAGGCGAAGAATGGGGATGCACTGGACTCAAATCAACTATTTTAAAGTTTTGGTGGTAACCTAAGGATTTTTTTATTGTTGTTGATGCTGGGAATTAAACCCAGGGCCTCATGCATGCCTGGGCAAGAGCTCTAACACTGAGCTTCAACACAGCCCTAAGGAAGGAATGTTCTTAAAGGAATGTGTTTACACAAAAAGATTGATAAGAGCAAATGAGTGGAATTGACATAAATGTCTAAAGTAGTACAATAATATGACTTTGTCCCTCATCGATGAGAAACAACAATGGTGAATGGAAGTACATAAATGGCACCTGTGTCTTGTAGGAAATCAAATGATACCCCAGAGATCTATGCAAAAGTTTAGCAGTTTAGAAATAGAGAAAAATTGGAGAGTGCAGGGAGAGATTCACACTAAGTAGCAAGAATACTACAGACTATCATGTCACAGGAAAAAAGAATTTTCTGGAGTTTTCTTGTGGTTTGGAGGTTTTATTTTTAATCATTTTGGAATGAAAGTTTGTATGACCCCACAAATTATCTGTCCCTTCCTGTTTCCTAGCAGTGGTTCACCCCTGATTGTAATTTAAAATTCATAAAAACATTGTTATGTAGGACCATCTGTGGCTTAGCTCTGTGCCTACTATTAGTCAATCTTAGTCTTCTTAATATTGATATTTGGTGTTGATAGTCACTCTTTCAAATAAAGCCCCCTTTTTTTTCTTGCAGTACTGGGGATTGAATCCAGCCCAGGCGCACTCCACACCCACACTGAGCTACACCCGCAGCCCTTTTTATTTTTTTATTTTCAGACAGAGTCTCACTAAGTTGCCCAGGCTAGTCTTGAACTTGTGATCTTCCTGCCTCAGGTTGCAGGTGTGCACCACCAGACCCAACAGGAAATAAATAAGTTTTGTAGAAAGTTTCCAATAGTGTAGAAAAATACTTCATAGAGATAAGTGGGGAAAAATAGAAAAAAGAACCTGAAGAAAATATGCCAAAATATTAGTAATTGGGATAGTGGGCAAGGCTTTGCTCTCTGGGTTAGGGTTCTGGGTAGATTTTGTCAGGGTATGTTCCCGTCATGTTTCCTGCTCCCTGCCCACCGCCCTCTGCCTTCTTGGTACATTTATCTCTCTCAACCTGAGCTTCTCTAAATTTCTTACTCTTTTTATCTTTAATAAGTAGTCCTATTTATATGTGTTGCATTGCTGTTAGAGTTGTCAAATCCGGTTTATTAATAGAAATTGGTGAGAGGTAGAAACTATAAGTAAACAGACACAGACCATAGACACCAGGTCCTGGAGGTGCATCCCTGAGCTCCATCACCCTGTAGAGCTGGTTCTCACCTTCATGACACCTAGCCCCCCAGGGTCCCTCTCCTGTCCCTCAGGCTGCTCTCTCCAGAACAGAAGCTGGCTCACAGTCTTCCCATCTTCACAGGGAAAACCCTGCCCTCCTGGGGCCAAACGCTGCTATCCAAGGACTTTGAGCTGCTGTGCAGGGATGGTAGCCGGGCTGATGTCACTGAATGGAGGCGATGCCACCTGGCCCGGGTGCCTGCACATGCTGTGGTTGTCCGGGCTGACACCGATGGGGGCCTCATCTTCAGGTTGCTCAATGAAGGCCAGGTGAGATGGGGCACCCCACCCCGCAAAGCCTCCCAGCTGGTGCCGGGCCTTCTTGTCTCCCACAATGTGGGAGGGAAGAGGGCTGCCCGGAGCCAGGAGACAGGGAGCCTCAGGCACCCCTCAGAGAAAGCTCCTCATGCCTGTGCCTCTGAAAATCAAAACCAGAACACCTGAGCAAAAAAACCAAAGGACAAATCCAGTACCTTTCACAGTTTAACATTAATTGCTGAAGAATGTTTTGCTGAAACTTCTGCTTATGGCAGCCATACTGTCCTAACTTCACAGTGCACCCCATGGTTTCTGGTTTCACCCCATCCACACTGATGCTGCCCAGCCATTGCCTGTCCCCAGTCCTGTCCCAACCTCCACCAAGTTGTGCAAAAGGTGGGATGCGACAAGGCATTTGAATTGAAAGGAGACTCAGAACTGGAGGAGCACAGAAGAAGGAGAGTGGGTTGGGGAGATCCTCATAATGGGAGAAGGAGGTGGTGGTTGAACTGGGGAAGGAAGGGCATGGCCTGCCAGCCCTTATCAGCCCCACACCCACCTTTGACACACAGCGTCTATTCACCCACGAGGCCAGCAGCTTCCAGATGTTCAGCTCTGAGGCCTACGGCCAGAAGAACCTGCTGTTCAAGGACTCCACCACGGAGCTCGTGCCCATCGCCACACAGACCTACGAGGCATGGCTGGGCCGCGAGTACCTGCATGCCATGAAGGGTCTGCTCTGTGACCCCAACCGTAAGTCCCTGTCCCTGCTCCTGCCAGCTCCAGCCCAGCCTGATGGCACGGCAAGGTCTCTGAGGGGGTGGCCAGGGGAGGACACTCACCTGGGAGACCTGGCATATGCCGTGTGGCCTCTATGGGAACCAGTCGCTTCTACTTCCCTGCCTCTGGGACTTGGAGGGAGGGAAGCCTCTCTGTGGTTATTGGACTTCTGGACCCTGGAAGCCCCACTTGCTGCAGGTGGTGGGATCTAGGCCATCAAGTCTATTTTGGGGCCATCGAGTTCTGTCAGTTCTGCCTCCACACCCTTTCCTCCTCCCTCTTTCCACCCCGTGGCTTCAGCCCTGTCTTGGGCATTGTCTGGAGTACTGCAGTCGTCTACAAATGGGCTTCTCTCAAGTCCCCCGACTCCCATAAGCCCTCCCCTACAAGGGAAATGGTGGGCCAGACACTCAGATACATGGCAGCCACAGTCTGCCTCAAGCTACTCACTGCCCAATGGAAGAGGCAGTTCACCCCTTTCCTTGTGAGGAAGTAGGATCAGATGGCTAAATAATGTAACCTGGACACTTAGGCATCAAGAGAAAGGCCCAGAATTTCCCTTGGGTCTGGCTCCAAGCTCTTCCTACTGAACACCAGTGCCCACATGTCCACCCCACACAGGGATGCCTCACTACTTGCGCTGGTGCGTGCTGTCCACACCTGAGATTCAGAAGTGCGGTGACATGGCCGTGGCCTTCAGCCGGCAGAGGCTCAAGCCCGAGATCCAGTGTGTATCAGCGCAGTCCCCCCAGCACTGCATGGAGCAGATCCAGGTGTGCCAGAGTGGGCAGGTGGTGGTAGTGCCTGGGATGGTCCTTAGCATCCCCCCACCCCCATTGTTGCCTGCGGAGGAGAACGTCTTCTGAGACAAGCCCGCAGAGAAAGTGGTGAGGGAGGAGCACAGTGGCCAGGAGTAGACCTGTGGCCTTGGGCAAGCCCCTTCCTCTTCCTTAGTCTCAGTTTCCCCCGTGCACAATAGGTGGGCTTGCATCATTGTTTGTGAAACATTTTTGACAGCAACTGACACTCAGAAATACAGTTCATATCCATTACAACCTAGTGCACAAAAACCTTTTTCAGATAGAAATATGTGCAAACCATATATCCTTTAATAGTTGGACAGGAAACAATGCTTGATGCTTTCAGCTGCATTTGATTTTAGTCTCTTTTTCTTATAACGCTTGCCAAGACTCAGTCCACTAATACGCTCACACCTGAAACCAAAAACTCCGGCCCCTGCTCGGAGGCCCCTTCAGCTCTTTTTCACTTTGCTTCTCTGCCTAGAGGCTGAGGCCAGACGCAGAGAGGAATCCAGGCCTCGCAGCCAGGGAGGATGTTCTACTGTGATCACAGGTGTCCAGACTTGAGTCCCTTGGACTCTTCCCTTCCTGTTTTAAGGGCAAGGAGGTAGGGGCTGATCAGCAGTCCCTGAGCACAGGTCACAGCCCCTCAGGTGTGCCCACCCTGCTCTGTTTAGAGGACCACATTGCCCAGAAAGCCAAGAAAAAGAGCAGAGGCAGGAATAAAAGGGGCAACCTGGCTCACAACGGATAACCACTGAGGCCGTGCAGATTACCTCGCCCAATCCTCACAAGCACCCTGCGGATGGTTATTTGCCCCATTCGTGTCTGGAGATGGGGGCCGAGAGAGGCTGAGGAAGCACCTGGCCCAAGGTCACCAGCTCAGGTCTGGAGGAGCCACTCTGCCCAGGGCCTGAAGGAAGTCTGCCCCCGCAGAGCTGAGCTCACCTGTGTGTCGAGCAGACAGAGGAGGCACCTCAGCTGGAACTGAGGAAAGGGGGATTAGGACCTTATTTCCAGATGCCTGACAGGTTGTCTTATGGCTGGGTGACTTTCCAAGGGCCCCAGAGCAGTTAGAAAAGTGGGGAGAAGGTTTCTGCTGTCTCCAGGCAGGAGGCTCCTCTCACTGGCTGCATAGGGCCAGGGGGCTTGCCCAGGGCTGCGGGAGGAGAAGCAAAGGTCAGGCTCCTCAGAACCCCAGTAAGATGCTCCAAGATCCCGAGTTCTAGCTTCCAAGGCTCCCAGGGATGGTGTCCAGTGTGGCTCTGATGTCTATTTCCTGTGCCACCACAGCAACCTAGGGGAGGGACCATCACTCAGGCAGGATCCTGGGCTGTGGGAGTCCAGGTTCTATGCCCTTCGTGACACCACAATAGTCTGTGTGGGGCGAGGGGGGCCCCTAGAGGTGTACCCTTCAGGCTAAATTGTCAGTGCCACTGCCTGATGCTCACTATCACTTCATGCCTCTGGGCCTAAAGGTGCAGGTCACCTTCCAGGGTTGCAAGGGTGTCACTGTTACCAGGCCTTATCCCCTTCCCTTGGGTTATTCAGGCTACTGTGGATTACTATGGATTACCCTGGGGCCACTGCCAAGAGCTTCAGAACAGACAAGTGGGGTGGGCTGCAGGTGACCTGGAGGACTCCAGGAGAGTCTGAGGGAAGAGGGCCCTGGTCCCTCTAGCTGCCTCTTACGAGGGGCTTGGTGTCTCAGCCCTGGGGCCTCCTCCCACAGTCATCTAGGACCAGGTCATTCTTCTATTCGAGCAGGCATTTGACTGAGTGTCTTGCAGTCAGTCACACTCTGTCAGCCCTTGGCGGGGCGCTGGGACACCTCAGGCAATCCGTGGAGTACCCACACCTAGCAAGAAGGCAGGGATGGTGCTCTCTCTGTCCCCTGTAGGCTGGGAACATTGATGCTGTGACCCTGAGGGGCGAAGACGTTTATACATCAGGGAAGGTGTATGGCCTGGTCCCAGCGGCTGGGGAACTCTATGCTGGTGAGTGTGGTGCCAGCTGCCTGGCTTCCACCAGGTGGTGGTTGATGTCTTTATAAATATGAAATTTTGTCCCTCAGTATTTTCAGAAGCTCCAGCTCTCCCTAGTGCCTCCCTCCCTACACTGGTTGCCTTCTGTCACCAGGCAAACCCCTCCTGCCACAGGCACATTTTCCCATCTATGCAATGAATGTCTCTTCGGGATCAGCAAACTTTCTGTAAAGAGTCAGAGTTGAGACTTCAGGCTTTGCAGAGACTTTAGACTGTTGAATTTTCTTTTTCCTTTGAAATACTTGATTAATAAATATTGTTAAAAATCCTTGGCTTGCAACCCAGGCTGTACAAATTTAGACCACCATGGCATTTGCCAACTTTGATCTATAGGACACGTCAGCCTCACCCCTGCCCTGACCATGGAGACCCACAGCAGTGACCACAGGAGCCCCCCTTGTAAGCTCATTCATACCTTCTTAGTGGTCTGGGCTTGGCTTTGGCCTCTGTCCTATTAAGTGATGACCATGGAGCCTCTGGTCCCTTCCACTTGCCTGTGAAAAACCTCTGGGCTTAGAGAAAATGCTGTAACCCTCAGCTGTACCTCCAATTTTCTTCCAGTAGGTGAGAAAAATTCCACCTGGGTGTGAGGAAAGAAAGCAAGTGCTTTGAGTGAGGCTGCTGGGGGTGGGTGGAGCCGCACAGGCTGCCGCATGGCCTTGGGCAGGTCACTCCTGAGCCTGCAGAGCCTCAGGGCAATCACAGCTTTCAAGCAGAGAAATAGGAAGGGACAAGTTTAAGGAAAGCACCCCTGGGGATCGGTCCTGGCTCTGATAGGAGACCCCTCGTGGAATGTCCCTCTCCCTCCAGAGGAGGACAGGAGCAGCTCATACTTTGTGGTGGCTGTGGTGAAGCGGGACAGCTCCTACGCCTTCACCCTGGATGAGCTGCGTGGCAAGCGCTCCTGTCACACAGGCTTCGGCAGCCCAGCAGGCTGGGACGTGCCAGTGGGTGCCCTCATCCAGAGGGGCTTCATCAGGCCCGAGCACTGTGACATCCTCACAGGTACTGCCCTCCCAGGGAAACAGCCCTGGGAACTTTTCTTTGACATTGAATGGGAAGGCCACCAGCCCTGAGGGTCCTCTTGAAGGCAGCCCTGAGAGATTTCTTCTTCTTCCTTCTTCATGTGGTCCTCACTATTGGGAAAGCTGGGAGCCATGCCCGATGTCACACAACACTCGAGGCTTCCTGATGGCTCCATGGATGGTGCCAAGCTACCTTCTGTCCACCACTGACCCAGAGTGAACTAGCACCTATGGGCACGTGTGTGTATGCACATGTATCTGGACCTGACTGTGCCACCATCTGGTCATGGGGTTTTACCCATCACCTAGCAGTCCCTAGGCATCTGGGGGACCCAGTTGGAAAGTGGCCAGGCTCCACACAAGTGCCCAAGAATTCACACAAGTGCTAAGATGGGGACGGAAGAAGAAACATTTGCCAAGCACCCCCCATATGCCAGGCACGAAGCTGCTCTTCTGAGTGTGAAATCATGTGATTATTCTGGTGAAAGGAAAGTAGTGGGGAGCCAGCACGATCTTGGGCAGACTGGCTACAGACCTCTGTCCTGGCTGGTAACAGAGAAAATAAACACATGTTTTTCTAACTACCCATGGAATCTCTCAGAGGACATTATGGTTGGCTCCCTGTTCCAGACAGATGGGCAGTTGCTTCAATAGGAAAAGAAAAGCATATGAGGCAGTAAGTCTCCTGTTCCTGAGGGAGTTTAAGCACAGGTTGGTGGGCAGATCTGTGGCGGTGCAGGCCACCCACCTCCCTGGCCATCTTCCTGCCGTGGCCCCTCATCTTGGCCCTTCCCCTCTACCCCAGCGGTGAGTGAGTTCTTCAATGCCAGCTGTGTGCCTGTGAACAACCCCAAGAACTACCCTTCCTCCCTGTGTGCCCTCTGCGTGGGGGACGAGCAGGGCCGCAACAGGTGTGTGGGCAACAGCCAGGAGCGGTACTACGGTGACAGTGGCGCCTTCAGGTACTTGGCAGCAGCCGGAAGGTGGTCTGGGGCCGGCACAAAGTCTGGAACCCTTTGCTGACACCTGCCCTGCCCTCTCGTGTGGCAGATGCCTGGTGGAGAACGCGGGGGACGTTGCCTTCGTTAAGCACACGACTGTCTTTGACAACACAAACGGTACGTGAAGGGAGCTGGGGCCAGAGCAGGGAATGAGTAGGGAGGCTGTCCCATCCAGCCAGTCCAGGCACTAGCTGTGTCTTCAGCTGAGATCTGAACAGCAGCTTGAGTCTAGAAGGAGCCCAGGACTCCCAAGGGCCTGAAGGTAAGAATGGACCTCAAGCCTCACATCCAGGTGTCAGGACACTTGATTATCTTACTGATCTGGGATCAAGTCCATATTCCACTAAAATGTAGGCACTCCATCTCAGTCAGCTTGGAGACCAGCTCTTGAGGTGTTATGCAGTGCTGAGGCATGTGACTCGGGTGGCAGGGGCCTCTCCACAGTCATCTTCACATCAGTATCTGGTCTTTGGTCCTGAGCAAGGCAATGCCCACGTGGGGAAATCCCCCCATGGCCCTGAGCCACACTAAGGCAGGGCCAGCCCAGACACACCACACAGGCAATTTTTGCACTGGAAGCACCTTCCCTGCTTCCACCTGAGAAAAAGAGCCCAGCAACACTTCCCCACGGTCCCCTAAACCTCCACCTGAGGTCCTTTCAGAGTGCAGGGCTTCTTAGCTTGCATGGCTCCCACTCATTCCTCTGGGCAGACTGGAGGCTATTTCCCCAATGCCCAGTGGTTGTAATTTCTGCTTGCCCTGCAGTGTCCCAGACTTTGAACCCCCAAACATTGTGGGCTTAGTCATCTCCACCATATCCTAACATCTTTTCTCAGAGGCTCAGACCAGAAAGGCACAGATGCGACTCAGAAAGGACACTGGGATTGACCAAGGGGAAGCAAGACATGCAGGGAAAAATATCAGTATTTCAAAACTCAGATCCCACTGGCCTATGGAGGCCACTGAGGTGATAGGACTATTTGTTTTAACAGAGCTGGGGAGGGTTCCAGGCCCCTGAGCCAACCTCCAGGAGGAAGGGAGTCATGTTACCTGCACAACACCCCCAGCCCTGCCTGGTCCCCACAACAGAAGTTCCTGCTAATCATATTTACCCAGCTGGGCTTTGTTACCCTGGTAACAGAGTAGAAGACTTGGAGAATGGAGAGGGCCGTTGAACTGGCCAGAATGGAGAGGGCCGTTGAACTGGCCAGATATCGCCACCTCTGCCCAGCAAAGGGTCTTGGACTAGGAGCAGAAGGAGAGTGGCCTCCCCCCAAACTTCTCCCTGTCCCGTGCTTTTCCCTCAGGCCATAATACTGAGCCCTGGGCTGCTGAGCTGAAGTGGCAGGAGTATGAGCTCCTGTGCCCCAATGGGGCACGGGCTGAGGTGAACCAGTTTGAAGCCTGCAACTTGGCACAGATACCATCCCATGCTGTCATGGTGCGGCCAGAAACTAACATCTTCACTGTGTTTGGACTGCTGGACAAGGCCCAGGTGAGTCCTGGACAGTCCTCCAGCAACTATCATCCTATTTCCTGCATCATTAATTTTTCCTTCTCAACTGGACCATTCTCATCAACATACAAATGTGTTATTATTTTTGCCATTTGTAAAAATCAAACTAACCCTCTTGGTCTCACAGCCTCTCATAACCCATTCCCTTTGAGAGCAGAGTTCCTCCAGAGGTTGTCTCTATTCTAGAGTCATCAGTCCTCTCCTTCAGTTCTCTCTTAAAAATGGAGACTACTCCAGACAGGCCCTACCATGGTCCTGAAGCTGTCCTTGTCAAATACACAGTGACCCATGTTAATAAATCCAGCAGCTGCTTTTCAGTCCTCATTGTACCTGACTTCCCTGCAGCACTGGCCACAGGTCCCTCCTCCTGAAAGTTCAAGTCCCTCCCCTAGAAGTACAGTCCAGATCCCCACACCTGCCTGACTCTCCTCCCACCTCTCTGGCCTCTCCTTCCTTTACTGGTTCCTGCTCACCTCCCTGGCATGTAAATGCTGGAGCACCTCAGGATTCAGTCATAAGCCCTCTGTATATACCTACGCCCTCATTAATTTTGCCTCATGTCATTAACAGCCATCTGTATACACATGGCTCCTAAATGTATATGTCCTTAGCTCTGATTTCAATCCCATCCTTCAATCACAAACTGGCATAGTTAACATGCCTACTTGACATTTCCATCTGCATTTCTAACAGGCATTTCCAACTGATCAAGTCCAAGGTTGAACTTCCTTCTTTCTCCAGCTATCTGCTTCAGTTAATAGCCACTGTTGCCTTTCCATTTCCTCAGGAGTCATCTCTGACTTGTACTCTACATCCTGTCCATTCACACGTTTGTTGTCTGTGCTTCCAAAATGCATCTAGAATTTGAACCCAGCTGTCCAAGGAGGCCCTGGTTTCAAATCTCCAACCCTCTTCCCTCCTCCATTGATTTAGGCTGAAACTACTCTCCCTGCCACCAGCACCACAGAATTCCAGAGCCACTGGTTCTTCAGGCCTGTTCCTAAACTTTAACATTATGTGTTCTCTGCTCATCTTCCCCATGGAGTCCCTCCATCCCAGGAGTTCTTACTCCAGGCCTGTGGACTTTCCCAGGGGGTCCCTAAAAACCCTCTGAAGTAATGTGGGAAGAATTCTGTGCACGTGCATTTTTCTGGGAAGAAGGCCAACATCTCTCATCAGATCTTCAAGAGGATCTGAGTCCCCTCAAAAAAGACTGACAGCCATTACTTCTCCTCCCCACCTTTGATCATATTTTTCAGCTGACAGACACTTATGCCTCTTCCCCAGATATTCTTTATTTGCATGTTTCTAGGTTCTCATACTACTTCTGGTCTTTTTAATAGCTCTTTCAGACTGGTCTAGCACATTCAATGCAAGGATTCCCAGCAGGGAACTGAGTAGCAGCACCATCTTTAGGACACTGGGAGTAGGGGGAGTTGATTAGTAAAGATATCCTCAACTCACCTATTATTTTATTACTGGTGACAATCTTGATGAGATTGTTTTGGTTTGTAGGAAAGGATACCCATAAGATAGATCAAGAAAACAGTATAGAAAAGGTTGAAAAATGCCGAGCAAGCTTAGCAAAGCACTTGGTATTCTGATCCACACCATAGCTCATTTGTGGGTCTTCTTGTAGATCAAATGCTTCAGTTCTACGTCCAAGAAGTGGTTTGTTGTAACTTCCTCATCCACTACCTTAAGATGATGCCTCTAGACATAGATTTTCCCAAGCCCCTTCCATGACAAGAGGCCCATCATGATTAAGCTGATGACTTCAAATCAGAATCTTGGTACCCTGAAGTTGCTTGCTCTTTGGGTCTCCTGTAACCATCTGTAAACTTGGATGAAAAGTCAGTTGCTTTCGGTGCTTTCAGGACCTGTTTGGAGACGATCACAATATGAACGGGTTCAAAATGTTTGACTCCTCCAAATACCATGGTCAAGACCTGCTTTTCAAGGATGCCACAATCCGGACAGTGCCTGTAGGGGAGAAAACCACGTATCTTGACTGGCTGGGGCCTGACTACGTGGCAGCTCTGGAAGGGATGCTCTCTCAGCAGTGCTCGGGCACAGGTAGGGTCCTGTCACATCCCCTGGCATCATTCAGACCCTTTCCCCTAAAACCTTGAGAGCTGAGGGCACTCTAGGTCTCAGGCCAGCAGAACAGAGGCCCCCTGCATTTCACCTACCATCCAGGGGAAGAGTTCTGGGAGGGTCTAAACAGGGAAGCTACAGACAGTTCTGGCAGGAACTGGCCATGTCACCCAAATAGCCCTAAATAATGAACATAAATGCTAAAAAGGATATTCCAAAGAGGATCTGAGGTAACGACATACATATTCATGTAGTATAATTTGGACAGGAATGAATATGTACAGAAACCAAGGGAAGGGAACATTGTAAAAGGGTAGGAAGGGGGCTGGAGCGAGCTGAGGCCCCAGGAACACGGCCACCCGAGTCCTGCGCGGAAGCAGACGGGCGCCAGGGCTTGCAGGTCTTAACTGTCCCTTCTCCCGCAGCGGCCGCCCAGCCCCCCGGCCCCCTGCTGCCGCTGCTGCTGCCGCTGGCCGCCGGCCTCCTCCGGAGGGCCCTCTGAGCGCCGCTCGGGCTAGCTGGCCTCGAGACCTGCCGGGAACCGCAGCCGAGGCCGCTCTGCGCAGAGCCTGGGCTGACGCTGTCGCGAAAAGCGCGCTGGGAGAGGGAACGGGAGGATCGGCGCACAGAGCTCCCCAGAGCTGCCGCTCTGACCCGAAGAGAAGTTTCTGGAATGACGATGAGGGCTAAGGCAAAGCCCCCTCCCTCCCGCGGAGCCGGCCGCCCCCGGCCGCCTGGCCCTGGCCACTCGAGGCGGCTGGCGCGCTGCCCAGTCACGCCGCCCAGGCTGGCAGCGCCTCCCTGCCAACCTGCAGCCTCCCACCTGGAGCCCCGCGGCTGGCTGCGGAGAAGGCCGGTCGCCAAGGAAACCGCTGAGCCCGGCTTCCCACGCGGCCCTCCGCAGCGGCGGCGGCGGCCTGGGGACCTGCAAGCGCCGCGGGCCAGCCGCCCAGGGGACGCTGCGTCTCCGCCCCTGCTCCCGCCTGTCCCACCTGCCTCCCGCACCTCCAAAAGAGCTGCAGCCAGGCCTCGGAGGAGACAGGGCCGCTGGTCTTTTGTCCTTGTCTTCTGTGGCTCCAGTGGGCCTGTGGACTGCTGATTCTGCTGGGCCCAGGAGCAGAGGGAGGCCAGAGCTGGACAGCAGGGACGAAACCCTCAAGGGATGCTCAGAAGAAGGAAATGCTTCTTAGTGAGGGATTTTAGTTGAATTTGCTAGTTGATGGGGTCTTGATGCAAGCTTGGGGGCCGTAATCCTGCCTAAACATATCTGTTGGTTCCATCCCACGGTGAAGCCCATTAAATGGAATCCACTCTTCTGGGCTCAGTCTCAGATGATCTTTTCTCCCTGCTCCACTGTGGTGCCCCTAACCCCTCAGACTACTCCTGGTCACCTGTCAGCTTCTGTTTACCGCAGAATGAAGGAGCAGAGGTGGTCCAGATCTCCCACAGGGAGAGACCCTTAGAAGACCAAGGCAAGGACATGATATTCTCTGTCAGGAGCCATGACCGGGTGAACTCCATCTCCTCCCCTAACCCTGCACCTGTGGGGTCCAGGGCCCCACCCACTCCAGAGGAAGGGTTGCCAATTTCTGAACCCTGTGAGAGTCAGCAGAAAGATTCTGGAGAGGGCCCTCTCTCCACTCCATTTTGCCATGGTTCTCTAAGGAGCCAGAAAAAGTTTTCTGGAACTCCAAGCTTACTCTGAATTTTGCTCCCTTTAAAAAAAAAAAAAAAAAAAAAAAAAAAAAAAAAAAAAAAAAGGAAAAAAAGAAGAAAGAAAGAAAGAAGAAACAGGAGCAAGCAGTCCTCGTCAGCAGACTGAGAACCGCGTGGGCCTGGAGCTATTTGTATCCTGGTCTGCGGGGGCCTGGGGGATGCTGATGACAGGCCAAGTTCCTGGTGCTTCGCCCCCACCTGTGGGCGTTGGGCTGATCCCTTCCGTATCTCAGGAGCGAAGAAGGCCCTGGCAGCATCCTGACCATAGCCATACCATCCTGAGGAGTCCTGGTCACCGTGCTGGGGCAGCCCTCACCCCACTGCAAGGGGCCAGAAGGAGCTAGGCCTCCTACCTTGGTACCCTCTTCACTGGAGAGAGACAGTGATTTGTCTTCCATCTGATGATTGTTGGATTTTTTTTTAAAGGGAAGTTTGTGCAGTGAGTTACCCTGTGGCTACCCTGGACTAGCATGCTACCCAGAGTGATGCCCGTACATACTGTGCTATGGAAGGTGTGATTTGCATGAGTGCTGTGTATGTGACAGTCTGATTGTCAGGTGATAGTAAGGACTGTGTTATTGCTAATGAAAGATGTTGGTTTATTTTTTAAATAAAACCAAACAACGCTGCACATGCAGAGAATTGGATTCCAATAGGAACTTTCTGCTACTGATTCATTTTGTTTTCTTGGGTGTTCAAAGGCCTACCTGCCTACTGTCCTGCCTCACCCAGAATGGCAGATTCCAGAGGCCTGTTAGCCAAGAACCAGAATTAGGGACCATTCTCGGCTTCCAGCCAGCAAAGCCCCCAACTTCCTTCTCCCATCTGGACTGGTTCTCTGGCCCCCGCAGTGCCTCAGCCATCCACAGCACATTCCAGCTGCTTCCACCCCCTCAGCCTCTTAGGTGTCCTGTCCGCTCCTCAGAGGACTGGGAAAAGAGGAGGATGTAAACTTCTCTACTGCCCTCTGTCCTGTGTCACCAAAATAAGCCACCCACACCCTACATGCTAACTCACTGGTGGGGGAGAAAGAGAGGAGTACATCTCCAGGTTCTTATAGTGGGTGCTCTCTGGCCTGTACTGGAGTATGGATGGGCCCTGGTTGGTCTGGGTCAGCACCCTGCATCCCTCGGGGAGTGGAGGTTCTTGTGTACCCCTCTTCCTTGACTCCTGTCTTTCATTCTGTCCCATCATCATTGCAGCCCTCTCACACAGCTGGATTTTACTTGCCAATGCACACAGGCCATTTCCCATTTGGTCAGCCCAATTATCATCATGAAGCCACCTGGGTAACCTCAGGGACCTAGGTGGCAAAAGTTGGCAGACCTTGTCTCTGCACCATATGTCTGAGTTGTAGCTATCCAGCTCTTCCAGCTTTCCTGCTGCCACTCCTTGCACCCCACCTCGAGCCTTTGGGAAAAGAAAGTCAATCTTTGGAGCTTCAGATTCCCATTGAAGAATAAGCAGCATAACCTGGCCAACGAGGTTGCCATGAAGGTCAGGTTATAACATATAAAAATCAGCACTGTACAAGGCACATCACAGACTCAGAAGAGATGTTTACTATTGCTGTTAACATAGAACCTTTTTTTTTGGGAGGGGGGGCTTAAGTTTCAAATTCCTGGGTCAGGTCACCTGATTGGCCCAACATGGGTCAGGTGGCTATTGCTGGACCATTCAAGTGAGACCTGACGCAGAGTATATAGCTGAAACTTGATCACTGAGGCCCCAGAGAGAAAGAAAATGAAATCATTGTGAACCAGGCAGCCACACCTACTGCTGGGTACCAGGCCTGCTTTAGAGATAGTAATTCTATTAGTCCAGCAAATATTCATTGATACCTACGATTAGCACCACCCCTAAACCTGGGTAAGATGGACCCTGGTCCTCGAGCTTGTGCTTTACAGTAGTGTTTTTCACATCTTTATGTGCACAAGAATCACCTGGGGACCTTGTTAACATGTAAATTCTGATTCAGTAGGTCTGGAGTGAGGCTGAGTGTCTACATTTCTAACCACATTCCAGGCAGAACCCATGCTGATGGTTCAAGGACCACATTTGAGAAGCAAATCTTCAGAGGCCTCTGATAAAGCCCTCCTGTGACCACACTCCGCCTATGGCAGGAGGAGTCACAGGGAAAAGGGATCTGTTTACCCAGAGCCCATACCCCATTTTTTAACCCCTGCTGCAGACACTCAGAATCCTAGAATTCTTACCCCAAACATCCCTGAGCCAACCTATAGGGTTTGATAGGCTTCTTGTCCAGGTCCTGCCTCCCAAGGTGGCCCAGGTGGTTCTTTGCAGAAGGTATGGATAGGCATGATGAGCATGCTGTGGTGTCCACCTGTATGTGCACAAGGCCCTCCAAGTATGGGAGATAGTTTGGAATGGGGAGGAGAGGAGATCCCCGCTTTGCACCTCCTATTTCAGCCTGCCAAAGCTTTATAGAGTTTGTCAAAACAGGAGGACAAGACACATTTTATTTAATAGTTGCTTAGTTTTTAATGTTTAAATACATAGTCCTGGGTCTCCATTGGGACTTTAGTTCTGGGCCCTTCTGTGTGCATAACCCTGTCTGTGCTCAGTCCTCTGTAAGACACAAAGAAGTAAACACAAGGCTCCTCAGCCCTGCCCATGGTTTACCAGGAGAGTCCACTGCACTAGTGTGGTATAAGAACGCTGCCAAGCTAGAAGGGACCATGAATCACGAATGGTCCTCCAAAGAGGATGGGGAGGTGCCCACAGCACAGCCACAGCATCACCCCCACTGTCCAACTCCTCCCAAGGGTTTTTTTTCAGTGTGTATAGTGAAGACATATTCTTTAGGATCATTTTGAAGATTTACAAAATAGTTATAAATGCTACAATTTTTTAAGATAATTTGGAAAAAAGTGGATCACTTACCTAGAATTGAGGAAATTTTAGTCTATTTCTGTTGATTATCTTGGGCAAATATTTGCTCCACTGTCAATCTCAGTTCCCAAATCTCTCACATGGGAAGTTTGAATGGTCCCTGGGTGGTTTCAGTTCTAACAGATTTTGTAAGTCAGTCTTCACAGGGCTGCTGCTGGCTGGTACCAAAGTGCAGTGGGCCAGGCGGGCTCCTTCATTTCTCCTTTCCAGGTTGATGTTACCCACCCTGAAGCTGTTTTCCAACTGAGCATCATTATTATGCCAGGGGCTCTTGCACTCCTGCATGCATCAGATCACCTCAAGGGCTTGTTGATACACCCACCCTCCTCAGTTTCTGTTCTGTGTGTCTTGTGTGGGACCCCAGAATTTACATTTCGATCAAATTCTCAGTTGATGCTAATGCTTTGAAGAACTGTTAAAGGCCCTGAGAGCTCACATGCAGTCAGAATATTAACAGGTGCCTGTCCCAGTGGAGTTCAAGGCTTGGGTGGGGATGGTGAGTGTTGAGGGACCCTCGTGGAAGAAGCTGAGCCCTGCCCAGAGGACCTGTGGCCTCAGTAGTGTCTCCACAGGGAAAGATAGAATGGGAAAGAAGATGCTCGAGCAGCTGTGGATTCAACAAATTGTGGAGAGGGACAACTCGCAGTCACTATTCTTTCCCAGCATGCGGTTCTCTCCTCTCTCTGGCCCTGGCCACTGTACTCCCCACCCTCAGGAACCTAAGTAGGGTCTTTAGAAAGAAGGGAGAATCAAAATATCAGCCTGTGAAGGATGCGTGTGGTCAGAATACACCCTGGCCCCTCCTTGTCTTTGAAGTCTCCAGAAATCTCTAACTCAGTAGAAAATCCGAACTATACTCTCCATTGTGGCTGACCTTTGGGACATGGGGATTGACATGAAGGGCCTGGTGGCTTGCTGGGTAGGGTGTTCTGAGCCAAGATCCCAACCCAAACAACTGCTGCTGACCACCCAGTCACTTCTTTCCTTCATCCTCCCAGGAGACCCCAACCCTGTTCAGGATGGCAATATGCCCACCTAAAAATATCCATTTGTGGGACCAAACAGTTGAGTTTTGGCTGAAGGAAACTAAGTGCTTTGGGGGGACACGGGGTGTGGGTTTCAAGAAGACTGTTTAGGAGGAACAAATTGGGCAAGCATAGCCCTTCACCCCTGAGCCCGTCTTGTCTTCCTTCCTGGAAAGCAGACACGATAGCTGGAAATTGTAGCTGGAAATTGCAGCTACACGAGGCAACAAGCAAAGGGAAAGGACGACACGGTGGGGAAAGCAGAACAAAATATGGAAGCACTGGAGTCAAGAAGTGGAACCCAGGCCTGGAGTGGTCTAATCTGATTCCCTAATGGCCGTCTCCAGTTCCTCTTGTTTCCACTGAAAGCATTCTGAACTAGCACAAGTGGTAACAGTGGAGAGGGTGAGATAAGCCCAGGGGGCTTCAAAATTCTTGACCTGACCTTGTGACCGGCTGTGGACTCAGGGGAAGCCACTGTCCCCCTCAGAGACCTGTTTCCCCACCTGTGGGAAGGTACTTAAAGCCTCCAGGGTCTCCTTATGCCTTGTGTGGCCCGATTCAAGGGCCAGACCTGGTCCCAGGTGGGATTTCCAGGGCTGGGGATGGGGGGATTTTAAGGATGGGTCAGGAAGTCACCTTGGGAATGCATGGCATCCTGGGATTGGTGTCTTATCAGTGATTTGATGAGAGGAGTACAGAATTTAAAGTTTCTACACTGATTTAGTCCAGTTGTTATAAGCCTTTGAACATCCCAAAGGAGAATTGTTTCTAAGTATTGTCTTAACCTTGACCCTGAGTTCTTACTTGTCCCCCATAGAAACCCCAGGGAAGCTCTACAGACCTGTCCCCCACCCCACACCTTGTAAATCAGGTGGCACTGGCTGTTGGAGCTGCAGAAGAAGCCTGAGATCCTTGGAATTGGTGGCAGCCAGGTCATGAGTCAACCTCTGTGATACATGGGCCAACTTAGGCCTGGTTCTGGGGGAAAGTACATGGCTTGAGTTTGGGGAAAGAGGAGGAAATCAGGATACTGTGAGCAAAGAGTTAAAGAATAGGAAATTCAGGCAGGTTACCCCAAAGCACACCATCCTCCACCCTACAGACTCAGCCTGTCCTGGGTAGATCCTTAAAGTACCTGCTGGTTCCGTGAGCTCTCTGAGGAGCAAGCACAGGGTTCCACAATGTCATGGAGAAGAAGAAACCAAAAATCACTTTGTGAAGGGCACCTTTGGGACAGATGCTGTCCCAAAGTGACAGTGACAGATGTTTTCACGATCATGCTGTTATGCACCAGCTCAGGAGTATTCACCCTCTGTAGGGGCAACTTGGAAATCTCAGTATAACAGGGTCAATTAGCTTGGTTCCGTCTCTCAGACTCCAGGGTTCTGTCTGCACCTCATTCCCTTCCTGTGCCTTTGGAAGGCCTCCTCCAGAGCCCTGAGCCCACCCCTGGATGCAGTCACTGCACCCCAGCAAACCAACCTCTGACTTTTGACACACTGAAAGGGCAGAGGAAGCCTTGCCTTTGAATACAGTAAAATATGTTCAATTTGTCTCTTTCCTTGGCAAAAAGTTGTGTGCATATGTGTGAGACAAGGGGGATTATAATCATAAAGATGAAGGTTACCCTCCCTTTGTTTTTTGAAAGTAAGCCTTTCAGTGAAACTACTCTGTGTGACACTATAGTGGTGGACACGTCATTTGTCCAAACCCACAGAGCATTCAATACCAAGAGTGAACCCTAATGTAAACTGTGGACTTTGAGTGACAACAATGTGTCACTTTAGTGATCAGTTGTAACAAATGCACCATTCTGGTAGGAGTTTTGGTAATGGGGGAGACTGTGCATGTGTAAGAACAGGAGACAGGTGGGAAATCTCTGTAACTCCTGCTCCATTTTGCTATGAACCTATAACTGGTCTTTAAATAGATAAGTCTATTTTTTAAAAAATTAAACAAGGGCCTGAGATGATAGTACACGCCTGTAATCTCAGCAACGTGGGAGGCTGAGGCAGGAGAATCACAGTTCAAAGTCAGCCTCAGCAACTTAGTGAGGCCCTGTCTCAAAATAAAAAATAAAAAGGGCTGGGGATGTAGCTCAGTGGAAAGTGCCTCTGGGTTCAATTCTCAGTACCAAAAAAAAAAAAAAAAAAAAAAAAAAAAAAAATTAAACAACCCTTACCAAGGTATAGACTAAAGTCCCCAATGAAGAGTGACAACTCCAGGACCCTCAATGCTCTCTTCTCCTTCCCCACCCCCAAAGTGGGAAGACTGTCACCCTTAGGATTATCTGACCGTGCATTTCTCTCCAGCAACTGTGACCTTGTCTTCCTTGTCCTCACATACTGAGCCCAGCCACAGAGGCTGACTTGTCAATAAAAGAACAAGTGAATGGATCCACCCAGCATCAAGTCCAGGACCCACACCGACTGGGATTCTCTCAGGCCCACGCACCTCTGGCCCACTTCTTCAGTTTTCTGTCTGGCCCAGTGACCTCCTGAAAGGAAATCCAAGTCCCTTGCAGAGTGGCAGGCCTTCAGCATGACCAACTGGACTCCAGCAGGAGGCTGAGCTGATGGATCCACAGGGACAACTAGTCACATCTTTAGATTTGGACTTGGAAATTTTATAGTATGGGGGTGAGAGGTTCTTTCTGCCCCTTATCCAGACCGTCCATGGAAAAAGCTGTCCCCTGAGTGTACAACTCTGCTGCTCTGTGTGGCAGCACCTGGGATGAAGGCCACTAACCCCTTGGAGAGGAACCCCAAGTTTCCTGGGAAACAAGGCCCTACAACTGAATGAGATGCAGAGTGACCTCTTTCACTGTAGGAAAACTTTTTAAGAAAAATGAGCCAAAAATGGACCTACAACAGAGGTTGGAAAAATGGCCAAGATAGAGGTGTGAGGACATTCAACCTGAAGTTTTGGGAATAACAAAATACTAGAAACGTTCTAAATGCCCCCACCATCCAGCCGGACAAATGAAAGGTGGTTTATACTTTCATTTGCAATGGATAGTCTGAAACTATTAAATGAGGGGTAGAGTTATATTTACTGAGGTAGAAAGATTCCTTTGACAGATTGTTGAATAAAAAGAGCAGGTTATGAAACAGTATATGGTCCTATTACCATAAAATCTCTCACACACACACACTCAGAGAGCCGTCTGGAAATCTGTTCACCAAACTGTTAACAGTAGCTCTCTCCAGTTGGTGGAATTTAAGGGCAATTTCTACTTTCTTTAAACTTTATTTTTAGTTTCTTTAAACTATATATTTTGAATTTTAAAAAAATCTCAGTTAATTGCCAGGCACAGAGGCACATGCCACTGAGTTCCCAAGAACTCAGGAGGCTTAGTCAGGAAGATTGCAAGTTCAAGGTCAGACCCAGCAACTCAGCAATATCCTGTCTCAAGATAAATAAAAGGGGTTGCGGGGTAGCTCATTGGTAGAGGCTCCCTGGGTTCAATCCCTAGTACTGCAAAAGTACATACATACATAAAATAGTTATTCATTTTCATTTTGGAATAAATAAATAGACAAGCAAACAAAAATAAAATCTCCACTGTCCCAATCACAGTTCCCATTATCTCCTCTCAACTCTGGCTGAGCAATTCAGAGTTCCCTCAATGAGGAGGCCCAGAAGGTTGTGGAAGAAGCCCAGGCTTGGAACTACTGGATCTTGGCTGTGGAGTGGCTCTACTGCCAGCCATGTGGGCTTTGAGAAGTCACTTTCCAGCTTCTGTGATATCCTGTGATCCTGAGCTCATGCCTTCTGCCAGACTCTTGGAAGACAGGGAACAAAGAAAGAGAAGTCTATGAGGCAGAGGCCATCCTCACACTAGTGGACTGAAATCCAAGTTCAGTTGGATCAGCTACAGGTGCCCAAGCATCCGTTGGGAGGAGCCAGGGGACCTGGGCATAGGATCAAACAGACTGCTCAGGCAAGATGGGGACACAGAATATCTCCTCCAGGTCCCTCCACCCCACCTTCACACTCAGTTCATTCACATTGTTGGCTGCAAGGCACTCCTGCCCTGCTCCCACCACCAAACCCTTCTCCCTAGTTATAGGCTTGTGCAGGATGCTGGAGCTAGAAGGAAATTCAGTGAATTGGCTTGTCCAGTCAGTTCATCGCACTCCCTCATCTTGTAGGAAACCAAGGCCACAGGGGACAGGGTTTTCTGCAGATGGGGACTTTGCCAACATGGCTCCAAAATTGAACCCAGACTCTGGTTCCCTGATCTAACATAACACAGGCTAGTACACAGGGTACAGGGACCAGCACACACCAGTGCCTTCCCTTCTACCAGTTTCCCAGCCCAACTCACCACCTGGAAAACTTTTAACAATTGTGCCACAGCTGTGTGCCTGAGGTCCTCAATGCCAGCTGGCCAAAAAGTGATTCAGTGTCAAAATCTCACTTTATATTCTGTTCCCAGGATCTTTCCTGCCACCAACTGTCATAGGTTTGTTTGCACAGAAAACACACTATGAGACAGATTTGAGGGAGAGGAGTGAAACCTGATGAAGCTGAGGTCTCTTCTGAGTTATCCTGCCTCGAGGCATCACGACCTGGACTTTATACCCCTACATCAACCCTCCATTTGACAATGGTCTGGGAGTGGCCTGCACTTGAGCAAGGTGGCTCTCTTCAACTGAGTGCAAGTCTCAGAGGGAAACCCAACTGGTTCCCATCACCACCAACAATACACCCAGCATCTGGGAGAATGAGGGCCTGGAGGGGCTTTGAATGGTGCACCACAGCGCCCCCTATGGGGAGGGGACGCAACCTGCCAGAGATCGCATAGCCCGCCAACTGCTGTGTGGCATGACTTCAGCTGGTCAAAGCCCACACCTTAACAGGGCTGGTTCCTTGGCTTGTAGAGACATCACCTCAGTCTCTGCTTTTATTATCTACATGGCTACTTCATGGATGCGTGTACATGTGTCAACGTTTCTCCTTTTTCTAAGGACACCAGTCATGTTGGATTTGGGCCCACCCTAAGGACCTCAGCTCAACTAATTACATTTGCAATAACCCTATTTCTAAGGTCATATTCTTCAGTAGTGGGTGTTAGACCTTCGATTTATGATTCACACAGAATGCCCAAATCTCTGTGTCAATCCCTTGCTTCCTACCCCTGCCAGTACTAAAGTATCAAATAGACGGTGTTTGGTTGAGAAACTGACCCAGAGAGACAATTCCACTGTCTGGAGCACCATCCCAGCCCCAGGTGTGCTCTGACCCTCCACTCGCTTCCCTATGCAAAAGGGGAAGGGAGCAGGTACAGACAGTTCTGATCTGCAGATGGACCACATCAAGCTCTCCCTGGTGGCAGCTGTGGTACAGCTGGGAGGGGGAAGAAGTCAGCTTTCCCAATGCCAGGCTGTGTGGGTGGGGCTTAGTGCCCCGGGGGTGCGCTGGGGCCCCGCCCCCACTCCCTCACCTCCTTCCTTTCTGTCCCCAATGGCTCTAGCTCCAGCATGTGGCTCTAGGAGCTACTGGCTCCTAGAACCCATTTCAACCATCGTAGACTGGAAAGGAAGCAGAGGCATGTGGCACTTCCCAAGGATGTTGCTTTTGTACTCTAGTTACCAACATTTGGGAGAAGGAATTAGTATTACCCTTTTCTCCAGGATTGGGAATCGAGGGTATAAGATGAGGGACGTACAGGGATTTGAAAGCTGGCTCATGGAGGTCATGCCGGTAAGTCAACATTCACCTAGGTGTAGCTGGGCCACCTGCCTGCCACCTCCAGGACAGCTTGACTAAAGTCCAGGTACAATTTTCTTTATCTCCTCTGCTGCTGATCTCCATATTCATCTCAGGGCCACTGGTCAGGAGGCCCCCAGAGCAGGAGGCCTGGGCAGCACTTGTGGGAGTAAGGTTGGACCCTGATAACAGAAGCGCTGGCCATGCAGATGTCAGAGACAGGCTGGGCGTTCAGCTTATCTTTGAGGGGACAGAATTCCACAGAACTGCTTTTCAGCCTGCACCACAGCCTGGCTGAGCCTTGGCAGGGAGGGGGTCCCTTTCCCCTCTGGCCAGGGTTCCAGGATCTGGAATGGTTCTGCCAGCCTTTAGCCCTCCTGGCTGAGGGGTCTCTGGCCCTACAGCACAGCATGGGTCTGGTTGGGGAGGAGTGACTTGCAGGACTGAAAAGGGTCACCTGCCCCAGCTACTAAGGACCAGCTAATAATTTGTTTAGTTATTTCTTTCACTAAAGACACCAGCCCTGTGTGAGTGTGCAGACAGGAACCCATGTGTATCAATGGTCCTATGTACATGTGTGAGCATGTACACCTCTATGTCCAGACGTCTCTTCCTGCAGAAAGACGGAGGAGCTGGATCCTATGCAGAAGAAGAGGACAGGAAATGTCCTCATCCATAGAAGTTTCAGGACTCAAAAATTTTGAAGCTCTCCCCCTTTTTTTCCACCTCCACTTCCATCCGAAGATGAAGAACATTTTCCCCCCAGTGCTGGGGATGGTACTCCAGGCCTCCCACCTGCTAGGCAAGTGCTCTATCACTGAGCCATAGCCCCGGCCTGAAGAACTTTTTAAAAATCAGCCTTTTTCTTTCCACTCCAAACTCCATTTCTTCTGAGACCTCACCAAGGATTTGTGTGGAAGGTGCAATGACATGTGTCTGCTTCACAGATTCCCCCCTTAAGCAACCTTAGTTTTTTTTTAATTGTGGTAGACTATACATAACAACATAAATTGACTATTTTAAAAATATTTTTTTAGTGGTTGATGGACCTTTATTTTATTTATTTATATGTGGTGCTGAGACTCAAACCCAGTGCCTCACACAGGCTAGGCAAGTGCTCTACCACTGAGCCACAACCCCAGTCCTGCTTCCACCTCTTCATGCTGCTGTGTACATGAGTGTACAGATATCTGTTCAAATTCCTACTTTCAAGTCTTTTGTGCATATACCCAGAAATAGAATTGCTAGAGTCTATGGTAATTCTATTTTAATTTTTTGAGGAATCACCATACCGTTTTACATAGCAGTTGCATCATCTTACATTTGCACCAACTACACGGGGTTCCCATTTCTCCACATCCTAATCAATATTTGTTCTTTGTTTTTGTTTTTGCAGGGCTGGGGATGGGACCCAGGGCTTTGAACATGCTAGGTGAATGCTCTATCTCTGAGCTACACCCCCAGCCTCTGGTATTTTCCTTTTTGTAATAGCTATCCTAATGTGAGGGTGTGAGGGCATTTCTCATTGGGTTTTAGTGTATATTTCCCTAATGATTAGTGATACGGAGCAACTTTTTCTGTCATGCCAGCTATTCGTAGATCTTCTCTAAGGCTCTTCATCTTGATGCCCTGAAGGTTATCACTTGGGATCTTTTCTCTTTGAGATTTTGTGTGGTCTGTCAAGCCTGAATTTGCTCCCAAGGAAGACATTTTTGTGTGAGACTTGGGAAGGAAATGGAGTCAAAAAGAGACATCGTGCTGCCTATGCTTGGAACCACCTGGGGAAGTTTGATATCAGGGATTTCAAGTCTACTTCTTGAGAAATCCAGAAACCCAAGCTGAACTGGGTTTGAATCCATGTGACCCCAGCTCAGTGACTTGGGGCTCCCCAGGACAGAAGTTCTGGTTTTGAGGGGCTTTTCCTGGACTGGGAGGACAGACCTGGCTGTGGAGCGGGAATGTACAGCGTCCGCCTCCACAGCTCCCTGGGGCCCCAGGCTCTTGCAGTTTTCCGGGGAGATTTTGCTCTGTGCTGGCCACATGACACCTACAGTCACAGGAGCAACATTTCTGCTGATAGGAAAGATTAGAATCATGATCCCGCAAGGTGGGTGTACAGGCCAAGTGTATTATCTGTTGCAGCTCAGAGTTTATCATAGTAGCACCCTATAAGGCCCTTCCTTCACCCCGGGGGCCCACCTCCTGTCCTCCCCCACCCAGGCATCCATTCTAATTTCAATGTCACCCTTGCATACTTGTGAAACCTGTGCGTTTTTACGGGTATGTGTCTGCAGCCGATATACATTGTCCTGTGCAAATAAATCACATTCTCTATCTCTTTATTTTTTAATTTAATACTATGTTTTTTAAAAATATTTTTAGTTGTAGATGGACATAACAACTTTATTTTTTATTTATTATGTGGTTCTGAGAATCCAATCCAGTGCCTCAACCCACGCTATGCAACTGCTCTATCACTGGGCCACAACCTCACCCCTTAACTCTATGTTTTAAAAAAAAAAAAAAAAAATCCATCCTTAACTGCATGTGTTTCCAATTTATAGACGATTTCATCCTGGCTTTCACACCTGGGAGATGTACAACCAGGTGCTGCCATCTCTTGATACACTATCACCCTTGA
This sequence comes from Sciurus vulgaris, assembly GCF_902686455.1. Classification (NCBI taxonomy): domain Eukaryota; kingdom Metazoa; phylum Chordata; class Mammalia; order Rodentia; family Sciuridae; genus Sciurus; species Sciurus vulgaris. The sequence continues at coordinate 77,852,884 of NC_136470.1, read as the reverse complement.
AATTTTTAACTAAGTGTGTCAGATCATCTATACCTTTCCTTTTCTTTCTTTCTTGTTTTTATTTTAGCTACAATTATTGAGTTGTTTCTTCCTGCAATCCTATCAGTTGTGTGTGTGTGTATTAGTACATATATATCTTTCATATATATATATTTGTATTTCATATGTATATTCATATATATTGAATATATATTTTTTCTTTTGTCTTTTCTTATTTATTAATTATTTATTTATTTTATTTGCAGTGCCAGAGATTGAACCCAGATTTTCAAGCATCACTATTCTTGGCAAGTACTCTACCACTGAGCCACACTCCAAGATTTTACACACTTTTTTAAATTATGAGGTTTCACTTCATGAATTAATAGTGATTAGAAACTTCTCAATTACAAAGGACACATTCACTATAGAAAAAAATGAAATACATAAAAGAACAAAGTAAATGTTAAAAATGATAACTTGTTGGTTTCAAATGCTAATTTTCTGTGGTATAGTTTTATTTTTAATTGATAGCTAGTATACATATTTATGGGTACAATGTGACATTTCAAACCATGTATACAATGTGTACTGATCAGATCAGGGTAACTGGCATGTCTATCACCTTAGACATTTATCATTTCTTTCTTTCTTCCTTTTTTTGGTATGGGAATTTATCCCAAGTGCTTTACCACTGAGCTACATCCCAAGTTCATTTTATTTTTTATTTTGAGACAGAGACTCACTAAGGTTGAGACTTGAACTTATGATCTTCCTGCCTCAGGTTCCTGAGATGCTGGGATTACAGGTGTGTGCCACACCACCCCTGACCATTTACCATTTCTTTGTATCAGTAACACTCAAAATCCTCTCTATTATTTGGAAATATTCAGTTAATTGTTGTCAGCCATACCTATTCCACTGTGCTCCAGAACATTAGAAGTTATTCCTCCTGGATGGCTGCACCTCTTACCTGTTCACCCTCCTCTCTCCAGCCCTCCACCCTCACACATCTGAGACTAAGGACCACTGTTCTATTTTCTACTTCCTTGTGATCAACTATTTAGCTCCCACATATGTAAAAACATGCTGCATGCTTCTTTCTGTGCCTGGTTTAATTTACTTAATATAATTTCCCCCAGTTCTATCCATACTATTGCAAATGACAGATTTCATTCCTTTTATGACTAAAGTTGTCTTATATATTTTAATACTATTGTTAGGTACATACATGTTTGTGGGCATTTGTATATGTTTGTGGCCATTTTACCATATCTTATATCCTTGTCAATATCATGGGGTTTACCTTAAATTATATTTTATTAGGATTCCCCCCAAGTCTGAGATGGAGTCTACTGTGTTGCTCAGGCTGGCCTCAAATTCCTGAGCTCAGCAATCCTCCTGCCTCAGCCTCCAGAGTAACTGGGACCACAAGCATAAGCCACTGTGCCCAGCCATTATTAGCCATTAAAATTGCTACTCTGACTTTCTTTGGTTTGTATTTACCTGACATATCTTTTTATTTGATCTTTTCAATCTTCGTCTATCATTTTAGGTGTGCTCCCTGTAGTCTAAGTATTAAGACCAAGAATTTCGGTCTAGATATCTACTGATTTTTTGTATATTATGGTGAGTGACATTTTATTTATGATTATTCTTAATCGGTTACATTAGAACTTATTTTTATCATATATTCTGTTCACCATATGTTTTGTTAATTTTTTTCCTTTCTTGGACTTGATTAAATAGCCTAATTTTCTTCTGCCAGTTTGAAAGATTTTTTATAATCATGGAAAATGGCCAGGCATGGTGGTACAAGCCTATAATCCTAGTGGCTCAAGATGCTGAGACAAGAGGATTGCATTAAGCAACTTTGTGAGATCCTGTCTCTTGATAAAATATAAAAAAGGGGCCGGGGATGAGGCTCAGTGGTAAAGTGCCCCTGAATAATTGAACAAATAAGTGGAAGTAAAGAGACAAATCTACCTCACAGAATAATTTTCAAATAATAAATGTAGAATAAATGAACAAAATAGTTACATTAATAATTCCCACAGGTAAGATCTACAGATAAATGCTAAAATGAGTGAGCAAAGCTCTAAGGAGAGCCAGGATGTTTGAACAGTTGAAGAATATTTTCTAAAACATTATATTAATTACTGTACTGGTTTTAACATATGTTCACAAATTCTTTGATACTCTACCCTCCAGAATGGGGAGCTTAATTACTTGCCTTGTGAGTATAGGTTGCATTAATAATAACAAATAGAATCCGAAAAGGGGAAAATAATGTCTAGTGGAAAATCCTGACAGACATTGTCTTAACCACATGAACAGGTTAATGTAATCAGTAATACATCACATTGATGCCTCATACTTTCTGATATAGTGTGATGGGAATGGCACCTTACCTCCTTTGTGCCCCAAATCTATAGCCTCAGTGTAACCATGAGAAGACCTTATACAAATGCAAACTGAGAGATATTCTATGAAACATTTGGTCAAGTATTCTTTGAAAGTCAAGATCTTGAAAAATAAAGAAAAACTGAGATACCACCACTAAGTGCAGAATCTATGGAGTCATGACAACGAAGTACATCATGGTACCCTGGAGAGGACCTTGGTACAAGTGGACATTAGCAGGAAAATTGGTAAAATCTGAATCAAATCGCTGGTTAATAGTGTCATGCTAATGTTAATTTCTTGGTTTTGATAAATGACCCACAGTAACATAAGGCTTTCATATGACGAAAGCTGTGCTGTCTGTATCACCTTTACAAATTTTCTGCAAACCTACAACTATTTCAAAATAAAAACTGAAGGGGCAGGAATGTCACTCAGTGGTAGAGTGTGTGCTAAGCATGCACCAGGATTTGGGGTCCGGCCCCAGCACCACACCCATATACACACCAAAACAAAACCTGCCAGGTGTGATAGCACACACCTATAATTCCAGCTACATGGGAGGCTGAGGCTTACACAACTTGGCGTGACCCTGTCTCAAAATAAAAAATAAAAAGGAGTGGCATTGTGGCTCAGTGATAAAATGTCACTGGGTTCAAATCTCAGTACACCCACCTCCCACCAAAAAGTCTTTAGAATACATATATTTATGGAAAATACATTTGTATAAGTAAATGAGAGATTATCAGGTAATGAGAGATTATCAGGACTGAAGAGACAAGGAAAAGCTTTTGAAATGAAAAGATATAATTCTTTTAATAAAATTCCTTTTAGGCACAGATGAAGAGTTAGTTGGGGAATTAGTAGTTAATAGACTATCAATAGCAAAACACTGTGAACTGAGCACAGGGAAAATGTAAAGGAGGCAATAATTAAGGGTGTGTGTGTGTGCGTGTGTGTAATCAGATCCTCAAAAATGCAGAACAGAAGAATAGAATATAAAATATTTAAAGAGATAACAGCTATGAAAATTTTTAAACTAGTGAAAAACATGATATTAGAGGTTTAGGAAGAACCATGTATATCAAGCAGGATATATAAAAAGAAGTCCATAATAAATCCACGAGATGAAGGCAACATCTCATTAAAATTGAGAAGCAAAAGACACAGATAAGATCTTAAAGCCAGTCAGAGAGAAAGGACAGGTCACCTGCACAAAACATAATTAGACACAGGCTGCTCAGCAGCAGGAACAGGAGACAAAAATACCATCTTGTCAGTGCTGATGGGAAATAGCTGTCTGCCTAGAATTAAGAATCTGTGAAACAGTCTTTCAGGATTGGGGTGGGTGAGAAATGGGAGTTTACCATTAAGAAATCTGCACTAAAGGAAGGAAAAAATGAACTCAGAAGAGCATTGGAAGATACAAGATAAAGGAGGGAATGCTAAGTAAGAAATGGAAATAATGTATATAAATAAAACAAACATTGTCTTTTAAAATAATAAGTTATTTGCATAGACAGCATCAAATTTCTCTACCCTAAGGTTCTACCAGTTTATCATGCAACATAAGTACCCATCTCAAAAAGAAAGAAAAACTATTCTTAACCCCAGCGTAACGACTGGGGATGTAGCTCAGTGGTAGAATGCTATACCTAGCATGTGTGAGCACCTGGGTTCAATTCCCAGTACAACTATAGAAAAAAAAAAAAAAAAAAAAAAAGAGTACCTATCTCCTTGGTAACTTAGTATTAGACTGTAATTTTTATAAACCAATAGGTGAAATGGAATCAAGTGAATTTCTATGTGACTCTGTGGATGCAGTTTTCTTTCCTAACATTTTTAGTTCTGTCTTTGATATGGTATCTTTTGCCATGGTGAATTTGTTTAGAGAATTTTCTCCTTTTCTTTTAACGCATCTGGGAACTATGCTATAATTAGCTATATCTTTCTAGTTCCAAAACAATATTTAAGTTCTTCCATTGCTTTTTTGGTGTTTTGTGGTTTCATTTTTTAACATTTACATATTTGGTTCACAGGGGAATTATTTTGCTGTAAAGTATGAGGTATTGATGACCATCCTGTTTATTCAGACGGCTTACCTAACAGTTTTTTAATTGACTCATTCAGCTTTTCTCCACTGATTTGAAATTTCAACTTTATCATATACTAAGTATATGATACTTAAATACAAAGTACATAAGTATCATATACTTTGTATTTGAATCTGTTTCTGTTCTATTCCATTGAATTGTCTATTCCTGTGCCAGCACTTACACTGGTTTGATTATTATAGCTCTATAGGATAACATGCTTTGATCTTTGATAAATCTGTTCCCTTCTCATTTGTCCCAAATATTCTTATTTGTTTGGTTGCTAAAATGTCCTATTATTTCTATTGAACTCTCATTAAATTCTTACATTAATTTAGAGTAAATGAACTTTTTTATGGTACCAAGGTCTGAACCCCTGCTAGGCAAGTGCTCTACCACTGAACTACACCCCCAGAACTTTGTATTTTTTATTTTGAAATAGGATCTCTCCAAATTGCTCAGGCTGGACTTGAGTTTGGAATCCTACTGCTGAGGAGGAGTAGCTGGGATTACAGGTGTGCGCCACCATGCCCAATTTGGGTACATGAATTGTCTGAAAATGTGATATGACCAGGTGATGGAGGGCGATCTATAGAGATAACCATATCATTTTTCTCTTTTGATATATTAATATGATAAGTAATATCAGTTTCCCAGTATATTCTTATATTTCTAGAAGATAACTGTTAAAAAAAATCTTTTTGAATTTTTTTCTCTTAAACAATGACAACTTTATCTGAGTTCTTCTCTCTGAAAAGAGCATTAAATAAGTGCACAAATATGGAAGTGTTGCTCATGAAGCTCATCCAACCCCTAATATCCAAGTTACATACAGAAATTCCAGGCAAAGAGAGGTTCAGGAGAGGTTCAGGCAAAGCACTGAAAGGAACCTTCCCACAACCAACGTGGGGTTTTGATGAGCTTCAGCTCAAACAAGGGCTCTTTACCTGAGGAACTGCTTGAGCCTGGGAGCTTGAGCTGAGGCCCTGAAGCTTCACCCAGCCTTCCAGGAGTCACTCCTACTATCAGGGTCACCAGTCAATTCTGTTAATGATCTGAGATCTTTCTGATGTTTCTCAACTTCTTTCACAATGTTGGGGGCCCCAAATCAGCCCTGCCTGTGGGGAACAAGAAGCAAGGAACAAAAGGTCAGGGTCACCTGAACATGGTGTGCCTCTGGAGTATACTTCCCTGAAATACTTCCTGGGCTCAGCAAGGAAATCTCTACCACTGTCTAACAGGATGCCTACACTTCTGCAGTCAGACCCCTGGGATCACCAGCCTCTGTCCTTTAATTCTGAGGTAGCCTTTCTAGCTCTGTCTTCCCTGCACAGGTGGGCCCTCGACCCCAAGCCTCTGGCGGCAAGTCCCACTAGGTACTGGGTAGATTCCAAGGCTCAGTCATCCTCACCATGGACACAGGCCTGGCCTCTGAGTTGCACAGAGTTCTAACGACTGGTAAGGAGCCCCAGCCACTGAATCCATTGCATAGGTCAGTATTTAGCTGTGATAAAACTGAAAAGAAATATCCCAGGGCAGGAGGCACTCCCAACATTAGGTAGAATCATATAATCATATGAAATTGCCAATAACTCGCTGTTTTAACCCGCAAAAAAATAAAAAATAAAAAAAGTAGAACAGCCACAGAATTAATCTGTGGTGCCACCTACTGGTCAAAGCAGGAAAACTGCTGGTTTCATTAATGATGAATGTGGTGGTAACAGTAACTGATTCCTGCAGCTCCCACTACTTGCACAGATTATTAAATGCTATTATTGTATTTATAGTAATAGCTCTGTACATGTTTATTATACAAACAGATCTCCTGAGGTAAATAGGCAGGAACTATTATTATCTCCAATTTTTGATGTGAGAAAAATGAAGCCCCAGGGATGTAAGGGAGCCTCTGCTGAGATACCCAGCAAGGCCAGCATGAAAGGTGACTGAGAAGCACCAGTCCAGACAGAGCATTCTCTTTCCTTCTAACCGCAAAATTCCTGTGGCTTCTACCTACTCAATTTTCCAGAATTTGTTTTAAATATGTAAACAAGGTACAAAAGTCAAAGTTTTAAGAAGATAACCAGAGGAAATTTCCTGCTATGGTTTCAATATGGTTTATCCCCTCTCAAAAACTCAGATTCAAGTTTAATCCCCATGGTAAGGCATTAAGGGGGTGTAAACTTAATCTGACTATGGTGCTGAGAGTTGGGGTCTTGGGAAGTGATTAGGGTTAGATACAGTGAGCAGCATGGAACTTCCATGATTGATGACTGGTGACTTTATAAGAAGAGGGCAGAAGCAGGAGTGGTGGTGTACACCCATCTGTAGTTGCTGCTACTTGGGAGGCTGAGGCTAGAGGATCATTGGAGGCCAGGAATTAAAGGAAAACATAATAGGACCCCATCTCAGGAACAGGAGATGGACAAAGAAAAGCCAAGAACAAGAAGGACAGAGAGAGAGACTAGAGAATATGCACACACACACAACCTGTTTCTCACCACGAGATTTTCTGTGCCTTCCTGAGATTCTGCCAGCAGGAAACCATCACCAGATATAGTCCATCAATGTCAAACCAGAACTATGAACCAAAGCAAACCTCTTTTCTTCATAACTTACCTAACCTGTGGTATTGTGTTATTAGCAACAAACTGGACAAATACAGTTCCCTTTCCATCATTGTCTCTCAATTACACTATCAAGACAGCTTGACAGCTTCCTTAGAGCAGGACATGATGGCGCACACCTATAATCTCAATGACTTGGGAGGTTGTGGCAGGATTGCAAGTTTGAGGCCGGCCTCAGCAATTTAGCAAGGCCCTAAGCAATTTAGTAAGACCCTGTCTCAAAATTAAACAAAAATAAAAACAAAAACAGGGGCTGTGGATGTGACCTCACAGTTAAGTGTCCCTGGGTTCAATCCCCCATACCAAAAAACAAACAAACAAACAAACAAACAAACAAACAAAAAACAATAGAGAGAAAGACAGTATCTTTAGCTGGACATGGTGACACATGCCTGCAATCCCAGGTACTTGGAAGGTTGAGGCAGGAGGATCTCAAATTTGAGGTAAGCCTGGGTGACTTAGTAGAATTCTGTCTCAAAATTAAAATAAAGAGGGCTGGGGATATAGTGCCTCTGGATTCAAGTCCCAGTATCTCCCCAAAAGAAATACAGCCTACTCACTGATCAGGCTGCCTACATTCTGACCTCCTTCAATTCGTCCTCTGCAACTAGCATAAACTATCTGAACTGCGAATCTAACAATGTAATTCTGATGAAAACATTTCAGCAGCCCCTTGTCACTCCCAGAATAAAGTAACACTCTTGAGTGACACACAAGGTAGGTCACCACTCCATCCAAGTTGCTCTCTTCTAGCCCAACATTTCCCCCAACTCCACCACACCCAAACAATTCAACCCACAAACAAACACAACTGCCACTGGGTCTCTGTCTGGATTAACTGGTGCCCCATCCTAGATGTCCAGAGCACCTCCTGCTTTCCTCTAGCACTGGAAGAACCACAGTGGGTTTCTGATAAGGATATTAAAGTAAATCAAAGGGGGAAAGGTTTTTTCAACAATTGGTACAGGAAAACTGAATATCCATATAGGGGAAAATGAGTCTTGATCCTTACCTTGAACCAGACATAAAAGTTAATTCAGATGGGTCAGATACCTGAATAAAAAGCTAAAACTGCTCCAATCCTAGGAGAAAATATTAAGGTAAAAAGATTTCTTAAGACAAAAAGTTTGAGCCAGCAATGAAAAGAAATTTTGGTTCTTTGAAAGAGTCTATTAAGATGCAAAGTCAAACCACAGACTGCCATGGGGTTTCATGCAATGATAATGACAGCGTGTACTTGCTTTGAAGAACAATTTGACAGCTTCCTATAAACTTAAAAGCAGACTCACCATACAACCATTCAGCCTACCCACTTCTAGGTACTTACCTAAGGGAAATGAAAACTTAAGTCCACACAAAAACTTTAGTGGAATGTGTAAGTCCATTTTATTCACAACATCTCTCAACTAAAAAGAACCCAAGTGTCCTTTTTGCGGGATTCTGAGAGGGTACCTCTGAGGGGTTCAGAGACCAGCCCCCACCATGTTCAAATGGATAAACAACTTGCGGTATCCTCATACAATGGCAAAGTACTCACCAATGACAAGAAGGGATCTACTGATACTCACTCCAGTGACTATGAGAAACAATGCTGCCTCAGCGTGGCTTGGCCACCTTTGACAGTATCCAGCTTTCTGCCTCTCCCAAGTTCCTCAATAAAGTCAATCCAGATATCCGGCCCTCTACACTGTAACCACTTCCTGGTAACCCCCTCCTGACAAGACATATAGATACAACCTACAGGATTCACCCCACAAACCTCACATGCTTCATGGACTGCATAGATCTGCTGTAGTGACTACTCCTAAATCTCAGCACAGCTTCACAGGACTGAAGTCTGCTTGCTCTGACCAAACTAGGCAGAAGCCCTCTTGGAAACCTGCTTGGATAACAGCTTGGACATCAATGAAAGCTTCTGCCCCACAGGTCCATCTGTCTGTGCTCCCCAGCTGCTGGCTGAGTACAAGGCCCCCACAAGCTACATAACCCCCTCATGGATACCCCTCTCCACTCATGGATCTATAAGTAATATGCAAATTCTGGTATTCCATGTGCTTTGCTGTGTTGCCAGCTCTGTCTGGTCTTACTGCAGTAATCCCCCAGAACCTTAGCTCTGGCCAGGACTCTCTTTAGACAGAGCTATCTATTTTGAAATAAACTGGGCACAAGACAGACATGGGTCTTCTGTCAGACACTTAAGCATTTGGCCACCTCCCGAGGTAAAGAAGTATCTGATGAAAAAAACACTAAGGACACTCAAGGCCTTTCCCTGGAGCCCTGTCAGAACAAGGCTGTTTATAGCCACTGCCCAGAAGGAGAGTTCAAGAACAAGTCAGAGGAAAATACAACACACAAAACCACATGGGTGAATTTCAAAAGTATTGTGCTAAAGTGAAAAAAAAAAAAAAAAAAAAAAAAAAAAAAAAAAAAAACCAGGCACAAAAGACCACATACTGTTTGGCCCTTTTATATGGTATAAGGAATTATAGGAGGGGCAGAGCCCAGTAATAGAAATCAGAGTGGTTGTCTGGAGCCCCGGTAAAGAGGGATGAAGGACCGACCGCAAAAGAGCAGGGGGACCGTTTTGGAGGATAGAAATGGGCTTCTCCAACTGGGGCACTGGCTAGTTTGGTGTTTTCATTTGTCAAAAGTTAATGGGACTATATCCAATACTAACAATTTCTGGTATGTATTTCATATAAATAGCTCAATATAGTAATTCCTTGGCCTTGGTTTGCTTTGTTTTTTTATTTGAGTGTCGCTGTGAAGCATGAAGGAGAGCACAGGTGGAGGGATTCTGCTCATGAGCTTCCAAAAACATGATTTTGAAGGAAAGGCAGTGGCGGACTCTCCCTGCCGGCAGGTAAGTTAGTGGAACGTTCTCCCGCCAGGGGGCAGCGTCGTAGCGCGCGGGCCACAAGCCCCTCCAGCTGGAGGCTGGGACCCAGAGGAACCCGGAGGCGACGAGTAGCGGCCTGGCGCACCTAGCTCCGCCCCAGAGCCGCGAATGCGGGGCGCTGGCTGTGGCGAAGGAGCTAGAAGCTGCGGCTGTGACACCGCGGTGCCCTGGTCGGGGACGGCGTCGCGCAGGCCGGGCTCTCCGCGCTTCGCTCTGGGGGCAGGGGCTCAAGCTTCATCTCCCGCAGCTCCCAGACTCACAGGGACTCCCAGATAACATAGTGACCCCCCGGGTTGCTGACCCAGGGTCGGTCACCTGTCCCCAACCCGCGCAAGGCGGAAATGGGCAGGAGGATCCCGGTTGTTTCCAGAATGAAATCCGCTGCGGCGGGCCGCTTCGCGGAGTACGCAGCGCCCTAGGTGAACCGAACGTGATCTCCGACGCCACTGCCCCCTTGCGTGCAGTGGCGCCCATCTCCTCGCTGACCCTCCACGCAATATAGCGGGTCATCTTAGTCGTAGGAAACCCCCACAAGGAGATCTCAGCAGTGGTCTTTTTTGTTTTTTTTTGCGGTGCTGGGACTCGAACCCATGGCCTCACTCACGCTAGGCCAGGGCTTTACCACCGAGATACACCCCCAGCCCTGGGATGCTCATTTTGAACGACAAAAGAAGTATGGCCGAGAAATGTCAAGGTGTAACTGTCCTCGTGCTATAAGGGTTGCTCACCCGGCGCGGCTGGCCAAGGAGGGGGCTGCTAGCAGAAAGAGCCTGAACGCCTGGCGATCAGATCCGCCACTGGGCGGAGTGCAGCCTGCGGCCTGAAGGACTCAGGGTTTCCCCATGATTCCCACTGTGACCACAGCTCGCCGCAGACTGTGGGGGAACGCACACTGGGGACCCCGCCCGTGCGCTCGTTCCCATTCCTCTCCGCCAAGTCTGGAGCATTGCGAGATTTGCCTTATTCCCTGGTGGCTGTGGTGAGGCAAGGCCAGGTCGGGGGGCCCCCCTCCCCGCCCCGCCCGCTGCCGCGCCTGGGGTGCAGGCTCTCCCCACCCTCCCGCCGGACGCCACCAGAGCGGCAGGTGTAGTCCAGAGGCAGCGCGCGGGTGAGTCGGCCCCAGCCTCTCCCAAATAGCTGATGGGGGTTGGAGGGGGGAGACAAGAGGGCCCGCAGTTGTGTCCACTTTTATCTTTGCTAGCAGCCGAGACAAGTACTGCCAGAGATTGGGAGGGCAGGCAGAAGAGTCATGGATGCCCACATTCTCCCCAGCAGCTATCCCCAAGTCAGGGTCCACAGGCTCTGAGCCCTACCCTGCCCGAATTTAGGGAAGATGGGGCTTGTGGTGTCATTTTTCTTAGGAAAGGAAGCCAAGGGTTATACTCCACTTTCGAGCCCTGGCTTTAGGCCCAGATAGAGGCCTGGGCTTGAGTCCTCCCCTGCAATTGGACTCGGCTTGGGGAGATGGTGTTCTAGGTAGTTACGTAACCTTATTTAGTCTCAATGTCCCCATGTATAAAATAGGGGCATAAGGATGCCACACTGGTTTCCTGTGAGGTTGAAACCAAAAGATATTACTAATTGCTCAGTGTGAAACTGATACCCCCCTTTATCAGTGACAAGTTCTGCTTCCTCAAATGTTGAAGTTTGAACACTAGAGAAGCACGCCAAGGCAAGCATATTAAGCAGGTCTCATTTAAAGGTAATAATACAGACTTCTCCCAGGAGGGAGAAGGGAACCACGGCTGATGTTCTACAGTCCCAGAGAAGTGAGCACACCCTATGTCTTAGGTTAGGGTCATCTTTGTTCTGCTCTCTCCCCCCTTATCTCTCCTTCCTGCCTATGGGACAACTGACATTCCAATCTCCCAGGGGTGGTCTCCAACTTCCCAGACTCTGATGGCCTCCATTCCTCGATTTGATCAGAATTCTTATTCTACACTAATTGTCTGTCCTCAATTCTGGCTTCATTCTCCTCTCTAGTTTTAGGAATTTCTTACTGCTGTAAAGAAAGGGGTTAGGACCACTCTGGCTTCTTTGAACTGGAAGTGGGTGGCATGGGACAAGCAGTTTGGAGTTCCCTTTAGAAATTGGGTCAATTAAGGGGTCCACAGTAGAAGTCTGGTTGGGGGAGAGCAGGTTCTAAAGTTATCTGGGGGTGGGTGCTTCTATGAGAGAGAAAGAGAGACATGAGTATGAAATAAGATTAATACAGAATAAATGTTGCAGCATCTGGAACATGTCAGTGAATATCATGAAGATGACAGAAGTCAATTTCTCACCAGGAGGTGGAAGAACTGAGAAGTCATTCCCATAACAAGGTCTAACAAAGGTTGGAGAGGACAAGGCCTTTATGTGGGAACTTTAACATTGTCAGAGTTATCAGGAATGTAAACACAACATTTAATTTTTAATGTCAATTTTGTTCCCAGAAAATATAGTTAAGCTACTTAATGCCATCTGATTTTTGTAAAATATCCTTTTGTTGGTATAACCTGTGTTTAGTAGAGATCTCTATTATTTCAGTTACTTAGGGCTAGATAATTATACTAGCAAATGTAGATAAGCCTCTCTGTGTAGCTTAGGAAGATCTGTAGGCCTTAAACTGACTAAAAATTTCTGACCTGGCAATTTTTCTTGATAGTTATCAGGCTCATTTGCCTAAGAATCTCTCTTATAGCTTCCAGTCATTATTTATTCTAGAGGGTCTAACACAAGTATATATTTTAAGTTACATTTAACTGTTGTTTCTTTTTTAAGTGACCAAGAATGGCTACGTTTTGGTTTTAACTGTTTTGCGAGGTGTTTAAGATCAAGCTGGTCAAATTGACCTGTTAATGTCTGTTAAAGAGTCAGCTGAATTCCCACAGTGGTCACTCATGGGAAAACTTGAGAGCAGCTTCTTAGCTCCTTTAGTGCCTGCCATTCCCTAGGAGGGGTCTCCTTGATGAGATGGCTTCCCTCCGCTGCAGCAGGTACTGATTGGCTTTTCATCCTCCAGTAGTCTCACAATTTCCCTGATCTGGAGGGTCCGGTGGCCCAGAGTTGCAAAACTCCTTAGAGAAGTTCTCTTGTTCCCTGGATTCAGGTTGACTCTGAGGACAAGAACCAAATACTGTTTTTTTTTTCCCCCCTTTATTTTAATCTCAATCTCTAAAGTTGATCTTAAACATTTAGCAAGCCAGTCTCACCAGTCATAAAATAAGAGTACTGGGCTTTAACTTTGTTGTCTTTAACTTTATAGTTATTTACCCCCTTTTATTTAATTGGGGTGTATATTATCTGTCTTATAGGCGATGGCTTATTATCTCAAATTAATATACATTGTTTGTTCTTGATGTAGTACATCTGTAAAACATTAATCAGGCAGCAGTTATAGAGTTTACAAGGTGTATGCAAAATGGATTTAATAACAGTAAAACATTTAGTTTGTGTAATAGCTATCTTGAATTTTGGCCGAGCTATACATTATATACCCTGTTTGAGATCACAGTAATTCTACAACAGAAACCAATCTTTTGACTATAATTTTAAGTAAGCTGAAGTCTGGCTTATTTCGGAGCCACTCTAACATGCAGTAAGGTGGGAGGCAGAGCCTTATCTCAGGTAAGGTGGGGCTCTTCACAAATCTTAGGTAAAGTTTTCTAATTCTGATGCTGATCTTTGCTTCTCTCTTAAACATCATTTTAAGAAGTTTACATATATTATTTCTGGGTCTATATGAACATTAGTTCACACAATGTAACATTATATCTAAAACATGAATCAAAGAAAGGCTGAACTTTTAACTTTCCTTTTGTGTGTCTAAGTGGCAAAGTGTTTTTATGTTTCTGATATTAACCTTTAAATAAATCAGGCTCTCACTAACTTTTAGAAATACATTTACATTTAAATTTTTTATCTCAGTGTAAAAAGTAACAAATTTTACATATATCCTATTGATAACAAGTCCTGTTATAGAACATTAAATGATATAAATAAGTCCCCAATAAAATTTACTATTCTTATAAGTTTAAAATCACCATTACAGACAAGTTTAGTTTGGAGAATAGCAGCTTGATAATTTTTCTGCTTTAAAGACTTGTATACCTAGAAAATATGAACACATTTATTATATAAAGAAGAGTAATAGCATAATTATCTTGTTTTTATATTAACCAAGTTTGGCTTTTAACCATAAGTGTACAAACCTAATTTTTAAGACTAACTGTTCTCAAGAATTAAACTTAACAGACACAATGATAAGAGTAAATTAGTGTTTTTGAGAAATCCTTGTCATTTTAACCTATAGATTAAACTGGCTTATATCAGCACATTAATATTTGACCTTAGGGGAGGAAAACTTAGTTTTAACTGATCATCTCACATACATATAACCAACTTAGTTACACAGAAATTTGTTGAAATTTGCCCTTTACTTACATACAGATTTTCTTAGCACTTATTAGACTCTCATGTATTTCATTGCACAAAGACTTTCCTACACAGAAACATTTTTTTTCTACTAAATATATTTCCATACCTAGAATCTTTTATTTTTTTCTTTCCTATCTGGTGACCCCTTTTTGTTCACATTCTGAAACAATTCTTATGAAATTTTTGAATTTAGATGAATTACTCCATTTTAATAAGATGAAATATTTTATGTTATTTACTGTACTCTAATTGAAATGGTTGAAACTTTTGGATCCTTTTGTATATAGAATTGTGCCTGTTAGGACTTAACTCTTAGTAACCTTGCTTTTAGTGATGACACAAAGCAATTTTAAACCCTTTTTATTTACCAATCTATGAAAACACCAATAATGTTTAAGTATGTTACCCCATGGAATTTAAGGAGTTAGCATTTTAACTTTGTAAATTAATCAGATGTCTCTAAGAGAAGAAACACACTTGAGTAATCTCATATGTGTCAAATTTAATTTACTTTTTTTACTGTAAAAATTAAGATATCAGATAAGCGTTTTGGATAGTATCTGCTGTCTCCTGTTGAAGAGAAGTCCTAGAAATAATTGATATTAGACATTTATAGACATCAACATTTTATTAATTTGACTACCTAGAGGCTTGTGAGTTAAGAAATTTTAGACATTTTATCTTCATTTGTTTACCCAACTTAAATTGAACTTTTTTTTAAATCATGTGAAATAAAGGTATCTAGATCCATTTTTAAAATTTTAATTTTAGGAGCACTCCTTATTTGTGTCTATTTTGATATCATGTACATGATATTTAGATGCACATTCATAGACAACATGATATCAGACACCACCATATACACATAACACAAAAGCAAAGGTCTTGTAGGTTTTTTGTTTGTTTTGTGTTTTTTTTTTGGTAATGGGAATCGAACCCAGGGGCACTCAGCCACTGAGCCACATTTCCAGCCCTTTTTGTATTTTATTTAGAAACAGGGTCCCACTGAGTTTCTTAGTGCCTCACTTTTGCTGAGGCTGGCTTTGAACTTGAGATCCTCCAACCTCAGCCTCCCAAATCGCTGGGATTATAGGCATGTGCCACCGCCTGGCCATATAGCTTTTTATAGGTGACTCTCCATTGCAATTTAACAGATGTTTAAAAACTCTAGTTGAATAAAATCAGGACTGATCAAAAACATTAATGTTATTTACTTTTGCTGGATTTCAGGTAAAAAACTCTTTTTCCCTTTTTTTTTTTTTTCCCCTTTGGGTTTGAGATTGGCCTCCTACTGAGCCTTGAGGCTTCTCCATTTACATTTCAAAGACAGATCTGAAAGGAGCTGAGAGATTACTGGTTCCAGCAGAAACTTGATGCCTAGGGCATTTTAACCATTTCTATCAGGACAGGTTTGGATGTCAAAGAAAATTATGAGAACTTATTTTCCATTACTTTTGAGAATGAAGCTCCGATGTAAAGCTCCTTACTGAGATATGCCATTGGCTTTTGACCTGGTTTGTCCATGGCTGCCTATCCAGTATTTTGGGGTGAATATTATAAGCTCAGAGGCACAGTTAGCGGCCAAATAAAATCAGACAGAAAGCGGCCAGAGCAAACTTTATTGGAATTTGTCTCTTGGGTGAAATTCCCAGAGCCCTGGGGTACAGCTCAAGTAGGGACCCGGAGAAAATCGTACGTGGTCCTGGCTGCCCAGGGTTTTTATAGGGTGGAATGGGAGGGGGTCCTGCTGAGTGACAGGTGGATGTGAAGGGTCAGTGGAATTTTCTAGCCCACTTGATCGGTCACCTTTTCGCGGGCTAGCCTTTGTTTCAGCTGCTCTGCTCTGCCCCCTACAGTCGCCTAAATTTCGACCTAACAAATATTTTTAGGGTTATTTTCCTCTCAGTGACAAACAGGTTAAATCTTGCTCCATAGGTAAGCTGAGGACAGGAACTTGAAGTAAGGCCCCTTTTTGATATTTCTGTCCTATGGTGGTTACTTTTCTGTCCTAGCTTGTGGGCTCCTTGAGACAGTTCCTAAGTATTGAGCCTGTTGATGGCATAATTAAGCTTTATTCTTTGAGATCTTATAATCCCTATTGGCTAAGAAGTTTAGGAGCTCTGTAATGGCCTTTTGATATTCCTCCTGGGTGGAGGCACATAAAGGATGCCATTTACATATTGGAGAACAATTACAGATGTTTTATTTCTGAATTTTGTTAAGTCCTTGGCTAGGGTTTATCTTGAAAGGTGAGAGCCATCTCTAAATCTCTAAATCTTTGAGGCAACACTCTCTAAGTTAGTTGAGATACACTATCTGGTTCCTCAAAGGCAAATAGAAATTGTGATTGAGAGTCTAGGGTATACAGGAAAAGTCATCTTTTAACTCTAACATAGTAAACCTAGCAGTAGCTGGAATCCAAGATAACAGAGTATATGGATTAAGAACTACAGGGTGGAGGGAAATGACTGCTTAATTATTCTAAGGCTTTGGACTAGGCAGTTTGCTTTTTAACTCCCAAAATGAGTGAATTGCATTGGCTGTTGTAAGGCATTGTAAATTTCTGTCATTTTGAATGATCTTTAAGGTTTTCAATGATCTTTAATAAGCCCTTTTTCATGTCTTTATGCTCCCTTTCTTTCTTTTCCTTTTTGATCTCTATTACAAAAATGGAAGATGCAAGTTGGAGAAGATCATCTAACGACTGAACAGGGCCATGTGCCAATTTTTGTCATTTCCTTTAAATGTTTGGGGTTGACTGAATGATAAGTTTATCCTTTAAAAGTAGGTGGCCCTCTATGGATTCAGTATTCAGGGTGGTGTGTTTTCTTATTTCCCTCCTGAGTCTCTCCATGAAAATAGCAGGAATTTCCTGAAGGTCTCATATAATAGTTTTCTAGGAATCCTACTCATTGTTTGAATCCCAGTTAGGATGGTTTCTGGGAACTGCCTGTGTTCTAGATGGTTAAGTAATAGCATAATTTTTCCAGGTGAAGTCAAATACCTGGCATAAGTTTTGAAACATCTCAATATTTATTGGGATCCTCCAAAACCTCCCTAAATTTATTTTTATCTGTCTTAAGTTGGGGGGGGGTCCCCTTGATTTTTCTCCCTCAGTAGGTGATTCCTCAAGGCTTTCTCCTCTCATGGTAGAGATTATTGAGGCCAAGTCTGGTAACATATGAAAGGCACTTTTCTTGATTATTTGTAAATTTGCAGTATGCAGGCTAGTGATGAACCTGGCAATACTGTTGAGAGAGAAGTTCCCATCTGAGTTAAGTATTAGGGACATCTCCCTAACTTTGAGCTTCCTTACAGTCCAGAAAAAACTGTCTCTCACTACCTGGCTTTGCCAAAGTTATTTCTGGCCTTCTTTGGCCAAGTGCTAGGGTCCCAGTTTGCCCTGTGCTAAAGACCCTTGGAGAATTTTGACTTAAGGGTATTACTGCTTTCTCCCTGCCACTATATAAACTCCTAATTATGAAAAAAAATGACAAAATTAAAATTATGCATTTTGCTTGTATTTTTGCCCTGTATACGTCAAAGAATCTCTGGAGGATGAGGGGACATCTATTGGTTGTTAGGCATATAAATGTCCTTTTCTTGGAGGGACTCAGGGGAGGGGTTGATTTACATACCTTCCTCTCACAGCTTAAAGAGAACACAGTGAGCACATTTAAGCACAGGAACAATAATGGGGAGATTCTAGATAGACTAGTGAAGGTTAACTATGTGAACAAAGGAAACCTGGGCATTTTCTTACTAATCATCCTAGGTCTTTCTGTTAATCTTACAATCTAAATTCCTAATGCCTGATCTGCGAGGGAAGGGGAGCATCTAGGAGGGAATAACGTATGTAGAGCAGTGTTGTATGGCCCATACATATGAGGCAAAGTTAATTGGCACTTTCCTCAGTGCCATTCATCAACCGATCACCCTAGATACCCCTTACGTCAGTCAGGAGGCGGGGGTCCGGAGAAGGAACCGCCCAAGAGTAGCCCAGGCCAGAGAACGCCGCATTTGTTCCAATCCTCCATCCGTCTCCACGCGTTTGAGGTAGATCAGGACTAGGGACACTGTGTACTGGCGCCAATTGAGCTCTGGGTGTGGACAGAAAAGTAGGAAACGGCTTTGGCAGAGTCCAACCTGCCTGGTCTGCATAGAGCAGGTGATTGGAAACTGCCTGGGCCGGGAAACCTCTCACCCAAGTCTTGAAGGATGGTGGCTGCACTAGCTGCATTTAAGTAGCCGATGGGTGCCCATTTTGCCCTCCAGAAGTAAAGAGACGGAAAGATGCTCCTCAAACAGATGTGGGGTGCATGGAGAGAAGCTTACCTTGGTGTAGGTCTCGGTGGGACCTCCAAATCTGATACCACCATTTACCAGTGACAAGTTCTGCTTCCTCAAATGCTGAAGTTTGAACACTAGAGAAGCATGCCAAGGCAAGTATATTAAGCAGGTCTCATTTAAAGGTAATACTGCAGACTTCTCCCAGGAGGGAGAAAGGGACCACGGCTGATGTTCTACAGTCCCAGAGAAGTGAGCACACCCTACATCTTTTATAGGTTAGGGTCATCTTTGTTCTGTTCTCTCCCCTCTTATCTCTCCATCCTGCCTATGTGACTAGGCCCAGGAGTTGCCAGGAGTTGCCGGTGACAGAGAAAAAAGGGTGAGATGCAAATGGCAGGAGGAAGGGCCAAATGGAGATACAGGTAGGGGCCCAGGGGGCATTAATTAGCAGCCCCCTGCCTGCAGATTTTTGGGAGGGGTAGTTAGGCAGATAACCTTGATGGTCAAAAGGGCTCTGGAGGCATTGATAATCCAATCTCCCAGGTGCAGTCTCCAACTTCCCAGACTCTGATGGTCTCCATTCCTCGATTTGACCAGATTTCTTGTTCTGCACTAACTGCCTGTCCTCAATTCTGGCTTCAAAACTTGTTCCACAGAGAGCTCTGAATTTTAGCTGGGAAGAATATCAGCTTCCTGCATTGGGGACTGCTTGTCAGGCCAAGTCTGCCCCACAGGTGACAGGATGGCCTCCTGGCCCAGGAATTGCATGGGACCATGAACAAAGGTAAAGAAAAGCAGCTCTACCCTCCAGCACCCAGCTTCCTTGTTGATGGCCATGGGGGTCTTCACCTGGGACAAAACGTGTAGCAGGGACAGTTGATGCTTTTCTTAGAGAGGACATTCCTCACTATTCCTTCCCAAATGTCTTTACTCACACCTTTGCCTCAGAAAACTGGCAACCACTATCAAAATCATTAATACCTGCAATCTTCCTGTTACAGAGCAGAGTTCTAGGCTGGCACTTCGAGGTCCTTGAGGGTTAAATGACGTTTTCCAGTTAATGGAGATACTTGCTCTCTTCCACTCTGCTTGCTGTGTGCTTAACTCTGTGTTGCATTCTCCGTTATTCAAAGGATAGGCCCATTAGCCTGACGAAAGAAGCAGCCCACCTGAGATCTTCCAGTGCTTTTGGGGTGGACCACCTTGCAGGGTTTACTGCAGTCTCACTGGGGTCAAGGTGAGAATGAAATGCCACAGCAATCAGGAGAAGGTATTTAGGAGAGCTACTCACTCTCTGACTGGGATGGCCCCGGGAAACTGAAACAAGATCTTGGCCTTCAAGAGCATTGTCCTTGAACGTAAGGGGTGGGAGTAGCAGCATTTGATTGTGCAAGGGGCCCCTTCTCTTCCCCAATCTTAAAAACCTGCTCCAAAAGTCGGTTTCGAGAAGGGACAGAAATTAGGAACCGCCATCCTCTCCATAAGCAACTATCCAGGAGCTTTGTCAGGAAGTTTGAATTTGAAGGTAGGGACTTTCCTTGGAATGAACTGCATGCGGAATCAGTCCCAGAGCCTTCACGGAGCTGCGCGCACATTCAGCTCCCGAGAAACAAGGAGCATCGGAAGCGGCGCGTGTCCTCTGACAGCGAGCAGGACAGTCTCTTTCTTCCTCCCTTCTCTCGCCCCACGGTTGTGAGCTCTTCCCCGGCCCCACCCCGCACCCGGCATTGAGGTTCCCGCGTGGCTGTACCCTGGCCACGCACACTGTGGTCTCTCCCTGCTGCCTGCCCAATACCTTCCCCGCGCGAGCGCAGGCCCGTCTCCGCTGCTATCGCGCCCGCTTCCCTGCCCCACGGTCCAGTCTCCGTGGCCCTAGGTGCTGGTCTTTATTCTAAAGTATTCTGCGCCCTTGCCCTCGGAAGACCACAACCAGAGTCTTCGGGAAAAGCAGGATTTGGCTCCTGTTGGTTCACTGTTAGCTCAGTGAATGAGCAGACTCGCGTCCTGATTGGGTTTAAGTGAATCTGCCCCCTTGATCACCAGGCAAGAGGCAAGGCCCTAAGCAACTTAGAGAGATCCTGTCTGAAAATAAAAAATAAAAAAGGGTGGGGGATGTGGCTCAGTTGTTGAGTGTTCAATCCCAATACCACCCCCCCCCCCAAATAAAGAAAGTAATCTAAATGTTCATAGCAACATTATTTATAATAGTCAAAAAGTGAAAACAATTCAAATGTTAATCAATAGATGAATGGATACATAAAATGTGGCCCTGTGTGTGTGTGTGTACACCATATACACACACACTGGAATATTATTTGGCCATAAAAGGGAGTGCCAATACATTCTACAACATGCATGAACCTTTTTGTCTCTTTTGGGAGTATTGGGGATTGAACCCAGGGCCTCCTCATGCTAGGTAAGAGCTCTACTGATGGGAATTTCTGACTAGGTGATAGAAACAATTTCCAGCCGAATTAGTGTGAACATACAGGCAACATTTTAATTGGGGCCTCAGCTGAAGGAAGACAGAACTGATCAAGATGGGGAGCAGGCATCTCCACAAACAAGAATAGATGTAAGCTTTTTTTGTGTGTGCTGGGGATCAAACCCGTGGCCTTGTGCTTGCAAGGCAAGCACTCTACCAACTGAGCTATCTCCCCAGCTAGATGTAAGCTTTTATTGATTTTCTGGAGTGGGCTAAAGTCCAGTAATTTTTCTTTGACCAGGGGTGCACTCAAACTCCTGGTCTTGAGAAATGTGCAGTTAGCTTATTCCAGGAACCGCTGTATTTTTCTGTTGCTGCTACTGTCTTGCACAAATATCTCAGCCTTGTGGAAAGGTTTGGCTGTTGTAGCTGCAAAGTGGGGTCATGGGGAAGTGGGGCATGGAAGAAAACACATGCCATGCTTTTTAGGGAGTAACAGGTTTGGGCCCAGGAGTTTGTTTGCCTTCTGTCCTTCCATACTGACAGGACAGCCTCATCTGGTTTATTCTTGGAGACATTATGATGAAGGCATCCTGGCTTTTATGATGTACCTGGTCTCTGTGGTCAATAAGAGTATTTGGGGAAAGATAGGTAAGGACACATATTACACTTGGGTAATAGGTCATGAGTTAACACCTTGGGAGTGCACCCCATAATGGTCTCTGACTGTCTCACTACCACTGAGCTATACACCCCAAGCCCTATGATGAACCTTGAAAACATGCTAAGTGAATAAACCAGTCACATAGGACCAGATCCTATACGAGCCATTCACATGAAAATCCAGAATAAAAAAAATATACAGAGACAGGAAATACCTTTATTTTATTCATTTATTTATTTTTACTTAGTTAGACAGGAAATAGGTTAATGGTTGCTTAGGGCTGGGTGGTGGCAGGGGAAAAGGAAGTGATAAATAAAGGACATGGGGTTTCTTCTACAGGAGATGAAACTATTCTAAAGTCAACTGTGATGAGGGTTGCACCTATTTGTGAATATACCAAAAATCATTAGTCGTGCACTTCAAATGAATGCGTTGTATGGTATATGAATTATCTCTCAATAAAACTTAAAAAAAGAGAGATACCCCCAATATAGGCTCTTCTCAATGTGGTTGCGTCTGGATGGGATGGCTGGAACTGCTCCAGCCATCTTGCTATGAGGGTAGTGTTTATGTGAGTGTGGCGGAATCAGAATTATCAAGGAGAGCCAGGTGTGGTGGTGCATGCCTGTCATCCCAGCAACTCAGGAAGCTGAGGCAGGAGAAGGCTAGCCTGGGCAACTTAGTGAGACCCTGTCTCAAATAAAATTAAAAAGGGCTTGGAATGTAGCTAGGTGGTAGAGTACCCTTGGCTGTTCAATAAATAGTATTGGGGAAAAAAAAACCTAAAAAAAAAAAACAACAACAACAAAAAAAAAAAAAAAAAAAAAAAAAAAAAAGAGAGAGAGAGAGAGAATCACTGAGAAGCAGCAATGGACACCTGGCTGTCTGTCATGTTATGTGATATGTGGCATGATGAGTTGTTCAAGTCAGCTTGAATGGGAATTTTTGTTGTTGGTGCTGTTTTTAAATAACCAAGTATTTAAACACAAAAAGGTTTAATGTAGAAAATTAGCTGCTTACAAAACCTTTGGAAGTGCTGAGGCATCCAACTCTAGGCTGAATCTCTAGGAGTGACTGCTAGGATCCTGCAAAACCAACCTGCAGTGGGAACCACCACTTCTGTTCCCAATTGGGAAAGCAGGGACTCAGGAGGCCACCACAGGATCTATCGTGTTCAGTAACACAGTGCTTGGTGACTTAGGGATCAAAAGCCATTGCCAAATCACCTCAATTACCAGTCTGCACTCACCCAAGGAAGCTGGCGAATGAACATGGAACACTTCAGGTAACTTGCACCTCTCCCTCACCAGACTGACAGAAGAAAAAAGCCAAAGCAGCATGACGACCCCCTCACTTGATCTCTGCCTTTCAGATGCTTCCTCTCTAATGTTCAACTGCTTTGCTCTTCATTACTACTTCCGTCCCAGATATTCTATCTAGAGTTACTTTTCCTTCTGCTTAAAATATCCTTTAGACTTTTCCAAGGGTCTACTTGTGATGAGCTTTCACTTTTGTTTTCCCTGAAAATACCTTTGTTTCGCCTTACTCTTGGAGGATTTAAAACAAAAATGAACAGATTTCAAAAGCTGCTGGAGGAAAATCCCATGTTCTCCATACTTGTTTGTCAAGAGAAAACAAAGAAAATTGCAGAAATAAGGCCTGTCTTACATCTGCTTTCTCAATTCTGAAAACCTAATATTCAGAATTCGACTTCAAAGAAATCTACAAAATGTAAATTTTTGTATCCTAGCCTTTCCTGGGCAGTAAAGTACTCTAGAAGGAGATAGTAACAGTGGAAAGGATCCCTGTGGTTAAATGGCATCAATATAGGGGCTTGACTTGGCCAATGGACTTGATAAGGAGAAATCAAGAGGACTCCTGAGTGGGGCCATTTCAGCATAGTAGTGGGAAAAGTGAGATTGTAATGGACAGAAGAAGAGAGGAATGAATTCAGCAAATGTAGATGGTTTGAGGATTCCTGTGCAATAAAGAGAGGAGAGAGGGAGTGGATAGAGGGTATGTCTAGTTTCAACAGAGTTTTGGTTGGCTGTTTTTCTGCTTGGGAATCAGACATGTTTTTGGGTGGAAATGAAGGTGTCAATCAAAGAGAACAGAGGGAGAGAGTGGACACACGACGGGTGGAGGGCTGGCTGCTGGTGGAGGGGGCTCGCAAGGTGTGGAAATATGTCATGATATTTGGCTAAGTGACAAAAGCATATTATAAAGCAGATACTGCATGATCCCTTTCCTGTTTTAAAACTATATTAGCTGAGTGCGGTGGTGAATGCCTGTAGAGGAGGACCACAAGTTTTGGGCCAGCCTCAGCAACTTAGCAAGGCCCTAAACAACTTGGTGAGATCCTGTCTCAAAATAAAAAGTAAAAAGGGTCGGGGATGTGGGTTAATGGTAAAGCAGCCCTGGGTTCAATCTCCAATACAAAAAAAGGAGATATATATATATATATATATATGTATATATATATATATATTTATATTTCCTCCTGTTTGCTTATTCTTTCTTCTAGAATTTACTTTTGTAAATAGAAAAAAAGCAATTAAGGTTGTTAAAGAGGACACAAGTGCAGGATTGTCCTTGAATTATAAAAGGAATAAATTGCTGAAAAAAAAAAACTAAAATGCTTAATAAAATAATATGTAAGCTGAGTAAAAAGTAAGCAGTACTTAGGCACAAAGGGAGGACAGGGAGGCATGCAAAGCACAAAGCCAGATGTGGACTGGAGGACACGACATGTGCAGAGCTGGTGAATCTGAGCACTCGATTCTACAGTCTCTCAGGACTAGCTGGACAGAAGACAAAGCCCAGGGACCACCAAGAGGGAAGATCACGGGGAAATGCCCCCAAAGCAGACTCCAGAGGGCTATTCTCAGTGTAAAGGTGACCTAGAAATAAGCTCTTTCATCTCATAGAACTGCAAGGAAAACTGCCTTTTGGATCCTGATGCTAATTAAATTGAAGTGGGTCTGTATTTGTAACCACTGGCTACAAGTTCTACAAGTTCTCTTACAAGTTTCAGCCTCTATTCACTCACTAGGCTACACTCTTCTCCCAAAGAATAACCAAAAAAACTTGGAGCCAATAATTTGATTAAAAATAGTCCTACTCTTGTAATGACTATATGTCCCTGACAGAAGCAAATATCCCTGCCCTCAAAGAATCCCAAGGCAATGTTCTGAAGAAAATGAGCAGCCCCCAAATAAAATAATTCACTAAATATACGATAAACAGAACATTGTGAGTGGGAGCCAACAGAAATAAGAAGACAAATTCAGTCCCAAACTTTAGATGTTAGAATTGTTAAACCTATTATAACTAAATAGTATGTTTGATATAATTTAATAAATAAATAGAGCCTTGAAAATAGTTCTCTTGGCAAAAGAACAAGCAGACATGGAAAATATCAAACAACTTGTAGAAAAGAAAAATATAATTGAAATGTGAAATTCAATAGAGTTGACAGATGATTAGATATAGCTAAAGGGATGACTGCAGATGTGGAAGACAGAACAGAACTTGCCCAAACTACAGCCCAGAGAGATAAAGATTGGAGAAATATAAAACAGAAGTTAAAAGGTCATGGAAGATTAAGGCATTCTTTTAAATATTTAATACTATTTCTATGGTTGAGTAAATAAGGGGAAAAGATGATATTCAAAGAGTATTACTTTCTATAAATAACTTTCTGTAAACTAATAAGAGTATTACTTCTATAATCCATAGGTTTGAGAAGTCAAAAAAATGTCATCTCTGTAAGTAAAAAGAGATGTGCACCCAGAATCATCATAGTGAAAATAATAATATATATTAAATATTAAAATATCAAATAATGTGCTATAAAATGATGGAAATAAAAGATATAACTTTCAAACAGATAGAGACAAAAAGGAATAGGAAAAAAAATTCAATCCAGGGGCTGGGATTGTAGCTGAGTGGTAGAGTTCTTGCCTAGCACATGTGAAGCTATTTGTTTGTTTGTTTTTTTGTACCAGGAACTGACCTCAGGGGCACTCATCCACTGAACCACATCCCCAGTCCTATTTTGTATTTTATTTAGAGACAGGGTCTCACTGAGTTGCTTAGTGCTTTGCTTTTGCTAAGGCTGGCTTTGAGCTCACAATCCTCTTGCCTCAGCCTCCTGAGCTGCTGGGAATACCACACCAGTAAGGCACTAAGTTTGATCGTCAGCACCACATAAAAATAAGTAAATAAAATAAAGGTGCTGTGTCCATCTACAACTAAAAAATATTAAAAAAAAAATCAACCCAAACTGAGTGTGGTGGCACATTCTTGTAATTCCATCAGCTCAGGAGGCTGAGGCAGAAAGGTTGCATGTTCAAGCCCAGCCTGCTCACATTAGTAAGACCCTGACTAAAAATAAAAAATGTGAAGGATTGAGGATGTAGCTCAGTGGTAGAATGCTTGCCTAGCTTGTGCAAGCCCTGGATTCAATCCCCAGTAACCGCCCCATGCCCCCCAAAAAGAAAAAGACAAGAAAGAAAAGAGACTCCTAGCTGCCAACATCTGCTAGGTTCTGCTCTTTCTTTACTTCATCTTGTCTCCTCTGAAACAACATCACACCTGAGAGCAATAGTTATTTAAGGTCAAGCTTTAAAATATCAAAGTTAAGGATGTTAGAGCAAAGCCACCATTTCTGAAGGAGTGACAAAAAAGTTGTCACACATGTTTTTCAGTTTGCCAGAAATGTTTCTGACAGCTGGATGAGGTGGCTCATGCCTGTAATCCCAGTGACTTAGGAGGTTGTGAAAGGGGGATTGTGAGTTCAAAGCCAACCTTAGTGGACCTTAAGCAGGGTCCCAGTAAGACCCTGTCTCAAAATAAAATATAAAAAGGGCTGGGGATGTGGCTCAGTGGTTAAGCATCCCTGGGTTCAATCTGCAGTACCAAAAAAAAAAAAAAAAGAGAGAAATTTTTCTGACATACACGTGAATCATGTAGTGGGCTCAGATTCTCACTGATCTTTGAGAATTCTCTTCATGAGCAATTATGTCAGTTCTCATCACCTTCCAAAAGGCAGGTTGCAGGAAGCGTGAAAGTTGGAAGGAGTTACTGAAGACCTTGGGGTTGAGTGTAGTTAATTTTTGTGAGGAAATATGTGAAATCCATTGAGGTTCCCAAGTTTTCAGAACTGCAGAAAACAGGGCCATGCTGGCCTACGGATAGGAGCTGGTGATTAGGATTGTGCTGTGAGACCTGGATTTGTGGGGTCCTATTTGTGAATGTCATTTTTAGACACTGTATTAGTCAGGGCTCTCCAGAGAAACAACCAATAGAGAATTGGCTTCTTATTTATTATGGAGTTTGGCTCACAATTGAGACTAAAAGTCTGAACATGAAAGCCAGTGGTTTTTCTCAGTTAAAAGCCTGAGAGCAAGGGCAGCGTGTGGTGTAACTCCCAGTCCTAACCCAAATGCTTGAGGATCTGGGTCCAAGAGGGGATGAAGGTGGTGGTGTAAGTCCCAGAACTTCAGAGGGCCAAGAAGCAGGAGCTCTTATGTCTGAGGGCTGGAAGAGATGGATGTCTCAGTTCAAGAGGAGAGTGAATCCACCCTTAGTCCACCTTTTTGTTCAGTTCAGGCCCTTGGTGGATTGGAGTGTGCCCACCCACACCAGTCAGGGCTATCTTCCTTACTCACTCTCCCCCTCTTACTGAAACACCTTCATAGACATTTCCAGAAACAACGTGCTACCAGCTATTTGGGTATCTCTTAGCCCAGTCAAGTTAACACATTAAAACCAACCATTACAGATCCTTAGCAAATATGATTAGCAAAAAACCACATTACTCAACAGAGGCCTCAATTCCCATGTCCATACAATAAGGATAGAAAGACCCATTGCCCTAGACTGTGGAAAGGATTAAACAAGATATGCATGCCAAATGCCTGGTACTTAGTGGGAACTTAGAAAAAGCAGCCACTATCATGATTATCACTTTATTTACATAGCTCCATTTTCAGTTTGTTTAGACAGTTGAACATATTATAATTTACATTATAATAACTAACAAATGTTACCCTCAGCAGACACGAACCTGTGGATCCGAGTAGCACCAGTTGCAGCTGGGAAGTCATTGCAGGCTCTTGGTCCAGGGTTTGGCAAGAGTTTGATCTGATGATGGCAGGCTGGGTAATTTGGAGCAGTCTCAGTCTGCTGCGAGTGCTATGGTGTCTCCTTCCACAGACGGGCTACGTGCACCCAGATGAGTTCTTCCAGTCACCCGAAGTCATGGCAGGTAAAGTTCCCCATGTGGTTAAGATAAGCAGCAGCAGAGTGGTTGAGAGGCTTACTGGGTATTCAGTGGGCAAAGGGAAAGCACATCTGTACAGAAGAGCAGTAAGTCCATAAGCAAAGCTGCAGCCTGACTGGGATAAGAGCTTGGGAGTGGGAACTCATATCTTCTTCCTGAGTGGAAACACTGACCATCTGGATGATACTAATAAAACACCAGGCTCTTTGATGTTTTCCTGTCATTCAGAATGAAAACTGTGATGGACTCCTCAATGGAAGGATTTCAGTTGGGCTTTCCCAGTGGCTGGGGACGCTTACACAGAGTTGTGATCTGAGAATATGAAATGTTCCCCTCTGTAGTTGAGGAAGGAGTGAAGGAATTCAGACATGGGATACTCACTTGTTAGAACGTATCCATTAGGGGCTAGGGATGTAGCTCAGTAGTAGAGCACTTGCCTAATATGTATGAAGCCCTGGATTCAATTCCAGCACTGCAGAAAACAAACAAACAAAACCAAACTACTAGGTGGTGAAAGGTACATCAAGAGGATGGATGCCAGGGGCCTTGAGGGCTTCAGATGCTGTGTGTGGCTGCCTCCTCATGTTTCAAGATGGCAGCTTGAGCTCCAGTTTTCAAGCATGATGCTTTCCAGCGAAGAGGAAATGGGCCTGTCTACTCCCTTAAAGGTCACATTTTGTAAATCATATACTTTTTACCCATTTCCACCCCACTGGTTGGTCAAACACATGACTATACTTAGTCATAAAGGAATTTAAGAAACAAAAATTTTATATCTGATTAAGTGTCCAGCTAAAGAAATTAAGGAAGGAGGGGGGAATAGCTATTTCTGCCACATGGCTTAGTAGGTAGATTTGGATTTTAAATTGAAAAGTTCAGTCTTCTGTCCTACATGTTTTTATAAAACTGAACTGTATACAGCAGCTGGATTGACTTGATGCTAGATTTTATTTCCCTTTCACCTTCTGATATAGATCAAATGGCCAAAAGAGTGGAGAAATAAGTTTCAGAAGCAAAGAGCCTGAATGATCCCCAGGCCATATAATCAGCTCTAGACAGCCAGTAAGGTTATCAAACATGAGGTGCTATGGACAGTGGGGTTTGGACTGGAGATGCAGAAATTAAAAGTTTGTTTTCTCACTCCAACCAATGAGCTCTGGAACACTGGTCACAGGTCAGCCTCAAGCAGCAAGCATTTTTTTAATTATACCTTTTTCTTGTAAAAATTTAAGCATCATAAACAAAACTAAGATCATATTTGTCCATAATCCTTATTGCTTGTTCCCTGTCCTCACTCTCACAACCCCTTTTTCCAGATAAAAATCATTCTTAGAGATGAGTTCTGATCCTAGAAATCTGTAAAAAGAAATAACGTCTCCCCTACTCCCTGCCACACCCTTCCCAGGGTACACTGTCACCTCATCCCCCAAGTACTGCTTCCCTGTCTACATCGCAGGGTGTGGCCTCGCCCACCTTGAGCTTCTGTATATTAGTTTCTACTGCTGTATAACAAATCATCACAAATCTAGCAGTTTAAAATTACACAACTTATTAGTTTGCAGTTCTGTAGATCAGAAGTCCAGCATTGGGATCTTTTCTTAGGATGTCACAAGGTTGAAATCAAGGTAAGGGCTGAACTGAATTCTTGCCGGGAAGCTCTGAGGAAATATCTGCTTCCAAGCTCATTCTCACTGACAGAATTTAATTCACTTCAATTATGGGACTATGGTCACGTTGCTGCAATTTCTGGAGGCTGCCCATTCTCCTTGCCAATAGTCCCTTCCATCTTGAAGCCAGTAGGGGCATAGCAATCTCTAGCTTTGAATCTCTGCTTGCTTTTTCTGCATCCAGCTGTAGAAAATTCTTTGCTGTTAAAGGGCTGGTGTGATTAGGTGAGGCCCATCCAATAGTCTCCCTATTTCGGTCAGTCAGTACTCCCATGTAACCTAACCTAACCACGGGAGTAAAATATAACCTGTAAAAATCCCAGGGGTGCAAGGAATGTCCACCAGAGGGTTGGGAGTCTTGGGTACCATCCTAGAATTCTGTCTACCACATCCCAGAGCTGGGAACTGGCTCACCTTCGCCTCTCTCTCTGCAGAGGACATCCTGGGCGTGCAGGCTTCACGGCCCTGGGAGTTTTACCCCAGCAGTTCCTGCCGCACGGTGGTCTTCCCACTGCTGACCTCTGGCTCTGCCTTCTGGTTGCTCAGGCTCTGGGAAGAGTTGGGGCTGTGGCCTGGCCTGGTGAGTGGCTATGTGCTGCTGGTGGGGCCCCGACTCCTCCTCACCACCCTCTCCTTTGCTCTGGATGGGGCTGTGTACCACCTGGCCCCACAGTGGGGGGCGGATCGCTGGAATGCCCTGGCCCTGCTGTCTGGTTCCTACGTCACCCTGGTTTTCTACACAAGGACCTTCTCCAACACCATCGAGGGACTGCTCTTCACGTGGCTGCTGGTGCTGGTGTCCCCTTATGTGGCATGGAACCCCACACCCAAGAAGCCTACCCCATGTCCATGGTGGCACAGCTGGCTTCTTGGGGCCATTGTGGCTGCTGGTTTCTTCAATCGGCCCACCTTTCTCGCCTTTGCTCTGATTCCCCTCTTCGTCTGGGGTACTCGTGGAGTCAAGGACCCTGGCTTCAAGTCACTGATCTGGGAAGCACTGGTGCTGCTCCCTGGGGCAGTACTCACTGCAGTGGTATTTGTGGCCACAGACAGCTGGTACTATTCCAGCCTCTCAAGATCCAGTAGCCTTGTCCTTACACCTGTCAACTTTTTATACTACAACCTGGATCCTCA
Source organism: Sciurus vulgaris (assembly GCF_902686455.1). NCBI lineage: Eukaryota > Metazoa > Chordata > Mammalia > Rodentia > Sciuridae > Sciurus > Sciurus vulgaris. Next base: position 77,822,004 of record NC_136470.1, on the reverse strand, counting down.
AAACCTTGCAAGGCATGGCACGCATGTGCGACTCACTCACCTGGTAGTCAATGGCTTCCTGCTCTTTGGGGTGCTACACGCCCAGGCACTACAGGCTGCTTGGCAGCAGGTGCAAGTCAGCCTCCAGGCGTTTGCACAAAGCGGCCTCCAGAGGGCGCTGGGGGCCCAGAGCCTGTTGTCCAGCTCCAGGTCTTCCCTCCTTCTCCTCTACTTCATGCCCATGGCCCTGCTATCTGCCTTTAGCCACCAGGAGGCTCGATTCCTGATTCCCCTTCTGGTCCCTCTAGTCCTGCTTTGTAGTCCGCGAACCCATCCTGTGACTTGGAAGGGGACTCTGGTCCTCTTTAATGCCCTAGGTGCGCTCTTCTTTGGCTGTCTGCACCAGGGAGGCCTGATACCTGGCCTAAAGTACCTGGAGCAGGTGGTCCATGCACCTGTTCTCCCAGGCATGCCCACCCACTACACCCTCCTCTTTACTCATACCTACATGCCCCCCCAGCACCTCCTCCACCTCCCAGGCCTGGAGTCATCTGTAGAGGTGGTGGACATGGGTGGAAATGAGGACTGGGTACTGTGCCAAGCCCTTAATAACCTCACCAGACAACCAGCTTGCCAAGTGGCTGGTGGACCATGGCTCTGCCGCCTCTTTGTGGTGACCCCTGGGACCACCAGGCATACTGTGGAGAAGTGCAACTTCTCCCTCAAGAATGAGACACTTATGTTTCCCCACCTGACTCTGGAGGACCCACCACTCCTGTCTTCTCTACTGAGTGGGGCTTGGAGGGACCACCTTAGTCTTCACATCATGGAACTGGAGGAGACACCAGACAATATGACAGAGCAGCCACTGCCCAAGATTCAGTTATAGAATCTATGCTACTCCACCTTGTATGAAGGCAGCTGGGCTGTGACATTGGGATGGGCCCTGGTCTTCCTTCAGGATCCCCACTGCTGCTTCTTCTGGGCATAGCCAATGGTTGTTCTGACCTCTGGGTAAACCCACACTCTTTTCCTTCACCAAAGATCTGACCAGTCATGGTTCTGATGCCAAGGTCCCCAAAGAATCCTGGTGTAACCAATGGTACTTAATGTCTATTCCTGCCCTATGCCTTCCAGCCATTGTAATGTTTTAAATATATACTAGCACCTGGTTGTGAAAAGACAATGCACCTCGAATGATATTTCTGAATGACCTCTCCTAAACTTCCCATAATACTTTACCCTCTTGTCATCATGAAAATTCTTGTCCTTCTAAGGATTGCCATGTTGAGGCCTTCCAGACACCTGAGAGATCCTGGTGAAGGAGAAATTAGGTGGCTCAGATTCATGAATTCAAGTTCTAGTTCCCGGTCTGCCACTCGATGACTTTTGAGAAGGCCCCTTCTACTCATCCAGCCATCTCCCAATCTGTACAGATAAGAGGATCCCTGAGATGTCTGTCAGCTAATACTGTCATTCTTGGATCCCACAGCACATGTCCCCTGGATCAATAGGCATGTCTTTCACAAAGTTTTTTGAACTATTTAATGGCACTTTGGTGCCTACTGTCTCAATGGTTGGTCATTACCAAAACAAGTCATTCTGGAAAATTTTCCACAACTCTCTTCTACTTTTGTCCCTGAGAGGTGGTGGGAAACTCTCCAGTCATTTCTATATCTTACCTTTAAGAACCATTCTCCCAGGGGCTGGAAGCAGAGCTTAGTGATAGAGTGCCCGCTTAGCATGCTTGAGGTCTTGGGTTCAATTCCCAGCACACCCACAAATTATTCTCCCACAATGCTGTATCTGAGGCCCTCTGTCTACCTCAGTAGGAACTGAGAACACACAATGCTTTATCAATAATGGTAATCAGTCTAAAGCTTTTTCTATGGCTTCAAGCTTTCTAGATCGCATGATTAACTGTATAGCCTAAGTAGAGATGATCAGAAATTTAGCTAGAAGACTCGAAGTGACGGCATTTCCCACTTGATAGGCAGAAATATTCATGCCTGGTTGTACTGGGGAAGGTAATTTCTCAGAAGCAGGATAAATGCTGCAAAGAGCTGTGATTAAGGACATAGAGTGAAATGCCTGTGCTCACACCCCACTCTGCCAGGCTTTTGGGGACCTATTTCCTCATATGAATGTGCTTGTAAGAAGTAAGATAAGTCACAGAATGCAATTAGCAAGGGACAGCACAGAATAGCATTTAATGTGTTAACTATATTACCATGAGCCTACAGCCCCCAGGATTCCCAATCTATCTTGTTAGAGAAGTATCACACTCATGCCTTTTAATCAGCTCCACACATTTAATCAGAGAATTTGGCAGCTGCAGGGTCGTCTTTCAATCCACGATCTTCCCGGAATCAATACCTGGCTGTACCAGTGTTGACGCAGCAGCATCTATCAAGAATTTTAGTTCCATTTGCAGAGGGCAGGCGCTCTTTTTGGATGTGTGTCCATGGCTCTCTGTACGTGTTATACCTGGGTCCAGCCTACCTGTCAATCTTTAGAATCTTTCTCCACATCGTTCTCTATTCAATCACGGGATTTCGATGAAGACGTAGGTTTGGCCAGAGCTTTTAAGAGCTGGACGTCTGAAGGACGATAATCTGAACCAGGATTCGAAGCTGTGTGCAGTGCCTGAGATGACTGCTTAACGCCAAGGTCGGAGTACCGCACAAAAGGGAAAATAGGTGACCTCGGCCCATCCAGTCCAAGGTTAAGAGTTTGCGCCCGGGCCCCTATGGTTATCTGGTGGCGGGCGGTCCCGGAGGCCGCGGCGTAGCTCTTGCACGAAAGTGTCTCTGAATCGCGCAGCGCGGCGGCCCAGGGAGCCCACCGGCCCGGCAGCGACTGCCCGTAGGCGGCGGGCTGCGTCTTGGCCGCGCAACTGCGCCTGCAGCAGTGCGAAAGCAGTGAGCTGCGCCGCACGCCGGATAGGCCGTGACTCGGACAGACGCTCCACCAACTGTGGGCTGTGCAGCAGAGCGGCCAACAGACGCCGGAGAACCATCCTCTTCTAAGCAAGTCGGAACCGAGAGCACGCCGCTCTCGCTTCCCAATCGGCCGCGTCCAAGGACGGACCACGTCTGCGCCTGAGTGATGACGACACTGCCGCGCTGGGATTGGGTCCGTCGACTTCTACTTTCTGCTGTCGCCTCCGCGCGCTTCCGTTTCCGCCACAGCTGCCGTTCTCTGGTTGTTTCCTGAGCTGCCGCGTCCTTGTCGACCTTTGTGCACTATGTCGGGTGGCCTCCTGAAGGCGCTGCGCAGCGACTCCTATGTGGAGCTGAGCCAGTACCGGGACCAGCACTTCCGGGTGAGGAAAACGGGACCGCGAGGCGGGCAGGCCCTGGGCCAGAACGCTGAGGAACGGTTTGCACTTGTCTCATTGTGTCGTCTCACATTCTTCATGGTGTCGAAACGTGAAGTGGGGTCCTAGTACCTGCTGGGAGGCAAGGGATGGATGCCCGAAGGGCCTTTGGGTCTCACTGAAGCCACTTTGTCTTAGAAAGGGAATTTCAGACTCGCTTTCCCATTCCCTTGCAGCCGCTGCCTGTACCAGGGCCAGTGCAGAGGTTCGAGCGGCAGAAGTGGTGGCTCGTTTTCACGGGCTGTGCCTCGGCAGAGTGACTGTGATGACAGGAATGGGGTGTCCTTTCCACTCCCAGGGTATGTGGAGGCGCATTACCCAGATATCGGGGCTTTTAAAAATATTATTTTAAAAAATCAACCAATGCCCTTTGGCGCTTCGAGTCCTTCCATTCTCTAGTACGATAATTCTGCAAAATTCTCCATTGTGGGTGGAAGACATGAGGAGGCCTCGGTGTGGAGAGGGTATAGCCAAGCTGAGCACGTTGAGGATAACTGGACATCAAGATCAGAGAATTGCTGGATTTTAGAAGAAAGAAATTTTAGTTTAGAGTATGTCACAATATTTTGTGGAAGCAGAGAGGGCTGCAGATAATCCAGATGAGCTTTTCTGGATTAGCAAAGGCGGGGGTAGGATAGGGTGCTGCGGCTACTCAACCCAATTATTTATTTAATGGGGATTAAACCTAGGGATGCTTTACCACTTCCCCATGTGCCAGGAATGATTTTTCACTTCTGCAGTTTTTACAGTTCTTAACCATCTTGTATAAGCATCTGTCCTACAAGATTAAAATTGAAAGGGTTCATTTCTATAATCTAAAGTCTACTACTTTAGATAGTAGTATATAGTCATATGGAATATCTAGGGTGCCCTAAATGGAATCCACATTAATATACCAAAGGTATACATACCACAGTTGTTTTTTAATTAAGACATAGGATCTTTGGGCATTACTTACATGTGTAGTAAAAATAGAAAAAGAATATTTCTCCTGTCCATAATTTTAACAAATCAGTAACAGCAGTAGTGTAAAATGTAAATTCTTTAATGTATCTTCTTTAATGACTCAAACTCTTAAGTTCTGAAACCTGTTTTTAACAGAGTGACTTGTCCAATGTACATTTTAAGGCAGTATGGGATTGGGGAAAAAACTGGTTTTGAATTCCAGCTACAACTATTGAGTAGTATATGACTTTAGATTACTTAACTGTCTTCTCTCATATGTAAAAGGGGAATAATAAATTATGACTTACCTCATATAGTTTTGAGAATTAAATGAAACAACATACATTGAAGTCTCTGACCTGCAGTCCCTGATTCTCCCCAGAAGCAGCATAATTACCAGTTTCTGGTGTGTGATATCTGTATATATTCATGCTTTGTAAAAACTATAACTTGAAGCATACCCTTCACACTGTTCTGTACCCTTTTCTACTTTGTACTCCATGTAGATGGACTTTTTTTTTTTTTTTTTTTTTTTTTTTAAGGAGCTGCAGTTTATAGATGTACCATAATTTAGTTTCTTTTTGATGTTTTTGTATATTTCTCTAATCTACCATGGAATGTGATCACATGGAACCTATTACTCTGAGCACTTGCCAAAAAGCATTCAGAGACAAGTGATGTCATATTCTCAGAATGAAGAAAACTTTATCAACATGACATATGGAGTAGCTCTCTTGGAAAGGTGCTCTTTCGGGGCAGAGTACAGATCTTCTCAGCTACTCTTCAGGCTGGAATACCATCATATTGGTTAATATCAGAGCCCTCAGTTGGATCAGAAGGGTCTGAGAACAGGTCTGCTGGTTGGCTTTCTGTTTAATTACACTTATCCTCAAGGTGTCAAATCAGCGTCTAAAATATGTCTCATTCATGATGAGCTATCTTGTCCCCAGAGATTGTTGTGTGTATTGACTAAAGCTCAGTTGTACTTCTGTCTCTGGCTTCATCCTGTCTTCATATTAAGAGGTCCATTAAGAAAGTGAGATCTTGCTGGGTGTGATGGCCCACACCTATCATCCTAGCTACTTTGGAGGCCAAGGCAGGAGGAATGCAAGTTCAAGGCCAGCCTGGGCAATTCAGCAAGACCCTGTGTCAAAATAAAAAGGGTTGGAGATTTCTCTCAGTGGTACAGTGCCCATAGGGTTCAATATCCAGCACTGAAAAGAAAAAGGAAAAAGAAAAAGTAACAAATTTTAATTATCACTAAATTTTTTCCTACACTCAGAAGAAAAAAATACGAGCATGTAAATTATTAAAGCAGTTGTTTTGGATATTCTCTATGGGAATATTACCAGGGGAACACTAACTCTGGAAATTTTTTTTTTTTTTTTTTTACTACAGAGGATAAATGGGACCTTTCTAATATAATGGGTGAAAGTCTGGAATTTAGACTTGGGCCCTTAGAGAAGGATCCAGTGCTGAGGACCTTAATATGCAAGAAAAAAAGGCATGCTACTGGTATGTAGCCTGGGGCAGTAGAGAGAAAGCTGTATGCCTTTTCTCTCCACTAAAAACAGTCTGGACCTTTACATAAGTCAAATCTTCACAGAATGTGAACACCCCCTGCATCCTTTTTTTGTTTTAAATCAGAGTTAATGATTGCCCCCACCCATGTTGAGGATTGAACCCAGGGGTGCTCTACCAGTGAGCTATACCCCAGCCCTTTTTTATTTTGAGACAGGGTCTCACTAAGTTGCCCAGGCTGACCTTGAACTTGGAATGCTCCTGCCTCAGCCTTCCCAGTAGCTAGGATTATAGGCATGTACACTTGGCTTAGGACATTATTTTAAAATCATACTTAGGAATATTATTTAAGCAAGGCCTTTGTTTTTAAATTGACATGTTTTTCTCTGAAATTCTAGGGTGATAATGAAGAACAAGAAAAATTACTGAAGAAAAGCTGTACATTGTATGTTGGAAATCTTTCCTTTTACACAACTGAAGAACAAATTTATGAACTTTTCAGCAAAAGTGGTGACATAAAGAAGATCATTATGGGTCTGGATAAAGTAAAAAAAACAGCATGTGGATTCTGTTTTGTGGAGTATCCTTCCTGGGTGTCTAATGTAACTGTTGAACCAAAGTAGAGCTCAGAGTGGTTGGCTGCCTGTTTTTGAAAAACTGGGATCTTAGATTAGCATCCCTACACTTGTCTTCTTCCGTGTGTCTACACTGATGCTATAAAAGCCAGTAATATTGAGTTCTATTCTGAATTCATGTTTTGTTTTCTGGTACTGGGAATTGAACCGAGGACCTTGCACACTGTATGCCAGCATTCTACCAAGGAGGTACCCAGGTACATCACAGCCCTATCAGCTTTTTTTCACTCTGGTCAGCTAATGGCCTTTTCATGTATGCTTCTTTCCTATCATTTTAATGGGATCTTGAGAAGAAAGGAAGAATGTGTTCATTCTTATCAGCTTAAATGTAAAGCCCTGTTTCTGAACCCATTCTTCACTAGTTTTTTTTTTTTTTTTTTTTTAGATAGGGCTTGCTATGTTGCCCAGGCTAGTCTCAAACTCCTGGGCTTAAATGGTCCTTGTGCCTCAACTACATGAACAGCTAGGATTATAGGTGTGTGACCAGCCTCACTTGGATTTTTGATATCTGATTTCTGGGCCAAGCAAGCTTTTCAGTTCTCTCTCCAAACACAAGGGACCAGTTTTGTCAGGTTTTGTTTTCTGGTAGCAGTGGCAAGAAGAGTTCACAGGGAAAACAATGTAAAAACAAAAGATCTCAACTATCAATTAGTTGTTAATGAGTCTAAGGATTAGAGTGTTTCCATTTGCGTTATAGATTAAAGTCAACAGTCATGATGGAAAGTGCCCAAAAGAGATTACTGATGCTAGCTGGCTTTTCTAACATTCATTCATTCAACAAAGATTACTGAATGCCAGGCTGGGGGCAGAGTGCTCGCCTAGCACTTGTGAGGCCCTGGGTTTGATCCTCAGCAGAACATTAAAAAAGTAAAAGTATTGTGTCCGCCTACAACGAAAAAAAATTTTTTTAAAGAGGATTACCAAATGCCTACTATGTGCTAGGCATTATATAAATGAATTCTACCAAATGTTTCCCTACCTGTGTAAAGATGAGAAAAAAGCCTAAGTCAGCATTTCCCAAACGCAGCTATTAATCAGAATTGCTTTTAGAGATTTTAAAAAATACCATGTAGAGTAAAACTGATTAAATGTATGGGAACTTCTAACCTGGTTAATACTTTGAAATCTCTCCATCTAGTGAAATGCAGTGATAGTTCCATACACACTGCCACCTCTGTTTACAAAGATTGTTCTCTAATATACAGTTTGGGTTAGGTGCAGTTTCTTGGATAAGAAGTGCATAGTTTATGATTTAAACCTGCACTGACCATATTTTATATTCTGCAAATCAAAACATGGCGACAGGGCTGGGGATATTGCTCCAGTGGTAGAGTTTGCCTGGCATGCATAAGAACCTGGGTTTGATCCCCAGTACCACATATACAAAAGAAGGGATGGACCAAATAAATATTAATAGGAATATTCAGGAAATCACAACCAAGGTAGCCCTAGAAAAGTGGTATATTTTCTTTACCTAAGTGCTTTTGGACCAGTAGGCTTGTGTAAGCTGAAACGTCTTTTAACTCCATCTGCTTGGATTTATTTTTGTACTTTTTCTTAACAATTTAGCTTTATTTAAATGTTACTTCCCCAGACATTTGGAGAAATGCTTATGTTCCTTAATATTTAAACTTAAAGATATTATTCTAGAGCAGATGCAGAAAATGCCATGCGGTATATAAATGGAACACGTCTGGATGACCGGATCATTCGCACAGACTGGGATGCAGGCTTTAAGGAGGGCAGGCAATATGGACGTGGGCGATCAGGGGGCCAGGTATGCAGTCTCTGGGCTGAGCCCTGCCTTGGATTGTAGTCATAATGACAGGTGTTTTTTCAAACTGTATTTACTCTTTTACTAATTTTTGCCTGTAACCCTGGAGAAAAACCACCCTTTTTTTTTTTTTTTTTTTTTTTTGGTACCAGGGATTGAACTCAGAGGCACTCAACCACTGACCCACATCCCCATCCCTATTTTGTATTTTATTTAGAGACAGGGTCTCACTGAGTTGCTTAGCGCCTCACTTTTGCTAAGGCTGGCTTTGAACTCTCCAACCTCCTGTCTCAGCCTCCTGAGCCACTGGGATTACAGGTGTGTGTCACTGCACCCAGTCACCCATTGGTTTTGATGAATTCTTTTTTAAACCTTGAGATAGTATATGCTATTCATTTCAATAAGCAATTGTTATTGAACTTCTGCTAGGGGCTAGATATTTTGCACTTGTGTGTACAACAAAAGTAAAATACTCTGAAATGGGTTTTACTTTAAAGAGTTCAATACCGGGGTATAGCTCAGTGGTAGGGCACTTGCCTAGCACATATGAGGTCCTGGGTTCAGTCCCCAGTACCACACACACAAAAACCTCACAGATCCTAATACATAGGTTGTTGAAATGTTCACATGACATCTAAAAAGATTTAGCTATTTTTGACATGGTTGTGGGAAGTTTATGTTATACCAATATCTATATACTGTAACTCTGTGTGTTCTTTTTCAATTAAGGTTCGAGATGAGTATCGACAAGACTATGATGCTGGGAGAGGTGGCTATGGAAAACTGGCACAAAAGCAGTGAGAGGTGAGAGCCCCATCAATGCAAAACTCCCTCCACTGGCCTGTTGAGTTTGTTGAAGAACATTACCCACAGTATGATCAGTGTCTACTGAGCTGCAAGCCTTTACATGGTTTCTCCTGAAAATTATTAAAGGACAGACAGAATACAAAAGAATGCCTTTAATTCTAATCTTAGAATACTGGCCATGTGTCAAGTTACCAGATGATTTTCAGTTACCAGGTCTAAAATTGTGTTCTCTGGGGCTGGGGATGTGGGGATGTGGCTCAGTGGTACAGTGGTACAGTGGTACAGTGCCTGCTTCACATGTTTAAAGCCCTGGTTAGATCCCCAGAACCCTCCCCAACAACACAAAGTGTTCCTTAGCAACAGGTTTGATCTATAATGTTGATTATTCCGTCAGCCAAAAATGCCACACTTTTTAAAGGAAAATGGAAAAATGTAATAATTTGTTTTACCATGTTTGTATCTTAAGTAGGTTCATGATCTACACTGGGGCCTGGAATGAATATTTTTTAAAATTTAAGTTTGCACGAGATAAAGTTTAATAAATGGAATTTTGCTATGTGGTATAGCTTTGTTTTAAATTAGCAACAGGTGTTTGACAACTGAATATGTTTTTTATGTTGAATTCTAATCTTTAAAGGGTCAAGGGAGCTTCCTAACTAGTTGGTATAGAAGTAAGTAAACCTGAGATGGTCCCAGGGACATGTCCCACTTCCATTCCTTACACAGCACAAAAGTAGGTGCAGGGTTTGAAGAATTATATACATTTTTCAAAAGATGTTTTACCTAAAGCTAACAACAACAACAAAGCAAGGGTTTGCAATACAGAAAACCTCACATATTCTGGTGGGTAGGGGAAGACACTATTAGTAGGAAATGGAATGAAATATCAGGAGACATGTGTTAAAGAATTTCCTTGACATGATGAAGTTTGCTGTAAAGGCCATCAAATTTATTCTTTCCATTTTAAATGTAGTCCTGGGAATAGAATGAGTTCTTTTTTAAAAGAGCTTGATGACAGAGAATGCTTCACAAAAACAGAGAAAGGTTTCTTAAAGAAAGTGTCTATTTCAGCTACTTCTCAAACTGAAGTCTTTTTTATTTTTCCCAAATTGTGCTTACTACGGTTCAAGCCAGGGGAGTCTAGAGAATTTATTTTGCATTTGTAAGGCAAGAGGTGATTTCTAATATTATATGTGAGTATAATTTTCCCTAGTATGTAAAAAATGTGAATTTTTTTTCAAAGTATCTTCCAGTAGTTTGTGAAAGTTGGGGCTGAATGTGAATAGCTTTCACGTTATAATAAACGTGGGTTTTCTCATTAAATTCTAAACTGTTTTAATTTTTTAAAGAGCTAGAACAGTTGTTAAGTGCTTAGGAAGAAACCATTTGCAAACAATCAGGACACATTATTCATTTTTAGAATTTGTTTTTACAATGTAGTTTGAACTAATATATTTTGTATTCTTGTGTGGTGAAAAAACTCAGATTTTACAGGCCTTAAAACCAAAGACTGTGATTCTTATTTGAATTGTGTCTTCTATAACAGATTTCAATAAAGCTGGACCAACTTACTGTCTTGGCCTCTTTCCTCACCTATAAAAAGGGACTTGTTCTAGAACTCCTTTACTCTACTCTGTACTGTCTGTAAATGAGTTTGGGAGAGACTCTGAATAAACATGCAGAATTTCATGTTCATTTCAATGTAACATTTATAAGTAGTTATGGCTTCATGTGAAGAAAGCATGGACATTCTTATGAAAACAATTTGGCATTGAATTAAGGGGACCAGATGTTTCTTGTGCTTGAGGACACTAAATGAGTCTTTTTTGCATCCTCTTTCCTATCTCTCTCAAGAACAGTATCCCACTTTAATCAGAAAAGTGAGAACTAGGAAATATATGCTACCTAGGTTCAGGGAATATGATAGTGGGTGAAGTGTCAGATCTAGCCAGATGGCGATCTATAGAATTATCTGGGAATTACCTTATTAGCTAAAGTGTAAAATATGCAACTTGGTTTAGAGTTCTGTAATCCAATATAACAACCACTGGCCAACTGTGGCTGTTTAACAAAAATAAACATTCAGTTTCTGTGTTACACTGACCACATTTTAAGTGCTTAGTAGACATGTGCTAGTGACTGTTACAGTAAATAAAAACAACATTTTCATCATTGCAGAAAATTCTGTTGGACAGTAGTGCTCTAAGGGTAGGCCACTTAGGAGCCTACACTGTTCTATTCTTAAACGAGTCTGGTTATGATTAGAGTGTTTTCAGGAGAACTTACTACTCACCAAGCAGTATAATTATCCAACACAAGAGAACATGAGTTTATAAAGGCATTTAGTTTATTTTTCAAAAAAATACTTTGCTAGAAGGGTTGAGTACTGTAATTTTACATGATAATCTTTTGAAATTCTTTTTCTGACCAACAAGTACCATTTAAGTGAACAACTTGTCTAGGTCTGCTTTTATAACACCCAATACAATTAGTACTTTTCTGATGGTATTCCCTAGGTCTTAAATTATCTGTAGGCCAGGAGGCACAGCCTAGCACATAACAAAGTATGTGCTTTACAACTGCCAATTAACTTGGTTTCTTAATATAATTAAGGACAGCAGGTAACTGGCATATCTAATTCAACTATTCACCATTTCTTGCCTGAAAGGTTGTGAATCTCCCAGACCCTCCCTCCCCTCCCAATTAACCCAGGGAAGCAGTGAACTACAATTGTAGAGAAAAAAGGGCGGCAGATTAGGTGAGTGCTGGCTGTGTCCCAGTTAGGTCTGTAATTGTTTTGTTCCAACTATAAACTCAAATGACCATGTTACTCATATTCAACAGAAGTAGAAAATATAAGGCAAAGCCAAAAATATGGTGTGGGGATTACTGGCAGCAACTGCTTCCTTTTCCTTCCTTAAAAAGGCTAACTGAAAGTTGATTCTCTATGATTCTTGATAAAACTAAAAGATGCATTAAACCTATGTTCATTGCTACACATTAAACAAAGAAAAGACCACTAGAAAGAAGCAACTATAACCTGGTAAGTTTGCCCATAGAGCTGACTGGACAGCTGATTGAAGACTTGTCATACTGTTCTTTCGTGCGAGGCCTGCACTCAGCCCCAAAACCATGAGGTCTGTCTGTCTTGTGGGAAGCCAGATGGTTCATTGCCAGGCAAACGATGGTAAAGCAGTGTCTTTTCACCAACAGCCCAGAGTATATTTCAAAAATGCCTTTGTTGCAAGGAAGCAATTACTGCAAACATCAGGTCAAAGGACTAATCTAGGACTTCAGCTAAATAGAGGTTTATATCTAATTACAAGAAGAAAAAGCAATTAAATGTGCTGAAACCAAGTTTCATGATTGACAGAAACATTTTAAAAAAAGACTTAAATATTCAACATTTAGGCTAAACCATGCCAGGCAGTGCACCTCAGGGTGCCCTATGATGTTGGAAGTGAAAGAGTAACTAGATATGGACAGCTCACTTGAGGTTTCTATGATCATTCGTGCATGACCCAGTGCTGATATGATGACCATATCTCACACTGGAAGAAGTGGCAACTCAAGCTCTGGGCATTAAGGTTGTTGAAGGAGGGCTGGGCATGTGTCTCAATGGTAGAGCACTTGCCTAGTAATCCGCAGCACTGCCAAAAAACAAACAAACAAACAAACAAAAAAAAACCCCAAAAAAGGAAAAAAGATTTTATTTTTGCAGAATTTTCTGTTTTCTGCATGATGACTCTGTCAGTGGGGAAGTGAGATACTCCCTCATTTTGAAGTATGAGGCATTTTGGAGTCAACAGCCTACTTACTTACTAGCTACTTTGGTACAACCCCACCAAAAAAACAAAAACAAAACAACAACAACAACAAAAAGAAAACCAACTTCTCATAAATTTTGAAATATCCCATGTTTGCATAATTATGTCTGGAAACCTTAAGACAACATCTCCTCACTATAAATTCTCATCTTTCCTAATGGTGACAACCTTACCTATAGTATATAGTATAGCATTAAAGTGCCTCTACTTCAGTCTTTAATGACCCCAACACAGAGTAAGAAATACTGACCTGATTTATACTAAGGCGTGTGAGTCTGGAGGGATTGGGAGAGGTTGCTTCCCAGTGTCAACAGTGGTTTACATGCGTAAACATGTAAACTCGGTCTGACTTAACCATCAATTGCTGGCAGTCAGCCTCGTCTTAGTCACAACTTACAGCCAAGTTAGGTATTTTAGCTTTTTCTTTTCAACACTCACACACCTAACCAGGCATAAATTCAAGTGTCTTCAGCCATTTACTTAATTTGTTACCAATATATTTTCCTCTCCCGGTTCAGAAAAGATAATTGGGTAGTTGAATATGTGTCTTTCCTTACTTCCTTTCCTTTCAAATATGTCACAAAAGGTCAGATAAAAGATGTAAAATCCATTACTTTCATCCCAATGCAGCTAAGTATAAGGAAAGGGCCACATTACAGCCTGTCCCTTGATGATAGAAGTTCAACAGAAGGGAAAAAAGTAACTCCCATGCTGAAATGTCAGGATTGGTTGTACAGAAGCCAAATGAACCCTGAATGTAAGGGAGATCCTGGAGAGGAGGGAAACAATTTTAATACATTACTGTACTCCTAGGGAACCAAGCTTTCTTTATTACCTTCCCTCTTCTACCCATGCATCTGCAAAAGAAGTCACCCTTCAATTTTGAATGTTTATATTTCAGATACACTAGAAATAGAAATGTATTCAGTAAATCTTAATTTCTTTCATATAGGAGGCAACATAAGGAAAGTAACAACTTATAAATTACTTCTCGAAAGTCTCAATCTCATTTGTCTGACCACTGGTCTGATAGATACCAAGTTTTTGCATAGGTCAAAATCAGAAAAATCCAGGGAATTAAATGTTGCAGAAAAAGCCTTTATAAGATTTAGGCTATGCATCGTAATTCCTAAGACCAGGACTGAAATCTCATTTGTTAAGGTAACTGGCCCCAGACACTGCTTTTTCTCATACGGTATCAACTCTTCCCAAAGCAGGCTCCTTGCTTGCAAGCATGCCTCCATGAACAGAACACAACCCATCACTTTATAACCAACTTCCATCTCACCCTTCAAAAGGAATGTATCTCACTCTCTAAGACTCCCTTGGAGAGGGAAGTCAGTGAAAGGTGCTGCTGGTAAAGGCAAAACTGAACTGGCTTTGTCAAAACCACTCCTAGCTACCCTTTAGGCCCCAGGGAACACAGACTACTCCAAGTTATGCTGTATCAAAAACATTTGCATTTTTAGGTTCTGAGATTAAATTTTAAACCTGTATTCAGTTCACACTAACTAAGTTTCAAAAGCTGCACCAAATCTACTAGGCTTTTTTTTTTTTTAATACTCTTCATTGCATGCTCTGTCTATATGCATGCGTTTGGACAATAAATATTAAATATGGGAGGGACGCGAGGAATCCATAAAATTAAAAATGAAACCAAACTGAACATTAAAAAAAGTACATGGTAATTGGAGAAATGAATAAGGGCAAAAAATAAATTTGAGGTAACAATAGTGGCCCAACACCACTGATCTGAATATCTGTAAAAATTCAAATGAGTGTTTGGAGATTCAAGTAACAAACCATCTGTTCCAACTTGGTCAGACTTGCAGAGCACTGCTGAGTCAGTCCAGCAGCCGGCACTCACACAGCTCCTTGTAAATTCTCTTCCGCACACGGGGCATGTCTTCTTGTGAAAACTGGAAAGGCTGCTCTAAAGCGAGGCACTTGCAGTACTGCAAAGGTCCCAGAAACACGTAAGTGGTATGTGGGGTTGTGCAATAGCCCAGCACCACATGCAGACCTGACAGAGTCTAAGACTGCATTATAACGTTTACAGACGCTTGTGACAATATGGTGTTTTACAACATTTATCTCCAAATCATAGTTTGCTTTTCAGGCAAGTGTATAGCTAGGGATCACCCTTCCCTCCACCCCCCAATACTGTGAAAAGCACTAAACTGATGAAGAGGCTATAATTCTTCTCAAAATACAATCTGCTGAAAATGCAGGTATTACATAGCCTTTGGGAACTTAAATCTGTTTACAAACCCCAAACATTTATGAGGTATATGAATAAACGAATCTTTCAAGATCCTTGCAAATCTCTAAATTTTGTAGATTAGATAATTTCCTTCATAAATATATGTATAACAGAAAATTTCCCATTGCCCTTTAAGACCACCCAGAGACCATGGGGTGACAGTTTCTGAATGTGACCTTTATTTAAGATCTAATTACTCTCTGGGCATGGTGGAGCAGGCCTGTAATCCCAACAACTCGGAAGGCTGAAGAAGGAGGATCAAAAGTTCAAGGTCAGCTTTGGCAACTTAGTGAAACCCTGTCTCAAAATTAAAAGAAAAAAATGGAGGTAGTGGTGGTGGCTGAGGATGTAGCTTAGTGGTAAAACACTCCTAGGTTAAATCCCAGTACCTCAAACAAAAACAAAAAACTCTGGCAGGCAACTAGCAGGTTTTTGACACCCAATCATTAATTTTATTTATTCAGTACTGGGGATTGAATCCAGAAGCTAGCTATCATTAAGCTACATCCCCAACCCTTTTTATATTTTTGAGACAAGGTCTTGTTCAGTTGCCCAGGCTGGCCCCAAACTTCCAGTCCTTCCACCTCACTCAGCCTCTACAGTCACTGGAATTACAGGCATCTACCACAATACCCAGCCTGCCAATGTTGTTTTTGTTTTTATTTTTTTAAGTTAATCCTGTAAATGCCAATGATCTATGAAACAAACAAATCCAAGTCAGTCTCCAGTGTATCTCACTACTAATCTCTGATAAGACATGGATGATCTCTATTTTCCATTCTTGGCTTGAGATGTAGTTCTTAATAATAACACCTGAAAATGCACTACTGCATCTCAACAACAAAGGGGGTAGAAGAAAGGTAGTCTGTTACCTGTACCCAATACCATATACACATAAAGGGACTGCCTTCTCTCTTTCCGAACACAACAAACTAATGTCACATACTGTAAATTCATAACAAAACAAAACCAAAAAAAAAAAAAAAAAAAAAAAACCAAAAAACAGTATTTCTTTACCTGGAGCACAAAGACTCCACAGTCACTGTCATTTTTCTGTTGTGGAATACACTGAGGGGAAAAACAAAAAGGTTATTAAAATAAGACCAAGTACTCCTCTCCTCTTCAGATAAGAAACATTATTTTATGACAAAAGAGCAAGGGACAGGAAACCTGTGTCTGTCCAGACAGTTGGTATCATCGTGTTTATTTTATAAAGGCATCTGGCCACATAAAAAGAGCTATCAAAATGGCAACCACAACTTATAAAATGTGGGAAATATGGGAAATGAAATAAAAACCCTATTTTAAAAACATCTATAGGGATACTTAGCTTTGCAGTCAGTTCTCTGACAAGTAAAGATGGAACTGTGGATCAGAGAACATTTGCTTGGACTCTGAACACTTAGATGGTAACAATTCTGCTTAGCAGTCTTCACTTTTCATCTCCTATTACACAATTCTGTCCTATTCTTTGAAAGAATCATGAAGGTAAAGAGTAAACTTCTAAAACAACTGCCTTACGTAGGAATATGAAAGATATTGGCTAAATTTAGAATACCTAGAATTCTAGCTGGGTAAATTTAGAAAATTTACAAGTTCAGTTCTGGTTTGAACTGGTGTACTAGAATATTAGAAACAGAAAACTTGAGCTTAATTTTAAAATTTAGTATGTGGTTTAGTTCAAGGTTGATCCCTCTGGGATTGGGTTAAAGGTTATTTCAAGACTCTGTCTATAATGCTGGGTCAAAGATTAAGACAGAACTGAGTTCAAGGACCTGCCTCTACCAATAGTTCTGATGTCTTTTACGGAAGGTCACACTTCAGTTTTCTCGTCTGTAAAATAAAGATGCTGTTCATCTTTAAATGACCATCTACCTCTTGGGTTGTAAGGATCAAATGATATCATTACAAAAAACACATTGTAAACAATAAAATAATGACTAAATTGTTGACACTGGTGTTCATGACAGGATTGAGAGACAGGCACTCTGGCCCATAAATAGCTTTAATGTCTATAAGTCAAACATAGGGCTGCATCCGTATTGTCCTCAGACTAAAGAACTGGGGACATGCCTGAAAAAGTAGCCCAGTGCTCTTGCACCCATAGTGAACCCAAATAGTCATTTAGCATTTCTGAGACTATAAGAGCAAGTCTGTGAGGCAAGAGGTAAGTGCCAAACCCCCCAACCAAAATTTGTTTTTCAGCAGAGCAACTATATCATTAGCAACTGTCCCAGGGATGAAAGGACTCAAGTTACCTGATTACAGGAAGCAATGGGCAACTGAGTAGCCAGATGACAAAGTACTAAATAGGCTTATTCTGAGTTGCCTCCCTAGAGCCTCCTCCAGGCTCTTCTTGGTCTCTGTCAGCAGTCTTCCAATGCTGTTACACACAATCACCCCTTGGATCATTCCCTCCCCTGGACATGCCCAAGTTTCATTTGTATCACATACTTACCTTTGTAACAGCTGTCTGCCAACCCTGAAGAAATTCAGGTCTATTTTTTTCTCTGGCTTCAGTCAGCAAATACTTTCTTATATTCTGGTTAAAAAGAAACCACAACACAGATGCTGTGTTCCATGAGTTGGTGAAAAATGAAACCTGCCCACAGCAGGTAGAAGCAAAGGAAGCCGAAACTGTGGCCCCACAAAATGGGGCAGTGTGTGCACGAAAGAGTTAGAGCTGGAACTTTATTTCAGAGCTTTCATATTGTTAAAGAGGACTTAGACCTCCTGTGCTCAAGGTATGCACTCAAGAGTGTGAACACTGGTGTTTACTTAATTACAACATTTATTGAGATGGTTAGCCACCTTTTCCAGCAGTAAATTGGCAAGACGAAAAGAAAGTTTTAATCAGTGCCAGTGCTGAAGAGAAGGAAGAAACCCAAGGCAGAAATCATTAACTAAAACTAAATGAAAAACATGTAGCTGTAGATGGATTCCTTAGTTTGGAAGATGGCAAGAACATTCTGAATACTGAATATGATCAAGTCCACTACTGAAATTTCTACCATGATAAAGACTGCTGAAGTTTCAAAATATCCATAATGCCCTCAACCTCTTTGTGCATATTTCTCTCTATATCAAGAGTAACATCAGAGGTTATGACTGCATATTGCTCTTCCAAACAAGTAACTTAAAGTTCTCAGAATAACGTATAAATAAATTACATAGAATAAAGGCAAAAAAAAGACTTGCCCTTAAAAATGATCACCTACACCAACAATGACTGAACATTTATAATGTGTTGAGTGCTGGGTATAGTGATAAAGAAAGCTGTTGCAGTCCTTGCTCTCAGAGAATCTACACATTTGGGAATTTTAATAACATTTTTCATCAACTCTTTGGAAATACAGGCCCCCAAGTCTCCTTCAGAGCCACTTTTATGACCTTCACACCTCCTTAAAAAAACTGCCTAGCCGCCCCTGCTTAGATGACTCTGATTGGTTTTAAATGACTTTTAGCTATCACCCCAAACAAGTTGACTCTCAGGATCTTTTTCCAAATGTGCCAAGTTATTAGCCAATTATAATTTGACCTTAAAAATGGGACCTCTGCAGGACTTGGGCAAAAATTGAGAAGATGAATTTTTTAATAACTGTGCAGAAGAACCAAGTGCCTTAATAATCCAGAATTGACTTAGAAATCAACAGCCTGTTTCATAAACAAATCCTGTTTAACTATCATTGGCTCCATGAAGGCAACTGTCTAAACCTTCTCTGACTCCCCAGTGTCAGTGCCTGACACAAAGCAGAGGCCTGGGATAGTATTTCCTAGATGAAATGATTTTCACAACACCCCTGCTCTCCTTGTTTGTTTTTCCCTATTTGTCCAGGGAAGAAACAGCAGTGACAGGCTCTGACAAGTGAAGGATGTGAGATGGGAAAGAAATTAAACAAAGTGAACTGGAAAACACAATCACATCTGATACTGGACTGACTCTTCTGTACTGGAGTTAGAGCACTTTGGGCCCAGGAAGATTCCACAGTAGGTTTTTTTTCTGGATTTCTTAAAACCACAAACATAGATTTTGAAAATTTGATCTTAGTTTTGTTTATACTTAATTTTTAAATTAAATGTTAAATATAAATATATTTAAATATATTATATTTATATATCATAACAAATATACAATAATTTATATATACAAACATGTGTTGCATATATTTAAAATTTTAAATTTATACATTTAAACTAAATAAATATATATTTTTAGTTAATAAAAATTAGAATAACCCAAATAAGGTGAAATTCCTTTATTAGTTCTACTCCTTTCTACACTTATCCAAAAGTAATTACTAAAATCAAAATTGTAAGCACCCATTCCATGAATTTTTTTTTAGAAAGTGGGTCCTATATTAGCCACACTGGCATTGAACTCCTGGAAGCAATCTTCCTCCCTCAGCCTCCTACAGAGCTAGGATTACAGGTATATGCCACTGTGCATAGGTCTTTGCATAATTACATACAAGTGTGTGTGTGTATAAATACACAAACATACATGCACACATAAATGTATTTTCCCCATAAGCAGATTATACCATTCTGCCACAACTGGCTTTTTTTGGGGGTGGGTGGAGGTGGGGATTTAACCCAGGGGCAATTTACCACTAAGCTACATCCCCAGCCCTTTTTATTTTGAGGCAGACAGGGACTCCCAAAGTTGCTTAGGGCCTCACTAAGCTGCAGAGGCTGGCCTTGTACTTGGAATCCTCCAGCTTCAGCTCCGTGAGCCACTGGGAATATAGGCATGTGCCACTGCACCCAGTGCACATCTGGCTTTTAAAAACTTAGCTATGTCTTGTAGATCTTTCTCCATTAGGATGCAGGGAACTACTATATTTTGTTGTTTTTGGTGGTACTGGGGATTGAACCCATGGTCTTGTACATGCTACCCAAGTCCTCTATGATTGTACTACATCCTCAGCCCTTCTTTTAAACTTTATTTTGAGAGAGGGTCTTGCTAAATTGCCCAGATTGGCCTTGAACTTGCTATCCTCCTGCTTCAGCCTCCCAAGTTGCTGTGATTATAGGTTCATACCCCCACACTTGGCTCAGAAGTTTTAAATTATGACATGGTTAAATTTATCAAACTATTCCTTATGTCTCTTTTTTGGGGGAGGGTTCTGTGTAAGAAAACATTCCCTATTCTAAGAACACAGTATCTTTTATATTTTATTCAAATGCTTTTAGTTTTGTTTTACAGGTAGGTATTTACTTCATCTGAAATGTTTCTTTTTAAAAAATGTTTTATTTGTTCTAATTAGTTTTACATAACAGAAGAATACATTTATACATTTTGAAATGTTTTTATTAGTGTAAGTATGAAGTAAGGATCTATATTTTACTTTTCTAAATGACAGTGAATTTTCCCAGTGTCTTACCTGAATAGCCTATCTTTTCCCAACTTCATCATATACTAAGTTTCCAAATATGCATGAGTTTTTTCTGCATTCTTCATATTGTTCCAATCTATTTGTCTATTCCTAAACCAATATAATTACAACTTTTTTAAAAACAGTGCTAGGGATGCGAGAGTGGTGATGCACACCTGTAATCTTAGCGACTTGGGAGGCTGAGGCAGTAGGATCACAAGTTCAGGGCCAGCCACAGCAATTTAGTGAGACCCTCAGCAACTTAGCAAGACTGGCTCAAAAAAAAAAAAAAAAAAAAAAAAAAAAAAAAAAAAAATTTAAAAAGCATTTTTAAGGGGAAGGGAAAAAGAGGGGGGCGGGTAGGGTGACAAAACCAAATTAAAACCAAATTAGGGCATGTATCTCAGAAGGGGATCCTGATCTTGAATAGCTGCCTCTCACCTGAGGAGCCCTCTTATAGTTCTTTTCTTTACCAACAGTTTAGAGGATTTTCACAATAGAAACTGTTCCTCTACAGTACTGACTTTTGCTGTTCTACCTAGAACTAAGATGGGACTGGGTCAATCACAAATAAAGTGAAAAAAATAGGCAGGATATTAACTTACCTCTACACAAAACTTAAAATGAATGCCTTGGGAATCATAAAATGAAATAATTCGATTAGAGAGTGTCACAGTAATGAGAGACCAGTGGACTTCTAGGTGAATAGGAATCAACAGAAGACTCTTTTTAAACAAATCAACCTAATAAAGAAAAGAGAAGGAAATGCAGCTGTCATCACAAAACCAACGACACACAGCAGCTTCCATTGACTTCTGACCTGCCCCAGGACATACAAGTAGGCAGTGTGAGCAAGAATTTGAACCCAGGTCTTGTTTTTAAAGCCCATGCTTATAACTACTAAGCTGTAACACACAATAAGAAAAATGAGAAAGTATTATTTTTCATTTAACCCACTAAAACTGTTTTATCAAATGGCTTACATTTTTCTTTTCTTGTCTTTTTTTTTTTTTTTTTTTTTTTTTTGTGATACCAGGGATTGAACTCAAAGGCATTCTACTACTAAGCTACATATCCCCAGTCCTTTTTACTTTTACTTAGAGATGGGGTCCCATTAAGTTTCCCAGGCTAGCCTCAAATTCACAATCCTGCCTTAGTCACCCAAGTCACTGGGATTATAGGTGTGTTACCACCATGCCTGGATTTAACCTAATTTTCTTGGGCATATTTTGACCTAGACTTAACACCTTAGGAAATAACCATGGTATTAGAAAACAGCAAAGGGTCTAAGTCTTCCATCTTTCTATGGATTTGGTACAGTAGTTAATATCATGAGCTCTGAAACAAGTTTGTTTAAATTCAAATTGTGGCTTTTTCACTCTTGGTTAGACAACTTTGGCAATTTTCTTAGCCTCTTTTGTGCCTTGATTTCCTCAACTATAAAATGCAGAAAGCAATAATACCTACCTTATGATATTGTTGAGAATAACAGTACTTGAAAAATGCACAGAACTGTGCATTTTAGGAAGAATATTGTAGGTTGTCAATAAATATTAATTATTATCATTATTACTACCTTGTCTTTCAGATGTTAAAATTGAAAACATCCTTAGTAATATTTACATACCCTTTATATCTGAATACATCCTTTACAATCCTAACATATCCTTTACAAGTTAGAAATAGTTGCTATTCTACTCAAAATTCCAGTTATATCTTGGATAAAAGATGCTCCATTAAACATCCATAAAAGAGTGAATTAATTTCTTTTTTAAAGTACTTTTTGAGACTATTAGTGATTCCTTGGGTTAAAACAATTACAATATCATTTTAAAGTATGTCAGATTTTTAAAAATTAATTTTTTAAGTCTTCCTCCTTGCTTTCTGATAATTGTGATGGGCTGACAGATCTGGCTCCATGAGAGTGTTATAGGCCAGACTCTAAGGGAAATGACTAAACAGACTCCATTTTGCTCTGAAACTCCATGTTATGTAGGAAATAAGTTTCTCCCATTTGAACACCCCACCTCTGTGCCCATCATCAGTTACTTAGTGTGACATATTTAACAATTCAGAATGATAATTCCTATGTAAAGAAACATTGCTCTCTTTTGATTCCTATTGCTCCTAAACAATGTACCATGTGAACAGTGATTGTGTGGATGTTAGTAACCATTCTTTAGTTTGTACCTACGTAAGGGTCATTTTGATCCACTTCTCCCTCTGTTGATGATCTCATGTTAATGTGTAATTTTGAATCATAGCAACAGACACTTATGATTAATGTGATTTTTGGTATTAAGAACCCCTACAAACCTGTGGTTGGGGCTGTTCTCCCAAAAGCCATTTTTTGGGGCATTGTGTGAGACAGTCAGCTGGCCAGCTTAATAAAGACTCTCAAATTTGGACTTCTCAGTGGTGATCAGTCTGTTCTTAAGTTGCACCCCATAACATAATCAGATAATGTTATGCTATAAATAAATCTTTTATCAGTCTATATGATCTTAAAGCAAAGCACTCTAGTGTTTTTGCTTTTCATTTTCTATATTTATAAATCTGGGGTTGAGGGAGATGGCCAAAAGAAAATGTAGGGCTGGGGGTATAGCTCAATGGTAAAGGGATTGCTTTAGTTAGCATTTATAAGGCCTTGGGTTCAATTCTCAGCATCACTAAGAAAACAAAACAAAACAAAACAAAACAAGATAAAACAAAAAGAACAACAACAACAAAAATCCTAGTAAGAATGAAATATAGGTTGAGCATCCCTAATCTAAAGTTCTGAAAACCAAAATGCTACAAAATTCAACAATACTTTAGCATGATGATGCCACAAGTAGAAAATTCTGCACATGAACTCATGTTATGGGTCATAGTCTAAAACCAATCACAAAGACTAGGGGTGTAACTCAATGGTGGAACACTTGCCCAGCATGCATAATGCACTGGGTGCAATCCCCAGCACTGCAAAAAACATAATTTAAAAAAAGAATTAAAACAAACACATATGTACTAAAAATACTACATAAAACTTAACCTTCAGATTATGTGTATAAGGTATATATGAGCCACAAATGAATTTTTTGTTTAGTCTTGGGTCTCATCCCCAAGATATCTCATTATAAATATGAAAATATTCCAAAATGAAAAAAATTCTGAAATTCAAAATCAAGCATCTTGAGTAGGGAATATTCAATCTATAGTAAATAAAATAGACAATGGTCCTTCTTTTTGAGGGAAAAACAAGTCTTTTCTGTCAAACCAAAGAGACTTCATTTTAGTTAACTTCCTGGGCTGTTATTTTCTGGCAACCCAGCTGTCTTTCTGAAGTTAGTATTTCCTCAATAGTAATTTGCATCCAAGATGGTGCAGTGAGCCCTGACCAATGTGCAATGGCCAAGTACCCCTATGTCAGGGATAAAAGACAATTTTACCAATTTCAATTTTGATTGCTGCACACCCTTATGCATGTAGAAGTAAAATTTTTGCCTTGGAGACAGAGCCAAATAGTCTCTGAGTGTTTATTTGGATTCTTGGGGCTTCCAGGACCCATCTCCTACCCCCATTAATTTCAACAACAGGGTCTCACTAAATTGCTTAGGCCTTGCTCAGTTGCAAGGCTGGTCTTGAAGCTGCAATCCTCCTGTCTTAATCCCACAATTAAACAATGAGATTAAAAGAAACTATCCCTGGGTGCAGTAGTGCATGCCTATAATTCCAGTGGCTCGGGAGGATTACAAGTTCAAAGCAAGCCTCAGCAACTAAGTGAAGCCCTAAGCAACTAAGTGAGACTCTGTCTCAAGGGGTCTGGGAATGTGACTCAGTAGTTGAGTACCCTTGGTTCAATCCCTGGTACCAAAACAAAACAATAACAACAACAACAAAAACTATCACATCAAAAAGTCTGTTTCTAAGTAACATCATATTGGCATTAAAATTACCTTTCCACTCAAAGAGTTTAATCCCCATTTCAAATTTAGAATAAAAAGATTTAATACCTTTTTAGTCCATCTCTTAACTCCATTATATCCTTTGGTTACCAGCTGTCTATGAAAAAAGCTGTTGAAGAAATGAACCTAAAACAGACACCAAATACAAGCAACCAGATTAAATTATGCTATGCCCAGACTTAATTCCAAAGGAAAATGAAATTTTTAAAATATCTGAACACAAACTAATTAAAATATACATATGTTTAAAATTTTTAAATAAAAATATTCCAACATAAAATAGACAAAAATCTGAGGAAAAATTTCTTAAAATACTAATCAAAATATAGGAAATCTAGTACTTGATTTATAGAAAATTCAGTTTAAATTTTTCATTAGAATGCCCTTCAGGTGTGGTCTATTGTCAGTGGGACAGTAATGAGATTACTCCAATCCAATCAAGTAGAGAAGTCAACTGACAAATCTTTCCAATAAATTAAAAGACTGAACAATTGAAATATGCTCTGAAAAAAATGAGGTAACCAATACCATGAACTTATTAAAACGGATTACAAAACTCTCCATTTGAAGGATGTGGATTTGAAGACTCCCATACATTTACAAGAAGGCCTTAGCACAATCATTTCTAGTACCCAAAATTACCCTGGCCATACAGAGTATCAAGTCCCACCTCCTTGGATTCAGATTTTGGCTTATTAAGTGGTATTGGCTCATTTGAGTTAGTCCATACCACGGTCTTGAAGCACTGGCTCTAACTCAGACTCACTTTAGTTGCTAAGACTGTTACCTTAGTGTGTGGTTCTCAGGGTGTGGTCATCAGACCAGAAGAATTGGTATCACCTGGGAACTTGTTCGAAATCCAAATTCTCAGCCCAATTCCAGAGCTAATACATTTTAGCACGAACTAGCAATCTGGTTTTACAAATCTTCCATGTGATTCTGATGCACATTCAATGAAAACCATTCAGCTTAACATGCATAAAAAAGAACCTGTGAAGTTATCTCTAAAAGCAGTGACTCTGTAACTCGGTTCATCAGAATCATTTGGAGGGCTTGCTAAAACATAAGCCTGTGAGGATCCAATTCCAGTTTCTGATTTAATAGGTATGTGCTGGGATCTAAGAATGTGCATTTCCCCAGGTGATACTGACACTGCTGGTCTGGGGACCACATCTTGAGAACCACTGCCTTAGTAAATGTCCTTTTAAGTCCATGAAGGTTTAGAATTAAATGTATAAATAATGAAGATAAATTAAACTCCTGAAATTAATACTTTCATGCTAAAAGTCTGAATGTGTTTAGATTTAAACTTTTTGATGATTAAGAGCATTTCACAGAACAATCCAATATAGCTTCATGATTTGAATTTATAATGCACAATGAATTTATGATTATTTAAGTGGAATGTTTTCTACATTGACAAATGGTACTAGCATCTGAGATTAATTATATTTATCTGTTTAAGTTTTTTGTTTGTTTGTTTATGCAGGACTGGGGACTGAACCCAGAGGTGTTCTACCACTGAGCCACATCCCTAGCTCTTTTTAGTCTTCTTTTAAGACAGGGTCTTGCTAACCTGCCCAGGCTGATCTTGAACTTGAGAGTATCCTTCCTCAGCCTCCTGAATAGCTAAGTTATGAGATTTAAGTACTTGGAAAGTTCTGCTACTTATCAGGTATTTGAGTTTTCAGAAAAAAAAAAAAAAAAATTATCGAATTTAAAAGTTTTAATATGTAACAAAGCTCTTAAGAGAATTTAGAGCTAATGGGGTTTGAGTGAATTGAGTACCACAGGTTTGACAGTCAAAAAAAAAAAAAAGGTGAAGATGAATACTATTTTACATTTTTATAAAGAGGGTAAGACTTTAATTGATTGATTTATGGTATTGGGAACTGAATCCAAGAGCACTTTCACTGAGCTGAATCCCCAGTCCTTTTTATTCTTCATTTTGAGACAGGATGTTGCCAAGTTGCCCAGGTTGACCTCAAAGTCATAAATCTTTCTCCTCAGTCCCCCTTATCAATAAACAAAAAAAGTCCCCTTATCAATAAACATATCTACCTAGACATAAATAAGAAAACATTGGCATTGTGACTTTCTCATGCTGAAGCAGGAGGATCAAACATTCCAAGCCTGCCTTGGCAACTTAGTGAGCACCTTATCTCAAAGTAAAAAAGAAAAAGGGCCAGGATGTGGCTCAGTGATAAAGCATCCCTGGATTCAATCCCTAGTACCACACATACACATAAATTATTAAAAATGCATATTAACAAATTTTGTAATAGGATATCCCTAAGTTCATGTAAACGTATAAATACATAAATGTATATATACATAATATAGCCCTTTTTAAAAAAATATATAAGGAATTATTAAATAACTAAAGTTTGAAAATAAAAAATTACTCATTTTTAATATACAAGAATCTCCTGAAGAGGAAGTTTTCGCTTACTTTGTCTGGGACTGCATCCATTATCAGCTCGCCGTACATATTTATGACCTATAAAAAGTAAAACCAATTTACTAACCCTATACAATTCAAAACAACCCAAGCACAATAAATAAAATTTTGAATAACAAGAATACTTGTAACAATAAAGGCTTGGGATCCTGGTATTAATGGATGAGTCACTTTAGTACAGAATAAAGAATATTTGATTAATAAAAGTAAGTGTGAGGCCAGTCCCTATATAATATTTTATTGACCAACATCCAACAACTTTTCTACACTGAGAACCTGCAATATACTAACCTGGTCATTCAGCCAATTCTGACCATCCAAGGTTGCCAGATCATCCATATCCAGCATATGTTTATTGTAGAATATGCGAAAGTTGCATTTTTGATGTCTGGCCCGATAGTTTGTTATTTCTCTATTGATAAATGGTTTTCTGAAACAAAGATTTTTAAAGAAAAGGTAAACATGAGTTCTACTCAATGCATTATTAAGTACCCTTTTTCTCCTAATTCAAGAGAAAAATCACACATGCCAATCATTTTATTTTCAAGGACTTAACTTTCACCACCGGCATACCTATTGGAAAAGTCTTCATTAAAGACATCTTTTAATCTTCCAAGGACATCTTTTTCACTGAGTGGGACCAAACTTCCATATTTTTTCATAACCTCATCTAGGAATCCTTAAATAAAGGAAGAAAGAAAAGTTAAGAGGGAAAAACAAACCATTTTCTCTCAATACTTAACTTATAAATAACACAACACATACTTAAGCCTATATTATAACATAGGATTATACTCCATATAAGGAAATCTTTTAAAAGTTATGACATTATTAAACAAAATACAGTAGATTAGGCCATCACCATTCTAATCTAGAGAAAAATTCTGTGGCATCATTTTACAGTGGATTTTTAAACTAGCAATGAATTGTTAGAGGAATTAGCTAAAACTAAAGATTGATGCCTTTCTATAACTCTTGGGGATGAATCCTATCTCATTAAGAGTAACATCCAAATGTTGGGGACAATGGTATGTGCCTATAGTTCCAGCTACTAGAGGCTTAGGCAGAAGGACTGCTTGAGCCCACCAGTTTGGGACACCCTGGGTTACACGGGAGATCCTGATTCAAAAAAACCCAAAGACATCTAGTTGGTTGTGATGGTGCATACCTGCAACCCCAGCACTGCAATGCTGAGGCAACAGGATTGCAAGTTCATTGTCACCTTGGGGTAACTGAGGGAGATCCTAGCACACACACATAAAAAGAATAAATAAAACGGGCTAGGGGTGCCAGGGGTGGTGGCAGCACATGCCTGTAATCCCAGAGACTCCAGAGGTTGAGGCAGGAGGATTGCAACTCCAAGGCCAACCTCAGCAACTTAGGGAGGTCCCACGCAACTTAGTAAGATCCTGTTTCAAAATAAATAAAAAGGGCTGGGGATGTGGATTAGTGGTTAAGTACTCATGGGTTCAATCCCCAGTACCACATGCACACACACAAAGCCAGGATTTATTTGAAAGAGTAACTATCAACACTGAATAGGAATATTAGTAAGACTGGCTAATGTTAGGGCTGGAACTATGCCACAGATGGTCCTATATAACACTATTTTTATGACTTTTAAATTACATCTAAAGTCTAAATCACCTTGTTAAATCTGCCCCAATTAAGTCACAATTTAGCTGAGTGCAGTGATGTACACCTGCAATCCCAGCAACTCAGAAGACTGAGACAAGAGGATGGCAAGTTTGAGGGTAGTCTTCAAATCAATTTAAGTAGTATGTATATACATACACATATATACATGTTTTATTTTGTTTTGTGTTTTAGTACTGGAGATTGATCCCAGGGATGTTTTACAATGGAGCTACCTCCTCAGTCCTTTTTGTTTTTTTTCCAGACAGGGTCTTGCAGAATTGCTGGGGTTGGCCTTGAACTTGGGATCCTCTTGCCTCAACCTCCTGAGTTGCTGTACAGGTGTGTGCTACCACGCTTTTTTTTTTTTTTTTCCTTTCTTTTTTTGTGGTATTGGGGATGGAACCCAGGACCTCATATGCTAGGCATAAACTCTATCTTGAGCTACGCCCCAACCCTATATATGCATTTAATGGCTTTCCCGGAAGGTTCCATTGAAGAAATGTACCTAAAAAGGCTCTAGGAAATAAAACCGGGACATTATTTATTTTTAGGTGATACAGAGATTGAACCCAGGGGTGTTCTCCCACTAAGCCACAGTCCTATTTATTTTTATTCTAAACTGCTAAGCCTCCAATTTACAATTTTGTCTCAACTTCCCAAGTAGCTGGGATTATAGACATGTGATACCATGTCCAGTCCAGGACATTATTTCTAAGTAAATACAAAGAAGCTGCAGAAAGGCTTAGAGGCTCACAAAAGCAGAGGCATAATAAGCACTGTTCACTGATGCTAAGCAGAGAGAGCGCAATACACTGCTACCAGGTTGAGTTGAAATGGGAAAAATGAGGACAATGTTAGCCACATATCCTACCCAGTTCCCTTGAAAACTTTTTAAGAATTGCCTCCGCTATGCATTAATTCAAAACAAACAGGAAAGATCAAAACAGAGTACTGGGAATGGGTGCTGGGTTTGTTTGGGGAGAGGGACAGAAGTGTAAAACCTGTATTTCCTCCTATTAATCACCCACCACAGTAGCTCCTAATTTAAAAGGCTTGTCAAGAGCAAAAGTCAGCAAACGAAAAAGGATGCTTCCTTTCGCCTGGTTCTGGTGTAGGCTTTAGACAAAGTCTGAACACAGGAAGGTAGTCCCATTCCAGCTTCATCATTTCAGGAAACAAAAATTTGGGGTTTCTAAACTAAGAATAGTTTATAGTGTTTACTGTTTCATATCTTAATAGTGATCTAAGCATAGCCTTGTGTCTATATGGAAAAACAGGCCTAAAGGAAGATAACAAATCCCAACACTGGAGAAACTGCATTTAAAGAACAGGTTTTATAGAAAAAAATGCCTCTAACAACCACCACATTGACTGTAGCTCCTCAAATAAGAAAGCAGCCTTCTCTACCAAAGGCACACCAGATAGCCAGGCATGCTGGCACAGGCCTGTAATCTCAGTGGCTCGGGCTGAGGCAGGAGGGCCAGGCCTGGTAATTTAGTAAAACTTTTGTCTCAATAAATGGGATGTAGCTCAGTGTCAGAGTACTGCTTGGGTTCAGCCCCCAATACCACAAAAAGCCAGGGTACAAATGGGATATGAATCCCAATTTCAAACTAGTATCATGGGAAAGAGGCATTTTTATTAACAATATTATTTCTGGGTGGTAATATTATGAAGATTTTAAGTTGTTATATCTGTACTTTTGTTTTCACTTGCAAATGATAAACATGGATTCCTCATGTTGTAGAGAGGCCCTACAAGAATGACAATGTCTCAGTGATAACACACCCACTATTTTCCCACTGGTACTGGAAGTAAAACAACATAATTAAAAGTACTTATCATAAGACAACACTTGCTTATCTCATTTAATCCTTAAAACTATCCTCTTTGTCAAGATAACTCTGCTAGAGTTGGGGATGTGGCTCATGGTAGAGCACTTGCCTAGCATGTATGAGGTCCTGGGTTCAATACCCAGCACTACCCTACTCTACCCAGCACCTCCCCCCCCCCCCCCCCCCCCAAAAAAAAAAAAAAAAAAAAAAAGCTTAGAGGGATTAAGTAACTACCTTCAGGACACCTAACTAGCACACAGTAGTACTAAGATTCTTATGTAGGTTATGCAATTAGAGAAACTGGGCTGTTAACTTTTATGCTCTGCCATCTCCAAAACAAGGTTAATTGCTACTCTCTCTATAAAAATAACTTTGGGCTGGGCACTATTCACACACCTTATAGTACTAGCTACTTGCAAAGCTGAGGCAGGAGAATCCTGAATTCAAGGTCAACCTGGGCAAAGGAGTGAGAATCTTTCTTTAAAGAAAGAAAAAGAAATGCAACCACTTGGTTCTGCAACAAAATACAATACAAACCTTGGAAAGATTCCATTAGTAAAGAGGTATGAAGTATCTAAGAATAAACTTAAGGAATGTATAAAAACTAGTGAAAGTTGCAAAACACTAAGAAACATTAAGTCAATTCTGTTTTTAGACAGGAAAACTCAATATTTTAAGAATGCCATTTTCCGCGAATACTATAAGCAAAAACCATACTTATTTTCTCCAATTTACAAAACAAATCCAAAGTTCACGTTGGGATAAAAATGAGAAACTCCTAGAAAATTTTAAAATACAATTAAGAGATGGGCTGAGGTTGTGGCTCAGTGGTAGAGTGCTTGCCTAGCCTGTGTGAGGCACTGAGTTCGATACTCAGCACCTTGTATAAATAAATAAAATAAAGGTCCACTGACAACTAAAAATTAAAAAAAAAAAAAACCTCTTTAAAAAAACAATTAGAGAGAGATGAATAAGGGGGAAGATGAGTGCATAATCTCAAATTATAATTATCTGTAGTAATTAAAGCAAAATACTGCTAGTATATGAACAAATCAGGACCAGAAAGATACTCAAAGGTAGATGGAATTTCTTAACCACAGAAAAAAGAATGAATTGCTCAATAAATAGTATTAGATTAATAACTGAATTTACAGCCAAATTCATTCTGGTGGAAAGAACTACATAAGATACCATCTTTACTTTTTTCCAAAGAATTATATTAAAAATAACACATTAACAGTATAGAAGAAAACAAAGAGTTTAGTATTTATTTTATAAATGGTGACAAGCTTTTTACATAGAAGGGTTTTTTTCCCCCTAATAAATGACAATGAACATTTTAAAATAAAGTGCAAAGTCATTCTGTAATTCCTTGTGAATTTCATGATTTTGAAAATGTATTTTTATTTTCTTTTTGGCAGTGTTTGGGGATTGAACCTAGGAACTCAAGCATGCTAGGCAAACCCTCTACCGCTGAGCTACACTTTCAGCCCAAAGATAAATTTCTTGAATATGTAAATGGCACACTATTCTTTTCTTGAAACTGCTTTTTTTCCCAGTCAATACATTACAGTTTTGTTTTGGTACCACATCCCCAGTCCTCTTTATTTTTTGACAGGGGTCTCATTAAATTGCTTAGGGCCTCACTTACTTACTGAGTCTGGCTTTGATTTTGCCATCTTCCTGCCTCAGCCTCCTGGGATTACAGTTGTGGGCCACTGTACCCAGCAATATATTCATTATAGTTTTTTCCCCTAAATCCATTCAAAATGATCTAGTAGTCCATTAAATGGTCATGCCATATTTTTATCATTTTCCTACTGACATTTAAGTTAATTTTTAGCTACTTTTTGCTATCTAAACAATGGGACAAAATCCTTAATCTATGCTAGTCTATTTTTTTTCCCCTAGGAAACACTTGCTAAAAGTTAAATTTTTGGTTCAAAAGGTCTACATGCTAAACTAACATTTTCATTTGTGATTTGGTACATAAAATTTTGTGATTTGATACATATTTTTTAAAAATTTGTTTTTATTCTTTTTTTGGTGGTGGGGACAGAACCCAGGGCCTTAAGTGTGCCAAGTACACACTAAGCACTACCCAAATTACACCTCCAGTCCCAAGATTTTAATGTTATGAAGTCAAATTGGTTTGTTTCTTCCCCCAATCCCAGTACTGATGATTGAATCCAGGGGTGCTTTACCACTGAGCTATATCCCCAGTGACCCGCCCCCCCTTTTCTTTTTTTTGTTTCAAATTTGGAGAGAAGAGTCTTGCTAAGTTCCCACTGGCTGCCTCAAACTTGTGATCCCCCTACCTCGAGCCCTGGAGTCTCTGGGATTACAGGTGTGACCACTGTGCCTGGCTTCTCAATTTTTTTTTTTTCTTCTTCTGCTCTTTCCGTTTTGTTTTTTTGAGACAGTCTCACCATTTTACCCAGGATGTCTCAAACTCATGGACTAAAGGGATGCTGTGCCTCAGTCTGCAGAGTAGTTGGAACTACAGGCATGTACCATCAAGCGCAGTTTTTATTTTATTTTATTTTTATTTTTTGGTAGTGCTGGGGATTGAAGCCAGGGGACATTATATAACTGAGTATATTTCCAGCCCTTTTTATTTTGAGATAGTTCTCGCCAAACTGCCCAGGCTGGTCTCAAATTTATGATCCTCCTGCCTCAGCTTCCTGAGCTGCTGGGATTATAGGCATGTGTCACTGTGCTCAGTCATCTTCAATTTCTGTTTTTTATTCTGGGTTTCCTATCAAGTGCAAAATGTCCTATCAGTATAAGATTATACAGCCAAGTGTGGTGGCATGCACCTGTTGTCCCACCTGCTCAGAAGGCAGAAGCAGGAGAATCACTTGAGCCCACAAATTTGACACCAGTCTGAAATCTGCACCACACCTCAGGAGAGGGGGGATAAAAGTGGTGTGCTCCAATAACTAATAGCAAGAAAAGAACCCAAATTTAAATGTAGGGCTGGGGGTGTGGCTCAATGTTAGAGCTCTTGCCTAGCATGGTCCAGGCTGTAAGTTTTCATCCTCAGCACAAAAAGGGAAACAAAACAAAAAGGCCCCCAAAAGACATTTCCCTAAAGAAAACAAATTATGAACGACTTTATGAAAAGATGCTCACCATTTAGGGAAATGCAAATTAAAATCACAGTGAATTATCATTTCACATCTGTTAAAATAGCTTTTATCTGCAGACAAATGTACTGGCAAACGTGGAGAAAAGGGAACCCTGTATTCTTAGTGAGAGTGTAAATTTATACAGCTGTTATGGAAAACAGTATGCAAAGTCCTCAAAAAACAACTACCAAGTGATCCAACCATTCTACTACTGAGTGTATATCCAAAGCAAATGGAACTCAGTATGTTGAAGAGATAATCTGCATTCCCATGTTCATGGCAACATTCACATCAGTCAAGATAATGTACTCAGCTTCAATACTTCAATGAATGGATTAAAAATGTGCTATGTATACATGATGGAATGATATTCAGTCTTAAAAAGAGTAGCTGGGTGTCATAGTGCATGCCTGTAATCCCAGTGATTTGGGCGGCTGAGAGAAGGATTGCCAAGTTCAAGGAAGGCCCTAAACAACTTAGCAAGACTACATCTAAAAATAAAAAATAAAAAATAAAAATGGCTGGGGATGTAACACAGTAGTAAAGTGTCCTGGGTTCAATCCACAGGACCAAAAGAAAAGAAAAAGAAAAAGAAAGAAATTTTATCATTTGTGAAATGGATAAACCTGGAAAACATGTCAAGTAAAGTAATCCAGGAACAGAAAGAAAAATACTACATGCTCTCAGGTATACATGGAATAAAAGATGATTACCAGAGCCTGAAGGCTGGAGAGGAAAGGAAATGTGTAATGTTAGTCAGAAATTACAAAGTGTCAGTTAGATATGAGGAAGTTCCAGAGATAATGGACAGTATGGTAGCTGCAGTTAATTTATTGCATACTTGAAAACTGATAATAGAGTTAGGTGCAGGGAAGCACATCTGTAACCCCAGCTACTCAGGAGGCTGAGGTAGGAGGATCACAAGTTGAGGAATGGCAACTTAAAGAGAATGGTTTTATGTCTCAAAATAAAAAATAAAAACAACACCCCAAAGACCTGGCAATGTAAGTTAGGGATAAAGCACCCCCCCCCCCCCCCCCCCCCCCCGGGATTCCATGCTCAGCAGTGGAAAAGGACAGGAAAATTGACAACAGGTTTTGTGGGGTTTTTGTTTGTTTGAGATAGAGTCCCACTATGTTGGCCAGTCCAGTTTTCAACTCCTGAGCTCAAGTAATACTCCTATCAATATCCTGACTGCTGGAAGGCAGGTGTGCACTGCTGTACTGGTTAGAAAACATTCTGAACAGGGCTTGGTGGCATATGATTAATTCCAGCAACTCAGGAAACTGAAGCAGCAGGATCACAAGCTTAAGACCAGCCTCTGCAATTTAGCAAAACTCTCTCAAAAGAGAGAGGACTGGGGCCAGACATGGTGGCGCATGCCTGTAATCACAGTGGCTTGGAAGGCAGGAGGATGGTGAGTTCAAAGCCAGCCTCAGCAACTTAGCGAGGACCTAAGCACCTTAGCAAGTCCCTGTCCCTATTTAAAATATAAAAAGGACTGGGGACATGGATCAGTGATTAAGCATCCCTCGGTTCCATCCCTAGTACAAAAAGAAAAAGACAAAAAAAAAAAAAGAAAAAGAAAAGGACTGGGGATATAGCTCAGTAGCTAAGTGGTAGTATGTCCCTGGGTTCAACCCCCAGTACTGAGGGTTAAAATAAAAAGAAAAAAATGTGAATGTTCTCACTACAAGAAAAGTGTAATGGGTATGTTGATTTGCTTACATCAACACAATATACCCACATGAACATCACACTGTATTTCATAAATAAAATTTGTCAATTTAGAATTTTTTTCTTTTGGTTGCTGGGGATGAACCCACAGTCTGGCACTTGCAAGACAAGAGATATACCATTGAGCAACCTCCTAAAGACGCCCAGCCCTAAATTTCTTAAAATATTGCCTCCTATGTGTGTTTCATTTCAGTTTTATAGAAATGATTCACACACCACAAAAATCACTCTCTTAAAGAGTACAATTCTGTTAGACTATGTGCATGTAAAACTATGTAAAAAATCCCCAAATTATGCATAACTATTGAGAAAAAAATGGGGAAAACAGTGTGATTCCAAGTCAGAACATCAGCACCACTACCTCATTCCAGAACACTTGCATTATTCCATTAGCAGTTGCTTCCCACTCTCCCCTCTTCCCAGGTCCTTGCAACCACTACTTTACTGTATTTACCCATTCTGGACATTTTCAAGTGTGTGGAATAGGTTATGAGGCCTTTATCTGGCTTCTTTCACTTAACCTGTCTTCAAGATTCATCTGCATGAAAACATGTATTTCTTTTTATGGTAGAGTAATATTCCATTATATAGAAAGATTTGGACATTCAGATTTCTGCTTTGGGGTTAATATGAATAATGGTGTTATGATCATTCACCTACAAGTTTTTTTGTGTCTGGGGGGTTAGAGTGAAGCTCAGTGGTAGAACAAGTGCTCAGCACACATGAGGTCTGGTTTCAATCCCCAGCACCAACAAAAAGTCTCTGTTTCTAGGGGTGTAGCTCAGTGGTAGAGTGCTTACCTAGCATGGGAGAGGCCCTAGGTGCCATCCTCAGCAACACATTAAGAAATAACAAAATGTCTTCTGCATTTGGCTCTTTTTAAAATTTCAGTGCACCCATAATGTACTGTGGAACAGGTCTATTGCTTTTTCTTCCCAAATAGAACTATTCTGGTTATTTCTCTTAATCTTTCATGTTCTATAATCCCACTGAACAAAATTTAGAGTGGTATTTTAATCCTGATTGGCATTTACTGAGCTTTTCTAATTTGGTTCCTTCTGCAGTGCTGGTGATGGACTCCAGGGCCTTAGGCATGCTTAGACAAGTGTTAGGCAAGCACTGAAATACACCCCTATCCCTAAGCTTTTCAACCTGAAGACTTGAACTTTTCAGTTGTGGAAAATTCACCTTATTTTCTTCAGTTTCCCTCCCATCATCTCCTGATACACCCAGGAGACAGAATAAGAACTTCTAGCTCTTCTATAAAGTGAAAGAAGACACCATGCCAAGTAATCTGAATACAAAACCCTTAATTTTCATATTCTACCTCAAATCTTTTGTAATTGCCTTGTACAACTGTAACTCAGTATTCATCTTTACTATAGTAACTAGAGATAGTCATGAAAAACATTCAACTTGAGTCAAGTATGGTGGTGCATACCTGTAATCCCAGCTACTCAAGGGGTTGAGGTAGGAGGATTCAAAGTTCAAGACCAGCCTGGGAAAGACTGTGTCTCCAAAAATAAAAAAGGACTGGGGAATACAGCTCAGTGGTAGAATGTTTGCCTACCACGAACCACATCTGGGGTTCAACCCCAAGACAACTAGAGAGGGGGAAAAAGGCACTCAACTTAGTTTTTCAAGAGAGTAATATTCTTTTTATGCTGATTTCATCAATATATGTCATACTGACTAAACTTATGAAACTGCAATAAGACTCCCCTGAATACAACCAACTCAATAAATGTATAAATCAACTGTAAGGAGGGTGACAGTTCTTGAATAGCCAGGACTTAGCACCCCATGGAACTCAATTCTGGCTAATGCTACAAAAGTCAGTTAAGGGAATATCTACTGTGACTACTGCCTTACACTGTTTCCTCTTCTGATGGCTGTACTCATCCCGATGACTCAGGTTTACCATTTCTGTGTGGTAAATATGTCTCCCTCTTGCTGTGTTGACTTTTTCTGATTGATAAGTTTATGAACTCACCTCTACTTGGGTACTTGCTGAGGATAAGGGACTGTGGTGGGCAGTAGCTGGTGCTCTGCCCTGTACTACTTTCAGTGGGAGTGGTGATGCTTGCCAGGTGATACAGGGTGGGGGCAAATGTCCTGTCTCCTGTTCTTAGCATTTTGATTTGACAGCAGTTGTCTTCTTTGCCAATCAATATGTAGCACTGGTAGAGAGAGACTTTCCAACTCTTTGGTCTTTTACTATGGGTCTCTCCTTTCATCTACTCCAGGAAATGAGCATCTTCAATATTCTACCATTGCCCTGCATTGATTTTCCTTCTGCCACTCTGGATCTTCCCTTTATTTCTGCCTTGTGGAAGCTTCTGAGTTCCTCATCCACCAAAACTCTCCTCATTTTTAAGCATGGTGATACATGTGCTTTGAATATATTTTTCGTAATTTGTATGAAGTGAAGGTTTACATGTGTTTAACATCATTCTCTTAAACCTGGAACTCTTATGGGTTTCTGACAAATATTCTTTAATAGTGAAGGTAAGCGAAGGTCATTTCCTTTGATCCTAGTTGTTGGTACTGTATTGGGGATTGAACCCAGGTGACTTTACCACTGAGCTACATCCCCAGCCATTTAAATTTTTTCCTTTGAGATAGGGTCTTGATAAGTTGCTGAGGCTGGCCTCAAACTTGTGATCCTTCTGTCCTACTCTCCCAAGTTGCTGGGAGGGCAGGTGTGCACCAGAGTGCCTGGCTATTTTAACTCAAGAGGGAATCTGAGTGTTATTAACAGGCTTTTTAAGACTTACCAAGGTGCCATGATTTTTCTCCTTTAGCCTACTAAAATAATAAGTTACATTGTATGCCACTAGATAGACTTCTGTAAGAATTCCTATTTCCTCAGGTCATGCTACAGTTTTATTATATGCCATATTCATACTTGGAAATGCTACATTTATAAAGGTTGATCAGTGTTTGTGGGCAAAAGCTATTTTCTTCATGTTGAAGTATTATGGTTCTGCTAACCTTTTATTAAGAAAATTCATTTTAATTCTAGGAGAGCATAAACAACAGAAATAGTCCTTTGGAAGACTTGCTGCCATGAACAGTGACATGAGCCTGTATTCCCAGTGATTCAGGAGGTAGAGGCAGAAGGATTTTTCAGTTCGAGGCCAAACTCAGCAATCTGGTGAGACCCTGTCTCAAAATAAAAAATAAAAAGGGCTGGGGATATACCTCAAAGGTAAATCACCCATGGACCTAATCTCCAGTACCAAAATAAATAAATGATTTATTAACCCTCTACTTTTCGTGTATTATACAAACTTAATTAAATCAAAACATTTTTCAGCTTGCTGTTTTAATTTTATATAGACATCTTTCAATATCAAAATACAAATCAAATTAATTTAGTGGTGTTAAGGATCGAACCCCAGGGTCTAACATGTGTAAGGCACACCCTCTAGCACTTAGCTACACCCCCAGCCCTAAAAATATTCTTAAGAAGTTGCATGATATATGTCATTTCCTGAATGTGCCAAAATATGTGCTTCATTACAAACTAGATGTTTTGGTTCTCTAATATAAGTTTATTATAAGAGTATTACTAGCATAATACAAGAAATGCCCTTATATAAATATATTAATACTCTTTTATATCCAGGATAAATTTCAAGCAGGTGGATGGACCAAACCTGCTAAGGGCTATGTTGTCTTTTAAAAATGTTTACACCAATTCACCGCCCGCTGTAAATTTTGACAAGAGAAAGCTTTTAAAGACACGATGTAAAAAACTAGAAGCCATAAAGTTAAAGAAAAATATATTTACTATGTAAGAAATGAAAATTTCTGTGAAGCAAAACCACAAATAATTTGAGGTGTTGAAGACTTTTACCCTTTGGAAGCACAATCCTTATGACATTCACAATTAGAAATGAATTTAACATCTTTACAACTAAAATGATGCTGTGGTTCATGAAGGGAGAAATCAGTATTTTCTGCGGGATGTAGTGGTGCTCCCAACTACTCAGGAGTCTGAGGAAGGAGGATTGCAAGTTTGAGGCCAGACTTGGCAACTCAGCAAGACCCTGTGTCAAAGTAACAATAAAAAGGTATAGCTCAGTAGTTGAGCACCCCTGGGTTCAATTCCCAGTACTGAGGGGTGGTGAGGGGGAGTAAAGTCAGTGTATCCTGTTTGTTGTCACACTCTTAAGAACCAGCATAGTGACTGGTACATAGGACCTTCTTATCTATTAATTAAATAAAATAGGAACATTCTAATAGAAAAACAGACACAGGAAAACCATGCACAAACAAAAATTGTTCAACACATAAAAAGATGTCCAAACTAAAAATGCCAAATTAAAACTCTAATTGTAATCTATAAGACTGGCAAAGCTGACTGGTTGAACTTCTTGGAAGGTAATTTCACAATTCTCTTAAAATTTTAAGGGTGAATGTTCTTTCACCAGCAATTCTAGTACCAGGAAATTAACTTACAGAAACAAATGTGTAAGCATCAAGAATTTCATTTCACTGTTAAAGAAGAAACAATTGGAAATCAATGTTAAGTGTCCATCAAGCAATCAAGGATTCATGAAACTGTTTGTGGAGATCTACAAAATACAGCAATATAAAAGGTCTCAAGAAAAATATCCAAGTGGTAAAAGGGAAAGCATTGTGTGGGAGGGAAAAACAGGACTCTTCTAAGATAAGTTAATGAACAGCAAGTGTGGGCCAGAGGTTGGGGGAGAATAAAGGAGAGTGCATACCAGAAAGGCAGACTGACAGCTGTTCATCATCCACTGGAGATGCTTTTGGACTGTTCTTCCCAGCGCCCAGTTGATTTTCTAGTTTGAGTTCACTGCAGGCCAGGGGAGCTTCCAGTGGACTTTTACAGTAAGGGTGGTCCAGCAGCTTAGAACTAAGAATGTTCTGCTTGAAAGATCCATCCTCCTCCATCTGGCAGGAGTTCTCATTGTGAACAGTCTCTTCAGACACAGGCCCCTCTACACTACTGGCAGATTTATCTGCTCCAGTCACTGATCGCTTTACTCTGTCATCACTGACAGTGCTTGTCCGATGTTCCTGATCCAGAGTCATAATTTCATTTTCAGTTTCTGAAGTGAGCGTTTTACTAGAATGATGTTCTGATAAGGGTACATCATGAATCAGGTCTGTACATTCCCACTTAGGAGATGAACAAGGTGATTGGTCCCAAGTGTATGTGGCACTGCCATTCTGTTGGTCAGGGAATGCTTCATCTAAATGAAGCTCCTTGTCCAAGAAAGGGCTTCCTTTAGGGAGGCCATCAGGCATATGGGAGTTCTTTCCCTTCACAACATTGTTGTCCATAGCTGGGAAGTGTGGCTGATGCTGACAAGAAGGGTCTTTAGGTTCTGGGGAAGGAAATGGATTGCAACTGCCACCCTCAGTATTATCCCTAAGGGTCTCCTGGTGGTCCCCAGTGACCTTCTGTACCCAGCTTCGCTGGGCTTTTCTTGGCTTGCAAGCTTTGCCTTTTGTTCTGAAGTGCTGGGATCTGAGAATCCTATACTGAAATCTAATCATGGATAATTTCTCATACATCATCAGAGGAGACACTTTTATTCTTCGATGTTGGTTAAGCTGGAACTTTTTTGGAATAAGGGGCCCCCCACGCCTGTGGTGCTGGAGCCCTTGGTAGCAGCCAAAACAAAAGCGCTTTCTCTTATGATTGCTCAAGGTGACCACAATCTTGCCACTCTCACCTGGACTTTGGCTTTCCCCAATGAACTTCATGGGAAACTCAGAAGCCTGTGGCTCTGTCCTAGATCTATGACCACTGGTCTGACCTAATGCACTACTTGCTGGCAAGCCAGAGACTGCCTTCAAGGGACTCTTCTCTCCACAGTATTCATGGTCTGAGTTCTTTGCTGATGATAGGAACTTCTCTGCATGGAGTTTTAGGAGATTCTTTGAAGAAGAAATGAAGTGTTTAGTGTCCTTTCTTTTCACCTCAGATGACAAAGTACTAGCATTCTGAGTAGCCACACTGGATTTGGTCTTAGCACAAAAGGATTCATCCTGAATCCACGATTTCTGGATTTGAAGAGATTTCTTTCGACACTGGAAATGACTCAACTGTCTATTCCAAGTAAATGGCCTTCCCAACTTAGTATTCAGAATACATAAGTGTTGGTGAAAGTAGAATTTCTTAAAGCCTCCAAACCCAGTATTCCATTTCTCAGAAAAGGCTAAGTGGATTCCTTTCCTCCATAAAATTTTCCTCTGCTTTTTCATTTTTCTGATGCATACTGAGATCTGGATGAAGCTATAAAGAAGAAAATGTAAAGATAAAGTCATGAGGCATTCACAGTAATCAAGGCAACAAATTTTAAACAACAGCATATATATTTCAATTTAGGGTAACTGAATAATGAAATCTGACCCAATCAAGTATTTAATCACAAAGAAAATTGGGGAAGAGGGAAGACATGAGCACTCTAATAAGATTCCATTTACCATACACTTGCCTTGGGTAGAAATCAGTTCCAAAAATCATTTCTCAGGATGGAGTCACAAGGCAGGAAGTCAGAAGAGAATTCTGCTCCCTTGTGATTAACTAAATGACATTATGCAAGTCATCTAAATTTTGTGTTCTCATGTATAAAATGAAGAAAAGAAAAGGGAAAGGGAACCAAATACAACTTAAGACTAATTTCATATTCTTTCTAATTTGTTTTTCTGTCACACTGGGGACTGAACTCAGGGTCCTGCACAGGCCAGGTAAGTGCTCCACCAATTTATTCATAACTTGCCCACAGCAAAACAACTTGTTTCATACAGCCAAATTTTTAAAAAGGCGAGTTCCTTTGCTTTGTAGAGTCAACCACAGGTAGCTACTACATCAAACCTTAATATCAGTGTCTTAAGAGAGAGAAGAAGCTCCTCCTTGTTAGTCAGTCAAGACTCTCTAAGTGACTATTCAGGAAAATGATTCCATTGGGTGCTCATACCCAGTTATTCTGGCTCTCAAGTGAATAAGAGGAATAAGAACCAACACAAGCATACAAAAATGAACTTCAGAAACACAATGATAAGAGATGGGAGATGGAAATGCATGGAAATTAAAAGGAAACACAATTTGCCCTGAATTTAGAAAGATCTAATATTACTGAAGGTTTTAGGTATCAGCCACTACAGGTGGAGTCAAAGAAACACTAGACTATGAACAGAAGCCAATATTCTAATTTCAGCTTGCTAACAACCTATTATAGGTTTCCCCAGCCTGGGGGAGGTGATGGGAGTGGTAGGGGAATATTTTCTATGGTGGGAGTGTATCAGTTTTCTATCAGAACAAAAATAGAAGGATGAACATATGTACCTCAGTTCTTTTTCAAAATCCCAATGAGATGACAGAATTGACTTTTTTTTTAAAAACCCTCTCCAGAGCTCAGGATCAAATGCACAGACTTATATAGGATCTTATGCACGCTGGGCCAGTGCTACATCACCAGCATGGAAACTAAAGTTTTTAAAAGGCAAAGCGCCTGAAGTTCAAACACAAGAAAGATAAGAACAATAAAATTTTGAAAGAAGCAAGCAGATGAATGAGTAACAGGACCCAGCAGGGCAAAAGAGCTAAAATCTAAGCCAATGGTAGGAAAGGCCAAGAAGCAAGCTATAGTTCAGAAAAGCTTAAAATCTGAAGCAACATTTATGATGAAAACTAGGAGTGTGGGTGGAGCTGAAAGAGGAAGACCTGGCTGAAAATCTAAAAATGTAGGTGGGAAGCTGGGTGCGCTGGCACAAGCATTTATGTTCACGACTTAGGAGGCTAAGGCAGGAGGATCCCAAAATTGAGGTCAACCTCAGCAGTTTGGCAAACCCTGCCTCACAAGGTAAAAAAAAAATAAAAAGGGCTGGGGTTGTAGCTCAGTGATAGAGTGACCATGGGTTCAGCACCCGTACTCCTCCCCAAAAAGCAACAGCACTTGGACCCCCATAGCCTTTTCCCCTACCTTAGCAAATAACCAAAGTTTCATTTTCTGGGAGGATAACAAGGATAGTCAGGCAAACTGTGTTCAGCTGAGAGCAAGGATAAGCTGGGTTAAACTAGGATAAGTAAGTTTACCCAGTGAACTCTCTCTCCACCCCATTTCTCATTTGGATTCCAGAAGACTGGCAGCCAGGTTATACCCCTAAGAAGGAAACCTGTACATGGGGTGGGGCAGACAGAACATAATATTTCAAAAAAAAAAAAAGGACTGAACAATTACTCTACCATATACCATATAGGTTGAGAAACAGATTCTAGATCCCTCCTAATTCTACAGCTCCTCCACTACACAAGACTTGAATTTATTTCCCACACAGAGTAAAACAGAGATCTGCAGACAGGGATTCCAGGCACAGTTTGAAGATAAAACTACACAATGAATATGAGTTTCTAGCATTTTCCCCTTGTTTCCCAGAAC
The DNA here is from genome assembly GCF_902686455.1 of Sciurus vulgaris. Classification (NCBI taxonomy): domain Eukaryota; kingdom Metazoa; phylum Chordata; class Mammalia; order Rodentia; family Sciuridae; genus Sciurus; species Sciurus vulgaris. Next base: position 77,778,324 of record NC_136470.1, on the reverse strand, counting down.
CCTGGCAGTGTTGTCTTATCCATCCAATATGAAGACTGAAAGATCATTCTCTAGATAATTTGCTTAGTTCACAAGAAAACCCATAAAGGTACAGATATTTTCCATAAAATGGTCCAGAATGACTCATAGTACACCAAAACGGGACGTCACACTATGTATTCAGAATTTCCAAGCTGTTTCTTAGTGGTCATTCTTTTTGTTTGTTTGTTTTTCTTTTGGTGCTAAGGGTTGTTGGAACAAGGGCTTCAAGCATACTAAATATGTGCTACCATGAGCTGCATCCCCAGGCCCTTAGTCGTCATTCATTCATTCATTCATTCTTTCTTTCTTTCTTCCTTCCATGTCTCCCTCTCTTCCTCCCTCCTTTCTTTCCCTTCCTTGCTTATTCCTTCCTGTTACCAGGGACTGAACCCAGGGGCACTTAACCACTGAGCCACACCCCTAGCCCTTTTCAAAAAAATTTATTTGATACAGGGTTTCACTGAGTTGCTTAGAGCCTCACTAAATTTCTGAGACTGACTCTGAACTCACTATCCTCCTGCCTCAGCCTCCTGTGTCCTGGGATTACAGGTGTTTGTCACTGCACCCAGACTTAGTGGTTCAAGAATCACCAGACTTCAAGGGATGAAAAGCAGACTAAGACAGATAAAACAAAAACTATATATAGAATAATCAAATTTTTAAAACTAACAGAAATGGAAAGGGGGTTAATGCTCAGTGGGAACAGAATTTCGACTTGGGAAGATGAAAAGCCTCTGGAGATGGATTGTGGTGATGGCTGCAAAATAACATGAATTACTTAATGTCACTACTTAATGTCATTACTTAATGTCACTAAACTGTCCACATAAAAATGATTAAAATGGTAAATTATGTAAATTTTCCACAATAAAATAAAAGCAGACTTCGGTTGTAGCTCAATGGTAGTTGCCTTGCATGTGTGAGGTCCTGGGTTCAATCCCCAGCACTGTGAAAAGAGAGATGTAAAATAAAATATTAATATCATATGTACAAAAAATAAGATGTTATTTTAGAAAAGGAACAATGAAAAACTATTTATAAAGCAACTCAGAAAATTGAGGCAGGAGGATCACAAGCTTGAGGCCAGTTTCATCAACTTAGGAAGGTCCTAAGCAACTCAGCAACTCAGCAAGACCCTGTCTCCCCAAAAAAAAAAAAGAGCTGGAGGTATATATCTGTGCTTCCTGAGTTCAATCCACAGTGTGGTGATATTGTGGATTTAAAGCTATAATATCCTAATACATAAAGAGCTCTTAAATTGAGGAATAAACAAGAAAATGTCTGATGGCCTGGTAGAAAGATGAAAGAAAGACCTAAGAAAACAATTCACAAATAAATTTTCTAAATTACCCTTAAACATAAGAAAAGACGTTCAACTTCACTCATAAAGTCTGGCACAGTGGGTGATTTGGACTGGGACGACTGAAAGTTCAAAGCCAGCCTCAGCAACTTAGTGAAGCCCTAAGCAACTTGGCAAGATTCCTTGTCTCAAAATTTAATAAAGGCAAAATAAGAAAACTGGCAAAGGTCTGGCCATGTAGCTCAGTGGTAGAATGCTTGTTTAGTAAGCGTGATAGCTCATGTTCAATTCTAGTATTTAAAAAAAAAAAAAAAGTAGGGGAGAAAGGCATTTTCATACTGTGTTGGTGGAATTACAAACTGATACAATCCTTGTGAAGGAGAATTTCATAGTATTTAATAAAACTACAAAAGTATTTAAACATGCAGCATCCCCACTTTGAGGACTTTACCTGGAAGACACACCTGCAACAATGAAAATACATACGTACAAGACTATTCACTGCAACACTGTTTCTAATAGCAAAATATTGGAAACTGCCTAAATGTACACACATAGGAGAGTGCTTGAATCAATATGGCTTATCCACACAAGGAATGAAGCTGTAAAAGAACAAGAATTCAGCCAAATGTGGTGGCACAGGCTGCAATCCCAGCAATTTAGGAGGCTGAGGCAAGAAGATGGCAAGTTCAAGGCCAGTCTGGGCAATTCAATGAGACCCTCTCTCAAAATATTATGACATATAAAAAATAAAAAGGGCTGGTAATGTAGTTCAGTGGTACAGCACCCTGGAATTCAATCCCCTGTATGGGGGTTGGGGGTACTCACTATATGAACTAACATGAAATGGCTTCCAGAATAAATCAATAAGTGAATAAAGTTCAAAAGAGTATCAATAATATGCCACCATATGGAAGGAGGGCACCAAGAGAAAGAATGGAGGAAATGGAACTGAAAAGATGAGGAGAGGAAAGGTACTTTCCTGAATATACATGCCTTCTTGTAAAGTTCTGACTTTTCAGAACCATGTTAATGCTTCATATACTTAAACCTAACTGTAATTCAAATGAACAGCATAACCACACTGAAAGTAGAAGAATCAGCTAAAGAAACTTTGAAAAATATTTTGGCTGTAAGCTCCAGAACTAAAGACAAAAAGACTACATACAAATATTGTACACTAGTTGGCAAAACTGTATTTCAAATGAATAGCATAACCACACTGAAAGTAGAAGAATCAGCTACAGAAACTTTGAAAAATATTTTGGCGGTAAGCTCTAGAACTAAAGACAAAAAGACTACATACAAATACTGTACACTAGTTGGCAAACTCGCTATTCCACAGAAATATACCTTAATTCTGAAACCATCTATGTATTTATTTTGGGTGTGTGTATGGGAGAAAGTACTTCAGATCAAACCCAGGGTCTCAAGCATGCTAGGCAAGCACTCTATCACTGAGCTACACTCCCAGCCCTAAAAGCATCAGTATTTGAAAATTGAGTGAATAAACAAATATGTTGGCTACAATTAGAACTGAAGTTTTTGCTGTTGCAGAAGGAAAAACTACTGCAATAATGATGATGATAAAAGAAGTGACGATGAACCTATGGTGCTACCTTGAAATGTGAGGTAGCAGAATGAATACAGAGTGGTTAATAAACATACAGATATCAAAGTGTGCTTACTTATACATGCATATGTGTGTGCAAGTGTGTGTGAATATTTGAAAGAAAGAAATGGGGCAGAGAAAACACAAGATGAGCCTGGAATATCATTATGGTGCTGGAAAGGTACAAGCACTCGAAAATTAACAATGACATGTCAAAAAGACTTAAAGTCAACTTGAAGAGACTCACAATGACCAAGAAAACTTTCAACAACCACATGCATAATGACAGTGATGGTTTATAATAAATCAAATTAATATCCTTGATACAGTGATACAAGAAACTTGACTAAATAAACAAATAGGGAAAATGGGTAGCTCTTCCTTATTCAGAATTTCAAATTAGTCAGTATAGAAGAAATGATGGAAACAAGTTAAAATCTATAAGCTCTCGGGCTGGGGATATAGCTCAGTTCATAGAGTGCTTGCCTTGCAAGCACAGGGACCTGGGTTCGATCCCCAGCACTGAAAAAAAAAAAAAAAAAAATTTTCTATAAGCTCTCTAAGAAGTTAAGAGACTCAGGCAAGAATAATCAAAGAGTAAAATTAGAAAGTGAAATACAAGATACTTACTGAAAAGAGATATTTACATAGTCTCAACGTATCCCCCACAGATACTTTAAAGTACAAAGGGAAAAATAACTTTCAATGGAAAAATCTGCCAAACATCCCAGTAACCAGGTGATTAAAGTTAATATCACCAACAGAAGACATATGGACATTATGTGCCTCCTAAAGTCGCACTATATCACTCTTGTGGTATTCTTTTCAAAATGTGTAACCTAAAGTTATTCATGAGAAACAACAGACACTGACCAAAACTCTTCAAAGGTGTTGATTAAGGTAATAAAGACATTAGAAAATGTGGGTATAAGGACTAAAACTAAGGTTACAGGGCAATGCAATGTGTAATCCTAGATTGTGAGTCCTAAACTAGAAATGGAAATTAAGGGGACAACAGACAAAATTTGAATAAGGCTTATAGATCAATTAGCAGTATTATTCTAAAGACAATAGTTTTGATCATGCGCTGGTTACATACTATGACAGAAAAATTAGATGAGTCATATATGAAAATTTCATAACTTTTTACAAACACACACACACACACACACACACACACACACACACACACACACACACACACATTTGAAGTACTAAGGATTGAACCCAGAGGTGCTCCATCAACAAGCTACACCCCCAGCACCACTGCCCCTGCGCTTTTTTTTTTTTTTTTTTGGCAGTGCTGGGGTTAAACCCAGGGCCTTGTGCACACTGGGCAAGCACTCTACCACTAAGCTACATCCCTACTCCTTTTTATTTCTTATGTTGAGTCCTTTTTATTTCTTACACATAAAAGGCACGTAATTATGATTCCACGAAATTCTGCATAGTGGCTAATGTTACCAGAGCTGAACATGAACTTCAGATTCTGCCACCTCAGCATCCTGAGTCACTGGAATTACAGACATGTGCCAAAATGACCTGCATTGCAACTACTGGTTTTGAAAGTTTGAAGTTGTTTCAAAGTCCCAAGTTTTCTTAAAAAGCAAACACTGAAAATTGAGGAAATTTCCCAGACAGTACCAAAATACAACAGATAGAAAATGACAGACAAAAATGAGAAAATTAATGACCAGGTCAGTAGATCAAATATCCAAATAAGGCTGGGCAAGGTGGTGCATGCCTGTAATCCCAGTGGCTCGGGAGGCTGAGCCAGGAGGATTACAAGTTCAAAGTCAGCCTCAGCAACTCAGTGAAGCCCTAAGCAACCTAGCGAGATACTCTTTCTAAATAAAATATAAAAAAAAAAAAAAAGGGTTGGGGATGTAGCTTAGTGTTTGATTGTCCTGGATTCAATTCCCAGTACTAAACAAAAGAAAACTAAACCAAACCAAAACAAACCAAAACAAAACAAAAAAACAATCCCAATAAGAGTTTTGGAAAAATGTAGAATGAGCCAGCTGTGATGATGCATACCTATACTGCCAGTTACTCTAGAGGCTCAGGCAGAAAGATCCCAAGTCTGATGCCAACCTGGACAACTTAGCAAGGTCCTAAAGCAGTTTAGTAAGCTCCTGTCTCAAAAGACAGAGGATGAAGCTCAGAGGTAAAGCACCCCTGAGTTTAATCCCTACTACCAAAATATTTTTAAATTTTAAAAATAAAAGGGACAAGGTTCTAGGAATTAACTCAGGAAATAAAGCTAGAGTTTCTCACCTTTAGCTTATACACTTGCACGTTGTTCCTTTATGAAGCACTATACCTCACAACTATGCATGGTAACTGCCACTTCAAATAATAATCCTTCTCCACTTCAGAAAATTCACGTCTGCTAGCCCTATTAATATGTACTAGGAGAGGAATAAAAGGTCAGATCTGAAAATATTTTTCTTAAAAGGATCTTCACATAACTCCTTATATATTTTGTGTCACTTCAACCTCTACTTAAACAGTACATGAGGGCTGGGAGTACAGAGCTCTTGCCTACATGCAGAAGGCCCTGGGTTTGATCCCCAGCAGCACCAGGGTAGGGGTACTCAAACTGGTTGTGGTGGCACATGCCTGTAGTTCAGCACTTCAGAGGTGTGGGGAGGATGGCTTGAGTCCTACAGCTCGAGACCAGCCTGGGCAACATACTGAAACGATCTCAAAAATAAAATAAATAAAACCAGTTCTTTCTTAGTACATGATATGGCTAATCCTGAAACTTAAAAGGCTTTCTGGCAGGGCAGTGGCTTGTCCCTGTACTGCCAACAGTTCAGGAGGCTGAGGCTGACAGCAACTTGGAAAGACCCCATCTCAAAATTAAAAAATAAAACAGGACTGAGGATGTGACTCAGTGGTTAAGCACCTCTGGGTTCAATCCCTGGTACCAAAAAAAAAAAAAAAAAGGGGGGGGGGTCTTTCTGGCTCTCTCCACTGTTCCTTTAGGATTCAGCATTCTCAAGGCTATTAAGTAATTACCACCAGCTTTCCACCTTCTATACTTTTGTTATTCTTACTTCCCTTCTTTTTGTCATTCAAGGGCCAAAAAAAAAAAAAAAAAAAAAAAAAAATCTCCTACTATTTTAATGGCATTTTCAGGTTGGTACAGAATTATACATATATGCACAACCAATCCACCATGTTTAACATGACAATTTGTCAAAATCCTCCATACAACAACAAAAAAAGAGTATCACACACAAACACATAAAAGGTGCATAATTATGATTCCATGAAGTTCTGAATACTGGGAGGAAAGCATATTAAAAATCCTCATGAGGGCTGGGGTTGTGGTTCAGTGGTAGAGCACTTGCCTCACATGTGTGAGGTGCTGGGTTCAATCCTCAGAACCACATAAAATGAATGAATAAAATAAAGGTATTGTGTTCATCCACAACTTAAAAAACAAAATCCTCATGAAATTAGGAAAACTTACCTGGACTACATCTTAAAATTAATCTAATCGAACATGCTTTTGGTGCACTTATATCACCAATAACGCTACAAATGTAAAAATACATAAACATGGATTAAAATTTCAATTCAATAAATTGCGACTAACATGAAGGCACTGAGCTTTCAAAGAATTTGTAGTCTAGTAGGAAAGTCATTGCTGATGAATATTAACAATTGTAATACGTACAAAAAAGGTAAAATTCAGGGAGTTATGGAAATATCTGGTAAAAGGGTTAAGGGAAGACCTTTTGCAAGAAATTATGTTTTGGCTATGACAAAGAGTGAGAGGCAAAAGGAATAGATAACCAAATATTCCTGAGAGGGAACAAAGTATTCCAAGGAACTGAATGAAATTCAGTATCTCTTAAAAGAGAAACTAAGGAAGTAGAAAAAAAAAAAAAATGGTGCTATTTAAAATAAGCGTGGTATGAAGCCACTGAAGAAGGAGTACAAGATCTGGTTTATATTCTTGAAAAGATCACTCTAACTGCAGTATGCAGGATGGCTTAAGAGAAGCCACAAGGTAACCTGTTAGGAGGCTGTCACAGGTAAATGTAGGCATGGTGTGACAGCTGCTTGCATTAAGGGAAAAGTTGGGAGAATGTGGCAAAGTAAATGATCTTGAGATCTTTTCAGGACCCAGAAATGGCAGGACGTTGGGAAATCCTCTGGTGGGAGTAAGAGTCCTGACATGGGTAGACAGTGGTATGATTTATACGGAACGTAAATGGAGAAAGACTGGGGAGAGGTTACACTGGCTATGCCCTCATCTTTTGACATATTGAATGTGAGGTGACTCTAAGAAATCCAAATGGACACATATGGTTGAATATACAGTTTCAGCTGTAGTTAACAAATGTTCATAAGTCCATCAGACAGCACAGAGCCCACTTCTCAAACAGCTCCACAGGATGCTAGGCTAAAAAGTGAGTGGTCATGCACACCAGGAGTGAGGAGAGCTCAGAGGGAAAAAAAGGTCTACATACAGAGCTTTATGATAAGCCAGAAGAGAAAAAAATTGGTACTAGGGATTGAACCATCGAGGGTGTGCTCTAACATGAGCACACTGACCTACACCTCCAGCCCTATTTATTTATATATTTATTTATTTATTTTTGAGACAAGGTTTAACTTATCCAGGCTGGACAAGTTCTGATTTTCCTGTCTGCCTGCCTCAGCCTCCAGCATTGCTGGGATTGTAGGGGTGCACCACCATGCTTGTTGTAAAATACTTACATCAGAATTTTTGCATGGTTCTTGAAGGCTTAGCATAAAAGTCTACCAAAAAACAGATTTATATACTAATATAATTTTATGTAATTCTGCCAACCAACAAACCTAAGCAATGTTTGGTTAAAAATTTCAGTGTAATTTTTACTAGTCTCATCAAAATGTATTAAGGAGTTTTACTGGCTAGTAAACTACAAACACAGAATTCAACATAGTTACTACTTAAAATAACATTTTTCTCCTCTGTACTCAAAGCACTATGAAACTCGAAATAGGGCCAAGCACTATGGGTGTGCACTTGTAATCCTGGAGACTTGGGGGCTGAGGCAGGAGGACCTAGGTTGAGGCTAGGGTGGGCAACATAGTGAGACTATCTCAAAAAACAATCAATCAAACAAACAAAACATAGTGAAGTAGAATTTTTGATTCAAGCATGGTTAGTTGTTAAAGAAAAAAACTAAGGCAGCCAAGTATTGGACATCTTGCGGAGCCTGTTTATAAACTAAGAAATGTCAGCTACATCTGTCAGCCATGAACATCACCTGAGAAGCTATGTTTGTGTGTGTGTGTGTGTGTGTGTGCGTGTGGTGGTAGTGGGGGGATTGGAAATGGAACCTAGGGCACCTTGCATGCCAGGCAAGTGTACTACCACTGAGTTATAACCCCAGCCTCTGAGAACCTTTGTAAAAAATTCAGAGTTGGGGATGTAGCTCAGCAGGAGGGTGCTTCCCTAGGCATTCATGAAGTCCTGAGTTCCATTCCCACTAGCGAAATAAATAAATCAATAATACTAATGCCCATATAGCACATCCAACCTTCTGGAGTGTTTATTACATTTTTTGTGACAGGGTCTATTGCCATCCAGGCTGGCCTCCAACTCCTGGGCTCAAGCAATCCTCCCACTTTAGCTTCCGAAGCAGCTGTTTAAGAGTAGGTGAAACTCAAGTCTGAACTGATGCACTGACTGCATCACTTTCCCTTCTCCCCTAATACTTTTGTAGCCTGCGTCTATTACACTACAGTGGTGAATGTTCTCTCTCCACTAGAGAGAAAGGCAACTCCTCAAATTAATTTAGAATTGTAATACCCAGTCACTAAAGGATTCTAGTTCCTGAATTGACTCCACATCTTCATTGAACACGAAATGAACGTTTAAGAGGCAGAGTGGGGTGTCTTCAAATCTAGTTGCAGAGGATGCCTTCTAAAGGGGGCCAAGGTGTAAACAAAGGCCTTCCCAGCTTTTCTTCTGGTTAGCCTCCTGGGAAAGCTATCTTGAATAAAGAGCAAAACTGATTGAAGTCATCCTCTTCATATACCAATGTTTGATCAATAAGCACAAAACATCTGGGTGACCAGCAGGGGGTCTGGTTTGTTCCTGATGCTGCCCACATAAGGCATAGACTGCAGTTAGGGTCTGGCCGCTTAAGATCCTGGCACCCTTCTCCAGACCAAACTTAGTTATTCTGGACAAAAGGGAAAACACAAACAAAACAGAAAAACGCAATTGGGAGCTTACCATTAGTACCATTAAGTATCCTGGGTACTCTTCCAAGGAGTTTAACTGGATTCCCAAAACATTTCGTTCAATTCTCCTAATTTGTGAAGTATAAGAAACTCCACTTTCATCCTAAGAATCGAATTAAAGTCACTATGAAAGGGCAGGCGAGGCTTTCAACCCAGCTCTCCAAGTTCCAAACTCCCACAGTCTCTACAGCATCTCTCCTCCTCAGAGTGTCATACAGTGGAACGGAGGTTGAAACTGCCTTGCACAGATGGAACAGAAAAAGCGAGTCCAAGGGCCATACCCTTCCACTAGAAACGGGTCCCATGAACACGGGGGAAGAAACCGAGGCAGGAGGGAGGCAGAGCTGTCCGAACAAATGAAAACCCCTTGACTTCCAAGATGACAGGAGCTGGGGGCTCCTGACCGCAGTCTTCCTCTCAAAGTCTTCCCTACCTTCAGGGAGAGCGGCCGGGAACGCTAGCTTTCTCGCTGCGTGCGTCAACAGCTTGGGCTGGAGAGAAAGAAGGGAAGGCAGAGGTCCCTCGAGACGAGCTCCTTCCCCGTCCCTAGAAGACACTATGCAGGGGAAGAAACTGCTGCCCGCAGCTCGAGGCGGGGCGCGGGTGGGGGAGTTTAGCGCTCAAGGCCTCTGGCCGGGGCGCTGAGCTGGCGCGCCGCGGCGCGGGGAATGGCCGGTCAGGCGATCGATCGGTCATTCGGCGGAGGGCCGCCCGCGCTCCCGCTTACCTGCGTCCCTTGCTCCTCTCACCTGCCCCGCCAAGGGCCCAGACGCTCTAGCACCCGAGACTGCGGCCTCGCCTCCGCCAGCCTTAGGGGAATCACCGCCAGGGAGGAGCTGCTGGCCTGCTCCCTGCAGCCACGGCTGCCGAGCTTCTCCAGAGACGCTACCGCGCCGCCGGCGCTCACTTAGCGCGTCACCTCCTCCGGTGCCCTTCCGCCTGCAGCCCCGCCCGCCCCGCGTGCAGGGGGCGGGGAAAGCGGGCGCTGGCGTGTGGGCGTGGCCGCTCCGCTGGGGCTGCTTAACTGTCTCCAGCTCTGTTATCCTAGATTTGTGAAAATTGTGACTGAGAAATTGCAGAGGCGTTAGGAATTGCGTTTGAGACATAGCTTCGGCCCCGTCTCAGGTTTTCACCCCTGAAAGGAATAAATCACACCACAACCTGGATATCACCCTGCCCTTGATCTCTTCCCGCATTACCAAAAGCAAAAAGCCATGTTCCTGCTTTGGACTGCACTTCTTGGGGACTCGCCCAGGCCTTTTCTCTCGGATTTGCACGCTGATTTTACCTTTGGTATTGCAATTTGCCTCTTTATGTATACCCCACCCTGCCCAGACAGTGAATGCTTTCCAATGAGGACAGAGGCTGGTCTCATCATAGTCACGGCTCCAGCGACTGGCCTACACAGGTACTTAGGAAATCTGTGCTGTAAAATTGCTAGTCTTTTTCTTAAAGAAAGTGACTTCAGCCTTCCGTGCTGAAGGATTATTCATTCAATAAACTTTTTCTGGTACTGGGGATTGAACCCAGGGCATCCCACATACTAGGCAGGTGCTCTACCACTGAGTTATATCCTCCTATCTCCAGCTCATCAATTTGAATATGAACATATACTAGTGTTTCTCTTACAGGACCTCAGGCTAACTCTCAGGAAAGAGAATAAATAATAATTCAATTGTTTCTGGCTCACTGGGATGTTGTGCATCAGAAAAATCTGAAAAAGGCAAAACTACAAGGCGAACAAGACTCTCCTGGGACTGCTGCTCCAGCAGAGGGGAGACTCAGCACTGGCTGAGAAAGGGTCTAGCAGGCTTTCCAAAGAACATTGCTAGTTGTATTCCTCTGAAAGGGTTATACAGGTGGGTTAGAGTTTAGGAAAGTTAATTGATTTTTTTCAAAAGGTGTTTTTCTTTTCTTGCAGGAGCAATTTAACCTTGAGGAAGGCAGGGTTAGACAGTCTTTCTGATGCCAAATATTATATCTCTCGTATTGTTTCCACACCTGTTTAAATACCTCTGTCTTGTGATAATGATGAGTTCCTATAGCTATTAGGAGAATACATAGGTGGAGATTGGAAGAAGGCTCAATCATGGCAAGTAATATATGTGGAGGGTATTGGGCATTTTCTGTTTCCCTGACTCCTCAACAATTTTATCCTTTAGGTTGGTTTTCCCTGGAGAGTTGTGGTGAGTGTATCAAGACTTTAATGACACATGTGGTTTCTGATGCCCATAAGACTATTTGAGAATGTGTGAGAGTGAGACCAGAGATGATACTGGTGTTAGTACAGAAGAACTGAGGTGCAAACTTCATGGATCAGCATAGTCTTTTTTCTGGCAATGGAGTCATGTCTCTGTTGAATCCAATTTCCTGGTGGAAAATGAGCTGCCAATCAAAGGGGAAGTCTATTCTTATATGGGTTACACTGAAAGGTGACAACTAATGAGCATGTCAGTTTGGATACTCAGGAATTTGGGATCTGTCTTATTGGGTGAGATGGGGGGTCTGGGGTCACTGGTCAGTATCTGGGATTTATCTTTACTGGGCCAGATGGAGGGTCTGGGGTCAGCTGTCAGTGTCTGGAAAGGATTTGTTTTGGGAAGAATCAAGGCTTTGACCTCTACCCAGTGACTTGTTCCAGACTTGATGAATATCTCCTCCCCAGGGCCTGTCTTGTCACTGGGAAAGAATGTATTGGGAAAGGATCAATGTTATCAATGAATTGCCTTCTTCCTCATTCCCTTTCCCCAGGCCAGACTCCTATTTTGGGGTTTGTAATTTTCCATATCTATCATTCCAGACTCTGAAAGGGGTATAATGAATTGGGGACATCAATATCACATTTGGCTGCTTTCTGCTGAGAGTGGGCAATGTAGGGGTGGGTCCTCCTTTCAGAATCCAGGAAGTGAATGTGGGGGAGGGTATGCAGAGGGGGATACGTGGGAGAAGTTTTGAGACCGATGCGAGCAATGTCAGTTCTCTTTATGTGGCCTCATAAGATCAAGCAGTGAGTAGCAGGAGGAGAAATGATTTAAGATGTTTCCCAGCAGTTGGGACTGAGCTGGTCACTTTATTAAGAAACTATAAAACTAAAAATAGGGAAAAGAAAAGATATTTTTATACATAAAGATTAACTGGTTTTACAGGTTAGGGAAACAATTGTAGCATATAAAATGAAGACTAATTAGCTTACTAGTGTGAGGAGAATAATTTTAGTGTGAAAGGTACTGAAAGGAAAATGCGACACAGACGAGCAATGCAGAAACCAGGCAAGGAGATCCACACACAGAAAGTTTTATTTTCCAGTCAGGGTCTGACAAAGGCCATCCCTCAGGAAAAGTGAGAGAGTCAGGAAAAACTTAGCTCTGGGGTATTTTATGGGGTCGTTTGGACGGCTTGCATAAGGTTGCATGACCCTGTATGAGCTGCTTGTGTAAGAACTTATGATGGGCTAACAGGACATGTAAGGAATTGTTCCAGTGGTGGTTAATGAGAGGTGGGAAGGGGAAGTTACATCTTAACCCTTGTTTTCTCTGTAAGTACCTCTCTAGGGCAGGAAAGCAACTTATGGTAAGAGTTTAAAATGAGTGCATAGATCCTAAGCCTTGGACCTAACATTCCTCCCTTCTTTGTTTTATGTTGGGCAGGGATGTGGGTGGAGATTGCTCTTCTAGCTACTTCCAGCTGGAGTGGGGCGTAGTCTCAAGATGTTAGGGGTGTGGGAGGTCATTAGGATGCTGGCCTGGATTTGAATCGGGAGGCAGTGGCAATGTTTAGAGGTGCTCATCATCTTTGGATAAATGCTGGTATTCCCCAAGGATTATCTGGTTGACACTTTGATTAATGAAGATTTTGATTTTTTCCAGAATGACTTCCTGAAGGCACCTGAAGAGACAGGAGACTAAGAGAGTCAAGGTTAGTATGGCAGTCAGTGGGCCTAAGAGAGGGAATACCCAGGACAGGAGGGGGTCCCAAGGGATGAGGAGAAAGGGGGAAAGATTAGGCATGGAGCCCTTTTGTTGGATTTTTGTGGTCAGATCTTATAAGGTTTGTATATTTTGTTCAATTTTCCCAGATTGGTTGATATCTGAATAATATATAAGGTAAGTTGAAGGGAGAGCATAACCAGTATGCAGGGTCTTATAGTGGAGGAGTTAATGAAAGTATTTAGGGATTGTGAGCATAAGAAATAGGTGCCCAGTGAGCTACAGTAGTAGGTAGTAGAGTCAAGGGTGATGTTTATGGAGCATGGGAATTGAAGAGTGGTGTTTTGAGTAGTATATTGTGAGTTGTGCCAGCATGGTCCAGTTATCCCTAAAGTGTGGACAGGTACATTTTGGGAGAGCTTTCATGGGTTTGGTAAGCAGTTGTTGTGGGAAATTGAGATATGGGAGAGCATAATTGCTATGATTGAGACTTGGTTTAGTGGGGCACATGTAAAACAGTCTTTTTTATATAAAGAGTCATTGACAACTTGGTGAAGGAGATTAAGAGAGAATTCAATGAGTTGTGTCCAGGATAATTTGGGTTGAGGGGACGATTGTTGGGAAAGGTGGGAGGATGTGTCCTTGATCACATTAATAACATTATCTAAGGAAGTTTCTTGTTTATAGATTTTTGTAATCAGAATAGAACCGTGTGAAATATCTGTTTCATAGTTGATGTTAATAGATCCTTCAACTCCTTGTTCCCATTTTGGGTCCCAAGGATATGGTATCCTGCAGGTGAGATATGGTTTGGTTTGTTGTCCCAACCATTGATAACTTTATGTAAGTTTAGATAATTGGCCTCCTGGTTTTCCATATTTGAGGTTAGTATGGTGATAATTACATGACCAGGATGAACATCCCTTCCAATAATTTTCTATGCATGAGCCTGTGTTTTCAGATTTTAGGCAGAGGTAAAATTGGTCATAATTATATGCTCTTACACTGTATCTTTTCCAGTCTGGGCAGTTATCCTTACATGCTTCAGAGAAGTCAAATGTAAGGATGATGGTTTGTGTGCAGCCTGAGGTTGGACAAGGAATGGATGTGAGTAGACATGGAGGATCAAAGTCTGTGACACAAATTTTAAACTGCCAGGTATTTTTGATCCCTGGTGAATGGGATATTCCAAGAGGGAATCAGGTTAAATTGAAAAGAAGAGGGATGATGGGGAGTATCTTTGTGTTGTAAGAAAGGAGTGGGAGATAAGTAGGAAGTGTGGGTATAAGTATATTTCATGTGGAGTGAAGTCAGAAAAGGATCCTTGGAGATGGAGATCCTGTACTATTGAGAGTAGATTGAAGGAATGGAGTTAGGAAGAGTCAAGAGACAGTTTTTCTTGTAAGATTTGGAGAAACCTATAATATTGGGAAAGGGTGATAATTTCACTCATTGGGTGGGATGGTTCTCTCCTGGAGTGTGGTTGTTGGTCTTGGAATCCTCAGGAATTGAAGGGAGGTCTGCAGTGGTGGTTCATGGGAATGGGAGATGTCAAGGGGTTTCTTTAGAAGATCACGGAGCCTGAGGAGGGCCCCAAGAAGGATCTTTATCCAGTCTAGGTATAATTTGAGGGATAGTTTGGTGAGAGAAGTTTTTAAAGTATGGTTGGTGTGTTCTACCTTTCCAGATGATTATGGATGGTAGGGAATGTGGAATTGCCAGGAGACATTGAAGGCTTTGGCTACTAGCTGTGAAATATGAGAGGTAAACTCAAGACCATTGTCAGACTGAAGAGATGTAGGGAGGCCAAATCAAGGAATTATGTGTGTAATAAGGGCAGTGGCTACTGTGGAAGCATGCTTGTTGTTGGTTTCAACCCATCCCATGAAAGTGTCAGCAAGGACTAGAAAATATCTATGTTGCTTTACAGGAGGCATGTAAGTAAAGTCCAATTGCCAATTGGAACCTGGGAGATGTTTCCTCACCTGATGCAATGGGAAAGCAGGGGGTCAGAGGTTAGAGGTAGGATTGTTTTTTTAACATATGTTGCAGGAGGAGGAAAGGTTAGAAAGGAATTGAGAGTCTTCAGGAGAAAGTTTGAGTTGGGAAGAAATCAAGTGCCATAGAGAGGCAGTATTTGGGTGGAAGAGCTTGTGGAGGTAAGTATCTGTTGGGTTGTTGACTTTGTGTTAAGTGAAGGATGTTGTGGTGAGAGAATTGTAGGAGGGGAAAGTAGAGGAAGGAGATGGGGATGTTTGGGAGCCTGCTGGAGGGCAGCTGTTCTAGCTTCAAAGTCTGTCTTGTTGCCTGTTGAGACAAAGAAGGAGTCAGTTTGGTGAGACTTACAGTGAGAGATGCCAAGGGCAGTGGGGAGGTGTGAGACTTGGAGCATGTAAGGAAAAAAAAAATGCTCAGCTTGGGACCTGTGGCGATGCTAACCGCCATTGCGCACTCCCACCAAACTGCCGCCAGCTCGCTCGTCTCAGTTGCCATTCACCAATAGCTCCCAGAAAAATGCGGACACAGGCCTCGCGCAAGAGACTTTATTATGCAGGCGACTAACATGTCTGCTCCAGGGTGAAAAGAAAGGAAAAAAGAGAAGATGGCGTGTGCGCTTCTCCCAGATATTGAAATCTCCCGGGCTGGAAGGAACCAGTAGCGGAGGAGAATACTTGCAAGCTGACTGGTGAACCAATAGCTATCTAGCATGTTAGGACGTAACATGGGAAGCAGGAGAATGGTGGCAGCGTAAGCCAGAAATTTCTGTAATGTAAGAGGTGGGCAGAGTGCAGATTGACAGGTGGTTGGGAGATGGAGTATCAGCTTTATATTACAGAGCACATCTGTGATGTAGGTGGCATTGACAATAGAGGTGCCCTTAGTGGTGAGGAATCCATGTTCTTTCCAGATAGTGAGAGAGGAGTATATGGAAGGCATATTTGGAGTTGGTATACATGTTGAGGGAGGAGCCCTTGGCTAAAGTGAAAACTTCGTGAGAGCAATAAGTTCAGCCTGCTGATTGGATGTGTTGTTGGGAAGCGAGGAGCCCTCTATAATTGATGTCATGAAAACTATGGCATATCCTGCTAGGTGGGTTCCTTCATGTAAGAAGGAAGAGCCTTCAGTGAACCATGTATGAGGTGCTTGGGGGCAAGGGTCCTTCATGTATGTGAATGGGATGTGGAAGAAGCTCTTCCAGAGTTTTGATACAAGAGTGAAAGGGAAGAGGAGCCTGAGGGACAGGAAGAAGTGTAGCAGGGTTCAATGGGGAGCCGGTGAGAAAGGTGAGACTGGTGTCTTCTATTTAAGACACCTGCAGGGACAGGATGTGGCAAGGGGGTAGGCAATGTAGTCCCTTGTAGGTAAGACACTCTTTAAGGTGGTATGGGATTAGGATTGTCAATGGGGTCCCAAAGGTAAACTTTTTGGATTCATTGATTAGTAAAAAGCCAGCAGCTAGCGTCCACAGGCATGGGACCCAGACTTTAGTGGCAAAAGTTGGGGCAAAAGTTGGTTCCAGCATGTGTTCTAAAACTCCAAGTGTGAATCCTTGTTTTTCACTTACATAAAGTAGAAAGGGGCATGAGAGATCAGGCAAATGAAGGGCAGGTGTGTTAAGGAGGAATTGCTGGAGCTTAGTAAATTGTGTGGTGATGGGTTGCAATTCCTATTGAACCCTGGGCTGTGTCATATAGGGGGTTGGCTAGTATGGAATAGTTGGGGATCCAGGCACAGAGGAATACTGCCATTTCTAAGAAAGAATTTCTTTCTTAGCAGAGGGAATTGATCGGTTGGTGCTAAGGCCCTTCCTATCAACAGTAATGGCCTTATGAGTTGGTGTTAAGAGGAGGCCTAAATAAGTGACTATTGCTAAGGACAATTGGACCTTGGAGGGAGACACTCTATAGCCACAGGAGGATAAGAAATTAAGAAGCTTGCAAGTGTTTTCATAACCGTCCCCATAAGAGGGACTACAGAGGAGGAAATCATCAATATACTGCAAAACCATACGCTTGTTAAAATATAGTGAGGCTAGATCCCTGGCTAAAACCTGTCCAAAGAGGTGGGGACTGTCTCAGAATCCTTGTGGGAGAACAGTTCAGGTCAGTGGAGAAGATGTATGGGAGTGAGGATCTGACCATGTAAAGGCAAAGATATTTTAAGAATTGGGATGCAGGGGAATGGAGACGAATGCATCTTTTAAGTCAAGTACTGTGAAGTGAGTGGTGCCTGAGGGGATGGTGTATAAGAGGGTGTAGGGATTGGTGACTATGAGGTGAATGGGTATAATGACCAAATTAATGAGGTGAAGGTCTTGAACCAAGCAATAGAAGTCATTTTTTTTAACATTAAAATTGGAGTATTATATGGGGAATTGGTGGGTCTAACAAAGCCATTTTTAAGAGACCTTGGACATTGGGCAACAAACTCAGGAGTTTTTGTTGGGAAAGTGGATGTTGGGGTTGTGCTGGGAAGTGGCAGGGGTCCTTGAGGAGGGAAGAGGCAAGTGGGGGTTAGAGAAGAGGAACTTGTAGTGAGGGTTAGGATTAGAGGGGCCACAGGTGAGTCTGGAAGAAAGCCCATGCTGGAGGCAAAGGAAATTGTAGCTCCCAATTTGAAAAGGATATTCCTACCCATAAGGGGAATGGGCATTTTGGAGTCACTAGAGAGGAGTGGGTAAAAATTAAGGACCCAAAGGTGCAAATAAGAGCAGGTGTCTATAAAGGTTGTGAAGGTTTGCCTTCTACCCTGACAATAGAGAATGTTGAATGAGAAGTAGGCCCCCAATATTCTGTAAGGACTGGGTATGTGGCCCTGGTATCTAAAAGGAAAGAGGCCTACCTGTAACTCGGACAGTTACCCAGAATTCTTGTTGAGTGATGGCAGTGGTCGGGTGTGGGGATCCTGGGCCTTGTCAGTCTTCTGTAGCCAGTCCTAATACTTGGAATGAAGGGATAAGGGGGCTGGATGGCCTGGAGCCACTATGTGTTTGAGGACAATCAACAGTCCAGTGTCCCTCCTGTTGGCACTTAGGACAAGGGCCTGGGAGTCAGTGAGGCTTGGGACATGCCCAGGCCCAGTGACCCATCTGACCACACTTAAAACAAGATCCTGGTGGTCCAAATGGACCTTTTTTTGGACCAGAGGAAACTAGGACTTGTGCAGGAACTGTATAGATGGCTTGAGTAAGCATTTGGCATTTTTGCTTGTGAGCCTTTTCATCTCTTCCATTATATACCTTGAAGGCCACAACTAGAACCTCAGCGTGGGGAGTTAGGGGTCCCCTTTCTAGATGTTAAAGTTTTTCCCTAATGTCAGGAAAGCTTTGGGAGAAAAAGTAGGTCATTAGGAATTGTCTTCAATCTGGGGTCTCAGGATCTAAACTGGTGTATTGTAATAAAGTCTGAGTTAGGCAATCAAGGAATGCTGAAGGGTTCTCATTTTTGTCTTGGGCAGTCTCTTGGAGTTTATCATAATTATTGACCTTAGGGGCTGCTTTCCTTAGTCCCACCATAGGGCAGGCAATAAAGTGATCTCTGTTGATGCCCCCAGGCAAATTGTAATTCCTACTGGGGTCATGGTCAGGACTGCCTCAGTGCTGATTGGCCATGATGATGTACTTCATTGGCATAGACTCTAGCCTGTTGCCAGACTCGCCTGCATTCCTCAGATAAAAGAGTGTTGGATAAGATCATGTGGATATCATGGAAGGCCAGGTCATAATATTGGGTTAAGTATTGGAACTCTTCTTTGATGTAGGTTGTGGGATTGGTGGTATAGGACCCAAGCCACTTCTCTAGTTGGAAGAGATTGGACAAGGAGAAAGGCACATGAACTCTGACTATGCCATCCACTCCGGCCACATCATGCAGAGGGAACATGGAGGCCGGTGACTGATGACCACTGGTGATCAAGTAGTAGGGGGAGAAAAAGGTGGAGGAGGAGGAGGAGGCAGGGCAAGAGGGGTGGAGGGCATGGCTTGGTGGTTCTAGGAGGCAGTGGCAGCAGCTGTGGCAGTGGAGACAGCAGCCAGCAGGGCAGAGGCTGACAGAGTCACTGAGGGAAGGCAGGGCTGAGGCCACAGCAGGATCAGTGGGGGAAAGTAGAGCAGCCGCGGGAGCAATCTGATAAGTTGGAGACTCGTCAGCAGGGTCAAATGAGGAAGAGTCTGAAGTAGGAATTTCAGCTTTAGGTGGAATAGGTACCGGTTTAGTAAAAGCTAGGAGGATTTGAGAGGGAAAGCAGGAGTTACAAAGGGAAGGTTTAGAATGCAAAGAAGAAAAAGCCTGAATGTAAGGGATCTCCTTCCATTTCGCTGAGTTCCCGCAGAGGTAAAAAGATCCCTAAGAATGTTGGGATCTAGGGTGCCACTAAGTGACCATTTTGAGTCATTATCTAGAGTGTATAATTTGATTACATAAATGGACAAGCGTTTTTGGTTTGAGGTGTGTGGTGAGGCAGAGGGACTCTAACTAAGAGGCAACCCAAGGGGGGTATGGGTGGGGATTGAGAGTGAGCTGCCCATTGCAAGAGAGAATCCAATGAATATAGAGGCAGGGTGTCCCTCGGCTCCTAGAGAATCACCTGAGTGAAGAACAAGTTATCTAGGGGGTCTTCACCACCACTAAATAAGCATCGAGGCTAAGCCTATAGGAGTGCCTGGGTGCCCAGTGCTGGGGCTTTTGTAGATGTAGAAATGTAGAGAGAACCCAGGACCAAGAGTAGGTCTTGCAAGAGGAAGTCCTTTCAGGAAAGAGTACCCCATCAGCCTGGAGCTCTCACCCAACAATCAGTATATGACTTCAGCCGTAGTTGCGGGAACCATGGCTGGGGGTTCCCCTGACCCACGGAGAACCTTGGGTGTGACGGATGCTCAACAGTCACTTCCCAGGTCTCGCAGGTCATTTAACCAAAAGCTGGGGGAGGAATAACTTGCTGAATGAGGTCAGTGTTGGGATGTGGAGGAGAGTGCTCAGTGAGATGGAAGCCTGGTCTCTGAAGAGGATTGGATCTGGTCCCAGGGAAGCTCGAACCCTTACAGCAAAGGGAGTAGCAGGCTGCCACTGGGGGGCCTGGGTCCCGGGGCCTCTCAAACCCTTAGAGTACGGGAAGCAAGCAGGCTGGGGAACCCAAATCGAGTCATGGCACCAAACTGAAAGGAAAATGCAAACACAGACGAGCAACGCAGAAACCAGGCAAGGAGATCCACACATAGAAAGTTTTATTTTCCAGTCAGGGTCTGACAAAGGCCATCCCTCAGGAAAAGTGAGAGAATCAGGAAAAACTTAGCTCTGGGGTATTTTATGGGATCGTTTGGACGGCTTGCATAAGGTTGCATGAGCTTTTATGAGCTGCTTGTGTAAGAACTTATGCTGGGCTAAGAGGACATGTAAGAGATTGTTCCAGTGGTGGTTAATGAGAGGTGGGAAGGGGAAGTTACATCTTAATTCTTGTTTTCTCTGTTAGTACCCCTCTAGGGCAGGAAAGCAACTTATGGTAAGAGTTTAAAATGACTGCATAGATGCTAAGCCTTGGACCTCATAGGTACAGATTAACTAATTTGTTAGTATTAGGAAAATGATTTTGTCATGTAATGTAGCTAAGAACTCTATTCTTAGTTAATGCCCAATCAGATTTAGGGTGCTTTTCCCAGGATTTCAGGGGTCCATTTCCTTTGGAACATAGCAAGTATGTTTAACCTTGGAAACATACTTTCATGGTGGTTTAGTTGTCTTCATCCTGCTTGACAGATAATGCAAAACAAGAACAGAAATACAATTAGCAGTATAGTTATAGCCAGTAACCCAGCTATGTGCCTAGAAAAGTACTAAAAAGTTAAAATGGCCTTACAACCAAAAGTGTTATGCAAGTTTAATGCAATTCCTATTAAAATCCCAATGATAGTCTTCATAGAACAAGAAAAAGTAATCATGAAATTCATTTGGAAAAATAAGAGACCCAGAATAGCCAAAGCATCTTTCATAAGAAAAGTGAAGCAGGAGGCATCACAATACCAGACCTCAAACTATACTACAGAGCTATTGTAATAAAAACAGCATGGTATTGGCACCAAAACAGACATGTAGACTAATGGTACAGAATAGAAGACACAGAGACAACTCACATAAATAGTAATCTCATCCTAGACAAAGGTGCTAAAAACATTTACTGTATAAAAGATAGCCTATTCAACAAATGGTGCTGGGAAAAATGGAAAGCCACACATAACAAAATGAAATTAAACTTTTATCTCTCACCCTGCATGAAATTCAACTCAAAGTGGATCAAAGACTTAGGTACTAGAACAGAAACTGTGTGCCTACGAGAAGAAAAAGTAGCCCGGATCTTCACCATGTTGGTGTAGTATCTAACTTCCTTAATAAGACCCCTAAAGAATAAGAAGTAAAAAGAATCAATAAATGGGATGAATTCAAACTAAAAACTTCTTCTCATCAAAGGAAACTAAAATGTGAAGAGAGAGCCTACATATTGGGAGAAAATCTTTAACTCATGCACCTCAAATAAAGCATTAATCTCTAGGGTATATAAAGAAGTCAAAAAGTTAACACACACACACACACACACACACACACACACACACACAAAATAACCCAATCAATAAATAGGCTAGGGAACTGCACAGACACTTCATAGAAGAAATACAGTTGATCAACAAATATATGAAAAATGTTCTACATCTCTAGCAGTTAGAGAAATGCAAATCAAAACTAAGATTTTATCTCACTCCAATCAGTGTGTCAATTACCAAGAATACAAGCAACAATACATGTTGACCAGAATGTGGGGACAAAGGTACACCTCATACATTGCTGGCAGGAATGCAAATTGGTACAACCGTTATGGAAAGCAGTATGGAGATTCCTCAGAAAACTTGGAATGGAACCACCATTTGACCCAGCTATGGCACTCCTCAGTTTATACCCAAAGGACTTAAAATTGGCATACTACTTTGATATAGCCACATCAATGTTTATAGAAGCTCAATTCCCAATAGGTAAACTATAGAACCAATCCTGGTGTCCTTTAACAGATGAATGGATAAAGAAAATATCACACACACACACACACACACACACACACACACACACACACACACTGAAATATTACTCTGCTTTTAAGAAGAATGAAATTCTGGCATTTGCAGGTAAATAGGTGGAGTTAGAAAATATCAGGCTAAGTGAAATAAGCCAAATCCAAAAATCCAAAGGCAGAATGTTTTCACTTATATGCAAATGCTAATTCAAAATGGGTGGGGGTGGGGCACTATGGAAGAATAGTTACTTTAGGTAGAGGGGAGTGAAGGGAGCAGAAGGGACACGGGGGTAGGAAGGATAGTAGAGTGAAACAGACATTATTACCTCATGTACATGTATGACTGCATGACTGATGTGATCCTACAATATGTATAATGAGAAAAATGAGAAATTATACTCCATTTATGTACAATTTATCAAAATGCATAAATGCATTCTACTGCCATGTATAACTAATTAGAACAAATAAGAAAATTAATAATAAAAGTATTTAAAGGGGCAAAGGAAATAAATTTCTTCAGCTAAACTGCCCCAAATCTTTTTATTATCAAAAGTAGGTATTTTGGCATTAACCATGGCCAGAATCTGAGATTGTAATTTTAACACATCCAAAGAAGCATTATGAAAAAAATCAAGTCCTATTAGGTGATTGTGTACACTTTGCTATTGAATCTCAGTGTCATTATATGAAATTCTAGTAACACAAAAGTGAGTAATATTATAATGGCCCTGGAATCTCTGAGTCACTGTAAATCTTGTACCTGTTCTCATAGCCAAATAATAGAATCTTAGTTGTTGAATTTTGTTCAAATTTGCCTGATCAATATGTATTTGAGTTTGCCAGATTTCAGTAAAATTCAGAGGTGATTATCCCAGTTAAGATAACAATGCCAGCTATTAGCATCAGATAAAATGTTTAGCGCTTTTACAGGGAACCAGGTAGGTACTGGCCTTTTGGAAATCATAACAATTTGTCCTCGACTCTGCAATATAATCTGATTGACACATTATTATAACATACAGTTCAACATATATTTAACATAATATATGCTTTGTGAGGCATTATATTGTCCAGACAATAAAACATAGGGGTTTAATACACATGCTGTGGGACAGAATTCCTTATGAAAGGAAACATTAAGATGGGTAACATTTTTAAACTTATATTGAAAATCAGTGTTCCAGATTTGAAAGGGCTCCTGAATCAGATTTATTTTCCATATTTCAGGTGGTTTTGGAGCCATTTAACTTTGTCTTACCATTTCTAATCAGATTACATATAAATAGCATTCTTTCAACTGGTTTTGCAGGATGACAGATGCCAGGGAATCCAATTAATTTTGTAAAGTCAATACCAAATTGATGATCTGCTGAATATTTGCAATAACTTGTGATGGCTATTTTTCTAGTGAATACATGTTACTAATTCTACTGCTCTTGTGTTAATCCTGGTGGATGTTTTTAGCTCTATAAGTAGGGGAATAATTTGAGGGACTCTCCTATATTTGGTGTGTGGTATTATTGGAATGGGTAGGCTTTGGTTGTGGGGTAAAATGTCGCTTTGAGGAATAAGGAAAATTAAGGTAGAGGCCACTTTAATTTTGGTAGGCAGGGACAAATACGAGCCTCACAAAGGAAGAAATTCTCAGGTTTTGGGTGGCATCAGGACTGTGGGACTGACATAAGTGTAGGTCTTAAGTTTAATTTAAAATAACTATTGTTTTTCTTTTTAAATGTCCAGGTATGGCTGTATTTTGGTTATAACTGTTTCTGTTAGGTGTTTACAATCAAACTGGTCAAATTTATCTTGTTTCTATCTGCTGTTAAGAGTCAGCTGAGTTCCTGGTGTTACTCTTGGGGAACTTGAGAGCAGCTTCTTAGCTCTTTAGTGCCATCTGATTGCTAGGATGGGTTAGGATTTCCTTGATGACATGACTTCCCTTGGAAGCATCAAGGATGTCTCTCTTCTCTAATGACCTGCCTCTGCAACAGGTGCACTGATTGACTTTTCTCCAGTGGTCTCATTAATCTCCCTTATTGGGAGATCATGTGGCCCAGATTCACAAAGCTCCTTAGAGAAGTCCCCTTGTTCTCTGTGTTTAGGCTGACTCAGAGGCCAAGAGTCAAATATTGGTTTCTTTGGTCTTTTATTTTAGCCTTGATCTTTAAGCCTTGGTCTTAAATATCCTGCAAGCTGTCTCACCTGCCTCAAAGTAAGAGTACTGGACTTTAACTTCAATGTCTCTAACCTTACAGTCATTTACCCCTTTTTTAAATGGGGGCCTCTATTAGTACAGGAAATTAGCCTTATATCCTATCTGTTCTGTAGGTGATGGCTTATTATCTCAAATTAACCTATGTTGTTTGTTCCTTAAGCAGTACCTCTACAAAACATTAGCAGGGAACAGTTATACAGTTTACAATGAAAATACAAAATGAAATTAACAAGAGTAAAAACATGTTTAGTTGGTGTAAATAGCTATTTTGAAATTTGACTGAATTATACATTAAATCCCCTGTTTGAGATCAAAGTAATCTTTACAACAAAAATCAATCTTTAGAAAACAACTTTAAATTAGTTGGAGTTTGGCCTACTTTGGAGCAATTTTAACATGCAGTAAGGTGGGAGGAAAAGCCTTATCTCAGGTGAGGCGGGGCTCTTGACAAATCTTAGGTAATTTGTTGTAGTTCTGCAGGTGATCTTTGCCCCTTTTTTAAATGTCATTTTACAAAGTTTATGTATATTGTTTC
Organism: Sciurus vulgaris; assembly: GCF_902686455.1. Lineage (NCBI taxonomy): Eukaryota > Metazoa > Chordata > Mammalia > Rodentia > Sciuridae > Sciurus > Sciurus vulgaris. Next base: position 77,753,403 of record NC_136470.1, on the reverse strand, counting down.
CTGAGTCTATATGAACATTAGCTAACACAATATGACATTTAAAACATGAATCAAAGAAAGGCTGAGAGTTTTTAACTTTCCTTTTGTGTGGAAAAGTGTCAAAATACTTTCATGTTTCACAATATTAAACTTTAAACAAATCAGGCTCTCACTAACTTTTAGAAATACATTTACATTTCTAGCCCAGTTTCAAAAGTAACGTAAGATTTAGGTTCAGTTACAGATCATTAAATGATATAAATAAATCCCCAATTAAATTTGCTATTCTTTTAAGTATACAATTACCATTATAGACAACTTTAGTTTGGAGAGCAAAAGCTTGATAAAAATGTTCTTTTAAATCTGCTTTAAAGACTTATATACCTGGAAGATATGAACACATTTAGTATGCTATACTGATGTTTTTATATTAACCAAGTTTAGCTTTTAAGGAAAAATTTAGATTCTGTAATGTAGTCTAATACTCGACAGACGTGTTTATTGGGGTCTCAAAAATAACAGTTGTTGCTGTGTAACTAGTGCTGTATAGATCCTATTAAAGAATAAAACTTAACAGACACAATTTTTAGAGTACATTGATGTTTTTGTGAAATCCTTGTCAGTTTAACATATACATTAAGCCTTGGTTTTTATATCAGTACATTAATATTTGACCTTAGGGTCAATATTATTCCACATACATATAACCAACTTGGTGACACAAAACTTTTTGAGATTTGTTCTTTACTTATGCAGACATTCTTATCACTTATTTAGATGCTCTATGTGGCTTATTTCATCACACAAAGACTTTCTTACTCAGAAATATTTTATTTTTCCATACCTAGAACCTTCTAATTTCTCTTTCCTATCGGTTGACCCCTCTTTTTGTTCACATTCTGAAACAATCCTTATAAAATTTCTGAATTTAGACAAATTACTCCTCTTTAGTAAGAACTTTATGTATTTTATGTTATTTACAGTACTCTAATTGAAACACGGTTGAAACTTTTGGACCTTTGTACATAGAATCACATCTGTTGTTTACCAATTCATGAAAACACAAACAATATTCAAGTATATCATCCCATGGAATTCAAGAAATTAAGAGTACTTGATGTTATATTTAACAGTGAGCATTTTAACTTTGTGAATTAATCAGATGCTTTTAACAAACACATTTGTGAAGATGAATTTCATATATGTCAAACCTAATTTACTTATTAACTATAAGAACCAAGGTATCAGACAAGTGTATTGAACAGCATTCACCTCTTCCTTGTTGAAGAAAAATCCTAGAAACAATGAATTTATACATCTACATTTTACTAGTTGTTTGACCCTCTAGAAAACTTGAGTTAGTAATTTTAAAGACATTCTTTATTCTCATTTATTTACCAAGTTTAAATTGAACCTTTGAAATCACGTGAATTAAAGGTATTTGGAATTTTCATTTATGAGCTCATTCATCTATGACAATTATGATACACAACACATGTAGACAGGACAATACACCAGTATATACACATACACAGAACAAAGAAATAAAGGACTTAAAGCTTTTGAAAAGTTATTAGATTGAGAGCTAACCTTTGCAAATTGGCCTCTGAACAGAGCAGAGTGTAAAAAATCTTTATTGTTGGACAAAATAGGTCTGATCAGGAAAATATATTAACCTAAGTGCACTGGATTAAAATCATGAGCTTAAAAAAATATAGAATTTTTTTTGAAAACAACAATCCTAGGGATGACATGACCATTAATTATTTTAATAAAGCAGCATGACAGGGAGAGAGAGAGAGAGAGAGAGAGAGAGAGAGAGAGAGAGAGAGAGAGAGAGAGAGAGAGAGCGAGCCCTGATATCATTTTTTCTGTGTTGCACCCAGGGAGAAGTTAAACTTAGGACAGTTTTTCTCTCTTTTTTTTAATTCAGTCTCAGATTGCTCCCATGCTGGGTCTGTTGACTTCTGCAGTCTACATTCAAATGCAAGTTTCAACTTGGTCTGACCAGGGAAATTGGTGCCTAGGGCCTTTTCACCCTTTTTTCCCCCAGCTGGTAATCAGGCCAAGTTTGGATGCAGAAAATTATGAAACATTTTCTCCCATTACTTTTGAGGATGAGGCTGCTATGTTTACATAACCTTGGGTTTAGACCTCACTCAGAATGGAGTATAATAATTAACCTTTTGATAATTATTTTAGGTTATGACATTTATCAGCTAGTTGTGCCTTTAAAATCTCTTCAGAAGGGGGACATTTGCCTGTCGCTTGGCTATTCACCATCCCTCTACCTGGGGCTACTTGGATGTATTATGGGACTTGGGAACATGGCTACACCAGGGGAGGGCTGTTTTTCCCTGGGAACAGTCTACCTTCCAGTGTCCCCATTGCCTGCATTTGGGACATGGCTTGGTGGGGGGCCTTGCATTATAACAAGCTTTTTGCCCATTATCCAGTCCACCCACATCAGAAATAGGGTTCAGGGCAGGGTCTGGGGCCATGAGTAGCAGTGACTTTTTTATAGGGCTATGGATGGCTGAGGCTAGGAACTGATGTTTAGTTTAAAGATGCTTTTCTGTATCCTGTTGGGCCTATCAATAAAGGTATTGAAAGCAGTACTTAGAAATTGCTTCTGGGAAGCTTTGGTGCCCTTCTCTGTTTAAGTTTTTTTATGGGCATCAGGTGAAGGCCAACTGATAAATAGAACAAGGAAAGAGAGAGTATCATCAAAAGTATGGAAGTTTAGGGTGATCAATTTTATAATTAAGTGAAGGAAAAAGAAAGGTTGGAGATAGGTAACCTCAAACCACTTGCCTTTCTGTAATAAATATTTTTCCGAAGTCTGGATAATTTATTTATCAAGATTTCTGTACTTGATTCAGGGGAGATGGTTATCTAATTTGTACTGTGCCAAATTTGAGTGCTGAGCCTAATAGGGTATTTAATTTTGAGGTCAGTTTGGGAGTAGAGAATCTTAAAAATGGTAAAGAGACAGCCCAAGTGGGAAGGTTCCTTGGAACTGACTGGGTAACTCTCATACTTGGAGAGGCTTGATGGAAGTGACAATTTCAGGGCAGAGCATCCTCTGGACTCATACACCACAGGTGTCCCAGTCACTGGATTGGACTTTTCCCACTGGGGACTGGGGAAATGTCTTTACCCTGATCTCAGTGCTGGGGTCCTGTCTGGCTGAAGGGTGAGTACTTATGTGCTGGAGACTGGATAGATGGAGTCTTACCCCTCTAAAGAAATTAAAAGCCGAGGAGGAAGATGGCGGCCTAGAGGGTGGCTGCATTACGTGTTGCTCCAGAACTCAGGATTCAAGAGAGGAGATATTGAGACGCTTGGGACCAACTCAAAGTAGCCGGGTGACTCTCACCCCCTGGGGGGGCATCCCGGATGGGACGGGGGTCCCGGAACGCAGGAAACTTTGTGAAGTAGAACTGCCGGCGAGACGCCCCTCCCCCCGCTGGAGCGCCATAGAGGAGGCCGCTCGGCACAGCGCTGGGACTCGGAGCAGCCACTGGGGCTCCGGCGGCTGCCCGGGGGAGGAGTGGCGGGGAGAACTGTGTGGACTCAGGACACCGGGGCCTGCCCTGAGGAGGAGGAGAGGAGCGTGGCCACTTGGATTCGGAGAGACTGCACCAGAGCTGCAGGCGGTTGCCAGAGGAGAAGCCGCGCGGCGAGCTGTTTGGAATCAGAACGACGCTTCTGAACACCGGGGCCTGCCCTGAGGACAAGGAGGAAGAGGAGCGGCCACTTGGATTCGGGTGACTACACGGGAACTACAGGCGGTTGCCAGAGAAGGGGCTGCGTGGCGAGCTGTTTGGACTCTGACCACTTCTGAACCCCGGGGCCTGCCCGGAGGAGTAGGAGGAGGAGGAGAAGGAGCGCGGCGGGTCCTTTGGACTCGCAGTGACTGCATTAGCGCTCCAGGCGGCTGCTCAGAGGAGAAGGCGAGTGGTGAGTTGTTTGGTCTTAAAGTGACAGCTCCTGAACACAGGGGGGCTGCCTGGAGGAGAAGCGTGGTGGGACGCTTGGTCTTGAGGGGCCACACCAGAGCTCCGGGCGGTGCCCAGAGGACCCGTGCAGCGGGTCACGTGGATTCAGAGCCACTCAGAGGGACTGCTCCTGAACACCCGGGGGGTTATCTGGAGAAGGAGGAGGAACGGGGAGGGTCACTTCGACTCGGAGTGATTGATTGCCCCGGGCTACGGGTGGTTGGTGGGAGGAGGAGGCACGAAGTGAGTTTCTTGGACTCCTAGTGACCGCACCGGCATACTGGGCGGCTGTCTGGAGGAAGAGGCCTGTGGCGGGTCTCTGGGACTCAGAGCGATTGTTCGGGGCCACAGGTGGCTGCTCAGAGGAGGGGCCACGCAGCCAGGCGATTAGGTGCAGAACAGGGTCCCAGGATCTAGGAGGCTTCTGGGTGGAAGAGCCGCACAGAGACAGGCTTAGGGCGGAGCGAAGGTTCCAGGCCTATGGGCAAATTCTCTGAGGAGGGGCAGCCTAAGGAGATTCATCTGCGAAGGGTGAGGCTCCCAGGCCCAGGAGGTAGGGCCGGGCCCCTGGAAACTTTGCAGAGGAAGGCAGCCCAGCCCAGGCAGTAGCTGTAAATTGAGGGGAACCTCTAGGAGGAAACTGACTAGCGAGACCTCCCCACTGGGTGAGTCTTCCCTGCCTGGTGAGGTTTCCCCACAAAGACGGTAAAACCAGAGACACAGGCCCAAACAGGCCTTGCCTCAGCCCACAGCCTAGGTCCCCTTTGGATGACCATTGGTCAACAAGTGGAGGCACCTCTGCCCACTAGCAGGGAATATACCCCACCTGAAGGCCACCACTCCTAGAGAGGCAGCTTCCTTGTGGAGCACCGCATTATCAACCTCCTCCAAGACTTCAGCCTACTGAAGGCTAAGAGGGGATATATATAGAAATCTTCAGGGTCATTGTAAATCAACAGAGGAAATCTGCAATATCTCAGCGGTCCACTGATATCTGAACAACATGAGAAAACAAGGAAAGAAAATGCTGCAAACAAATCTAGATGTTACATCAATAAAACCCAATGACAGCATGGCAGAAGAAATGACAGAAAAGGAGTTCAGAATGTACATAATTAAAATGATCAGAGAAGCAAACGAGGAGATGAAAGAGCAAATGCAAGCATTGAATGATGAGATGAAAGAGCAAATGCAAGCATTGATTGATCGCACCAATAGACAGTTAAAAGAGCAAATACAGGAAGCAAAAGATCATTTCAATAAAGAGTTAGAGATATTGAAAAAAAACCAAACAGAAATCCTTGACATGAAGGAAACAATAAACCAAATTAAGAACTCCATAGAAAGCATATCCAATAGGATAGAACACCTGGAAGACAGAACCTCAGACATTGAAGACAAAATATTTAACCTTGAAAACAAAGCTGAACAAACAGAGAAGATGGTAAGAAATCATGAACAGAATCTACAAGAACTATGGGATATCATGAAAAGGCCAAATTTAAGAATTATTGGGATTGAGGAAGGCCTAGAGAAACAAGCCAAAGGAATGAACAACCTATTCAATGAAATAATATCAGAAAATTTCCCAAATCTGAAGAATGAAATGGAAAATCAAGTTCAAGAGGCTTATAGGACTCCAAATACACAAAATTACAACAGACCCACACCAAGGCACATTATAATGAAAATACCTAACATACAAAATAAAGACAGAATTTTAAAGGCTGTGAGAGAAAAGAACCAAATTACATTCAGGGGGAAACCAATACGCATATCAGCAGATTTTTCAATCCAGACCCTAAAAGCTAGAAGGTCCTGGAACAACATTTTTCAAGCCCTGAAAGAAAATGGATGCCAACCAAGAATCTTATACCCAGCAAAACTTACCTTCAAATTTGACGATGAAATAAAATCCTTCCATGATAAACAAAAGCTAAAAGAATTTACAAAAAGAAAGCCAGCATTACAGAACATTCTCAACAAAATATTCCATGAGGAAGAGATGAAAAACAAAGAAGCAAATCAGCAAAGGGAGGAATTATCCTAAAGGAATTGTCAAATAAAGGAGGAAACAAGTTGTGTCAAACAAATAAATAAACAAAATTTTAAAAATGAACCAAATGACCGGGAAACCAAATCATTTCTCTATAATAACCCTGAATGTTAATGGCCTGAATTCATCAATCAAAAGACATAGACTGGCAGACTGGATTAAAAAGAAAGATCCAACAATATGTTGCCTGCAAGAGACTCATCTCATAGAAAAAGATACCCATAGATTAAAGGTGAAAGGATGGGGAAAAACATACCATGCACATGGACTCAGCAAAAAAGCTGGAGTATCCATCCTCATTTCCGATAATGTGGACTTCAAGCCAAAGTTAGTCAGAAGGGATAAAGAAGGTCATTTCATACTGCTTAAGGGAAGCATAAATCAGCAAGATATAACAATCATAAACATCTATGCCCCAAACAGTGGCTCATCTATGTATGTCAAACAAATCCTTCTCAATTTCAGAAACCAAATAGACCACAACACAATAATACTAGGTGATTTTAACACGCCGCTCTCATCACTGGACAGATCTTCCAGACAAAAATTGAGCAAAGAAACCATAGATCTCAACAACACAATCAATAATTTAGACTTAACGGACATTTATAGAATATTCCATCCAACCAAGAGTGAATACACTTTCTTCTCAGCAGCACATGGATCCTTCTCTAAAATAGACCATATATTATGCCACAAAGCTAATGTTAGCAAATACAAGAAGATAGAGACACTAGCATGTATTCTATCAGATCATAATGGATTGAAGTTAGAAATAAATGAAAGAGTAAAACACAGAAACTATTCCAACATCTGGAGATTAAACAATATGCTATTATATGATGAATGGATAACAGAAGATATTAGGAAGGAAATTAAAAAATTCTTAGAGGTAAATGAGAACAAAGAAACATCATATCAAAATCTCTGGGACACTATGAAAGCAGTACTTAGAGGGAAATTTATTTCATGGAGCGCATTTAATAAAAAAAGTAAAACTCAACAAATAAACAACCTAACACTACAGCTCAAAGCCTTAGAAAAAGAAGAACAGAACAGCACCAAAAGTAGTAGAAGACAGGAAATAGTTAAACTAAGAGCTGAAATCAATGAAATTGAAACAAAAGAAACAATACAAAAAATTGACAAAATAAATAGTTGGTTCTTCGAAAAAATAAACAAAATTGATAAACCTTTAGCCACACTAACAAAGAGAAGACGAGAGAAAACCCAAATCACTAAAATTCAGAATGAACAAGGAAATATCACAACAGACAGGATTGAAATACAAAACATAATTAGAAGCTATTTTGAAAATCTATACTCCAACAAAATAGAAAATTTCGAAGACATCAACAGGTTCCTAGAGACATATGAATTGCCTAAACTGAATGAGGAGGACATAAACAATTTAAATAGACCAATTTGAAGTACTGAAATAGAAGAAGTCATCAAAAGCCTACCAACAAAGAAAAGTCCGGGACCAGATGGGTTCTCAGCCGAGTTCTACAAAACCTTTAAGGAAGAGCTCATTCCAATACTTCTCAAAGTATTCCATAAAATAGAAGAGGAGGGAACCCTCCCAAACTCATTCTATGAAGCCAATATCACACTGATACCTAAACCAGACAGAGACTCATCAAGGAAAGAAAATTTCAGACCAATATCCTTAATGAACATCGACGCAAAAATTCTCAACAAAATTTTAGCAAATCGCATACAAAAACATATTAAAAAGATAGTGCACCATGATCAAGTGGGTTTCATCCCAGGGATGCAAGGTTGGTTCAACATCAGGAAATCAATAAACGTAATTCACCATATTAATAGACTTAAAGTCAAGAATCACATGATTATTTCAATAGATGCAGAAAAAGCATTTGATAAAATACAGCACCCCTTCATGCTCAAAACACTAGAAAAAATAGGGATAGTGGGAACATTCCTTAATATTGTAAAGGCCATTTATGCTAAGCCCATGGCTAATATCATTCTAAATGGTGAAAAACTGAAAGCATTCCCCCTAAAAACTGGAACAAGGCAGGGATGCCCTCTTTAACCACTTCTATTCAACATCGTTCTTGAGACTCTGGCCAGAGCAATTAGACAAACCAAAGAAATTAAAGGGATACGAATTGGAAAAGAAGAACTCAAACTATCCCTGTTCGCTGATGACATGATTATATATTTAGAGGAACCTGGAAATTCCACCAGAAAACTCTTAGAACTCATAAGTGATTTCAGTAAAGTAGCAGGTTACAAGATCAATGCCCATAAATCCAACGCATTTTTATACATAAGTGATGAATCTTCAGAAAGAGAAATTAGGAAAACTACCCCATTCACAATAGCCTCGAAAAAAATAAAATACTTGGGAATCAATCTCACAAAAGAGGTGAAAGACCTCTACAATGAGAACTATACAACACTAAAGAAAGAAATTAAAGAACACCTTAGAAGATGGAAAGATCTTCCATGTTCTTGGATAGGAAGAATTAATATTGTCAAAATGGCCATACTACCTAAAGTGCTATACAAATTCAATGCAATTACAATTAAAATCCCAATGACGTACCTTACAGAAATAGAGCAGGCAATTATGAAATTCATCTGGAAGAATAAGAAACCCAGAATAGCTAAAGCAATCCTTAGCAGGAAGAGTGAAACAGGGGGTATTGCAATACCAGATCTTCAACTCTACTACAAAGCAATAGTAACAAAAACGGCATGGTATTTGTACCAAAATAGAAAGGTAGATCAATGGTACAGAATAGAGGACACGGACACAAACCCAAATAAATACAATTTTCTCATACTAGACAAAGGGGCCAAAAATATGCAATGGAGAAAAGATAGCCTCTTCAACAAATGGTGCTGGGAGAATTGAAAATCCATATGCAACAGAATGAAACTAAACCCATATCTCTCACCATGCACGAAACTAAACTCAAAATGGATTAAGGACCTCGGAATCAGACCAGAGACCCTGCAGATTATAGAAGAAAAAGTAGGTCCAAATCTTCACCTTGTTGGTCTAGGACCAGACTTCCTTAACAGGACTCCCATAGCACAAGAAATAAAAGCTAGAATCAACCACTGGGATAGATTCAAACTAAAAAGCTTTCTCTCAGCAAAGGAAACTATCAGCAATGCGAAGAAAGAGCCTACAGAGTGGGAGAATATCTTTGCCAATCATACTTCAGATAGAGCACTAATCTCCAGAATCTATAAAGAACTCAAAAAACTCTACTCCAAGAATTCAAACAGTCCAGTCAACAAATGGGCTAAGGAAATGAATAGACACTTCACAGAAGAAGATCTACAAGCAATCAACAAACATATGGAAAAATGTTCAACATCTCTAGTAATAAGAGAAATGCAAATCAAAACCACCCTAAGATTCCATCTCACCCCAATTAGAATGGCAATTATCAAGAATACGAGCAACAACAGGTGTTGGCGAGGATGTGGGGAGAAAGGTACACTCATACACTGCTGGTGGGGCTGCAAATTAGTGCAGCCACTATGGAAAGCAGTGTGGAGATTCCTTAGAAAACTTGGAATGGAACCACCATTTGACCCAGCTATCCCACTCCTTGGCCTATACCCAAAGGACTTAAAATCTGCATACTACAGAAATACAGCCACATCAATGTTCATAGCTGCTCAATTCACAATAGCCAGACTGTGGAACCAATCTAGATGCCCTTCAATTGATGAGTGGATAAAGAAACTGTGGTATATATATATACTATGGAATATTACTCAGCCATAAAGAATGATAAAATTATGACATTTGCAGGCAAATGGATGAAATTGGAGAATATCATGCTAAGTGAGATAAGCCAATCTCAAAAAGCCAAAGGACGAATGATATCGCTAATAAGTGGAGGTTGACACATAATGGGGGGGAGGGAAGGGTTAGAGTTAGGGTTAGGGAGGGGGGCAAGTATGGAGGAAGGAACTACTGTATAGAGGGTAAAGAGGGGTGGGAGGGGTGGGGGGAAGGGAAAAAATAACAGAATGAATCAAACAACATTGCTCTATGTAAATTTATGATTACACAAATGGTATGCCTTTACGCCATGTACAAACAGAGAAACAACATGTATCCCATTTGTTTACAATAAAAAAAAAAAATAAAAAGTAGAAGTGAAAAAAAAAAAAAAAAAAGAAATTAAAAGCCATTGTTTCATGCCAGAACAAAATGGCAAAGAGGTCTATGATCCATGAGTTTTGCTGGGTGTGTAAGGGAAAGGAGACTGGGGAGGGGAGGAAGTAGAAATGGGAGATTCCTTCACTGCCAATAAAGGATTTGATACAAATCTTTGCACCATCCAAGTGACATAAATCCACAAGAATTTAGCAGGTGGTTGATATTTGGTACCCCCTGAGGGCCAGATTTGAGATAGAAGACCTTCTTCACGCATTACCAGGGAGTGGCCCTGAAAGCAACTTTGCTTTCAGGGACCTTAAGCCCTCCTCTGTCTCACACACCAAATTTCTTCCATACAACAGCTGGCAGTTGTTCAACAAAAGTAAAATGCAGAGGATGTGTAGGGCCTATGTTCTATAGGATGGGGGGGCACAGTCAGTTTGGGGATTCAGCTGTAGCTCATATAAGTGGTGGTTGAGGGACCCCTGACTTTCAGAAAGGCACAAAAGTTACAGGTGTTAGATGGTCACTTTTCATGCCTCATCAGTCATTTAATTGTGGCGAGAGGGAATGGGGTTTTGGGTACAGAGTAGGACAAAATATTACCCTTTTCCCATTTCCCATGCAGGGAACCAAAATGTTAGCACAAAAGGACTGAGCCAGATTCAAACTTCACGGATCAGCACAACCTTGATTCTGCAGTGGAGTCATGCCTTTGATGGACCCAATTTCCTGGTGGAAAACAAGGTGCCAGCCAAAGGGAGAGTCTGTTCTGATATGGGTTACACTGAGAGGTGACTTAATTAATAAGCATGTCAGTTTGGGCACTCAGGAGTTTGGAATCTGTTTTACTGGGCAAGAAGAGGGGTCTGGGGTCAGTGGTCAGTATCTGGGATTGTCTTTACTGGGCCAGATTCAGGGCCTGAGGTCTGCAGTCAGAATCTGGAAAGGATTTGTTTTGGGAAGGATCAAGGCTTTGACCTCTTCCCAGAGACTGTCATTCCAGACTTGATGGATATCTCCTCCCCAGGGCCTGTCTCATCACTGGGAAGGAATGTAATGGGAAAGGATCAAAGCCCTTAGAGAACTTCCCTTGTTCCCTGGGTTCAAGCTGACCTCAGAGGGCAAGAGTCAAATTCTTTCTCGGCCCTTTTACTTCTTAATTTTGGTCTCCAGGTTTTGACCTTAAACATCCAGCAAGCCAGTTTCATCAGTCTTAAATGAAGAGTACCAAGTTTTAACTTTAATGTCTATTACTTTACAGTTATTTACACTTTAATTGGGAATCAGTATTAGTACTGAAAGTCAGCCTTTCATCTCGACTGTCCTATAGGCAATGGCCTATTCCCTTAAATCAACTCTGGTTGTTGTATTAGGAGTTGTACTTCTGTAAAGCACTAACACACAATAGTTATAAAGTTTACAAGAAAAATATAAAATGAAATTAACAAGAGTAAAACATATTTAGTTTGTATAATAGCTATGAACACCAAGAAATATCATTTTTATAATCAAAACTTTTACTTTATACTTTAGTTTGAAGAACACCAGCTTGAAAAAATGTTCTTCTAAACTGTATATTTTAAAAATTTGTAACTTGGAAGATATGAATTCATCTATTATACCAAGAAGTCAGTACCAGCACTACCACTACACTAATGTTCTTAAATTAACCAAGTTTAGCCTTTAAAAAAAATTTTAGACTCTGTTGTATAGTGTAATACTCAATATTTGTTGTTTAACCAGAGTGTACAAACCCTAATTCCTTTAAGACTAGTTTCTCTAAATAATAAAACTTAACAGATGCAGGATCTCTTGATAGATAAGAGCAGATTAATGTTTCAAGAAAACGTCTTACTTCAACACATAGTCTAAACTTTGGTTTATATCAGCACATTAATATTTTTAAATTTTTTTTTTATTTTTACAGACTGCATTTTGATTCATTGTACACAAGTGGCATACATTTTTTCATTTCTATGGTTGTGCACGATGTAGATTCACACCATTTGTGTAATCATACATGTACATGATGTCTGTCTCATAGTACTTTAATATTTGACCTTAGAAAAGCTTAATTTAAATGGCTTTAACTGATTATGCTACTTATATAACCAATTTAGTTATACATAAGTTTTTTGAAATTTACTCTCCACAAACCTTCTGCAACTTACTTAGATATTCTACAACTTTTATTTTAACACATGAAAGACTTTCTCATCCAGAAAAAAATTTTCTTTTTTCCATCTACTTTTCATACTAAAATATATTTCACATCTAGAACCTTCTTTTATCTCTGTTCTCTTTCCTAGCTGTTGACCCCTTTAAAAATTCATATTCTGAAACAATCCTTATGAAATTTCTGAATTTAGACAAATTACTCTGGTTTAATAAGATGAAATACCTTGTTCTTATGGAACTTTAAATTTAAACCCAACTGAAACCTCTTGTATTCTTTGTATGTAAAATTACACCTGATAGAATCTTAACTCCTAGTAAACTTGTTTTTAGTGAAGACACAGAAATAAAGAAATCTCAAAAGTTTTTTCACTTACCCATTTATGAAAACACACATAATATTTAAATATATTACCTATAGAATTTAAGAAGTCAAGAGTACTTGATTTTATATTTAGCAGTTGATGTTTTAGCATTTTAACTTTGCAAATCAACCAGATGTCTCCTGTAACAAACACTTTTATGATTAACCCTATTGATATTAAATCTAATTTACTCATTTTTAAGTGTAAAAACCAAGATATCAGATAAGTGTAGTTAACAGTATTAGCCTTCTATCCCCCATTGAAGAAAAATCCTCAAAGCAATGACTATTACATTCTAGATATTTTATAGATACAAACACTCTGTTAATTGTCTGACCACCTTGAAAAACTTGTGAGTTAGTAATTTTAAAGACATCTTTACTCTCATCTGTTTACCTGAATCAATTGAGCTTTTTAAAAAGTCATATAAGTTAAAAGGAATCTGGATGCACTTTTCTTTTACATTTTGATTTATGAGCACTCATTTATATATATGCTAATTTTGATAACCATGTACATGATACATGGACGCATGCACATATATAGACCCAACAACACAATACACAGGTGTGTGCACATACATAAAACTGAGATCTTGTAGCATTTTGTAGATAGGTTTCCACAGGAGAAGAACACCACAGATGTTTATTAAAGTCTCTCTTATAGTTAACCTGATAGAAATTAAAATAGAGCCTGTTAGACTTTTACATTATGACTTAAACTTAGGGCAGGTCTGTACAGTTGGAAATGAAAGGTCACTGAAATCCAGGGTTCAGGAGGCCGCTTATCCTTGATGACTGTCAGATTTATTTCTATACTACCATGTCTATGACCTTATTAGGATTTTGTAAAGGAGGTTTTCCAAGGTATTTGACAGCCAACCCTTGAAAAATTGACCTCTGAACAAAGATAGAGTGTAAAAACCTGTATAGTTAGATAAAATAAGACTGATCAGGAGAATATATTAATTTAGGCATGCTGGATCAAATGTGAATTTACCATAAAACCATGAGCTAAAAAAAAATAGAAGAAAACCAACAAACACAAAACAAGTAAGTTCTAAAAAAAAGACATTGCCATATTTATAGAGCATGTAGAACGACTTTATCATCAGAGTGCACTTTTGACTCAGTTGTTTAGAGTCAGTCCAGTATAAAGAATGTGAGAGTCCAAAAAAAAAAAAAAAAAAAAAAAAAACTCAGGTAAAGATTCTCAAAGTAAAGAAGGCTTGTATATGTAAGATCAATCTACTTTTCCTTCCTGTGCTGTAGTGTTTAGGGAGGAACTGATTAAAAAAAAAAGGAGGGTGGTAGAGTTTAAGAGCATACAAGATAGCCAGTCATTTAGGTACCACCACATCTTGAATTTCAAAGTGACAGATTTTCTCCTTCCTTGGTCTCAAACCAGTTATGTGCAAGCTCTGTAAGCCTTGTAGAGATGGAGATCTGGAAGAAGCTAAGAAGTAAGTGAAGGTACAGTTCTGAGCTTCAGAGGCAAAATGTCATACATAGGGCATTTTAACCATTTTTTCTTTTGTAAAATCAATCTCTTACAGTGTGGTTCTATAGTTTATGTTTCCTCCAGAGACCAGTTATCATTCCCCAAGTAGATAATCAGGCCAGGCTGGATGCAGGAAAATTATGAGATATCTCCTCTTTTCAACTGTGATGAAGTCATTTCCCAGGCCTGGCAGCAGCAGAAAATGAGGTATTTTTGAGCATCTAGATCCCAGAGCCTCTAGTGGTCAGCAGTTTCCACCCCTCCATTTTGAGGGCAAGGCTCCCTTGTGAACAACATGGAAATTCCAATTTTTTTCAGTATGTAGCCTAGCAGTGAACCAGGCATAACTGTTGAGAATGAAGCTCCCATCTGAGTATGAGAAAACAGAACTCAGGAGATAGTGCAGAGATAACTCCATTTTTCTCCTTACAGACATCTCCCTTTGAGCTTCTAATGGCGAGCAAGCCTGTCTCTCACCACATGGTTATTCCAAATATAATGCTGGCATCATTGGAAGAATGAAAATGGGCCTTTGTTTTCCCTTGTGCCATATACCCTTTAGAGTTCAGACTTAGAGTCATGACTGACCTCTCCTGCCACTATAAACTTCGAAATGTGATAACCCATGGGATTGACCTACTTCCCCCTCTGTCGATGATCTCGTGATGTTAATGTGTAATTTAGAGTCATAGCAACAGACACTTATGATTAATGTGATTTTTGGTATAAGAACCCCTACAAACCTGTGGTCAGGACTGTTCTCCCAATAGCCATTTTTTTGGGGCATTGTGTGAGACAGTCAGCCAGCCAGCTTAATAAAGACTATCAAATTTGGACTTCTCAGTGGTGATCGGTCTGTTCTTAAGTTGCACCCCATAACACCAGAACATCATAAAGGGAGCCACGCAGGTGGTGCTCATTAACAACACTTTGCTGGGAGGAACAGTTCCTGGGGGCAGGTAACCTGGGAAAGAGATTGGAGTAGGGAATGTCCATCTTCCTGACCCAATCATTCATTATCTATACTGACTGTCTTATTGCCCCAGTCTCAATCACACCAGCTTTGATTTACTTTTAATCAATTTAATTTCCTTGGCCAGGCATGGTGGCACACACTTGTAATCCCAGTAGCTTGGGAGGCTGAGGCAGGAGGATCCCAAGTTCAAAGCCAGCTTCAGTAATTTACTGAGACCCTGTCTCAAAAGGAATGGGGATGTAGCTCAGTGCCCCTGGGTTCAATCTCCAGTCCAAAAAAGGGGGGCACTACATATGGGCATTGGGCAGCTGTACAGTTGCTGCATCTCAGCACCAATTTCTCAGTCAGTTGATGGTAACAGTTTTAGAGTGAAATTGATGTCACCTGGATCACAGGCCTTTGTAATGATTGGGAGAGAAGACACAAGTATTTGGCCATTTTCAGCTCCAATTGGGATGGGGAAATGGTTTGTACCCCTCACCAAGACTTAAGATGGGAAGAGTGCCAAACACAGAGGGTTTCAGGTGCTCAGTGGCCAATAAAATGACACGTCAGTGTAGTAGAAACCCAGTTATTTTCTCATAATATGCAGTTCAGGGGGAGGCAGTTGAGGGATAGGAGAGGGACTCAACAATGTTACAAGTTGTGTCTGAGTAGCATGACTTGTTGTCTAAAGTGTCCCAGGTGACACCCCAGCCAGTAGATCTAGCTTCAAGACAGAAAGAAGGGGTGCAGAGCTCTGCCAACTGCATCATCCTCTCTTTTATTGAAAAGACAAAAGCTTTCTCAGAAATCTTCCATAGACATTTATACACATCTCTTTAATCAGAATTGTGTCATAAAACCTACCCTGGAAATGAGGGAAACTGGGAAGTTATTTAGTTGGGTAGATTGCTAACTCCTTCCCTGTGGAGGTCCTCTCTGCAACATCCTGCATGGAGGAGGAAAGAGTTAACTGCTGGAGGAGGATGTTGGTGGTTTTTCTATTACCTGAAAAACTTATCTACTCAATGAACACACAAGAGCCAATACTCTTATGTGAGAGGGGGCGTGACGAGTCTGACCATACTATAGACAACAACAACATGGAGTCGCCCAACTCTCCTTTATTTATAATATACAGGTAAAGTGGGTAAGAACAGGGAGGAAGTTCTCCTGTGATGAACAGGATAGGGTAGAGTTAGGGAAGCCATTCTCTTAGAGGAAAGTTCCAGAAGGAGACAGGGAACCATTCCCACACAGCACCACATGCTTCCTGGCAGCTCTTAGAAGCCAGGCCTCTGTGTCCCATGGCTCCACCTAGTCTGATTCTGCTAAACAAAGACAGCTTCTCACATCTCCCCCCTTTTAATGTTTTAAAATGGAAATGATGGGCAGTTATGATGAGGCTCTGGATCTTGGTTCTGAGAGTTTCTCTGAGGTCCTGGCTCTTGGTTCTGAGGGCCAAAAATTATTATTTATTATCATGATATAAAAGTAATTAGCAGCAAACATATACAAATACCATTCAATTTAGGAACTATCTGGTCAATCAGGATTACAAAGTCCATGAGACCAATTCTATCTTTTGAATATCCTGGATGTGGTGATGTGATTTTACAAAATCTAGGCTATTATTACTGCTATGTCAAATGTCTATTAGATGATTCTTAATGAACTCTTAGTCCCATTGGGAAGTATGATATTTAGTTGCAATAACACACCCACTTACAGTCATTATGGCCTTTAAGTCTTTGTTTAAATTTGATAGCAAAAGGCTCATCACTGATATTTAAAATAGTAGCTGTTAAAGCATTTAATTCAATCTCAATCAATCTATTAATACTTATCTTTCAGGGACCATAGCATCTTAAAAGAAAGAATTATACCCATATATATAATGAATGTGGGAACAGATAGAAACCTAGAAGAACATTAAAATATATACAAACCAAATTATCATCAAAGAAATAACTGTTAGAATATAAATGTGAATTATTTATTCTTCTAGTGTAATATCAATCAGTTTGTTGGATTGTAATTTGGTCTTTACTACATGGCTACTAGTAGTGCATAGTAATATCCAAATAATAAGGAATAGTCCAAATTACATGGAGTTTCAAAAGTCAGAATGATCATATATTTAATCTTATTTTGTATTCTGAAAATAGTTTTTAAATAACTCAGTTATTTGCTTAGTTCCTTAGATTTTTTCATAGCATTAAAGATTTAGACTGCACATGGTTGCTTGCAAATTCTTTTTAAGAAGTAAAAGTGAAACATTTAGTGGCAATTTTGCCACGTTAGGTCTTGCTGGCTTTGAATCTTCTAGAGGAAAATATTTTGATATAACTCTTTCATCAATTTTTTAAGGTCAATCCAAAAACATATGCACCACCTTTAGAGATAATATGTAGCATTGGCAAGACATTTGTATATTTTATCCATTTAGGAAAAGTGTCAGATTCTATTGCAGAACAATTAAGTCAGTAAAATATTGGTGGCTATTTCATATAAATGACTGGCTTTATATGAGAAAGTCCCATTCTAATAACTGAATATACAATCCTAAGTTCCAAGGGCCAGTATAATTGGCTGGCCTAGGTATTTCTTATGCTGTATTTTTCTTAAAGGTTGCATCTAGACAGTCAGAGAGTCTATCATGGGACCAGCACATAGATAAGTTTTCATTGAAGTCAGATTAGTCAAATCCAGTCATATGGATGCGTGCAATGTAAATATCTGTAAATCCTCCCATCATATGAATATTATCAGTAAATATTGGGATTGATTCTCCAGTCCACATCATTGGATGTATTAAAGGTGGATCTGGAAAATGGGCCCAACAGATTTCCCATATATTTTATTTACCTGAGCACTCAATAGAGCTAGCATATAAATATTGAGGTTGGACTTTTAAGATCTCCTTATTATAAAATTTGGTGCATTTCATTTCTCCATGTGTAACTCAGCAGTGGTGAAACTCCTAATTTTTAGACAATATTTTTTGAAATTAAGTAGGTTTACATAGGGCTCTGTTTCCCCCTTTTTATTTTTATTTTTTTTTAAATTATAGAAAAAAGATTACTATAAACTGGAGCATTATTAACCTTAAATTGTAGACAATGGCCTAGCATTGTACAAATATTTAAACCATAAGAAGTGACTTAATAAATATTTCTATTTGGCCAGGAAGATTAATAAAAATTACCTATTATTAAAGTCAATGTTAAGTTGAAAAAGGCATTACAATAAAAAAAGAAAGGCCCAGTTTCCACCAAATCAGAAAGATCCAATTTTGTCTCTAATAGTGTTACAAAGCTATAAAATGCAGTCTGTACAGACATTGAAAATTAGTCTTATGACCTGTTTATTTTATAGGTAATGGCCTTATTATGCGAAATTAACTTAAACTATTATGTGAGAATTGGTAGTATCTGTCAGGATAGCAATTTAATAAATTATTTAAAAATCCTAGAATTTATGTCATTAATCTAGCAACTGCATTTTAAAGGATCTATGGAAAGATAATCTTTATGTATAAAGATATAATTGTATGAATATCTTTAATAACCTTGCTTTTGAAGTAGGAAAAGTAATCCAAATGTCTAACATAGAGTTTTGGATAAATGAACTATATGACAAAAATCTGGCATTAAAAGTAATGTTATAAAAGAATACTAATTTGTATAATCTAAAACAATGTTGCAAGCTTTAAAATTAACAATATAATTGTTTGTGTACAAAATATGTGTATCTCTGAGCTTATGTATGGAAAGAAGTTTAGAAGATTATTTTGTAAATGTTAATAATAGTTGTTAGAACCTCAAAAAAATTTGTTTTTGTATACTTAATTTTTCCTAAGCGGGTCTCTTGGCAAAATCTAGGGAAGGTACCTTAATCTTGAAGCCATCTTTAGCATCATCATCTGAATATTATTTTATAAAAATTCCATAGAAAATTCTTTGGATCAATACAAATTAAGTATCATAATCTAATATCACATCTGAAACATGAAGTAGACAAGCCAAGAGCTTCCATCCCCTCTTGGGGAAAGGTGTTAAAATACTTCTATATCCCATATTGTTAGACTTTAAATAAGGCAGTATCTCCTGAATGTCCTCTAAAAATATAGTAAGTTCTTAGGATAGAAAGTAATATAAAAAGTGTACAACTTATATTTATTTAAATTTAAAAATATTAAATAATATAACTAATTTTAAAATTAATTTATTATGTAAGTTTACAAAACAGCATTTTTTAAAAATTTATTTTTATTGTAAACAAATGGGATACATCTTGTTTCTGTTTGTACATGAAGTAGAAACATACCATTTGTGTAATCATACATTTACATAGGATAATGGTGTTTGATGCATTCTGTTATTTTTTCCTTTTCCCCACCCCTCCCACCCCTCTTTTCTCTCTATACAGTCCCTCATTCCTCCATTCTTGCCCCCTCCCACCCCCAATTATGTGTCATCATCCACTTATCATCCAGATCATTTGAAAAAGCTTTAATTTGGGGAGCATCAGCTTAATAACATGTCCCTGTAAATATAATATTTAAAGACTTCTATATCTGAAAAAAAGAATATAATAACATAAGTAGTAATTACCATGGTTAATTAAAATATAGCCATTGATGTTTCATATTAATCAAATTTGGCTTTTAAAGAGAAATTTAAAATTTGGATTGCAAGGTGGTATTTTAAAATAACAGTTATTGTTTAACCAAATTATATAAACCATAATGTCCTTGAACTTAGCCTTTTTTATTTTCCCCCAAGTATTTTTTTTTTTTGAGGCTATTGTGAATGGAGTGGTTTTACTAATTTCTCTTTCAGAGAATTCATCACTTATGAATAGAAGTGCATTAGATTTATGCATATTGATTTTATATCCTGCTACTTTGCTGAATTCATTTATTAGTTCCAGAATTTTTCTAGTGGAGTTTTTTGAATCTTCTAAATATAGAATAATGTCATCATCAAATAGTGACAGCTTGAGTTCTTCTTTTCCTATTTGTATCCCTTTAATTTCTTTGGTTGGTCTAATTGCTCTGATGAGAATTTTGAGGACAATGTTGAATAGAACTGGTGAAAGAGGTCATCCCTGTCTTGTTCCAGTTTTTAGAGGGAATGCTTTCAGTTTTACTCAATTAAGAATGATGTTGGCTGTGGGCTTAGTATAGATAGCCTTTACAATATTGAGGTATGTTCCTACTACTCCTATTTTTTCTAGTATTTTAAGAATGAAGGGGTGCTGTATTTTACCAAATGCTTTCTTAGCATCTATTGAAATACTCATATGATTCTTAACTTGAAGCACAAACTTGATGCTGAGGGCATTTTAACCATTTTCTATTTTTAGGATAGGTTTGAATGTCAAAGAAAATTATGAGACCTTATTTTTCATTACTTTTGAGAATGAAGCTACTTTTCTAAGCTTCTTACTGAGATATGCCATTGGCTATTGACCTGATTTGTCCATGGCTGTCTATCCAGGAGTTTTGGGTGAATATTTTTAGGGTAATTTTTCTCTCATAACAAACAGTTTAAATCTTGTTCTTAGGTAAGGACTTAGGGACTTGAAGCAAGGCCCCTTTTTTATATTTTAAAAACCTTTAATATGTTTTGGTTCTCACATCAGAGCAGTTGTTCCTTAGTGTAGAGTTTTTTTTTTTTTTTTTTTTTTTTAATGGATGTTGTAGAAAGGTTTAGCTAATTCCCTATACCCAGGAATTCAAGGCCTTGCAGTATCCAGTTATTGCTAGGAAGCCCCTGTAATGCCTTGATATTCCTCTGGTGTGGTAACACATAAAGGATGTCACCTACATATTGGAGAACAATTAGAAATGTTTCATCTATGAATTTTGTTAAGTCCTTATCTAGGGTCTGTCTGAAAGGTGAGGGCTATCTCCAATTCCTTGAGGTAACACCATTCAGGTTAGTGGTTATTATAATATAAAGCTGCTCCCCCACCCTTTACGCTGCAGCCATTTCTCCCCCTCCCACCTTACAACCTAGATTGTCAGTCTGTGAACATCCTAGCTATCTATTTGTCCTTAGTCAGCCTGCAAGTCTCCTTCTCAGTCATTGGTCCATTGTTGTTAACCTGTGAAATTCCAATATTTAGGAGAAGCTCCTGTGCCATTCTCTCTCTATTTTCTTTCTTTCCCAACCCCAAGTGGATGCTCTACTCCTCCACCTAATAAAATCTCTGGTGTGAGTTCCCGTGTCTGGAGTGGATTTCTGGGTGCAGTTGCTGGACCAAGACTCTGACCAGGCACCCCAGAGTGCATGCTCCCCTGGATTTAAGGGTCTGAGCTGCCTTGGGACCCGAGCTGAGCCACATTTTTCTTCCATTGGTGCTGTGACTCAGATGGGCTCTTCTACTGTCTCTTAGGCAAGTGGAACCCCATCCAACACCCCAGTGCCCCAGACACAGCCTCACTTTTCATTTGTCTGGACGCTCTGCTCTGCATGCATTACTGGACTTCAGATTCATGAGTCCCCTAGGTGAGTTCCCCTAGGCTGACTTAAACACTCCTCTGCCATCCTGAGAAGTGACCTTTGAGTGTCTGCAACTCTCGAGGCGGTTGAGGGGTGGGGAGTACCCCCAGTCATGACTTTTATAGTTATGGCTGGCCCCTTAGTTGGTCTTATCTGACGTGTGGACTCCTGATCTTTATGGTGGAGATTCCCTCTCAGAGTTGAGGCTCTTCTTTGCACTATCATCTGGGACATGCACTCTGGAAAATCCTGACATCAGGTCCTCAACCCCCTTGGCTTTAGCCCAGCACACATTGATATTTGGGTGATGACCCCTTCACTGTGCTGCCTTTTCATTTTCAGCCAATTAGACTAACCTCGGGACACTGGGGCACAGACATTGCTGTTTATCCATCTCCACATGGGATCTGGGTCCTCCATTCTGGCAGATTCACCCCTGGGATGTCTATTAAACAACTTTAGAACCTTTCACCTGACCCCCAGCTTAAAGCCATCAAAACTTATTCATTTGTGTAATGATATTTGGCCACAGTACCCTTTAGATAATCAATCCAAATGGCCAATAAATGACTCCCTGGATCCTGATATTTCATGGTATGTACACAACTTCTGTGAGCAATTGGGCAAGTGGAAAGAGATTCCTTATTTTCTTTTTCTTTCGTACACACTAAAATTGATCTTTATTCTTCTTGCAAGCCTGACCACCTCCTTTTGGCAATGAAACCCTCATTTCCCACTGCTTCTTCTCCCTCTCTTAATCCCTCCTCCTCTTCTGACTTTGATTCAGCTAACAAACCACCCTGATACCAGTCTGCTTCAACAGAGGCCCCTCTGGCCCCTGCTCCTCCATCTCCTTTGCACCATTCTGTTTCTGTTTCCATTCCCCTGCCCAGCCCATCTAGTCCTCCTGCCACAAGGTCCCGCATATATATTCTAGTTCCCCGTGGCTGGTGTGGAGGGAGTAACCAGTCCAACAATCAGTGGCATGTCCCAGTAAGGAGTATGATATAGCAGCCCCATTCCTCACAAGTAGTAGGAGATAATGTTTCACAATTTTCTGCATCCAAACCTGAGTTGATTACTAACCAGGAAAAAGGGTTAAAATGCCCTAGGCATCAAGTTTCTGCTAGAACCCGTTAGTTCCTTGCAGATCTCCGGCAAGGCTTATATTGAAATGTAAATAGAGGAAGCCAGAAGGCACAGTGGGAGACCAGACTCAAACCCAAGAGGAAGAAAAAAAAGCAAAAAGTTTTACCTGAACTCCTACAAAAGAAATTATATGATGCTTTACCAAAACAATTAACAGCCATATCATTTCCCCAGGACTCTTGTTTTTTCTTCCCTTAATTCTATATTTGTTTGAACTCATGACTTTTTTTGATCAGTTCTTTTTATCCAACTCTAGAGTTATTTTTGAACATCTGTTATATTGCAATGGAGATAAACATTACAAGGCCTTTGCTTTTGTGTTATGTGTATATCATGTTGTCTATGTGCAACTAAATATAAGCATGCATAAAATTAAAATTTAAAAAATGGATCCTAATACTTTTAATTCATGTGATTTAAAAAGGTTGAATTTAAATTGGGGTTTATACAATTATGGTTAAACAACAACTGTTAGAGTATTGTACTATGTTACAGAGTCTAAATTTTCCTTTAAAAACTAAATTTGGTTAATATAAAGGTATCAAGGTAATTGTGGAATTGTCATTCTTTGTATATTAAATGTGTTCATATTTTCCAGGTATACAAACCTGTAAAGCAGAAAATTTATTGAGCTGCTATTCTCCAAATTAAACTTGTCTGTAATGGTAATTTTAAACTTATAAAAATAGCAAATTTTATTTGGGACTTATGTATATCATTTAATATTCTGTTTTAGGATCTGTTACCAATATAAATAAAATTTGTTACTTTTTGCACTGAGATAAAAATTTAAATGTAAATGTATTTCTAAAAGTTAGTGAAAGCCTGATTTGTTTAAAGGTTAATATCATAAAACATGAAAGCATTTTGCCACTTTGCCACACAAAAGGAAAGTTAAAAGCTCTCTCAGCCTTTCTTTAATTCATGTCCTAGATATAATGTTAAATTGTGTGAACTAATGTTAATATAGACTCAGGAATCAATATATGTAAACTTCTTAAAATGACATTTAAAAAAGAAGCAAAGATCAATATCAGAATTAGAACATTTCACTTAAGATTTGTGAAGAGCAATGCCTTACCTGAGATTAGACTCTGCTTCTCCTCTTACCTTACTGCATGTTAGAGTGGCTCCAAAATAAGCCAGACTCCAGCTTCTTTAAAGTTATATTCAAAATATTGGTTTTTGTTTTAGAATTACTGTGATCTCAAACAGGGGATATAATGTATAGCTCAGCTGAAATTCAAGATAGCTATTATACAAGCTGAATATATCTTTGCTCTTGCTGATTTCATTTTGTAAAACTGTTACCTGTTGATGTTTTGCAGAAGTAGCTGCTTCAAGAACATACAACCTAAGTAACTTGTGATAATAAGCCATCACCTACAAAACAGATAGTATGTAGTGGTAACCTCCAGTACTAATACAGACTCCACTTAAAGAAAAGGGTAAATAACTGTAAAGTTACAGACATTGAAGTTAAAGCCCAACTCTTACTTTATGACTGGTGAGACTGGCTTGCTGGATGGATGGTTAAGTTCAAATTTAGAGATTGAGATTAAATACAGAGGCCAAGAAAAACCAGTATTTGGATCTTGCCCTCAGTGTCAGTCTGAACCCAGGGAATAAGAGGACTTCTCTAAGGAGCTTTGCAACTCTGGGTCACACGACCTCCTGATCAGGGAGATTGATGAGACCACTGGAGGATGAAAACTCAGTGTACCTGCTGCAGAGTAGGGTGATTGTAAATGGGAGACATCCCTGATGCTTCCAAGGGAAGCCACTTCATCAAGGAGACCCTACCTAGTGAATGGCACTAAGGAGCTAAGAAGCTGCTCATAAGTTTCCCATGAGTGACCCATGTGGGAACTCAACTGACTCTTAAAAGACAGGAACAGGTCAATTTGACCAGCTTGATGTTAAACACCTAGCAAAACAGTTAAAACCAAAATATAGCCATTCTTGGGCATTTAAAAGAAAAAGTAGTTAAATGTAACTTAAAATATACACATGTGTTAGCCCACTAGAATAAAGACTGGAATTTATAAAAGAGATTCTTAGGCAAATGTGCCTCATAACTATCAAGAGAAACTGCCAGAGTCAGAAATTTTTAGTTTAAGGCCTACAGACCTTCCTAAGCTACAAAGGTAGGCTTAATCTATGTTTGCTAGTATGATTATCTAGCCATAAGTAACAGAAATATAGAGATCTCTACTAAACACAGGTTAAACCAACAAAAGGATATTTTACAAAATTCAGATGACATTAAGTAGCTTAACTATATTTTCTGGGAACATCAATGACATTAAGAGTTAAATGTTGTGTTTACATTCCTGATAACCTGACAATGTTAGAGTTCCCAAATAAAGGCCTTGTCCTCTCTGGCCTTTCTTAGGCCTTGTTATGGGAACAATTTTTCAGTTCTTCCACCTCCTGGTGAGGGATTATTGACTTCTGTCATCTTCATGATATTCATTGACATATTCCAGATTCTGCAACATTTATTTCATATTAGTCTCATTTCAGTACTCATGTCTTTTCATTCTCTCATAGAAGCACCCACCCCCACATGACTTTACAACCTGCTATTTCCCAACCAGACTTCTACCATGGACCCCTTGATTGACCTGATTTCTAAAAGGGAACTCCAAACTCTTTGCCCCACCCTGTCCCCTTCCAGCTTGAAGCAGCCAGAGCAGTCATCGCCCCCTTTCCTTACAGCAGTAAGGAGTTCCTAAAGCAAAAGGGGATGAAGCCAGAGTTGGGGACAGGCAGTTAGTGTAGAAATGGGGGATCAGATCAAATTGAGGAAGTGGAGGCCATGAAAGCCATCTGCCTCTGGAAGTCTGGAAGTTGGAGACTGCCCCTGGGAGAATGGAATGTCAAGGATCTTCAGAGCCCATTGATTCCAAATTTACCTGCCCTTATCAAGACTGCAATCAAGGAGCTGCTAATTAATGCCCCTTGGGCCCTTGCCTGGCTGAAGTACTTTGGCTTTCCCCCTCCGCTTCTCACTTTTTACATCTCACCTGCAAAGCCAGGCCTAGTCACATAGGAAGGAAGGAGAGATAATGGGGGAGGGAACTGGAGAACAAAAAAGATCTTCTCATAAAAACAAAAATGGGGGAATATAATATAAAGCTGCCCCCCACCATTTACGCTGCAGCCATTTCTCCCCCTCCCACCTTACAACCTAGATTGTCAGTCTGTGAACATCCTAGCTATCTATTTGTCCTTAGTCAGCCTGCAAGTCTCCTTCTCAGTCATTGGTCTGTTGTTGTTAGCCCACAAAATTCCAATATTTCGGAGGAGCTCCTGGGCCATTCTCTCTCTCTTTACTTTCTTTTCCGGCCCCAAGCAGACGCTCTAGTTGCACACCTAATAAAATCTCTGGTGTGAGTTCTTGTGTCTGGAGTGACTTTATGAGTGCTGTTGCTGGACTGCGACTCA
This sequence comes from Sciurus vulgaris, assembly GCF_902686455.1. Lineage (NCBI taxonomy): Eukaryota > Metazoa > Chordata > Mammalia > Rodentia > Sciuridae > Sciurus > Sciurus vulgaris. The sequence goes on along the minus strand of NC_136470.1, from coordinate 77,727,099 downwards.
GACTGGGCACCCCAGAGTGCCTGCTCCCCTGGATTTAAGGGTCTGAGCTGCCTTGGGACCTGAGCTGAGCCACATTTCGCTTACAGTTATGAAGACTGAAAAATTTTCCTCTGGCCCCTGCCAAATTTGGCTGGGGTCTAGAGTTTTTTCTCTAGGCAGGTAATTTTCTCCATGCTCTATATGCACATGCATTTATTTGAGCATAAGTTTGTAAATCATAAATCAGTTGTGGTCCCACTCAGCAAATTGTCCTGAACTGGTAAGCATATCCAAGGTAATCTGAACTCCATTCAATTTATTAATTTCCACTGATCTGAACAGTGCTCTATTCGATCAGATTTCCATGTTAAATACTCACCTTTGGAGATGCAGGAGCTAGCTAGTAAGAGCCAATTCTTAGGTGGTAAAGTCTTATTACATGTGGATTGTAAGAGAGTTAGTACGAATGGTGTGTCTGCTCCATACATAGAGCATGCAGATTTTAATTCCCTTAATGTTATAAAAGGAATAGGCACATGAGTTCTTTTTGTCCTTTGAGAACTTTGAGAACAATTTTGCTCAAAAATAGGGTATAATCTGAATATTGTTAATTCCTTCTCTGCTGTATGAACAGTGGTAGGAATTCTTGGTCTCCTGATTTCTCCAGGGGAAGGGCAAGGCACTGGGGCAAGACCTTTCAAATGTAAATTACAGAAGTCCCATGCTAACTCATCTTCATCTACATCTGAATGCCTTCCAGTTCTCTGAATAGAAACTTTGCCCCACTATCAGGTGTCCTCCTATCCACAGAAAAATGCTTGGGGCTAGTTTCTGAATCTTTTTCTTTTTTATCAACCAACAATTCCCCAGAAGATGAAGAGGTCCTGCAGGATAAGCAGCTCTTAACAATTGCTTTAGTCTAAAGGGCTTAACATCATTTCTAAGACTCATGCTCAAATATTCCAGGCGAGCACTGGCCACGTACTCGCTTGGCCGCCCGCAGGGAGTCTGTGCCGCCGTGTCCCTCAGCCCGGACCTGGCTCCTCGCGAGGTTCGGATCAGAGCGCGCTTTGTGGCCTAGGAAGGACACGCGCGGCCCAGCGAGGTTCCCCCTCCTGCCGCCGGGAGTTGTGCTGCGAGTTCCCCGGACGCCGATCCGGCAGCCGCGGTGCTGGGATGTGAGCAAGGCGTGCGCACGGGACCCGGGCGGGGCCTGCGGTGCGGAGCCAGGCTGGCGGCGTCCGGGATGGCGCCGAGCGCCCGCGGGCCATGCTAGGTCTTTCTCGCGTTGGAGTTTGACGCCAGGGTCGCTTGAGCGTGTCCGTCACCAGCGGTCTGCGTGGTTGGCCGCGCCGCCCTCGGGGGTGGGGGGCGGCGACGCGGGTCGTCCCAGCGCGAACTCGGTTCCCAGCTGGTCGCCGCTGCCCTGCTCCGCGCACTCGCCTGTTCTGGGTGCTCACTAGTCGGGTCGCTGCCTTCCTGTGTCTGGGCACCTCACAGCAGGGCTGCCAGGTCCGTCTGCGCTGGACGCGTGTCGGAGCTCAGTGCTGTTTAAAGGTCTGGGACAAAAGTTAAAGTGGAGATTGGCATTGTACTGCTAGCTGGAAGACACACAGTGGATCCATGTGGCGTGTGACGTGGGCCCATCCTGAATTTGGACAGGTTTTGGCTTCCTGTTCTTTTGACCGAACAGCTGCTGTGTGGGAAGAAATAGTAGGAGAATCCAACGACAAACTACGAGGACAGAGTCACTGGGTGAAGAGGACAACTCTCGTGGATAGTAGAACATCCGTGACCAACGTGAAGTTTGCTCCCAAACACATGGGTCTTATGTTAGCAACCTGCTCAGCAGATGGCCTAGTGAGAATATACGAGGCACCAGATGTTATGAATCTCAGCCAGTGGTCTCTGCAGCACGAAATCTCTTGTAAGCTAAGCTGTAGTTGCATCTCTTGGAACCCTTCAAGCTCTCGTGCGCATTCCCCCATGATAGCCGTAGGCAGCGACGACAGCAGTCCAAATGCAATGGCCAAGGTTCAGATTTTTGAGTACAACGAAAACACCAGGAAATATGCAAAAGCTGAAACTCTTATGACAGTCACTGATCCTGTACATGATATTGCATTTGCTCCAAACTTGGGAAGATCTTTCCATATTCTAGCAATAGCAACCAAAGATGTCAGAATTTTTACATTAAAGCCTGTGAGGAAAGAACTTACTTCCTCTGGTGGGCCAACAAAATTTGAAATCCATATAGTGGCTCAGTTTGATAATCATAATTCTCAGGTCTGGCGAGTGAGTTGGAATATTACTGGAACAGTGTTGGCATCTTCAGGAGATGATGGCTGTGTAAGATTGTGGAAAGCTAATTAGATGGACAACTGGAAGTGCACTGGCATTTTGAAAGGTAATGGGAGCCCAGTCAGTGGGAGTTCTCAGCAAGGAAACTCAAACCCTTCCCTAGGTTCAACCACTCTAAGTCTTCAGAACTCATTAAATGGATCTTCTGCCAGCAGAAAGCACAGCTGAGTACAAGCTAACTGGAGTAACTTTGCTGTCTTGCTGCTTGTTGCATGCACACAGGAATGGGAGGCCAGCTCCTCTCCCCCTTCCCTGCGCCCTCTGACCTCTCCCTAGACACACCAGCAGCCTGCTTACCACTAAACACATCCCAAAAGGCCTTTAGAAATGCAGTGGATATCATTTTTTTTTTTTGTATAGTCAGTTTATTGACACTATTTGAAACTCTTGAAATCTTTGGAGAGGCTTTTTGTTGAGACATTGTCATCAAAACAATTTTTTGAAATGTTCTTGAAGCAAATTTGGATTTAAAAATTAAAAGGATTGGTACCATCCTTATAACTGGTTGGGAGGAGGGAAGAAACCATTTTATTCCATTTGGAGAATATAGATATATTTCTTTTGTTTTCTAAATAAGCTAAATATGATGAATTTTTATAATTTTAATTTGAAGATCGAATAAATATTTTTCATAAAAAAATATTCCAAAAACCACAAATCAACATCTTGGTCCAAATAAAAGAAAGATTCTATTATTTCAAACTAAATTCTTTTAGCCTGCCATTGTCCTTTCAGTCCCCATGCTATGTCTCCTCTCATTAAGAGGCTTGACCCTGATGGGCTCTGCCTGAGCAGGGAGCAGCCATGTTCTGTAACTTCCCTCCTTCCCCCCAGGGAGCAGAAACCATGCTGTGTCTGGAGTGGTGGAAGCTGTCATGGGAATACACATATTTAAACTAGGAAACTGGTTGAGGAATTTCCCCTTCTAAGTTAAATATTTTCTCTGAATTCCTAATTAGGATGTTTTCTTTGTAGGACTCTAAACTTTTGCATCATCTCATCCAAGTTAGTTCTCAGTCTCACACAGTCACAGAGATGCAGGTAGACCTGCCTGGTTGAGTCTGCAGTGTTCAAAGCAACCAGGTCTCCATTTACATTTCAAGGACCATAGGAGTTGCATTCTTTCAACTGAATTTTCACTCTGGCTAAGTACTGAATATAGCTGACTAGATCTATTTTTATTTCTCTCTCTGTAGAGAGTGAATTCCCCAGGCTTAATGTCACACAATTAAATTCCCTTTCCTTCCTTACTACTAAACTTATTCACATGCATGTGTTTCTCACTGGAAAGGGGCCAAGCATTCTTACCGTTCTTCTTCCTTCTAAAATCCTCTCAATCAGTCCCAGTTCAGGTGCCAAATGTGGAGGTCCTTTCTGCCACATCCCATGTGGAGGAGAAAAGGTTAACTACTGGAGGAGGATGTTGGCGGTTTTCTTATTACCCAAAAAAACTTATCTACTCAATGAACACACAAGAGCCAATACTCTTTATAAGAGAGGGGATGTGATGGGTCTTGTCATACCAGCTCTGGCCTCTTACAACAACATGTAGTTTCCCAACTCTCCTTTATTTATAACATACAGGTAAAGGGGGCAAGAACCAAAAGGAACTTCTTTTGTGATGGACAGGATAGGGTGGAGTTAGGGAAGCCATTCTCTTAGAGGAAAATTCCAGAAGGAGACGGGGAACTACTCCTATGCAGCACCTTATGCTTCCTAGCAGTTCCTGGAAGCCAGGCCTCTATGTCCCATGGCTCAACCTAGTCTGATTCTGCTAAATAAGGATGACTTCCCACAGTTCCCCAAACTGAAACTCTGTCACAATAAAAAGGAAGAAGTGGAGATAGGATAAACACTGAGCACTGTCTGCTTCAATTAACTCTGGGTCTGAAAATGTGATGAGAATAACCAAACATCTCCAACTGCCATCTCCCCAGATTAGCCTGCTTTCTGTTGCTCTAACCAAATACCTGAGAATGGGTACTTTATAAAAAGATGAGGTTTATTAACTCTGAGTCAAAGATTTGGCAGCCTCTGTGACTGACCTTTGGTGAGGTTCATCACAACACGGTGAATGGCATCATGGTAGGAGGACATGCAAGGAGTAGAGACTGAATGGCCAGAAACCTGAGGAGAGACCAGTCTTGCTCTATTTATAAGAACCCACTCTCACAGTATCTAATAGGGGCCCATGGGAAGTATATTACTCCCTTCTGAAGGCATCATCCCCAGTGTTTGAATCATCACTAGGCCCCCCCTGTTACAGGTTCTACCATGTTAGCACTCCATATTGAGGACCAAGCCTCCAATCTATGAACTTTTGGGGGACAAACCACATCCACATCATCACAAGCTCCAGCAAAGCCAACATTGTAAGAGAAGATGTCCTGGGTCTACAAAATGTGTGTATGGGGGGAGGGGAAGGTTGCTCCGAGAAGTCACTGGAAGCAGTCAGAGCCTCCCTTTCAGAATCTCTGTGATGTCACAGTGGATACTTCTTTCCTTTCCTGCTGTAGTCATGGCACTCTGGGTATCAACTCAGAAGAGGTAACTGGTAGCTTTCATTTCCCTGAGAACAGTAGGCCTAGCCATGCCATTCTTAAAGGTTGTCATGCCCCCACCCCAAACTCCATTTGGATATTTATGGTTTCTCCAAAGCCTCTTTGCTGATCATAGGAATTTCTCTGCTTGGGGTCTTAGGAGACTCCTTGAAGAAGAAATGAAGTGTTTAATGTCCTTTCAGATGACAAAGTACTAGCATTTGAGTAGCCACACTGGATTTGATCTTAGCACAAAAAGATTCATCCTGAATCCACAATTTCTGGATTTGAACAGCTTTCTTTTGACATTGGAAATGACTCAACTATCTATTCAAGTAAGTGGCCTTCCCAACTTAGCATTCAGAATGCATAAGTGTTGGTGAAAGTAGAATTTCTTAAAGCCTACAGACCCAGTATTCCATTTCTCAGAAAAGGCTAAGTGGATTCCTTTCCTCCATAAAATTTTCCTCTGCTTTTTCATTTTTCTGAAGCATACTGAGATCTGGATGAAACTACAAAGAAGAAAAATGTAAAGATAAGATCATGAGGCATTCATAGTAATCAAGGCAACAAATTTTAAATAATAGCATATATATTTCAATTTAGGGTAATTGAGTAATGATAGCCTACCATATGAAGGTTTTAATCACAAAATTGGGGAAGAGGGAAGACATGAGCACTCTAACAGGACCCCATTTGCCATACACCTTCCTGAGGCAGAAATCAATTTCAAAATTTATTTCTCAGGATGGAGTCATAGGGTAGGAAGTCAGAAGAGAATTCCTGAGTGTAAGCTCAGCTTCTCATTAAATGCCATTATGCAAGTGTTCCACATTTTGGGTTCCCATTTACAAAATGAAGAACAGGGAAGGGAAAGGGAACCAAATGCCACTTAAGACCAATTGCATATCCTGTCTTATTTGCTTGCTTCGTTTCTATGGTTGTACACTGTAGATTCATACCATTCATGTAATCATACATGTACATAAGGTAATGATGTCTGTCTCATTCTACCATTTTTTATACCCCCTCTCTCTCATTTCCTTCTATATAATCTAAAGTTCCCCCAATTTTCTGTCCCTCCCCATCCCCAACCCCCATTATATATTATTCTCCACTTATCAGGGAAAACATTTGGTCCATGGTTTTTTGGGATTGGCTTATTTCACATAGCATGATATTCTCCAATTCTATCCATTTATTTGCAAATGCCATAATATTATTCTTCTTTATGGCTAAATAGTATTCCATTGTGTATATATACCACAGTTTCTTTATCTATTCATCTGATGAAGGGCATCTATCTAGGTTGGTTCCACACTCTAGCTATTGTGAACTGAGCTGCTATGAACAATGATGTGGCTGTGTTACTGTAGTATGCTGATTTTAAGTCCTTTGGGTATAAACTGAGGAGTGGAATAACTGGGTCTAAAGGTGGGTCCATTCCAAGTGTTCTAAGGATTCTCAACACTGCTTTCCAGAGTGGCTGCATCAATTTGCAACTCCACCAGCAATGTATGAGTGTGCCTTTTCCTCCACATCCATGCCAACACTTTTTATTGCTTGTGTTCTTGATAATAGCCATTCTAATTGGAGTTAGATGAAATCTTAGAGTTGTTTTAATTTGCATTTCTCTAATTACTAGAGATGTTGAACACTTTTTCATATATTTTTTAATCGACTGTATCTTTTTCTGTAAAGTGTCCAGTGCCTTGGCCCATTTATTGATTGGGTTCTTTGTATTTTTGGTGTGAAGTTTTTTAAGTTCTTCATAAATTTTGGAGATCCGTGCTCTATCTGAAGTGTGTGTGGAAAAGATTTTCTCCCACACTGTAGGCTCTCTGTTCACATTCTTGATTGCATTTTTTGCTGAGAAAAAAGATTTTTAGTTTGAGTCCATCCCATTTATTGATTCTTGCTTTGATTTCTTGTGTTTTGGGAGTCTTGTTGAATAATTCTGATTCTAAGCCAACATGATGAAGTTTCAGGCCTACTTTGTCTTCTATTAGGTGCAGGGTCTCTGGTCTAATTCCTAAGTCCTTGATCCATTTTGAGTTGAGTTTTGTAAAGGGTGAGAGATAGAGGTTTAATTTCATTTTACTGCATATGATTTCCAGTTTAGCCAGCACCATTTGTTGAATAGGCTATCTTTTCTCCATTGTATGTTTTTGGCTCCTTTGTCTAGTATGAGGTGACTGTATTTATGTGGTTTTGTCTCTGTATCTTCTATACCATTGGTCTGCCTATCTATTTTGGTGCCAATACCATGCTGTTTTTGTTCCTATTGTTGTGTAGTATAGTTTAATGTCTGGTATTGTGATACCTCCTGTTTCACTTTTTCTACTCAGGATTGTTTTGGCTATTCGAGGTCTCTTGTTCTTCCAGATGAAGTTCATGATTGATTTCTCTATTTCTATGAGGAATATCATTAAGATTTTAATTGAAATTGTATTGAATCTGTATGGCACCTTTGGTAGAATGGCCATTTTGACAATGTTAATTCTGCCTATCCAAGAACATGGGAGAGCTTTCCATCTTTAAAGGCTTTCTTCAATTTCTTTAAGTGTTCTGTAGTTTTCATTGTAGAGGTCTTTTACCTCTTTTGTTAGATTAATTCCCAAGTATTTTTCTTTTCTTTTCTTTTTTTTTTTTTTTTTTTGAGGCTACTGTGAATGGAGTGGTTTTCCTAATTTCTCTTTCAGAGGATTAATCACTTATGAATAGAAATGCGTTAGAATTATGCATATTAATTTTATGTCTTGCTACTTTGCTGAATTCATTAATGAGTACTAGAAGTTTTCTAGTGGAGTTTTTTGTAGGATCAAGTCATCAGTAAATAGTGACAGCTTTAGTTATTTTCCTATTTGTATCCCTTTAATTTCTTTAGTCTGGCTAGTTGCTCTAGCAAGTGTTTCAAGGATGATGTTGAATAGAAGTGGTGAAAGAGGGCACAAGTGGTTTTGTTCCAGTTTTTAGGGGGAATGCTTTCAGTTTTTCTTCATTAAGAATGATGTTGGCCATGGGCTTAGCATAGATGGCCTTTACAATATTGAGGTATGTTCCTACTATTCCTATTTTTTCTATTGTTTTAAGCATGAAGGAGTGCTGTATTTCCATTTCTATTTCCGGGAATACTTTGAGGAGTATTGGTATCAGTTTTTCTTTAAAGGTATTGTAGAATTTGACTGAGAATCCATCTGGTCCTGGGTTTTTCTTGGTTGATAGGCTTTTGATGGCTTCCTCTATTTCAGGGCTTGAAATTGATCTGTTTAGATTGTGTATGTCTTCCTGATTCAGTTTTGGAGGATCAGATGTCTCTAAAAATTTGTCAATGTCTTTGATATTTTCTATTTTGTTGGAGTATAGATTTTCAAAGTAGCTTCTAATTACATTATGTATTTCAATAGTGTCTGTTGTGATCTTTTCTTTTTCATCACAAATTCTAGTTATTTGAGTTTTCTCTCTCCTCTTTGTCAGTTTATCAATATTGTTTACTTTTTCAAAGAACCAACTTTTTGTTTTGTCAATTTTTGAATTGTATCTCTTATTTCAATTTCATTGATTTCAGCTCTGATTTTAATTATTTCCTATCTTCTACTACTTTTGATGTTGATCTGTTCTTCTTTTGCTAGGGCTTTGAGATGTAATGTTAGGTCATTTAGTTGTTGACTTTTTATTTTTTTAATGCATGAGCTCAATTCAATGAACTTTCCTCTTAGTACTGCTTTCAGAGTGTCCCAGAGATTTTGATATGTTGTGTCATTGTTCTCATTTACCTCTAAGAATTTTTTTTATTTTTTCCTGATGTCTTCTGTTATCATTGCATCATTCAATAGCATATTATTTAGTCTCCAGGTGTAGGAGTAGTTTTTGTGTGTTATTTTATCATTCATTTCTAATTGCATTCTATTATGGTCTGATACAATACAGGGTAGGATCTCTATTTTTTTGTATTTTCTAATGATTTCTTTGTGGCATAGCATATAGTGTATTTTGGAGAAGGATCCATGAGCTGCTGAGAAGAAAGTATATTTGCTTGAGGATGGATGAAATACTCTGTAAATATCCATTAGGTCTATATCATTGATTGTATTATTTAGTTCTATAGTTGTTTTGTTCAGTTTTTGTTTGGAGGATCTATCCAGTAGTGAGAGTGGTATGTTAAAGTCCCCCACTATTGTGTTTTGGTCTATTTGATTCTTAAAATTAAGAAGGGTTTGTTTGATATACATAGATGCTCCATTGTTTGGGGCATAAATATATAAAATTGTTATATCTTGCTTCCCTTGAGCAGTATGAAATGGCCTTCTTTATCCCTTCTGACTAACTTAGGTTTGAAGTTCACTTTATCTGATATGAGGATGGAGACCCCCGCTATTTTACTGGGTTCATGGGATGGTTTCCCCTATCCTTTCACCTTTAGTCTGTGGATGTCTTTTTTCTATGAGATGAGTCTCTTGAAGGCAGCATATTGTTGGGTCTTTCTTTTGAATCTAATCTTCCAGTCTATATCTTTTGATTATTGAGTTTAGGCCATTGACAGACATGGTTATTATTGTGATATTATTTGTATTCCTGGTCATTTTGTCTTATTTTTGGTTTTTAACTTGTCTTGGTTTCTCCTGATTGGCTTTTCCTTTAAGGTATTCCTTCCTTTGTTGACTTGTAGAGTTGCTTTTCACTTCCTCCTCATGAAATATTTTGCTGAAAATGTTCTGTAGTGCTGGTTTTCTATTTGTAAATTCTTTTAACTTTTGTTTATCATGGAAAGATTTTATTTCATCGTCATATCAGAAGGTTAGTTTTGCTGGGTATAGGATTTTTGGTTGGCATCCATGTTCTTTCACAGCTTGAAATATATTGTTCCAGGCCTTCTTGCTTTTAGAGTCTGGGTTGAGAAATTTGCTGATATCTGTATTGGTTTCCCCTTATATGTAATCTGATGCTTTTCTCTCACAGCCTTTAAAATCCTATCTTTATTTTGTATGTGAGGTATTTTCATTATAATGTGATGTGAATCTGTTGTGATTTTGTGCACCTGGTGTTCTGTAAGCCTCTTGTATTTGATTTTCCATTTCATTTTTCAGGTTTGGGAAATTTTCTGATATTATTTCATTGAACAGGTTGTTCATTACTTTGGTTTGTATCTCTGTGCCTTCTTCAATCCCAATAATTCTTAAATTTGGTCTTTTCATGATATCCCATAATTTTGGAGGTTACATTCATGACTTCTTAACATCTTCTCAGTTTGTTCAAGTTTATTTTCAAGATGAAATATTTTGTCTTCATTGTGATTCTGTCTTCCACAAGATCTATTCTGTTGGTGATGGTTTCTATTGAGTTTTTAATTTGTTTTATCATTTCTTTCATTTCAAGTATTTCTGGTTTTTTTTTTTGTTGTTGTTGTTGTTAGAATCTCTATCTCTTTATTGAAGTGTTCTTTTGTTTCCTGCATTTGATCTTTTAACTGTTTACTGGAATAGTCATGCATTGCCTGCATTTGCTCTCTTGTCTCATCTTTTGCTTCACAGATCTTTTTAATTATTCAGATTCTAAACCCTTTTTCTGTCATTTCTACTTCCATGCTGTCATTGGGTTCTATCACAATAGCATCTTGGTTTGTTAGGGACATTTTCTTCCCCTGTTTTTTCATGTTGTTTCTATATATTCCTCTGTAGCAGTGAAGATCAGAGATACTGAAGTTACCCCCTTGCAGGCTTATTATGACCCTGCAGTTTTCCAGTAACTCTCCTTTGAAGGGGAGATCAATACCAGTAGCACCCAATACAGAGAAAATGCAGCCCTGAACCAGATAGCCCCTATAAAGACTTGAACATTATTGTTATGAACAGGATCAGTTTGATTACTATTTACAGTATGTCTAGTTGTGAACAAGAGGATGGTGAAGGGTGTAGGATTATGTGAGTAAATAGAGGTACATGCCAAATGGCCTCTAGTCTCCTGTAGGTACAGGTCAGCAGTAGGGTGCAAGCTGGCAGGCTCAGCTACCGGCCTCCAACCTTGGTGTGGGTGGGCAGTTCAGTTATGGCATCTAACCTTGGTGGAGGGGCAGGCAGGCTCAGCCCTCTGCTGGTATTCTTTTTTCTTTCTTTCTTTCTTTTTTTTTTTGCGGTACTGGGGATTGAACTCAGGGCCTTGTGCTTGGGAGGCAAGCACTCTACCAGCTGAGCTATCTCCCCAGCCCCCTCTGCTGGTATTCTTGAGCAGTTTCACCAAGCAGGAAGTTGATCTCACCAGAAGACTTTCTCCATGTTCCTTTGTTCTGTACTTGCCATCTTGCCCTGGTTGCCTAAGTCCTCTATATCTCCCTCACAGGTCTGTCTGTTTTAAAGATTCCCATCTGCTGTCAGTCTGCTGTGAATCATTCTTGTCTGCCTTTTTTATTTTTGTACCTGTTACTGGCCCTTTAAGACATGGGCCTTGCTGCATTGATCCTACCCGTAGTGTCTTAAGCAGATAGATCTTGACTGAATGGGCCACATATAGGTGTAAGCCTGCTTAGAAGAAATACAATTTACTGGAACACAATCTGGCCTTTGAATAATTTTTCTGGATTATTATACAATGTTGAAGTTGAAGCTGGTCTGTCAGGGCTAAAGTATACGAAAGAGATTCTGCATGTACAGGCATATATGCAGTTACATGATAACTTCAGTTAACTTGAGATAATCAGGAGTCTGAACAGTCAGGAACTAAGTTGAAGATGCCAAAAGATACTGCCTTGGGTGTGCAAGGATAGTAGGATGCCATAAAAAAGGGTTAAAAAAAGATTTAAATCCTTTCAACCCAGTGCTGGCCCTCCCAGCACTGTTTCTCAGCCTGGTCCCAGATAACCACAGATGATCTCACTGTGGGTAAAGGACACTAGCCCTAAGCTGGGGGTGGAGGGGGGAAAACCCAACAAAACTACTTGTAGAAAACTGGCTAAAGAGAACCTGACCTCTGCCCTGCCTTCCAGCCCCTTTGCCCATGAGGTTTGGGGGATGAGGCTGCTGGTCACAAAGGATGCAGGTTCCAGCACTGTTAGTTTATGACCTGGGGACAGGAATAGTCTTCCCCTTTTAGATCTGACAGGACACTTCATTTGGCCAGGGGATATCCATCACTGAGGCAAAGCAATTTTTGCTGTGATAGAATCCCATCAAACTAAATGAATGGGGAGATTGGCAGAATAAAGAACTGCACCAAGAAAATAAAAAGTCAGAAACTAAGGCCGAACCATGTTTTGTCAGCAACCTCTGTAAAGGGATCTTCAAGGAACCCTAAAGAAAAGGATGGAAAGGGCCTCCTCCACTGGGTACCAATATGCCTAGTATAAGAAAAAGGCCCCAAAGGAGCCTCTGGGTACAGATGATGGTGGGGAAGTCACTTAAAGTTGATGACATTGTGATAATGATAATGGAGAAAGGTCAGGCTCAAAAAAATTCTGTGGTCCAACCCCTTGAATGTAACCTGGGAGAAAAAAGATTAAGGCACAGTTTTTGTATATGACAGATTGTCCAACCCTCTCCTGGGATGAAGTGTGTTGTGTAAATTAAATGCACAAATAACACCTGTAAGGATTGTTTCAGAATGTGAATTTAAGAAAGGGTCCAAAACTAGAAAAGATAAAAGGAAGTTATAGGTATGGAAATATACTTTAGTATAGAATATCAGAAGGTAAAAAAAAAAATGTTTCTGGATGAGAAAGTATTTTGTCTGGTAAAGTAGTATTCTTATGCTAAAATTCAAGATGAAAGAGAGGACAAAACTAAGGATGTAAACAAGCTCTGAATGTTTAAGTAAGTCACAGAAGGTTTGCAGAAGGTAAATCTCAAAATGACATGTTTTGTGTTTGTGGCTAAATTGGCTATAATTAGCACAAAATTATTAGAACTTTAAAGTACAGATATGAAGCAAAGTCTGAAATATTGATCTACTCTCATCTATCAAGAGAATTTTCTTGTATCCGTTAGGTGTTATTACTTAGGGAAACAGTCTTAAAGGTATTAGGGTTTGTACCTGTTTTAAAGTCTTTTAAATGATTACTTTGTAACTGGTTAGATAAATAACTATTATTTTAGGTTAAAACAATATAGATGACACCCTTAATATATGAGACTAGATATAAGTATACATCTGAGAACTTTATCTATCCAAGCCTTATCTAAGTGTTATGTAAAAGTATATAAAATGAAAGTTTAGGATTAATGGCAAAGTAATGAATAAGTGCTCTTTTATACATTGTATCTGACATGGAAGGGCCACACTTTTTTATATGTTTGACTTGACTAAGTCTATTTCTGATCATTAACACTGTTTCCTAAATATAAGAGAATTAAAGCTATCATCTGACTTTTGTTAGTACGGGTAACCCATGCAGACCTGTAATTATTGTTTACCATACACTATGGATTCTAAATTGTACTTTAAAAGTCAAACTTAATTAAATGTAAAGCTTAGGGGAGAGCACTTTACCAAGTTGATGTTCTCCAAAGTAAGATTATCTGTAGCAATAGTCTCAGGTTTGTATAGAAATAACAAACTTCTTGGTATTTATTCATGTCATTTGATGTTTTATAGCTAGATAAAGTAACCTGCTGTCAATAAGATATATATGCAATTTTTTGTTACCCTTCACACTGAAATAGGAAAATTAAGATATATTTTTGAAGGATAAAGTAGAGCCTGATCTGCTTAAAGGTGACATTATAAAACACAAAAGTATTTTGCCACTTTTTCCACAAAAAGAAAGTTAAAACCTCTCTTAGTCTTAGTTTGATTCATGCTTCAGATGTAATGTATTGTTATTTGTCAAGAACATGGACTTACCTGAGATAAGGCTCTGCATCTCACCTTACTCCATGTTAGAATGACTGCAAAATGGGCTAGGCTTGAGATCATTTAAAGTTATGTTCAAAGATCAATTTTTTTTGTAAAGATTACCGTAATCTCAGAATAAACAAGGGACATAATACATAACTAACTGAAGATTTAAGATTATAAGAATAATTTTTCTTTGTTCATATCAACTACATAATATGAATATTTTTGCTCATTTTGTATTTTCCTTATAAACTTTATAACTGTTACCTGTTGGTGTTTCACAAAGGGTGCTTCTTCTAATATAACTTCAGTTAACTTGAGATAGTAAGCCATCACCTATAACACAGAGCATATATAGTGCTGACTTCCAGTCCTAATACTAACTCAAATTAAATGAAAGGTTAACTGTAAAATTATAAATATTGAAGTTTTGATCTATTAGTCCCTCTTTAAGACTGATGAAATTGGATTGCTGGATGTTTAAAACCAAACACTCGGAGACCAAAATCCAGGAAGTAAAAGGGCCATGGAAAAAGCCAACATTTTGGCCCTTGTTGACTAAGGTCAGTCACCAAGAGAATGATGGGACCCTCTTTCTAGGTGAATTACCCAATCAGGGGAATTGAGAGGACCCTAGAGAATAGGAAGGCACCAGTGCATATTCTGCAAAGATGAGGGTCTTTGGAGGTGGAAATGTCCCTGATACTTCCAAGAGAAGTCACATGTGGCCATCAAGACCCTGACCAACCCTGGCACATAACACCACTGGTAGAGGAAAGTTAAAGGAGCCAAGAGGCTTCACACACATCTCCAAGAGTGATCTCTGAGGAATCTCAGCTGATTCTTAAGAATAGATAGGAACAAGTTCAGTTTTGACCAACTTGGTCTTAAACACCTAACAGGAGAGTGTATCCAAAGCACAGCCCTACATGGACATTTAAAAGGAAAAACAATGTTTTTCAAAATGTAACATAAGGTGTTTCCTAAAAAAAAAAAAATGTACATTTGTGTCAAGCCTATCAAAAGTAAGTAAAGCTGGAGGCTATAAAGGAAGAGTTCTTGTGTGAGAGTGCCTAATAATAATGATCCCAAAGTACTCTAGAGTCACAAATATGTCCTCAGTTTAGTTTAATCTCATAGACTACAAAACTTCCTAACTTCCTACATTGATATATTTGATGTGTTTTTCACTGAAAAGATTTTGAGTTACTGTCCTCATGGTTTTCAGAGATTAGCTAAAATACTATTTGCTTTTGTGCTAGTTGTTTACGAAAAGGAATGCTTTGCTGTCTTGTTTATTATTGTCTTAGCATGATCTTGCCCTACATATGCCTTATCCAGTCACCTGCCCTCACTGTGGACCTCTGAACTGCTCTGATGCTGAATACCCTTAAGTGTCCATGTCCCACCTGATGGAGAACAAGGACTATGTGTTACTTCCCCCAACTTCCCTCATTTCAGCAGAAAGCAGTTTAGAGATGTTGTCACCCACTTGTGCATAGATATGGAATGTTGAAATTGACAGTGAGGAAATGTAACAGGGGTCCAGTTTATGCTTTGAATATAGCCCTTGCTGCGCTGCCACAATTGAGTTTTAAAATGGACATGTTTCTTTGTCTTCTTCTCTCCTTACTCCTCCCTAATTTCTCCCTCTTCCTAATCTCATGGAAAATAGGATTACAGTATTTTCCAATTTTAGGCAGATTTATATGTCCTTGAGTACATACCCATCACAGGAATGAAGTAATCCAGACTTTGGGGATGGTATCAGAAAATCTCAGAAATGACTATCTCCCAAATTAACAAGTGAATCACAACTCCAACAGAGAACCAGAGGAATGTAGCCCTTGAATCTCCACTTTTAAAGTCCCCTGTTCCTACTGATGGGAAGAATAACAAGCTTTGGGATAGGAGTCCCCTGTGTTTCTCCTTTCTAGCAAAGCAATAAACATTTCTCCTTTTTCTCAAAACTATGTCCTTCTTATTGAATTGCCATCAGGGACAAGGACCAAACTTTCAGCAACAAGATTTTCTGTCTCTCTCTGTCTCTCTGTCTGTCTCTCTCTCTATTGTATCCATCAAATAAAACTTTTTGCTCATGTCTGGGCATTTATTGAGTGTTTAATCTTCATTGGGAGGAATGGGACCCAATCCTGATTTTCAAGACTGGTTTCAGATGGGGGCTCTGCAGGGATCATCACCAGGTCCTCCACACCCCACATCATTCTGAGGTGTGCCTTTCCATCTTTCCTTCTGGAGGAAAATAATGCCCACCTGGCTAATTAAATGGAGTTAGTGCAAGTTGCCCTCTACAAAACTCAGGTGCTAGGATTCTTGGCCTATGTGGGTCCTAATCACATGTCCTGTAGGTAGGCATGTAGGGTTCTGCCAAAGTCATCTCTCACTATCCTATCCAGCCTCAGAGAATGTCTGGCATAAGCACATAGTGTCTCTAATCCCAGTCTGCTTTGGGATGTGTGTAGATGGACAAAATGTTGGAACAACTGCAAGATTTTGGCTGGGGTCACTCCTCAGTGAACCTCAAATGTTTCTCCCCTGTCTCTTCCTGATCACCCTTGTGGTGTATCCTGTGGTGACTGGTCAGTGAAAAGGCACTCTGTGAAAGACCTGTTGACACACACCTTCAGATGAGGAAAACTGAACTTCTCCACAACATTCCTCCTGAGCATTCCCCTCCTCTTTCTGACCAGACTGTAGCTATTAAGGGAGGGATATTTTACATGGAATGGAGGAAGGAGGGACTGTATAGAGGGAAAAGAGGGGTGGGAGGGGTGGGGGGGAGGAAAAAATAACAGAATGAATCAAACACCATTACCCTATGTAAATGTATGATTACACAAATAGTATGCCTGTACTCCATGTACAGAGAAACAACATGTATCCCATTTGTTTACAATAAAAATAAATTAAAAAACAATGACTAGGTTTCCTGCATTTGCATTTGAAACTTTCCAAGACTGTAAGACTTCTCCCCATTGTTGTTTCTGGAATCCATGTTTTTCTTTGACTGCAAAAGGAAGGAATTTCCAATTCACCTCTCTGTAAACTCCTTCAGGAAAAGGGCATTAAGCATCTAACAACTATTAGATGTCCTGCTTGCCTTTCAGAGATTACTTTGGCCCACACAGTAGAGCAATATACCCCACATAGGTTGTTTCTTTCCCCTGTGGGTTAATCACATTTGGAAGTTTGTATTGGCAGGAGAGGTCAGTCATGACAATAAGTCTGAACTCTCAGGTTATTTGGTTTGAGGCGAAACAAAAGCCCTGTTTATTCTGCCAATGATGCCAGCAATAGATTTGGTAGAACCATGTGGTGAGAGATAGGCTTGCTGGCCATCAGAGACTCATTAGGAGATGTTCCTAATAAAATAATGGAGTTTTCTCTGATACAGAAACCTGAATTCTCTTTTCTCATACACAGATGGGAATTTCATTCTCAACAGTTAAGCATGGTTCATCACTAACCTACACACTGAAAAATCTGGGATTTCCCTTTCGTTCACAGGTGAGCCCTCAAAATGGAGGGGTGGAAACTGCTGGCAACTAGAGGTTCTGGGAGCTAGATGCTCAAAAAGTGCCTCATTTTCTTTTGCTACCAGGCCTGGGAAATGACTTAATCACAGTTGGAAAGGGGAGATGTTTCATAATTTTCTGCATCAAACCTGGTCCACTTACCACCTGGGGGAATGAAAACTGGTCTCCAGAGGAAACATAAACTATAGGACCACACCTTAAGAGACTGATTTTACAAAAGAAAAAAAAAAATGGTTAAAATGCCCTATGTATGAGGTTTTGCCACTCAAGCTCAGAACAGTAGCTTCCCTTACTTCTTAGCTTCTGCCAGATCTCTATCTCTCCAAGGCTTATAGAGTGTGCAGAACTTGCAATACTTAAAAGACTTGCAGAGGACCAGTTTGAGAACAAAGAAAATAAAAGGTGTCACATTTAAATTCACTTAGCATAATAATATTTTCAAGGTTTATGCATATCAGAGCATGTGTTAGAATTTCATATAAGGCTGAATAGTAATTCATTCTATATATATGAATAGAATGAATAATATTCCATTCTATGGACCATTTTATTTATCCACCTATTCATCTGCCAATGAACTTTTCAGCTGCTTCTACCTTTTGATTACTATAAATAATGCCACTGTTAATGTTGATGTACAAATACCTGTTTAAGTCCTTGCTTTTAATGCTTCTTGATCTATCAGAAGGAGTGGAATTGCTGGATCACCTGATAATTATGTTTAATTTTTTGAGGGCTTGCTAAAGTGTTTTCCACAGTAACTGTACCATTTTAAATTCCCATCAACTATTTATGAGTGATCCAATTTCTCCTCATTCTCAATAACACTTTTTGTTTTCTGTGTTGTTTTTTGTTTTATCATAGCCATCCTAATGGGCGTAAAGTGGTAGCTCATTGTAGTTTTGATGTAAGGGTTATTTCTCTTTTTTATTTGCAGGATTACTTTTTTAAAGAGAATGGAATTGTGGCATTTGCTGGCAACTTGATGGTAATGAAGAATAACATGCTAAGTGAAAAAAGCTAAACATAGAAACCGAAAGGTCGAATGTTTTCTCTCAAATACAGAAGCTAGAGTAAAATAAAGGAAAGGGGGAGTGAAGGATAATATAACATAAAGAATCAATAAAATATAAATTAATAGACATTAATATTTTCAGTGTGTTTATTGTAAACATCTCAGTTTTGTTGTTGCCTTTTTATTTTGTGTGAAATTTAATATTTGTTTTATGTAATCATATCTAGTAATCATTTTATTAGCATCATCTAAGTTTACTTGTGTTTCTCCTTCTTTCAATTCTTTCATCTATTTGAAATTAATGTCAGGAAAGATGAGATAATATTCTAATCCATTTGCATTCCCCATAGTTATAACCAATGGTTCCAGCATCACTTATCAAGCAAGATTTCATTTCCCTTCTTCATGACCACTACTTACAATGGAAACTGAGCATTTTAATATATGCTAAGATCTGCTGAATGGACCCTGTAAGGTGCCTCTCAGATTCCCGTTCAGTTGCTGAAGTGTGGGTGGGAGATAGCTCAAATTTGGGAACTGCCTCCTCTCCTTCCAGGGATAAATTGCATCCAAGGAGTGGTTACTACAGAGTATAATGGCCCAGTCAGTTTGGTGCAAACAGGGCAATTTTGAAGAGCCATGCAACTACCTGTGGGTTAGCTGAGCTTTTGTTGGATCCCTGCCTCAGATGGCTACCCTCGGCTCAGTCTTGCACCTTCCTCTTTCCTTCCCCTCCTTCCATGGGTGTTTATCCCCAAAATATTCCCAGTGAGCATCCTGCATGTTGATCTCTAGAGTCTGTGTGTGGACATTTTGTTTCATTAATCTACTGATTTTAGCACCATATATATTTTTTTTATTAATAGATATTAATATTTTTAGTGTGTTTATTGTAAACATCCCAGTTTTGTTGTTGCCTTTTTATTTTGTGTGAAATTTAATATTTGTTTTATGTAATCATATCTAGTAATCAAATGGTTCTAGTAACCAATGGTTCTAGTGTTCAAATAAAATGATCTTTGCGCATTCTTAGTTCTTATCATTTGAATTCACAGTTATTAACAAAACACCATACAAGGACTGGCAGGGCAGGTCAGTGGTAAAGTGTGTGAGGCAAGACCCTGGGATGGATCTCCAGTATCAATTAAAGACACACACACACACACACACACACACACACACCATAACACAAAATGTTTACTAATGAACTCACCTAAGAGTCTCCACTCAAACATCTTCTTTCATTTAAAACTGGCATCTTGGGCCAGTTCATGATCCCTTCATGGACCTCCAGTCCTGGCCCGCCCCACAAGAATGCACCACAATTTGACTCCCCACCTACCAATGCATTTGGATGCCTCTGTTTCCATCTTGGATTTTTCTGGCTGCTGCAGCCACTGCCATCTTTAGTTTGGGCATCTTCCATCTGGGGACACCTGCTGGGGACTAGAAGCTCATTATCAATGTACCTATAGGTTAGCTGCTGCTGCTGCCACCAACTTGGGATGAGGCCACTTAGATCCAGGGATTACAGCCAGGACCTGAAAGATTATCACCAAGGGCACTGCAGGCTTGGTTGCATCTGAGGTATCCCCATTATGTGTGCTAATAGCCACCATCTTACTGCAGAGGCAGGAGAGAGCCTTGCAAGTGGTCAGTAGGTGGGAAAAGGGTGTGAAGACAAATTGATCCCAGTTCATCTAAGAAACCAGTCCAGCACCCACCAGGATCCCAGAGACAACTTGGGAGCACTTGCTGGGACCCAACATAAGCCTTGTCTACAACTCCACTGAGTACCTGGTCCTGCCAGTTTGGCAATCAATAGGGCCCTCCGTTCCTCAATCCCCAGTCTCCCAACCATTCTCTAGCCACCAACCAGCCCAGTGCCTGCAGCTATGTGGCTGCCCCACAGCTTTCAATACCTGATCCTGATTGGCCCAAAACATAACAACTTTCTTTCTTTCTTTTTTTTTTTTTGGTGGTGGGGATCGAACCCAGGGCCTTATGCTTATAAGGCAAGCACTCTACCAACTGAGCTATCTCCCCAGCCCTCAGAACAACTTTCCATGACAGGCACAGGGGTCCCAGTGTTCAGCCCTCAGGACCTCTGGGGAGAGAGTGTCCTGATTGGGAAGGTGGAAGGGCAGGAGAGTTACAATTTAGAACTAAATTTCAGACCAGGAATTGTGGGGTCCACTAGTGAGGGAAGGGGATAAGACCAGGCTCCTGTGTTACACAAGTGGACCCCAAAGGAGAGTCCTGGGGTGCTGTCTTCCAGAGGGACTGGCAATTGCTATACCCTGCCACCAGGTGTCCTGACTCCAAGTCTAATACTCCCACCATAGTAACTGTCATCATCCTGAGGGTGGAATTACCAGCAAACTCCAGACAACCCCACCTATCAGAAGAGAAGGGAGGCAGAGAGGATATTGAACTCCAACAGAAACAATTGTTCAATTTTCCTTCAAGACTCTTTTTCCCCCCATTTTTTTTCTTTTTTCATTTTCTGTTCTCACATCCCCATCATCTTTGAAATCAAGAACCTTTTATGCATCAGGCTACTGAAAACTGGGTAGTTTGAATAGTATATTACAGTTTTGTTGTAGAGGTTTTTTTATTCTTAAAATTATTATCATTATCATCATTATTATTATTATTTACTCTCTATTTTCCTCTCATTTATCTGTTTCTTTGGAGTTTCTTTCTCCCTTTTCTTCTGCTAACAACCAACTTCTTTTGATTCTGCTTTCACTCTTCCTATGACCTAGTACCTCTATATTCTCACTTCTTACCTCATTAACATTACACCCTATGCCCCTCCCCCATCCTCTTTGTTCACTATTAGAAATTGTAGACCTTATTGCAAACCTATTATTTCTGCTGTAGCTAATAATCAAACACATCATCTCTGTTTATTATGACAATACAGTTAATGTTTTCGTAGGGGCTATTTGGTTTAAGGTTACATAGTGTTTGCATTGGGTGCTCTTAATGTTGATCTCCCCCTTAAAGGCAAGGTATTGGAAACCTGTAGGGACACAAAAAATCTATAGGGGGAAAACTGTAATATCTCAGATCCACACTGCTAGAGGGAAGAAACATGAACAATATGAAAAAACAACCCCAAACAAACCAAGATGCTATATTAGTAGAATCTGTTGACAGCATGGTAGAAGAAAAGTCAGAAGTGGAGTTCAGAATATACATAATTAAAATGATCCATGAAGTAAAGAATGATTTAAGAGAGCAAATGCAGGCAACAAAAGACTGCTTCAATAAAGAATTAAAAGAGCAAATACAGGAAGCAAAAGATTATTTTAAAAAGAGATCGAGATTCTGAAAATAACAATCAGAAATTCTTGAAATGAAGGAAACAATAAACCAAATTAAAAGCTCAATTGGAAACATCACCAACAGACTAGATCATTTGGAAGATAGAACTTCAGACAATGAAAACAAAATATTTAATCATGAAAATAAAGTTGACTAAACAGAGAAGATGGTAATAAACCATGAATGAAAACTCCAAGAACTATGGGACATCATGAAAAGATCAAATTTAAGAATTATTGGGATTGAGGAAGGCACAGAGATACAAATCAAAGGAATGAACAACCTATTCAATGAAATAATATCAGAAAATGTCCCAAACCTGAAGAATGAAATAGAAAATTAAACACAAGAGGCTTATAGAACACCAAATGTACAAAATTTCAACAGATCCACACCAAGGCACATTATAAAGAAAATGCCCAACATACAAAATAAAGATACAATTTTAAAGACTGTGAGAGAAAAAATCAGATTACATATTAGGGGAAATCAATATGGATATCAGCAGATTTCCCAGATCCAAAAAGCTAAGAGGACCTGTAAAAATATATACCAAGCTCTGATAGAAAATGGATGCCAACCAAGAATCTTATACCCAGCAAAACTAAACTTCAGATTTGATGATGAAATAAAAAACATCCATGATAAAACAAAGTTAAAAAATTTACAAATAAAAAGCCTGCACTACAGAACATTCTCAGAAAAATATTCCATGAGAAAGAAATGAAAAACAACAATGAAAGTAAGCAAAGGAAGGAACTACACTAAAGAAAAAGCCAATCAAAGGACAAACCAGGTCAAGTTAAAAACCAAAAATAAACCAAAATGACCAGAAATACAAATCATACAAATCAATAATAATCCTGAATGTTAATGGCCTAAACTCATTAATCCAAAAACATAGACTGGCAGATTGGATTAAAAAGCAAGATCAAACAATATGCTGCCTTCAAGAAACTCATAGGAAAAGACATCTACAGACTGAAGGTGAAAGATTGGGAAAAAACATATCATATACACAGACTCAGTAAAAAACACAAGGATTTCCATCCTTATATTGGATAAAGTGGACTTCAAACCAAAGTTAGAGGGGATAAGGAAGGACATTTCAAACTGCTGAGGGGAACCACAAATCAACAATACATAACAATCATAAATATTGATGCCCCAAACAATGGAGCCTCTATGAATATCAAAAAATCCTTCCAAATTTCAGGAATCAAATAGGCCACAACACAATAATACTGGGTGACTTTACACACCTCTTTCATCACTGGATAGAGCTTCCAAACAAAAACTGAAAAAAGAAACTGTAGAACTAAATAAAAAAATCAATAAATTAGACTTAACAGACATATATATATATATATATATATATATATATATATATATATATATATATAATATTTTATCCATCAATGAGCAAATACGAGCCTCTGGGACCAGGGGAAGGCAGCCAGAGACCTCTCCAGGCGGACCTGCCCCCTGGGCCCCCCACTCCCGCCGCAAGCTTTTTCCACGGGGCGATCCAAGATGGCGGACTAGAGGGTGAATGCATCTCCAGTCACTCCAGAACCCAAGATTCAAGAAGGGGAGGCATTGAGAGACTCAGACTAAAACAGAGCCACGGGGTGAGTCTCCCCCAGTGGTGAAGCGCTGCCCGGGTGGCAGGCCCAGATTTGGGTGGCTTATTACAGTAGGGCAGGACAGCTAGAGTCTTCCCCAGGCAGCTCTGTGCACTTCGGCGGTGGGCTCCTCCCACAGGGCCAGATTTTCCAGCATCTCGGAGCAGGACCCCCAGTGAGAGCCTTTCTGCACAGAACCAAGTTTCAAGTCCCTGAACCAGGGCGGCGAGTTCCGGCCCGCAGGTTGCTTCAGGGACCAGGACAGGGCAGCCAGGGACTTCCCCAAGCAGCCCGCAGCCCGGCCCCCTCCAGCTGGAGCACCTTTCCAGGCTAGCTTCTCGGCGCAGGCCCCCCAGTGAGAGCCTTTCCACACAGAGCCAGCTCCAAGTCCTGGAAGCAGTAGCAGGCTAGGGGCAAATCAGCAATGGGAGGAACTAGCCTAAAGGAATAGCCAAATAAAGGAGAAACCAAATCATGTCAAAAAACAAAAATGAGTCAAATGACTGGGAATACAAATCATATCACAATAATAACCCTGAATGTTAATGGCCTGAACTCATCAATCAAAAGACATAGACTGGCAGAATGGATTAAAAAGAAAAATCCAACAATTTGCTGCCTGCAAGAGACTCATCTCATAGAAAGAGATACCCATAGACTAAAGGTGAAAGGATGGGAAAAATCATACCATGCACACGGACACAGAAAAAAGCTGGAGTATCCGTCCTCATTTCAGATAAAGTGGACTTCAAGCCAAAACTAGTCAGAAGGGCTAAAGAAGGACATTACATACTGCTTAATGGAAGCATAAATCAGCAAAACATAACAATCATAAACATCTATGCCCCGAACATTGGCTTGTCCATGTACATCAAACAAATTCTTCTCAATTCCAGAAATCAAATAGACCACAACACAATAATACTAGGCGATTTTAACACACCTCTCTCACCACTGGATAGATCTTCCAAACAAAAATTGAATAAAGAAACCATAGATCTCAATAACACAATCAACAATTTAGACTTAACCGACTTATATAGAATATACCATCCAACAAAGAACGAATACACTTTCTTCTCAGTAGCACATGGATCCTTCTCTAAAATAGACCATGTCTTATGCCACAAAGCTACTGTTAGCAAATATAAGAAGATAGAGATACTACCTTGTATTCTATCAGATCATAATGGATTGAAATTAGAAATAAATGACAGAATAAAAAACAGAAACTTCTCCAATACCTGGAGATTAAATACTACACTATTATATGATGAATGGATAACAGAAGACATCAGGAGGGAAATAAAAAAATTCTTAGAAGTAAACGAGAACAAAGACACATCATATCAAAATCTCTGGGCACTATGAAAGCAATACTTAGAGGAAGATTTATTTCATGGGGCGCATTCAAAAAAGAAGTAGAAATCAACAAATAAACGACTTAACATTACAGCTCAAAGCCCTAGAAAAAGAAGAGCAGACCAACACCAAAAGTAGTAGAAGACAGGAAATAGTTAAAATCAGAGCTGAAATCAATGAAATTGAAACAAAAGAAACAATCGGAAAAGTTAACAAAATAAATAGTTGGTTCTTTGAAAAAATAAACAAAATTGATAAACCCTTAGCCACGCTAACAAAGAGAAAGAGGGAGAAAACTCAACTTACTAAAATTCGGAATGATCAAGGAAATATCACAACAGACATGATTGAAATACAAAACATAATTAGGAGCTATTTTGAAAATCTATACTCCAACAGAACAGAAAACGTCGAAGACATCAACAAGTTTGTAGAGACATATGAATTACCTAAACTAAACGAGGAGGACATACACAACTTAAATAAATCAATTTCAAGCAATGAAATAGAAGAGGTCATCAAAAGCCTACCAACAAAGAAAAGTCCGGGACCACATGGGTTCTCAGCCGAGTTCTACAAAACCTTTAAAGAAGAACTCATTCCAATACTTCTCAAAGTATTCCATAATATAGAAGAGGAGGGAACCCTCCCAAACTCATTCTATGAAGCCAATATCACCTTGATACCTAAACCAGACAGAGACACAACAAGGAAAGGAAATTTCAGACCAATATCCTTAATGAACATTGACACAAAAATTCTCAACAAAATTTTAGCAAATCGCATACAAAAATATATTAAAAAGATAGTGCACCACGACCAAGTGGGTTTTATCCCAGGGATGCAAGGTTGGTTCAACATCCGGAAATCAATAAATGTCATTCATCATATCAACAGACTAAAAGTTAAGAATCACATGATTATTTCAATAGATGCAGAAAAAGCATTTGATAAAATACAGCATCCCTTCATGCTCAAAACACTAGAGAAAATTGGTATAGTGGGAACATTCCTTAACATTGTAAAGGCCATCTATGCTAAACCCATGGCCAATATCATTCTAAATGGTGAAAAACTGAAAGCATTCCTCCTAAAAACTGGAACAAGGCAGGGATGCCCTCTTTCACCACTTCTATTCAATATTGTTCTTGAGACTCTAGCCAGAGCAATTAGACAAATCAAAGAAATTAAAGGGATACGAATTGGAGAAGAGAAACTCAAACTATCCCTGTTCGCTGATGACATGATTATATATTTAGAGGAACCTGGAAATTCCACCAGAAAACTCTTAGAACTCATAAGTGAATTCAGTAAAGTAGCACGTTATGAGATCAATGCTCATAAATCCAATGCATTCTTATACATAAGTGATGAATCTTCAGAAAGAGAAATTAGGAAAACTACCCCATTCACAATAGCATCGAAAAAAATAAAATACTTGGGAATCAATCTCACAAAAGAGGTGAAAGACCTCTACAATGAGAACTACACAACACTAAAGAAAGAAATTAAAGAAAACCTTAGAAGATGGAAAGATCTCCCATGTTCTTGGATGGTAGAATTAATATTGTCAAAATGGCCATACTACCAAAAGTGCTATACAGATTCAATGCAATTCCAATTAAAATCCCAATGATGTACCTTACAGAAATGGAGCAAGCAATTATGAAATTCATCTGGAAGAATAAGAAACCCAGAATAGCTAAAGCAATCCTCAGTAGAAAGAGCGAAGCAGGGGGTATCGCAATACCAGATCTTCAACTCTATTACAAAGGAATAGTAACAAAAATGGCATGGTATTGGTACCAAAATAGACAGTTAGATCAATGGTAGAGAATAGCGGACATGGACACAAACCCAAATAAATACAATTTTCTCATACTAGACAAAGGTGCCAAAAATATGCAATGGAGAAAAGATAGCCTCTTCAACAAATGGTGCTGGGAAAACTGGAAATCCATATGCAACAGAATGAAACTAAATCCCTATCTCTCACCCTGCACAAAACTCAACTCAAAATGGATCAAGGACCTTGAAATCAGACCAGAGACCCTGCATCTTATGGAAGAAAAAGTAGGTCCAAACCTTCAACTTGTTGGCTTTGGATCGATCAGACTTCCTTAACAGGACTCCCATAGCACAAGAAATAAAAGCTAGAATCAATAACTGGGATAGATTCAAACTAAAAAGCTTTCTCTCAGCAAAGGAAACTATCAGTAATGTGAACAGAGAGCCTACAGAATGGGAGAATATCTTTGCCACTCATACTTCAGATAGAGCGCTAATTTCCAGAATCTATAAAGAACTCAAAAAACTCTACACCAAGAATACAAACAATCCAATCAACAAATGGGCTAAGGAAATGAATAGACACTTCACAGAAGAAGATGTACAAGCAAGCAATCAACAGATATATGAAAAAATGTTCAACATCTCTAGTAATAAGAGAAATGCAAATCAAAACTAGCCTAAGATTTCATCTCACACCAATTAGAATGGCGATTATCAAGAACACAAGCAACAATAGGTGTTGGCGAGGATGTGGGGAAAAAGGTACACTGATACATTACTGGTGGGGTTGCAAATTAGTGCAGCCACTCTGGAAAGCAGTATGGAGATTCCTCAGAAAGCTTGGAATGGAACCACCATTTGACACAACTATCCCACTCCTTGGCCTATACCCAAAGGACTTAAAATCAGCATACTACAGAGATACAGCCACATCAATGTTCATAGCTGCTCAATTCTCTATAGCCAGATTGTGGAACCAACCTGGATGCCCTTCAGTTGATGACTGGATAAAGAAACTGTGGCATATATATACAATGGAATATTACTCCGCCATGAAGAATGATAAAATCATGGCATTTGCAGGCAAATGGATGAAATTGGAGGATATCATGCTAAGTGAGATAAGCCAATCTCAAAAAACTAAAGGACAAATGATCTTGCTGATAAGCGGATGAGGACATATAAGGGGGGGTAGGAGGGGTTAGCGTTAGAGTTAGGGTTAGGTTTAGGGTTAGGGATAAGGTGGGTGGTAAGAATGGAGAAAGGAAGGACTGTATGGAGGAAGAGGTGGGGGGAATGGAAAAAATAACAGAATGAATCAAACAATATTGCCCTATGTAAATTTATGATTTTCAATTAAAATTTAAAAAATGAGCAAATACACTTTTTTCCTCAGTGGCACTTGGATCCTTCCCTAAAATAGACAATATGTTATGCCACAAAGCAACTCTTAGCAAACACACACACACACACACACACACACACACACACACACAGATACTATCTTGTATTCTATCAGATCACAATGGAATGAAATTAGAAATCAATGATAAGATAAAAAATAGAAACTACTCCAACACCTGGAGACTAAATAATACACTATTGAATGATGCATGGATAGCAGAAGACATCAGGGAAGAGATAAAAAAAATTCTTAGAGGTAAATGAGAACACTGATACACATCAGAATCTCTGGGACACTATGAAAGCAGTACAAAGAGGAAAATTTATTGCATGGAGTCCATTCAATAGAAGAATAAAAAGTCAACAAATAAATGACCTAACATTATATCTCAAAGCCCTAGAAAAAGAACACATCAACATTAAAAGTGGTAGAAATAAGTAAAGTAGGAAATAATTAAAATCAGAGCTGAAATCAATAAAATTGAAACAATAGAAAAAATTGAAAATATTGACAAAACAAATAGTTGGTTCTTGAAAAAATAAACAAAATTGATAAGCTCTTGGCCACACCAATGAAGAGAAGGAGAGAGAAAACTCAAATTATGAAAATTTATGATGAAAGAGGAAATATCATAACCCACACAATTGAAATACAAAACGTAATTAGAAGCTAATTTAGAAATCTATACTTACTCCTACAAAGGAGAAAATCTTGAAAACATTGACAAATTTCAAGAGACATATGATCCTCCCAAACTGATACAAGAGGACATACATAATTTAAACAGATCAATTTCTAGCAACGGAATAGAAGAAGTCATGAGAAGCCTACCAACCAAGAAAAGCCTGGAACCAGAAGGATTCTCAGTGGAGTTCTAAAGACCCTCAAAGAAGAACTAATACCAATACTTCTTAAAGTATTCCATGAAATAGAAATAGAAAAGGAGTGAACCCTTCCAAATTCATTCTACAAAGCTAGTATCTCCCTGATACCAAAACCAGGCAGATGGATGCATCAAGGAAAGAAAACTTCAGACCAATATCCCTGATGAACACAGATGCAAAAATCCTTAACAAAATTCTGGCAAATCACATATGAAAACATATTAAAAAGATAGTGCACCATAATCAAGTGGGGTTCAACCCAGGAATGCAATGTTGGTTCAACATCTGGAAATCAGTGAATATAATTCATCACATCAGTAGACTTCAAGTTAAGAATCATATGATGATTTCAATAGATGCAGAAAAGGCATTTGATAAAATACAATACCCCTTCATGCTCAAAACACTAGAAAAAATAAGGATAGTAGAAACAAATCTTAGCATCATAAAGGCTATCTATGGAAGCCCAAGGCAAACATCATCCTAAATGGAGAAAAATTGAAAACATTCCTTCTAAAAACTGGAACAAGACAGGGATGCCCTGTTTTATCACTTCTATTCAACATCATCCCTGAAACTCTAGCCAGAGCAATTAAGCAGATCAAAGAAATTAAAGGAATATGATTAGGAAGAGAAGAACTCAAACTATCCCTATTTGCTGGTGATTTTATATTTAGAGGATCCAAAAAATTCCACCAAAAACTTCTAGAACTAATAAATGAGTTCAGCAAAGTACCAGGATATAAAATCAACACTACTAAATCTAATGCATTTCCATTCATAAGTAATGAATCCTCTGAGAGAGATATTAGGAAAACTACTCCATTCACAATAACCTTTAAAAAATACTTGGGAATAAACCTAACAAAAAAGGTGAAAAATCTCTACAATGAAAACTATAGAACATTAAAGAAAGAAATTAAAGAACACATTAAAGATGGAAAGATCTCCCATGTTCTTGGGTAGGCAGAATTAATATTGCCAAAATGGCCTACTACTAAAAGCACTATACAGATTCAATGCAATTCCAATTAAAATCCCAATGATGTTCCTCATAGAAATAGAGAAAGCGATCATGAAATTCATTTGGGAAAATAAGAGACCCAGAATAGTCAAAGCAATTCTGAGAAGGAAGAGGGAAGCAAGAGATATCGCAATATCAGACTTCAAACTATACTACAGAGCAATAATAACAAAAATGACATGGTATTGGCACCAAAATAGACAGGTAGACCAATGGTACAGAAGACACAGAGACAAACCTACGTAAATACAGTTATCTCATACTAGACAAAGGTGCCAAAAACATATAATGGAGACAAGATAGCCTCTTCAACAAATGGTATTTCTGGCAAAACTAGAAATACATATGCAGCAAGTGAAACTAAACCCCTATCTCTCACCCTGCTCAAAACTCAACTCAAATGGATCAAGGACCTAGGAATTAGACCAGAGACACTGCACCAGAGAAGAAAAAGTAGGTCCAAATTTTCATTATGTTGGCTTAGGAGTAGACTTCCTTAACTTGATTCCCAAAGCACAAGAAATAAAAACAAGAATCAATAAGTGAAATAGATTCAAACTAAAAGCTTTTTCTCAGCAGAAAAAATCAATAATGTGGATAGGCTAAAGAGTAGGAGAAAATTTTTATCATATACACTTAAGATAGAGCACTAATCTCCAGAATTTATAAAGTACTCAAAAAACTTAAAATCCAAAATGCAGAAAACCCAATCAACAAATGGGTAAGAAACTGAGCAGACACTTCCAGAAGATATACAAGCAATCATCAGATATATGAAAAAAATGTTCAACATCTCTAGTAATTTGAGAAATGCAAATCAAAACTACCCTAAGATTTCCTCTCACCCCAATTAGAATGGTTATTATCAAGAATACAAGCAACAACAGGTGTTGGCAGGGATGACGGGAAAAAGGTGCACTCAAACATTGCTGGTGGGATTGAAAATTGGTGCACCACTCTGGAAAGCAGTATAGAGATTCCTCAGAAAACTTGGAATGGAACCACCATTTGACCCAGTTATCCCACTCCTTAGTTTCTACCCAGAGGACTTAAAATCAGCATACTACAGCAATGCAGCTACATCAATGTTTATAGCAGCTCAATTCACAATAGCTAGATTGTGGAACCAACCTAGATGAAATTCTGGCATTTGCAAGTAAATGGATGGATGTTTATTCAAAGGCCTTAACCAAGCATACATGTAACCCCAGTTACACAAGAGGCAGAGGTAGGAGGATCATAAATTCAAGGCCAGCCTAGGAAATTTTTGAGATTCTGAAAAAAAAAAAAAAAAAAAAAAAAAGGCCTGAGGATATAGCTAAGTTGTAAGTTGTAGAGTACCTGGATGCACTCCCCAGTACCTTAAAAAAAAGGGGGGGGGCCCTATAACTCATTCCCAAGTTATCTTATACATGAAGGATTGAAAATTTGTGATGAAACAGTATGGGATAATTTGCTGAGAATGTGTACAATAAAAATTCCCTGTGCAGAAAAACTTTCCTTTTATTTGTCTCTTGCTAACCACACATGACCCTACTTTATTCAAAAGAAAGCAAACTCACCTCTGCACACAGCAGCCATCTGTGCTTCGTCCATGCAGGTTTCTGTTACAACATCAGTAAGTGACCCACCAGCAAGATACTCCATTACTACAAACAATTCATCTCCCACCAGGTAATTAAAAATAGACCATACAGAAACATACTCACATTTTTATTTTTCTAAACATATGACACTATGTTCAAGAATTCAAATGTTAAGCACCATCATAATAAAACTAGAGAGCTGATAGTTTGAGAGCTAAGAAGAAAACTGGAACGTTACTATGTAACAGCACAAAAAAATAACCAAGGGACATTATGATATTCATTATGATTTTTAAGTCATAATTTGCCCAAAATAGTAGTCTAGGTGTATACGTAAGAGTTTTCCAACCAAAATAACTATAAAGTAGGGATTATTGGTCTTACAGACACAGAGACAGAGGCTTGGAGAGGTTAAATAACTCCTCTCAGGTCACATAGTAAGTGACAGAATCAGCATCTGAAGTCAAGTTCTAATGATTCCAAAGCACATGGCTTATCTTAACCAGCATTTCATGCTGACTTGAAATACTATTTTAAAAAGCAGAGAAATGTACCTGAAAAGTTTATTTCCTAAACAAATTTATATATGGAATAAAATCTGTGATCCTATAATACAACCACTAGTATCATTTTTTACTAGTCATAATTCATTCATATATGTGATCACTTCAAAAAATAGAATAATATACTTAATTTTCCATTCTCTTTTTTTAAACATAAATTTCTAAATTGAAAGCACCCAGAAAATCCACTCCAGATGCGAGGACTCACACAAGAGATTTTATTAAGTGGACAGGCAGACTGTCTGCCTGCAGGGAGGGAGGGAGAGAGAGAGAGAGAGAGAGAGAGTGAGAGAGAGAGAGAGAGAGAGAGAGAGAGAGAGAGAGAGAGAGAGAAATGGTGGGAGCTATTCTTAAGTAGTGGAATTTTTCAGGCTAATAACAATCTGGACCAATGACTGACTAGGAGGTTCACAGGCTAACAATCTGTGTTGTAAAGTGGTGTTGGGGAGGCACAATAATGGCAGCAGTGAAATAGCAGATCTGATGCCAATATAAACTACATGAACTTTCTTTTCAATTTTTAGTTGTAGAAAGACACAGTGCCTTTATTTATTTTTATGGTGCTGAGAATCAATCCAGTGCCTCTCATGTGCTAGGCAAGTGCTCTACCACTGAGCCACAACCCTGGCCCAACTACATGAGCTTTGGATAAACACAATCCAATTTGCCCAACAAGAGAGGCATTTGAAATATGAATCTATATCACATACAACCATAGAAAAGATGTACCCCCCACTTGTGTACAATAAATCAAAATGCAGTCTGTAAAAATAAAACAGAGAAATCCTTAAAAGATTGTCAAAAATAAAACTTCCAAATCTCATTAAAAAAAAAAAAAAAAGAAAAATAATTGTGTGCTAGTCACCTCTGTGGTTTTAGACACAAATCCCAGTTTACCATTCCTTAAGATTTCCTTTTCTGATTATTTGCAAGGAACATAAGCACCATCAGCAATGTCCTTCATTGAGCGCCTTCTCTCACTTGCCAAGAAATATCCTTGTAGTAAAAGGACCTTCTGACTTGGAATACGCTATTTTCACCTCTCCTCTTTCTCAAGTTTACTTCTCTTTGACTCTTCAAAGTGGCTAACTTCCTTCAAAGCACAAGACTACAAATATCCATATTTTTCTCCCAATGTTAAAAAGAACCTCAAACATATTCACCTAAGGAGTTAACTATGTTGGGATTCTTTAATTCTTTCATCACCAAGATCTCATTAATGATCAGTTCCTTCTTTGGCTGTTTATGTAAATTAATCCATTTGATAGTAACTTATTATGGAAACAGAATTATAAAAAAAACCAATCATTTTCCTAATTCTCTTAGAAAGAAACAAACACCAACCAGATAATAATTCATAGTAACACAGGGAATTACATAGTGAAATTATAATGGACAAATAAGTAATATTTTTACTTGCACACTGACTATGCATAATGTTTTATAATACATGGACCCTAAAAATATGTTCAGATTTATCTTGAAGTTAATTAACCAACCTAAGACCAGTTCAGTGCCAGGAATTAATTCTCTTTTCACTCCAACCTGGGAAAATATTTTTTAAAAATATTTACTTATCATGACATAATTCCTTCTTTGTTTCCCATAATGTGAGAATGGATATAAAATTGTATAGATTAATTCTTACATCATATCCAACTTAAAAATATATTCCTATTGATTATGCTTAGCTTTATCTAGTATTTCTCATACACAAAATTTAATATAACATCTAGAAATATGAAAAAGTTGTTACCTCCTGTCCCAGAACCACATCATTAGCAGTAAAAACTATACCAGAAGCCCTAGGGGGAAAAGACACAATCCGAATTAAGGTTTTTAAGTCACTGCTATTTATAATATCCAAACACTTTACCCTTCTCACAATAGAAAAGTATCAAAGAACAAAAGATTTAATATCTTAAAAAAAAAAAAAAAAAAAAAAAAAAAAAGGAAGGGAAAAGAGGAGGCAATCCTTGTGGCCAAAACTTTTAATTGAAATATTTTAGACCTACAAAAATACAGGGAAAAAAGATAAAGAAAAGAAAGAATAATATACCCAGTTCATGAATACAGTTCTCTGCTTAAGAAACAGAACTGCAAATAAACTTAAAGATTCTGGTATGCCCTTTCTTACAGCATTCTCCTCCACCCAAGGGTAACCTGTATTTGATGTTTATCCTGTGCATTGTTTCCATGCACTTTCCTATACTTTTACTATGATTTTTTATTTTATGTATTTCTCTGCAATTTGCTTTTAAAAATTCACTTGGCTGGGCGTGTGAACACATCTGTGAAATGCTGCGGATGTAACTCAGTGGTAAAGTGCCTCTGGGTTCAACCCCCACTACCAACAATAAATAAATAAACAAACAACAAATAAATAAATAAAAAATAAATAAATGAATAAATTAACCTGGTTGTGATACCTATCCATACACATACATATTATTCTGATTCATTAATTATTAATAATTCAATATATAACAGCTATTATCAGGTCCAAAATATTAAGGTGATTTTCAATTTTTTGTTATTAAAATCAGTGCTGAACTGAATTTAGTTGTTAAAAAATATTCATAAGGAAGTTTCCAATAATTCTCATTCTAAATTCCACTAATTCTTTCTAAATTCATAGAACATTTTCTAGAGATTAGTAACATTAAAAATTCAAGCTGTTCATTTGCTCTCAAGCAATAGAGGAAAGAGTTTAGTTAGTATAGTTTAAAAACAAATTTTTACTAAACAAAATCAGATTGGCAAACTCAAAGATCAATACTCAACGATGTGATTCAAAACCATTTTATTAATTAAAATTTTTTAGTACTGAGGATTGAACTCAGGGGTGTCTTACTGAGTTAACTCCCCAGTCCTTTTTATCTTAGGA
The DNA here is from genome assembly GCF_902686455.1 of Sciurus vulgaris. NCBI lineage: Eukaryota > Metazoa > Chordata > Mammalia > Rodentia > Sciuridae > Sciurus > Sciurus vulgaris. The sequence continues at coordinate 77,692,361 of NC_136470.1, read as the reverse complement.
TCTAACTAAATTGCTGAGGCTTCCTGAAAACTTGCAATCCTCCTAACAGCCTCCTGAGTTGTGGGATTATAAGTGTGTACAACCATGGTCAGCTAAATGCATGTTTTTTTTGCTCTGCTTTGTTTTTGTTTTTGCAATGCCAGGGATCAAATTCAGGACTTCATGTATCCTAGGCAAATGCTCTACACTAAACTACGTACCCAGCCCCAAATGAATATATTTATGTCTTATAATCCTGCAATAAAATTCTCTTTTAAATATGGGCAAGTTTTCCACCTAATAATCCCTTATAATCTATGAGAAACAATATTTGAGAAGAAACAATAATGTAAAGTCATTGCTAACAAGTGGGGTTTTTTAACAATTGCATTATGTATTTAAACAAATCCATTAGGCTACCACTCATGGAATACAGTGAGTGATCAATTTCAGGGGGAAAAAAAGAGATATTGCTGAATATCCAGTAAGTGTTGAATATTATCACAATACAATCATAAACACTTACCTTTGTCCAATTTTTTCATATCTTGTATTTTTTTTTTAGGGTCACCTATGCTCATAATAGTTCCTATTTTAAATAAAAACAACATTGAAAGCTCAGTCAAGCATTTTAAACACAAATTAATTTTTGGTTTCTTTATTCTTTTTAATGAGCTCTACAATGGTTTTCAAATACATCAAGTTTCAACAATAATTTGCTTCAAACAAAACACTGAGGAAACCTCAATAAAAACAAAAAGTGTCAGAAACAAGAAAACACATACTTTCCATTAGGTTAGGAATCCTAACTAACAACTTTCTCAAAAATCATGACATTTCAGCAAAACCAATTGTTCTAGTCTTCCTGAGACTTAAGGAGAGTCTCAGGATGCATAGCCTTCCAAATGACAATTTCAGCAGGTATGGTGCACATGCCTGTAATTCCAATTATTCAGGAGCTGGGGCAAAAGGATCACAAGCTCGAGACCAGTCTTGAAAACTCAGTGAGACCCTGTCTCACAAACAAAATAAAACACAAAATAAAAATGTCTGGGGTGTAGCTCAGTGGTGAAGCACCCCTGGGTTCAATCCCCAGTACCAAAAAACAAACAAGACTTGGCAATTTCTGGGAAATTGGTCACTCTACTTTTCTGTTCCACTGCATGTATTACACACTAGTGATAGGTTATGAAACTACTACAGTAATAATAAATAAATGATATTTAAATGAATAACCCTAAATGGCTTTTCTGACTATTCAAGTATATCTTCTTTTAATATATTTAGGAAACCACTTACTACTATAGAGATTACTCAAATATGAACTAATCATATCTCTATTTTAGGAATGTTCAATGTCCTGACTAAGAAATGGTAAAATTATGAGGTTGGATGTAACTTACATTCTTATGGCTAGCAAGTCAAAACATAAGAGAATCAAATTAAGTTTTCACTTACTCACAGTAAAAGAAGACAGGAACATATCAAGGAAACTCACATAAATAATCTTATGTAGGTACTCAATCTCAAGTTAGCCACATAGGTTCAAGCCAAGAAGCTAAAGCCACAAAGACAATGCAAGTGATAACTAAAGGTAACAAATGAATAGTAACACTATTGTAGTTTATTTGTTTATTTTTTAGTTTTACAGACTGCATTTTGATTCATTGTACACAAATGGGGTACAACTTTTTACATTGTAATCATATGTTACATAGGGTAATAATGTCTGTTTCAGTCTACTGCCTTTCCTTCCCCCACCTCCTCCTACCCCATTTCCTTCTACACAAGTCAAAGTTCCTCCATTCTTTGCTTTCCCCCACCTCACCACCCTCCCTCTTTATGTATCATCATTCACTCATCAGAGAAAACGTTCAGCCTTTGGTTTTTTGGGCTTGGCTTATTTCACTTAGCATGATATTCTCCAACTTAATTCATTTACCAGCAAATGTCATACTTTTATTCTTCTTTATGGCTGAGAAATATTCCATTGTGTGTATATACCACAGTTTATTTACCCATTCATCAATTGAAGAGCATCTAGGTTGGTTCCACAATCTAGTTATTGTGAATTGAGAAGCTATGAACACTGATGTGACTGCTTTACTGTAGTGTGCTGATTTTATGTCTTTTGGATATAAAGTGAGGAGTGGGATAGCTGGGTCAAATGGTGGTTCCATTCCAAGTTTTCTGAGGAATCTTCATACTGCTTTCCAGAGTGGCTGCACCAATTTGCAACTCTACCAGCAATGTATGAGTGTGCCTTTTCCCCCACATCCACGCCAACACTTATCATTGCTTATTTTCTTGATCATAAACATTCTAATTGGAGTTAGATGAAATCTTAGGGTGGTTTTAATTTGCATTTCTATCACCAGAACTTAAACTCTACTATAGAGCAATAGTAACAAAAATGGCATGGTATTGGCACCAAAATAGACAGGTAGACCAATGGTACAGAATATAAGACACAGAGACAAATTCACGTAAGTACAGTTATCTCAGACAAGACAAAGGTACCAAAAACATACAAAGGAGAAAAGATAGCCTCTTCAACAAATGGTGCTGGCAAAACTGGAAATCCATATGCATTAAAATGAAATTAAACTCTTATCTCACACCCTGTACAAAACTCAACTCAAAATGGATCAAGAATCTAGGAATTAGACCTGAGACCCTTCACCAAATAAGAAAAAGTAGGCTCAAATCTTCACCATGTTGGCTTAGGACCAGATTTTCTTAACAAGACCCCAGAGTGCAAGAAATAAAAGCAAGAATCAATAAATGGGATGTATTGATATTAAAAAGCTTTATCTCAGCAAAGGAAAAAATCAATAATGTGAAAAGAGAGCCTACAGAGTAGGAGAAAATCTTTTCCATACACACTTCAGACAGAGCACTAATCTCCAAATTTTTAAATAACTTAAAAAACTTTACACCCAAAATACAAAGAACCCAGTCAATAAATGGCTAAGGAACTGGGCAGACACTTCACAGAAGAAGATATACAGGTGATCAACAAATATATGAAAAAGTGCTTATCATCTCTACTTTATTTTTTAAAAGCAGCAGCCCTCCTAAGATAAGAAATATTATATAATGATACCACAGTAAAAGTGGCTTTATATTTGAAAGTTCCTAGGAATCTAGAATAAAGAAACATACAACATATAAGTGTTTATAACAACCCATCTATAAAGTATTTTTCCTTTAGCTTTCTAGGTCACATTGTACTTTATAACTATAGTTACTGTAGCCTTGTAATCAGATATTGTTAACCCCTTCCTGGAACTGTTTACATTATTTATAATGCTTGATTCAGGTCACTGATAGAGTACATTTGAACTAAAAGTTCTAATAGAATGAAAAGCTCCAAACCAGGACTGCAACAAAACTGATGAAAATGTACTGTTGTGCCCAGCGGCTCAAGACCCCACAAAGTCCACCAGAGACCATGATCAATGCAAGCAACAAAGAGTCATTTATTAGCAAGCTCGAGCCTGGTCCTCTGCGCACTCGGTAACCCGGTGACGCTAAGAGGCCCTGAGCCTTTGTTCAGCAGCCTTTTATAATGAAAGACAAACAGTTTTACAGTGTTCTTTTTAATTGGTTAACATTTGAACAGCTAAACATTAGTTCTCCTCTGGTTGGGTCCTGCCAATCTATTTGATTCTCATTGGGTCCCACCAGAACTGAATGGTCCTAGAGGAAGAAGGGAGAAGGGAAGGGGTGAACTATGCAGGAGATGAGTCGGAGTTAGGCCCCCCTGTCCTTGATAGTTAAGGTTTCTAGGCAGCTGCACATTTCTCAGACAAATATTTCTTAACAACCTTGATAAGCACGGGGGCCCAGCAGTCCTGCTTGCGCTGTATTGGCTTTTGAGGGTGCAGTCGCAACTGCCTGCATCCTGGTGATTAAGACAGTTAGCTGCACAGATATCACCCTGTTCTCAACAGTACCTTGGATAAAAATTACCAGAAAGAAGAAAAAGGTAAATGATTCAATAAATAATGAGAAAATGACAAGAGCAAGCATTTCACAGAAGAAGACAAATAGTAAACACATACATGAGAATATGCCCAACCTCAAAAATCATGGAAATAAAGCCACTAGTAGATACATTTTATATCTTCCACATTGACAAGTATTAAGAAGTGTGACCAAAATAAAGGTGTTAGCAAGTATGTGCTCAAAGAAAATTGTCTGTATTGCTGGTAGGAGTCAGCTAGAACAATGATCTTTAAAAATTTTTTTAAAATTTGTTCTTTTTAGTTCTACATGACAGTATTTTGACATTTTAAACATATATGGAATATAACTTCACATTCTTTCAATTGTACATGATGTGGAGTTAACACTGGTTAGAACCCTGTTCTTATGAAAATTTGGGGGCAAAGAAGAGAAAACAAGATAGGATTCAAAGATACAATGTTCCATCAGAAAATCTCTTCTTAATGGTCACTTGGAAAGCACCAAAATAATTCCTATTATTATCCATTTGACAAATTTGTTAGAAAAATTGTGCAAATAAACTTCATATATTTTAAACACCAAAGATAGAAAGCTCCAGAGTGTCCATTTATGAAATTTAGCATCTCAACCTTTTTTTTCCCCCTGTAAACAAAGATACAAAAGCAGCAGAAAGCACCATTACAGAAAGCTTTCCCACCATACCTTATCCACTAATTGGCCATATTTTATCTAGTGATTAATAACAGAGCTGAATGCTTTTTCTTTCTTTGAAGAAAAACATTGTTATCTTTAATTTAAAAAAAAAAAAACTTACTCATCTTACAAGCTCTTTCTAATACTATTTGTTCCTTTATTGTCAAAACCTGACATGATCTCTACTCCTCTGAGCTCCTACAGCACTTAATGCCATTCCCATGCTGATGTTTAGTCTAATGCTTCCCAATCATCCTTTTTGCCTAATCTGAAAATGCACATTGACCTATATTTTTCCTTGGTCAGATAGCACAATAATTAGCTCTGGCAGTAGAGGGCACAGGAGACATTTCAGGAAAAAAAAATTTTTTTTTGGTTCCTATCACCAGACTACTCAGGGGCAGGTGGTTCCTCTAGTGTCAGGTTACAGATTGGGAGAAAATCTTTACCACATGCACCTCAGACAGAGCACTAATCTCCAGGATATGTAAAGAACTCAAAGAACTTAACACCTGCCCCACCCCCCCCCAAAAAAATAACTGAATCAATAAATGGGCTAAGGAATTGAACAGACACTTCACAGAAGAAATACAATTGATCAACAAACATATGAAAAAATGTTCACCATCTCTTGTAATTAGAGAAATGCAAATCAAAGTTACTCTAAGATTTCATCTTACTCCAGTCAAAATGGCAATTATCAAGAATACAAGCAATAATATTTGTTGGTGAGGATATGGGGGAAAAAGTAGACACATAGATTGCTGGTGGGCCTGCAGATTGGTGCAACCACCCTATGAGAGCCCCTAACCCTAACACTATAAGAGCAGATAAGATAGCCAGCCATTTAGGTTTATACCCAAAGGACTTAAAATCAGCATACTACAGTGATGCAGCCACATCAATGTTTACAGCAGCTCAATTCACAATAGCTAAACTATGGAACCAACCTAGATGCCCTTCAACAAACGAATAGATAAAGAAAATGTGGTACACATGTGATGGGCTGACAGATCTGGCTCCATGAGAATGTTATAGGCCAGACTCTAAGAGAAATGACTAAACAGACTCCATTTTGCTCTGAGACTCCATGTTACGCAGGAAATAAGCTTCTCCATGGTAACACCCCACCTCTGTACCCATCATCACTTACTTAGTGTGACATGTTTAACAATACAAAATGACAATTCCTACGTAAAGAAAAATTGCTCTCTTTTGATTCTTATTGCTCCTAAACAATGTACCATGTGAACAGTGATTGTGTGGATGTTAATAACCATTCTTTAGTTTATATCTAGGTAAGGGTCATTTTGACCCACTTCTCCCTCCGTTGATGAGCTTATGATGTTAGTTTGTAATTTCGAATCATAGCAACAGACACTTATGATTGATGTGATTGTTGGTATAAGAACCCCTACAACCCTATGGTCAGGGCTGTTCTCCCAATAGCCATTTTTTTGAGCATTGTGTGAGACAGTCAGCAGGCCAGCTTAATAAAGACTCTCAAATTTGGACTTCTCAGTGGTGATCAGTCTGTTCTTAAGTTGTGCCCCATTACACACACACACAATGAAATAGAATGAACAGAATGAAATTATGGCATTTGCAAGTAAATGGATGGAACTAGAGAATATCATCCTAAGTGAAATAAGTCAATTCCAAAAGACCAAAGGCCAAATGTTTTTTTCTGATAAGCAGATGTTGGTCCATAGTGGGGGTTGGGTAGGGAAGAATGAAAGAACTTTGGATTGGGCAGATGGGGAGTAATAAAAGGGGTGGGCTGGTGGGGAAGGGAAGGACAGTAGAATGAGACAGATATTAATACCCTACATACACGTATGATTACCCTATTGGTGTGACTCAGCACCATGTACAGCCAGAGGATTGAGAAGTTATGCTCCATCCATGTACAATGTGTCAAAATGCATTCTACCATCATGTATGACCAATTAGAACAAATTTTAAAATTTAACAAAATAAATACATAGATAGATAAAAAACAAAAGAAATATTTCTGGATGGGGTTGTGTCTCAGTGGTACAGTACTCACCTAGCACACCTGAGGCCCTGGGTTCCATCCTCAGCATCACATTAAAAAAATTAAATAAAGGTATTGTGTCCATTTACAACTAAAAAAGTATTTTTTAAAATGCCCCAAACTGAGAATTAACTCTCATTTCCAGATGAGTAACTCATGCTTTCAGTGTATGTAGAGATCATTCCATTTTTCTTTTCTGTGCTGTCATGGCTCCCTAAAGGGAGGAGCTTGTTAAGAAAACAGGGTGGTAGAGTATAAAAGCAGATGAGATAGCCAGTCACTTCGGTCCCACAGTAGTTTGAATTTAAAAGTGACACCTTTTTTCCCCCCTTTCATTTCAACCCTGTTCTCTGCAATTCTTGCAAGTCTTGCAAGCTCTGAAAACTCTGCAAGTCTTGGAGACAGAAATCTGGCAGAGGATAAGAAGGGAAACTACTGTTTTGAGCTTGAGTGGCAAAACCTCATACATAGGGCATTTTAACCATTTTTTCTTCTGTAAAATCAGTCTCTTAAGGCGTGGTCCTATAAATTTATGTTTCCTCTGGAGAGCAGTTTTCATTCCCCCAGGTGGTAATCAGGGTGGATGCAGAAAATTATGAGACATCTCCTCTTTCCAACTGTGGTTAAGTCATTTCCCAGGCCTGGCAGCAAAAGAAAATGAGGCACTTTTTGAGCATCTAGCTCCCAGAACCTCTAGTGGCTAGCAGTTTCCATCCCTCCATTTTGAGAACAGGGTTCCCCTGTGAACAACATGGAAATCCCAGATTTTTCAGTATGTAGGCTAGTGGTAAACCAGGCATAGCTGTTGAGAATGAAGCTCCCATCTGAGTATGAGAAAAGAGAACTCAGGTTCCTGTACCAGAGAAAACTCCATGATTTTATTTAGGAACATCTCCTAATGAGTCTCTGATGGCCAGCAAGCCTGTCTCTCACCACATGGTTCTACCAAATCTATTGCTGGCATCATTGGTCGAATGAACAAGGACTTTTGTTTTGCCTCATGCCAAAGATCCTGGAGAGTTCAGACTTAGAGTCATGACTGACCTCTCCTGCTAATACAAACTTCCAAATGTGATTAACCCATAGGAAAAACAAACAAACAAAAAAAAAAAAAAAAAAAAAAAAAAAAACCTATGTGGGGTATATTGCTCTACTGTGTGGGCCAAAGTAATCTCTGGAGGGCAAGCAGGACATCTAATGGTTGTTAGATTCTGAATGTCCTTTTCCTATAGGAGTTTACAAAGGGGTGAATTGGAAATTCCTTCCTTTTGCAGTCAAAGATAAACATGGATTCCGGAAACAACAATGGGGAGAAGTCCTATTGGAAAGGCTTAATATATGAACAAAGAAAACCCAGGCATTTCTTTATGAACCACTCCATGTAAAATGTCCCTAGAGTCTGACTGGCCAGGGGAAGGGAATGCACTGGAGGAATGAGTACCTGAGAGTGCAGTTCTGCTCATCCCAAGGTCTGTGTCACTGGGGTTTTCAGGCAGCACCTTTTCGTCATTATGATCCATCACAAGATATGCCATAAAGGAGGTCAGAAGAGGAGTTGGGGGAGAAACTTTTGAGGTTCAACTGTTGTGCGCAGTGGCTCGAGACCCCACAAAGACCACCAGAGACCACGATCAATGCAAGCAACAAAGAGTCATTTATTAACAAGCTCGAGCCTGGTCCTCCGCGCACTCGGTAACCTGTGACGCTAAAAGACCCTGAGCCCTTGTTCAGCAGGCTTTTATAATGAAAGGCAAACAGTTTTATAGTGCTCTTTTTAATTGGTTAACACTTGAACAGCTAAACATTAGTCCTCCTCTGGTTGGGTCCTGCCAATCTATTTGATTCTCATTGGGTCCCACCAGAACTGAACGGTCCTAGAGGAAGAAGGGAGGAGGGAAGGGGTGAACTATGCAGGAGATGAGTCGAGGTTAGGCCCCCTGTCCTTGATAGATGAGGTTTCTAGGCAGCTGCACGTTCCTCAGACAAATATCTCTTAACAACCTCGATAAGCACGGGGGCCCAAGCAATCCTGTTTGCGCTGTATTGGCTCTTGAGGGTACAGTCGCAACTGCCTGCATCCTGGTGATTAAGACAGTTAGCTGCACAGATATCACCCTGTTCTCAACACACCAGGTAGTAGCCCAGGACAGAATCTGGCAGTTGTTCCCACCCTTTGTCGGTCTCTACACATCCAAAGGCAGACTGGGATTACAGACACTGTGTGAGCATGCCAGACACACTCTGAACCTAGATAGGATAGTGAGAAATGGCTTTGGCAGAACCTAATATGCCTACCTGCAGGACAGGAGATTAGGAGCCACCTAAGCCATGAATCCTGTCACTTGAATATTGTAAAATGGCAGCTTGTACTAACTGCACTTAATTAGCTGACAGATGCCCATCATTGTCTTCCAGAAAGAAAGAAATGTAGATCTCAGAAAGATGCGGGGTATGGAGGAGTTTATCCCGGTGATCATCCCTGCAGCAACTCCACCTGCAGCACCTCCACCTGCAGCACCCCCACCTGCAACACCCCCATCTGAAACCAGTCTTGAAAATTAGGATCAGGTCCCATTACCCCGTGTTGAAATGCAGAGGCAAGAGCAAAAAGTTTTATTTAAAGAATAGAATAGAAGACGGAGAGAGAAAGAGAGAGAGAGAGAGAGAGAGAGAGAGAGAGAGAGAGAGAGAGAGAGAGAGAGAGAGAGAGAGAGAGAGAGAACTGTCCTCTGGAGAGGAAGGGGTCCAGAGCTGGTGCCCAAGGATGTAGGGTGTCCTGTACCTTTAATAGATTTCAGGTTTTCTTTCTTCTCATGTCCCCCTTTCCATCCTGCCTATGTGGCCAAAAGCCAGAAGGGAGCCATCCAGGGGGTACCTCTCCCTATTTTCTATATCTGCCCAGAAAGGCAGGAAGAGAGCTGCCTAGGGGGTGCTCATTAACAACTCCCTGCTGGCAGGAACAATTCCCAGGAGGCAGGTAATCTTGGCAACAGGTTGGAGGAGAGGAAAGTGCTCTAGCCATATGAACATTTTATTTCCTTTTGAATCAGCCCCCATCTTCCTGACCTAATCATTATCTACATTGACTGTGCTATTGCCCTGGTCTCAATGACACCAGCCCTGATCAATTTTAATCATTTTAATTTCCTTGGTCAGGCATGGGGGCACACACCTATAATCCCAGTAGCTTGGGAGGCTGAGGCAGGAGGATCCCAAGTTCAAAGCCAACTTTGGCAACATAGTGAGACCCTGTCTCAAAATAAAAAGGGCTGGGGATCTACCTCAGTGCTCCTGGGTTCAATCCCCAGTCCAAAAAATTGGGGCACTACATATGGGCATTGGACATCTGTGCAATTGCTGCATCTCAGCACCAACTTCTCAGTGGATGGTAACAGTTTTAGAGTAAAATTGATATCACCTGGATCACAGGCCTCTGTAACACTGGGAGAGAAGACACAAGTATTTGGCCATTTTCAGTTCCAAATGGGATGGGAAAATGGTTTCTGCCCCTCACTAAGACTTATGGTGGGAAGAGTCTTCCAAACACAGGGGGTTTCAGGTGCTCAGTGACCAATAAAATGACACGTCAGTGTAGTAGAAACCCAGTTATTTTCTCATAATATGCAGTTCATGGGGAGGCAGGTGAGGGATAGGACAGGGACTCAACAATGTCACAACTTGTGTCTGGGTAGCATGACTTGTTGCCTAAAGGGTCCCAAGTGGCACCCCAGCCAGCAGGTCTAGCTTCAAGACAGAAAGAAGCGGGGCAGAGCTCTGCCAACTGCATCATCTTCCCTTTGATTGAAAAGACAAAAGCTTTCCCAGAAATCCTCCATAGACATTTGCACACTACTCTTTAACCAGAATTGTGTCATAAAGTCCACCCTGGAAATGAGGAAAAATGGAAAGTTATTTAGTTGAGTGGATTGCTACCTCCTTCCCCAAACTGGAACTTGTTTACAACAAAATGGAAGAAGTGGAGATAGGATAAGCACTGAGCACTGTCTGCTTCAATTAGCACTGGGCCTGAAAGGGTGATGGAGAATCACCAAACTTCTCCCCATGCCATCTCCCCAGATTAGCCTGCTTTCTGTTACTCTAACAAAATATGGGTAATTAATAAAGAGATGAGGTTTATTAACTCAGAGTCCATGATTTGGCAGCCCCTGTGACTGACCTTTGGTGAGGCTCATCACAACATGGTGAATGGTATCATGGTAGAAGGACATGCAAGGGGTAGAGATTGCAAGGCCAGAAACCTGTGGAGGGACCAGTCTTGATCTTTTTATAACAACCCACTCTTACAGAAAGAAATGGTTGCTCATGAGAAGTACATTACTCCCTTTTGAGGGCATCACCCCCAGTGACCAAATTACCTTACACTAGGCCCCACCTCTTACAGGTTCCACCATGTTAGCACTCCATACTGAGGACCAAGCCACCAGCCTATGAACCTTTGGGGGACAAACCACATCCACATCATCACAAGCTCCAGCAAGTCAACATCATAAGAGCAGGGTGTCCCAGTCTACAACGTGTGTTTGTGGGGGTGGGGAAGGTTGCTCTGAGAAGTCACTGGAAGCAGTCAGAGCCCCCATTCCGGAACCTCTGTGATGTCACAATGGATACTTTTTTCCTTTCCTGCTGTAGTCATGGCACTCTGGATGCCAACCCAGAAGAGGTAACTGGTGGCTCTCATTTCTCTGAGAACAGGAGGCCTTCTCAAAGGTTGTCATGCCCCCACCCAACCTCTGGTCGGATGTTCCTATTTGCTGCCTTCAGTGTAGTGCTGCTGGTCGATTTCAGGCCCCCTTCACCTTTCTGTGAGTCTCCCATGCAAACTGTCAGATTTCTTACAAAGAGAAGGGAAAATAGGCAATGATAGTGCAGAGACAGGAAAGTGGAGAGTGAGGGTCAGGAGGAGAAAGAAGGATAAATAGTTAGAGGGCATCTGATGTGCAAGCACAGAGGTCTAGAGTGCCTAATGCACTTAGGAAACTGTGGGAGGCTGGTAATGCTGGTGACATTTGATGGGGTCTCCATGGTCTGCTCTAGCCTGGATATTTAGATTTGTCCTCAATGTCTATGTGTCCTACCTCAGGTGAGCCAGGCCTCATGGGGAGCTCTGGGTTGCTCCAGACTAGAACTGAGTCTGGCTCTGGTTTCAGTTGCAGGTGGCTGGCTGAGAATGGGGAGTGGGCCTTTCCTATGGCTAAAAGCCTTTTCTTTGTACTCACCTTCTGCAGCCTGATTGCTCTCAGTTTCTCAGTTCCTGCTCTCTTGCACTGAGGTAAGGCCTCAGACCCCCTGGGAGGAGGAGGTGGCACCCCAAGGGCTGATGCCTACAGGGGTGATTTCTAAAGTGCTAACCCCACCGATGGCCTCAGGATCCCTTCTCTCCATGTCATCATACTTAGGACCTGGCACTTCCTTTCCCAAGCCACTGAGGTGTGAAAAAACAGAATCCAGGGGGTTTTCTTGTTGCTCTAGAAGGGAGGAATGGGCAGGCTGGCAGGAGCAGACCATAGGCTCTTCCAAACCATGCAGTTCACTCTTCGTCCTCCCCATTTTACACATGACTTCAATTAGTGCTTACTATTCCAAAGGGTGGAGCTGCATTTAAAGCTCTTCTGGCTGGAAACCCCTTTCTCTTTGACTGCTAGCCCATCTGACTGGTCAGCTTGCTCAATAGAAAAGGATTCCCCTGCCCACCTTCTCCCCACCACTCTTGTTGCCCAGTGATCTATAGGACTGCCCCAAGAAGCAAAGGCATGGAAGGTCCTCCTTCCACTGCTCAAACCTCTTCCCATGCCAGCCTCCTTTGAGCAGGATCCTGAGACACCATATGTGGATGGATGCACCACAGAGCCTTCCAAATGCCATGGTGCCCAAAGTGCTTCTTCCACCACCCCACCCCAGAACTTCCACATGCAACATCCATGACAAGGTGAGTGCTCCTCCTCCCTGTCCACTCACCAACCCATCCCCAGGCCACCAGGAACCTCACATCACATGTGGGCCAGGGGTGGGTATGAGACCATTTTCCCAGACTGCTAAAAGAGGCTCTCAGTCACTCTCGGTCACTTACATATGTCATTGCCTCTGTCAGCACCTGTCCTGAGAGGCTGGCCTTGCTTGCACAGATGCTGACACGCAAAGGGCATCACATCTGTGCTGAGCCTGGTGGAGTCAGGGGGAGGAAAGGCAGCCCCTGTCCCATCCCCTGGCTTGCTGATTTGAGATACCCAGACCTTTAGGCTGGCTGCTGCCCTGTTCTGGGGATCTTTGCTGTCCGCCTCTGGGTGTCCCAGATGGAGGGTTTCCTGACTTCTGAGTGCTCTGCTCTCATGTGCACAACATGCACAGGTTTACAAGTGCAGAAGCCTGGCTGGGCAAGGGGGTTCTTTTCATCCTTATCTAGCATTTGAGAAAGTAGAGGCTCAGAATTATTCTAAATCCTGCTCAAGGTGACACCAGCAGGTCTTTTCTCTAAAGACCTCACTCATGACAGGTGACCTGATGAGCCATGGAGTCCTAACTGTGTTCTAACAATGGAAATGCCAGTTTCTCCCTAGAGAGGGGAGCCCCTGTGTAGGGCCAAGTGCAGTCAGCCCAGAGGGCAGGATTTGGGGAGGTCTCAGGATTTGGGGGTGATGGAGGCAAGGCCAGTAGACCCTCCAGGCCTGCTTCCTTTCCCCTCGGAGTTTGACCACCATTGCAAGTGGGTCAATAACTGCATTAGTCATAACAACTTCCCCATCTTTAGCTGCTGCTTGTGTCCCTTTGCCTCTACCTGGGTGACTTGCTGGCCACCTGCATGATACCCCTTCTCTATGACAAAGCCATGGTGTATCCAACAGTTCCAAGGGCCTGCACTGGGAACAACAGGGTTGTGGGGAGAGAGGCAGGGAGGGAGAGGCAGACAGCCAAGGGGCTGGGTAACGAGGGCGGGACTGGGGAGTGACATGGGCGGGGCTAGTAAAAGTCACTTGTAAGCAAGATCTGTGAAGGACATGTTGAAGGCTAGTGGGGTCAGGGAGATGGTGGTGTAGGATGGACTGTGAAGTTAAAAATCTAGCGGGACCACGCTGTGAGGTAAGGAAGGTTGGAAAAGGGACAGTCGGTCTGACAGTGCAGTGAGTGAGGTTTCCTTGGGTACACTGGACCAAGTCCAGTCCAGGGAGGAAGAGTAGGTGAGCGGGGCTAACTGGGGCGGGGCTGGGGAGGGCGGAGTCCGGTTGAGTGCAGGTAGCCTAGAGGGCGGGGTTGGGGGAGGAGCAGCGAGGAACTGATTGGTCGCTTCCTTAGACAGCGTGACGTGCTGCCACTTATCTCACTGCTGCTGATCCAGGCGGTGGTGGTGAGTGCCATCAGGTGCCCCTAGGAGGGTCACGTAACCGAGGCCAAGGGCATGTGCTGCAATACCCGGCCATGTGAATGCATCTTGCACCTCTGCGACTCAGCACTTTCCGCACTTTATAACGTCCCTTGGACCTGATGGTGCCTCATGAGTCCTTCCAAACCTGCCTCTTAAGATGCAGCTCAGATCTCTCCTCCTGCTGGAGTTCGTGGTCATTCTCCCACCTGCTTTGCATGGACAGCCTACTGTGTGCGGGGCTGCGTGTTATTGAGGGTTGGGTATAGCGGTGAGTAAGTACATCCTGCACTTGTTGATGAGCAACCTGAAATCTGAATAACACTGGCAGACACCCAGGAACTCTGGAAGAGGGGGTTGTTCCTGAGTGGTGGAGCAGACTGGAAGAAACTGAGTTTGGCGAGGCCCTCATTGTAGAGAAGGACATGCCACTCTATGGGTCCTACACGTGATTTTGGAGAGGCAGAGGACAGGAGAGCATTTTCGGTGGAGGCATATCTTTGCAAAAAGACATGGAAACCCAAAAGTAGGGTGTTAATGAAATGTGGAAACGGCTTTAATTCAAGCACAAGGTGGCATGGGCAATGAAGTTGACACGGTGGGGGTCAAGACTAAAGAGACCCAGAAAGTCAAGCATGGAATTTAGTTTTGATGAAGTAGAAACCTTGAATCCATGTTCTGAAAAAAATCTTTTTTGAGGAATAATTTACAAACAGTAAATTTTCACACTTTTTATTCTACAGTTAGGTATTTTGAAAAATGGATACCTTCCTGCATTCTCCACCATCATCAAGTTTAGACTCGTTTCTTCCCCAGAAAATCCTTTCATTATCTTCTTAAAAATGTATTTTTTATTTTTTTCTAATTAGTTATACATGAAAGTAGAATGCATTTTGACACATCATACATACATGGAGTATAACTTCTCTTTCATCTGGTTGTACATGATGTAAGAGTTACACAGGTCATGTAATCATATATGCACACAGGGTAATAATTTTCAGTTGATTCTACTATCATTCCTACTCCCATGCCCCTTCCCTACCCTCATTCCCCTCTGTTTAGTACAAAATACCACTATTCTCCCATACTTTATTGTGAATTAGCATCTACTAATATCAGAGAACACATTCAGTCTTTGGTTCTTTAGGACTGACTTATTTCACTTAGCATGATATTCTCCAGTTCCCTCCATTTACCAGCAAATGCCATAATTTCATTCTTCTTTAAGGCTGAGTAACATTTCATTGTGTATATACACCACAGTTTCTATATCCATTTATCTGTTGAAGGGCCCCTAGGTTGGTTCCATAGTTTAGTTACCATGAATTGAGCTGCTATAAACATTGATGTGAAAGTGTCACTGTAATATGCTGATTTTAAATCCTTTGGGTATAAACTGAGGAGTGGGATAGCTGGGTTAAATGGTGGTTCCATGCCAAGTTTTCTAAGTAATCTCCATACTGCTTTCTATAGTGGTTGCACCAATTTGCAGTCCCACCAGCAATGTATGAGTGTGCCTTTTCTTCCACATCCTCACCAACATTTATTGTTGCTTGTATTATTGATTGTTGCCATTCTGACTGGAATGAGATGGGATCTCAGTGTAGTTTTGATTTGCATTTCTCTAGTTGTTAGAGATATTGAACATTTTTTCATATATTTGTTGGTTGATTGTATTTCTTCTTCTGTAAAGTGTTTGTTCAGTTCCTTAGACCATTTATTGATTGGGGTGTTTTTTTGATGCTTTTAAATATTTGTTCTAATTAGTTATACATGACAGCAGAATGTATTTCAATTCATTGTACAGGAATTGAGTATAGCTCAATTCATCGTGATTATACACGATGCAGTCACACCATTCGTGTAATATTACATGTATATAGGGTAATAATGTCTGTCTCATTCCAAAATCTTTCCCATCCCCATGCCCCCTCCCCTCCCCTTACTCCCCTCTGCCCAATCTAAAGTTCCTCCATTCTTCCCTTGCCCCCCCAACACCATTATGAATCAGCGTCCACATATCAGAGAAAACATTTGGCCTTTGGTTCTTTGGGATTGACTTACTTCGCTCAGTATGACATTCTCCAGCTCCATCCATTCACCTGCAAATGCCACAATTTCATTCTTTTTTAAGGCTGAGTAATATTCCATCATGTATATATACCACAGTTTCTTTATCCATTCATCTGTTGAAGGGCCCTAAGGTTGGTTCCACAGTTTAGCTATTATGAATTGAGCTGCTATGAATATTGATGTGACTGCATCACCATAGTATGCTGATTTAAGTCCTTTAGGTATAGACTGAAGAGTGGTATAGCTGGGTCAAATGGTGGTTCCATTCCATTTTCTAAGGAATCTCCATACTGCTTTCCATAGTGGCTGCACCAAGTTACAATTCCACCAGCAATGTTTGAGTGTACCTTTTTCTCCATATCTTTGCCAACATTTATTGTTGCTTGTATTCTTGATAACTGCCATTATGACTGGAGTGAGATAAAATCTTAGAGTGTTATGAGGTGCAAGTTAAGAACAGACCAATCACAGAGTCTTACATAACATCGAATCTTAAGGTAAAATGGTCCATTTAGTCATTGCCCATATAGCTTGGCCTATAACATTTCCATGAAGTCAAATATGTCTACCCATCACAAGAGTAGTTTTGATTTGCATTTCTCTAATTACTAGAGATGTTGAATCTTTTTTTCACATATTTTTTGATTGATTGTATATCTTCTTCTGTGAAATGTCTGCTCCATTCCTTAGCCCACTTATTGATTGGTTGGTTGTTTTTTTGGTGTTAAGTTTTTTGAGTTCTTTATATCTCCTGGAGATTAATTCTCTTTCTGAGGTGCATGTGGTAAAATTTTTTTTTTCCCATTCTGTAGGCTTTCTCTTCACGTTATTGTTTCCTTTGCTGTGAAGAAGCTTTTTAGTTTGATTCCATTGCACTTATTGAGTTCTGGACTTGAAAGTCTGTTCCTAAGTCAAGATGATGTCAATGTGGGCCTACTTTTCCTTCTGTTGGGTGCAGGTATTGTCTGTCATGCCCATGGCATGAGTAACCTGTGCAGGCATTAAGCTGGATGGAATGAATAACCTGTGCAGGCATTAAGCTGGATTGAGAAAACTAATCAGAACTTATAGAAATAAGGCAAAACTAATTTATTAATTAAAGTCTGGTAGAAACTGGATCTGACAACAAAATAGAGCTGGAGAAGTCATTTACATGATTAGACACACCAAAGGGATTCAGGGAGGAGCTTCTTCAGGAAAACAAGATGAAAGTGGGGAAAACAAGTTGTTTGGGGTTTAGCAGGCTATTTTTACTTCTTGGCAGCTGCATTTGAACCTAGGGCTGTGAGCTAAAGGCAGGGTGTCTGCAAAATCAGGGCATTCTCAGGAAATTTCATCCAGGAGTTCTCAGAAAAGCAACCTCCCTGCCTTGTGACAGCTTGAAAAAACCCATAATACACACATGGCCTCCAACATCTCTCCCTTCTTTATTTTCTAAATTCAAGTGGTGTGTGGTTAATCGAAGTTCCTGGATCTCTGTTCTGAGGGTATGGTAACCTCTTGTTATGATACAAAAGAATATTAGTAGCAAACATATCATTCCAATAATATACCATGTAGAATACTTCAGCATATTTCCAGGATTAAGGCCATTTAAATAATGAGGAATTTGTTCAACTAGAGACTTAGGATCCATGAGACCAATCCTGCCTTTCTGAATATCCTGGATGTGATGATATAACTCCATAAGGTCCAAATTAATATTATTGCTATGCCAAACACCAATTAGATGATTTTTTACCTTTTCCTAATCTCACTGGGAAGCATTATATTTGGCTACAGTAATGTAGACATAATTATAGTGAGCATGGTGTCTAAGCCTTTGTTTAAATTTGAGAGCAGAAAGTTAATTTTATATGTTTATGATGGTAGCTTCCCCAAAGCATTTAATTCAGTCTAATCTTTTCATCAATATTCGCCTGATTGTGTAGGATTTTGGAAGTATTCTGAGTCAAATTATTAAGAGAACTAGCATGTTGAATATTTTGAGATATGCCTACAGAAGCTTTCACAGTAGGGGCTATAAAGGATATTAAAGCAGCTATTCTAAGAATTATGAGGCCAACAGCTCACTTGGGTCTGGTTAGCTGGGTATGCATCTGTTGTAAAACTTGAACCCCAGCATCAGTGTACCATAGTTCTGAAATGTTAACTGGGAGTAAGACAAAGGATTGTTGGTGAAGAACCAATGTTTCTTTCCCTACATTATATCTAGTGATACAGTTGGTCAGATTACATCTTTTACAAGTTATATGATATTTATCACCTTTTCTCCTTACTCTTACATTTCCAGTAATCGAAGCATAAGGAGATTGAACACAGGCTCTCAGGCCATAGCAGAAGCCCTTTTTGCAGTTCCTGTCCATAAAGTCAGGCATAGGGGCATCTTGAAAATGGAAAAAATCTGAGGCAGCAATTAAATGCCAGAGATCTTTTTGTATAACACCCTAGGTGAAAATTAGAATATTACAAATGAATCCTCCAGGGGTCATGGCATCCTGAATAGTTGTCTCTTATCAATTCTTGGAGGCCAATCCAAAAATATATGTACTGGCAAGGTATTTGCACATTCCATCCATTCAGGGAAAGTGCCAAATTCTATTGCAGAATGATTAGGGAAGTAAGGTATTGGTGGATTTTCCCACAGGAATGACTGGCTTGTTATGGGAAAGCCCCATTTTAATAAATCTCCAGACATATAATCTTAAGTCCCATGGGCCAGTATGATGATTAGCTGGTCAAGGTTCCCCATATGCTATCTTTTCCTTGAAGGTTACTTTTAAACAACCACAATTTTTATCATGGGACCAACATATAGGTAATTTCCTACTGTAACCAGTATAATTCAATCCAGTTACATGAATAGGTATAAAGCCTCCCATAATATGAGTATCAATAGTAAATACTGGGAAGGATTCTCCAGTCCACACAGCTAGATGTAATAAAGATGGATCTGGGAAATAGGTTGAATAGGTTTCCTCATGTACTCCACATACCTGGCAGCACAATAGAGTCATGATGGCCACAAATATTGTGGTTGGAGTCTTAATACCTATACCTCCTTTTTGTTGGACTATCTGCTCAGTCTGATGCATCAGGTCCTTCAGTTGTTTCCATGATGGTAAGTTGGACTTTTGGTCTAACCAGGTCTTCTTCACCTCTTTCTTTCTCCTTATCAGCTTCCCATTCTTGTTGGGGATCTGGATTGACACCTCTGGTTCAATCTTTAGTTTTTTGAAATTTGACTCCAGGTCCTCCATGTTTGAGAGCATGTTCAGGTATCCAAATAGGATGAGATGCACATTCTGGGAAAGCACGGAAGGTATGTTATCACTGGATCTGGTCCTTTCCACTGTACTGTTTGTAAATCTTTCCATCAAACTAGGCCCCATGGACCTGTTACAGTGGAAGACATGTGTCTCTCAGCAGCAGTGCAATCTTCAGAATCACAATTTTAAAAATTTAGAACAATGTGTGGTTTAGGTTATTTTGTGGGACTCTGTTTCCCCCCTTTTGTTTTTGTAATTGTAATTTAAGGGACAAGCAAACTCGCTTCACAATAGCCTGACCTTGGGGATTATAAGGAATACCTGTTTTGTGATTAATACAAAGTTGATGACAAAACTGTTGAAAAGAATTAGTATAAGGTGGAGCATTGTTAGTTTTGATCTGTAAACAGCAGCCTACTACTGCAAAGGCTGCTAAACAATGAGAAATAACATGATGAGTATTTTCTTTCATATTAGCAGTGGCAAAAATAAAATGAGAGTAAGTATCAACAGTAACATGAGCATAACAGTTTTTGCCAAATCAAGAGAGGTGAGTTACATTCATCTGCCACAGGTGATTTGGCCATAAACCATGGGGATTAACCCCACCGGGTGAAGTTGGAGTGCACACTACACACTGTGGGCATTGACGAATCATTTGATGAGCTTGTTCTCACATAATATGAAGTTTTCTGTGCAGATTGGAAACATTCTGATGATGTAAAGAAGGAGAAGCTTGAACATAATTATATGGAAACATTTGTTGACAGGCTACTACAAGTTTGTCAACCCTAGTATTACCTGATGTTAAAGGATCTGGAAGCTTAGAATAAGCTCTAATATGACCAATAAAACAAGGATATTCATGTACTTGAACTGTTTTTTATAAAATATGGAGTAAATGAAATAACTCTTTTGATGATGTATGTCCAGTAGTAGCTGTCTCAATGTGTTTAACTACTTCCACCCTAGAAGCACTATCATGGTATATGTTAACTGGTTCGTTAGCAAAATGAAGTAGGGCACAAATGAGGGCTTGAAGCTCTGCTCATTGTGCAGAAATCTAGGAAGTTTGTACCACCTCAGTATGAGCATGGCCATAAAAACATGCTTTTCCTGAGCTTGAGCCACCAGTAAATGCAGTCACTGCCCCAGCTAGTGGGTGAGCAATTACAACTTTTGGAGAAATAAATTAGGTTGCAATAGCAAATCAAACAATCTTATCATGAGGATAACGGCCAGGAAATTTAGCAAAAGCTATTTGTCAAGTATTTGAAGTTTGCCAAAGACAACTTTGTTCTTGATTGGTGAAAGGAACTATAATAGGGAGGGCTCAGACCCAATCAACTAATGGCTTGGGTTCTACCTTTAATTACCAATTATATGACAATATCATGAAGTGGGGTTAAAGATTTTGGATGAGAATGAGCAAGATGAAGCCATTCAGTAACTCCTGAAGGCTGCCTCACTGCTCCTGTGGGAGTATGAATAGTGCGAAATGTTAACACATATATGGGTTCTTGTAAGTTAACTCTAGTAAGCTGTGCAGTCTTGATGGCAGCTTCAACATTTGTTAGAGCAGCGCTTGCTTCTGCTATAAGTTGTTGAGGAGAAGCTGGAGAAGAATTTCCACGCAAAATTTTAAATAAAGGGTTTAAATCAGCAGTAGATAAATTTAAACTAGGTCACACCCAATTAATATCTACCATTAACTTTTGAAAATCATTAAAATTTGTGTAAAACATCAGTTCTGATTTATAAATTCTGTGGATGTATCGTACATACCTCAAAAAGAAGACTTTTGTACTTTCTCAGGTGCTATGCATAAACCCACCGTGGTGAGTGAGGTTTCTAACTTGGGCAAAAATTTTAAAAGCATATCTGGATCAGCATGAGCCAAAAGAATGTTGTTTGTGTAATGAATTATATACGCATTGGGATATTACTTTTGCAATGGAGCAATGGCTTGTGCCACAAAAGTCTGACATAATGCGGGGCTTGTTTGCTGTACCTTGAGTGAGAAATTTTTTACTGGCTCTTTGAAGTTGACAGCTGGAATGCTAAATGCAAATCTCTTTCCATTGATGAGTGCAATGGAAATCTATTACTATTACTATCAATTGATAATCAAAAGGAATAGCAGTAGGAGAGGGAAGCCCAGGCTGCAAGGCACCCATCAATCCCATAGTTTAATTACTTTGAGATCTTGTAATAGTCTCCATTTGCCAAATATTTTTTCTTTATTACAAAAATTGGGTTATTCCATGGGCTGAAGGTAGGCTCGATATGACCAGCTTGAAGCTGGTCTTGAACTAACATCTGAGTTACTACTAGCTTCTCCCCTGTAAGGGGCCATTGATCAACCCAGACAGGATCATTGAACAGCCAATTAATTTTTTCTGCTATTTTCTGGGTCGGGGAGGAGATCAATGCCCCCATTAACAAGGTTGATCAGATCAGGTGAATAACCCAATCCATATCATACTTACTGAGAGGACAGTGGTACAGGTGAATACCTTCCTTGTTGTTTTTTCCCCCAATCCTTTAGTGTGGAAATGATTAATCATTTGAGAAGTCACTGAATTAGAGCTCACTAATAAAACTCCATGTTGCTTAATATATCTCGGTCCCATAAATTAACTGACACACTATCAAGGCCGTAAGGTTTGAAAAGTCCTGTATTGCCATCTTCCTTGTACCATCGGAAGTACTACGCACTTTGAGCAGGCTGAAAATTTTGACCAACGCCTTTTAAGTTAGCAGGGGCTGTATGTAAATCCCACTCTCAAGGCCAGAATGGCATGGAAATTACAGGCAAGGGCTCCTGTGTCAATCAACAATTTGAAGGACTTGTAATTAATTATTAGATACAGTAGAGGGCGCTCTTGCCTAACTAATTGAACCCAGTAAGTTCTGTTTGTGGATCTGGAATTCTGACCTTCCCAGGGTCCATCTGCTAAAACCTTTCTGGCTGGAAGATAAGGCAAAAAAAGGATCTGAGCTATTGTATTCTCTGGAGAAAGCTGAATCGTAGAACAAGCCGTTTGAACAATAATTTTAATTTCTCCAGTAAACTGAATCAACCACGCCAGGTACGATTTAGACTCCATTTAAGACCAAACTGCTTCTACCCAATGTTATTCCTATAGTATTTGATGGTAAAGGCCCATAAATTTCCATGGAGACTGGGGTCCCATTTCTGGGGTTAGTACAAATTGGGAAGAGGGAAGGAGGTCCAAGCTCCCCTTCCCAGCTGCTGTGCTTCCATTTCCATTCCGGAAAAAGTTCTGGATATGGGAGCGTGCGGCTGGGCCAGAGCAAACGGAGGTTGGCCTAGAGCCTGCTGGGCTGGAGCGAATGACTGCTCTGGATTGGAGGATAATGGCGCCCACATTGTTAGGTGGGACTGACCCCGCCTCCCGGTTCCTCACTGGGAAACTAAGGACCGGCCCTTCCGCCTCCATTTGCGACTCACATGCATTGGCCCAGTGCTTTCCTTGCCCACACCGAGGGCAAATGCTGGGTTTTTGCCTTTGTCCTAGGTGCTTCCAAGAGTCCTGGTTTGCCAGATTGAAACACCCATTCTCAGAATCTCTACCTTTTACTGGAGATTGAAATGCCTGCTTCAGGGCAACTGCCATAGCTACACCTTGCGTACATGCGGTTCCTATGTCTGTGCAAAGGCAGATGAATTCAGACACCAAGCCTTTCGTGCAATGGGGGTGGATCACCTCCTGGAAAGCTTTGTTGGCATTCTGAAAGGCCAGTTGTTTAAAATCTCAGCGACGTTGGAAGTACAATCATGTGACTCACGGCCTGGTATAAATGTGCCACAAAGTCAGAAAATAATTCATCCTGTCCCTGTAGGATCTGAGAAATATCCAAAGTCCTTTCTTCCTTAGTAGGTAACTCTCCTCATGCCCTTTTAGCACACACACTTATCTGCAAATTTGTAGATCAAAATTTAGCTGTTGCTCTACAGTCAGCATTTCAAAAGTCAAATTCATTCCCTGTATCCTATTACTGTCTGCCTGCTCAGAGCAAAACTCCATCCAACTCCATTTACATAACAAACAATGCCACCAGAAAGACAAGCTCTAGCTACTGTGATCCAATCACTAGGCAGCAAATCTTCATTAGCCAGCGATTCTAACAAACTTTGCACAAATGGGGAGGTTGGACCATATAAGCTACATGCAGACTTCACCTTTTTCAGTGTTTAAAAAGGGCTAGGTGGGTGTGCTCATACTTGTCACTGAGGATCCTGAGGAGCAGGTTGTTCAAAGATAGGAAATAACCTGAATCCAGTCACGTCTTCTTCCACAGCCCTGGCCAGTTGGAGGCCTTGTTGAAGTGGAGAAATTCTCAAAGTAACAGTAATTGTGAAGTTTAACTTTGCCCTAGGAGTGGGGCAAGATATGGGAGCAGGGACATTCGTATTTAAATTAGAGAGATCGGGAGCTAATTCTCTCTCCCTGGTTCCCCTGTAGAATCCTACCTAAATTCCTGTTTGAGCTCCCCTCCACCCTCATTCTGAATCTTTTCATCTGACTCAGGTCACTCCTCAAGTGGTTCCAGCTCAGTTGCTGCCAACCTTCCCCTTCCTTCCCCTCTACACTCACTCTCTCTGGAAACAAAGAAACAGGGGAAGGAGGGGGTGGTTTGGCAGACTGAGTGCTTTGGTAGTTTCTTACAGCATTTTTAAAGCTGGTGATCAAATCTGCTGTTGACCACTACAGATTGTCACGATCTGGATCCAACCGATTTCTAATTAAACTCCACATTTTTTCTGAGTCCTCAATCACACACCTACTCATTCTGCCTGAGCCATCAATCTTATATCTGGCTTGCAACTCTCTGCCAACTCTTCCCCAAATATGTAAATTATATTATTAGACCTTATTTATTCCTGATTACCTTGAAAATTAACGTTCCAAATGTCCATCTTTTCTGTTGTGTGTTACTTCTTATAACATTGTATGATTAGAAATTTTGTGTGGTGAATTACTTGTTTTTAAAACTCTCTGAAGCTTAGTTTCTGTATATGTGACAAAGAAAACAGTATTCCTTCTGCACAAGAAGGTTCTGAGACTTAAGTGAGATAATCGCAGGAAAGCTTGTAAAATGTTACTTTAGTAATAAATGTTTAAGAATTTAGGCAATAGAGTCATTTTGCAATGCAACAAATTTAACCATATTAGAGCCACATGCCTCTAAAGAGCCAACATCCCTGTCCTTAACCTCTGTCTGTATTCCTTGCCAAGGTTAAGGAAGAACCAATTCCTTTCAGATTTAGGCTTTATGTAACATATTTGCATTAAAAAAATTCAACATATTTCTCATTCTCATCTTTTATTGACCTTTTTAATATTTTTTATAATCTACCTACTGTATAGAGATTAGAAGATTAGAAGTATATAAAGAAAAACCAAGGCATACATATGGAGCCAAGGAGTTTTGGGGTAGAGAAAGTAAACCTATGAGCAAACAACACAGAATGAAGCAAAGGTGGTGGAAATTATATTGTCAATGTCCTCCACGTGTTTACTCGTGTTGGAAAAAATAGATATTTACTTAAAGAGAAAGAGCCAATGAAAAAAATATAGTGGTATTTTTTGGGGGGGTTATTTTGATCTTTTTAACTTTTTTTTTATATCAGTCATTCTGCTGTTATTAGGCTCCTATAGTCATTCATTACATTTTTAAAAATTTAATTATTACTTATTTTTAAATTTTTTACAGACAACATTTTGATTTATTGCACACAAATGGGGTACATCATTTTGTTTCCATGGTTGTACACGATGTAGATTCATACACATGTACATAGGGTAATGATGTCTGTCTCATTCCACCATTTTTTCATACCCCCTCCCTTTCATTTCCTTCTACATAATCCAAATTTTCTCTATTCTTCTCTCACTCCCCACCCGACCCACCCCCATTATATATCATTCTCCACTTATCCAGGAAAACATTTGGCCTTTGTTTTTTGGGATTGGCTTATTTCACTTAGCATGGTATTCTCCAACTCCATCCATTTATTTGCAAATGCCACAATATTATTCTTATTTATGGCTGAATAATATTCCAATGTGTATATGTATCACAGGTTCTTTATCCATTCCTCTGTTGAAGGGCTTCTAGGTCGGTTCCACAATCTCGCTATTGTGAACTGAGCTGCATCGATGTGGCTGCATTATGGTAGTATGCTGACTTTAAGTCCTGTGGGTATGAATGGAGAAGTGGGACATCTGGGTCAAAGGGTGGGTTCATTCCAAGTTTTCTAAGGATTCTGCACGGGGGGGGGGTCCATTCCAAGTTTTCTGAGGATTCTCCACACTGCTTTCCAGAGTGGCTGTACCAATTTGCAGCTCCACCAGCAATGTATGAGTGTACCTTTTTCCCGATATCCATGCCAAAATCTATTACTGTTTTTGTTCTAGATAATAGCCGTTCTAATTGGAGTTAGATGAAATCTTAGAGTTGTTTTAATTTGCATTTCTCTAATTACTAGAGATGTTGAACACTTTTTCGTATATTTATTAATTGCCTGTATGCCTGTAAAGTGTCTGTCCAGTGCATTGGCCCATTTATTGATTGGGTTCTTTGTATTTTTGGAGCAAAGTTTTGTTAAGTTCTTCATAAATTTTGGAGATCCGTGCTCTATCTGAAGTGCGTGTGGAAAAGATTTTCTCCCACTCTGTAGGTTCTCTCTTCAGGTTCTTCATTGTATCCTTTGCTGAGAAAAAGCTTTTTAGTTTGAGCCATCCCATTTATTGATTCTTGCTTTAAGTTCTTGTGCTTTGGGAGTCTTGTTAAGGAAGTCTGATCCTAAGCCAACATGATGAAGATTCGGACATATTTGTCTTCTATTTGTGCAGAATCTCTGGTCTAATTCCTAAGTCCTTGATCCATTTTGAGTTGAGTTTTGTGCAGGGTGAGAGATACAGGTTTAATTTCATTTTGCTGCACATGGATTCCCAGTTTTGCCAGCATCATTTGTTGAATGGGCTATCTTTTCTGCATTGTATGTTTTTGGCTCCTTTGTCTACTATGAGCTGACTGTATTTATGTGGTTTTGTCTCTGTGTCTTCATTCTGTACCATTGGTCTACCTGTCTATTTTGGTGCCAATACCATGCCTTTTTTGTTACCATTGCTCTGTAGTATAGTTTAAGTTCTGGTATTGTGATACCTTCTGCTTCACTTTTCCTGCTCAGCATTGTTTTGGCTATTTGTGGTCTCTTATTCTTCCAGATGAAGTTCATGATTGCTTCTCTATTTCTGTGACGAATGTCATTGGGATTTTAATTGGAATTGCATTGAATCTGTATACTGCCTTTGGTAGAATGGCCATTTTGACAATGTTAATTCTGTCTATCCAAGAACATGGGTGATCTTTCCATCTTTGAAGGTTTTCCTCAATTTTTTTCTTTAGTGTTCTGTAGTTTTCATTGTAGAGGTCTTTCACCTCTTTTGTTAGATTAATTCCCAAGTTTTTTTTTTTTTTTTTTTTTGAGGCTACTGTGAATGGAGTGGTTTTCCTAATTTCTCTTTCAGAGGATTCATCACTTATGAATAGAAATGCATTAGATGTATGTGTATTGATTTTACATCCTGATACTTTGTTGAATTCATTTATTAGTTCCAGAAGTTTTCTGAATCTTCTAAATATAGGATCATGTCATCAGCAAATAGTGACAACTTGAGTTCTTCTTTTCCTATTTGTATCCCTTTAATTTCTTTGATCTAATTGCTCTGGCAAGTGTTTCAAAAATGATGTTGAATAGGAGTGGAGAAAGAGGGCACAAGTGGTTTTGTTCCAGTTTTTAGGGGGAATGTTTTCAGTTTTTCTTCGTTAAGAATGATGTTGGCCATGGGCTTAGCATAGATAGCCTTTACAATGTTGAGGTATGTTCCTACTATTCCTACTCTTTCTAGTGTTTTAAGTATGGAGGGGTGCTGTATTTTATCAAATGCTTTCTCAGCATCTATTGAAATAATCATATGATTCTTGACTTTAATTCTTTTTAATTACATTTATTGATTTCTGGATGTTGAACCAACCTTGCGTCCCTGGGATAAACCCCACTTGATCATGGTGCACTATCTTTTTAATATATTTTTGTATGTGATTTGCCAGTATTTGGTTAAGGATTTTTGCATCTATGTTCATCAGGGATATTGGTCTAAAGTTTTCTTTCTTTGATGTGTCTTTGTCTGGTTTTGGTATCAGAGTGATTCTAGCCTCATAGAATGAGTTTGGGAGGGTTCTCTCCTTTTCTATTTCCTGAAATACTTTGAGGAGTATTGGTATTAGTTCTTCTTAACAGTCTTGTAGAATCGGCTGAGAATCCATCTGGTCCTGGGATTTTCTTGGTTGATAGGTTTTTGAAGGCTTCTTCTATTTTGATGCTTGAAATTGATCTGTTAAAATTGTGTACGTCTTCCTGATTCAGTTTGGGAGGATCATATGTCTCTAAAAATTTGTCAATGTCTTCAATATTTTCTATTTTGTTGGAGTACAGATTTTCAAAGTAGCTTCTAATTATGTTATGTATTTCAATGGTGTCTGTAGTGATCTATCCTTTTTCATCATGAATTCTAGTAATTTGAGTTTTCTTTCTCCTTCTCTTCATTTGTGTGGCTAGGGGTTTATCAATTTTGTTTCCTTTTTCAAAGAACCAACTTTTTGTTTTGTCAATTTTTTGAACTTTTTCTCCTGTTTCAGTTTCATTGATTTAAATTCTGATTTTAATTATTTTCTTTCTTCTACTATTTTTGGTGTTGATCTGTTGTTTTTTTCTAGGACTTTGAGATGTAATGTTAGGTCATTTAGTATTTAACTTAATTTTTTTATGTATGAGCTCAATGCAATTAATTTTCCTCTTAGTAGTGCTTTTACAGTGTCCCAGAGATTTTGATATGTTGTGTCATTATTCTTTTTACTCTAAGAATGTTTTAGTTTCTTCCCTGATGTCTTCTGCTATCATTGCATCATTCAATAGCATATTATTTAGTCTCCAGGTGTAAGAGTAGTTTTTGTTTGCTATTTTATCATTGACTTCTAATTGTATTCCATTATGGTTTGACAGGATACAAGGTAGTATGTTTATTTTTTGTATTTACTTATGGCTTCTTTGTGGCATAGCATATGGTCTATTTTGGAGAAGGATCCATGAGGTGCTGAGAAGAAAGTATATTCACTCAATGATGGATGAAATACTCTATAAATGTCTGTTAAGTCTATATCATTGATTTTATTATTTAGTTCTACAGTTTCTTTGTTCAGTTTTTGTTTAGAGGATCTATCCAGTGGTGAGAGTGGTGTGTTAAATTCTCCCACTATTAATGTGTTTTGGTCTATGTGATTCTTAAAATTAAGAAGGGTTTGTTTGATATACATAGATGCTCCATTGTTTGGGTCATAAATATTTAAAATCATTATATCTTGCTGTTTTATTCTTCCCTTAAGCAGTATGAAATGTCCTTCTTTATTCTTTCTGAGTAACTTAGTTTTGAAGTCAACTTTATCTGCTATGAGGATGGAAACCCCTGCTTTTTCACTGGGTCCATGTGCGTGGTATGTTTTCCCCTATCCTTTCACCTTTAGTCTGTGGATGTCTTTTTCTATGAGATGAGTCTCTTGAAGGCAGTGTATTGTTGGGTCTTTCTTTTGAATCCAATCTGCCAGTCTATGTCTTTTGATTATTGAGTATAGGCCATTAACATTCAGGGTTATTATTGTGATATGATTTGTATTCCTGGTCATTTTGACTTATTTTTGCTTTTTAGCATGAGTTGGTTTCTCCTTTGATTGGCTTTTCCTTTAGGGTAGTTCCTCCTTTTGCTGACTTGTATTGTTTTCTACTTCCTTCTCACGAAAGGTTTCGCTGAAAATATTTTGTAGTGCAGGCTTTCTATTTATAAATTCTTTTAATTTTTGTTTATCATGGAAAGATTTTATTTCATCATCCAATCTGAAGGTTAGTTTTGCTGGGTATAGGATTCTTGGTTGGCATCCATGCACTTTCAGAGCTTGAAATATATTGTTCCAGGCCCATCTTGCTTTTAGAGTCTCAGCTGGGAAATCTTCTGATATCCGTATTTGTTTCCCTTTATATGTAATCTGCTTTTCTCTTGCAGCCTTTAAAATTCTATCTTTATTTTGTATGTGAAGTATTTTCATTATAATGTGTCTTGGTGTGGATCTGTTGTAATTTTGTGCACCTGGTGTTCTGTATGCCTCCTGTATTTGATTTTCCATTTCATTTTTCAGGTGTGGGAAATTTTCTGATATTTTATTGAGCAGGTTGTTCATCCCTTTGATTTGTATCTCTGTGCCTTCCTCAATCCCAGTAATTCTTAGACTTGGCCTTTTCATGATATCCCATAATTATTGGAGGTTCTGTTCATGATTTAACATCATCTCAGTTTGTTCAAGTTTATTTTCAAGATGAAATATTTTGTCTTCATTGTCTGAGATTCTGTCTTCCATGAGGATCTATTCTGCTGGTGATGCTTTCTACTGAGTTTTTAATTTGGTTTATTGCTTCTTTCAAGTATTTCTGTTTTGTTTTTTTTTTTTCAGAATCTCTATCTCTTTATTGAAGTGTTGTTTTGCTTCCTGTATTTGCTCTTTTAACTGTTTACTGGAATGATCGTGCATTGCCTACATTTGCTCTCTTATCTTGTCTTTTGCTTCACGGATCATTTTATGCAGATTCTAAACTCTTTTTCTGTCATTTCTAATGCCATGCTGTCATTGGATTCTATCAACATAGCATCTTGGTTTGTTAGGGACACTTTCTTCCCCTGTTTTTTCATATTGTTTCTGTATATTCCCCTCTAGCAGTGGAGATCCGAGGTTCTGAATTTTCATCCTTGCAGGCTTATTGTGACCCTGCAGTTTCCAGTACCTCTCCTTTGAAGGGTAGATCAACATTAGCAGCACCCAATACAAAGAAAATGCAGCCCTGAACCATATAGCCCCTACAAAGACTTTGACATTATTGTAATGAACAAGATGAGTTCAAGTATTATTTACATAGTTTCTAGTGGTGAACAAAGAGAATGGGGAAGGGTGTATGTGAGTAAATAGAGGTACCTGTCAAAGGGCCTCCAGTCTCCTGTAGGTGTCTCAGGAAGGGACCTGCCCTTCCAATGATAATGGCTATGCCCTCAGGAATAATTCAAAATGCCTGCACCATCCTCCAAAAAAGCTTGGGAGCCCCAGCGAGGGTGCGCTGAGTCAGCACAGGGGGCAGGTGCAGTGTCCCTCTGCGATGTGGGGGGGGGGGGGGGGCTATGCGTCCTCAGCAACTGGTATCTGTCTGTGGTGTGTGGGTGTCCTGAGTCATCTGTGGTATGTGGGGTGGGCAGGCTCAGCAACTGGTGTCTGTCAGAGGTGTGTGTGGGGTGGGTGGGCTTGGCGACTGGCATCCATGGTTTTTTCTTTTTTTTACTTTTGAGGATATTTTTTATTATTGAATCCTGTGAGGCTAAATAGAGA
Source organism: Sciurus vulgaris (assembly GCF_902686455.1). Lineage (NCBI taxonomy): Eukaryota > Metazoa > Chordata > Mammalia > Rodentia > Sciuridae > Sciurus > Sciurus vulgaris. The sequence goes on along the minus strand of NC_136470.1, from coordinate 77,661,445 downwards.
ATAAAAACAAATTAGCATTTGTGTTTAAGCTGTATCTTAATTAGTAATGTTTTCTTTAAAAATTTTCTGAATATTTCACCAAAAAAGCTAAAAACCACGAGCCTATACAAATATTTGTGCACAATACAGAATTTAATGATTAAAAACTCCCTATACTTAAGGGAAACACTTATTTTGGATCAATATTTAAGAAATTATAGAGGATTTCTGTTGTCAAAACTGAAAATAATATTACAGATTTTCAAAACTTTATATCAGTCATGTAAATGCAGGATTTGTTTGAGTATCCAGGGAAAAGTAAAAATAAAGGCAATAAGTATCTTTATTTATTGCATTATAGTTTATCATATTATATAATTATTATGCTAGTAGCTCATATTATCTTCTATCAAAAATTTCAAGGAAAATTTACTCCAAGTAATATTCAAAAGTAACAAGTAGATGGCATTATATTACTATTAATATATATTGCTAATGCCAAAATTCAGGAAAAAAAATCATTCTATAACACATTTTGCTTCTGAATTCATGAGTAAATACATTTCTTCTTATTCAATATCTTCACATTTGTGTCAATCCAGATCTAAAATTACTGTAATTCTAGTGATTTCCTTGAGATAATTGCTTCACTAACTGAAACTATTATTTAAAGAAAACCAGTTAACATGGCAAGTAAATTTCTTCACAAAAAGTGAAATTATCTTTACTTTACATTTAAGGCTCCTTTAAGGACTTCCAGTTTTAATGCAATGTTGATTTTATACCACAATGTACTTCTCTAACCCTAAACCTTGTTAAATGAACAAAATAGAACAAGAAAGCAAAGAGAAGCAGTACTCATCTCAAAACAAGGAACTCTTCAAACCATAACCATGTTATTTTAAAAACTGTCAGAAGGGAAAAGGACAATAGAAGATTCTAGTAGTCCTTTATCTCTTACCCAGATACATAAGGAAAGAAACAATAATCTTAAAACCTTGCTAATATTCACCTATTTTCAGGTGTCCCATATACTATACCTATCTTTCTTAAGAAAATAAAATCAATATATGCCTGAGTATAGTCATCAGAGAACCAGAACTGGTATTTTGTTATCACTACTAGAAGAAATCCAAAAATGCCAAAAATATTCAATCATGATTAACAAGAGATATATTTAGAAATACTAATTATTTTAACAAAAGAAGAAAAACATAGTGTGTACCTCTGAATTTGCTGATAGCACAAAAAGGGTTACTGAAAATCCAAATTTAAACTATCCTTGCTTGCTAAAATCTTGTACCATTAAACAGTTGGCAGTTTTGTCCATTTCATCTTCCTAGTTCTGAAAATGAAGTCAGTTGTAAAGACTGAAGATCTGGGTAAATTGTAAGAAAACACATTTTTTCTTTGAAATATGAAAGATTTCAATGCATACCCTGACTTTAGAAAAACAATCTGAATCCTGATGATAATGCACATTAAAATGTTAACAAAATTTATGTTACTATAATTTTTATATAACTTCTATTTTAGCTTTTTTCCTATATATATATGTATTTGTATATATACATATTTATAAATCAAGACACACACATATAACATAATTATATAAATATATATACACACACACACAGAATTCTCAAGCAAACTCCAAGTAGATTAAAAGCAATTCTGCTATAGGTTAATGTACATGAAAAGAAAAGAACACAAAACATGGTGGTGAAGTTTCAGTTAGAGAAGACGGTAGTTTCTTGAGTGAGGAACAAATTGAATCTGTAGGATTAAAAACAACTTTCCATTCCTTGATGATTTAATACACAGTTATCAATTATGATAAATATTCTAGTAAGTTTTCTGAATTTCAAGTAAGAAAGAGATGATTCTTCAGGCAATCAAATAGGAAAAATCAACTACTTTTTTGATGAGAGTGTGTTTTTGTATGTATATATGTGCGGGTATGTACAGCTTGTAACCCAGTAGGGCTAATTTTTAAGGTCCATGTGGCAAAGCATCTGGTCAGAGGATGGAAGTGTGGGTATAGTCTCAAGACCACATAATTCGTTGGTTGTTACATATATAGCACCATCCAGGAAGAGTTGATCTCAGAGAGGCTGGAATAGTTTCAAGAGACACATCTGCATCATATTTAGTAAGAAGCTTTGATTTTAAGCTGAATCTCAAAATAACAAAACGTTAACAAAATGTATGAGTTCAGGAACAAAATTCAGAAACACAATTGACTCAACTTTAGTTATTTCCATGACCCACAGATATATCCCCATACATTTGGTTCTACATGGTTGGAGGTTTGTTCTTCAAAGTGGTTGCTCTCTTGCCAGGGTTACTAACTGTTACTGGTAGATCCCTACTTGGAACTCTTTGTAGCCAAGAACCTCCATGAGAAAAGAGGAGTTAACATACACACAAGAGTAATTTTTCTTTCTTTTTCTGGTACCAGGGATTGACTCAGGGGCACTTGACCACTAAGCCACATCCCCAGCCCTATTTTTTATTTAGTTTACAGACAGGGTCTCACTGAATTGCTTAGTACCTCACTTTTGCTGAGGCTGGCTTTGAACTCAGGATCCTTCTGCCTCAGCCTCCTGAGCAGCTGGGATTACAGGCCTATGCCACCTTGCCCAGCAAGAGTAAATTTTTCTTGACTGACAGGAGACTATGTTGCATTCTGTAAAGTGTGGCAGGCAGGATGATATTGGAAACAAAGTGGACTGCTTAGGTGCTTCCTAGTATTACCTCATAGTAAGTGTGAACTAACAATGGTAACAATCTGGGTCTAAGAAGCAAAATGATCATTGTGTTCAGACCCCTCAGGAATAGAAGTTTAATTCACATCATCTCATAAATCCCTGAGATTCACCCAGATTATAGTTGAGGGTGTGGAAAATTTAAAATTCACAATTTCCAATCTTTCAAGGATGATCTGAGATTGTGTAAGTGGAGACTATAGTTCAACCCAATGACATCTCCTTTCTGTGGATTGCTTCAGCCTCAGGATCAGAAGCCACCTTTAAGAGGAATTCCTCAACACAGAGTGGGGAAAGAGGGTAGATTATGGTGAATGAGAAATGTATGTCAGATATTATGCTGTAGCTTCCATGATTAATGGACTGCCTTGTGTTCTGCAGTAGAATCCACCACCATATTAGTCAGTAGCCCTACTTCTGGGTCATTTCAGGACTAAGACCTGGAGAGTCAGATAGGAAGACAGGTATTGTGGAATTCTTTTAATAGGTTACATTGGCTTCAGAATGTCTTTTCAAGGTCACCAAAACTTTCTTTCAACTTTCTTGCAGTCTGAGATTCTTCCTACTCAATTTTCCTTCCCACCCTTTCCCCTTCAAAGGATTCAGTCCTGATCATCCCTCCTTCTCTGATTCTCTTCAGCATTTTTACCTCTCAATAAATCTCTTGAAACTCTTTTCGTTTGCTTTTTGGAGACCTTAGACTAAGAAAACATGTTTGCAACTTCAGCAACATTTACCTTCTCAGAGATAGTGGAATAATTTCTGCAAAGTTTTTTTTAAAATTTATGTTTATTGTAAACAAATGGGATACATGTTGTTTCTGATTGTACATGGAGTAAAAGCATACCATTTGCGTAATCATACATTTACATAGGGTAATGATGTTTGATTCATTCTGTTATTTTTTCCTCCCCCCACCACTCCCACCCCTCTTTTCCCTCTATACAGTCCTTCTTCCTCCATTCTTGCCCCCCATCCCACATTATGTGTCATCATCCACTTACCAGCAAGATCATTTGTCCTTTGTTTTTTTTGAGATTGGCTTATCTCACTTAGCATGGTATTCTTCAAATTCATCCATTTGCCTCCAAATGCCATAATTTTATTATTCTTCATAGCTGAGTAATATTCCATTGTATATATAGACAACAGTTTCTTTATCCATTCATCAATTGAAGGACTTCTACGTTGGTTCCACAATCTGGCTATTGTGAATTGAGCAGCTATGCACATTGATGTGGCTGTATCTTGCAGTATGCTGATTTTAAGTCCTTTGGGTATAGGCTGAGGAGTGGGATAGCTGGGTCAAATGGTGGGTCCATTCCAAGTTTTCTAAGGAATCTCCACACTGCTTTCCAGAGTGGCTGCACTAATTTGCAGCCCCACCAGCAATGTATGAATGTACCTTTTCCCCCACATCCTCTGCAACACCTATTATTGCTTGTATTCTTGATAATTGCCTTTCTAATTGGGGTGAGATGGAATCTTAGTGTAGTTTTGATTTGCATTTCTCTTATTACTAAAGATGGTGAACATTTTTTCATATGTTTGTAGATCTTCTTCTGTGCAGTGTCTATTCATATCCTTAGCCCATTTGTTGATTAGGTTATTTGTGTTCTTCATGTAGAGCTTTTTGAGTTCTTTATATATTCTGGAAATTAGTGCTCTATCTGAAGAATGAGTGGCAAAGATATTCTCCCACTCTGTAGGCTCTCTCTTCACATTACTGATAGTTTCCTTAGCTGAGAGAAAGCTATTTAGTTTGAATCTGTCCTAGTTATTGATTCTTGCTTTTATTTTGTGTGCTATGGGAGTCCTGTTAAGGAAGTCTGATCCAAGCCAACAAGGTGAAGATTTGGACTTACTCTTTCTTCTATAAGATGCAGGGTCTCTGGTCTTATTTCAAGGTCCTTATCCATTGTGAGTTGATTTTTGTGCAGTGTGAGAGATAGGGGTTTAGTCTCATCCTTTTGCATATGAATTTCCAGTTTTCCCAGCACCATTTGTTGAAGAGGCTATCTTTTCTCCATTGCATATTTTTGGTCCCTTTGTCTAGTATGAGAAAATTGTATTTATTTGGGTTTGTGTCCGTGTCCTCTATTCTGTACCATTGATCTACCTATTTTGGTACCAATACTATGCCATTTTTGTTACTATTGCTTTGTAGTATAGCTGAAGTTCTGGTATTGCAATAATCCCCTGTTTCATTCTTCCTGCTAAGGATTGCTGTAGCTATTCTGGGTTTCTTATTCTTTCAGATGAATTTCATGATTACTTGCTCTATTTCTGTGAGGTACATCATTGGGATTTTAATTGGAATTGCATTGAATCTGTATAGCACTTTTGGTAGTATGGCCATTTTGACAATATTAATTCTGCCTATCCAAGAACATGGGAGATCTTTCCATCTTCTAAGGTCTTCCTCAATTTCTTTCTTCCATGTTTTGTAGTTTTTATTGTAGAGTTCTTTTACCTCTTTGGTTAGATTGATTTCCAAGTTTTTTTTTTTTTTGAGGCTATTGAAAATGGAGTTGTTTTCCTCATTTCCCTTTTAGCTGTTTCATTGCTTGTGTATAAAAATGCTTTAGATTTATGCATGTTGATTTTATAGCCTGCTATTTTGCTGAATTCATTGATGAGGTCTAGAAGTTTTCTGGAGGAGGTTTTTGGATCCTCTAAATATAGAATCATGTCATCCGCAAATAGTGACAGCTTAAGTTCCTCTTTTCCTATTTGTATCCCTTTAATTTCTTTAGTCTGCCTAATTGCTCTGGCTAGAGATTCGAGAACAGTGTTGAATAGAAGTGGTGAAAGAGGAAATCCCTGTCTTGTTCCCATTTTTAAAGGGAATGGTTTCAGTTTTTCTCTATTAAGAATGATGTAGGCCATGGGCTTAGCATAAATAGCTTTTACAATGTTCAGGTATGTTCTACTATCCCTATTTTTTCTAGTGTTTTGAGCATGAAGGGGTGTTGTATTTTGTCGAATGCTTTTTCTGCATCAATTGATATAACCATATGATTCTTATCCTTAAGTCTATTGACATGATGGATTACATTTACTGATTTACAGATGTCGAACCAACCTTGCATTCCAGGGATGAACCCCACTTGATCGTGGTGCATGATTTTCTTAATATGTTTGGATACATTTTGCCAGTATTTTGTTAAGGATCTTTGCATCTATATTCATCAAGGATATTGGTCTAAAAGTTTCTTTCCTTGATATGTCTTTGCCTGCTTTGGCTATGATGGTGATATTAGCTTCATAGAATGAGTTTGGTAGGGTACCCTCTTTTTCTATTTCCTGGAATACTTAGAGAAGTATTGGAATGAGTTCTTCTTTGAAGGTCTTGTAGAACTCAGTTGAGAATCCATCTGGTACTGGGCTTTTCTTGGATGGTAGGTTTTTAATGGCTTCTTCTATTTCATTGCTTGATATTGATCTGTTTAAATTGTGTATGTCCTCCTGGTTCAGTTTGGGAGGAGCACATGTCTCTACAAATTTGTCAATGTCTTTGGTAGTTTCTATTTTGTTGGAATACAGATTTTCAAAGTAGCTTCTCATTATGTTATGTATTTCAGTGGTGTCTGTCATGATATTTCCTTTTTCATTATGAATTTTAGTAATTTGAGTTTTCTCTCTCCTTCTCTTTGTTAGGGTGGCTAAGGGTTTGTCTATTTTGTTTACTTTCTCAAAGAACCAACTTTTTGTTTTGTCAAGTTTTTGAATTGTTTGTTTTGTTTCAATTTCATTGATTTCAGCTCTGATTTTAATTATTTCCTGTCTTCTACTACTTTTGGTGTTCTTCTGTTCTTCTTTTTCTAGGGCTTTGAGCTGTAATGTTAGGTCATTTAGTTGTTGACTTTTCATTCTTTTCTGGAATGCACTCCATGCAATGAATTTTCCTCTTAGTACTGCTTTCATAGTGTCCCAGTTTTCCCAGCACCATTTGTTGAAGAGGCTATCTTTTCTTCATTGCATATTTTTGGTCCCTTTGTCTAGTATGAGAAAATTGTATTTATTTGGGTTTGTGTCTCTGTCCTCTATTCTGTACCATTGATCTACCTGTCTATTTGGGTGCAAATAGCATGCCATTTTTGTTACTATTGCTTTGTAGTATAGTTGAATTTCTGGTTTTGCAATACTCCCTGCTTCCCTCTTCCTGCTAAGGATTGCTTTAGCTATTGTGGATCTCTTACTCTTCCAGATGAATTTCATGATTGGTTGCTCTATTTCTGTGAGGTACATCATTGGGATTTTAATTGGAATTGCATTGAATCTGTATAGCACTTTTGGTAGTATGACCATTTTGACAATATTAATTCTGCCTATCTGAGAACATGGGAGATCTTTCCATCTTCTAATGTTTTCTTTAATTTCTTTCTTTAGTGTTCTGTAATTCTCATTGTAGAGGTCTTTAACCTCTTTTGTTAGATTGATTTCCAAGTATTTTATTTTTTTCAAGGCTATTGTGAATGAGGTAGTTTTCCTAACTTCTCTCTCAGAGGATTCATCACTTATGAATAAAAATGCATTAGATTTATGAGCATTGATCCTATATCCTGCTACTTTACTGAATTCTCTTATGAGTTCTATAAGTTTTCTGGTGGAATTTCTGGGTTCCTCCAAATATATAATCATGTCATCAGTGAACAGGGATAGTTTGAGTTCTTTTTTTCCTGTTCGTATCCCTTTAATTTCTTTGGTTTGTCTAATTGCTCTGGCTAGAGTTTCAAGGAAAATTTTGAATAGAAGTGGTGAAAGAGGGCCTCCCTGCCTTGTTCCAGTTTTTAGTGGGAATGCTTTCAGTTTTTCACCATTTAGAATGATATTGCCCATGGGCTTAGCATACATGGCCTTTACAATATTAAGGAATGTTCCCACTATCCCTCTTTTTTCTAGTGTTTTGAGCATGAAGGGATGCTGTATTTTACCAAATGCTTTCTCTGCATCTATGAAAATAATCATGTGATTCTTGACTTCAAGTCTGTTGATATGGTGAATTACATTTATTGATTTCTGGATATTGAACCAACCTTCTATCCCTGGGATAAAACACACTTGATTGTGGTGCACTATCTTTTAAATATTTTTGTATGCAATTTGCTAAAATTTTGTTAAGTATTTTTGCATCAATGTTGATTAAGGATATTGGTCTGAAATTTTCTTTCCTTGATGTGTCTCTGTCTGGTTTAGATATCAGGGTGATATTGTCTTTGTAGAATGAGTTTGGAAGAGTTCCCTCCTCTTCTATTTCATGGAATACTTTGAGGAGTATTGGAATGAGCTCTTCTTTAAAGGTTTTGTAGAACTCAGCTGACAACGCATCTGGTCCTGGACTTTTCTTTGTTGATAGGCTTTTGATGACTGCTTCGATTTCATTACTTGAAGTTGATCTATTTAAATTGTGTATGTCCTCCTGGTTCAGTTTAGGTAATTCATATGTCTCTAGAAACCTGTTGATGTCTTTGAGATTTTCTATTTTGTTGGAGTATAGATTTTCAAAATAGCTTCTAATTATGTTTTGTATTTCAATCATTTCTGTTGTGATATTTCCTTATTCATCTGGAATTTTAGTAATTTGAATTTTCTCTCTCCATTTTGTTAGTGTGGCTAAGGGTTTATTAATTTTGTTTATTTTTTCAAAGAACCACCTTTTTATTTTGTTAATTTTTTTCTATTGTTTGTTTTGTTTCAAATTCATTGATTGCAACTCTGATTTTAACTATTTCCTGCCTTCTACTACTTTTGGTGTTGCTCTGTTCCTCTTTTTCTAGGGCTTTGAGCTGTAGTGTTAGGTCATTTATTTGTTGATTTTTTTCTTTTTTTATTGAATGCGCTCCATGAAATGAATTTTCCTCTAAGCACTGCTTTCATAATGTACCAGAGATTTTGATATGATATATCTTTGTTCTCATTTACCTCTAAGAATTTTTAAATTTCCCCCTGATGTCTTCTGTTATCCATTCTTTATTCCATAGCATATTATTTAATCTCCAGGTGTTAAAGTAGTGTCCATTTTTTATTCTGTCATTTATTTCTAGTTTCAATCCATTATGGTTTGATAGAATACAAGGTAGTAGCTCTATCTTCTAGTATTTGCTAACAGTATGTTTGTGGCATAAAATATGGTCTATTTTAGAGAAGGATTCATGTGCTGCTGAGAGGAAAGTGTATTGGATCTTTGTTGGATGGAATATTCTATATATGTCCATTAAGTATAAATTGTTGATTGTGTTATTGAGATCTATGGTTTCTTAGTTCAGTTTAGGTTTGGAAGATCTGTCTAGTGGTGAGAGACATGTGTTACAATCACCTAGTAGTATTGTTTTGTGGTCTATTTTGTTCTTACAATTGAGAGGGATTTGTTTGACATATGAGTCAATGTTTGGGGCATAGATATTTATGGTTGTATGTCTTGTTGATTTATGCTTCCCTTAAGAGGTATGAAATGTCCTTCTTTATTGCTTCTGACTAACTGTGGCTTGAAGTCCACATTATCTGATATGAGGATGGATACTCCAGCTTTTTTGCTGAATCCATGTGTATGGTATGTTTTTTCCCATCCTTTCACCTTTTTTCTGTGGTATCTCATTCTATGAGATGAGTCTCTTGCAGGAAGCATATTGTTGGGTCTTTCTTTTTAATCCAATCTGCCAGTCTATGTCTTTTGATTGATGAATTCAGGCCATTAACATTTAGAGTTATTATTGTGATATGATTTGTATTCCCAGTCATTTGGCTCATTTTTGTTTTTTAACATGACTTTGTTTCTCCTTTATTTGGCTTTTCCTTTAGGGTAGTTCCTCCCTTTGCTGATTTACATCGTTGTTTTTCATCTCTTCCTCATGGAATATTTTGTGAGAATGTTCTGTAGTGCCGGCTTTCTTTCTGTAAATTCTTTTAGCTTTTGTTTATTATGGAAGAATTTTATTTCGTCATCAAATCTGAAGGTAAGTTTTGCTGGGTATAAGATTCTTGGTTGGCATTTGTTTTCTTTCAGAGCTTGAAAAATGTTGTTCCAGACCCTTCTAACTTTTAGGGTCTGGGTTGAAAAATCTGCTTATATTCATATTGGTTTTCCCCTTAATGTAATTTGATTTTTTTCTCTTGCATCCTTTAAAATTCTGTCTTTATTTTGTAAGTTAAGTGTTTTCATAATAATGGGCCTTGGTGTGGGTCTGTTGTAATTTTGTACATTTGGAGTCCTATTAGCCTCTTGTACTGGATTTTCCATTTCATTCTTCAGATTTGGAAAATTTTCTGATATTATTTCATTGAATAGATTGTTCATTCCTTTAGTTTGTTTCTCTGTGCCTTCCTCAATCCCAATAATTTTTAAATTTGGCCTTTCATGATATCCCATAATTCTTGTAGATTCTGTTCATGATTTCTTACCATCTTCTCTGTTTGATCAACTTTGTTTTCAAGATTAAATATTTTGTCTTCAATATCTGAGGTTCTGTCTTTCAGGTGTTCTATCCTATTGGTTATGCTTTCTATGGAGTTTTTAATTTGGTTTATTGTTTCCTTCGTTTTAAGAATTTCTGTTTGGTTTTTTATTTTTTTCAGTATCTCTAACTCTGTATTGAAATGATCTTTTGCTTCCCACATTTGCTCTTCTGTTGATTGGTATGATAACTCAAAGCCTGCATTTGCTCTTTCATCTCATCATTTACTTCTCTGATCAATTTAATTATGTATATTCTGACTCCCTTCTGACATTTCTTCCTCCATGCTGTCATTGGATTTTATTGATGTAGCATCCTGGTTTGTTTGGGAAATTTTCTTCCCTTGTTTTCTCATAATGCTCAGGTATGTTCCCTTCTAGTAGTGAAACTTTAAAATATTGCAGATTTCTCCTATTGAGTTCTAGTGTCCCTGTATTTTTCCAATAACTCACCTCCTAGCCTTCAGTAGCCTGAAGTCTTGGAGGAACTTGATAATGCAGTGATTCACAAGGAACCTGCCCGTCTAGGGGTGGTGGCCTTCAGGTGGGGTGTAGTCCCTGCTAGTGGGCAGAGGCACCTCCAGGTGTTTACTGATGATCAGCCAAAGGGGCACTAGACTGTGGGCTTGGGCATGGCTGATCTGGGCCTGGGTCTCTGGTTCTACTGTCCTGGTGGAAAAGTCTCACCTAGTGGGCAATATTCACCCAGTGGGAAGTCTCACTTGGCAGCACTCCCCTGAGAAGTTCTCTGCAGTTCAGAACTACCGACTGGGGCGGGGAGCCTTGCTCTTCAAGGGAGTCTCTTGCTGGGCAGCCCTCCTCTGTGATGTTCCCTGGGGTCTGGGACTACCACCAGATCTGGGAAGCCTCACTCTGATGGGAACTTTCTTGTCAGGCGGTCCTCCTCCAAGAAGTTCCCTGCTGTTTGGACCTACTTCCCAGGCCAGGGAGCCTCACTCTGTGGGGAAGTCTCTTGCTAGGCAGCCCTCCTATGTGATGAATCTGGCTGTCTGGATTCACAGCTCCAGTGGTGGAGTCTCAATGGGCAACTCTTCTCCACAAAGTTTCCTGCGTTCTGGGACTACCGCCCCTGCTGGGGAGCCTTGTCCAGTGGGGAAGACTCACCCGGTGGCTCTGAGTTTGTCCTGAGTCTCTCAATACCTTCTCTTCTTAAATCCTGAGTCCTGGGGCAACATGGAATGCAGTCACCCTCTAGTCCACCATCTTGAAACTCCCTGTTCTTCTTTTTCTAGGACTTTGAGTTGTAATGTTACGTCATTTAGTTGTTGACTTTTAATTTTTTTAATGTATGAGCTCAATGAAATGAACTTTCCTCTTAGTACTGCTTTTACAGTGTCCCAGAGATTTTGATATGTTGTGTCATTGTTCTCATTTACCTCTAAGAATGTTTTAGTTTCTTCCCTGATGTCTTCTGTTATCATTGCATCATTCAATAGCATATTATTTAGTCTCCAGGGGTAGGGGTAGTTTTTGTTTGTTATTTTATCATTGATTTCTAATTGTATTCCATTGTGGTCTGACAGGATACAAGGTAGTATCTGTTTTTTTGTATTTACTAATGGCTTCTAGTGACATTGCATACGGTCTATTTTGGAGAAGGATCCATGAGCAGCTGGGAAGAAAGTATATTCACTCAATGATGGATGAAATAGTCTGCAAATATCCATTATGTCTATATCATTGATTTTATTATTTAGTTCAATAGTTTCTTTGCTCAGTTTTTGTTTGGAGGATCTATCCAGTGGTGAAAGCAGTGTATTAAAGTGACCCACTATTATTGTGTTTTGATCTATTTGATTCTTAAAATTGAGTAGGGTTCATTTGATGTACATGGATGCTCCATTGTTTGGGGCATAAATATTTAAAATTATTATGTCTTGCTGTTTTATGCTTCTCTTAAGCAGTATGAAATGTCCTTTTTTATCCCTTCTGAGTAACTTAGTTTTGAAGTCCACTTTATCTGATATGAGGATGGAGACCCCTGCTTTTTTACTGGGTCCATGTGCATGGTATGTTTTTCCCCATTCTTTCACAATTAGTCTGTGGATATCTTTTTCTATGAGATGAGTCTCTTGAAGGCAGCATATTGTTGAGTCTTTCTTTTGAATCCAATCTGCCAGTCTCTGTCTTTTGATTATTGAGTGTAGGCCATTAACATTCAGGGCTTTTATTGTGATATGATTTGTATTCCTGGTCATTTTGGCTTATTTTTGGTTTTCAACTTGATTGGTTTCTCCTTTGATTAACTTTTTCCTTTCGGGAAGTTCCTCCCTTTGCTGACTTGCATTGTTTTCCACTTCCTCCTCATGAAATATATTTTTGAGAATGTTTTGTAGTGCAGGCTTCCTATGTGTAAATTCTTTTAACTTTTGTTTATCATGAAAAGATTTTATTTCATCTTCTAATCTGAAGGTTATTTAGCTAGATATAGGATTCTTGGTTGGCATCCATGTACTTTCAGAGTTTGAAATATATTGTTCCAGGGCCATCTTGCTTTTAGTGTCTGGGCTGAGAAATCTGCTAATATCCATGTTGGTTTCCCTTTATAGATAATATAACACTTTTCTCTCACAGTCTTTAAATTCTATCTTTATTTTGTATGTGAGGTATTTTCATTATAATGTGTCTTGTTGTGGATCTGTTGAATTTTGTACACCTTGTGTTCTGTATGCCTCTTCTATTTGATTTTCCACTTCGTTTTTCAGGTTTGGGAAATTTTCTGATATTATTTAATTGAACAGGTTGTTCATTCCTTTGGTTTGTATTTCTGTGCCTTCTTCAATCCCCAAAATTCTTAAATTTAGTCTTTTCATGATATCCCATAATTCTTGGATGTTCCATTCATGATTTCTTAATATCTTCTCAGTTTTTTCAACTTTATTTTCAAGATTAAATATGTTGTCCTCAGTGAGATTCTGTCTGTCTGTCATGAGATCTATTTTGTTGATGATGCTTTCTATTGTGTTTTTAATTTGGTTATTGTTTCTTTCATTTCAAGTGTTTCTGTTTTTTTTTTTTTTTTTTTTTTTTTTTTTTTTTTTTTAATCTGTATCTCTTTATTGAAGTGTTTTGTTGCTTCCTGCATTCGGTCTTTTAACTGTGTATTGGAGTGATCATGCATTGCCTGCCTTTGCTCTTGTATCTCATGATTTGATTCACAAATCATTTTAATTATGCAGGTTATAAACTCTTTTTCTGTCATTTCTATTGCCATGCTGTCATTGTATTCTATCAAAATTGCATCTTGGTTTGTTACGGACACTTTCTTCCTCTGTTTTTCACTATTGTTTCTGTATATTCCCCTCCAGCAGTGAAGATCTGAGGTACTGAAGTTTCCCCCCTGCAGGATTATTGTGACCCCACAGTTTTCCAGTACCTCTCCTTTGAAGGGTAGATCAACATTAGTCGCACCCAATACAAATAAAATGCAGCCCTGAACCAGTTAGTCCCTATAATGACTTTAACATTATTGTAACAAAGAGAATAAGTTCAATTATTATTTACAGAATTCCTAGTGGTGAATGTAGAGGATGGGGAAGGGTGTGGGATGTAGGTGAGTAAAAAGAGGTACCTGTCAAAGGGCCTCCAGTCTCCTTCAGGTGTTTCAGAAAGGGTGCCACCCTTCCAATGATGTTGGCCCTGCCCTCAGGAATAATTCAAAATGAGTGCACCATCCTTCAGTGAAGCTGGGGAGCTCCAGTGATGGGGGACACGGTGTTCAGCATCTGTCTGTGGTGTTGTTGGGTGGGCAGGCATGATCTAAGCTATATTCTTTAAAAGAATTTTCCTGTTGGGAAAGGTCTCTTCCCTTCTCTGCGTATAGAAACTGAACTTTCCTCAAACTGACCTGGAGTCCTAAATAAATATCATTTGTTTGTCTCACAGAGCAGACTTTCTTGAGGAAAAGTATTGACTGGTATCTGTGATAAATTATGAATAATTTCCCATACCTATTTTTGTTATCCCAGGTGTTGATGCAGTTTCTTAAGGAAATAAACATAGAAAATGGATATGCTTTCTAAAAAAAGACTTTGAGTTAACAAAGTTGTTCGCTGAACAGATATGCTCTAGCCCTAGTCTTGACACTGGTGCTGAAGGAAGTGAATGGACTGAAGGGAAATGAACTATACAAAAACCAGGCCAGGTTCATGCCAATGATAACTCATTTCAATGAGATATTTAAATTATTAGCAAATTCAACAGGAAGAAATCAGATGCCTTCCCAGTGGAGGAGGAAAGGGAAATGATCAAAATTTTTTTTTTAATTCTCTGCTGCTTCTTTTGGTATTATACAAGAATACTCTACTTTTGGACTTCATTTCCCATTGTTTCACAGATTTTAGCACTCATTACTAGGGAGGTAAAACTCATCTTCTCATAATGATTTGCAAGATTAATGATATTTATTTCTGTTTTATTCTTTTAATTTTATGTAATTGACAAGTTTTGTGGATAATGCTGGCTTATATTCTCTAGGCTTTCTGTATGTTTCTGTATATTTTCATGCAATACATCTGTTGCAGCACGCAGCTCCTCTCAGAATCATTTTCTGGTTTCAGCTCGCAAATGGGTGAAAGGAAAACAACTTTGAAACCAGGAATGAAATCGCTGCCAAGCTGCAGCTCTGAATGAAATTTGGAGGCTCCTTCAGTTCCTTGAAGTAGCATGTGCCAACTTGTAATGAATCAAAGTTTTATATTCAGAATCTGAATCCTCTCAGCTGCATGTCTGAAGTCAAAGCCTGGAGGATACAGTGTAAGATTCCTATATTGCATTGAATCACTGAATACTTCCATTGGAAATACTTTTGCCTCATTTTCAATTGAATGTTGGGGTGGAGACATTGAGGAAACCAGCATTCCTTTTTAGAATAAAGACAATAAAAAAAGTGACATGACCTTTTTTACTTCCACAAATTGCCTCTGAGAGCATATGTACTTGACAGTGTGCCTACCCACCTTCCTATGTCAGCAACCCTCACTGCTCAATCATCGAAGAAGGTGTAAAACAAATACCCATATATATCCATTTTGTTAAATAAAATAATCTCTTTGTCAAAGTATGTTTTGCCTTAGGAGAATAAATGGGAGATGTTCTTTCTGAAGGCTTACATTGAAAGGTTGGGTATCTTCTTTCCTATTTTGCAAAACCTCATCTATCACATTTAGTGGCTTCTATGGCCAAATTTACCCGATGGTATGGCAAGTGTGACTGTGCTATGGCCTGGCCATCTTCCTCTCAGATCCTTTTCCTTGGATTTTTTTTTTTCAAGTACTGAATGAAATTGGAACTTCTCATGTAAATTATAAAAAGATTTATATAATTTAAATGTCGATTTATTATCATGGTTCTAATGTGCCCTAAAGTTCACAGTGATTTATATTTGTTATTTGTGATTGACAGATAAAATTCTGTTTTAAGATTACTATGGTCCTTGACTAGAGATTAAAGAAATGACTTTACCTGGAAATAAAATTTTATTTGGATTAAAATTATATTTAACTCAAATATAAGTACATATGAGAAATTATCTTGTTCAATGATAGATAACAATATGTAAATAAATAATAATAAGCTGGTTAATCTCTCTCTCTTTCTCTCTCTCTCTCTCTCTCTCTCACACACACACACACACACACACACACGTGAATGCATGAATCTTAATCTTAGTTGTTAGTTCCAAACAAATTAATAATTTACACTTGGGATTTTTATGGGATCTGGCTTTAAGAATGATTTGATCTATTTGCTAATCCAAATAATTAAAGGGAAAGAAGAGAGCACTTTATACTCTTAAGGACAGTGAAACTGAACTCTACAGTGGTTACTTGACTTGCATTAAAAAAATGTTAGTTTCTGGTAGATTGAGTGCTTCAATCCCCTGGTATCTGTCTTTATAAAGTCAATAAACTACCTAGGGGATGAATGAGCTCTCCTTGCTCTGAGTATTTGTTAAAATAACCAAATAGTTTGTGTGTTCGTTTGTTTGTTTTTGTGGTGCTGGGGATTGAACCCATGTCCTTATGCTTGCAAGTTAAGCACTGTACCAACTGAGCTATATCCCCAGTCCCCAAATAGTTTTAATAAATATGTTTACCTTAATTTCTTCCAATTGAAATAATTTATCTTGGTATGTAACCAAAAAATTTGGTTGTAACCATGACATGAATATTGTATCCCCCTAACATTTACATGCTGAACCCATAACCTTTAAAGTGATGGTGTTTGGATGCAAGCTTTTGGGAGCTAATAAGGTTTACAGGAATTCCTGAGGAATGAGAGCCATAAATATCTACTGTTTCAGCCCCTTAACCTGACCCTAGTCTAAGGCATTTTGTTAGAGCAGCCTAATCAATCTAACACATCTACCAATTTTACCACATCTACCTATTTCAAAGAATGTAACCAGACTAGCATGTGGCTTAATTTTTTTTTTGTTTTAAATTTTATTACTTAGTTAAAATCTTCTATTTTCTTTTTCCTCTCCTCTCCCTCCCTCCCTCTCCCTCTCCCTCTTCTCCTCTCTTCTCTTTTCTTCTTTCTTCCCTGTTCCTTTCCTCCATTTGACATCAGTAAAAGTTTTAAACATCATGAAAAGTAATCTGGCTGTAAATGGAGAAATGGTACCAAAACAAAGTGAAAAGATAAACCCCAAGGACACACAGAAAACCCTAAATAAACCCTCAAGTTTGGCCTGGCAGGGGGTTCACATATCACAAAAACTTCAACTCAACCCTCTTGCATTGACTCCTCGGACAAGTGCTGAATGAACACCAACAATGCCTTTTGTTAACATAGCAAGTGGGACACTAGATAACTTTTTAAATTTAATTTTTTTTTTAAATACAGTACATGATACACAGGGTCTCTAAGATGGCCCTGCATAAACCCCCATGAACACCTGAGCCAAGTACTGGCTGTTTATAAAAATTTTTGCTACAAAAGTATAAATTAATATTACAGATATTAAGAAATATGAAACAAAATTTATAAGGATCAAGAAAAATATTTGATAACTGTAGAAAACTCTGGCCTAAAAAAAAAATTTTTTTTTTTTTAAGATGACCTGAGTTTCTTGCACTCGGAGAGTCAGACTCAAACAGAGGTGTGTGTGGTGTTGCCCAGAACGCTGTCACTACTGAGAAGGTGCCAGGGCGCATGCACCGCGGTTACTGAGGAAGGCAGGAAGGTGCCAGGGCTTTCTCAAGACTACCTGATGTAAGTGAATTGCCAATGTGGAGTTGCGGGTAATGAAAAAGGTAGGATCAGAAAATAACTGAAAATAATTTATGCTTCTTACAAAATATCTCCGCCTTGGGTGGTCGTACGGCCTCCTGAGGCTTGGGATCTGGATGGCCTGGCTGCGGGGCTCCTGGTCTCTCCAGGTGGCGAGGCCTCAGAAAATATCTTAAAGAAGAACTTCAACAAAACTTATTAAATACATGGATGCTTGGGATCATTAAAGACAAATTTATTTGGGCCATTTAAAAATAGTGTATAAAAGGCATAGTTTCGAAACTATTATGAAATTAAGTACACAGAATCGATTTTTCATTTGTTACTCCTTATTAGATTATGAACAATACTTTTCGACATTTATAAAACATTGAACCCTATCATTATGTAAATATTATTCTAATTTAGATGTTATAGAGAAACAGATGTATAAGATAGGCAAAACATATTATGACATAGAAAATTCTGTGGGAAAAAATGTACAGTGGAATGCAGCACATAGAGAAATATCAGTTACTACATGCAATAGAAATATTTAATGTTGATCTGTAATTATAATTTTTATCTGAATTTGAAAATATTTTCTAGCATTTTTGAGGAAGAATCTTTCTCAATTTAAAATGTTATTTTAGACGTATGCTTATTCATATATCTAATTGTGCAACTATTATTTTTTATAAAAAAGGACTTTTTTCAGTCATATACAAGAAAATCTCTTCATAAAAAATTATATCTCATTTTTATTATCTTATAATCTCCTAAACAAATAATCATATGGCTAATAGACATATACATTCAATTTAGTTTTATATTTTCTCTAGTAATTCTTATGTGACATAAGGGATTTATTCCTGTGAAAATAATTATTTTAGAGGAAACCTATCTAACATTTATTAAAGCAATAAACCAGTGAAAACCATTTCATTTATTTTATAAGAAAAATATTTTAATAAATCAGTTTTTCTTTGAACTTTAAATAATTCCATAGTGAGTAGTAATCGTAGAATTGTTAAAGAAATAATGGGCAAATAATTAAATGTCAAAATCTGGGACTTAAAAATTAAATGCTATTTTCTCCCCTGTTGCTCCCTGTCAGGCAACAAGGTCCGATGTACCTTCTCAGGGCCCGCCTGAGGAGAATATGGGGCCGAGTAGGATGATGAGTGTCCACGGCAAAGGAAACACACCAGAGCCGGGAGGTCTATCAGCGCACGAGGCACAGCAGGAATCTCGTTTATTGAGGAAATCACACAGCTTTTATGTAGGGTGGAGGCTAGGTGGGAACCAATCAGCTTAAAAGGTCAGCAAGACATGTGGGGGTTCACGCAGGTGAGAGTCCCATAGGACTATATGGCAAGCACGAGCTGATCACGTTCACGGAACTGTTGTTAACCAATCCCTGACGGTGGTCCGATTCATCGTCAGTAACTATTGAAACCGCCTTTGAGGTCTTGATCTAGCTCGCTCACCAGGAACAAGGAGTCAGCCTGAGTTAGTTAACGTGTCATTAGTCCCAACACATCCCCCTTTTTTGTTTTATATTAAGGGTGTGTCTGTCTTAGGTTGCCCCTGGGAGGGTCTTACCCATCATGGAACATCACCCTAGCAGTTTGGGGGTCCGCCTTACTCAAAGGTGTGCCTGCCTTAGGTTGTCCTCCTCTGAGGATCTTGCCCGTCATTGACTACCACCTTAGCACTTCGGGCAGGCCCCTCAGGAGGAGCAGGGCTTAAGGGAGAGACACTTAGACCCCAGTGTTCTGATACGAGTGATTCATGATCCTACAGGGCTCCCAATCATCATTATCAAGGGTGGTATAATACTGTTGGACCACCATGAGCTGCGCAGACTTAGCCTGGCTTTTAAGGAAATGGATAAGCTTATTGATTATGCAAGGCCCAAAGGTGAACACAAGGACAATGGTGATTAGCAGTTCCCTAAGCAGGAGGCGGTAGGGAAGCCACCCGTGTAACCCAGTCCAGAGGAAATTAGAGAGCTGCAAAGTGCAATGTTAGGAGCTCTGTGTGGCTCTCAAGGAAGTCCACTGTCCAGAGTCACGAGGTCAGAGACCCTAATCTTAATCACTGTTGTCCCATTTTTGCTACTGCGCTTTACACTCTTTCTTAAATGTCATTTTAAGCAGTTTACAAATATTGACTCCTGAGTCTATATGAACATTAGTTAACACAATTTAACATTATATCTAAAACATGAATTAAAGCAAGGCTGAGAAAGCTTTTAAGTTTCCTTTTGTGTGGCAAAGTGGCAAAATGTTTTTATGCTTAACCTTTAAACAAATCATGCTCTCAATAACTTTTAGAAATACACTTAACAAATTTTACATATACCCTATTGATGACAGGTCCTATATAGAACATTAAATAAGTTTACCATTACAGACAAGTTTAATTTGAAGAATAGCAGCTTGATAAATTTCCTGCTTTTAAAGGCTTGTATACCTGGAAAATATGAACACATTTAATATACAAAGAATAATGTTTAAGTTTGTGACTACATGAAATAACTTTGTAAATTAATCAGATGTCTCTAACAAACACGTTTGAGTAATCCCATACATGTCAACTCTAATTCACGTCTTATTGTAAAAAACACAAGATATCAGATAAATGTAAAAAAAAAAAAACAAGATGTCAGACAAGTGTAAACAGTATTTGCCATCTCTTTACTGTTGAAGAAAAATCCTAGAAAAATTGATGTTAGACATTTTATAAACATCAGCATTTTATTAGTTTGAGCACCTAGAGACTTGTGAGTTAATTTTAAAGACATTTTACTTCTATTAGTTTACCCAATTTAAATTGAACCTTTATAATCATGTGAATTAAAAATATTTGGATCCATTGTTTTTTTCAAGGTAGGTGATTTATTAGGCCCAAGGAAACAAACAAACAGACCACATTTCAGAAGATGCTGACAAGAGGAAAATAGCCTTGCAAAGCTGGCAAGTCCTTATTTCATTTTTTTTTAAATGTTGCACTGTACTTTAATTAAAATGAATAAGCTAATTAAACTAGAAAGAAAGTTCATATAAACCCATGGGAGTGTAACATTAAAGAATATACCCTTTGTTAACACTCTGTGATATGAGAAAAGATTATAGCACATTAGAGATAAATATTAGTTGCCTTTTGTTACATTAAAGGTTCCTGGATCATATATCATACTATTTTTTTAAAGTTTTTTAAAAATTTTTTATTTATTTATTTTTAATTAAAAATCATAAATTTACATAGGGCAATGTTGTTTGATTCATTCTGTTATTTTTTTCCCTTCCCCCACCCCTCCCACCCCTCTTTTCCCTCTATACAGTCCTTCCTTCCTCCATTCTTACCACCCTCCTTATTCCTAAACCTAAACCTAACCCTAAACCTAACCCTAACCCTAACGCTCACCCCTCCTACCCCCCCTTATATGTCCTCATCCGCTTATCAGCGAGATCATTCGTCCTTTAGTTTTTTGAAATTGGCTTATCTCATATAGCATGATATCCTCCAATTATCCATTTGCCTGCCAATGCCATAATTTTATCATTCTTCATGGCGGAGTAATATTTCATTGTATATATGCCACAGTTTCTTTAACCATTCGTCAACTGAAGGGCATCTAGGTTGGTTCCACAATCTGGCTATAGTGAATTGAGCAGCTATGAACATTGATGTGGCTATATCTCTGTAGTATGCTGATTTTAAGTCCTTTGGGTATAGGCCAAGGAGTGGGATAGCTGGGTCAAATGGTGATTCCATTCCAAGCTTTCTGAGGAATCTCCATACTGCTTTCCAGAGTGGCTGCACTAATTTGCAATCCCGCCAGCAATGTATGAGTGTACCTTTTTCCCCACATCCTTGCCAACACCTATTGTTGCTTATGTTCTTGATAATCGCCATTCTAATTGGGGTGAGATGAAATCTTAGGGTAGTTTTGATTTGCATTTCTCTTATTACTAGAGATGTTGAACATTTTTTTATATATCTGTTGATTGCATATACATCTTCTGTGAAGTGTCTGTTCATTTCCTTAGCCCATTTGTTGATTGGATTATTTGTATTCTTGGTATAGAGTTTTTTTAGCTCTTTAAAGATTCAGGATATTAGCGCTCTATCTGAAGTATGAGTGGCAAAGATATTCTCCCACTCTGTAGGCTCTCTCTTCACATTACTGATAGTTCTCTTTGCTGAGAGAAAGCTTTTTGTTTGAATCTATCCCAGTTGTTGATTCTTGCTTTTATTTCTTGTGCTATGGGAGTCCTGTTAAGGAAGTCTGATCCTAAGTCAACAAGGTGAAGGTTTGGACCTACTTTTTCTTCTATAAGATGCAGGGTCTTTGGTCTGATTTCAAGGTCCTTGATCCATTTTGAGTTGAGTTTTGTGCAGGGTGAGAGATAGGGGTTTAATTTCATTCTGTTGCATATGGTTTTCCAGTTTTCCCAGCACCGTTTGTTGAAGAGGCTATCTTTTCTCCATTGCATATTTTTGGCACCTTTGTCTAGTATGAGAAAATTGTATTTATTTGGGTTTGTGTCCGTGTCCTCTATTCTGTACCATTGATCTACCTGTCTATTTTGGTACCAATACCATGCTGTTATTGTTACTATTGCTTTGTAATAGAGTTGAAGATCTGGTATTGTGATACTCCCTGCTTCGCTCTTTCTACTGAGGATTGTTTTAGCTATTCTGGGTTTCTTATTCTTCCAGATGAATTTCATAATTGCTCGCTCTATTTCTGTAAGGTACATCATTGGGATTTTAATTGGAATTGCATTGAATCTGTATAGCACTTTTGGTAGTATGGCTATTTTGACAATATTAATTTTTCCTATCCATGAACATGGGAGATCTTTCCATCTTCTAAGGTTTTCTTTAATTTCTTTCTTTAGTGTTCTGTAGTTCTCATTGTAGAGGTCTTTCACCTCTTTTGTTAGATTGATTCCCAAGGTTTTTTTTTTTTTTGAGGCTGTTGTGAAGGGGTAGTTTTCCTAACTTCTCTTTATGAGGATTCATCACTTGTGTATAAAAAATGCATTAGATTTATGTGCATCGATCTTATATTCCGCTCCTTTACTGAATTCACTAATGAGTTCTAAAAGTTTTCTGGTGGAATTTCCTGGTTCCTCTAAGTATATAATCATGTCATCAGCAAATAGGGATAATTTGAATTCTTCTTTTCCTATTTGTATCCCTTTAATTTTTTGGTCTTTCTAATTGCTCTGGCTAGAGTTTCAAGGACGATATTGAATAGAAGTGATGAAAGAGGGCATCCCTGCCTTGTTCCAGTTTTTAGGGGGAATGCTTTTAGTATTTCACCATTTAGAATGATATTGGCCATGGGCTTAGTGTAGATAGCCTTCACATGTTAAGGAATGATCCCACTATCCCAATTTTTTCTAGTGTTTTGAGCATGAAGGGATGCTGTATTTTATCAAATGCTTTTTCTGCATCTATTGAAATAATCATGTGATTCTTAACTTTTAGTCTGTTGATATGATGAATGACATTTATTGATTTCTGGATGTTGAACCAACCTTGCATCCCTGGGATGAAACCCACTTGATCGTGGTGCACTATCTTTTTAATATATTTTTGTATGCGATTTGCTAAAAGTTTGTTGAGAATTTTTGTGTCGATGTTCATTAAGGATATCGGTCTGAAATTTTCTTTCCTTGTTGTGTCTCTGTCTGGTTTAGGTATCAGGGTGATATTGGCTTCATAGAATGAGTTTGGGAGGGTTCCTTCCTCTTCAATTTTATGGAATACTTTGAGAAGTATTGGAATGAGCTCTTCTTTAAAGGTTTTGTAGAACTCGGCTGAGAACCCATCTGGTCCCAGACTTTTCTTTGTTGGTAGGCTTTTGATGACCTCTTCTATTTCATTGCTTGAAATTGATTTATTTAAGTTGTGTATGTCCTCTTTGTTCAGTTTAGGTAATTCATATGTCTCTAGAAACTTGTTCGAGGTTTTCTGTTTTGTTGGAGTATAGATTTTCTCTTTATTTTGTATGTTAGGTATTTTCATAATAATATGCCTTGGTGTAGGTCTGTTGTAATTTTGTATATTTGGAGTCCTATAAGCCTCTTGTAGTTGGATTTCCATTTCATTCTTCAGATTTGGAAAATTTTCTGATATTATTTCATTGAATATATTGTTCATTCCTTTGGTTTGTTTCTCTTAGCCTTCCTCAATCCCAATAATTCTTAAATTTGTCCTCTTCATGATGTCCTATAATTCTTGTAGATTCTGTTCATGATTTCTTACCATCTTTTCTGTTTTGTCAACCTTGTTTTCAAGATTAAATATTTTGTCTTCAATATCTGAGGTCTGTCTTCAAGGTGATCTATCCTATTGGTTATGCTTTCTATGGAGTTTTTAACTTGGTTTATTGTTTCCTTCATTTCACGGATTTCTGTTTGTTTGTTTTTTTTCAGTATCTCTAACTCTTTATTGAAATGCGCTTTTGCTTCTCTTATTTGCTCTTTTAACTGTTGATTGGTGCGCTCATTTAATGCCTGCATTTGTTCTTTCATCTCCTCGTTTGCTTCCCTGATGGTTTTAACTATGTACGTTTTGAACTCCCTTGCTGACATTTCTTCTGCTGTGCTGTCATTGGGTTTTATTGATATAGTATCTAGGTTTGTTTGGGACATTTTCTTCCCTTGTTTTCTCATATTGGTCAAATGACAGTGGGACTCTGTGATATTGTATTTTTCCTCTATTGGCTTATAGTGTCCCTGTAGATTTCCAGTGTATTACCTACCAGCCTTCAGTAGCCTGAAGTCTTGGATTAACTTGATAATATAGTGCTTCCAAAGAATGCTTCCCCTAGCCCGCTACTGGTTCCAGGGAGAGAGATCTGGAGAGGTCTCTTGCTGCCCAGCCCTGGTCCCAGAGGCTGCTTGCAGTTCAGAGGTCTCCACTGGCTTGGGGACTTGTGGCTGGCTCTGTGTAGACAGGCTCTCACTGGGTGGTCTGCCCCGAGAAGCTAGCCTAGAGAGGCGCTTCCCGCTGGAGGGGGCTGGGTTACTTGGGGAAGTCCTTGGCGCCCTGTGCTGGTCTCTGAAGCAACCTGCAGGTGGGCTGTAGCTGGCAGCGGGGTGGGCTGGAGCCGGCCGCGCTGCTTCTGTGCAGAAAGGCTCTCACTGGGGGGCCTGCTCTGTGAGGCTGGAGAATCTGTCCCTGTGGTTGGAGTCCACCGCCAGAGTGCACAGAGCTGCCTGGGGCAGACTCTATCTGCCCTGTCCTACTCTAATAAGCCGCTCGAATCTGGGCCTGCCGCCCAGTTGAAGTTCACTGGGTGGGGGAGACTCACCCCGTGGTTCTATTTTAGTCCGAGTCTCTCAATGCCTCCCCTTATTGAATCCTGGGTTCTGGAGCGACTGGAGATGCAGTCACCCTCTAGTCCGCCATCTTGGATCGCCCCATATGGATCCATTTTTAAATTTTAATTTTAGGAGTGCTCAATTTTGATAGAGACAAAACATGACATCAGACAGCACAACATATAAATAACAAAATCAAAGGCCTTGTAACTTTATAGGTGAATCTCCATTGCAATGTAACAGATGTTCTGGAAAAAATGATACGGTCATTAATTACTTTGAAACGGCCGTTAATTACTTTAGTAAAGCACCATAAAATTTACTTTTTCTGGAGTTCAGGGAAGACTCTCTCTCTTTTTTTTTTTTCCTTTGGTTTGAGACTGGTCTCCTACTGAGTCTTCTGGCTTCCTCCATTTACATTTCAATGTAAGCTTTAACTGAGATCTGGATCTGAAAGGGGCTAAAATGTTCTAGCAGAAACTTGATGCCTAGGGCATTTTAACCCTTTTTCCTGGTTCAATTCAGGTTTGGACACAGAAAATTGTGAAATAATTATCTCCCACTACTTGTGGGGACTGGGGCTACTATATCATACTCCTTACTAGGATATGCCACTGATGGTTGGGCTGGTTATTCCCTCCACACCGGCGTATGTGGGACCTTGTGGCAGGAGGACTAGGTGGGCTGTACTGGGAAATGGAAGCAGAAACAGCTGATTCGAAGTTGGAGGAGGAGGAGGGATTAAGCGGGGGAGAAGAAGGAGGCATTCGAGTTTGCAGGAAGAGCAGTGAAGCGCAAGAAAGAAGAGACTTGAAGATAAGGAATTCCTTTCCATCTGCCTGCTCACTTGCGGAAGCTGTGTGCCAATATATTTGGTAGCCACAATCCACCTTCCCATGGAGTGCTCATTCATCCCTGCACAGGCCAATTTGTGATCGGTAGTCACACCTTCCCAAACTAACATTTTTAACATTTACCGGGAAGGCCATACAGGGAGGGGGGATGTTAGAGTCAGTGAGTTCTTGCCCAGTATCATAAAATGACCACCAGGAAGATATCCAGCCATCTGGAGGCAGCAGCTCTTTAGGGGAAGCTTGGAGCCCCCTTTGGGAGGTCCTGGAGAGAAGCAGGCCTTAAGGGCAGATAATGTAGGGCAGATTTCCAGTGGGGGACACTCCCCTAAACTGATTTCCCTATTCCTAACAAGTTGTTCTACAAGATCCCATGTGGACCAGTCAAACAAGTTTGCTTCAGGCAGCCAAGGGGCTGCCTTACTGAGGGCCTTCCAGGTCTGAAACGTCTGGCTATCAGAGAGTTCCAATCCTCTACTTCTAAGGAAAATCCTAAGGGAGTCAAGGGAGGAGTCAGACTTGGAATTGGACTGTCCCATATTTTATGGGAGTACACTCACCCGGAGTCTGATTGGCTTGTCAGTGACTTCGTGTTCCTCACACAGGGCCCCAGTTGTTGCTCCCTGTCAGGCAACAAGGTCCGATGTACCTCCTCAGGGCCCGCCTGAGGAGAATACAGGGCCAAGCAGGATGATGAGTGTCGGCGGCAAAGGAAACACACCAGAGCTGGGAGATCTGTCAGCACATGAGGCACAGCAGGAATCTCGTTTATTGAGGAAATCACACAGCTTTTATGTAGGGTGGAGGCTAGGCGGGAACCAATCAGCTTAAAAGGTCAGCAAGGCATGGGGGGTTCACGCAGGTGAGAGTCCCATAGGACTATATGGCAAGCACGAGCTGATCATGTTCGTGGAACTGTTGTTAACCAGTCCCTAATGGTGGTCCGATTTATCGTCAATTACTATTGAAACCACCTTTGAGGCCTTGATCTAGCTCACTCGCCAGGAATAAGGAGTCAGCCTGAGTTAGTTAACGTGTCATTAGTCCCAACACTCCCCAAATGTTAAGAAGGCTCTTTGCATGGAATTTTACAAAAACAATTAATCTAGGTTGTTGTTTTTTTAACATAAAAGAATAAATGAAGTCCATTTCAATTTTGTGTTTTTTTAAAACACAAATTCTATATTGATTCAGATATTAATTCATGGAAATAATCAGAAGGATCTTTTTCCCATCTGGGAGCACTATTACCATATTCTTAAAACACTGAAGAAACTGTAGCAATGAACCCTTAGCTTTTGTTCTTATTATACTTCTATTGTGTGATTTCCAACACTGTTATAGACTTTGATTTCTTTATGAAAAATTTTAAGGGAAAAAGCAGTGACCACCAACATTGCTTTTCATGTCTTGAAATTTATGTCACCCATATATTTTAAGATTACTCCTGTTGGCTATATTGAAGGATTCTTTTTGCTTTACTACATAGTAATGACAGAATTACAGCAAACTCATGAGAGGAAGGACAAGTTATATGGGGCATAATAAAAATGACTTGGGAGTGGCCATTACAAAACAATACAGCAAAAATGGTAAACATGGTCATGCAAAGAATAATAAAACAACTTCATGTATTTCAAAATTGTTTATATCTTCTTTTCGTTAGCAATTTTCAGTTTTATAATCCTTGAAATAATAACAATATTTAGATAATGCCTATTAATATTGAAAGTGGAACACTAATTCTGGAAATGGATTTTAGAAATATGGCAATAGTGTAATGCCTATATTAGATATTTATATCCTACAAAAAGAACAAGAGCTGTTGATTTAGATTAGAATATTCTGAGACTTATGAACTAATATAAACCATATGCCATGTGTTACTACTACTTTAACAACTGTGGTCAGATCCCATGGAAATGGGAATTATCACAAGTGATCATAAATGGAATGAAGGAATTCCTAAACTAGACACTTGACCTCTAACAATTTTTAATCCATTAACAATTTTAACATTCAACAGATACAAATATACACCCAAAGCCATGCCCCATTCCCACTTTCTCCAACCACACCCTACCACTTCAGTTACCACTCAGTTGATTCCTATCTGGGAATTAAATCATTGATTGGGTTGACTCTTGCTCAATCATTGCTCCTCTGAACCTTCTTGCATTGTTTCAAATGTGAGCTAAACAATAATAGGCTGGTACAAACTCAAAATATCAGAAATGTTAGCAGTAATTGAATTCCTAAAGCGTATTCTGCTATAGCATTTCTTAAGTAGAAAATCAATTCTTTAATATGTAATAAGATATTTTTGTTGGACATTCAAATGCATCCTATGACAGATGGAAAAAGAGAAATGATTTTCATTCCTTTTGACTCAGCAACTCCTCTTAAAGGAGCTAGCATGTGAGACTCCATTTCTACTGCAATCTTCTTCACCAACAATCTTTTTTCAGGCAACATTTCTAACAAGTTAGCTCCTTTCAATGCATGCAGTTATTCAAAAGCTAGCCATTCTCAGTGACCAGAACTACATGAAAGATGAGTCATTAGCATTTTTTATAATGAGAACATATTTGTTTTATTTTTAAATCAGTTTAAAATGTATTTTTATTTAAGGAAATGTTACTTAAAATGTTTGAGAATTACATGACATTGAAACTTAGATTTGAAAAGATAGTAACCATCTTGTAATTGTTTGAGAGGCCAAATGACTTTTCTTCAAAGGCACAACACAAAGAAAAATTTCAGCCTTTTTTTGATCTTGAAGAAGTTAGGGGTAAATGTCAAATATCTAACAATTGTCAGTGTGGAAGAACCTGAAATGAGGTGATGGGGTAGTGGCACAGGATTTAACTGTACTTGGAAAGTAATCCTTGTTTCAAGTGGTACATGCTCCAAGCGGTACAACTCTCCATCTTGACAGAGGATAAGGAAGGACTTCAGAAGTCAGTCAGAGGAGTATGAAGTAAAAAGCCCACTCCCAAAAGAGGGACACTGTGTTCACTCCTGGTAGCAAGCACGGAAAAATACTCTCTGAAAAACAATCTTACTAAGGGAATCAGCATTTTCTACCTCAAACCAATTTAGGTTAGCTGCCTAGAAAGGTGAATCTTACTTATAAATCAGAAGTTTCTATGGAGGAAGGAAGAATGAAACTATGTTTAAGAAAGCAAGCCAGACAGGAAGCAGCTCCAACTTGAATTATCTTAGACTCATCTGTCATCAATAAATAACTTCATTCTTTTTTTTAAATTTATTTTTATTGTAAACAAATGGGATACATGTTGTTTCAGTTTGTACATGGAGTAACAGCATACCATTTGCATATTCACATATTTACATAGAGTAATGATGTTTGATTCATTCCGTTATTTTTTCCTCCCCCCCACTCCTCCAACCTCTCTTTTCCCTCTACACAGTCCCTCCTTCCTCCATTCTTGTCCCCCTCCCACACTCCATTAAGTGTCATCATCCGTTTATCAGTGAGATCATTCCTCTTTTGGGTTTTTGAGATTGGCTTATCTCACTTAACATGATATTCTCCAATTTCATCATTTGCCTCCAAATGCCATAATTTTATTCTTCTTTATAGCTGAGTAATATTCCATTGTATATATATACCACAGTTTCTTTAACCATTCATCAACTGAAGGGCATCGAGGTTGGTTCCATAGTCTGGCTATTGTGAATTGAGCCGCTATGAACATTGATGTGGCTGTATCTCTGTAGTGTGCTGATTTTAAGTCCTTTGGGTATAGGCCGAGGAGTGGGATAGCTGGGTCAAATGGTAGGTCCATTCCAAGTTTTCTAAGGAATCTCCACACTGCTTTCCAGAGTAGCTGCACTAATTTACAGCCCCACCAGCAATGTATGAGTGTACCTTTTTCCCCACATCCTCGCCAATACCTATTGTTGTTTGTATTCTTGATAATCGCCATTCTAATTGGGGTGAGATGGAATCTAGTTTTGATTTGCATTTCTCTTATTACTAAAGATGTTGAACATTTTTTCATATATCTGTTGATTGCTTGTACATCTTCTTCTGTGAAATGTCTGTTAATTTCCTTAGCCCATTTGTTGATTGGGTTAGACCAATCTAGACCTCATCAATGAATTCAGCAAAATAGCAGGCTATAAAATCAACATGCCTAAATCTACAGCATTTTTATACGCAAGCGATGAAACACCTGAAAGGGAAATGAGGAAAACAACTCCGCTTGCAATAGCCTCAAAAAAAAAAAAAAAAAATAAAATAAAATAAAATACTTGGGTATCAATCTAACCAAAGAGGTAAAAGATCTCTACAGTGAAAACTACAAAACACTGAAGAAAGAAATTAAGGAAGACCTTAGAAGATGGAAAGATCTCCCATGTTCTTGGATAGGCAGAATTAATATTGTAAAAATGGCCATACTACCAAAAGTGCTATACAGATTCAATGCAATTCCAATTAAAACCCCAATGACGTACCTCACAGAAATAGAGCAAGCAATCATGAAATTCATCTGGAAGAATAAGAAACCCAGAATAGCTAAAGCAATCCTTAGCAGGAAGAATGAAACAGGGGGTATCGCAATACCAGAACTTCAACTATACTACAAAGCAATAGTAACAAAAACAGCATGGTATTGGCAACAAAATAGACAGGTAGATCAATGGTACAGAATAGAGGACACAGACACAAACCCAAATAAATACAATTTTCTCATACTAGACAAAGGGACCAAAAATATGCAATGGAGAAAAGATAGCCTCTTCAACAAATGGTGCTGGAAAAACTGGAAATCCATATACAACAGAATGAAACTAAACCCCTATCTCTCACCCTGCACAAAACTCAACTCACAATGGATCAAGGACCTTGAAATAAGACCAGAGACCCTGCATTTTATAGAAGAAAATAGGTAAAAAAAAAAAGTAGGTCCAAATCTTCACCTTGTTGGCTTAGGATCAGACTTCCTTAACAGGACTCCCATAGCACAAGAAATAAAAGCAAGAATCAACCACTGGTATAGATTCAAACTAAATAGCTTTCTCTCAGCAAAGGAAACTATCAGCAATGTGAAGAGAGAGCCTACAGAGTGGGAGAATATCTTTGCCACTCATACTGCAGCTCAGGGGTGGACATGGTCAGCTGGAGTTCCTGGAGATGGGATGCAGTTGGTCCGGCAGGGGTCCTGGAGGTCCCGTGTGTTTGGTGTGGTTGTGGGATCATGAAGGCCGGGTGCAATCAGTCCGCCTGGGGTCCCGGTGGTAGGGCGCAGTCAGTTGTTCTGGGGGTCCTGGCAGCAGGGAGCAGTCAGTCGATGTGAGGGCCCCAGAGGCAGGGAGTGATCGGTCGGGCTGAGGGATCCTGGAGATGGGGCTCAGTCAGTCCGGCCAGGGGTCCTACGGGGCCTGGCTGTTGTCTCAAATGGTGGCAGCCATGTGTAATCAAACCTGCAGGTACTGTAACAGTGTAAATAGAAGTTAATAGTGATCTTTGAGGAAAAAAAAATAACTAAAAAAAATTAAAAATGACAAGAATGAGAGGAGGACATCTAAAGAAGACAAAAAAATGAATGTCAAAATCATAAGTTAATAAGTTTATATTCAACTTGAAGAGCAGTGGAGAAAGCACTGAAGTTTTGTTTTATCTTTAAGGGACTTAACAATTTTATATTTTTAGAATAATTTAGCTCCTGTAAGAAGAAACGATTTTAAGTAATGGAGCCTGGAAATTAAACTAATTGGGACAAACTAGGAGGCAAGTACAATGATCCACATGATACCTCACTGAGATTAATGCCCATGGAAGCGTAAGTGGAAGGAATTTGTGATGTTTAGAGGAAAAAACTGGTGTACTTGATGACTCATATAGGGTACAGGAAAGGAAGAATCATGCAGGATTTGACTTCAAACGAGCAGGTTTTCTTTGGAATTAAAATCCCTATTTTGAAAGTTTGTGGTTTAACATTATGATTAGTCAATTAAGTGGAATTTTTAAAGTGACATGTACCAGTAAGAAATATCCACAGAATCATGTATTTGTGTTTATGTTGATTCTATTTTTTAAAATAAAAATATTAAAAATCAAATTTTTTTTATCAAATCTGAAAAACATTTCCAACACATTAAATTTACAAAAAGTCTTCTCATGTTATACTAAAGGAATCCTCATGTTCTACAACTGCTCATGTATTTAACGAACAAAATAATTTAATGGTCTCTTAACTCCATCAAATACTTATTGTCTAAAATCTATCTAGGTCAAAAAATGTTGATCTTACAGTCATCTAGGAAGATTTGCTGAGCTATCCAGACTAAGTGTAAATTAACATTTCCGAGATGGGTTCCATTTCCACTTAGTCAATGTGGACAAGTTCTTTATTAGAATTCTTCTGCCTGTTTGCTGCGGATTGCTTGAGTTGCTGCAGCCACTCAATGGTTTCGGAAACAGTACGCTCCCCGTGGACCTTGTTGTCTCTTGTACAGATATTAACAGTGCCACTGGTTTTCTCTTTTTCACCAACAACTAGGATGAAGTTATACTGTGCTAACTGTGCATTTCTGATCTTCTTATTCAACATACAGACTGGATTCAGATCAATGTCTGCCATGAATTTAGCATCATGGAATTGTTGTTGTACCTGCTGGGCATATTCATCACATGTTGGCCCCACTGGAATGACCATTACCTGGTGAGGAGATAGCCAGAAAGGCCATTTGCCCCCATAGTTTTCAGTGAGGATAGCATTCATTCTTTCCACTGACCCCAAGACGGCGCGATGAATAATCACTGGCCTTTTCTTATCATCACCATCATGGCTTACAAAAGTAAGATTAAGTCTGATGGGCAACTGAAAATCCAGCTGGATTGTTGCACATTGGTGGAAGCGACCGATTGCATCTTTTATCTGTATGTCGCTCTTTGGACCATAAAAAGCTCCATCACCAGGATTTAACTCCCACTATTCACCAAATTCATTCAGGCTGTTCTCAAGTTGCTTCTCAGCTTGATTCCACACTTCAGTATCTCCAAGGAATTTTTCTGCGCGTGTAGAAAGGTTCAGTTTAAAAGAAAATCCAAATACATTATATACTATACATAGAAAATCCAAACAGCCTTTTATTTCATCCTCAGTCTGCTTCATGGCACAGAATATGCGCGCATCATCCTGCTGGAATCTTCGTACTCGGGTGAGCCCTGTGAGTGCTCCTGACAGCTCATTCCTATGAAGTACTCAAAAATCAGCTACCCACAGAGGCAGATCTCGCCAGGATCTTGGACGATGATCAAACATAAGGCAGTGTCCTGGACAGTTCGTGGGCTTGAGAGCAAACAACTCCTTCTCCACCTCAAAGAAGAACATGTTCTCACTGTAGTGTTGCCAGTGGCCTGAGGTCATCCAGAGTCGGCTATTGTAGGTGTTTGGGGTGACAACCTCCTGGAATCCTCTCTTCCTATATTCACTCTTAATGAACTCCATAAGTGTATTATAAATGTAGGCTCCTTTTGGCAGGAAAAAGCAACTTCCAGGGCTAAGTTCAGGGAAGAAATAGAGTTCTTGATCCCTCCCAATTTTTCTATGATCTCGGTTTTTAGCTTCCTCTTGGAACTTCTTCCATTCTTTCAACATTTTGGGATCAGCGAATGAAATGCCATAAATTCTCTGGAGGGTCTCCATATCTGCTTTGCTTCCCAGTATGTGGAAGAATTTTTGTGGATTTTTAAAGCCTTGATTTTGCCTGTGTGTCTAACATGAGGACCTCGGCAGAGATCAATCAAGGGACCACACTTATAGACTGTCGTTGTTGGAGTATTTACTTTTTCATTCAATATTCGGCATTTGAACTTGTTGTACTTAAACATATCCAGTAAAGTTTCTTTTTTAACTTCCAATCTTTCAAAAGCTTGTTTTTCTTTAATGATTTTCTTACACGAAATCTCCAAAGAAGAGAAATCATTGCTGGACACACCTCCCTCTTCAAGGTACATGTTATAATAAAACCCATTCTCTATTTGTGGTCCATAACACAAACATCCACCATAGACTCTTTCCATGGCCTAACCCATGACGTGAGCACTTGAATGCCAATATTCTGCTTGGGCTTCCTCCTCCTCAAATTTGAGAAGCTCCAAAGTACAATCTTTCTCCAAAGGGTGGTCTAGGTCCCAAACAACTTTGTGCACTTTGGCAATAACAGTGTTGTCAGCCAGGCCTTGGCTAATTCCACAAGCAATTTGATAAGGTGTAGTTTTCCAGGATTCTGCATTGACTTGTTTACCATTGGGCAGAGTGACTTTAATTGGCTTGCTATCCTTTTCTGCTTTTTCTGCTAGAAGGGAATCATGCTCTGCTTTTAGTTTATTATACAACTCAAGATGTATATTAATATATTCAGGCCAAGGATTCAACTCTGCTTGACCTCCATCTCCAGATCCTTCTTTGTTCTTCTTCTTGCCTCCTTCTTTTTGCTTTTCTTCAACAACATCTACCAGCTTCTCCTCGCTGCCCATCTACCCTGAACTGCCTCTGGCCTCTTCAGACATCAAAGAACCACCAAGAGACAACAGAACTCGAAAGTGACGGTCTGGAGGAGAAAGCAGGCGGGCAGCTGTGGGCTGGACTCCTGGGGTCCCTGCAGTAGCACCTCGTGTCCCTGAAGGCACCCTATGTTAATTCTATTTTATTCTTCCTTAGTTTCTTGGTAAATTTCATCTTGAAAGTTATACTCTATCAATCCACAAGAGAAAATAAAGGCAATGAAAAGGAAGATATTTTTCCATATTTAGAACTGCAGAATAAGAATGTTAGAGCACCTCTGGAGACTAGTAATTACAGGTGCAGCAGCCTGGTCTTGACATGTGTTGGGAAAGACATGATATATTTTACAGTGCATTCCTAAAGTTATGAGGTTATAGAAGCATAATTATGGAGTTGCTGAGTTTGTCCATTTACCTCCTTTCTAAGAAACAATCATGCTGCTATTAATATTTATTTGCTTTTATCACACCCTCAACAAAAAGAAACCATTGCATTTCCAGGTCCCCCACTGTGCTAGGCTTGTCCTCTGAACATGTCATCCAACATATTTTATTTCCTTATTCTACTAAATTGTAACCTCCTCGAGGTGTTGATGATATCTTATTTTTCTTGGTACAGTTTGCAGTAGCTCAGATGCAGCCCAGTAAACAACTGAGTAGTAGAGAGGGAAATGATTGAATGAATAAACGAATGGGTGTCAAGGCCCTCTTTTCTCTGCGTACGGCTCTCTTGGCAACCTGGAATTTGTATTGGGTAAGAACAAGGAGAGAGAAAGTATGAGAGCATTAAACATGCCTGAAGAGTGGAGAAATAAAATTAGTTGGGGTAGATGTGTGAACCAATTAAAGTACACAGTGTAAGAAGAGAGAAATGTGAAATATAAACAGGATTCAAGATTCAAGGCAGCATAATGGAGGTAGTGATTAAAAGGATTGAAAATCTAGTGGTTAGTTTTCCAAATGAAGTTATACTCAGCTGAATCATGAAAGATAGAGATGCGGTTGATGAATTGTGGTGGGAACTTTCTAAAATGTGACAAAGTCTATCCAATGATATTAAGAATGAAAAAAATCAACATGAGATGTTCAGGAAAAATACACAATTGTTATATGAATTTTCCTCAAATATATTGTTTTCTAATACCAGCATTTTAAAATAAACACTGTGTTTATCTTCTGTTGATCTAATTTTTTTTTTTTACTTTCCTTTCCGTGGCCAATTTTTTTAATGTAATGTTTTTTTTAAAAAAATGTATTGGTTCTTTTAGTTATACATGACAATAAAATCCATTTTGATATAATTTTATAAGCATGGAATATATCTCATCCTAGTTAAGATCTCATTCTTGTTGATGTACATGATTGTGGGATTCTGTGTGATGCTTTCATATGTGTATGTAGGAAAATTGTGTCAGATTCATTCCACTAGGAAAAGGAAACTTCATCCAAATTTTACGGAAAAATATACTTTTATTTTATCAAAAAATGAACCAGAGGACAGATGAATGCTGATGTGTGCTCAAGATGTAAAGAACAATTATGAGGGTATGGGAAGGGGATCCCTCGCTTCAGTGGATGTGTCATTTAGAGTACATGTGGGCAGAAACTGATTTAAGGGCCATACTTGACTTCTAGCAGAATTAATTGTAAACACTACTTTAGTTCTGTGCCATAATCATAATTGTGTAGTTCTTTGACTGGGAAAAGAGAGAGCAAGAAGAAATAGCTGGTCTTTTCCACAATCAAGGGAAGCATAATGAGGAGAGGATAATATTCCTGCCCTCTAGGGGCAAATGAAGTCATAGCAAGATGTCTAATCCCCTGATATTATTTGTAGGCTTCTAAGATGTTTGGTAACTATGTGCTTCCTGAGGCCTCAGCTAAAAGGCAGCTACTGAGGCAAGAGTAAAGCAATATTCCACCTTAATCTGCCGTTGACCTGATGAGGCTGAGCACCCATAGAAAACAGGCGAACAGGGAGAAAGAGCTGTGACTCATAATGAAAATGGGAGAGCCGTGGCTCACCTGGGGAGAGTGGGAAAACTCATAAGATTCAAGTGAGGCAAAGCCAAGCCACTATCCCTTCTCATTAGGTTGGCTACTTACAAGAGGTATTTCTAGTAGCTATTACCTAAGGGAAGATGCTATAGTATGTGTTCAATATCCCAGACTTCCAAATTGTATTTTAGGAAAAGCTCAGAGAGTTAAGAAACTCCAGCAGTGCACCTGAGTAGACTTATCTACACCTACTTTCCCTTGCTACACACAAATGGAAGTAAGAAAGGGGGTGGGAGAGATAGAGAGAGAGTATTAAAAAGTAACAGTGTAATGGTTGCCCCAAATAAGTATGGACAAACAAGTCCCTGATGGAAGAGCTATTATATTTGCCATCTAACAAATATAATAATATATTATAAATCTTTATACCATGTATTCATTTGTACAGAATTCAAATAGATCTTTAATAGATTAATAGACAATCAGAGGTCCTCAAAAGACTATTCAAAAGACCACTGACGAGCTTGGCAGAAGTGACCAGTTGGCATTGGGAAGGACTCCAGTATAGCATTGCACATTAGAAGAAGCAAAGGCAACATGATAATACGCATGGACCAAAGAATAACCCACTTTTTCCCTGAACAAGTTAATTCAGGATTCTTATCAATCTCAAATCAGGGAACTCCATATTTTAAGGGAATAGAAAATAAGATATTTGTAAAAAAATGGAGACAAACTTTCCTTTATAGTATTTTTTAAATGAAAGAAAGAAAAAGCTAGTGATAAGAAGGGCATTACATTTAAAAAAAAACTGTATTATTTGCTGCTTTGAACACATTTTAGTTGAGGGAAGGTTAATATCATGAAGTGATTGTGCAAAAGTGAAACAAATTATATACATAATAATCTCTCACAATTTGTAAGAAAATAAAGGTGAAATGCTAACATAGATTTTGTGGACCTTCTATAAAATGCAAAGTTTGGAGTTAAAGCACTATATTATGATACATCAATCCTCCTTGTTTTAAATGAAGGTAAAATTTGAAGCTATTATAAGCATTCATAGCCAAAAAATCTATTTGCATACATCAAGCAATGATATTTAAAGATGATATTGGATTTCTTCAGAATTGCAACATCCAAAATTAATTATCTTCTGCATTTGTATTATAATTCTTGCACAGTTTTATTGACTTACCATCAATATAATTGCATATTTATAAAAATATATATGTGCATTTATGTGTGAAGCAAGTATGTGTGTATATATTCATATATGTATATTTATTTCAAAAAATTGTAACATCTGTTACCCCATTGATCACCATTGTTACTTAAGAAGTCTGACTCTCTAGGCATATGTTTTCCTTCTCCCTCACAACTCCATGTGAGCCTTTTCTGAGTCCTTAGGGGTGATTTGTATTTATTTCAATTAAATTTTATAACTGGATCCACTGCATTTGTTTTAGCTTTATATTATATCATTAAACATTTGTGAAATATTTATTAGTCCCAGTATTGCATGATGTTTTGAGAGAAAGAGTGGGATAAAACTATCTGAATTTGTGATCTAGTAGGAGGGAATCATAGTAATTAATTAATGTCACATAGATGTTGAAAAAAAAGATAAAAATGAGTTAAAATGCCAGTATGTCTTTTGACTACATAAAAATTAGCAACTAAACCTATCTGGGTATTTTATGAAAGCAGAGCAATTCCCTGAATGATTTCTGGAGGTCAATTTATATTGTGATACTCAGATAAAAGGAAAGGCTAACAGGTAATCATAAAAAAACATGAAAAAGCAAATGGAAGCTTTAAAACAAGGTGGGTGGACTGACTGGAAAATGGAGGTGACTTCCAGGCAACCAGTGCATATGATGCCTGCATGAAATCTTGCACAAGAGACTGGCAAAATCAAACTCCTAAATTGTGGGAGTTCATTTTCGTGCTGCTGTAACAGGATGTCAGAGACTGTGTATCCTGCAAACAATAGAAATTTATTAGACTCATAGCTTATTAGACTTCTGGAGTTTGAGAAGATCAATATGAAGGTCTGGGAGTGTTGGGAGAACCATCTAACTGTGCTCTCCATGGTGAAAGGCAGAGGGCAAAAGAACATAGGTGAGCCCGCAGGAGAGGGAGGGCTGCACCCACCATTTATCAGGAACGCTCTCCTGTGGAACTAAGTCACTCCTGAGATCACAACACTAATTAATTCATGATCTAGTCACCACTTTGAAGTTTTATCTCTCAATGCTGCTTCATTGGGAATCAGGTTATGGGCGTGTGAATTTTAGGGGACACATTTAGACTGTAGCAAAATGTATGTGACAGCTAACTAGTTTTCCTTGGAAAATTGCAAAGTCTTTTGAGCAGAATGGCTCCTCCTTTCTGGGTGTAGACAGTCCATACCAAAGCTAAGAAATGGCAAGAATCGATGATGTTCCTGAAGACAGGAAAATGCTGTGGAAATGATTGAATATTTATATTTAAGTAAATCTGAAACATTACAAAGCAATTAAGTACAAAGAAATCAAGTGAGGAGCTAATAAATTTCAATTTTGTATATTGAATATATGATATTATCTGAACACACAAGGTTGCACGTTCATCCCAACCTGACATATGGGTTTAAAAGTCAGTAAGTCAGAGTCATTATTCAGGACTGATGCATAAATGATATATGAAATTATAAAAGCAAATTAAATCCTCAGGGCACAGAAAGAAAATAAGAAAAGATTTGGTGGATGATGTTCAGAAATGAGAATCTTAAGGCTAGCAAGATGAAGAGTATGGTGTGGGGATTGAGAATCCATCAATCAGATCCCTCAGGATAAAAAAGTAGGATACAGACTTCAAGGGACAAACTGTCCAAAGATGGTCAGGAGGC
The DNA here is from genome assembly GCF_902686455.1 of Sciurus vulgaris. NCBI lineage: Eukaryota > Metazoa > Chordata > Mammalia > Rodentia > Sciuridae > Sciurus > Sciurus vulgaris. The sequence continues at coordinate 77,622,376 of NC_136470.1, read as the reverse complement.
AGACCAGTCTTGTGAGGATTTAGTAGTTAAAGGAATAAATGAAACAGGATAACTCATAAAAGAGTGCAGGCTAAGGAAAATGTTTCCAGTGTAAAAGGCATGAAAACCAGGCTTAAAAATCAAGCCAAAAAGAAAAAAAAGTGTTGAGAGGAAACATAATTCAAATAGTCCCCATTGCTTAACCTTGTCTCCCCATTTCCAAATAATTGTAGTTTATATGTGCAAATCAATCTGCCCAATATTATATAGTGTGATTAATGTCATCCTTATAGTACAACATAGGAAATAGAGGCTCAGAAATTTTAGGAAGATTCCATGTGATGTGACAGAAAAAGGGATCATTTTGGTGTTATTTGAACCTAGAGCCAACATTTGTTTCTTCCTATAAAATGAGGGGTAAAGAATACATAAAGATACAAACTCCTCAGGTAAGAAAAAAATAGTTTAAATCTTTTCCAACCATAAGTCTTCCATATTTTTTTCAACCCTTCTCTAGCTTTATCCTTATTTTGCAGGTTCAAATGTAATTATAAGCCAATTTATTCTGGGTTGTATAATTAGATGGCAAGGATGTTCCTAAAAAGGTTCTTTAGTAGCCGACTTTGCATCTGAGACAACTCTTGTGGGGGAAACATCCTCTTTAGGTCTGTAACCATAGTACTCCTTATTTTTCTCCACCTGATCACTTTGACATCAATCTCCCAGCACATCATCAGATAAAGTAGGTCTTCTAATTTATAATATAATGAGTGTTCCTCTTATACAATGATGTGATATGGTAATCTTATTACATAAATTACCGTACTATCTATTGTGTAGAACATATTATATTTCACTTTTTACCCAGTGTATTAATTATATCAAGGCATTCACGGTGAAGCAGTAGCAAAAAGATAATCCACTTGTGTTAGTCAGCCTCTGATCCTGTGAAAAATATCTGACAAGAATAAATTAGGAGAGGAAAGACATTTTGAATTATAATTTCTGAGGGTTGAGACCATGATAAGCAGGCTCCAAGGCAGAAATGACATGGTGGAAAAACATAGTGAAGGAAAGTTGCTCAGCTCATGGGTTAGGAAGACATACCCTTCGGGGCACACCCAACTTCTTTCAACTTGGTCCCACCTCCCAGGAGTCAATTCAACTGTCAATGTATTAATCAGATGGGATCAGAGTCCTAATGATCTAATCACTTTCTAAAAACTCCACCTCTGAACCTGGCTCCATTAGGGACCAGACTTTGAACACATGAGATTTTTGGAGGACATACTAAAGATCCAAACCATAAGATCACTTAATATAAAGTGAATGAAAATATAAACTGGCTATTAATATGGTAGTGAGTTTTACAATGAAATGCTAGGAAGTAGGTACCCTTCCATTACTGAAGCTATTCCTTCAAAGTAGAACAGGAGGAGGATTAAAATTCTGTGTTTAGGATATTTATTCATAGTTATTATTCAGCAACTGACATTTTCTGGCCTCATAAAAATGCTAACACCCATTTTCCCATTCATTTGTAACCCCAGAAAAAATTAAGGTGGCCCCAATCATAATTTTTATGAACAATGTCCTACTTATACTTTGACATTATTTCATGAAAAAATCCTCATACTTGTCACTAAATGACATAATGAAATTCACAAACCTATATTGAAATTTAACTTTTTATATTCAGTACTGCTGTTATTGATATAACTGATCCACAAAGTACAAATAGCATAGACAAATAGAATTCCCAAAACAATGTTACATTAATTTTTACCAAGAATAATGTGTTAACTAGAATTTTCTCATAAGTGAAATTTAAAACCAAAGTGGAGGTTTTCTTTATTTTTTTCTTTCTTTTTCAGAGAAAACCAAACACAAATCAAATAATGCAGAACCAAGTTCTGATAAGATGAATTAAACAAACAGCAATTTTCAGGGTTCTCTGTTGTCTAATGAATAATTACATAGTTCAAAATTTACTTTTGTAGGGAGAACAATGATCTCTCCCAACAGATGAGCATAGTTTCATTTGCACAATGTATGTGTCTTTCTTGGCAAAAGTAACTTTGCAGATATAATCAAGGATATTGAGATAGGGAGATTATCCTGAATTGTCCAATTTGCCCAGTCTAATCCCAAGTAACCCTAGCTGTAGAAGAGGGCAGTAAGAGAGTTAAGAGTTAAAATTAAAGGAACTGTGACAGTGTTAACAGAGGTAGGGATGATGCAGCCACTAGAAGGGGGCAGGTGAGCTCTAGAACTTGAAAAAGAACCGTCTGAGGAATGCAGATCTATTGACACCTTTATTTTCACTCAGTAAGACAAATTTGGACATTTTGACTTTAGACCACCAGAAATGTGTGTATGTGTGTGTGTGTGTGTGTATGTATGTGTGATTTTTAAAATTTATTTTTTAACCGAACCATAAAAATTGTACATATCAGTAGGATACCATGTAATGTTTTGATACAAGTATACATTGCATACTGTTTAAATTAGGTTAAATGTATTTCTGTCCTCCAACATTGTCAGATCTTTATGGTGAGACATTTAAAATTTCTTTTTCCCAGTTTTTGGAAATGTGCACTATATTATTGTTATCCATATGTCACTCTTTCCTTCCCATTCTCTTCCCACCAAGCTGCCGAGCCTCAGGTAAGTAACATTATACTCACAACTTTCACAAGATCAACTGTTTTAGATATCATATATGAGTGAGATCATGTGATGCTTTCTGTATATGACTTATTTCATTTAATGTGATGATCTCCAGTTCATTTCAGGTTGCCACAAAAGACAAGATACCATTGTTTTATATGGTTGAATAGTATTTCAATGTATATATGTACCACATTCTCTTCATCTACTTATCAATTGATAGACACTTTGGGTTGTTTTCATTTCTTGGCTAAAGTAACTATGGTTGCAGAGAACATGAGAGTATAGATTTCTCTTTGATTTCATTTTCATTGGTTATATATTCAGCATATGATTCTGGATCATATGGAGGTTCTATTTTTAATTTTTGAGGGACCTCCATGTTATTTTCCATAGTACATTTCCACCAAGAGTGTGCAAGATTCCTCTTTCTCTGCATTCTTACCACTGTTTATTATAGTATTTTGATAATACAGGTTTTTACTGGTGTGAGGTGATATTGTGGTTTTGATTTTCAATTCTTTGTGACAAATGGTGTTGAATATTTTTTTCAAAACCTGTTGGCCATTGTGGATAAAGAAAACTGGGCCATTTACACAGTTGAATACTATTCAGCCACCAAAAGATGAAAGCCTGTCATTTGTAATAGCAAGAACGGAAAGATATATCATTATATAAAGTGAAATAAGCCAAATACAGAAAGACAAGTACCACATGATCTCACTCATAAATGGAATCTAAAGGAGTTGATATGATAGTTGAGAGTAGAATAGTGACTACCAGCACCTAAGCTGGGGTTGGAGGTGAGGGAGGGAAAGGGAAAAGTGAATCAATGGGACTAAGTTACAGTTAGAATGAAGCAAGAAGTTGTGGTGTGCTATTATGCAGTAGGGTGACTGCAGACAACCATGATGTGCATTTCAAAAGGCTGGGAAAAAGGATTTTTAAAGGTTTAGTCACAAAGAAAGAATGACTGACTAGATAAATATGGTTAACACGATTTAAATGTTATACATTTTATATGTGTGTTGAATGAAACCCCATTAATATGTATAACTTTTACATTTTTACATATCATTTTAAACAAAATAAATACAAATAGATAAATATTTGACTAAAGAATTAGAATGAAAACAGAGAAGATAACAAATAGCCATTGTGCAAAGTTACAAGTCTATCAGAATTATTTTTTAGTTCCTGAGAAATAAATACATCTGAAACATTTAAAAATGACATTTTTTTATGATTTATTAAGCTTTCCTCCATCCATAACTGATTGAGACACTTTTCATTATGGTATTCTGGGTTTCTTTCAAAATGTTACAATACTACTACTGTTTATTTTTTTATGTTTATTTATTTTTTTACTCCATAACAATGTAAACCCTTGAGGTCAGGGACTGTGTCACGTTAAGCTTTATAGTCTCATTATCACCCCAAACAATGTTTTGAACACTGTGAATCCATATGTCATTTAGGATGCTAACTGAAATGTGATTCAAAAATTTTTAACATAAATCAATATTAGAAAAACAAAAACTAGCATGTTTCCCTGTCTTCAAGTATTTCTAAGATTTGACCTTAACCTCCAGCAAAAATGTTGAGCTTGAAAGCAGTAAGGAAGGATTTTGTTGCTGTCATTAGCTCTTTGTTAATGAAAATTAAAATAGAAATTTGATGTTATTTGGTTTTCTTTACATTCTTTAAGACCTGTTTGGTGTTTCATCTATAAGCAAATGATGACAAAAATTTATTTATTTAATTTTTGGCTCTCAATGCTGTAGCAAAATTCTGTTTGATTCTTTGGCCACTGAGGATCAACTCATTCATCAAAGCAATGTGTGAATGCAAGTCACATTAAGAAACATATATATAAAGTGACATTGCCCAGGAAAGTTTAGTTATATTAGTTATAAATAATTTATGATATTATTTTATGATAAATGAATGTCAGCAAACACTTGTCCAATGGGTACAATTTAAATATATGCTTAAAGGATATTCTTTGATTACTACTCACCTCACGGATTTTCTATTTCAGTGTTTTCACTTTATGTACTTATTTATTACACCTTTTATTCACACTTTCTTGACAAGGTACTGATATCAACTTTACACCATATGATCCACTAAAAATAGATTAGTTCATTTTATTACATAGGATTTTTAAAAATCAATTCCAAACACCTATCTTATTGAAATCTTTTTAAAAGAGAATTTTAAATTCATGATAGAAAAAACTTAACCTATAAAATGTGCCCCAAATTAAATGAGTGATGGCATAAAAGTGTTTTTAGCCAACATAAAAATGAAATCCTTAGAGTTTAATAAGGAGAGAAAGAATTTGTCTAGATTGTTTCTATTTATACTGAAACATAAACCCTGGTACCTGTTTACTTTGAACAGATTCATAATTCTCTTTTTGGATTGCTTTAGTGTCTTCATTTCTTAAAAAAGTTTTTTTCCTAAATCAGTTTTTGTACTTGATTGTCCTTTATACTCCAGAGGGAGATTAATAATTTCATACATTTTAAAAATATAATAGGTATCTTATTAAATAATCTCTAGAATTTCTCCTTCCTAGTTTTTTTTTTTTTTTTCTACCAGGGATAGAACCCAGTGGAGTTTAACCACTGAGTTATATCCCTAGCACTTTTTATTTTTTGTTATGAGACAGGGCCTACCTACCTAAGTTGCTTAGGGCCTCACTAAGTTGCTGAGGCTGGCTTTGAAGCTGCAATCCTCCTGCCTCAGCCTCCTGAATTGCTAGAATTATACATAAGCACACCACACTCAGCAATTGCAAAGCTTTGATATTTCTCAAAAGTCTGTTGATTTTCAACATTTTAATCATTTGGTAAATTTTCACTTGGCTCTTCATTTCTCCATATTTTTTTTTTTTTCAAAATTTGCCTATGAAAAACTTTCTTTTGGTTTCCCAAGCCCCAAAGCCTTGAAAGATTAGGGAGATATTGCACAATTTATAAATTCATGGCTGGCCATGAATTAATACAGTGGTAAATATATTCTGCCTTTTATTAGTACTACAATGGGTGTAACCTAGGAGTAGGGGTGCACACAAATAAGCACATTCTTGCGTAGCCTACAGAGTAACCTCAACACAGCTGGGTGGCCCTAAGCAACTCATTTTTTTTTTTTTTGGAAACAGAATTGCATGTGTTTGCAAATGTCAGTAATATAAAGGAATTATGAAGGATTTATCAGGAATATAGTATTGACCTAAAATTTCTATAAACAAATGTTTATAAACAAATACAAGCACATGAAAAAAGTATTGAAGAGGAGTTTCAAGATGGCGGCCTAGAGGGTGGCTGCATTTCATGTTGCTCCAGGACTCAGGATTCAAAAGAGGAGAAATTGAGAGACTTGGGACCAACTCAAAGCAGCTGGGTGAGTCTCTCCCATTGGGGAGGCGTCCCAGATGGGGTGGTAGTCCCGGAATGCAGGGACCTTTGTGAAGTAGAGCTGCCGGCTAGACGCCCCTCCCCCCACTGGAGCAGTGAACTGGGACAATTGGGAGCGTCATAAAGGAGGCCGCTCAGCACAGCGCTGGGACTCAGAGCAACCACTGGGGCTCTGGTGGCTGACCAGGGGAGGAGCGTCGAGGAGAGCAGTGTGGATTCAGGACACCAGGGTCTGCCCTGAGGAGGAGGAGGAGGAGCGTGGCCGCTTGGATTCAGAGTGACTGTACCGGAGCTGCAGGCGGTTGCCAGAGGAGAAGCCATGCAGCGAGCTGTTTGGACTTAGAGCAACGCTTCTGAACCCCGGGGCCTGCCCTGAGGATGAAGAGGAGGAGGAGCACAGCTGCTTGGATTCGGAGTGACTACACCAGAGCTACAGGCAGTTGCCAGAGGAGGGGCTGTGTGGTGAGCTGTTTGGACTCAGACCACTTCTGAACACCGGGGCCTGCCCAGAGGAGTAGGAGGAGGAGGAGGAGGAGCGCGGTGGGTCGTGTGGACTCGCAGTGACTGCATTAGAGCTCCAGGCGGCTGCTCAGAGGAGAAGGCGAGTGGTGAGTTGTTTGGACTTAAAGCGACCGCTCCTGAACACAGGGGGGCTGCCTGGAGGAGGAGCGCGGTGGGTTGCTTGGTCTCGAGTGGCCACACCAGAGCTCCGGGCAGTTGCCCAGAGGACACGTGCAGTGGGTCACGTGGATTCAAGCCACTCAGAGTGACCGCTCCTGAACACCCGGGGGGTTACCTGGAGGAGGAGGAGGAACAGGGAGGGTCATTTCGACTCGGAGTGATTGATTGCCCCGGGCTATGGGTGGTTGGTGGGAGGAGGCATGCAGTGAGTTCCTTGACTCCCAGTGACCGCACCGGAATACTGGGTGGCTGTCTGGAGGAAGAGGCGTGTGGCGAGTCTCTGGGACTCAGAGCGATTGTACGGGGCCCCAGGTGGCTGCTCAGAGGAGGGGCCGCATAGCCAGGCGATTAGGTGCAGAGCAGGGTCCCAGGATCTAGGAGGCTTCTTGGTGGAAGAGTCGCACAGAGACAGGCTTAGGGGTGGAGCGAAGGTTCCAGGACTGCGGGCAGATTCTCTGAGGAGGGGCAGCCTAAGGAGATTCATCTGCGAAGGGTGAGGCTCCCAGGCCCAGGAGGTAGGACCGGGCCCCTGGGAACTTTGCAGAGGAAGGCAGCCCAGCCCAGGCAGTAGCTGTAAATTGAGGGGAACCTCTAGGAGGGAACTGACCAGCAAGACCTCCCCACCGGGTGAGTCTTCCCTGCCGGGTGAGGTTTCCCCACAAGGACGGTAAAACCAGAGACACAGGCCCAAACAGGCCTTGCCTCAGCCCACAGCCTAGTTCCCCTTTGGATGACCATTGGTCAACAACTGGAGGCACCTCTGCCCACTAGCAGGGAATATACCCCACCTGAAGGCCACCACTCCTAGAGAGGCAGCTTCCTTGTGGAGCACCACATTATCAACTTCCTCCAAGACTTCAGCCTACTGAAGGCTAAGAGGGGATATACTAAAAATCTTCAGGGACATTGTAAGTCAATAGAGGAAATCTGCAATATCACAGCGGTCAACTGATACCTGAACAATATGAGAAAACAAGGAAAGAAAATGCTGCAAACAAATCTAGATGTTACATCAATAAAACCCAATGACAGCATGGCAGAAGAAATGACAGAAAAGGAGTTCAGATTGTACATAATTAAAATGATCAGGGAAGCAAACGATGAGATGAAAGAGCAAATGCAGGCATTGAGTGATCGCACCAATCAATAGTTAAAAGAGCAAATACAGGAAGCAAAAGATCATTTCAATAAAGAGTTAGAGATATTGAAAAAAAACCAAACAGAAATCCTTGACATGAAGGAAACAATAAGCCAAATTAAGAACTCCATAGAAAGCATATCCAGTAGGATAGAACACCTGGAAGACAGAACCTCAGACATAGAAGACAAAATATTTAACCTTGAAAACAAAGTTGAACAAACAGAGAAGATGGTAAGAAATCATGAACAGAATCTACAAGAATTATGGGATATCATGAAAAGGCCAAATTTAAGAATTATTGGGATTGAGGAAGGCTTAGAGAAACAAAACAAAGGAATGAACAATCTATTCAATGAAATAATATCAGAAAATTTCCCAAATCTGAAGAATGAAATGGAAAATCAAGTTCAAGAGGCTTATAGGACTCCAAATACACAAAATTACAACAGACCCACACCAAGGCACATTATAATCGAAATGCCTAACATACAAAATAAAGACAGAATTTTAAAGGCTGTGAGAGAAAAGAACCAAATTACATTCAGGGGGAAACCAATACGGATATCAGCAGATTTTTCAATCCAGACCCTAAAAGCTAGAAGGGCCTGGAACAACATTTTTCAAGCCCTGAAAGAAAATGGATGCCAACCAAGAATCTTATACCCAGCAAAACTTACCTTCAAATTTGACGATGAAATAAAATCCTTCCATGATAAACAAAAGCTAAAAGAATTTACAAAAAGAAAGCCAGCATTACAGAACATTCTCAGCAAAATATTCCATGAGGAAGAGATGAAAAACAAAGAAGCAAATCAGCAAAGGGAGGAATTATCCTAAAGGAATTGTCAAATAAAGGAGGAGCCAAGTTGTGTCAAACAAATAAACAAAATTTAAAAAATGAACCAAATGACTGGGAAACTAAATCATATCTCAATAATAACCCTGAATGTTAATGGCCTGAATTCATCAATCAAAAGACAGAGACTGGCAGATTGGATTAAAAAGGAAGATCCAACAATATGTTGCCTGCAAGAGACTCACCTCATAGAAAAAGATACCCATAGACTAAAGGTGAAAGGATGGGGAAAAACATACCATGCACATGGACTCAGCAAAAAAGCTGGAGTATCCATCCTCATTTCAGATAGTGTGGACTTCAAGCCAAAGTTAGTCAGAAGGGATAAAGAAGGTCATTTCATACTGCTTAAAGGAAGCATAAATCAGCAAGATATAACAATCATAAACATCTATGCCCCAAACAGTGGCTCATCCATGTATGTTAAACAAATCCTTCTCAATTTCAGAAACCAAATAGACCATAACACAATAATACTAGGTGATTTTAACATGCCTCTCTCACCACTGGACAGATCTTCCAGACAAAAATTGAACAAAGAAACCATAGATCTCAATAACACAATCAATAATTTAGACTTAATGGACATTTATAGAATATACCATCCATCCAAGAGTGAATGCACTTTCTTCTCAGCAGCACATGGATCCTTCTCTAAAATAGATCATATATTATGCCACAAAGCTAATGTTAGCAAATACAAGAAGATAGAGACACTACCATGTATTCTATCAGATCATAATGGATTGAAGTTAGAAATAAATGAAAGAGTAAAAAACAGAAACTATTCCAACATCTGGAGATTAAACAATATGCTATTATATGATGAATGGATAACAGAAGATATTAGGAAGGAAATTAAAACATTCTTAGAGGTAAATGAGAACAAAGAAACATCATATCAAAATCTCTGGGACACTATGAAAGCAGTACTTAGAGGGAAATTTATTTCATGGAGAGCATTTAATAAAAGAAGTAAAACTCAACAAATAAACGACCTAACACTACAGCTCAAAGTCCTAGAAAAAGAAGAACAGACCAACACCAAAAGTAGTAGAAGACAGGAAATAGTTAAACTCAGAGCTGAAATCAACAAAATTGAAACAAAAGAAACAATACAAAAAATTGACAAAATAAATAGTTGGTTCTTTGAAAAAATAAACAAAATTGATAAACCTTTAGCCACACTAACAAAGAGAAGACGAGAGAAAACCCAAATCACTAAAATTCGTAATGAACAAGGAAATATCACAACAGACAGGATTGAAATACAAAACATAATTAGAAGCTATTTTGAAAATCTATACTCCAACAAAACAGAAAATTTTGAAGACATCAACAGGTTTCTAGAAACATATGAATTGCCTAAACTGAACGAGGAAGACATACACAATTTAAATAGACCAATTTCAAGTACTGAAATAGAAGAAGTCATCAAAAGCCTACCAACAAAGAAAAGTCTGGGACCAGATGGGTTCTCAGCCGAGTTCTACAAAACCTTTAAAGAAGAGCTCATTCCAATACTTCTTAAAGTATTCCATAAAATAGAAGAGGAAGGAACCCTCCCAAACTCATTCTATGAAGCCAATATCACCCTGATACCCAAACCAGACAGAGACTCATCAAGGAAAGAAAATTTCAGACCAATATCCTTAATGAACATTGACGCAAAAATTCTCAACGAAATTTTAGCAAATCACATACAAAAACATATTAAAAAGATAGTGCACCATGATCAAGTGGGTTTCATCCCAGGGATGCAAGGTTGGTTCAACATCAGGAAATCAATAAATGTAATTCACCATATCAATAGACTTAAAGTCAAGAATCACACGATTATTTCAATAGATGCAGAGAAAGTATTTGATAAAATACAGCACCCCTTCATGCTCAAAACACTAGAAAAAATAGGGATAATGGGAACATTCCTTAACATTGTAAAGGCCATTTATGCTAAGCCCGTGGCTAATATCATTCTAAATGGTGAAAAACTGAAAGCATTCCCCCTAAAAACTGGAACAAGGCAGGGATGCTCTCTTTCACCACTTCTATTCAACATCGTTCTTGAGACTCTAGCCAGAGCAATTAGACAAATCAAAGAAATTAAAGGGATACGAATTGGAGAAGAGAAACTCAAACTATCCCTGTTCGCTGATGACATGATTATATATTTAGAGGAACCTGGAAATTCCACCAGAAAACTCTTAGAACTCATAAGTGAATTCAGTAAAGTAGCAGGTTACAAGATCAATGCTCATAAATCCAATGCATTCTTATACATAAGTGATGAATCTTCAGAAAGAGAAATTAGGAAAACTACCCCATTCACAATAGCCTCGAAAAAAATAAAATACTTGGGAATCAATCTCACAAAAGAGGTGAAAGACCTCTACAATGAGAACTACAGAACACTAAAGAAAGAAATTAAAGAACACCTTAAAAGATGGAAAGATCTTCCATGTTCTTGGATAGGAAGAATTAATATTGTCAAAATGGCCATACTACCTAAAGTGCTATACAAATTCAATGCAATTCCAATTAAAATCCTAATGATATACCTTACAGAAATAGAGCAAGCAATTATGAAATTCATCTGGAAGAATAAGAAACCCAGAATAGCTAAAGCAATCCTTAGCAGGAAGAGTGAAACAGGGGGTATTGCAATACCAGATCTTCAACTCTACTACAAAGCAATAGTAACAAAACCAGCATGGTATTGGTACCAAATTAGAAAGGTAGATCAATGGTACAGAATAGAGGACAGGGACACAAACCCAAATAAATACAATTTTCTCATACTAGACAAAGGGGCCAAAAATATGCAATGGAGAAAAGATAGCCTCTTCAACAAATGGTGCTGGGAGAATTGGAAATCCATATGCAACAGAATGAAACTAAACCCATATCTCTCACCATGCACGAAACTAATCTCAAAATGGATTAAGGACCTCGGAATCAGACCAGAGACCCTGCAGATTATAGAAGAAAAAGTAGGTCCAGATCTTCACCTTGTTGTTCTAGGACCAGACTTCCTTAACAGGACTCCCATAGCACAAGAAATAAAAGCAAGAATCAACCACTGGGATAGATTCAAACTAAAAAGCTTTCTCTCAGCAAAGGAAACTACCAGCAATACGAAGAAAGATCCTACAGAGTGGGAGAATGTCTTTGCCATTCATACTTCAGATAGAGCACTAATCTCCAGAATCTATAAAGAACTCAAAAAACTCTACTCCAAGAATTCAAATAATCCAGTCGACAAATGGGCTAAGGAAATGAATAGACACTTCACAGAAGAAGATCTACAAGCAATCAACAAACATATGGAAAAATGTTCAACATCTCTAGTAATAAGAGAAATGCAAATCAAAACCACCCTAAGATTCCATCTCACCCCAATTAGAATGGCGATTATCAAGAATACGAACAACAACAGGTGTTGGCGAGGATGTGGGGAAAACGGTACACTCATACATTGCTGGTGGGACTGCCAATTAGTGCAGCCACTCTGGAAAGCAGTGTGGAGATTCCTTAGAAAACTTGGAATGGACCCTCCATTTGACCCAGCTATCCCACTCCTTGGCCTATACCCAAAGGACTTAAAATCAGCATACTACAGAGATATAGCCACATCAATGTTCATAGCTGCTCAATTCACAATAGCCAGACTGTGGAACCAACCTAGATGCCCTTCAATTGATGAGTGGATAAAGAAGCTGTAGCATATATATACAATGGAATATTACTCAGCCATAAAGAATGATAAAATTATGGCATTTGCAGGCAAATGGATGACATTGGAGAATATCATGCTAAATGAGATAAGCCAATCTCAAAAAGCCGAAGGAAGAATGATATCGCTAATAAGTGGATGATGACACATAATGGGGGGAGGGAAGTGTTAGGGTTAGAGTTAGGGTTAGGGAGGGGGGCATGTATGGAGGAAGGAAGCACTGTATAGAGAGAAAAGAGGGGTGGGAGGGGTGGGGGGAAGGGAAAAAATAACAGAATGAATGAAACAACATTACTCTATGTAAATTTATGATTACACAAATGGTAAGCCTTTACGCCATGTACAAACAGAGAAACAACATGTATCCCATTTGTTGACAATAAAATAAAATTAAAAAAAAAGTATTGAAGACACGAGGAAATATCATGAATGCAAAAAATAGTAGAATCAACAGAAAATAGTTATAAAATCATATTAGACTTCAGATATTGCTATTATCAGACACAGATGTTAAAAGTAACTTTGTAATGCTCAAGGTAATAAAAAATTGAAAATGTTATCAAAGTAGTATGACTTATAAAAATGTTAAGTAGAAGACTGAAAGAAACATTAAATATTATTGTATAATTAAATATATTTTTGGTATTATCCAAAAATCATGAATAAGCTAAATGAGAAATTAGAAAACTGAGGTTAAAAATCATTGTACATGTTTTCCTGCAAATTAAACATAAATAAAGGTTAGTAACTGATAATCAGGTAATTTTTGTTTAAATCAAGAAATAAGTGAGAGAAGCAAAATGTTGAAAAATATGTGTGCAAGGCCTAAAGTACTCTGAGAAAATACTCAGAATCTCTGAAATATTTTAAATTAGTTCTCCAGAAAGAATGGAGAAGGGAAAAAGGAAGTGAGGGCTCAGAATACACTATAGCACTTCATTTTACATGTTTAAGCCGAACAATATACCTCAACCATGATGAATAATAAGACATTTACATTAAAGTGTAGAATAAACAAAGGTAAAGTTATGTTATAGAGGGAAAAATATTTTCAAGAAGATACTGTGCTTACTGATAACATTTTCTTAAACTGTTAACCAGAACAGAAATACGTGTATTTTTCAAAGTAGAGAAAGCAGTTATCTCAAACAGAAATTCACCTTTATTTTTGAGAAATAATGAGACTGACTGACTCAACAGATTTAAATAAAAAATTATTAAACGATGATTTCAAATAGAAAGGAAATGATTCAAAGATATATTGTCAAGAAAGAAGCAATAGCGTTAACTCTGGTGAATGAAAATTGTATAAATAATATAGAATGTTTTCTCAGGATTAAAATACAATAATAATTGCATGCAAAATGAGAAAGGAATAAAGAAAGATAAACTCTTCTAACTTGGTATTATCCAAGAATCATTAAAAATATCCATTCACATTAGAGTTTTTTCTTGTTTGTTTTTGTTTTGTGGTGTTAGGGATTGAACCCAGGGCCCTGTGCGAGGGAGGCAAGCACTCTAACAACTTAGCTCTATCCCTAGCCCATGATACTGGATTTTGATAAGTTAATGAGGCATGTCCTAAATTTACTAGAAAGAGATTATAACTTTTAAACTTTCAAAGATACGTGAAATGGTAAAAAGCATTCTTCTGTCCCTTCCTCTTTCCTTTCTCTCTTCCTCATTTTGTCCCACCCTCTTTCCTTCCATCCATCCATCAATCTATCCATGTATTATCCACCCACCCTTTGGGGAGTACCAATCCTTTTTTCATTCCTTTCCCTTCTTTTTCTGAAAATTCTGTCCAAAAGTCAGTTTTTAGGCCAAATAAAGTAGTTTTAATTTTCATTTGTTGGGTAGACTGGGCAGGTAGCCACTGCAATAATATATTAGAATGATCAGGATAAAGGAAGCCTAAATATAATGTGGTGTAGGTTGGCGATATCCTGATGGAGTGAAGCGGGCATCACTGTGGGGTATTGGTGGTGGCAACAGTGTAGATTAGGGTAGGCTACTGAAATCTGAGATAGGTGGGAAAGGGAGGCAGCAGCGGCTATAGGGGATTGTTTATTAAAGGATAGTTGATGAAATAAATGCTGTCATTTTTTAGGGAATGGAGTTGCAAATATGGAAATAGAAAACTACAGTAAAACGTGTGTTGATTGGATTTGGAAATACAACATTAATACTATGGTTTTTTAAAATGTATATGTATATTTATATTTATGAGTAAATTAATAAAGGTGATGGGTTTGTGTCTGTGTGTGCATGTTCACTAATTTTGCCCACCAAGAGGAACTGGGAGCATCAAGCATCCAATAGCATTCAACAGTTCAATAAACCAGAGTTTTATTTTTCCTTTTAAACTAAAAACCAAGCATTTTTAGAGAAGTCGAAAATTTTAAGACTAGGGCAGAAAAATTAACACATAAGTGAGATTGGACTCCCTCTTGTTCCAGAAGGTACAGAAGTATTCAAGGAATAATTAGGACATGTACCAAGGGCAGAGAAAACAGTGGCTTTCTCAGTGGCCAAACATGGAGCAATTTAAAAATCAACCTAAGTCATATGGAAAATATTTTATCCCACTTAAAAAAACAGGAAAATATGAGTCCACATTGGAATAAATAGAGGAAGCCTTTGTTACACTACAATATCTATTAATAGGTATAGAAGGAATGACTGAATTAGAAATGTATCATAGGGGCTGGGGTTGTGGCTCAGTGGTAGAGCACTTGTCCAGCATGTGAGGCACTGGGTTCGATTCTCAGCACCACATAAAAATAAAAGAAATAAAATAAAAGTCCTTTGAGATTTAAAAAATTTAAAGAAAAATAATAAATAAACTAAAATAAAAAGTAAATCATGGTACTGAAGGCTGTTTAGGTAAGTGATAGCAATAGATCCCACAACTGTTAGGTGCAAGTTTGATGATGAATGGGCTATTTATGGTCTGCATTTATCTTCCTATAAAATTCTTATTACTTACAAAGGAAAATTTAGTGACTACAGTAGAGAAACCTGAATAACACCACTTTAATCAGGTGAACAAAGTTAATATTTGAAGTAAAGAGACAACAAATAGTGGGATAATTGAAAATTGTGGGCCACTTTTTAAAAAGATATAATTCTTGCCAAATATGCTTCTCCAGAATTTAGTAACAAGGAAACATTAGCTAAACGCACATTGAGAAGACTTTTTCAAAATAATTGGCCTGTAATCTTTAAAGTTTCACAGTCATCAAAGGCAAAGAAAGTCTCTGAAACTCCTCCCAGTAGATGTAGATCAAAGAAACATGACACAAAATGCAAGGTATAATCTTTGTCTTTTTTTTTCTTTCTTTTTTTAAATTTATATTTATTGTAAATATATGGGATACATGTTGTTTCTGTTTGTACATGGAGTAACACATACCATTTGCATATTCATACATTTACATAGAATAATGATGTTTGATTCATTCCGTTATTTTTTTCCTTCCCCCCACCCCTCCCACCTCTCTTTTAGCCTCTATACAGTCCCTCCTTCCTCCATTCTGGCCCCCCTCACACCCCCCGTTATGTGCCATCATCTGCTTATCAGTGAGATCATTCACCTTTTGGATTTTTGAGATTGGTTATCTCACTTAGCATGATATTCTCCAATTTCATCTATTTGCCTGCAAATGCCATAATTTTATTATTCTTTATAGCTGAGTAATATTCCATTGTATATATAGACAACAGTTTCTTTATCCATTCATCAACTGAAGGGCATCTAGGTTGGTTCCACAGTCTGGCTATTGTGAATTGAGCAGCTATGAACATTGATGTGGCTGTATCTCTGTGGTATGCTGATTTTAAGTCCTTTGGGTATAGGCTGAGGAGTGGGATATTTGGGTCAAATGGTAGGTCCATTCCAAGTTTTCTAAGGAATCTCCACACTGCTTTCCAGAGTGGCTGCACTAATTTGCAGCCCCAGCAGCGATGTATGAATGTACCTTTTACCCCACGTCCTCTCCAGCACCTATTGTTGCTTGTATTCTTGATAATCACCATTCTAATTGGGGTGAGATGGAATCTTAGTGTAGTTTTGATTTGCATTTCTCTTATTACTAAAGATGGTGAACATTTTTTCATATGTTTGTTGATTGTAGATCTTCTGTGAAGCATCTGTTCATATCATTAGCCTATTTGTTGATTGGGTTTTTTGTATTCTTGGTGTAGAGATTTTTGAGTTCTTTATATATTCTGGAAATTAGTACTCTATCTGAAGTATGAGTGGCAAAGATATTCTCCCACTCTGTAGGCTCTCTCTTCACATTGCTGATAGTTTCCTTTGCTGAGAGAAAGCTATTTAGTTTGAATCTATTCCAGTTGTTGATTCTTGCTTTTATTTCTTGTGCTATGGGAGTCCTGTTAAGGAAGTCTGATCCTAAGCCAACAAGGTGAAGATCTGGACCTACTTTTTTTTCTATAAGATGCAGAGTCTCTGGTCTGATTTCAAGGTTCTTGATCCATTGTGAGTTGAGTTTTGTGCAGGGTGAGAGATAGGGGTTTAGTTTCATTCTGTTGCATATGGATGTCCAGTTTTCCCAGCACCATTTGTTGAAGAGGCTATCTTTTCTCCATTGCATATTTTTGGCACCTTTGTCTACTGTAAGAAAATTGTATTTATTTGGGTTTGTGTCCATGTCCTCTATTCTGTACCATTGATCTACCTGTCTATTTTGGTGCCAATACCATGCTGTTTTTATTACTATTGCTTTGTAGTATAGTTGAAGTTCTAGTATTGTGATACCCCCTGTTTCATTCTTCCTGCTAAGGATTGCTTTAGCTATTCTGGGTTTCTTATTCTTCCAGATGAATTTCATGATTGTTTGCTCTATTTCTGTAAGGTATGTCCTTGGGATTTTAATTGGAATTACATTGAATCTGTATAGCACTTTTGGTAGTATGGCCATTTTGACAATATTAATTCTTCCTATCCAAGAACATGGGAGATCTTTCCATCTTCTAAGGTCTTCCTTAATTTCTTTCTTCAGTGTTTTGTAGATTTCATTGTAGAGATCTCTTACCTCTTTGGTTAGATTGATTCCCAAGTATTTTATTTTTTTTTTGAGGCTATTGGAAATAGGGTTGTTTTCCTCATTTCCCTTTCAGGTGTTTCGTCGCTTGCGAATAAAAATGCTTTAGATTTATGTGTGTTGATTCTATAGCCTGCTATTTTGCTGAATTTACTGATGAGGTCTAGAAGTTTTCTGGAGGAGGTTTGTGGATCCTCTAAATATAGCATCATGTCATCCACAAATAGTGACAGCTTAAGTTCCTCTTTTCCTATTTGTATCCCTTTAATTTCTTTAGCCTGCCTAATTGCTCTGGCTAGAGTTTTGAGGATAATGTTGAATAGAAGTAGTGAAAGAGGACATCCCTGTCTTGTTCCCATTTTTAAAGGGAATGGTTTCAGTTTTTCTCCATTAAGAATGATGTTGGGGGGGATTCAAGATGGCAGACTAGAGGGTGGCTGCGTTTCATGTTGCTCCAGGACTCAGGACTCAAAAAGAGGAGATATAGGGAGACTTGGGACTAACTCAAAGCAGCCGGGTGAGTCTCTTCCGTTGGGGAGGCGTCCCGGACTGGGCGGTAGCCCCGAATGCAGGGATCTTTGTGAAGTAGAGCTGCCCAGTGAGACACCCCTCCCCCCGCTGGAGCAGTGAACACGGACAACTGGGAGCATCGGAGAAGAGGCCACTCAGCACAGTGCTTGGACTCGGCACAACCCACCCGGGCTCTGGGAGACTGCCCAAAGGAGAGGGTGTGCGGTGAGCTGTTTGGACTGAAAGTGACCACCCCTGAACACAGGGGGCTGCCCAGAGGAGAAGGAGAAGCACGGGCTCGGCACGTCGCTTGGACTTGGAGCAGCTGCACCAGGGCTCCGGGTGGCTATCCGGAGGAGCAGCGTGGTGAGTGGTTTGGACTCAGAGCAAACGCTCCTAAACACAGGGGGGTTGACTGGAGGAGGAGGAGGAGCGCGGTGGGGTGCTTGGGCTCAAAGTGACTGCACCAGGGCTACGGGTGGCAGTTGGGATGAGGAGGTGCACAGTGAGTTCCTGGGACTCGTGACGAACGCACCAGATCTCTGGGTGACTGCCTGGTGGAGAAGGAGTTGCGCGGTGGGTCACTTGGACTTAGAGCAACCGCACGGAACACCAGGCGGCTGCCAGAGGAAAAGGCATGTGGCGGGTCACTGGGACTCGGAGCGACTGTAAGGAGCTCCAGGTGGCTGCTCAGAGGAGGGGCCGCATAGCCAGGCTGTTAGGTGCAGAGCAGGGTCCCAGGGCCTAGGTGGCTTCTTGGTGGAAGAGCCCCACAGACAAACTGAGGAGCAGAGTGAAGGCTCCAGGACTGCAGGCAGCTTCTCTGAGGAGAGGCAGCCGAAAGAGATTCGTCTGTGAAGGGCGAGGCTTCCAGGCCCAGGAGGTAGGTCCGGGTTCCTGGGAACATTGCAGAAGAAGGCTGCCCAGCCCAGGCAGTAGTTGTGAATTGAACGGAACCTCTAAGAGGGGAACTGACCAGCGAGACCTCCCCACTGGTGAGTCTTCCCTGCCCGGTGAGGTTTTCCCACAAGGACGGTAAAACCAGAGACACAGGCCCAAACTGGCCTTGCATCAGCCCACATCCTACTTCCACTTTGGATGACCATTCGTCAGCAAGTGAAGGTACCTCTGCCCACTAGAGGGAATATACCGCACTGGAAGGCCACCACCCCTAGGGAGTCAGCTTCCTTGTTGAGCACCGCATTATCAACTTCCTCCAAGACTTCAGCCTACTGAAGGCTAAGAGGGGATATACTAAAAATCTTCAGGGACATTATAAGTCAATAGAGGAAATCTGCAATATCACAGCGGTCAACTGATACCTGAACAATATGAGAAAACAAAGAAGGAAAATGCTGCAAACAAATCTAGATGTTACATCAATGAAACCCAACCACAGCATGCCAGAAGAAATGACAGAAAGGGAGTTCAGAATGCACATAATTAAAATGATCAAGGAAGCAAATGACGGGATGCAAGAGCAAATGGAGGCACTGAATGACCGCACCAATCGACAGTTAAAAGAGCAAATACAGGAAGCAAAGGATCATTTCAATAAAGAGTTAGAGATATTGAAAAAAAAAAAACAAACCAATCCTTGAAATGAAGGAAACAATAAACCAAATTAAGAACTCCATAGAAAGCATAACCAATATGATAGAACACCTGGAAGACAGAACCTCAGATATTGAAGACAAAATATTTAACCTTGAAAACAAAGTGAACCAAACGAGAAGATGGTAAGAAATCATGAACAGAATCTCCAAGAGCTTTGGGATATCATGAATAGGCCAAATTTAAGAATTATTGGGATTGAGGAAGGCTTAGAGAAACAGACCAAAGGAATGAACAATTTATTCAATGAAATACTATCAGAAAATTTCTCAAATCTGAAGAATGAAATGGAAGATCAAGTACAAGAGGCTTATAGGACTCCAAATATACAAAATTACAACAGACCGACACCAAGGCACATTATAATGAAAATATCTAACATACAAAATAAAGACAGAATTTTAAAGGCTGCAAGAGAGAGGAATCAAATTACATTCAGGGGGAAACCAATATGGATATCAGCAGATTTTTCAATCCAGACCCTAAAAGCTAGAAGGGCCTGGAACAACATTTTTCAAGCCCTGAAAGAAAATGGATGCCAACCAAGAATCTTATACCCAGCAAAACTTACCTTGAAATTTGATGATGAAATAAAATCCTTCCATGATAAACAAAAGCTAAAAGAACTTACAAAAAGAAAGCCAGCATTACAGAACATTCTCAGCAACATATTCCACGAGGAAGAGTTGGAAAAAAAGAAGCAAATCAGCAATGGGAGGAAATATCCTAAAGGAATTGTCAAATAAAGGAAGAACCAAATCATGTCAAAATAAATAAATAAATAAATAAAATGAGCCAAATGACCAGGAATACAAATCATATCTCAATAATAACCCTGAATATTAATGGCCTGAACTCATTAATCAAAAGACATAGACTGGCAGATTGGATTAAAAAGAAAGATCCAACAATATGTTGCCTGCAAGAGACTCACCTCATAGAAAGAGATACCCATAGACTAAAGGTGAAAGGATGGGGAAAAACATACTATGCACATGGACTCAGCAAAAAAGCTGGGGTATCCATCCTCATTTCAGATAATGTGGACTTCAAGCCAAAGTTAGAAGGGACAAAGAAGGACATTACATATTGCTTAATGGAACAATAAATCAGCAAGACATAACAATCATAAACATCTATGCCCCAAACAGTGGCTCATCCATGTGTGTCAAACAAATCCTTCTCAATTTCAGAAACCAAATAGACCATAACACAATAATACTAGGTGATTTTAACATGCCGCTCTCACCACTGGACAGATCTTCCCCACAAAAATTGAACAAAGAAACCATAGATCTCAATAACACAATCAATAATTTAGACTTAACGGACATTTATAGAATATACCATCCAACCAAGAGCGAATACACTTTCTTCTCAGCAGCACATGGATCCTTCTCTAAAATAGACCATATATTATGCCACAAAGCTAATGTTAGCAAACACAAGAAGACAGAGATACTACCTTGTACTCTATCAGATCATAATGGATTGAAGTTAGAAATAAATGAAAGAGTAAAACACAGAAACTATTCCAACATCTGGAGATTAAACAATATGCTATTATATGATGAATGGATAACAGAAGATATTAGGAAGGAAATTAAAACATTCTTAGAGGTAAATGAGAACAAAGAAACAGCATATCAAAATCTTTGGGACACTATGAAAGCAGTACTTAGAGGAAAATTAGTTTCATGGAGCGCATTCAATAAAAGAAGTAAAAAATCAACAAATAAATGACCTAACACTACAGCTCAAAGCTCTAGAAAAAGAAGAACAGACCAACACCAAAAGTAGTAGAAGACAGGAAATAGTTAAACTCAGAGCTGAAATCAACAAAATTGAAACAAAAGAAACAATACAAAAAATTGACAAAATAAATAGTTGGTTCTTTGAAAAAATAAACAAAATTGATAAACCCTTAGCCACTCTAACAAAGAGAAGAGAGAGAAAACCCAAATCACTAAAATTCGAAATGAACAAGGAAATATCACAACAGACATGATTGAAATACAAAACATAATTAGAAGCTATTTTGAAAATCTATATTCCAACAAAATAGAAAATTTTGAAGACATCAGCAGGTTTCTAGAGACATATGAATTGCCTAAATTGAACGAGGAGGACATACACAATTTAAATAGATCAATTTCAAGTAATGAAATAGAAGAGGTCATCAAAAGCCTACCAACAAAGAAAAGTCCTGGTCCAGATGGGTTCTCAGCCAAGTTCTACAAAACCTTTAAAGAAGGGCTCATTCCAATACTTCTTAAAGTATTCCATAAAATAGAAGAGGAGGGAACCCTCCCAAACTCATTCTATGAAGCCAATATTACCCTGATACCCAAACCAGACAGAGACTCATCAAGGAAAGAAAATTTCAGACCAATATCATTAATGAACATTGACGCAAAAATTCTCAACAAAATTTTAGCAAATCGCATACAAAAATATATTAAAAAGATAGTGCACCATGATCAAGTGGGTTTTATCCCAGGGATGCAAGGTTGGTACAAGATCCGGAAATCAATAAATGTAATTCACCATATCAATAGACTTAAAGTCAAGAATCACATGATTATTTCAATAGATGCAGAAAAAGCATTTGATAAAATACAGCACCCTTTCATGCTCAAAACACTAGAAAAAATAGGTATAGTGGGAACATTCCTTAATATTATAAAGGCCATCTATGCTAAGCCCATGGCTAATATCATTCTAAATGGTGTTAAACTGAAAGCATTCCCCCTAAAAACTGGAACAAGGCAGGGATGCCCTCTTTCACCACTTCTATTCAACATCGTACTTGAAACGCTAGCCAGAGCAATTAGATCAAAGAAATTAAAGGAATATGAATAGGAAAAGAAGAACTCAAACTATCCCTATTTGTGGATCATATGATTATATACTTAGAGGAACCAGGAAATTCCACCAGAAAACTTTTAGAACTCATAAGTGAATTCAGTAAAGTAGCACGTTACAAGATCAATGCTCATAAATCCAATACATTTTTATACATAAGTGATGAATCCTCAGAAAGAGAAATTATGAAAACTACCCCATTCACGATAGCATAAAAAAAAATAAAATACTTGGGAATCAATCTCACAAAAGAGGTGAAAGACCTCTACAATGAGAACTACAGAACACTAAAGATTGAAATTAAAGAAAACCTTAGAAGATGGAAAGATCTCACATGTTCTTGGATAGGCCGAATTAATATTGTGAAAATGGCCATACTACCAAATGTTAGGCATTTTCATTATAATGTGCCTTGGTGTGAATCTGTTGTGATTTTGTGCATTTGGTGTTCTGTAAGCCTCTTGTATTTGATTTTCCATTTCATTCTTCAGGGTTGGGAAATTTTCTGATATTATTTCATTGAATAGGTTGTTCATTCCTTTGGTTTGTATTTCTGTGCCTTCCTCAATCCCAGTAATTCTTTTTTTTTTAATTTTTAATTTTAATTAAAGATCATAAATTTACATAGGGCAATGTTGTTTGATTCATTTTGTTATTTTTTTCCCTTCCCCCTCCCACCCCTCTTTTCCCTCTATACATTCCTTTCTTCCTCATTCTTACCACCCTCCTTATCCCTAACCCTAAACCTAACCCTAACCCTAACAATAACCCCTCCTACCCCCCACTCCCGTATGTCCTCATCCGCTTATCAGCGAGATCATTCGTCCTTTAGTTTTTTGAGATTGGCTTATCTCACTTAGCATGATACTCTCCAATTTCATCCATTTGCCTGTGAATGCCATAATTTTGTCATTCCTCATGGCAGAGTAATATTGCATTGTATATATATGCCACAGTTTCTTTATCCATTCATCAACTGAAGGGCATCTAGGTTGGTTCCACAATCTGGCTATAGTGAATTGAGCAGCTATGAACATTGATGTGGCTGTATCTCTGAAGTATGCTGATTTTAAGTCCTTTGGGTATAGGCCAAGGAGTGGGATAGCTGGGTCAAATGGTGGTTCCATTCCAAGCTTTCTGAGGAATCTCCATACTGCTTTCCAGAGTGGCTGCACTAGTTTGCAGTCCCACCAGCAATGTATGAGTGTACCTTTTTCCCCACATCCTCGCCAACACCTATTGTTGCTTATGTTCTTGATAATCGCCATTCTAATTGGGGTGAGATGAAATCTTAGGGTAGTTTTGATTTGCATTTCTCTTATTACTAGAGATGTTGAACATTTTTTCATATATCTGTTGATTGCTTGTACATCTTCTTCTGTGAAGTGTCTGTTCATTTCCTTAGCCCATTTGTTGATTGGATTATTTGTATTCTTGGTGTAGGATTTTTTGAGTTCTTTATAGATGCGGGATATTAGCGCTCTATCTGAAGTATGATTGGCAAAGATATTCTCCCACTCTGTAGGCTCTCTCTTCACATTACTGATTGTTTCCTTTGCTGAGAGAAAGCTTTTTAGTTTGAATCTATCCCAGTTGTTGATTCTTGCTTTTATTTCTTGTGCTATGGGAGTCCTGTTGAGGAAGTCTGCTCCTAAGCCAACAAGTTGAAGGTTTGGGCCTACTTTTTCTTCTATAAGATGCAGGGTCTCTGGTCTGATTCCGAGTTCCTTGATCCATTGTGAGTTGAGTTTTGTGCAGGGTGAGAGATAAGGGTTTAATTTCATTCTGTTGCATATGGTTTTCCAGTTTTCCCAGCATCATTTGTTGAAGAGGCTATCTTTTCTCCATTGCATATTTTTGGCACCTTTGTCTAGTATGAGAAAATTGTATTTATTTGGGTTTGTGTCCATGTCCTCTATTCTGTACCATTGATCTACCTGTCTATTTTGGTACCAATACCATGCTGTTTTTGTTACTATTGCTTTGTAATAGAGTTGAAAATCTGGTATTGCGATACCACCTGCTTTGCTCTTTCTACTGAGGATTGCTTTAGCTATTCTGGGTTTCTTATTCTTCCAGATGAATTTCATAATTGCTTGCTCTATTTCTTAAATTTGGTCTTTTCATGATGTCCCATAGTTCTTGTTGATTCTGTTCATGATTTCTTACCATCTTCTGTGTTATGCGACTTTATTTTCAAGATTAAATATTTTGTCTTCATTGTCTGAGTTTCTTTCTTCCAAGAGGTCTAGTCTTTTGGTGATGCTCTCCATTGAGTTTTTTATTTGGTTTATTGTCTCCTTCATTTCATGGATTTCTGTTTTTTTTTTTTTTTTTTTTTTTTTTTTTTGAGAATCTCTGTCTCTTTGTTGAAATGATCTTTTGCTTCCCTGCAGGTGCTCTTTCAGCTTATTGGAGTGATCATTCATTGCCTGCATTTGCTCTCTTATCTCATCCTTTGCTTTGCAAATCATCTTAATCATGTATAATCTGAAGTCGTTTTCTGACATTTCTTCTAACATACTGTCATTGGATTCTATTAATATAGAATCTAGATTTGTTTGGATCACTTTCTTCCCTTGTTTTTTCATGTTGTTCATGTATCCTCCCCTCTAGCAGTGCAGATCTGGAGTATTGCAGATTTCCCCCTATAGGCTTATAGTGGCCCTATAGATTTCCAAAACCCTTTCTTTAAGGGGAGATCAATATTAGCAGTGCCCAAATCAGACAGTATGAAATCCTAGACCAAATAGCTCCTATGGGGACAATAACAAAATTGTCATAATGAACAAAATGAGTTCAAATATTATCTTCGGTAAAACAAACAGGTTTGCAATAAGATCTGCAGTTTCTAATGGAGGACAAGGAGGATGCAGAGGGATGTAGAATGTGGCTGTTAATGGGATAAGAAAAGAGTATACAGAAGTTCTAGAAAACAGAAAGTGTGAGAGTGTAATCAAAAGAAATCGGATGTTAGCATGCAAAAAAGGGAGAAAGAGACTCTGAGGGAACAGGTAAACAAAAGGAAAAGAGAGCAAGAAAAGTAAAGAAATAAAAACTTAAAATTTTTTAAAAGGACAAAAAAGAAAATCTACTGTATAACAGTCATATACTAATGAAACCTCCCAGTGTTCAGTAGCCTGATGCATGAGAGGTACCTGACAATGAGCTTAGCTTCCAGCAGGCATCGCAGGATGGGATTTGCCCCACCCAAAGATCAGAGCTACGGCTTCCAGGATTATCCAAGATGGCTGCTCTGGCTTCCAAATGTGTTGGCATATGGGGAGCTGCAGCTCAGGGGTGGACGTGGTCTGCTGGAGGTCCTGGAGACGGGATGCGGTTGGTCTGGCAGGGTTCCTGGAGGTCCAGTGTGTTTGGTGTGGTTGTGGGATCCTGGAGGCCGGGTGCAATCAGTCCGTCTGGGGTCCCGATGATAGGGCACAGTCAGTTGGTCTGGGGGTCCTGGCAGCAGGGAGCAGTCAGTCTATGTGAGGGCCCCAGAGGCAGGTATTGATTGGTTGGGCCGAGGTATCCTGGAGACGGGGCTCAGTCAGTCCGGCCAGGCATCCTATGGGGCCTGGCTGTTGTCTCAAAATGGCGGCAGCCACTTGTAATCAAACCTGCAGGTACTGTAACAGTGAATTTCCAGGCGACAGCAGGCAGCTGGTGCTCCACTGGTGGTCGGCGATCAGTTTGCTGACTGTTGTCAGACGATCAGGAGGTGAACCTCGTGCATTGGGTGATGGATAGGTGTAAGGCAGGTGATGGAACAGGTGAGAGGCAGGCAGATGGCTGATGATAGATGCCTGATGGTGAGCAATCAAGAAACAGATATCCTCTGCTTGAAACCTGAGTTACAGAGCGACAAGGAATGCAGCCTCCCTCTAGTCCGCCATCTTCAAGGTATGATCTTTGAATCATTTTCTTTAAAGTTGAAACATGAATGGGGTCTGTGCCTCTGAGGGTAGTGTTTTGCCAGTATTAATTTAAATCTGTTTGCTTACTTTTATTGTAGTTATGTAAGAGAATATCCTTGGTTTTAAAAAGTATATGCTAAAATATAGGGACTGATGAGGTAATCTGCAATCAAGTTCTCTTCCTATGATATGGGAAAATAATATTTGATGCTTCTTTTTCACTCTCTTTGTAATTTTTATGTAAGTGTGAATTATTTCAAATAATAAAAGATGAAGTAAATGGAAAAATGATAACAAGTAGAACAGAAAATTTTTCATGCACAATATATGCGTTAAAGAAAAAGTTCTTTAGAAAAATAAAGATGAGCACAGTGCCCGTCTACTCTAGATACGTACTGGAGTCTAGGAGTTTTGAGGCCAGTCTGAGCAACATAAGGAATCCCTGTGTCAAATAATAAAATAAAATATAATAAGATAACATAAAATAAATCAGGGGGCTGGGAGCCAGGAGTATAGCTCAGTGTTAGACAGTGTTAAGAGTCTTAGGGCCCTGGGTGTAATCGCTAGCTACAAAAAAGTTAAAATAAAAGGGTAGAAATACAATAACCAGGGAGGAATAAGAAGGACCTGATGACAGCTCCTATACCTGAGATAGGTGGAAAGTGATAAAAGGAACAATCATTACAGAAGAAAGCCCCAGGGAAACTGTAATGAACTTTGGCAAGTTGGATTTCAGTGAATGTAAGGCAGCAAGGGAGACTTCAGTGAAGGGGATGAAATATGGAGTGTGTGTTAATTCTAAACTAGGTTTTCAATGGTAAACTAGAAATATTGTGGAGGCAGGAACGCGGTGTAATGTTAACCCACGGCCGATGAAGCATGGGAGGCTATGAGGATGAGAGGGAAGAAAGAAAATCAAAATAAGATACATGTAGTAAATATAAAGATTATCAGGAACATTTAGGGGGTGGGTTAGTTGATCCTAAGAGAACAAGATTGTTACATTAATCTTAACAGACTCTCAATGGGTGTATGAGCATTTCAAATGCCTCTGAATTCAACTTGTTTGGGGAAGACTCTTTTTTATTGGTTCTTTTTAGCTTTACATAACATTAATATTAATTTGAAGATGATTATAAAAGCATGGAATATAAATTTGTTCTAATTTAGTCCCTAGTACTTCCTCTTTCCCTTCCCTTCTCCCTCCCCTGTTTATGTCCCTGTACTCCACTGAACTTTCTGCTATTATAGTTTTTTTTTAAATTAGTGTCTTGTGGACATAATGATGAGATTCACGATAGTATATTCATATATGTACATAGGAAAGTAAAGTCAGATTCATTCTGCTGTTCTCCCTTATCCAGTCCCTCTCCCTTCTCCCTCAATCCACTTCATGTAGTACGCTGATCTTTCTTCTAGTTTGACGAAATTCCCTTCATTTTCAATTCTCTCCTGCCCTCTCTCTTTCTCTCTACTTCCCTTTTATTTTGAACAAGTTTTTCATATCAGAGAAAACATTTAAGCTTTGATTTTTTGAGTCTGACTTCTTTCATATGGTACAATAATTTCCAGTTCTAAACATTGACAGTAAATGCCATAATTTCATTCTTCTTCAAGACTGAGTAATACTTCATTGTGTATATATACCACAGTTTCTTTATCTATTCATCTACTGATGGGCACCTAGGTTGGTTTCATAGCTTGGCTTGTTTGTTGCTATAAACATTGATGTGGCTGTACCTCAGTGGTATTGCTGATTTTAGATCTTTTGCATACATGTCAAGGAATGGGATAGCTGGGTCATATGGTGGTTTCATTCCTAATTTGTTCAGGAATCTCTACACAATGTTCCAGAGTAGTTGCACTGATTTGCAGTACCACCAACAGTGCATGAGTGAGTGTTACTTGTCCCCATATCCTCACCAACAAGTTTTAAATTTGTATTCCTAATAATTGCCATTCTGACTAGAAAAATAAAATCTCAATGTACTTTTCATTTCTATTTCCTTAATTCCTAGAGATTCTAATTGAACATTTTTCACATATTTCTTCACCATTCATATTTCTTCTTTAGAAAAGTGACTGCTAATTTATTAACTGGTTAGTTTATAAATTTTAGTTTATAAAAGGTCCATTTATAAAGTGGGTTAGTTGTGTAGGTTTTTTTTTTTAGTGTTAAGTTTTCAAATTCTGTATATATTATGAATATTAATGCCCTATTTGAGGAATGGTGGTAAAGATCTTTTCTCATTCTCTAATCTCTCTCTTCACACTCTTGTTTTCTTTGTTGTGCAGAAGCTTCTTAATTTGATGCTATTCCACTTAACAGTTTTGTTTTTATTTTATGTACTTTAGAAGTTTTGTTAAGAAGGTCAGTTCCCGTGCCAACATGCTGGAGTATTGGGTTATTATTTTTTTTCTAACAGTTTCAGAGTTTCTGATCAAATTAATATATCATCAAGCCACTTTAAGTTGATTTTTGTACATGGTGAGAGAGAGTGTTCAAGTTTCATTCTTCTACATATGGATTTCCAGTTTCCCCAGCATTGTTTATTTAAAAGGCTGTCTTTTCTTTACCCTATATCTTTGGCACCTTTGACTTGTATTAGATAACTGTGCTTATGTGAGATTGTCTCAGTGTCTTCTCTTCCATTGGTCTTCATGTGAATTTTGGTGCTAGTGTCATGCTATTTTTGTTACTATACCTTTGTAGTGTAATTTGAGGTCTGGTATTGTGATTCTTGGACTATCAATCTTTTTTCTCAAGATTGCTTTGGCTCTTCTTTCTCTTATTTTTCCAAATGAATTTTAGAACTGCTTTTTTAGTATAGTGAAGAATGTCATTGGTATTTTGATGGGAAAATTGCACTGACTCTGTATTTTGCTTTTGGTGGTATGGCCATTTTGATAATATTACTTTTGCCTATACAAGAGCATGAGAGGTCTTTCCATCTTCTAAGGTATTCTTCAACTTTTTCTTCAGAGTTCTATAGTTTTCATTGTAGAGTCTCTTCATATTCTTTAATATAACCAAGTATTTTTTTGAGGTTGTGGTGAATGGGATAGTTTTTCTAATTCTTCTTCAGCAGATTCATTATTGGAGTATAGGAAAGTAATAATTTATGAGTATTAATCTTATTTTCCCACGTTTTTATATTAGTTTTCTGTTGCTTCAATCTTAGAGACTTAAAATACACAAATTTAGTAAATTACAGTCTTCAAGTCATAAGTACAGTTAAAATTCTACAAAGCGAAACCCAAGATGATTGAAGTACTATGTTCTCTTGGAGGCTATAAGAAAGAGCCATATTTTACATTAAGGGAAGTTTATAGTATTTGGTTCCTGGTTGGATTCCTGCATATTTAAAGTCAACAACAGAAGAGTTGCATATCTCATTGCCTCTCTTTTTTCTACTTCTAAACAGTCTTGTAACTGTATTGTGTCCACATGGACAATTTGGGGTTAGCTACCCATTCTACAGTCAGTTGATTAGAAATCTTAGTTTCATCTGTGAGATCAGTTTCCTTTCAAACTTTATTTTAGGGTGTCCCTAAGTCTGACAACTGGGGCATGTGGACATATTGGAGGGGGTCATTATTGTGCATATCACATGTATTTTACAATATTTTCCTCACTTTTTCTTCAAATAATAGAAAGGATATAAAAATATCCATCATTTATTTCACTATGAATCTTAGACTGTTATAAGTATGTAATTTTAATATTGCTTCCTTTCACTAAATATTAATAGAACTCAGCTCCCCTTGAATATGGAGATATGCATATAAGAAATTCTTATGGAAATCAAACCCCATAAGCATAATAATGGAAATCAATCAGCATGAGATAATCAACCAAATTTTTAGAACTTTTAGTTCAAATGTTCTCTTAGCTATTGATTTCTTTTCCCTCATTTATTGCAACTACTTTCTGACCCATTTATTGTCATAGCTGCTCTTTGATTAATTCATTCCATTTTATACATTTTTTAAAAAGTTTTAAAGAAGAGAAATTTGTTGTAACACTATGAAATATGTAGACTAATATATGATTCAATGTATTTCAATGTTAAGCTCAAATTTCACAGTCATTGAAGGACTATGCCCTTAAATTAGAATTATTTTCAAATCCTAGTTCTGATTTTCAAAGTTCTATAACTTCTAAAAATTATTAAACTCCTTTAAGCTTCAGACTGCTTTCTTTCCTGGGATATAAGAATACAAGTCTACCTTTATTGAGGTACTTATAATGATTACATGATATCATGTCTACAAAATGTTTGGATATTCTCTGGTGTTGAGTGAGCATGGAGTAAATGTACTTATTGGAATGAAGTATTTATTGAAGTAATACAATATTGACAGTCTGGGCCATTGATTATTGGTTATGATTACAATACAGTGCACAACCTATGTAACCTTTTGAATGAAAGATTGCCTTATATTTTACATTGTGCAATTATCTGAAATTACACATTATGCATCTAAGAAACAGCAGTGTACAAAACACTGTTAAGGAATACTTGAAACATCCTGAAGAACAATTTATAATTTACATGGAGTACTACATACATCAAAGAATACTGGGGAATAAAATTGAAAATAAAGACTCAGATGTAAGGGAAAGTTGAGTGTATTTGTAGCATTTACTAAGGCGCTCCATGTGGAGAAAATTGGAAGCTGGCAGTCCTCTTCCATGACCGTCTGGCAGATGAAGACAAAGGTTTGCCAACCAGACCACCTGGGGCACCTGCCAAAATTCTCCACCAGCTCATTGATGAGGTCTACTCCGAGGGTCTGGAGTGTTGCCATGTGCAGCTTCTTCACCATCTTGCTGACCAGCTTGTTGGAGATCCAACAAAAGGAGGAGACTTTGCACACAGATTCAGAGCAATGGGACATAAAAAGTCGTAAACAATGTACAAACAGAAACAACATGTATCCCATTTGTTTACAATAAAAAATTTTTTTTAAAAAAGGGATAGAACCCAGGAAAAAAAAAAAAAAAAAAAAAAAAGACTTTAACATCCCTGGGACTGCCAGAAGCAAAATCAGCTGTTCAGCCAGCTCTGCTCAGAAGCCCAGTTCTGCTGTTGTCGGTCACCAGGAAGCCCTGCAGCTGATACAGATACTGTCTCCTCTTGTCAATAGGAAGACGCTTCAGAAAATCATGCAAGTGCTTAAGAACACCTTTCCTGACTCACAGAGGTCTTTTAAAAACCCATTAAAAATTGAAACCAGATCTGCAGCTGTCAAATGATCTCCAAGAATAACCCCAAGCTCGTGGCGGAGATAACTAAGGTCCTTTGAACTTTCCACTGCATGTCTAAAGCCAGAGTCTCATAAGTCTCCCGCAGGCAGTGCCAATTCTACCTGCTGAGTGATGTTCAAAGTGATGTTTTTTTTCAAATGACAACTTTTTAAATATGTTTTGAAGGTGGAATGCAATTTCTTGACAGATATTAAGTCTTTATTATTCTGCTTTCATTGGCATCATAGCTTGGCAAAAATAATATATAGAATATAATCATTTCATATCAGGGTTAAATGTCTTTAAATGTGGTTCATACAGGTATTCTAAGTATAAATTGTTGCTTTATTAAATGTTAATTACTTTGTGTTATATTTCAGAAATCTAAAATTCTATTAAGCTTTTCTTTATTCTCCTACTGTATTTTTTTTCTTTGTGAAATTGGAAATTGCTCTTTCAAATTTCAGAGTATTGTGCTTTCTACAATAACTTCCATTACTTTTTCAAATGGCAATCAGTGGTTACACTAAAGTTTCAATATTTCAATGTTAAATGATAGTCTATTTTCATCTCTGACAAGAGGTTCTCCATGAACCATCATAAAATGTTAAGTGTTGACACTGATGGGAAGCTTTTTTGTGTCCCATGATGAAATGAAATAGTGTGACATATAGTTGTTTCTTCCAGCTCTCCCTCTGGATAGTTTTACAATTTTATTATAATCCATAAAATAAATGTTTTAGGAAATCCACGTGCTACACTGAATTGTGGAATATATCATTTACCTTTAGTAGAATTGCTTTGTTTAGAAAACATTTTTTATTTTTCTCATTTTAAATGATATATATTTATATTGGGGACAGTTGAAATAATGTTATAAAATCTAAAATATGATTCATTCAAAATAGCACTTAAGCAAAATCCAAACATTGTAACATTGATTAAATAAGGTTTTTTGCTGCTATAATATAGTTTACAATAAATTGGCAGGAGTTTTAGTGCTTATAATGAAGGACAGTTCCAAATTTCAATAAAATACAGTTGGTTCTATAGTTGGTTCTATAGTTGGACTATATAGGACTAAAAAAATAAAATAATGCCTCAAAAAAATTCAATGGCATGAATTAGGTTTATTTCACATTTTTATTTGTTGGTTTTAGACATCCATGACAGTAGGGAGTAATTTGAAATATTATACATACATGGGGTGAAATCCATTATAATTTTGATCCGGTCTTGTGATTGAACATGATGTGGAGTGACACTGTTTGTGTATTCACATATGAGAATAGGAAAGCTAGGTCTGATTCATTCTACTGTCTTTCCTATCCCAGTCCCTCCCCTTCCTATCATTCTCCTTTGTTTAAGCCAATGAAATTCTATACTTCCTTTTCCTAACCTCCTTACGGGTTAGCATCCACCTATCAGAACATTTAACCTTTGATCTTGGGGGACTGGCTTATTTCACTTAGCATGATATTCTCCAGTTTCATTCTTTTACCGACAAATGCCATGATTTCATTCTCATTTATGGCTGAGTAATACACCATGGTTTATATATACCACATTTCTTTACCCATTCATCTGTGGAAGGGCACCTAGATTGATTCCATACCTTGGATTTTGTGAACTGAGGTGCTATGAACATTGATGTGGCTGCATCTCTGTAGTATGCTGATTTTAAGTCCTTTGTGTATAGACCAAGGAGTGGATAGCTTGGTCAAACTGAGGTTCCACTCCAAGTGTTCTAAGGAATCTCCATACTTGCTTTCCATAGTGGTTGAACCAATCTACAGTCCCACAAGCAAGGTATGACTGTTTCTACCCACATCCTCACAAATATTTATTGTTACTTGTATTTTGATAATTGCTATTCTGCCTGGAGTGAAAAGGAATATCAGTGTAGTTTTAACTTGCATTTCTCTATTTGCTAGAGCTTTGGAACAGGTTTTCATAATTTTTTAAGTATGTATTTCTTCTTCTGTGAGGTGAACCATGGACCTTTCATTAGCCATACTATATTTTTCTCTGATACTGAAAGAGGCCTATGTCAGTTGTTAAGTAGAACTTAAAGTATAAATGTAGATAGATACAAATATAAAAGGTTTTGATTCAATCATGTGAGTGGGTGAAACTAATGCAAGACATTCAGCTTGTACACTTGTTTTTCCAGTAAAAGAATGCATTAAATAATCATGTTACATCTCTATGCCATACTAATAATCTAGGTTTTCCATAGAGGAAGAGAGTCATTTAAAATGGTAAAATATTCAAACATATTTTAATTTTCCTCTGAATACTACAGCATTCTCTAGAGTCAATATATAGACAAAATTTGGTTTATGTTTGATTTCCTGCTTTACCCAAGTAATTAAATGAAATTTATCTAAAAGAAAACTCTCTGCCCCGCCTCCTTTTTAAGATACCTGGCAACCTTTTATTCAGTTTCAGGCATTGTGGTTTTATTTTCTTGACATTTTTCTGCAAAGCTCTTCAGTTCAGTATTGTTGAATCTTTTTGGGTCTTCCCTACATGGTTTGTAAGAATGGATCAGAGAAATCTTTATTCTACTGCTTGTTAATTGCCTTTATTGAAACAATTCTTCCTCTCCATATTCTAGCCAATGTGGAGAATTATGTAGTTTTCCAATTTGGCTCACAGGTGCACACTATTCCTAATCTGTGTAAGCATTGAGCAATGTTTCTTTGGAATATTTTCGTGTTGTCATCCAGTCCTGGGAAGTCTCTTCACCCATAAGCTTCAATCAGTATTCCAGTGAGGACTCTAAGTGCCCTGCAGACCACTAGAGGACCCTGAAGACCACTGGAGTTCTTTTCCTGAGCTGCTGTCTTCTCTCATTGTCCTGCAATCTCCAGCAAACCTGGTCTCGCCCGACTCTCATCTCCACCTCCTTAATGAAGCTGCTAGGCTCTATCTAGCTACGTTCCCTAACCTGTACCACAGCCTAGAAAGGATGGCAGTCAGTTGAGCACTTATTCAAAAGGGCACATCTGTTTCCTGTCTCTCAAAGATTGCTGTTTGTGTCGGGGTCAGTGGTGCACACCAGTAATCCCAGCAGTTTGGGAGACTGAGGCAGGTGAATCACAAGTTTAAAGCCAGAGGGAGCAAATTGATAAGACCCTATCTCAAAAAAATAAAAAAATAGGGGAGGCCCATTGCAACTGGGATTTATCCCAGGAATGCGAAAATGATTCAATATATAAAAATGGAGTGAACCTGGGCATGGCGGTGCACTCCTATGATTCCAGTAACTCTTGAAGCTGAGACAGGAGGATGGAAGTTCCAGGCAAGCCTCAACAATATAGTCAGGTCCTCAGCAACTTAAAGAGAAGCTGACTCAATACAAAATAGAAAGCACTGGGGATGGAACTCAATGGTAAAGCATCTCTGGGTAAATCCCCAGTACACCCCCAAAAAATGTTTTGTAGGTGATAGACTGAGACATTATCACAAACTGGGAACTGGAGAGATGGCCAACACTGATTCCAATATTAGGTAGGATCTCACCTGGCTGGGCACTTACTTGATCCTGCAATGAATGAAAGATATATTTCAGACCACATCTCATCAGATGATTGCAAGAATTGGCAAAATTGGTAATCACACCTTTGATTGGAGAAAAACACTCATAGCTCAGGCTGGGGTGGAAGAGTGTGAAAACAGAAATAAGATATTGTCACACAAAAGAGTTGGAGTTTACTAGTAGTTTACACTGAAATCTGAAACACCATTTTCCTAAGGTGAGACTGTTTTCTTGCAGCTAACTACTATGTGTAGAAAGGTTTTATATTATAATGCACATTCTTATCACATACATATGTAGTTAGTTTATAAAGTGATTTTCCCCACAGTTTCTTGAACACAGTATCTTCTTGTCTTGGATCTAGTCAGTTATGCTATTTATTAAAACTAAAACTTGGAATAATGTCAATTATGTTGTAAGCCCCTTTAATAGTGAAGTAAAAAATCAATACAATCATTTGATTCAGAAAAAGTATTTGACAAAATCTAATCCTTTCCTTGACTAAAAAGGGAACACACACACAAAAAAGACACAAAGAAACATCAACAACCTGATGAAGGGCATTTATGAAATATCTAACAAAATATCTAACTTTATTAAAAGTTAAAGACAACCATATTAGGCAACAAAAATTTTAAAGTATCCACTTGAGAAAAAACAATGTTTGCAGATAGTGAGATCTTCCATATAGAACTCCCTCAGCCAGTATGAAACTGAACTCCTCCTGTAACACCTTCAGAGGCTACATGGGAAGCTGAGACAGGAGGATCACAAGTTGGATCACAGCCTGGTTAATTTAGTGAGTCTATACCTCAAAATAAATAGGGCTGTGGATGTAGCTCAGTGGTAGAGTGCTTTACTACAATGCATAAGGCTCTGGGTTTGATCTGATCACCACCTCTCTCTCTCTCTCTCTCTGTCTCTCTCTCTCTCTCTCTCTCTCTCTCTTTTTCACACACACACACACACTTTATGGAATACACACAGGTGCACACACACAACTAAAACTAATAATAAATAAGTTCCCTATTTTGTGGAATACATTCAGGTGCATTTGATATTATCCTGGCTGCTGAGTTTTCTCTCCACTCATCTCCAGCCCTTGCCAAGAAGTCAGTCCGATCGGTCGCTATGATTAGTACCCGTTGCCACATATTAAGGATGAGAGAAATGCTAAGTGTCTTCCCAAGGTCAAAGAGCCAGAGAGTACTGGTTCCTGAGCTTGGGTATCCAGAGAGCAATGCTCTTCCCTTCCAGGTGGCGTTTGCCCAGCCCCTCAGAGCCTACCACACCCCTCCAGGAAACACAATTCTCTGAACATAGGACAGGCTGAGCAGTCAATAGAAAGCAGCAAAAAACAAAAAAAACAAAAACAAAGAAAAACATTTATGGGGATTGGAGAGTCATGGGGGTCATGGCACTCAGAAAAGGTGAGGGGGTGCGGGCTCAGGCCTGAAAAGGCTCCAGGTGGGGCTCACATCCTGGTATCATTACTGGGAGTGGGTGAATGGGAGGCCAAGCCTCTGCTGGGGGTCTTCCACTGCAGCACTGGGCTAATGGGAAGATAAACACAGAGTCAGTACATGGGAGCTGTTTGTAAATTCCACCCCAAAGCAAACAGTCAAGTCCTTGGGTTCCTGAAGGCAGGACAGAAAAGAGGACTGGAATCACAAGTCACTAAAAGGGCCCTAGGGGCACTGTGGGTGAGCAGTCCCACTACATGCCTAATGCTCCACTCCATATGTTTCATACGACACTTGGAGTAAAAAAATTCCATTAAAAAAATCTCCAAAACATTATAAATTAATGGACTAGTCTCAGTTCTCATTAATAGCTGAGGAAACTGAGGAGCCTAAGAGTAAAGGCCAGCCAGCTAGCCATGCAGTCTTTCCTCTTTGTCTAGTCAGTAACACCTGGGTGTGCTCTGAAGCCCTGTGACCTGGATCCTGCAGCCTTCAGGTCCATAATCCCACTCCTTAAGCTCCAGGTGCATCAGCTTCAGGGACAGCCCCACCTCAGGGGCTCCCCCAACACATGTGCAACTCACTGACACCCCTCTCCCTGTGCATGCCCACTACTCCTCACCTGCTAGATGACTGCAGCTTCACCACTCCCTGGGGGGCCTTGCCCACCCAGTTTGAA
The DNA here is from genome assembly GCF_902686455.1 of Sciurus vulgaris. Lineage (NCBI taxonomy): Eukaryota > Metazoa > Chordata > Mammalia > Rodentia > Sciuridae > Sciurus > Sciurus vulgaris. Next base: position 77,584,982 of record NC_136470.1, on the reverse strand, counting down.
AACTCTAGTTTGAGAGTTGGGTGCAGGGAGGTCTGTGCGATGGTGTGCTGGGGTGTATCTTGGAGATCGTAGGGCCTCTGTTGGCTCCCACTCTGTTCCCTCCTCCCTCTGGAGCCACACAGCATCTGACATGTACCTGGGGAGTGGCAGGTTAAATGCAAGGATCACCACCCACCTTGGTCTGGTCTCCCTGACACCCTCACCCCTCGGGTTGGAAAGCACAGAGCCCAGGGCTCTCATCCAGGAGCCACTTCCAGGCTGCAATTCCCCTCTACCCCATTTCATGGGGCAAGAACCTAGAAAGGCAAAAGAGGGAATTTCCCAGAAGTTCCTGGAGTGCCCTGGAGAAAACCCCAAAGGTAAGGGATAGTGCAGGGCCTGGGAGCTGGGGTAAGGGACCAGAAAGGAAGACCCAGCCTCACCCGACTCCATCAGCCCCAGGGTCCACCACTTGAGACTCTGGTTTACCAACTCACTTGGGTCCAAGTGGTGTGCAGGGGGTGATGTAAAAATTTCTGCCACAACCCTGGTCAAAGTGTTTGTCCCCCTGAAGAAATTGGCCCTGGAAAGAGATGGGAATGGGAAGAGCAGGTCAGACCCAGCAGCATTGGGCAAGGCCATCCTCCAGTGACCCCCCTTAAGTGGTCAACCAATGCCAGGGCTCAAACCAGGCCTGTAATAAGACTCCACAGGAAGAGAATCGCAAGAGTGAACCAGGGCCCCTGGCTTCTAGGAAGAGGGAACTCCCTCAACCCAGGTGTAAGCAGCTCTCCCCAGATGAGTCCTGACACCACACCCACCTCTCCTGTCTTCTCAGGGCTCCCTCAACACCTTGAACCTTCCTTGGAACCATCCTTGCTCTGCCTCCATTGGCCACCCATGTCCTCCTACAATGTCCTTCCAGATACCTTATAAGATCTTCCTTGTGCTGCTCAACTGCTCCAAAGACAGTATCACCACCCATTCCCACTTCACTTTCCCACTCCTCATGCTTTCCTAAAACTCTGACTAAATTGAATTTTATTTTCTGGGAGGGCAGTTCCAGTGGGGATGCCAAATGAAATTTTCCTAATCAAAAATCAAATGGCCCAGAACATCTGGGCTAAAGACCTTCAGTACACAAAGCAGAAAAGGTTAAGATCAAAGGTCAAGTCCTCCCCTGGACACTGACTTGCATCTCCTCTCCATGAGTCCACTATCTCCTCCTCACCCCACTCAACATATCAGCTTCACTTCCCTGCACCCCTCTAGACCAGGAAGAGTGTCACTCCAAGTTCAAGAGCTTTGGCCAGCAAATACTCTGTCACAATGAGAAATAACCCAGCAGCACCTTTGTCTATCCCCAACACTCCCATGGCTCACACATAAAGACTCTGCTCTTCAACACTATTCTCCACTAAAAGGAAGGAGAACTCCATTTCAGGACAGCTCTAGAGTACCCCACTATTTCCAATAGGCAACACAAACTATTGAGCTCCGTAAGTTTCTGCCTCCTTTACGGTGTTCACAGCACTTTAAAAACTGGTATCCTGCCAGGCGCATTGACCCAGACCTGTAATCCCACTGACTTGGCAGTGTGAGGAAGGAGGATTACAAATTTAAGGCCATTCTCAGAACCTTAGCTAGGCCTTCAGCAACTCAGTGAGACCCTATCCCAAACAAAATATTACAAGGATTGAAGATGCAGCTTAAGTGATAAAGCACCCCTGGGTTCAATCCCTAGTACCAGGACAAATAAATTAATTAGTGACAGAGTAATATAAAAGATTTAAAACTTTTTAAATTTAGAGAGTTTTTCATTAGATGTTTATAAAGTAAAAGTTGATTATGCATGAGGTATAGAAATATACTTAAAGGAATGATAAATAAATTTTTAAAAACTGAACAGTTAAGTGAATACCTTGCTCTCCCCACATGGAACCCTATCAGACAGAAAGAATCCAACAGCTCTGAAGCACCCAGACCAGCTCTTCTCACTGCCTCCACTGCTGGCTTCTGCTCCAAATCTCTGTCTCAAACGCCCTCACACTCCACAGGACCAAAATCAAGTGGCATCTTCTTCTTGCCCCATCTTCTGCCCAACATCCTGCTGCTTCTCCTTCTTCTCCTTATTTCAGTGGGATCAGAGCATCAGGCTTGTCTCCCTTCCTCTCTTTTCTTCTATCCCCAAATGTAGATTTTTTTGTTTGATGTTTCACTCATTTTTTCTGACTGCTTTTCTTTGTGTGCAGGGGGTTAAAAAACCCAGGACCTTGCACATGCTAAGGACATGCTCTACCACTCAGCTACACTCCCATCCAGAAATATTTCAGGGCATCAAAAATACCTCAGTCAAGGTGGGCATGGTGGTGCATGCCTGAAATTCCAGAGACTAGGACAACTAAGGCAGAAGGATGGCAAGTCCACACAAACCTTAGCAACTTAGTTCCACCTTGTTTCAAAACTTAAAAAATAGAAAGGTCTGACATGTGACTTAGTGTTTAAGAACCCCTGTGACCAATCCCTGGTACAAACAATGCAAAACAAAGCAATACAAATAATTGCAGAAAAAATAGATACAATGTAGAAAGTCTTCAATTAGTGAATGCACAGATAATCTGTAGGACATCCATACAATATGGCACAGCAAAAACAAAAACAAAATACTACCGATATGAGCAAAATATTGATGAATCTCAAATCCTTTGTGCTAAAAGAATTAAGTCAGACTGAAAAAGGCAGAGACTCCATTTAAAACTGCCTCTGGACAAAGAAAAATTAGAAGAATGCAGGGAAAGAAATTGACAACAAAAGATGGAGAAAGAATTTTCAGGAGAAATGCAACTGATCCAACTTCGATCATGGTGGCAAGTGCAGGACTTATCCCTTTGTCAAAATCCCTAACTGTAGACTAAATGGTGAATTTTACTGTATGCAAATTATCAGCAAATGACTTTCAAAAAATCCTATCATGGCTCCCAGGTTTCTACTTCATCCAGACTAAATCCACACACATGGCATCAATTTCATAGCCCTTGCCACCTTGTGCTTGAATTAGATCCTTATCCTCATCCATCCATTAACATCCTACTTTTCAGATTTCATGTCTTAACTTTTTGCATGAGGGTTCCTCTCATAGTCAATGTCCTCCTGTCCTCTGCCTCTCCAAATCACACCTGGGACATGTGGAGGGGCATTTCCTACTCTATAATGAAGATCTCACCAAACTATGTTTCTTCCAGTCTGCTGCACCACTCAGACTGACCACCTCTAAGAGTGTCCTGGGTGTCTACCTATGTTATTCTGATTGCAGGTTGCTTATCCACAAAGGTGTGGGATGCACTTACTCACCTCTATAACCATCCGTCAAATATACAATGCCTAACACAAGATAGGTTCTCCAAATAATGCACCCAGGAGGGAGAATGACCACTGAACTTTAAGGGGAGGAGAGATCTGAGCTGCATTTAAAGAGGTGGGTCTGGATGGACTAGTGAGGCACCATGAGGGCCAAGGGCAGTGGAGAACTCAAAGAAGTGCCAAATCTGAGAGGCACAAGATGCCTCCACACAGCCAGGTAGTGTGGCACAAATACTGGGCACCACTTACCTGCAACCCATAGGGCATTCTCCCCATCATGGCCTACAACAGCAGCCGCAGGATGAGTGGAAAGAGGGCACAGATGGTGGTAGAGTCACTGGGAAGCTGTGCAAGGGTTAAGAAGCCAAATAACCTCACATTTCCTCTATGGCTCTGCCCCCCTAGGCCACTCAACCCTTCCCATCCCCACCCCCATAGATCCCCACCCACCTCCTCTTCCTCGGTGGACTGGACTGTTAGTCTAGTACACCCAAGGGAATTCTCACTCCACCTTGCTGTCCTCCTGCTCATCCCTTTTCTACCTTCATTGCCCCTCTGCCTGGCCCTGCTAGATTCTTAAACCCACAGTCCATCCTACCCACCTTCTCCTTGACCCACTCACCTTCCTCATGACCTTGACACATCCTCCCAGGGGCTTTTCCCTCTGATACCACCCACCTCAGCCCAGCCCTCAGTGGCCCTGCCCCTGGACTGTCCACCCTTACCTCCCCACAGGCATGCTGGTCCCAATGTGGGCCCTTGGCACCGTGTGGATATGCCATGACTTTGTCCCAGGAGAATGGCAGATCTCTGATGTGTACAAGGAGGTCACCCAGGTCACCAGCAGGCAGCAAGGTACAAACAAAGGGACCCAGCAGCAGCACAAAGATCCTGGTGTTACAGTGACCCCCGCAGTTGTTGACCCACTTGCAGTGTTGGTCAAAGTCCTAGGGAAGAGGAGGGTGGCCTCCATCACCTGCAAAGGCTCAGGTATCTCACAACCTGGCCCCCTGTGTGGCCTGCTCTTGGCCCTACCTGGAAAACCCATTGATAGAGCATAGTGAGGACTCAATGGCTCAATAGATCACTTCTCCTTAGAGACAAGACCGACCTGGTGTCACCTTGAGCAGGATATAGAATAACTATGGGCCCCTTTATTCTCAGATACTGGGAAGGATGTAAAGAACTCCCTTTGCCAGCCAGCCTTCTACACTTGGAAACCCATGCACTCAGATCCCAGGAAACCCTTCAACTTGAACACCCAGAGCCAGACAGGTAAAGATCCCCAGAACAGGGCAGCAGCTGGCCTAAGGGTCTGGGTCTCTCGAATCAGCAAGCCAGGGGATGGGACTAGGGGCTGCCTTTCCTCCCCCTGACTCCACCAGGCTCAGCACAGCTGTGATGCCCTTAGCATGTCAGCACCTGTACAAACAAGGCCAGCCTCTCAGGACAGGTGCCGACACAGGCAATAACATTTAAGACACCAAAAGTGGTTAAGAGCCACTTTGAGCAGTCTGAGAAGATAGTCTCATATCCACCCCTGGCCCACATATGCTGTGAGGTTCCTGGTCATGCCCCAGTGCCCCTTGATGGGGTTGTGAGTGAACAGGGAGGAGGAGTACTCACCTCCACACAGATATTACAAGAGGGACAGTGGAAGGTCCGGGGTGGGTGGTGAGACTGCACGTGGGGCACCAGGACATGGGAAATGCCCTGCCAAACATCCATGCTGTATATGCTGTCCTGGGGATCTGCTCGAAGGAGCCTGGAATGGGAAGAGTTTGGGGCAGTGACAGGAGGCCCATCCATCTCGTGGCTGCTCAGGGAGGCCCCGTGGCATCACTGAGCAACTAGAAGCTTGGAGAGGAGGTGGAGAATCCCAGTCCCTGTTGAGCAAGTTCACCACTGAGATGGACTGGCAGTCAGAGAGAGGAGGGTCTCCCTCCAGAAGAGCTCTCTTCAGAGCTCCACAGACTGGAATGATGATCAGTGCTTGATGTCACGTGTGAAATGTGAAGGAGGAGAGTGAACTGTGGTTTGGAAGAGGCTGCTGGCCTCTCTTGCCAGCATGCAAGGTCCTTCCTTCTAAAGTCACCAGAATCATCCAGGACTTGTTTTCTTATTTTTATTTTTCACACCTTAGAGTCTAGGGAAGTGAAGTGCTGGGGCCTAAGTCAAGATGACATGGAGAAAGGGATCTTGAGGCCATAGGTGGGGTCAGCACTTTAGAAATCACCTCCGTAGCCCTCGAGGTAGCCCCTCTTTCTCCCAGATTTCCCAGGCCTTACCTGGATGTAGGATGCTAGGGTCTTACCTGGATGTAGGATGCTAGGGTCTGAGATGTTCAGGAAAACTAGGCTCCACGGGATCATGAGGAACAGAATGCCAGTGACCAGGGCAAAGGCCCACTCCCGATTCTCCACCATCCATCTGCACCTGACACCAGAGCCAGACTCACTTCTAATCTGGAGCAACACAGAACTTCCCATGAAGCCTGGCTCACCTGAGGTAGGACTCACAGATCTGAAGGACAGGTGTAAATATCCAGGCTAGAGAAACCCCATGGAGACTCCAGCTAATGTCACCAGTATCCCCAGCCACCCACAGTTCCCTAAGGGCTTCAGGCACTCTAGACCTCTGAGCTGCTAACTGTATAGTCTTCTTTCCCCTTCTGACCCTCTCTCTCCACTTCCCTGCCTCTTCACTATCGTTGTCTATTTTCTCTTCTATCTCTTTGTAAGAAACCTGAGAGCTTCCATGGGAGACTCACAGAAAAGCGATGAAAAGTCCAATAAAATTCATGAGCAGCACGAGGACGAAGGGTGCAAAAAGACTTGATCTAAACCAAGCATTTCCAGCCAGTGTTGGGCAGGGGACATCACATCCCGAGAGAGTGGCATGGCTGTGCCTATTGCTCATGGAAATGAGAACCAACTGTTAGCTGTGTTAGGTTGCCACCCAGAGTGCCATGACAACAGTAGGGAAGGAAAGAAGTATCAGGTGTGACATCACAGAGGTTCTGCCATGGGGGCTCTGGTCCCTCCAGTGACTTCTGAGAGCCTCCTCCCCCTCCCCCACATACACACCTGTTGCACACCTGGACATCCTGCTCTGTCCATGTTACTTTGTTGGAACGTATGATGATGTGGATGTGGTTTGTCCTCCAAACGTCCTTAGGCTGGGAGCTTGAACCTCAGTGTGGAGTGTTGAGGTGGTAGAACCTGTAAGAGGTGGGGCCTAGTGTGAGGTAGTAGGGTCACTGGGGATGATGCCCTCGGAAGGGAGTAATGCACTTCTCACTTCCCAAGAAGATCCTGAGAGTGGGTTGTTTTAAAAAGAGCAAGACTGGCCCCTCCCTAGGTTTCTTGTCAGGCAATCTCTACCCCTTGCAGGTTCTCCCACCGTGATGCCATTCACCATGTTGTGATGACCCTTACCAAAAGTCAGTTGCAGAGGCTGCCAAATCATGGACTCTAAACTAGCGAAACCTCATCTCTTTACGAAGCACCCATTCTGGCTATTTTGTTAGAACAAAATAAGAGTAAGCAGCTAAGACAAGTTGGCGTGGGGAGAATTTTGGTGATTCTTATCGTCCTTTCAGGCCCAGTTCTAAGTGAAGCAGACAGTGCTCATTGCTTAGGCTATATCTGCTTCTCCCTTTTTCTTGTAACAGAGTTCCAGGTTTGGGAAGGAGGTAGAAAACTAAATAACTTCACAGTTTCCCTCGTTTCCGCAATGGGCTCAATACCGCTGGTTACTGGTGATGAGTTCTGCTTCCTCAAATGTTGAAGTCTGAACATCATGGAAGCATGCCCAGGCATACTTGTGGAGCCGGTTTTATTTAAAAGTAGGAACACAGACTTATCTCAGGAGGGAGAAGGGGGCCATGGCTGGTATTCTGGTATCCCAAGAAGTGAGCGCCCTGCCCCTTTTATAGACTTTGACTTTCTTTGTTCTCTTTTCTCCTCCCACATTATCACTCTCCTTCCTGCATATATGACCAGGCCAGGAGATGCCAGAGGGATGAACAAAAGGTGAGAAGCAGAAGAGCAGGGGGAAGGGCCAAATGCTGTGATTCAGGCAGGAAGCATCCCAGAGGCATTAATTAACCACTTCTTGTCTGCAACCTTTGGAGAGGGGTAGTATAGGCAGGAAATGTTGGTAATCAAAACACCTTGAAAACATTGACATTCCAATCTCCCAGGAGAGGTCTTCAACATCCTGGACTCAAATGGGCCTCATTTTCTCAATCCAGACTGCTCACCTATTTATCTTAACGGCCAGTCTTTAATTCTGGCTTCAGCTTTATGACACAATTCTTGTTAAAGAGCGGTGTGCAAATGTCTATTGAGGATTTTTGGAAAGAATTTTGCCTTTTCAATGGAAGGAAACATGATGCAGTTGGCAGAGCTCTGTGCCCCCTGTTTGGTCTTGAAGCTAGGTGTGCTGGCTGGACTGCCACCTGTGACCCTTCAGGCAAGACACAAGATGGGATATTTTAGATTCCCTGACCTGTCCCTCAACTACCTCCCCTTGAGCTGCATTATGAGAAATTAACTGGGTTTCTCCTACACTGAGTATTGGCCACTGAGCACCTGAAACCAGCTGTGTTAGGCAGATTCTTCCCACCATGTGTGTTGGTGAGGGGCAGAAACCATTTTCCCGTACAACTGGAGTTACAAATAACCAAATACTTGTGGCTTCTCTCACAGTGATTGCAGAGGCCTGTGATCCAGGTGACATCAATTTCACTCTAGAACTCTACCACCAGCTGACTGAGAAGTCTGCTGAGATGCAGCAAGGGCACAGATGTCCAATGCCCGTATGTATTCCCCTCCTTTTGGGGACTGGGGATTGAATCCAGGAGCACTGAGCTACATCCCCATCCCTTTTATTTTGAGACAGATTCTCACTAAGTTGCTGAGGTTGGCTTTGAACTTGTGATCCTCTTGATTCAGCCTCCCAAGCTGCTGTGATAACAGGCATGAGCCACCATTCCTGGCCAAGGAAGTTAAATTGATTAAAAATAGATCAGGCCTGGTGGCACTGAGACCAGGACAAATGAACAGTCAGTGCAGATAATGAATGATTAGGTCAGGAAGATGGGGGCTGATTCAAAAGGAAACAACTTGCTAATGCCTACAGAGCACTTCCCCACCTCCAACCTTTTGCCAAGGTTACCTGGCTGCAGGGAATTTTTCCTCCCAGTAAGGAGTTGTTAATAAGTACCCCCTGGGTGGCTCCCTTCCTGCCTATCTGGGCAGATATCAAAAGTAGAGAGAGGTACCTGGAGGGCTCCCTTCCTGGTTTTTGGCCACATAGGCAGGATGGGAGGGGGACACTAGTAGAAAGGTAACCTGAAATATGGCAAAGGTGCAGGACTCGCCTATTCACTGGGGTGCCAGCTCTGGACACTCTTCTCTGCAGTAAAATCATTATTTCTCTCCCATCTCTCTCTCCTCTTATTCTCCCTCTCAATCTCACTCTCTATCCCTCTCTCTGTGTTATATTCTTCAAATAAAACACTGTGCTCTTGCTTCAGCTTTTCTTATTACATATTTTACCTTAAGAAATTGAAGATAAAAGAGAAAGGGAGGGAGAGAATTTTAACAGAAAGATATTACATATTGATCTTTAAAAAAAACCCATTGCTGCATAATAATTGTATAGAAAAGTGGATTGTATAGTGGCATATCCATACATGCACCCCTTCTCAAGAATAACAAGAATAAAAGTAATGATAGATGTTGGAGAGGACTGGGGCAAAGGGTACACATATACATTTCTTTTTTTTTAATTGTAAACAAATGGGATATATTGTTTCTGTTTGTACATGAAGTCAAGACATACCATTCCTGTAATCATACATTTACATAGGGTAATGGTGTTTGATTCATTCTGTTATTTTTTCCTTCCCTCCCCCCCTCCTACCCCTCTTTCCCTCTATACAGTCCCTCTTTCCTCCATTCTTGCCCCCCCCCCCCCCCCCCCCATTATGTATCATCATCCGCTTATCAAGATCATTTGTCCTTTGGTTTTTTCAGATTGGCTTATCTCACTTAGCATGATATTCTCCAATTTCATCCATTTGCCTGAAAATGCCATAATTTTATTCCTCTTCGTGGCTGAGTAATATTCTGTTGTATATATATATACCACAGTTTCTTTATCCATTCATCAATTGAAGGACATCTAGGTTGGTTCCACAATCTGGCTATAGTGAATTGAGCAGATATGAACATTGTTGTAGCTGTATCTCTGTACTATGCTGATTTTAAGTTCTTTGGGGGTAGGTCAAGGAGTGGGATAGCTGGGTCAAATGGTGGTTCCATTGAACGTCTTCTAAGGAATCTCCACACTGCTTTCCAGAGTGGCTGCACTAATTTGCAGCCCTACCAGCAATGTATGAGTGTACCTTTTTCCCCACATCCTCGCCAACAACTATTGTTGCTTGTATTCTTGATAATCACCATTGTAATTGGGGTGAGATGGAATCTTAGTGTAGTTTTGATTTGCATTTCTCTTATTAGTAAAGATGGTGAACATTTTTTCATGTTTGTTGATTGTTTGTAGATCTTCTTCTGTGAAGTGTCTGTTCATTTCCTTAGCCCATTTGTTGATTGGGTTATTTGTATTCTTGGTGTAGAGTTTTTGAGTTCTTTATATATTCTGGAAATTAGTGCTCTATCTGACGTATGCATGGCAAAGATTTTCTCCCACTCTGTAGGTTCTTTCTTCACATTGCTTATAGTTTCCTTTGCTGAGAGAAAGCTTTTTAGTTTGAATCTATCCCAGCTATTGATTCTTGCTTTTATTTCTTGTACTATGGGAGTCCTGTTAAGGAAGTCTGATCTTAAGCTGACATGTTGAAGATTTGGACCTACTTTTTCTTCTATAAGACACAGGGTCTCTGGTCTGATTCCGAGATCCTTGACCATTTTGAGTTGAGTTTCGTGCAGGATGAGAGATACGGGTTTAGTTTCATTCTGCTGCATATGGATTTCCAGTTTTCCTAGCACCATTTGTTGAAGAGACTATCTTTTCTCCATTGCATATTTTTGGCCCCTTTGTCTAGTATGAGTAAATTGTATTTATTTGGGTTTGTGTCCATGTCCTCTATTCTGTACCATTGATCTACCTGTCTATTTTGGTACCAATACCATGCCATTTTTCTTACTATTGCTGTGTAGTAGAGTTGAAGTTCTGGTATTGCAATACCCGCTGCTTCACTCTTCCTGCTAAGGATTGCTTTAGCTATTCTGGGTTTCTTATTCTCCCAGATGAATTCATGATTGCTTGCTCTATTTCTGTGAGGTACATCATTGGGATTTTAATTGGAATTGCATTAAATCTGTATACCACTTTTGGTAGTATTTTGACAATATTAATTCTGCCTATCCAAGAACATGGGAGATCTTTCCATCTTCTAAGGTCTTTCTCAATTTCTTTCCTCAATGTTTTGCAGTTTTCATTATAGAGATCTTTTACCTCTTTGGTTAGATTGATTCCCAAGTATTTTGTTTTATTTATTTATTTATTTTTAGGCTATTGAAAGTGGAGTTGTTTTCCTCATTTCCCTTTCAGATGTTTCATCGCTTGTGTATAAAAATGCTTTAGATTTATGTGTGTTGATTTTATAGCCTGCTATTTTGCTGAATTCATTGATGAGTCTAGAAGTTTTCTGGAGGAGGTTTGTGGATCTTCTAAATATAGAATCATGTCATCAGCAATAGTGACAGCTTAAGTTCCTCTTTTCCTATTTGTATCCCTTTAATTTCTTCAGTCTGCTAATTGCTCTGGCTAGAGATTCGAGGACAATGTTGAATAGAAGTGGTGAAAGAGGACATCCCTGTCTTGTTTCCATTTTTGAAGGGAATGGTTTCAGTTTTTCTCCATTAAGAATGATGTTGGCCATGGGCTTAGCATAAATAGCCTTTGCAATGTTCAGGTATGTTCCTACTATCCCTATTTTTTCTAGTGTTTTGAACATGAAGGGGTGTTGTATTTTGTCGAATGCTTTTTCTGTGTCAATTGAAATAACCATATGATTCTTATCCTTAAGTCTATTGACATGATGGATTATGTTTATTGATTTACGGATGTTAAAACATCATTGCATTCCAGGGATGAACCCCACTTGATCGTAGTGCACAATTTTCTTAATGTTTTTGGATACGGTTTGCCAGTATTTTGTTAAGGATCTTTGCATCTATATTCATCAAGGATATTGGTCTAAAATTTTCTTTCCTTGATGTGTCTTTGGGTATGTGGGAGATATTAGCTTTATAGAATGAGTTTGGTAGGGTACCCTCCTTTTCTATTTCCTGGAATACTTTGAGAAGTATTGGAATGAGTTCTTTGAAGGTCTTGTAGAACTCAGTTGAGAAGCCATATGGTCCTGGGCTTTTCTTGGATGGTAGATTTTTAATGACTTCTTCTATTTCATTGCTTGATATTGATCTGTTTAAATTGTGTATGTCCTCCTGGTTCAGTTCGGGAGGAACATATGTCTCTAGAAATTTGTCAATGTCTTCGGTAGTTTCTATTTTGTTGGAATACAGATTTTCAAAGTAGCTTTTCATTATGTTCTGTATCTCAATGGTGTCTGTCATGATATTTCCTTTTTCATCATGAATTTTAGTAATTCGAGTTTTCTCTCTTCTCTTTGTTAGTGTGGCTAAGGGATGGTCTATTTTGTTTACTTTCTCAAAGAACCAACTTTTTGTGTTGTCAATTTTTTGAATTGTTTGTTTTGTTTCAATTTCATTGATTTCAGCTCTGATTTTAATTATTTCCTGTCTTCTACTACTTTTGGTGTTCTTCTGTTCTTCTTTTTCTAGGGCTTTGAGCTGTAATGTTAGGTCATTTAGTTGTTGACTTTTCATTCTTTTCTGGAATGCACTCCATTCAATGAATTTTCCTCTTAGTACCGCTTTCATAGTGTACCAGAGATTTTGATATGTTGTATCATCGTTCTCATTAACCTATAAGAAATTTTTTATCTCCTTCCTGATGTTTTCTGTTATCCATGTTTCATTCAGTAGTATATTACTTAGTCTCCAGATGTTGGAGTAATCTCTGTTTTTTATTTTGTCATTGATTTCTACTCTTTTTCCATTATGATCGGATAGAATACAAGGCAGTATCTCTATTTTTTTGCATTTCCTAAGGGCTGCTTTGTGGCATAACATATTGTCTATTTTCAAGAAGGTTCCATGTGCTGCTGAGAAGAAAGTGAATTTGCTTGTTGATGAATGGAATATTCTATATATGTCTATTAAGTCTAGGTTATTGATTGTGTTATTGAGTTCTATGCTTTCTTTGGTTTTTGTTTGGAGATCTATCCAACGGTGACAGTGGAGTGTTAAAGTCACCCAGAATTATTGTGTTGTGGTCTATTCGATTCCTGAAATTGAGAGGGATTTGTTTGATGTACAGGGACGCACCGTTGTTTGGGGCATAAATATTTACTATCGTTATGTCTTCCTCATTTATGGTTCCTTTAAGCAGTATGAAATGCCCTTCTTTATCCCTTCTGACTAACTTTGGCTTGAGGTCCACTTTATCTGATATAAGGATGGAAACCCCTGCTTTTTTACTGAGTCCTTGTGCATGGTAGGTTTTTTTCCCATCTTTCACCTTTAGTCTATGGGTGTCTTATTCTACGAGATGAGTCTCTAACAGGCAGCATATTGTTGGGTCTTTCTTTTTAATCCATTGTGCCAGTCTATGTCTTTTGATTGATGAGTTTAGGCCATTAATGTTCAGGGTTATTATTGAGATATGTTTTGTATTCCCAGTCATTTGGACTTATTTTTGGTTTTTAACTTACTCGGTTTCTCCTTTGAATGGGTTTTTCTCTAAGGTAGTTCCTCCCTTTGCTGACCTCCATTGTTGTTTTACATTTCCTCCTCATGGAATATCTTGTTGAGAACATTCTGTAGTGCAGGCTTTCTATTTGTAAATTCTTTTAACTTTTGTTTATCATGGAAGGAATTTATTTCATTTTGAAATCTGAAGGTTAGTTTTGCTGGATATAGGATTCTTGGTTGGCATCCATGTTCTTTCAGAGCTTGAAATATGTTGTTCCAGGCCTTTCTAGCTTTTAGAGTCTGGGTTGAGAAGTATGCTATTATCCGTATTGGTTTCCTCCTGTATGTAATCAGATGCTTTTCTCTTGCAGCCTTCGAAATCCAATCTTTATTTTCAATGTTAGGCATTTTCATTATAATGTGCCTTGGTGTGGATCTGTTGTGATTTTGTGCATTTGGTGTTCTGTAAGCCTCTTGTATTTGATTTTCCATTTCATTCTTCAGGGTTGGGAAATTTTCTGATATTATTTCATTGAATAGGTAGTTCATTCCTTTGGTTTGTATGTCTGTGCCTTCCTCAATCCCAATAATTCTTAAATTTGGTCTTTTCATGATGTCCCATAGTTCTTGTAGATTCTGTTCATGATTTCTTACCATCTTCTCTGTTTGGGCCACTTTATTTTCAAGATTAGATATTTTGTCTTCATTGTCTGAGCTTATGTCTTCCAAGTGGTCTAGTCTTTTGGTGATGCTTTCCATTGAGTTTTTTATTTGGTTTATTGTTTCCTTCATTTCAAGGATTTCCATTTGTTTGTTTGTTTGTTTGTTTTTTTGAGAATCTCTCTTTGTTGAAATGATATTTTCCTTCCTGCAGTTGCTCTTTCAACTGCTTATTGGTATGATCATTCATTGCCTGCATTTGCTCTCTTATCTCATCCTTTGCTTCACAAATCATCTTACTCATGTATAATCTGAAGTCCTTTTCTGACATTTCTTCTAACATACTGTCATTGGATTCTATTAATATAGAATCTAGTTTGTTTGGATCATTTTCTTCCCTTGTTTTTTCATGTTGTTCATGTATCTTCCCCTCTAGCAGTGCAGATCTGGGGTAATGCAGATTTCCCCCTACAGGCTTTTCTTTAAGGGGAGATCAATATTAGTGGTGCCCAATTCAGACACTATGCAATCCTAGACCAAATAGCTCCTATATGGACATTAAAAATATTGTCATAATAAATAGAATGAGTTCAAATATCATCTTCAGAATAACAAACAGATTTGCAATAAGGTATGCAGTTTCTAAGGGAGGACAAAGAGGATGCAGAGGGATGTAGGATGTAGGTGTTATTGGGATAAGAAAAGAGTATACAGATGTTCTAGATAATAGAAAGGGTGAGAGTATAATCAAAAGAAATTGAATGTTAGCATGCACAAAAGGGAGAAAGAGACTCTGAGGGAACAGGTAAACAAAAGGAAAAGAGAGCAAGAAAAATAGAGAAACAAGAACTTAAAATTGTCCAATAAGGAGAAAAAAGAAAATCTACACTATAACAGTCATATAGTTTCAAATCTTCCAGTCTTCAGTAGCCTGATGCATGAGAGGTACCTGACCATGAACTTCAAGTGTCCAGTAGGTGTCTCAGGATGGAATTTGCCCTACCTAAAGATCAGAGCTACAGTTTCCAGGATTATCCAAGGTGGCTGCTCTGGCTTCAAAATGTGTTGGCAAATGGGGAGCTGCAGCTTGGGGTGTGGACGTGTTGGCTGGAGGTCCAGGAGGCAAGTGTAGTTGATCAGGCAGGGGTCCTGGAGGTCTGGTGCGTTTTGTGTGGTTGTGGGATCCTGGAGGCTGGGTGTACTTGGTCTGGGGTTCCAGTGATAGGGCGCAGTCAGTCAGTCTGGGGCTCCTGGTGGCAGGGAGAAGTCAGTCGATGTGAGGGCCCCAGAGGCAGGGAGTGATCAGTCGGGGTGAGGTATCCTAGAGATGGGGCTCAGTCAGTCCGGCCAGGGGTCCTACAGGGCCTGGCTGTTGTCTCAAAATGGCGGCAGCCACGTGTAATCAAACCTGCAGGTACTGTGACAGAGAACTTCCAGGCAACAGCAGGCAGCTGGTGCTCCACTGGTGGTGGACGATCAGTTTGCTGACTGTTGTCGGAGGATTGGGAGGTGAACCTTATGCGGTGGGTGATGGATAGGTATAAGGCAGGCGATGGACAGGCAAGAGGCAGGCAGATGGTGGATGATAGGCGCCTGACAGTAAGCAATCTGCACTCAGAAAAGGCATCAATATGCTGGCAGACTGCAGGTGATCACAGTAGACAAATGGAGTAAACAGCAGGGGATCGATAAGCAGCAAAAACTGCCTCATCAAGAAACAGATATCCTTTACTTGTAAGTGGAGTTACGGAGCGACAAGGAACGCAGCCTCCCTCTAGTCTGCCATCTTGGATCCCTCTACATTTCTTGTACTAACGTAAATTGGTGCAACCACTCTGTAAAGCATTTTGAGATTTCTCAAAAAAACTAGAAATGGAATCTCCATTTGGTATCCCACTTGTCCGTATATATCCATAGGACTTATTCAGGTTAAATATATATATATATATATATATATACACACACACACACACACACACACACACACACACACACACACACATATGTGTATATATATATCATTTTATATATATACATATATCCTGAAAAATTAAGCTGTTTTTGTAAATAGTGCCTCTTTTAAATATATATTTTTCCTGCAGAAGATCTCTTATAAAAAAATACTCTGGACAAATTAAACAGTTAAATCAAGCAAAGAATGATTCATGAATCAAGCAGCACACTGAACCACTAGAGGTTTAGAGAACATCATTTTTTGTGTGGGTAGAGAGAATTTACAGACAGGAAACTAGTGAGGTGTGGTCAGAAAGAGCTCAGCTGGTTACAGCTCAGTGCTTGCCTTGCATGGACATAGTGGACTAATTAGCAGCCTGTGATTGACTAATGTTCACTGCTGGCGGTTTTAGAATTTTACTTCTTCCTTTATTCTATTTGTTCAGTCAGTCATTTGCAAAAAGCATCAATTTCTACCAAGGTTTCCCTGTTTGGAATAATAAAAAAAAAAAAATCTCTAGAAATCTCTTGCCTCAAAAAATCCACTTTTGGTAAGAAATGTGTGCCCAAATCAGTGTGAAAAGGATAGAAGTGTCCTGAAGAGGCCTTGTAATCATGGGTGCAGAGTTCCAAATATCATAGGTAGTAAACTGGGCACTCATTTTAATTCTTAGAACACATAGTGCTGGGCTCTTGGCAAGGCACACAGGGAACTCTTGCCTACCTTGACCTCATCTGCAGGCCTCATCAAGCACCTAACACTTACTTGAAAAACTGTACGTTCAATTAAATAAATTATGGCATGCTTTAGTCTGTAGGTAAAATCTTCAGTGGCAAATTGGAATAGACGCACATCATTTTTATGTTTGCTTACACCTTTTGCCCTTCTGCCCTACATCTGCACAGCTGATTAGAGAAAGCCTGTGTGATCCTTCCTTTGGCACCAGTGGGAAGTGCAAATCACACATGAAAACTCTTACCCAGCTTGGTAAAAGACAAAAAATAAATAAAAATAACTCTTCCTTGCTCTCTCATTCTATCATTCAACCTATTTTTTAAGCTGTCCTGCTCCTCCCCAAAAGTCTATGATGTGAGTAACAAACCTGTTTATACCCTCTTGCAATGTGTGTTCCATCAAACCAGGTATGAAGTCAGAGACATATCCTGCCTCTGCAGGCGAACATGTTTCTGATTTAGTGAACTTTTTTTTCCTGATATTGAGACAAAGTATTATATCTCAATGGAAACAAGAAAAAAATAAATGTGTTTCTAACGCTAATAGTACCAAACATAGAGCTATTCTATTTTTCAGAAAATATTTCATTGCACTTACTCTAAAGTTCAATTAATTCTGTTTTCCACTTTGCAATTACGTACACTTAGTCTCCTGGAACTTTGGCCAAATGTACCTTAGCAAAGATGAGGAAGGCTGAGGTATAGACACATTGTAACATGACTCTTTCCATTTATAAATATTATGTGTCATGTGCCAAGTATTGCCTCTGAAACCCTGTGAAATAAATGATGCCAAAATTCAATAGCATAAAACAATACATATTGGTCTCCAAAGTTCATGCTGGGTCAGGTTTCTGAAGTGAACTGGCAGGAAGGCTGGGGTCTGGATACTGTCTATGGCTTCACCTCTGTTGAGTCAGACTTTCTAAAGAAGTTTCCTCAGTCTGTAGCAGCAGGTTGCTTGGGTTTATTCACACAGTAATCTCCATAGCGGAAGTTAACAGACTATTTCTCTTGAGGTCTAGGTTCAGAACAATTATACCACTTATATCTGTGCAATTTTTATTGTTGTTCTTACTAATTTAAATCACACAGGCTCTCCACAGTGTGAGTAGAGAAATATAGTTGACTTTTTAATGAGAATATAGATGGACTCAAAATGCAAGAGAATTGAGAAATCAGAGCAATCTTTGTGGTAAGTCACTCTCATTTCTGTTGCACACAAATAATTATCTGTAAAATATATTTAAAGACAATTAACTATTTCCTTCTCCCTAGAATTTTGTAAATAGTGGTGCACTGGGAATGTTGAAATGTAACATTGACAGCTGGGAGATAAGCACAGGGTCATGTCTTGTCTCCTAAAGGATACAGAGTATCACATAGATGAGGCTGAGACATTCACTAAGATGCAGTATACACACCTGAAAATCAGTTTTCCCCTAATACTGTAGTATGGTGAAGCCAGATAAGACATAATTGAATGGAGCTGAACTAACAGGGCAAAGGTGTAAAAAGAGTCCAAATCACTTGAGTGCATATAGTGCCTGTAGAAGGCATATGTATTAGTTTTGAGCACCACAGTTTATACTGTTTGCTGAATTTTTGCATGGTTCTGGCATTACTACTCAGAAATGTTGCATATGGTTAAGCAAATATGGGACAACATTACTCTCAGTGTGTTTTCAGGTGACTTTCCAGCCAATATCTGTTTCCCTGTCACTACAATGTTGTTCTGCTCAGGTGTTCTGAGTTTACTCTCTGGAAGCTCATCTATTTCCCCAGTGGTTTTTAAGCTACTAAGTGTAATAAAGACTGAAAAACAATAATTAGGTGCTATTTCCCATCTTAGTTCACTCTCCCTTGCTGTTTACTTTCCTCAGAACTCATTACCTTCTCTTTTTCCATCTGAATAATTCTTTTCTGTATTTTAAGATTAGCTCAAGTCACCTTCAGAATGAGAAAAATTCTCCAGGTTTGATAACATGACTGCAGTCATCTGAGACCCCACACCTTCCTCCCGTGGCTTACTTTTTTCTTATATTCCTCTTCTGTAGTTGTTGATTCACCTAATATCATCTATCCTCAAAAAGTTCACTTAAATGTCTTGACAAAAATAACCTATAGCTAAGATAGTCGAAGCCATATATGTATTTAATAGACATTTCATTATTTAACAAAAGAAATACTCTTTATTAAATCATGGACCTTTTTATTTGTTCTTTTTAGACAGTAGAGTGTAGTTTGACACATTATACGTGTGTAGGGTGCAGCCCATTACAATTTTGTTCCCAATCTTGTGGTTGGATGTGATGTGGTGTGACACTGGTCGTGTATTCACACATAAGCATAGAAAAGTCACATCCCATTCATTCTACTGTCTTTCCGATCCCAGTCCCGCCTCCCTTCATTCCCTTTTGTTTAATCCAATGAACTTCTATAGTTCCCCCTCCCTCTACTGTCCTTTGTTGTGAGTTAGCATTTATATATCAGAGAGAACATTCAACCTTTGGGTTTTGGGGACTGTTTTATTTCACTGAGTATGATATTCTCCACTTCATTCATTTACCAGCAAATGCCATAATTTCATTCTTTGTAGCTGAGTAATATTCCATTGTATAAACATACCCCATTTTCTTTTTCCATTCATCTGTTGAAAGATACCTAGGTTGATTCTATAACTGTGGCTATTGTGAATTGAGCTTCTATAAATACTGATGTGGTTGCATCAACTATAACATACTGATTTTAAGTCCTTTGAGTTAGGTTTATTTTTATTTTAATTTTGACATGTTTTGGTCATTAATTATCAAAACTTGAGTATAATGCAATTATGTCTGATTAAAAGCAGTAATTAACTATGTTGGGTATCCTTCCTAAAGTAGGAAGTGTTCTGTGTTTTTCTTTCTTCATAGATTTTCTTTCTATAAATCTCCAGGCTAAATGGACTATAAAGCTGTATTATATTTTTGCATTTCCACACCATCCCAACCTGAAATGTCCTTATGACAATAGTTTACATATTTTTGAATTTCTGTTTGTGAAGGTTATGAAAAAATAACTGCTGGCAAAAAACTTTTATCTAATATGGATTTTTTTAAATGGTGGAATAGAATTAAAATCAAGTTAGTTTTCTTTTAAGAATGAGATTGAATGGGAATAGTATAAAAAGAAAAGAAGAGAGGGTCTTTTAGAAATTCATTTAACCATGTGTATTCATTGGGATGATAGCTTAGTGGAAACAATATATAGAGACACACTTGAAATCTGAATAGAAATGTGTGTGTGTGTGTGTATGTATATATTTATATATATATATATTTCACATTCTACCTCTAATCAATTGTATTGCATGTTACCTACTTAAACTTATACTTGTGATACATTTGAAGTCAGAGCATCAATTTAACTCATAAGAATGTAATTATATTTGATAATGTATTCATTTTTCATTATTCTGCTTATGCTTCTAACCATGCAGACTCAATGGTGCTTGCATTGAGACAGGAGG
This sequence comes from Sciurus vulgaris, assembly GCF_902686455.1. Taxonomy (NCBI): domain Eukaryota; kingdom Metazoa; phylum Chordata; class Mammalia; order Rodentia; family Sciuridae; genus Sciurus; species Sciurus vulgaris. Next base: position 77,564,972 of record NC_136470.1, on the reverse strand, counting down.
GAAATTGCTTGAGAGAAGCACCATGCTGTACTGTTTTCCTGTGCCTGCCTGCCTGCCTTACAATTCTCACTGAACTGTAATAATTTAGTGTTTTGAGTACTACATGCACAACATTTCTGTATGAAAAGATATTTTTAAAGATGAAACACAATCTCATTACAGATGAATATTAATAGATGGACTTTTGCAACTGATCTTGATATAGGAAAAATTAACTTTGAATCCTAATTGAGCACAACTGTAATCCCCTCAAAGATACTCCTGTTCTTACCAATAGAAATGCATTGCAAATATTTACTCAATTCCTGTTGCTTGGGGGTGATAGTGTTGTTCTGTGCTTGTATTCCCCCCAAATTCATTTACTGAAGTTCCAAAACCCCAATGTGAATGTATTTGGAGATGAGGTCCTTATGAGGTAATCCTAATGAGGTCATAGGAGGGGGGTTCTAATTCATTAGGATGGGTAACTTTATATACCAAGGGTGTATGCAGACCGAGGAAAGGTTATGTGAAGACACAGTGACAAAGCAGCCATCTGTAAGCTAAGGAGAGGTGTCAGGAGAAAGCTAACCTCCTTTCTCAGAATTCCATCTCCCAGAATTGTGGGAAAATACATTCTCTTATTTAAACCACGCAGTAGGTGGGGATAGTTATCACAGTCCATGATGATTTATACAATTATGCTTTTCGATTTCAACAATAAAAAGTGTATTATATTTTTACCTTCAATTGACATAGAAGTATCCACATAATGCCTTTGATTCTGCCTGTTAGCCTCAAACTTTTATCACCTGGCCATTAACAAAATAAGGTTATAACTTTTTACCCTAAAGAGTCACTTTTCTGTACTGAAATTTCATAAGATTTATTGGTTGCTTTAAAATAGTATTTATTATAATTCATTATCTATTCTTGGCTTTTATGTTATTCATTCTATCACTGTTATTTATCATGCACAAAAGGGAACATATTTTATTTTCTCCATTTAGAGAACTGAACCTGCTTCCAACAAGTACTTAATAAATTATTATGAAATAATCATGGCATGGTTGAAAAATAAATGTGGATATTCCAAAATGAATTCACCTCATAAAGTACTTATTTTTCAAATTGACCTACATGTTGGATTGCCAAGTCAGAGATCTAGGGACTAGTTTCTGTCATTCCTGTATACCCATCATACAGCAAATGGAAAAATTTCAGCAAATCCAGTGAAAGATACTGCTTGCAATATTAAACATCCATCCTCGTATCCTTAGTGTCATCACCCTGACTTGAATCATCCCAAGTTTTTCTTTAAAACTATAGTCAGTTTTCTTGTTTTTTGGCCCTGTCTTACTCCATGCCCACCAATATTTCAATTTCAGTTAGAAGGGCTCTTTAAAATTGGAATGGATATGCCAATCATATGCTCCAAAGATGTCACAGGATTGAGTAATCTTTGACTAAAGAGTTGTCACTTCTTGTTTTGGTAGATATCTTATTATACAGCATATGGTTTCTAATCTTGGGAAACAAACCATAAATCTCATAAATATGTGTGCTAGAACGGTGGTGTGGAAAATTAAATGTGATTAACAATTAAATACACTTATGACTGAAATTTATAGTCCTATCAAATTGACATTAGATATTTTTGGTTGATGTTATTTACTATTTTCAACTTATAAGGGTAAATTAAGCAGATTCAGAAGGAACAAATGAAAATTATTAATGCAAATGGGTGTAAAAGGCAAAATATTTTACTAGTAATTTTTATACTGTACCATACATTAAATGAATCTCAATATTTCTACTGTTTCATCTTTTCCTGGATGTATCTTTCAAGATTTTTTATATAATTAACCAAGCTATGCTTCATTTTTGATGTGCAGATAATGTATATTAATAGAAAATAGATAAAGATAATAAAGTCAATTTGCATTTTGAGGAATTTATTTTATTTCTAAATAATTTAAATACTTATTCAATATATATTAAACATTTATAAATTTCTGATATTGCTAAATGTTGAGGGAGGTTGAATGGAAAGTACAATAATAACATTAATTATAAAAATAAAATATCAGGAAGAATACTATTCATATTTCATGAATATATTTTACCTTAGGAAATTAAAGAAGACACACAGCAGACAGGAAGCTGGACAAAAAAGAGGGAGGAAGGGGAGAGAATTTCAACAGAAAGTTAACATATATTGATCTTTTAAAAAAACGTTTGCCACATAATAATTATATAGAATAGTGCATTATATAGTGGCATATCCATACATGCATGTGATATAATTAATGAAATTTCATTCTCTAATACCCTGTTTCCTCCCCTTACTCCCCACTTCTACTCTAGTGGTCTCCCTTCTATTTTCATGAGATCCTCCCTTTTTATAATTTTTTTTCTCTCTGGCTTCCCCATATGAGGGAAAAAAGGACCTTGACTTTCTGATTCTAGCTTATCTTGCTTAACATGATGTTCTTTAGTTCCATCCATTTACCTACAAGTGAAATGTTTTTTCTCCTTTGTGACTGAATAAAATTCCATTGTGTATGGATACCAAATTTTCTTTATCATGTTCACCCGTTGACAGACACCTCCACTGTTTCTGTAACCTGGCTCTTGTGAATTGGGCTGCTATAAACAAGGCCATGTGACACATATTGATCTTTAATTATTAAATATAAGAAGAAAAAGAGATTAGAGATCATTAATTTGCCATTAGTTGGCAAAAACCATTTTTGTCAGTTTTGACTGCTGTGAACAGTATAGACTAGGTGCTTAGACATACAAATAGATTTCTCACAATTCTGGAGCCTGAAAGTCCAAGCCCCAGGCTGCAGCAGAGCTATGTCTGATGACAGAGTCCTTCCCAGTGTGCAGATGTTTGCCATTTTGTTTATTTCCTCACATGACTGAAAGCAGAAAGGAATAAAGCTCCTCCTACTCTAATAAGGACAGTAATCCTGTTAATGTGGGCTCCACTCTCATAACCTAATCACTTCCTAAAGATCCTTTTGCATAATACCATGAACATTGAAAGTTAGGATTTAAATACATGGATTTGGAGTACATATAAACATTCAGTTCACAACAATGGCAAACTAAAAAATATTAGTCTTCCTAGAAGAACTGAAATTTTATTGCCCAAACATGCTTTCTGGTAACATTAATTTATTCTCAAACAATATGAGGTATGACTGATAAATTTTGTGGTTGTACAGGTTGCATAGTACTTAAAAGGCAGCAAATGAAACTGTAACTTACTCTCTATTTAGGATAGTCTCAAAATGCGTGGTTGATGCTCACTACACCTTATTCGAGTTTTTAGCAAATAATTCTAAACTATAATTTTGAGGCAAACAAAAGCAATATTTTTTCTCAGGTAAATTAGTGTTTAGTTTGAATTCATCCCATCTATTGATTCTTAATTTAACTTCTTGCTTTTTAGGGGTCTTATTAAGGAAATCAGTTCCCAGGCCGATGTGGTAAAGATTTGGATCTACTTTTTCTTCTAGTAGTCTCAAGGTCTCTGTTTTAGTGCCTAAGTCTTTGGTCTGCTTTGATTTGGATAAAGGTTTAATTTCATTGTGAGAGATAAAGTTTTAATTTCATTGTGTTACATGTGGCTTTCCATTTTTCCCAGCACCATTTGTTGAACAGGCTATCTTTTCTCCAGTGAATGTTTTTGGCACCTTTGTGTATTATTAGATACCTGTATTTATGTGGATTCATCCACGTCTTCTATACTGTACCTTTGGTCTACATATCTATTTTGGTGCCAGCACCATGCCGTTTTTGTTACTTTAGCTCTGTACTATAACGTCTGGTATGTTGATACCTCCCGCTTCACTCTTCTTGCTAAGGATTGCTTTGGCTATTCTGGGTCTCTTTTTTTCCCAAATAATTTTATGAATGGCTTTTCTGGTTCTATGAAGAATGTCATTGGGATTTTAATAGGAATTGCATTAAATCTGTATAATGCTTTTAGTAGTATGACCATTTTGACAATATAGATTCTGCCTATCCAGGAGCATGGGAGGTCTTTCCAACTTCTAAGGTGTTCTTCAAATTCTTTCTTTAGTGTTCTATAGTTTTCATTGTAGAGGTCTTTCACATCTTTTGTTAGATTGATTACCAACACTCATACATTGCTGGTGGGAATGCAAAATGGGAATGCAAATGGAGATTCCTCAGAAAACTTGGAAGGATCCACCATTTGACCCAGTTATCCCACTCCTTGGTTATACCCAAAGGACTAAAAATCAGCATACTACAGTGATGTGCCACATCTATATCCTACCACTCCAACACTTGACACGGTTCTGTTGGAGTAGAGGATCCAACACTTGACATGGTTCTGTTGAAAGATCATCATCCCTCTTGGGGCCATAGGTGTGGCATGTCTCCTTGTGCAGTTGCTTTTAATACTAATAATCAATATATCCTTAGATTCAGATTATAGAGAATACTGGGGAAATTTCATGGTGCTGGGACACAAAATAACATAAAATAAAGTTTAATATTAATACCTAGATGAAATCATAAATAAGAAATTATGATTTGCTCAAATTTGTAAGGAGCCTGTGATTTCTTTTAGTATACAAATTCTCCAAAAGTTATATATAGATATATGAGAGTGTACTCCTCTGAGCTTTGATGTGGTGTTTGGTCTTCATTGCTTTCTTAGTGTTTATGATTAAATTTATGGATATTTTTCCCACTTAAAAAATAGGTTAATCATAAGTACGATTTGTATTATTCCTATGTCTAGTACTTTAAAGATCAAAATAGAGTTTTAATCCACCATTGAGTACATTGAGTACATGAAATAGAATAAATATTAACTATAAGCTGATTCCTCTATTCTCTGTTAGCAATAACAAAAACTTGCCACTGTTAATAACTAACATTAGAGTTCTTGGAAAGGGTAACTTCTATAGAAACTTAATGATGTATTCTCTCAGGGAAATTAAAACTAAACGGAGCATGGTGCCCTCTACCTTGCTGGGAACTAGGTTTTTTTTTTTTTTTTTTTTAATTCAAGCTATCATACAGTAAGAACATATTTCTTGAATAAGATCATTAATTATACTCTTGAAGGTTTTTTACTTAACATTTCACTGTATTAACCATGAAATGATGTAATCAATACCAAAGAAAAAAACAAACAAAAAGATTCTGTGAACAATAAAGATTCAGATTCAGCCACAGAACACTTGGTGTCTCTGTGTGCTGTTTTTCCACCATGCTGACGCTGCCCATCCACCTTGGACCCCCAACTGCTGCTAGGGCTGGACCCCAGCAGTGATGCAACCACATCAATCTTTATTACTCCTGAACTCACAATAGAGAAAATATGGCACCAACCTAGATGCCCTTCAACAAATGAATGGATAGAGAAAATGCTTTAGTGTGTGTGTGTGTGTGTGTGTGTGTGTGTGTGTGTGTGTGTGTGTATGAAGGAATACTACTCAGCTTTAGAGAAGAATGAAATTGTGGCATTGCTGGTAAAGGGATGGAGTTTTAGAATATCATGCTAAGCAAAATAAGCGAAACCCAAAACAACCAAAGAGTGAATGTTTTCTCTGACATGTGGGTGATAATTCACAATAAGGGGGGTGGGATAGGGAAAAATAGAGTTACTTTATATTTGGTAGAGGGGGGTGAAGGGAGGGGAAGTGATATGGGGGCAGGAAAGAGAGTAGACAGTATTACCTCATGTACATATATGATTGCACGACCAATATGATCCTACAATGTGTACAATCAGAAAAATGAGAAATCATACTCCATTTATGTATGATTATCAAAATGTATAAATGCATTCTACTGTCATGTACATCTAATTAGAAAAAAATTTAAAAAATTTTTAAAAATTGGTATTTAACATTTTATATGAATATATCTAATTGAAATCTAAATATTCCAAATGTATCTTCAAATTTAAATGATTGTTGAAAGTCAGTTTGAAACACTTTCATGTGTTATTGATCCCTGCATTTTATATAATCATTCCACTTTTCTGTCATCTCAAATGAGAAGATAAGCAAGATGGGTTTAAAAAATACTGTGAATGTATAATAAATTGCACCTTAGTTATTTCAACCACTCTTTCTAATTTGGGTTATAGATTTGTTTTTTTATAAATGGATAGTAGAATAGATTTGCTAATAAAGAAAAGAATGTTATGACATTATTGGGATGTATTTATGGGACAAATAATATTATAGAATGGCTAACAATAACAGAGAAGGGATTTCATTCTTCTCCATCCTGGATGAAGAAAAAGAGCATTAATCATTTCAGGGACTTGATTCTCTGGAGCTGAGATGTCTGTACTCATGTCTCTATAAATCTTCTGAAACCACAGGAAAACATGAAACAGAAAGCAGCATGGTTTTTTTTTTTTTTTTTTTTTTTTAGTCATAGCCTTCTCCCATTTTCTTTCTTAAGTTTATTATCCAAGAAGTATTCTTTTCTAATTTATTTATCACATAAATGCATAAAGAACCAAACTAAACTTAAAAATCATTTCTCAAGTACTCTTACCAATACTACATCAAAAATATTTTATATGTATTTTTATAAATTCAGTATTTAATTTTGAGAATAAAATTCCCAGCAGTATATCCTGAGATTGGAAATGTGAGAAGATGGAAATTAAATTCATAGGAAAGTCATAAGAAGTAAGTCAATTAGTAAAAATCCTGACTAATACAGTATAATAATATCAGTTAATAATAATGAAAATGGTATGATCAACTATTTATTATGAACCAGTGTTGTGGAATAAGGAATAATATAGGCAGTTTAATGCAATGGAAAAGCGAATCACCCTTCTCAGAGGTAAATACAAGTATTCGTATTACATAAATATTAGTTGAACGCCATTATTTTGTCTAAGTTTTTTGTATTCAGTCTTAAAGCTTACATTTGAAAAACAGATTTAATTGAAAAAATCAAGTAGAAGTACAGGAAGACAAAAATCTACATTATCTGTGGGAAGTAAAATAGTGAATAAGAAAATATTAACCCTTATTTAAGGAAGTTTATGTGTGAGAGAGAGAAAAACAGAGAGAGTGAGAGAATGAGAGGGAAAAGTATACATATGTGGACATAAGCAGTGTGAACACATTATTCCAAAATTAATACAATTTTAAGTATTTTTTTATTTTCTTTATATTCAGGAGGTAAATGAATACGGGATACAAACTGAAAACCAAATCTGATTTCAAGGATGGAATGAAATAGAGATAAGAACAGAAAAACAGAAAAAGAAAAAAAAAAAAAAACAGAAAATTATGAAAACAAAAGCTGATTTTTAAGAACTACAGTGAGATTCAAGTCCACTTACCGAAGTTCTCCTCCGAAACAGAGCAGGACACTGGGTAACAGCCCGGCAGGCTGGGCGGCGGGCTGGGCTGCAGGTTCCATCAGGCCAAGTCCATTGGCACTGGCGGTTGTGCGGCTGGGGCCAATTTCACGTGGAAAAACCGTAGCAGTCCTCGAGACCCTGTAGCCTCCCTCTGGCAGAAGGTGATGCTGAGGAGAGTGACTTGGACATGTCCTGGATTTTCCCTGCTTCCTGCATAGCCATGGGATTGAGTGGGTTTGCCAAAAGTACAAAGCGAGTCATGAACTCTGTGGCGTGCAAATGGAACCTTGTGGAAGCTCAGCAGCAGAAACTGGGTAGCTTGGCACTGCCTGACTCCCTGTCCTTAGACTGCGAACATGCCAAAGCACAAAAGGCAGTGTCGGACCTGAGGCATGGAGAAGAATGGCAGCAGAAAGGAGGCTTTGGTACAGAGAGAGAGAGATGGTGTCTGTGGAACGTGGATGCGATTTGCTTGGTTGTTTTAAATAAGAGTTTTGTTAATCAAGATGAAAGAAAAGAAACTAAAGATGAAGGTAAATCAAAATCATTTATTCAGAAATATGAACAAAAAATCAGACACTTTGGTATGTTGAGTCAGTGGGATGATAAAGGTTTTTGTCTAACCATCCATACCTTCTATGTGAAGAAACTGCTAAATATTTCATGGTGTTTTCACATACAAGCTGACCAGAAAGGATTTTTTCTTCTATTAATTACCCACAATTAAGAGGGCAGCTTATTTAGTGTATTTTTATAGTTAACTTTCATTGATTTTTCTTCCTTCAAACTTAACATGCTTTTCAAAATCTGTCATCTTTATAACTCAAATATCAAAAATTTCATGTCTATTTCTGAATATATTTTCAATTATGTTGGATGGAATAGTGGGAGCTTCAGAAATATGCCAAACAAATTATTTTACTCACAAAAGAAAAATATTATTCTTCCTTTCCCTGTCAAAGGTAAAAAAATGACTTCCCAAATATGATCATGTGCTAAGACCCTAAATTGGAGAATAGTTTACCTTACAACTTATATCAATCAGGGGTTTCCAGAACTCAGAACCAATACGTTATGTCCACATGAGTGTTGTGTGTGTGTTTATATAGAATTTTCATATGTCATCATGAGGGCCAACAAGTCCCAGGATTTGCAGGTGGCAAGTGGGACAACCAGGAGAGTCAATGGTATACATTCTGGGTTGTGACTGGCCCACAACCCAGAAAAAGGTGAGGTTGTATATTCAGCACGAAGCCAGTGAGTCACAGGAAATTCTCATTTACCTTCTCTATTCAGAATAGGCTTTCTACTGATTATATGAGACTCACCCACATTATGGAAGACATGTTAAATTATAACATGGAGATGCAATCAGCAACATCTAGACAATGGAAAATTCTTTAAAAGGGTAAATGGGTGCCTTTAACAAATGCATTTTAAGGTGTGTAAATAGAAAGAGATGGAGAAATAAGAGGCCCAGAATAGCCAAAGCAATTCTTAGTGAGAAAAGTGAAACAAGACACATCACAATACCAGACCTTCAATTATTCTACAGAGCTATGGTTACAAATAAAGCATGTATTGGCACCAAAACAGGCATGAAGACCAATGGGATGGAATTGGAGACATAGTGACAAACCCACATGAACACAGTTATCTCATACATAGAGACCAAGGCTCCATGAACATATATTGGAGAAAAGATATCCTCTTCCACAAATGGTGCTGGAAAGTATTTGTAGCAGAATGAAATTTAAACCCTATCTCTCACCCTGCACAAAACTCAACTCAAAGTGAATCAAAGACCTAGGTACTAGACCAAGAAACCCTGCATCTACTAAAAGAAAATGAGGCCCAACACCCCATTATGCAACACTCTGAAGTGGAAGAAATAAAATCAAGAATTGGTTAATGGGATGGAATCAGAAAACTTCTTCATAGCAAAGGAAACAAGAGTTAAAGGGAGAACTTATAGGAGAAAATTGTTGCCACCCACACCCCAGATAAGGCTTTAATTTCCAGAATATACAAAGAACTGAAAAACCTTAACTGCAATAACAAAAACAACAAAAAAGCAAACTGATCTAAAAATGGACAAAGGAACTAAACTGGCACTTCTCAGAAGAAGACATATGAATAGTCAACAAATACATGAAAAAATGTTTAACACTTCTAGCAATTAGAGTAATGCGAATTAAAACTACACTGAGATTTCACCTCAATTCACCCAGAATGGCAATTATCAAAAATACAAGTACCCGTAGATGTGGTGAGGGTTTGGGAAAGGGGTACACATGTACATCAATTGTAGGAATGTAAATTGATGCTCTCACTCTGGAAAGTATTTTGGAGGTCCCTTACAAACTGGAAATGGAATCTCCATTTGACCCAGTTTTCCCACTCCTCAGTCCAAAGAATTTAAAATCAGCATACTATAATGATGCAGTCAATGTTTATAATAGCTCAATTCACAATAGCTAAGCTATGGAACCAACCTAGATGCCTTTCAACAGATAAATGGATAAAGAAAATGTGTGTGTGTGTGTGTGTGTGTGTGTGTGTGTGTGTGTGTGTATTGTCTACTTCATTTTCATTCTGAAAGTTTGGGAAATTCTGTAAATACACACACACACACACACACACACACACAGTGGACTCTTAGCCATAAAGAATGACTTTTTGACATTTGCCAGCAAATAGAAATATTTGAGACAATCATGCCAAGAGAAATAAGGCAATCCTTCCAAATCAACAATCCAAAAATGTCTCTCTGATAAGTGGATACTAATACAAGGCAAAGGGGGAAGGACGGGAAGAATACAAGTTCAGTACATCAGATAAAGGAGAACAAAGAGAAATGAAGGGTGATAGGAGTAGGAAATACAGTGGAATTAATCTGACATAACTTTCCTATGTATATATATGAATACACCACAGGGAATCTCACCATTGTATATATTCATAAGACTGTAATTATTGTTATAATAACATATACCCCATGTTTGTATAAATATTTCAAAATGAACTCTACTGTCATGTATAACTAAAAAAATAAAAGAAAGAGAGATGGAGATGACAGGGTAAAGGAATATTTATAGACAAAACATACTTTAGAGAGACATAGAGATTAATGTAAGGATTTTTTTTGGATTATAATTTTTAAAGCTATCAGATAATTGAAAGCTTAAAACTGGGTAGATAATGGATGTTACTAAGTAATAATCATTAATTTTGTTTTGATATGATCGTGTTTCAATGTCATTAAATACACACACACAAAATAAATCATATTTTTCCTTATAAAGATTGGATTGCAATACCATTCTTATGTTATTCCTTCCTTTTCATGAAACTTAAACAGAACTCAGAGGTGCAGTGATATTTGTCTAGAGTCTGCAAGTCAAAAGTCCAGAGATCCAAAGGTTCTTGGTGTCAAACTTTGGTTCCCTGGAGTCTCAATTCCTGTGTTCTCCTCATCCCACATTTCAAATTTCATACCACACAGGCCGTTTATCCCGATGTCAGCTATCTCCAAGAATAATTTAAAGCCCCAAATTAACTTCCAGTCTCCATCAAGAGCTAAACCACAACTAACTGCTGGAAGCAATTAAATGCTACTTAAAAACTGAATAAACTAAGCAAGTCAATACAGGATATGAATGAGAAAGTCAATTACAATATAGCAATACTGTAAAAGAACCAGAAAATTCTTGCAAATAAAACACAATAAATCAAAATGTTCATTCAAAAATCTCTGAAATAGATTATACCATGCTGAATACAGAATTTCAGAGTTGGAAGCAAAGTATTCAGCCATGAACATTTAAACAGTATTAGAGAAAAAAGAAAGTAACCGTGATCATAATATAAAGGACTCTGGACCAACATTGAGACCAAATTGGAGAGTTATTTGAATTGAAGAGATTCATAAAAACTAATGGTAGAGATAACCTCTTCAGAGGAATAATAACAGAATTTCCCAAGCTTTCAGAATGAAGTAGACATGCAGGAGACTCAGAATTCAACACAAGGAAAGAAAAATACCTTTTCCATGACACATTAATATTAAAATGCCTAAAATACAGAACAAGGATAAAGTTTTTAAAGTCTCAAGGGAAAAAAATAGATCACATTTAGAGGCAGGCCAATCAGAATTACTTCTAATGTTTCAGTAAAAACTCTAAAATCCAGGAGGACATGGAATGATGTGTTCCCAATCCTTAAAATATATAACTCTCAACCAAGATTGATATACCTTGCAAAGCTACCTGCACAATTGAAGAAATTTCAAACTTCCAAGACAAAAATAAACAAAAAATTTCATGACTACTAATCTGGCATGACGGAAAATGATTAAGGAAATACTAAACAGAAGAAATATAAAAAAGTCGAGTTTAAAAAAGAACAAATCTCATTTGAAGAGTAACTAAGCAAAAGAGACATAGGAGCAAATTAAACATCAGAATTAAGTGAAAATGGCAGAAATTAATAAAGACATTTAATATGTCTCAACTCACCAGCTAAAAGACAGAATGGATTAAGAAATAAAACCCAACTATATGTTGCATGAAGAGACTACCCTTATAGGAGAGGACAGATACAGTTTAAAAATGAAAGGATGGATATTGGTATACCATTCAAATGGAACCCCCCAAAAGCAGGAATAACTGCTCTCATATTTGACAAAGCAGATTTTAAGCCAAAATTAATCAGAAGAGACAAAAAGATCACTTCATATTAGCAAAGGAACAATCCAACAAATAGATAAACGATAATAAATATTTATGCTGCAACCATTGGTGCACCTGACATAAAAGACATATTTAAATTAAAGACTCAGAGAGACCCAACATAACCTACTGAGTAATTTCAATACATCTCAACACCAATATATAGGTCATCCAGTCATAAATTCAATAAAGTGTCTTTATATCTAAAAAATATTCAAAAATCAAATGAACTTAATTGACATCTATAAAATATTTTTATCAAGCAACAGCTGAATACACTTTTTTCTCAGCTGCTTAGGAGACTTTTCTAATATAGACCATGCTTTAGGCCACCAAGCAGCTCCTAGCAAATACAAAAATATATATATATATAATTTTTTGCAACTTACATGATCATAAAAAAATTTAATTAAAAATCAACACCAAAAAAACCCCAGAAACTATATAAAAACATGACCATGAACAGTGTACTTTTGAATGATGAATGGATGATAGAAAAAATCAGGAGATAAATAAAAATATATTAAAATTAAATGACAAAATGAAATCAAGTAACAGAACCTCTGGGACCTTATGAAGGCAAATCTAAGAGGAGAGTTTATCGGTATAAGTGCCTACATAAGAATATCAGAAAAATTCCAAATAAACAATCTAATGATGCATCTCAAGATCCTTCAAGAACAAGAACAAACCAACTTCAGAACCAGGAGAAAGAAGGAAATAATTAAGATCACAGCCAAAGTCAATAAAATAGATAATTAAAAAGCAATACAAAGAATAAATGACACAAAACATGGGATCTTGGAAAAGATAAAAAATGATTCAACTTTAGCCACACAAAAGAGAAAGAGATGACCCAAGTTAATAGAATTAGAGATGTAAAGGAATTAATCATCAAAAACATCACAGAAATCTACAGGATCATTAGTTTATATTTTAAAAAATCATGCTGCAATAAATTGGAAAACCTAAAATAAATGTATATATTTATAGACAAATAAAACTGGCAAAAATTAAGAAGACACAGAATACCTAAAATGATCAATAACTCCATGAGATAGAAGCAGTGATAAAAAGTCTTGCAATAAAGAAAAGCCCAAGACCAGGTGAATTCTCAGTTGAAGTTTACCAGGCCATTAAAGAAGAATTAATGCCAAAGCTCCTCAAATTATTTCATGACATAGAAAAGAAGGAAAATTTCCAAATTCATTCTGTAAAGCCACTATCACACTCTTACTAAACCCAGATAAGGACACAATAAGGAAAGAGAACTATAGACCAATACACCTGATGAATTCAAATGCAAATATCCTTAATAAAATATTAGCAAATTGTTTTCAACAACATACTACATTATGATCAAGTTGTTTATTTCAAAAAGGATGTATTTTATATAGTAAGAATGTCCAGGATTACTAAGAACCCAAATAAATAAAAGGAGCTAAATACTGATAATTCTTTTAATTAGTTATATTATTATATTTATTTTATTCATATTATTTTTATTTTTATTTGTTATTTTTAGATACAGAGTCTATTTAGAGTCTATTTTGTCATTATGTATATATATGAAATGTATCATATTCTAACTAGTCTTGTGGATGTATATGATGGTGGGAGTTACTGTGGTGTGTTTATATATGTACATAGGAAATTTATGAAACATTCATTTCACTACCTTTCCTACTCTTACCTTCTCCCTTCCTTCCTGTTTTTCCCCTTTGTCTACTCCAGTGCTTCAATTCTTCCCTTCCATCCCCCTTGTTATGGGTTAGCATTCATATTTCAGAAAGTATTTGATCTTTGGGTTTTGGGGATTGGCTCATTTCACTTAGCATGATAGTCTTCAGATTTATCTATTCACCAGTGAATGTCATAAGGTTATTCTTATTTATGCTGAGTAATATTCCATTGTGCGCACATACCACATTTTCTTTATCCATTCCTCTGCTGAAGGGCACTAGACTGACTTCTTGGCTTAGCTATTGTGAATTGTGCTGCTACAAACAGTGAAGTTGCTGCATCTCTGTAGTATGTTGATTTTAAATCCTTTGGATATATACTGAGGATTGGGATAACTGGGTCGAATGGTGTTTCCATTCCTAGTTCTTTTGAGGAATCTCCATACTGATTTTCAGAGTGGTTGCTTTACTTTGCACTCCTATCAAATGTATCAGCAAAATTTTCTTTATTACTGCTAAGGAGTATTCCACTGTATGGCTATATCACAATTTTTCCATTTTTCTCTTGGTGTCCTGTATGTTGTTTCCAATATTTGGTCATTATAAACAGACATTTCAGTGAAGATTGATGGACAACTTTTCTGGAGCATGAGCAATCACTTTTCATGGCAGTGAATTGACCAACTTGTATCCATATTGATTCACTGTGTGTGTTGGTCTATGTTACAGTACGTGCTTGTGTTATTAAATGCTCAGGGTTCAAATTTTAGCTATTCCAATGGTACATCTATAATGATGGGCAAAGTGAAATCTGTGCCCTACTTGTCTCATCTGCAAACTGGAGATAAATTATAACTTAGAGGATTATAATGATAAAAAAGTTAACAAATATGAAGTATAAAATACAATGTTCAAAAGCATTAGAATTTCAAAATTGCATAAACATTATTATCACGTTTATGGGGTGACTGAAGTGGCAGATTATGGGAAAATGAACTTTAATTGACTTATTTTTAAATAAAAATAATTATAAAATGAAAGCCCAGTGAAGTACTTTTTGCAAAAATGTAAAATGTCTGCAAATGAATTCATTTGAATAGTTTTTCCTGTTTCCTATGAATTAGCATGCAGTTAGTATACTATATTACTTTGTGAAAATAACACACTTAGGATCATGTGGATGAATGAGGTCCTACAATGCAAGGACCTCATTTCCCATCAGAAACTTCTATAGTTTTGTGTGTATGTGTCTGAGGCTTTTCCCTTCTTGGGTAAAAGTGATTTCCTTGAGTCATAATGACATTATAAAACTAAAATTTTTAGGATAATTAATCATTAACTCTTATGAAAACATTCATATTATAATTCATCTTTCTTCCATGATTTTTAAAAACTTACCTGTCTGAAAAGAGTCACTTGATTATTGTTATGAAGTCCTAACTAATAATTTTCTTGCCTAGGAATATTGTAAAATTACATTACATTGCATTAGGGGTTTGGTGGTTTGTGTAGGTTTTGTTTTTTTTTTTCTCTCTAAGTGGAAAAAAATTCAACCGTACATCAAGTTGAGGTTTGCGAAGTCTTTTTTTTTTTTTTTTTTTTTTTTAATATCTCTTGGGAAATGCTATGCTGTCTCCTATATGCTGAGCAACTTCTTTTTAATTCATACTTTCCTATGAATAGTCTAATTAGCATTCTAATTAAACTGCAATTGATTTATTGTGAAATGACCATTTATTTAAGTAACAGAGAATGTGACAAACTGACAGGTCTTATAAATAAATTGCATCCATTCTCGCCCCTTGGTGAGGAAATGCCTCTGACTAGTGTTCTACGGGCCCCTGCTGTGGACCTGAGTTGCTTGTGCTTTTCAGTCACTTCAGCAAAGACACTGAAAAATTTTGTCTAAATTATGAGGACTTTATTTCTTCCTAAGAAAGGAATGACTTTGAAAACTGTAATGAAAAATATGTCAGGGAGAAAGTGGGGAGATGAAAGAAAAGTGTAGGTAAGGAAAAATATATATATAAGTTCCTTGAATAAAACAGTTAATAAAATAAAAACAAGGTGAAGCAGGAAGGGAAAGGGAGGGGTAAAAAGAAGAATAAAAGAGAAACACATTAATTTCAAGACCACAAATATGTAGTAATAAATAATAACTGTTATGAATAAAAAAATATTCAATGTGAAGAGAAAAGAAGAAAATCATCATTTACTAAATCTCTTTAAATTCCTAAAACAGTATTGAAATATATTTTTTTCGGATGGCTGCCTCTTCTACTCTCACATATGTTAGCATAGGAGAGAATGGTTTTAAGTACTGATGCATATATTAAGACCAACACAAATAATATTTTTTAGGAAAATGAGAAATTACTAGGGCAGGTACAAGAGGTGTCTATGGGCTACTGATATTTTTTTCACAATGATTAAAAATAGAAGAAAATAAACAATGATAAGACAAAAATGGCTTTCTCTTTCAAGATAGATTCATGATACTTTTCAAGATTGCCTCTACCTCCTCATATCTGCAATGGAATTATGATGAACACTTCAAACATGCTTCTTTATGGACATATGCATGACTTCCTTCAGAGTAAGAATGTGCAAAGACAGAATTATACTACCTGTAATTTCATGAAACTTTCGCTTCAGATTGACTGCACCTCTCTCACCAGTTGTGTAGTGTCTGAATCTCCACAATACTTGTAACGTTTGACATTAGTCATCTTTATTTATTCGAAACATGTTTATGTAGATCTATGTTCCAAGAACTTATTCCAACTGCTGAGCAGAAACAAATGAATCCTTTCTCATTTCTGAATAATAATCAGGTGAGTAAAACTAATATCTTTTTGTTGGTGTAATTTGCTTTTTCCTAGTTATTGAGGAATTTGAAACTGACGCTGTATTAAGTTCCACTGGGTTTCCTTTCTAATGAATTGCTGGTTTTTATCTTTTGCCCTATTTCTCTATTGAGTTTCAAACTTGATGTTCTAGATACACAGAAAATTTTCACCACACATCAGATTTTTAAAAATAAGTTAATTTACAATTGTGCTTTAATAACTGGCACAACTGCTTTATTTGTTGACTTTCCTGAGAAATTAAGTTAATGCTGTAAACTCGAACTTCAAACTGGTTAGCCGGGGAGGATATTGGGATGAAAAATCCATTCAAGGATCAGTGTTCAATAAAGCAAACCTGAGCCACAAAGCCACCACAAGTTGAATTTGAGGAAATGCTTGGCATTATGGAGTCTTAGTGATTTCGAACGCATTTCCCTGAAATGTGTCTGGGTTCTAAGACTCCACATATCCTCAGGTAAAGGACCCAATTCACTAATAGACCTATTCTATTACCTTTCTACACAACATATTGTGTAGAAAAATAAAAGTACATTTGTTCCTAAACATATCTTCCTTCTGCCTAGGAAGCCTTCTTACCCCTTTTCTATGTATCATTGATTTATTTATTTTTCCCCTTTCTCCTTTTTTTAATACCTCCCATCCCTCTGTGCTTTACAAAGTGCTCCCTCTACTAGATGGAAAGATAATTTGGGTCACAGACAGTTTTACTCATCTTTATATAATCCATGCCAAACAAGTCATGTCAGACACCATTAATTTTGAATGAAAGAAAGAGAAGTCACTGTGTGATTTCCTGGTACTATGTTGTGGTTCAGATATTAGGTGTTCCCCAGAAGCTCATGTTGGAGGCAATGCAAGAAAAATCTGAGGTGAAATAATTAGGTTCTGAGAACCTTCACCTAATCTGTGAATGAATCCCATGATAAGGATTAACCAGCTGGTAACCTTAGGCACCTAGTATGTGACTAAAGGAGGTCATTGGGGCCATGCCTTTGGGGGTTATATTTTGTTGTGGTAAGGAAATCTCTCTCTCTCTCTCTCTCTCTCTCTCTCTCTCTGGGCTTCCTTGTGTTATGTTGTATGTTGTGAGCCACCTTCACCTTCATTCATCACCTCAAATAAACTTTTCTTCCTCAAATTGTTCTTGTCAGGTTTTTTGCTTACAGCATGAATAAAAAACCATCTAAAACACAGAAAAATAAAATTTACCTTCAGATTCATCTTGCACTGGAAACCCATGAGAAGTTCTCCTCATTATCCTTACAGTAAGAATTCCCTTACATCTAAATTATTCATAAGCAGGAGGGAAAAAAATGACTTCATTAATAGTGATAAATTGGAATATAAAATTAATGGGAAAATATACATGGGATCAGAATCATTGCTTCAAGGGTGAACTGAGAAAAGCATGTTCAAGCTGTAGTTAGCCACAAATCATATGAGAATATTAATTTTAATTAATAGATTCATTAATATTTTTAAAAGTCCTTGGGTGAGTGACTCCAAACCCTTATCCCATGACTTTTTGACAGCATTCAAAATCAGCATTCTTATTCAGTGTTCTGGTTCTACGTGTACTACCAAGGATCTGCCAAGAAGAAAATACACATAATTTCATGTTACTGATCTTACTTAGTATGGATTAATTTAGAATGAATATTTAAATATAACTGACTCTTCTAAAACATTAATATTAAATAATTATTTTTTAAACAAGATTAGTAGTATACTTTTTCAATATCGCTTTTTAGTGTCTAGTTCACATGATCACATTTTTCATGATCTTTCGTTCATTTTTTTGTACAAAATGACTTTGGCCATGTTCAAATTGAATTCTTCAATTTACTTTTCCTATCAGTTTCTGTCCTTATATAAAGCTAACTATGCTTGTATATTTAGCTTGAATCCTGGGATGATTCTAAATTTACTTGCTAACGTACTGTTCTTGGCATGTTTTTTAAAGGAGTGTGTAAGTAAATATTAGTAATGTCAAATGAAAGCAGACAGGTATAATTATTTATTTCCATTCTTCATCATTTTAGCCATTTCTTGTTGCTTTCTTTCAATGTTATTGCATCCAGGACAATATGCCAACGGTGCGAGGAAGTGTACTTGCTGTGATCCCAGGCTTATGGGGAGTTTCAACTTTTCAAAACTTTTCAACTTTTCTTTCTTTTTTTTAAAATTTATGCTTTATATTGTTATTTAGTGAGTGAAATGTATTTTTAAAGAACATCAATTTTTCATTCCTGAGATGATCCCCATTTGGTCCTGGTGAACTGTTTGCATAAGTTGATAGAACTATGAATATTTTACTCATATCTTCATGAAGAACACTGGTCTTTTGTTTTCTGATTTTACTCATATCTTCATGAAGAACACTGGTCTTTTGTTTTCTGATTTTATAATTTTTTAATCAGGTTGTGTTGGTCCTGTAAAAGAAGTTGGGAGGTGTCCTCTAAACTCAGAGTGTGTGCATGAGATGGTATTCTAAATATATAACCATTTTGAACAACTTACACAGTGTTAGAGAATTTTTGGACTAAAATTCATGTTTCCTTTCCTTTCTTTCTGATTTTAAGAACTAAAGTGAACATGCATGAAGTTGAGGACACTAAATACAAACTTTCATCTATTCCCTTTACAAATGGCCATAAAGTACACAAATATGACAGTGCTGTAGAAATCACATTTTATATTTCCTAGTAGAGATCATAGTTTCTTAATTCTTTCAAAATATCAATTATATAGAAATCTCAGGAGGTCATTACTAAGATACCTAAGTGTGTAATTAAAATGAATCAAATTGCATGTGTTTTTCACATGTATTGAATAAATATTCAATTTCTTAAAATTTCAGGCATAAACAAAATACAAATGCATTCCTTCTGTATTTCTTCTGAAATTTTCTTCCTTGTTTTCTTTCATATAAGAGATCTATCTTGTGTATTCAGCTAATAAAAAAGAGGACTTTTCTTTTGCTTTAGTAAGATTTTGATCATGATCTACAGTAAAATCATTTGTTTTCATCTATTTAAAGTAATCAAGTCATGCTTACATCTGTGTTGTATGTTATCAATTTGTGTTATATTATGAAACTCTCAAAGAGTTCTTATTATCTGCTAAAAAGAATTTAAATACTAAGAAACATTTTAAATCATAAGCTTCAGTAATACAGACTGAGTTTTATCTATGTTTCATGAGTATAGGCTGATTTTATATTGTGCCATTCAGTATGAAAGGATATTCCTGCCATGAGGTTGTATTTATAGTTGATATTTTCCCAACATCATTAATTCTGATACAAAATCTAATTCACAGTATTTTAGCATAATAGAATCTATTCAAAAGATGTTCACATTTTTAGTGATATCCATTTTCACAATTTTTTCCCTGAGAAATTTGAAAAGCTTGGATTATCACTTAGGAAACAATCCACATTTTTCATGGCTGTTTTGATATTAAAAGTATTTTACTAGAGAATTACTTTTAAATTATTCAGCCTCCATAGTTGAGAAATGCTTTGTATTTTTTTACTTAAACATTGTCTGTGATTCCCTATAGACCATGACTGAAATAAAATAGAATGGAAAAAAATTGCCAAAAGCCATCATATTACAATTGACAGGTGGTGCAATGAAAGTCAATCACAGCTGGATTTAGAAGCCACTAACCAAAATCCCTGGGTCCAGAAATGGCTGCCAAAATCAAACTGAATTTCTTTTTTATTGTAGCAACTGTGCTGAGAAATAGATGGGTAAGCTTTATGATATATACTTATTTCTCTATTCAAATATATTGTCTCTTTTAAAAATTGCAGTAAGCATACTTGATAGAGAATTCCCCTTCTAACCAATTTTTTTAAGTGTATAATATAATGTGGTTAACTACAAACATGGTGCTGTGTGGTAGGTCTATGGACCTTATTCACTTCATACAACTGCAGTTTTTTGCTCATTAAAAGGAAAAATGTTCCTGGCAACCACCATTTTACTTTACTTCTGTGAGCCTCAGTATTTTAGATATTGCATAAAAGTGGATTTCTGCAGTACTTGTCCTTTGGGATTGACTTATTTTACTTTTCATGATTTCCTTCAGGTTTACCCATGTTGTTATATACATGCAAACACAAATTGCTCTACAAAACAAGGAAAATAAGGTGTTCATCTCTTGCATTCTCAGTCCTCCTGTGACAAGGTCTAGTATCTATTTATTCTGCAGTTTATTTTTATAGTCCTAGGTAAAATTTTCATACATATTTTTTGATATTTCAATTTGAAATGAATATTTGACTCCCTTACTCCAACACAACCCCTTTTTCTTTCCTAGTTTACTCTTTAACTATATAACATACTTTCTGATTAAGTCAGAAATTACTTTGGTGATATGCTCTTAAATAGTGTTCCTGAAAGTGACAAGATGGTGGATTGGTGGGAAGTGACTTTTCTCACAGATCCCTGATTCAAGATTGAAAAAAAGTGAGAAAACTACTTCTCTAGGAGTTGAGTGGCAGAACAAAACAAAACAAAACAAAACAAAAAAAACCATGCCACTGATATACAATTTTGGACAGAGAGCCTTGAAGACTGGGACATTTGGGGTAGATCAGACAAGTCTAGGGACAGAATGGGAGCTGAGGTATGGGCAGGAGTGGGGAAAATACACAAGGTCAGAAAGGATCTATAAGTGCTGGGAAAGTCTTGGTGTGGGGAATCCCAGGATCTGAGGGGCAACCTGTCCAGGGCCGACCCAGAAGCTATTTGGCCCAACAAACTGGTACAGAGAAGTCATAGTCTGCCAGCTGTGTACAGGGAGTCCAGTCCGGAAACACTCTCATATTTCCATGGCAGAGTGAACTCAGACTGGGAACTTAGATCCCTGAGTTTGGGGATGAAACCAATACATCAATTCAGCAGATGCCAACCAGGAGATCTAAAGTGAGCCTAGCAAATCAGGAGACTCTCTGGCATGGAGAATTTTTGGCATGGAGATCATATTGCCTGGGGTTGATAAAGATTAGATAGTCCAGAGAAAGCCAGCTCCCCTCTGTCGCCATCCAGTGGGACATAAAGACACATACACCTCAGATTGTCATGAAGGAACTTCTTATTCGGATAACACCCTCAATATATAAGCAGTCTCATGCATAAGCAATTTCGATCAGATATGTCCACCCAATCCTGTTAAAGGTCAAGCAATCACGAGCTCAAGCATACATGTAGCCAATTGTAACAGCTTCCTGTTTTTCTCCAGGAATAACAAGCATGCCCTTTGGCTCCCTGCCAGCCCACATCTCCCCCTGTTTGTTTATAAAAGGACCGTGCCTGTCTTAGGTTGTCCATGACAGAGCATCCTTACCCGTCATCGGAAAATGAAGCTTATATCTTTATTCCCTGTCTTAGGTTGGTATGAGCTCTTCACGAATCTTACCCATCTCTGACTACCAGTCTAGCATAGCCAAACTTGGGGGGAGGTTCCCACATAACTTGCTAAATCATAGGAGCCATTTGGGAAGGGTGCTAAGTCAGGAGAAAAGGGTACAGTAGGTAACCCTAATGTGGAATTAGTTGTAAGAATAGGAGGATATAGATTGGAAGAGTTAGTAAGGGGCAAAGGGCAAGGCCACGCCTTTAGTATCCCCCATAGATAATGCACGGCTCCTCCATGAACATGGTGAGGGATCATCAACAACAGCAGTTGGAGGAACTTCCACATCTTCTTGTTCTTGGTTTTCTATTGAAGAAGCCTTGACCAATCTTTCAGGCACCCAAATTGGCGATTGTGTGTCCTGCGGGAAAACACAAACAGATCCTCAGGTCCAGATTAATACCGGATCCGGGCCTTTCCATTGTCCCGATAATGTCCTTCCAGAGCACTTGAGGTAGATGTTTTTTATTAGGCTCTGAATGACGGTCAGCAGCCGATCGGCCCTCAGAATCGAGATTTAAAAAATTTAAAATGAACAAGGCAACAGATAATTTGTCTTTTGTGGATCTGTATGATGCCCCTATTCCCCCTTTTTGTTTATAAAGCATGTTTTTAAGTGTTAAATGAGCACACTCAACAATGCTTTGTCCAGTAGGATTATAGGGAATTCCTGCAACATGTTGAATACCAAAGGTGGAACAAAATTGTTTAAAGGCCTGGGAAGTATATCCAGGACCATTATCTGTTTTAATTTGGGGACCCCTAGGATGGAGAAAGAATGTAAACAGTGTGTTATTATATCTTTGGTTTTTTCTCCAGCGTGAGCAGAGGCCATAATAAATCCTGAAAAGGTATCTATTGACACATGGATGAACTGTAGTTTTCCAAGTTCTGAATAATGAGTTACATCCATTTGCCAAATATGATTGGGCTGAAGCCCTTTTGGATTTACTCCTAATGAGGGGTTAGGAATAAGTGTAACACATTTAGCACAAGATTTGATTATGTCCCGAGCTGTTGCCTTAGTAATCTGATAGTGTAAACGTACAGTAGAAGCATTTATGTGAAATTTGGAATGAAAATTTTTTGCATTTTCAAGTGCATCAAAGATATGTGGGTCTCTGGTGGCCATGTCTGTTAAATCATTGTGTAAACTTAGAGGACCTGGAAGGCCAGTATGAGCCCAAACATGCCCAATAAAAAAAGGGCTTTTTCTATCCCAAATAAGTTTTTGTAAAGATTGTAAATACTTAGTGATGGTAGAAGTGAGGGAGAGCAGACCAGTTAATTCTAAATTTTGAATAGCATTAACAACGTATTTGCTATCAGAGAATAGGTTAAAGGGCTCATGGTGGGTTCTGAATACTTCTATAGCTACTAATAGTTCTGTTTGTTGTGCAGATAGAGTATTAAATAGCAATGTTTCTGTAACATTATTTATAGTAATAGCACCCATACCATTTTTTGATCCATCAGTAAATATAAGGGTAGCTCCTATAATAGTTTCTTTTCAGGTGATTTTGGGGAAAATTATAGGATGTTGACTCCAAAATTGGAGAAGAGGATCAGATGGCAAATGATTGTCAAACACAGTAGAAGTACTAGTAAAGACTATAGCTCATGAATTTGAATTATGAATAAGATATTGTATCTGATCAGTAGTATAAGGAGTAGTTATTGTTGAGGGATGTGACCCAAAGGTGGAAAAGGGATACTTTTAATGCCCTAAGGATTAATTCTGCCACAGATTCAGTAAACAAGGATAAGACCTTGTTAGGGGAATAATTCATGTGAACCCATAGAATAGGATCCTTTTGCCAAAACACTCCTGTGGGTAACTTATTTGTGGCCAAGACAATGAATGATAAAGGCTTAGCTAGGTCAATACGATCAAGATGAACCTTTTCCATGGAAGTTGTTAATTAATGCCTCTGGGCTGCTTCCTGCCTGAATCACAGCATTTGGCCCTTCCCCCTGCTCTTCTGCTTCTCACCTTTTGTTCATCCCTCTGGCATCTCCTTGGCCTGGTCATATATGCAGGAAGGAGAGTGATAATGTGGGAGGAGAAAAGAGAACAAAGAAAGTCAAAGTCTATAAAAGGGGCAGGGCGCTCACTTCTTGGGATACCAGAATACCAGCCATGGCCCCCTTCTCCCTCCTGAGATAAGTCTGTGTTCCTACTTTTAAATAAAACCGGCTCCACAAGTATGCCTGGGCATGCTTCCATGATGTTCAGACTTCAACATTTGAGGAAGCAGAACTCATCACCAGTAACCAGCAGTATTGAGCCTATTGAGGAATCGAGGGAAACTGTGAAGTTATTTAGTTTTCTACCTCCTTCCCAAACCTGGAACTCTGTTACAAGAAAAAGGGAGAAGCAGATATAGCCTAAGCAATGAGCACTGTCTGCTTCACTTGGAACTGGGCCCGAAAGGGCGATAAGAATCACCAAAATTCTCCCCACGCCAACTTGTCTTAGCTGCTTACTCTTATTTTGTTCTAACAAAATAGCCAGAATGGGTGCTTCGTAAAGAGATGAGGTTTCGCTAGTTTAGAGTCCATGATTTGGCAGCCTCTGCAACTGACTTTTGGTAAGGGTCATCACAACATGGTGAATGGCATCACGGTGGGAGAACCTGCAAGGGGTTGAGATTGCCTGACAAGAAACCTAGGGAGGGGCCAGTCTTGCTCTTTTTAAAACAACCCACTCTCAGGATCTTCTTGGGAAGTGAGAAGTGCATTACTCCCTTCCGAGGGCATCATCCCCAGTGACCCTACTACCTCACACTAGGCCCCACCTCTTACAGGTTCTACCACCTCAACACTCCACACTGAGGTTCAAGCTCCCAGCCTAAGGACGTTTGGAGGACAAACCACATCCACATCATCATACGTTCCAACAAAGTAACATGGACAGAGCAGGATGTCCCGGTGTACAACAGGTGTGTATGTGGGGGAGGGGGAGGAGGCTCTCAGAAGTCACTGGAGGAACCAGAGCCCCCATGGCAGAACCTCTGTGATGTCACACCTGATACTTCTTTCCTTCCCTACTGTTGTCATGGCACTCTGGGTGGCAACCTAACACAGCTAACAGTTGGTTCTCATTTCCATGAGCAATAGGCACAGCCATGCCACTCTCTCGGGATGTGATGTCCCCTGCCCAACACTGGCTGGAAATGCTTGGTTTAGATCAAGTCTTTTTGCACCCTTCGTCCTCGTGCTGCTCATGAATTTTATTGGACTTTTCATCGCTTTTCTGTGAGTCTCCCATGGAAGCTCTCAGGTTTCTTACAAAGAGATAGAAGAGAAAATAGACAACGATAGTGAAGAGGCAGGGAAGTGGAGAGAGAGGGTCAGAAGGGGAAAGAAGAATATACAGTTAGCAGCTCAGAGGTCTAGAGTGCCTGAAGCCCTTAGGGAACTGTGGGTGGCTGGGGATACTGGTGACATTAGCTGGAGTCTCCATGGGGTTTCTCTAGCCTGGATATTTACACCTGTCCTTCAGATCTGTGAGTCCTACCTCAGGTGAGCCAGGCTTCATGGGAAGTTCTGTGTTGCTCCAGATTAGAAGTGAGTCTGGCTCTGGTGTCAGGTGCAGATGGATGGTGGAGAATCGGGAGTGGGCCTTTGCCCTGGTCACTGGCATTCTGTTCCTCATGATCCCGTGGAGCCTAGTTTTCCTGAACATCTCAGACCCTAGCATCCTACATCCAGGTAAGACCCTAGCATCCTACATCCAGGTAAGGCCTGGGAAATCTGGGAGAAAGAGGGGCTACCTCGAGGGCTACGGAGGTGATTTCTAAAGTGCTGACCCCACCTATGGCCTCAAGATCCCTTTCTCCATGTCATCTTGACTTAGGCCCCAGCACTTCACTTCCCTAGACTCTAAGGTGTGAAAAATAAAAATAAGAAAACAAGTCCTGGATGATTCTGGTGACTTTAGAAGGAAGGACCTTGCATGCTGGCAAGAGAGGCCAGCAGCCTCTTCCAAACCACAGTTCACTCTCCTCCTTCACATTTCACACGTGACATCAAGCACTGATCATCATTCCAGTCTGTGGAGCTCTGAAGAGAGCTCTTCTGGAGGGAGACCCTCCTCTCTCTGACTGCCAGTCCATCTCAGTGGTGAACTTGCTCAACAGGGACTGGGATTCTCCACCTCCTCTCCAAGCTTCTAGTTGCTCAGTGATGCCACGGGGCCTCCCTGAGCAGCCACGAGATGGATGGGCCTCCTGTCACTGCCCCAAACTCTTCCCATTCCAGGCTCCTTCGAGCAGATCCCCAGGACAGCATACACAGCATGGATGTTTGGCAGGGCATTTCCCATGTCCTGGTGCCCCACGTGCAGTCTCACCACCCACCCCGGACCTTCCACTGTCCCTCTTGTAATATCTGTGTGGAGGTGAGTACTCCTCCTCCCTGTTCACTCACAACCCCATCAAGGGGCACTGGGGCATGACCAGGAACCTCACAGCATATGTGGGCCAGGGGTGGATATGAGACTATCTTCTCAGACTGCTCAAAGTGGCTCTTAACCACTTTTGGTGTCTTAAATGTTATTGCCTGTGTCGGCACCTGTCCTGAGAGGCTGGCCTTGTTTGTACAGGTGCTGACATGCTAAGGGCATCACAGCTGTGCTGAACCTGGTGGAGTCAGGGGGAGGAAAGGCAGCCCCTAGTCCCATCCCCTGGCTTGCTGATTCGAGAGACCCAGACCCTTAGGCCAGCTGCTGCCCTGTTCTGGGGATCTTTACCTGTCTGGCTCTGGGTGTTCAAGTTGAAGGGTTTCCTGGGATCTGAGTGCATGGGTTTCCAAGTGTAGAAGGCTGGCTGGCAAAGGGAGTTCTTTACATCCTTCCCAGTATCTGAGAATAAAGGGGCCCATAGTTATTCTATATCCTGCTCAAGGTGACACCAGGTCGGTCTTGTCTCTAAGGAGAAGTGATCTATTGAGCCATTGAGTCCTCACTATGCTCTATCAATGGGTTTTCCAGGTAGGGCCAAGAGCAGGCCACACAGGGGGCCAGGTTGTGAGATACCTGAGCCTTTGCAGGTGATGGAGGCCACCCTCCTCTTCCCTAGGACTTTGACCAACACTGCAAGTGGGTCAACAACTGCGGGGGTCACTGTAACACCAGGATCTTTGTGCTGCTGCTGGGTCCCTTTGTTTGTACCTTGCTGCCTGCTGGTGACCTGGGTGACCTCCTTGTACACATCAGAGATCTGCCATTCTCCTGGGACAAAGTCATGGCATATCCACACGGTGCCAAGGGCCCACATTGGGACCAGCATGCCTGTGGGGAGGTAAGGGTGGACAGTCCAGGGGCAGGGCCACTGAGGGCTGGGCTGAGGTGGGTGGTATCAGAGGGAAAAGCCCCTGGAAGGATGTGTCAAGGTCATGAGGAAGGTGAGTGGG
Source organism: Sciurus vulgaris (assembly GCF_902686455.1). Taxonomy (NCBI): domain Eukaryota; kingdom Metazoa; phylum Chordata; class Mammalia; order Rodentia; family Sciuridae; genus Sciurus; species Sciurus vulgaris. Next base: position 77,537,479 of record NC_136470.1, on the reverse strand, counting down.
TCAAGGAGAAGGTGGGTAGGATGGACTGTGGGTTTAAGAATCTAGCAGGGCCAGGCAGAGGGGCAATGAAGGTAGAAAAGGGATGAGCAGGAGGACAGCAAGGTGGAGTGAGAATTCCCTTGGGTGTACTAGACTAACAGTCCAGTCCACCGAGGAAGAGGAGGTGGGTGGGGATCTATGGGGGTGGTGATGGGAAGGGTTGAGTGGCCTAGGGGGGCAGAGCCATAGAGGAACTGTGAGGTTATTTGGCTTCTTAACCCTTGCACAGCTTCCCAGTGACTCTACCACCATCTGTGCCCTCTTTCCACTCATCCTGCGGCTGCTGTTGTAGGCCATGATGGGGAGAATGCCCTATGGGTTGCAGGTAAGTGGTGCCCAGTATTTGTGCCACACTACCTGGCTGTGTGGAGGCATCTTGTGCCTCTCAGATTTGGCACTTCTTTGAGTTCTCCACTGCCCTTGGCCCTCATGGTGCCTCATTAGTCCATCCAGACCCACCTCTTTAAATGCAGCTCAGATCTCTCCTCCCCTTAAAGTTCAGTGGTCATTCTCCTTTCTGGGTGTATTATTTGAAGAACCTACATTGTGCTAGGCAGTGTATTATTTGATGGATAGTTATAGAGGTGAATAAGTGCATCCCACACCTTTGTGGATAAGCAACCTGCAATCAGAATAAGATAGGTAAACACCCAGGAAACTCTTAGAGGGGGTCAGTCTGAGTAATGCAGCAGACTGGAAGAAACATAGGTGAGGTCTTCATTATAGAGTAGGGAATGTGCCCCTCCACATGTCCCAGGTGTGATTTGGAGAGGCAGAGGACAGGAGGGCATTGACCGTGAGAGGAACCCCCTGCAAAAGTTAAGACATGAAATCCGAAAAGTAGGATGTTAATGGATGGATGAGGATAAGGATCTAATTCAAGCACAAGGTGGCAAGGGCTATGAAATTGATGCCATGTGTGTGGCTTTAGTCTAGATGAAGTAGAAACCTGGGAGCCATGGTAGGATTTTTTTTTTTTAAAGTCATTTGCTGATAATTTGCATACAGTAAAATTCACCAGTAAAATCCCTAGTCTACAGTCAGGGATTTTGACAAAGGGTTAAGTCCTGCACTTGCCACCATGATCAAAGTTGGACCAGTTGCATTTCTCCAGAAAATTGATTGGTCCTCCTGTCTCAGCCTCAAGAGTTTCTGAAATCATAGGAGTACAGCACATTGCCCAGGTATACTCCATTTTTTTCATGTTGAATCATTCTTGCATTCCTGGGATAAATCCCAGTTGCTCCCTCCACTCTTTTTTTTTTTTTTTTTTTTGTTGTTGTTGTTGTTTTCGGTGGGGTGGAGGGGTCGTAGACACAGTGTTTTACCAATTTGCTGCCTCTGACTTTGAACTTGTGATCCCCTTCCACAGCCTCCCAAACTGCTGGGATTACTGGTGTGCACCACTGACCCCGACACAAACAGCAATCTTTGAGAGACAGGAAACAGATGTGCCCTTTTGAATAAGTGCTCAACTGACTGCCATCCTTTGTAGTCTGTGGTACAGGTTAGGGAACGTAGCTAGATAGAGCCTAGCAGCTTCATTAAGGAGGTGGAGATGAGAGTCGGGCGAGACCAGGTTTGCTGGAGATTGCAGGACAATGAGAGAAGACAGCAGCTCAGGAAAAGAACTCCAGTGGTCTTCAGGGTCCTCTAGTGGTCTTCAGGGTCCTCTAGTGGTCTGCAGGGCACTTAGAGTCCTCACTAGAATACCGATGGAAGCTTATGGGTGAAGAGACTTCCCAGGACTGGATGACAACACGCAAAATATTCCAAAGAAACATTGCTCAATGCTTACACAGATTTAGAATAGTGTGCACCTGTGAGCCAAATTGGAAAACTACATAATTCTCCACATTGGCTAGAATATGGAGAGGAAGAATTGTTTCAATAAAGGCAATTAACAAGCAGTAGAATAAAGATTTCTCTGATCCATTCTTACAAACCATGTAGGGAAGACCCAAAAAGATTCAACAATACTGAACTGAAGAGCTTTGCAGAAAAATGTCAAGAAAATAAAACCACAATGCCTGAAACTGAATAAAAGGTTGCCAGGTATCTTAAAAAGGAGGCGGGGCAGAGAGTTTTCTTTTAGATAAATTTCATTTAATTACTTGGGTAAAGCAGGAAATCAAATACAAACCAAATTTTGTCTATATATTGACTCTAGAGAATGCTGTAGTATTCAGAGGAAAATTAAAATATGTTCGAATATTTTACCATTTTAAATGACTCTCTTCCTCTATGGAAAACCTAGATTATTAGTATGGCATAGAGATGTAACATGATTATTTAATGCATTCTTTTACTGGAAAAACAAGTGTACAAGCTGAATGTATTGCATTAGTTTCACCCACTCACATGGTTGAATTAAAACCTTTTATATTTGTATCTATCTACATTTATACTTTAAGTTCTACTTAATAACTGACATAGGCCTCATCAGAGAAAAATAGAGTGTAGTATGGTTAATGAAAGGCCCATGGTTCACCTCACAGAAGAAGAAATACATGCTTAAAAAATTATGAAAACCTGTTCCAAAGCTCTAGCAAATAGAGAAATGCAAGTTAAAACTACACTGATATTCCTTTTCACTCCAGGCAGAATAGCAATTATCAAAATACAAGTAACAATAAATATTGGTGAGGATGTGGGTGGAAACAGTCATACTTTGCTTGTGGGACTATAAATTGGTTCAACCACTATGGAAAGCAGTATGGAGATTCCTTAGAAAACTTGGAATGGAACCTCAGTTTGACCAAGGTATCCACTTCTTGATCTATACATAATGGACTTAAAATCAGCATACTACAGAGATGCAGCCACATCAATGTTTATAGCACCTCAATTCACAAAATCCAAGGTATGGAATCAATCTAGGTGCCCTTCCACAGATGAATGGGTAAAGAAATGTGGTATATATAAACCATGGTGTATTACTCAGCCATAAATGAGAATGAAATCATGGCATTTGTCAGTAAAAGAATGAAACTGGAAAATATCATGCTAAGTGAAATAAGCCAGTTCCCCAAGATCAAAAGTTGAATGTTCTGATAGATGGATGCTAACCCAAAAGGAAGTTAGGAAAAGGAAGTATAGAATTTCATTGGCTTAAATAATGGGGAGTAATAGGAAGGGGAGGGACTGGGATAGGAAAGACAGTAGAATGAATCAGACCTAGCTTTCCTATTCTCATATATGAATACACAGTGTCACTCCACATCATGTTCAATCACAAGACTGGATCAAAATTGTAATGGGTTTCACCCCATGTATGTATAATGTGTCAAACTACACCCTACTCTCATGGATGTCGAAAACCAACAAATATAAAAAAATGAAATAAACCTAATCCATGCCATGGAAATTTTTCATGGCACTATTTTATTTTTTAAGAGCTATATAGTCAGGTTTCCATGAACCAACTATATTTTATTGAAATTTATAACTGTCCTTCATTATAAGCACTAAAACTCCTGCCAATTTATTGTAAACTATATAATAGCAAAACAAAAACAAAAACAAAAACAAAAAAAAAAACCCTTATTTAATCAATGTTACAATGTTTCAATTTTACTTAGGTGGTATTTTGAATGAATCATATTTTAGTTTTATAACATTTTTTCAACTGTCCCCAATATAAATATATATCATTTAAAATGAGAAAAATAAAACAATGTTTTCTAAACAAAGCAATTCTACTAACAGTAAATGATGATGTATTCCACAATTCAGTGCAGCACATGGATTTCCTAAAAGATTTATTTTATGGATTATAATAAAATTGTAGAACTATGCAGAGGGAGAGATGGAAGAAACAACTGTATGCTACAATATTTCATTTCATCATGTGACACAAAAAAACTCCCCATCAGTGTCAACATTTAGCATTTTATGATGGCTCATGGAGAACCTCTTTATCAGAGATGAAAAGAGACTATCATTTAAAATTTAATTATTGAAACTTTCTAGTGTAACCATTAGGTGCCATTTGAAAAAGTGATGCAACTTGTTGTACAAAGCTTAATATTCTGAAATTTGAAACACAGCTATTTCCAATTTCACAAAGAGAAAAAAATTACAGTAGAATAAAAAAAGCTTAATAGAATTTTAGAAATATAAAACGAAGTAATTAACAATTATACAATTGTTAATTTGTTGCTAATTGTTAATTGTTAACAATTAGCAACAATTTATACTTAGAATACCTGTATGAACCACATTTAAAGACATTTAAACCTGATATGAAATGACTATATTCTATATATTATTTTTGCCAAGCTATGATGCCAATGAAAGCAGAATAAAGACTAACATCTGTCAAGAAATTGCATTCCACCTTCAAAACATATTAAAAAGTTGTCATTTGAAAAAAAATCACTTTGAACATCACTCAGCAGGTAGAATTGGCACTGCCTGGGGGACACTTACGAGACTGGCTTCAGACATGCAGTGGAAAGTTCGAAGAACCTTAGTATCTCCATCCAGGAGCTTGAGGTTATTCTTGGAGATCACTTGACAGCTGCAGATCTGGTTTCAATTTTTAATGGATTTTTAAAAGACCTCGGTGAGTCAGGAAAGGTGTTCTTAAGCACTTGCATGATTTTCTGAAGCTTCTTCCTATTGACAAGAGGAGACAGTATCTGTATCAGCTTCAGAGCTTCCTGGTGACAGACAACAGCAGAACTGGGCTTCTGAGCAGAGCTGGCTGAACAGCTGATTTTGCTTCTGGCAGTGTACAGTCCCAGGGATGTTTACGACTTCTTATGACCCATTGCTCTGAATCTGTGTGCAAAGCCGCCTCCTTTCGTTGGATCTCCAAGCTGGTCAGCAAGATGGTGAAGAAGCTGCACATGGCAACACCCCGGACCCTCAGAGTAGACCTCATCAATGAGCTGGTGGAGAATTTTGGCAGGTGCCCCAGGTGGTCTGGTCGGCAAACCTTTGTCTTCATCTGCCAGACGGTCATAGAAGAGGACTGCCTCCCCATGACCAGTTTGCTGTGCATCTGATGCCACTCTTGTTGATCTTGGCAAATGACAGGCTTCCCAATGTCAGAGTGCTGCTCGTGAAAACAGGAAGACAAACTGCTGGACAAAGACTATTTCTTGACCTCTTCCAGCGGTTATCAGGAAGCGGTGGAGCAGACCATCATAGCCCTGCAGATGGACCAGGACAGTGAAGTCAAGTACTTCGCTGGCACCCACCCTGCCAGCACCAAAATTGCCCAAGACGCCCGCACAGCCTCCTGGACCTACGGGATGCTGGTGTCCTTCAGCCTCCCTGAGGCCGTGCCCTGAGGGTGGGGTAGACAGGATGGAGCACAGAATCCCACCTTGCAGATTCCACCGCAGGTGCGGGTCGCCCACACCTCAGGGCAGGGTGAGTCAAGAGCTAGTCCAGTAGACACTACTATCTTGACTTTAAGGGAAATAACTTCTCAAAGGATTATCATTTTCACCTAAGCCTTAACTCCTTCCGTCTTCCTGACTGAGGAAACTTGAATCAGCAGAGCGTTTAACCTGTGGCGGGGACGGGTTCCCACTGAGCTTCGTTGAGAGCCTTAGAGCCAGAGGCGATGAGCACCCAGACTTCCGAGTCTGCGGAGCGGCGGCCGCCACCCAAACCGACAAAGTCCGGCTGGGCGCAGGAGGACAGGTGGCTTGCTGGCAGTTCTCCCCAGGGCTGGATGCTGACGCTGCAGCAGAATCCATGGGAACTCTTCAGTGCAGCACATGGCCGTGCACATTTACAGAATGCTTGCTACGTATCTCTGTCAGGATGCTCTTCATGCTGGCCATGACCTGAAGGAAGTTTCTTAGCACGCACATAGATGTGTCGGGTGCTTTGAACTTGATGGTGGTTAGCGCCCAGGTGCGACTTTCCTTCACATGCTGTGCACACCTGTGACCACTCTTGGGGGTGCTGCATCTTGATCATGCTGTTGGAACTAAGGCACAGGTTCTCTTGTCCAAATACAGTTTTTTAACAAGACCTACACAGAGAGGTATTTACACTTGGGATGTTTTCCAGATGTCTACAAATAAATGCAATTTGTAACCTGTAAAAAAAAAAAAAAAAAAATTAAGAATATTAACAGTTCCTAACCATATCAGCTAGAACAATTTCAAATTGTGTTCCTTATTTTATGTTCCTGTCTTCCTTAACAGTCAACTAAGGACTTTTTAAAATGAAAATGAGACTCTATATTACACTGTCTTTTACTCCATATTATACATATTTATTAATGACCTAAGAATGTCTGTATTTCTATGTATAGCTGGATAACCTTTGTCAAATTATTTCAAACTTTTTGACATATGGTGTTGGTATTTTGTACTATAATTAAATGTTTCTACTTTTAAATTTTAGCACAGTAATATTTTCTTTCACATGCCTAAATTATATGTTATATACATTAAAGGTGGTGTAAATATTCATTCAACGGAAAAATGACAAGCTTACATAGTTTCAAATGTTTTATCCATATCCCAATCACATCATTATTTTTAAATTAAATTTAAAGGCTGAATTGTATGTGAATTACTTAAATTTGTTCAATATCTTGAACAAATTTTATTTTGATTACAGAAGATATATTCATTATTTTAGAAAAGTATAATTTATAAGAAAATGCAGAGGAATAATTCTTCACATAAATGAAATTATAATAACTTTTAACTTTGAATTTTATGTTAAAATATGTGAACTTTGGACACTTTTTTATATGAATTTTTTGTGCATTCTTTTTTTAGTAAGTTAGAAGAACGAATATGTCAGCTTCCAACTTTCTCCACATGGAGCTCCTTAGTAAATGCTACAAATGTATTCAATTTTCCCGTACATCTGAGTCTTTATTTTCGATTTTATTCCCCAGTATTCTTTTCATGTATGTAGTACTCCATGTAAATTATAAATTGTTCTTAAGGATGCTTCCAGTGTTCCTTAACAGTGTTTTTGTACCCTGGGTATATTGTTGTTTCTTAGATGCATGTTGTATATAATTATAATGTGTAATTTCAAATAATTCTACAATGTAAAATATAAGGCAATCATTCATTCAAAAGATTATATAGGTTGTGCATTGTACTGTAATCATAACCAATAATCAATGGCCCAGACTGTCAATGTTGTATTACTTCAATAAATACTTCATTCCAATAAATGCATTTATTCTGTCCTTACTCAACACCAGGGATTATCCAACATTTAGTAGACATGATATCATGTAATCATTATAAATACCTCAATAAAGGTAGACAAGTATTCTTATATCCCAGGAAAGAAAGCAGTCTGAAGATTAAAGGAGTTTAATAATTTTTAGAAGTTATAGAACTTTGAAAATCAGAACAAGGATTTGAAAAAAATATCTAATTGAAGGGCCTAGTCCTTCAATGACTATTCTGTAAAATTTGAGCTTAACATTGAAATATTGAATCATGTATTAGTCTACATATTTCTTAGTGTTCTAATATATTTCTTTTCCTTAAAACTTTAAAAAAATGAATGTATAAAATGGGAGTAAATTTATCAAAGAGCAGCTACTTCAATGGGTCAGAATGTAGTTGCAATAAATGAGGGAAAAGAAGATCAATAACCAAGAGTATATGTGAATTAAAAGTTCTAAAAATTTGGTTGATTGTCTCAAGTTGATTGATTTCCATTATGCCTATGGTGTTTGATTTCCATATGAATTTCTAATATGCATATCTCCATATTCAAGGGGAGCTGAGTTCTATTTGTAAATATTTAGTGAAAGGAAGCAGTATTAAAATTACATATTTATAATAGTCTAAGAGTCACAGTGAAATAAATGTGGATATTTTGGTGTCCTGACTATTATTTGGGGAAAAAATGAGGAAAAGATTGAAAAATACATGTGATATGCACAATAATGACCCCCTCCAAGATGTCCACATGCCCCAGTTGTCAGACTTATGGACACCCTAAAATAAAGTTTGAAAGGAAACTGAGCTCACAGATGAAGCTAAGATTTCTAATCTGCTGACTGTAGAAAGGGTAGCTAACCCTAAATTGTCCATATGGGCACAATAAAATTACAAGACTGTTTAAGTAGAAAAGAGAGGCAATGAGATATGTGACCCTTCTGTTGTTGACTTTAAATATGGAGCAATCCGACCAGGAACCAAGTAGTATAAACATCTCTTAAAAACATGGCTCTTTCTTATAGCCTCCAAGAGAACATAGTCCTTTCAATCATCTTGGGTTTCGCTTTGTTGGATTTTACTGTACTTTTGACTTCAAGACGGTAATTTACTAAATTTGTGTATTTTAGGCCCTTAATATTGAAGCAACATGAAACTAATATAAAAATGTGAGAAAATAATATCTATTACAGTGAAGGTACCTTTTAGCATTTTCCTTTTATAAATAATATTTTCATTCCAAACTATTTTTTAAAACATTTTTGAAAATGCTATTTTTAATCCAAATTTTATGAATTATTCCACAGGAATTAAACCAAATCAATTATACCAGACATTTTATTTAAAATTTACAAACTTTCTTCATTCTTCTAGTTCCACAAAGATGCACATGCCAGTTAAAAAATTATATTACAGAATGAGAGAATGGAATGCATTTGAGTTCAGATAACACAACTACATACTAGGTTGTTTCAGTAAAAGTAGAAATTAGTTGTCTCCAATCTCAGTTTCGTAGTTTTAAATACTATTTCTTAATGTAGTAATAGAAAATAGTGATGATGGAAAATTAACTTCTCCCTTATAGAAATGAGGAAACTGAGCTACGTTAGGTAACATAGGTTTATAAGAGAACCAAAATCAGTCTTGAATACTTTATTTCCCTTTCCAAAGATCTCATCATTTTATTTCTTGCAAAATCATACCCAATATCTTCAACTATGAAGATGATACATGAATAGTTTTGAATTCCAAAGAATAGAAAAAATATTCCATGCATATGCATTCTCAATGATTTCTTATATAAACATTGCAAATGTGTTAAGCACACACAGACACAAAAAATAAATAGATTTTATATATATATTTCCCCCCAAATGAGAATATCTATACATCCTGCTGTGTGTCTTGCTTTTCCCACTTAGGATATTTCTTTTTTTATGATTAACTTGACTGAATGTGAGCTCATGAGTATAATGATTTATGATTTCCATAAAGTGCATAACTTTTTGGAAATTCAGTATACTAACTCTTAGCTAAACAACTATCAAAAATAAAGATCCAGCTATTGTACCTGTCAGCTGAAGACTCTCTGAAAAGATGATCAAATAAAAATGATCATAGTAAGCTAAGTTTATGCTCACTGTACTCCATTAACTTTATAGAGACTTTGTAATGCATTGGAAGGCAGAAATCAAAGGCAAGTCATTTCAAAGGTTTTGGTAGATTTTAAGGCAGATAACACAATGTGGAGTCTGTTTTTGACAGGGCAACATTTGCAGTATATTTGTTTAGAATTGACAGATAAGTCAGGTCAAGAATTGAATGATAGCCATCATTTTGTATTCATTTACCCATATGACAGCAAGTTGAGTAGCATATTTTTGGTATAAATAAATTTATTTGAATTTGAAATAAATTGCAATTTATTGCAAATTTATTTCATGTAAGACTTTTCTGATACAGAAGTCATCTTAATGCAAAGTGTATAATAGAAAAAAATGTGTATATTGATTGTAAATTAGTAAATTCATGCTAAGGTGAACACCTTTATTTGACTATAGAACATTAAAATTTTTATAATCTAGTGATTTAGGTATTAGATCATATCACTAACAAAAATTCAGTGGACTATGGATGTCCTCAGCCTTGCTCTAGTTCTACTTTAGTTCTTTGTTAATGACCTTCTCTAGGGTAGCAGTGGATGTACAAATGTTGGATCCGTTTTACTCAGTCAGTGCTCCTCATCATATATCAACCTAATATTAAAAATATTTTAGTAGTCCATCAAAATTTACACAACACTCCATGATGACAATACCCTCAACTCTTTTCCCTTGTTCCTGGGGACTGAGCCTGAGTAGGCTCCTGTGTTGAAGCCCACTAGTAATTGTACTATAGATTGCTACCCCACTTGATTTACCAGATATATTTAGTAGAATCAGCCAATATATTAGTGAGGTTTTTTGAGGATATGTCACTGGTAATTGGTCAGCCTTTTCCTCATTTTCTCATCATTTAGAATTCTCTTATCACGTTTTGTTCTTGTCACAGAGAATGTTGTGCATTGTGAGGGGAAACTAGAGATTCTACAATTCTAGATAACCAGGCTTCCAAACAAGCATACCCTAATTTTTAACAGCTTCTCTTATAAGCCTTTTTCTTAACTGGACTTCCTGGGAAATGGAGAAAAACAAATTTAAGCATCTCATCTGGAATACAGGTGAAAACCTCCAAGGGAACATAAAATTCTTCAAAACATTCAGTTACCTTCTTTCTCTTTCCATTTCCTGGAATTCTTCTAGCAATAGTGTGGTGCTATCTGGAACATTTTTTTTGTTGAATATCATGATCAATTCTAACTTACAGTTTGGAGTCTCCGCATCTGGAACCAATTGTTTTATCTCTTTGAATCATGGTGTTGAACTGCATTTTAGCATTCACTGGTTGACAATTCTAGGGTAACAGGAAAAGTTTTATTTCTTGTTATTCAGTATAAAAACCTTAAAATTGATATATAGTCAAGGAATATATTGGAGGGTTCTGTAATTGTAAGTCAATGAATTAGTTTTCAATGATTTTTTTTTTATTTTGTAGAGTGCTATTAAGAGTAGGTATTTGAAACCTTTTTAATGTATAGGGTATAGAATATACAGAACCATCCTTCATAAAGATGTAGCATGCTTGAGATTGAGTTTAGAAATTAAAATGAGTTTATCTAGTGGTAACAATAAAATACTCTGCATTTCTCTCGTACTGATTCAGTGGAAGTTCTTGTTCATTCTTCTCCTATTTGTTTATAAGGACATATGTCATTAGTTTCCTGATTTGTAACTAAGAAAATTCAATTTTTCATTGCTCTCTACCTCTCAGTCATTTTGCAGAGCCCACAACTGACAAGTAAATCAACACAGCAACTCCCCACATACGGATAGCAGCAAATTAAACCAGAGGGAACACCCTGCAGTGTCTTCTCTTAAAGAATCTGTCTAGAAAAACCTTGTAACAGGATTGCTACTGGCCAAAAGTTGCTGAAACCTCTTCCCCTTACCACAAACCAGGGGACTAGGGTGCATCAACCTTCCCAGAAAGTTCTCAACCACTTCAGCGTTCCACATAGCCACTGTGAAAGCTGAGGCAGAGGAGTGGACACCTAAAATTCCCAGCAGCAGAATCTGTGAGAGCTCAGATCTAAGCAGCAAAGAAATTTTGACCCACAGCAGAGGAAAGGGGAAGGGGAGGCTTGAGAACTGCTTCTGCCCTGCTGCTGATGCTGGAGGGAGGCACAGCTGGAAATTGTCTGAGTCCTAAGAAGTCCAGAGGGACTGTCCCCCAGATTGAAGTCACAGTATGCATGGGTCCATTCCAGCTGCATAGAGGGATGGTTCTCTAGATTATGGTAGCAGCTAGTGCAAGCCACAAGTAGAAGTTGACTGAATCCCTGGGAACCTTAAAAGGAAGTTTCCAGGCCTTTACCATAGCCAGCAAGTTGTCAGTCAAGGCAGAAAGTTGCCTTGGTCCAAGGAAGCAGGCAAGGGCTCCCAGTCTCACCCAATTTTCAGCCTGTCTTGAGGCCATAATTGCCCAGTGATAAGAACTGTTTGGATACTGCCTCAACTCTGCCTCAGCCACAGTTAGCAGAGGGAATCAGCACTGGCCATTCTCAAATAGGGGCAGTGGAAATTAGAACCCAGGTGAACCAGTTGAGTTCATATACTCAGTAGTGAGAACAGTAACTCAGTGAACTGCACAGTTCAGGGGAAATGTTTCTGCATCACATATCACTCATGGAGAATCCACAACCATAGAACCCATGCTTACAGACAGTCACCAAGCCGTACACCACCATTAAAAGGATCCTGTAGAGGGAAGTGAGTACACAGTGTGACCCCCAGCAATCACACTTACAGTTTTAATCTGGCATCTTTAATTTCTTCACATAACAGAAACAACCAACAGATACAACATTATATCTTCCAAGCTGTGAGCCACAGATCCCTGAGCTGACAAACCAGAACCAGCAGTGGGAGGTTCAAAGCAGCTAGGAGATTGGCTCTTGTGCCCCAGCACCTCTGGAGGAATCCAAAGCCAAGAATGACATTTTCTACATGTTCCAAATCCTAATGAAATCCAAACCAAGATGCAACAAAAAAATTTTTTGACCTTGGCATGGTTTAAGATAAATAACTCAACATCAACTTTGATCATCTATATTATTCTTTATTTTTTAAAAAAAGTTTTTATATAGATGGACAAGTACCTTTATTTTGTTCATTTATTTTTGTGTGGTGATGAGGATCAAATCCAGTGTCTCACACACTAGGCAAGCACTTTACCACTGAGTCACAACCCCAGACCCGACTCTTTATCTTGATTGTTAGTTGCTACCTTAATAAACAACACTGTACCTTCAACTCATTTGAATGTATTTCTTCTAATGATTTCAAGCATTAATTAGAATTATTCTCTGCATCTTTGTTTTTGAGCCCTAGTTTATACTTCATCCTCATCCACTCTTCTCCCTCTTATCTGCTAGTACCTCAAATACACCTTGTCATTTTTTCTCCCTTTTTATCTTGATGTATACTATTATTTGCTATCCTTTCTTTCTATTTTCTTTTTCTTTCTCTTTGCCCAATCTTTCTACTTTCCCCTTTCAGCCTTCATATAAAATTATACCAATTTTTTTATATTTAGTAACTGATTTTTCATCCTGTTTCAGAATTTTACTACATGTTTATAACTGGATTAGGAGAAAAGTAGAGAAAAATATTAACAAGTTTTTCATTTTTCATAAGGTTGAATAGTAGGTGACTTGGCTCTGAAGTGATTGTAGTAGTGTTCAGTTGTTTCTTTCAAAGTTTTGCTGATACCAGGATCAGCATAGTCTATACATTGAGTTAAAGTATCAATTACCTGGATATTTTCCAAATATCCAAATATGGATATTTGAAGCCATAATTATCCCAATAGGTGAGTAGATATGAACACAATATGAAAACCACTGAACAAACCATCCCAAAGAGCCCATAACACTTAAAATATGGATTCCATGAACTCCAAAATGAAGAAATGTAATAGAAACAATCTAAAAGTTCATAGTTGTGATGCTCAATGAACTAAAACAAGATGTAAGAAATGAAATGAGATAGAGAAAATATACAAGGTGAAAGATCAATTAAAATCCAATGAAAACCATCAACAATATATTAGATCACTTTGAAGATAGATTTTTCAGGCCTTGAAGACAAAGTAATCTTGAAAATAAAGTTGAGGATAAAGAACAGATTTTTCGAAGACAGGACTACAATGATCAACAACTCTGGGATAACCTCAGGAGATCAAATTTAAAAGCATTGGGGTAGATGAAAGTTCTGAAATACAAACTAAAGAAATGCCCAACGCTTTCAATGAAATAACAATACAAAATTTCCAAATCTTAGTAATGAGATGGAAATTAAAATACAAGAGGTGTATAGAACTCCAAATAAAATAACAGTAAATTTACTTCAAGACACATTATAATGAAAATGTGTAATATAAAACATAAAGATAGAATTTTAAAATCTGCAAGAGAAAATTGCAGATTGGTTACATTCAAAGTTTAAACTGATTCAGATTTCAAGGGATTTCTCATCCCAGATCCTAAAAAAAAGAGGGCTTGGAATAATATACCCAAAACTCCAAAAGAAAGTGGGTGACAATCAAGACCACTTACTGTACCCAACAAAATTATCCTTGAGAATTGAAGGTGAAATTAAAAACTTCCACAATGAACAAAAGTTTTTGTTCATTGTTCAAGAATTCCTAATACAGAGCTTCCATTACAAAACATACTCAATGAAATGTTTCATGAAGTAAAAAAATTAAAATGAAAATCAGCATAGAGAGAAATTACACTTGATGAATTAAAGGTGAACCAAGTCTGAGGACATACTAGATATAAATTAAAAATGTCAGAAAGTAAAAATCATGGCTTTATAATAACATTGAACATAAATGGTCTAAATTCTTCAATCAAAAGACATAGATTGGCAGAGTGGATCAAAAACAAGAGCCAACACTATATTCTTGGCCAACGACGCACCTTACAAAGACATTGGCAGACTGAAAATGAAAAACTGGGAACTGATATACCATGTAAATTGTACCCATTAATACACAGCACTAGCTATCATCATATTATGCAAAACGAACTTCAAGCAAAATCAGTAGAAGAAAAACAAGCTAACTTTATAAGATTAAGGGAACCATTCAACAACAAGATAAATGATTACAAATTTTTATGCCCCAAACAATGGTGCATCTATGTACATGAAACAAACTCTTAAGAAAACCTTAGAAGATGGAAAGATCTCCCATGTTCTTGGATAGGAAGAATTAATATTGTCAAAATGGCCATACTACCAAAAGTGCTATACAGATTCAACGCAATTCCATTAAAATCCCAATGATGTACCTTACAGAACTAGAGCAAGCAATTATGAAATTCATCTAGAAGAATAAGAAACCCAGAATAGCTAAAGCAATCCTTAGCAGGAAGAGTGAAGCAGGGGGTATAGCAATACCAGATCTTCAACTCTATGACAAAGCAATAGTAACAAAAACAGCATGGTATTGGTACCAAAATAGAAAGGTAGATCAATGGTACAGAATAGAGGACATGGACATAAACCCAAATAAATACAATTTTCTCATACTAGACAAAGGGCCCAAAAATATGCAATGGAGAAAAGATAGCCTCTTCAACAAATGGTGCTGGGAGAATTGGAAATCCATATGCAACAGAATGAAACTAAACCCATATCTCTCACCATGCACAAAACTAAACTCAAAATGGATCAAGGACCTTGGAATCAGACCAGAGACCCTGCAGAGTATGAAGAAAAAGTAGGTCCAGATCTTCAACATGTCGGCTTAGGACCAGACTTCCTCAACAGGACTCCCATAGCACAGGAAATAAAAGCAAGAATCAATAACTGGGATAGATTCAAACTAAAAAGCTTTCTCTCAGCAAAGGAAACTATCAGCAATGCGAAGAGAGAGCCTACAGAGTGGGAGAAAATCTTTGCCACTCATACTTCAGATAAAGCACTAATTTCCAGAATATATAAAGAACTCAAAAAACTGTACTCGAAGAATACAAATAATCCAATCAACAAATGGGCCAAGGATATGAACAGATGCTTCGCAGAAGAAGATCTACAAGTAATCACCAAACATATGCAAAAATGTTCACCATCTTTAGTAATAAGAGAAATGCAAATCAAAACTACACTAAGATTCCATCTCACCCCAATTAAAATGGCCATTATCAAGAATACAAGCAACAACAGGTGTTGGCGAGGATGTGGGGAGAAAGGTACACTCATACATTGCTGGTGGGGTTGCAAATTAGTGCAGCCACTCTGGAAAGCAGTGTGGAGATTCCTTAGAAAACTTGGAATGGACCCACCATTTGACCCAGCTATTCCACTCCTAGGCCTATACCCACAGGACTTAAAATCAGCATACTACAGAGATACAACCACATCAATGTTCATAGCTGCTCAATTCACAATAGCCAGATTGTGGAACCAACCTAATGTCCTTCAATTGATGAATGGATAAAGAAACTGTGGTATATATATACAATGGAATATTACTCAGCCATAAAGAATGATAAAATTATGGCATTTGCAGGCAAATGGATGAAATTGGAGAATATCATGCTAAGTAAGATAAGCCAATCTCAAAAAAACAAAGGAAGAATGATATCGCTAATAAGTGGATGATGACACATAATGGGGGTGGGTGGGGTTAGTGTTATGGTTAGGGAGTGGGTCAAGAATGGAGGAAGGAAGGACTGTATAGAGGGAAAAGAGGGGTGGGAGGTGTGGGGGGAAGGGAAAAAATAACAGAATGAATCAAACAACATTACCCTATGTAAATTTATGATTACACAAATGGTATGCCTTTACGCCATGTACAAACAGAGAAACAACATGTATCCCATTTGTTTACAATAAAAGAAAGAAACAAACTCTTGTCAATGTTAAGAATCAAAGGCAGCTTTAACACACCCCTCTTAAAACAAGATAAATCATCCAGATATCAACTAAGCAAAGATTTTTTAGAATTAAAAAAAAATCTTAATCAAATGGACCTAACATATCTACAGAATATTTCATCCACCAATATATGACTTCACTTTGTTCTCAGAGTGCATGGAATATTTTCTAAAATAGATCATATTTTAGGTAACAAAGGAAATCTTAGCAAATACAAATAAGAAGAGATAACTTTTTTATATACTGAAAATTGAACTCAGGGGTGTTTTACCACAGAACAACATTCCTAGTCATTTTTCATACATTTTTTAGGAACAGAGTCTTACTAAATTGATTAGGGCCTCACTAAATTGCTGAGGCTGGCTTTGAACTCTTGCCTTAGCTTCCTGAGCCGCTGGGATTACAGGCATGTGCCACCATTTTCTGCTGCATTCTATTACTTTTGAAAGATGAACGGATAGCAGGAGAAAGCAGGGAAGATATAAATTTTCTTACAAACAAGAATATTGATAGTGTATCAAAACCTTTTAGACACTATGAAGGCAGTTCTAAGAAGAAAGTTTATAGCACTGGGTTCATGCATTAAAAAACAGAGATAATTAATAAATATTCTAACTTTGCACCTCAAGGTTCTAGAAAAAGAAGACTAAACCAACACTGTAATCGGTACATAGGAAATAATTAAAATGAGAGCTGAAATCAATTATATTGAGAATAAAATAAATACATAGGGTCAATGAAATCATTGAGTTGATTTTTGAAAGTCTAAACAACACTAATAAACTATTGGTAAAACTAACCAAAATAAAGTGAGATAAGATTCAAAATAACAAAATTGGAGTTAAAAAAAAAGAAATATCACTATATATTCTATTGAAATTCAGAGAATCATCAGAAACTATTTTGAAAAAAATTTGTATTCCAATTTAAAAAAGTCTTGATTATATTGATGAATTCCTAGTATTTAGTCACTAAAATATTTGACCAGAACAATTTTAGGGGAGGAAAAGTTTGAGTTTTCACAGTTTCAGTGGTCTTGGTCCATATACACCTGGCTACATTTCTCTGGCCTTGAGGTGTGGCTGAACATCATGGCAGGATAATGTGGCAGAGGGAAGCAGCTCATGAGTTTCAGAAAGGAGAGATTCCTCTCACCAGATGTAAAACATATACCCCAAAGGCATGCCCCCAATGCCTACCTTCTGCAGCCACACCCTACCTACCTTTAGTTACCACTCAGTTAATTCCATCATAGAGATTGGTTCACTGATTGAGTGAAAGGTATCATAACCCCCTCTGACCTTTCTTGTATTGTCTCTCACACATGATCTTTTGGGGAACACTTCATATTCAAACCATAATACCTAGAGACATATGTCCTACCCAAATTGAACCATGAGGATATGAAAATTTATTCAGATCGATTTCAAGTAATGATTTGAAGCATGTATTTTTTATAAGACTTTCAACAAAGAAAATCCCAGACCTGGATGGATTCTCAATCAAATTATACCGACTTTTAAAATAGACTAATACCAGTCCTTCTCAAATTATTCCATGAAGTAGGGAACACTGCCGATTTAATCTATGAACCAGTATCATCCTGTTACCAAAACCAAGACACATCAAGGAAAGAAAACTTAAGACCAATATTCCTGGTGAACATAGATACAAATATTTTTAATAAAATATTGTCAAAATGCCTAAAAGAGCACATTAAACACTCTGCATCATGATCAAGTAGATTTCATCTCACAGATGCAAATTTGGTTCAGCATATGCAAATCAACATATGTAATGCACCACATAAATAGACTTAATGGTATGAATCACATGATTATCTCAAAAGATGCAGGAATATCATTTGACAAAGTACAACAACCTTTCATGTTTAAAACATTTTAAAAATTAGGAATAGAAGGAGCTTAACTTAGCATTGTAAAGGCTGTATGACAAAATGAAGAACAACATCATGCTGAAAAAAGAAAAACTGAAAGTATTTTCTCTAAAACAGGAACAAGATAAGAATGCCCATTCTCATCAATCTTATTCACCATAGTCCTTGAAACTGTAGCTAGAGTGATCAGGCAAGAGAAGGAAATTAAAGTGATACAGTAGAAAAAGAAGCTCAAATTATTTGTTTACTACTATGATCCTATGTTTAGAGAACCCAAAAAGCTCTACCAGAAGACTTCTAGAGCTGAAAACAAATTTAATAAACTAGCAGGATACAAGATCAATGCACATAAATTATTACTTTTCTATATTCCAATAATGAATCTGCTGAAGAAGAATTAGAAAAAGTATCCCATTCACATAACCTCAAAAAATACTTGAGAGTTAATGTAATGAAGAATGTGAAGAACCTCTACAATGAAAACTATAGACCTCAGAAGAAATACATTGAAAAGTACTTAAAAGTTTTAAGAAATTTGTTCTGCTAAACCACTCCAAACTTCATTATCAAAAGTAGGTGTGTTGGCAGTAACCATCGCCAAAACCTGAGATTGTAATTTTAATACATCTAAAGAAGCTTTATGAAAAGACTAAGTCCTATTAGATGATTGTGTATACTTTGCTGTTGAATCTCAGTGTCATTGTATGGAACTGTAGTAACATAAAAGTGAGTAATACTATAATGGCATTGAAGTCTCTGAGTCCACCATAAAGCTTGTACTTGTTCCCCTAGTCATATAACAATCTTTTAGTTGCTGGACCTCGCTCAGAATTTCCTGACCAATATGTACTTGAGTTTGCCAGGTTTCAGTATAATTCTTATGGAATGGCTGAAGGAAATGCATTGTTTGAACCTCTAGGTGTAAGGCCACTGCTGCTGTGGAGGCAGAGGCAATGAGGCCAGCCAAACCAACAATACCAGCTATGAACAACCTGGTAAATTGTTTATCTTGGTGTTTTAAATGCCTTAGCAAATTTTGCATGAATTCTACTGAAGGTGTTTCCTGCCATGGTTCTTTTAATTTTACAGGAAAACAGGTAGTAGCTACTGGCCTTTTTGAGAATCATAAGTTTGTTCTGGGTTCTGCCATATGGTTTAATTGCTACACTGCTGCAACATACAATTTTCACATTTAACATAACATATATTTTGTGAGGCATTATATTGTATTTGAATGGGCCCAGATAATAAAACATAGGGATTTAAAACACATGCTACAAGGTAGAATTCTTTATAAAGGGAAGAGTTAAGATGGATAACAGTTTTTGATTTCTCATATTGAGATTCACCATTCCAGACTCAAAAATGCCTAGGAGTTAACCCTATTTTCCACGTGAAGTCCTGAATTGGCCCAAAATCCATTCTCAGGGTGGAAGGTGATAATTTCCCTTTGTACCAGTACTTGGTGATATTGGAACTTATGTTATTTCTATCAACATGAGTTAAATTGCCCCCATAAAAGAATGCCCATCTCTTGTATCTCAAGATTGAGTGTCCATCAGTCCCCCTAAACTGCTCTCCTGAAACAGAAAGATTTCATGCATAAAGTGTAACACATTCAGTCCATCTTAAAAATTTATGTGAATGGTCCCTGTAACTATGGTGAAAACATTTAGGGGGTCTGTTTAAAGAATAGTTAATATTAACTTCCTGCCAGGCAGGATAGCCTCTGCCCATGAGAAAAGCAGAATCTCTAGATTCTGATCTTCAGAGATATGACGAACCCAGATTTGAGGCTTGGTGTGGTAACAGTATAAGTTACTGAGAGAAATGCAAAGCAGGGTTTGGGAGGAAAGTCCTGAGGAATTAAACAAAAAATTTTGGGTGGACCCAGTAGTTAACAAAGGACCAGGCAAAAAAGTGATGGAATTAAGGTAGATTGAATGAAGGAGGAATAGCAAACCATGTTACTGGGTAAGCAATAGTAGGCTGTGGAGTATGGGCCCAATAAATTTCTGTGCCATTAGCCATGCTCATAGTTGTGCATATTAAGAGAATCAGCATGATAAATCTGTTAACAGGAATCATGAATTGATCTATTTTCCCCATTTTAGGTGGTCCTAGAGCCATTTAACCTTGTCTCTCATCACTCCCAATTGGTTTACATAGAAATATAATTCTTCCTTGTCTGATTTTGCAGGACAACAGATGTCCAATTGATTCCATAAAGTCAGAGATCTACTGGATATGTACAATAACTTATGCTGACTATTTTCATAGTAAATAGAGGTTCCTAATCCTGATGATCCTGTGTTCATCCCAGTGGATGTTTCTAGCCTTATGAGTAAGGGAATAATTTCAGGGGTCTTCTATGTCTGGTGTGTGTTGTTATTGGAATGGGTTGGCTTTGGTTGTGGAGTTAAATGTCAGTTTGAGGAGTAAGGAAAATCAAGGTAATTTTTAATTTTGGTAGGCAGGGATAAATATGAGTCTTGCCAAGAAAAATTCTCAGTAATTTGGGGGCATCAGGACTGTGGGACTGACACAAGTATACATCTTAAGTTCTCTTTAAAAGGATCATTGTTTTTATTCTAAATGCCCAGGTATTGGTTATAATGGCTTTTTGCTAGGTGTTCAAGACCAAACTGGTAAAATTGTTAAGAGTCAGATGAGTTTCCATAAGTGTTACTCTTGGGGAACTTGAGAGCAGCTTCTGAGCTCTTTTAGTGCCATCTACTAGGTAGGGTCTCTTTGATGAGGTGGCTTCCTTTGGAAACATCAGGGATGCCTCACTTCTCCAATGACCCGCCTCTTTGCACCAGGTTCATTGAATGGATTTCCATTCTCCAGTGGTTTCATTAATCTCCCTGATTGGGGGTCATATGGCTCAGAGTTGTAAAGCTCCTTAGAGAAGTTCTCTTGTTCCCTGGGTTTAGGCTGACTCAGAAAGCAAGAGCCAAATATTGATTTTCTTGACTCTTTTGTTTTAGCCTTAATCTTTAAGCCTTGATCTTAAACATTCATCAAACCAGTCTCACCAGTATTAGAGTAAGAGTACTGCGTTTTAACTTCAATAACCTTACAGCCATTTATCCCTTATATTTAATTGGGGTCTGTATTAGTACTAGAAGTTATCCTTATAAACTATTTGTTCTGTATTTGATGGCTTATTCTCTTAAATTAACCCAGGTTGTGTGTTCTTGAAGTAGTACCTGTGCAAAACTTTAACAGGCAACAGTTATAGAGTTTACAAGGAAAATTCAAAATGAAATTAACAAGAGTAAAAACGTGTTTTGTTTGTTCTCTTGAACAATAGTTCAATAGTTCAATAGTTCTCTTGAATTTTGGCTGAGTTTTACATTATATCCCTATTTGAGATCACAGTAATCTTTACAACAAACAGTAATCTTCTGAACACAACTTTAAACGAACTGAAGTCTGGCCTATTTCAGAGTCACTCTAAAATGCAATAAGGTGAGATGCAGAGCCTTATCTCAGGTGAGGCAGGGCTCTTGACAAATCTCAGGTAAAGTGTTGTTGTTCTGAGTCTAATCTTTGTGTCTTTCTTAAATGTCATTTTACAAAGTTTGTATATATTGTTTCCTTAGTCTAATATGAATATTAGTTAATGCAATATAACATTGCATTTAAAACCTGAATTAAAGAAAGACTGAGAGAGCTTTTAACTTTCCTTTTGTGTAGAAGAGTGGCAAAAATGCTTTCATGTTTCACAATATTAACTTTAAACAGGTTAAGCTCTCATTATCTTTTAGAAATACATTTATATTTTTACCCCAGTATAAAAGGTAACATTAGATTTAGTTATAGAACATTAAATGATATGAATAAATCCCCAATATAATTTGTTATTCTTATAAGTCTAACATTACCATTACAGACAACTTTAGTTTGGAGTATAGCAGCTTGATAAAAAAGTTCTTTTAAACCTCCTACTTTAAAGACTTGTATGCCTGGAAGACATGAACCTATTTAGTATGCTATACTGATGTTTTTATATTAATCAAGCTTCACTTTTAAAGGAAAATTTGATTCTGTAATGTAGTGTGATACTCAAAAATAATGATCATAGTTGTATAACCAGTGTTGTATAGATCTTAATTCTTTAAGACTAATTGTTTTAAAGAATAAAACTTAACAGGCAAAATGTGAAGAGCAAATTAGTGTTTTACAAAATCCTTGTCAGGTTAACATATGGATTAAACCTTGGTTTTACATCAGTACTTCAGTATTTGACCTTAGAGAAAAAACTTATATAGCATTAACTGATTGTTCCACATACATATACCAACTTAGTTACACACAATTTTACACAATTTTCCCTGTACTTACGTAGACCCTCATGTAGTTTATTTAATCACACAAAGACTTTCTTACCCAGAAACATTTTTCTCTTCTACTAAATATATTTTCATACCTAGAACCTTCTAATTTTTCATTTCTGTTGACCCTTCTTTCTGTTCACATTCTGAAACAACACTTATGAATTTTCTGAATTTAGGTAAACCACTCCATTTTAATAAGAAGAATTACTTTGTGTTATTTACAGTACTCTAATTAAAAAACAGTTGAAACTTTTGGACCCTTGTACATAGAATCATATAAACACAAACAATGTCCAAAAATACATCATTTCATGGAATTCAAGAAAATCAATTAAGAAATTAATTGATGTTATATTTAACAGTTAGCCTTTTAACTTTTGCAAATTAATCAGATTCTTCCAACAAACATGTTTATGAAGACTAATCCCATAGAAGTCAAATCTAATTTACATATTTTACTGTAAAAACCAAGATATCAGGCAAGTTATTTAATATTTAATGGTTATTTACTAGCCATCTCTTCCTTGTTGAAGAGAAGTCCTAGAAACAATGAATATAAGACATTTTATAATAAACATCTCATTAGTTTGATCACCTAGAGATACTTGTGTGTTAGTAATTTTGTTTTAAAGACATATTTACCTTTATTTCTTTACCCAATTTAAATTGAACTTTTAAAATAATGTGAATTAAAAGTATTTGGATCCTTTTTTAAAAATTCATGTGCATTCATTATCTACATGTCAATTTTGATATCATGTACATGATATATAAACACATGCACATATATAGACCTACAACAATATATAACTGTGCACACATAGACAAAAGCAAAGGCCTTGTAGCTTTGTAGGTGAATCTCCATTGCAATGTTTCAGATGTTTATTTAAAACTTATTAGATTGAGAGCTAACCTTTGTAAATTGGCCTGTGAACAAAGCAGAGTACAAAAAAAAAACCCTCTATAGTTGGATTAAATATCTGATCAGAAAAACATATTAAGGTAGGCGCACCTGATTAAAATCATGAGTTCTCTTTCTCTCTCTCTCTCTCTCTCTCTCTATATATATATATATATATACATATATACATATATATGTATATATATACATACATATATACATATATATACACACAAATATATATGTATGTGTATATATATATATATAATTTTAAACAACAGGAGCCCTAGAAAAATACGATATGGCCATTGATTATTTCAGTAAATCAGCATAAGAGAGTGAGAAGGGGGAAAGAAGAGAGAGGTAGAGGGAGATAGAACCCTTAAATCATTTGTGTGTGTGTGTGTGTGTGTGTTGCAGCCAGGGAGAAGTTAAAAGGACACTTATTTTTTTGAGTCCTAGATGGGTCTCCTACTGCACTTTCTGTTTACACTCCAATGCAAGTTTCAGTGTAGTATGACCAGGGAAATTGTTGCCTAGGGCTTTTTAACACTTTTATCCCCTGGTTGGTAATCATGCCAGGTTTGGATGCAGGAAATTTTGAAACATTGTCTCCCATTACTTTTGAGGAATGAGGCTGTTATGTTACACTCCTCAGTGAGACATGCCACTAACTGTTAGGCTGGTCAGGGTTAAGTTAAGGGAGGACATTTACCAGCTAGTTGTGCCCTTAAAATCTCTTCAGAAGGGGAATATTTGCCTGTTGCTTGGCAGTTCACCATCCCTGTAACATGGAGCTCCTTGGATGTATCAGGGGACTTGAGAAACTGGCTGAACCAAGGAGAGGGGTACCCTCTCCAGGTATCTAGTGTGTCCTGCCTTGGGGGTTTAAAGACCTTCAGGGGTGTTGCCCATTGGGTGGTGAGCCTGTGGGGACCTGGGGAGGGCTTGACCAATCAACTCCCCCAGACTCTTCTCCCCGTCTTTGGGGTGCTCAGTGAATCTTGCAGCTGGTGGCCACTGAAAAGGGGTTTTACCCTGGGACTGTGACACCTTCCAGTGTCCCTACTGCCCATAGTTGAGATAGGACTTGGAATATTTGGTAATTGAGCAAAGGGAAAAGAAAGTTTGGAGGTAGGGTACCTTGGACAACCTTGCCATTCTATAAATTTCAGACAATTTTGTCAATCAGTAATAGGTAATTTTTAAATTTTGGAGAATTTTTTGATGAAATGTTTTATGCTTGGACCATTGGTGCAGATTATCTAATTTGTACTATGGCCAAATTTGAGTGTTAAACCTAATGAGGCATTTAATTTTGAGATCAGTTTGGGAGTAAAGGATCTTAAAATTGGTAGAGAGACAGCCCAAGGAGGTGTCTTTTGGAACTGACTGGATAGTTCACATATTTGGAGCAGTGCAGCAGAGGTGACAGGTAAAGTCAAAGGGTCCTCCGCACTGTTATATCACTGGTGTGCCAGTTCTGGACTGGGGATTTGGGAAATGTCTTAACCAAAATTTCAGTGGCAGGGGATTCCCTGGGTCCTGGTTATCCAAAAGGCAGGGGTCTCTACTTGGTAGATACTGGACAAATAGGGTCTTACCTCTCAAGAGAGAAGAGGAGGTTGGTGGTAGATGTAGTAACAAAATGGCAAGGAGGTCTCTTATCCATGAGGTTTGCGGGGTGTGTAGGGAAGGGTAGATTGGGGAGAAGAGAAAGGGTATGGGAAGGGGGTCAGAAAGAGGATGCCTCCAGCACCAATAAAGGATTCAATACAAATCCTTGTTCTGTCCACATAGCATAGGCTGCAAAAAACTATTCCAGGTTTGGGGTTGGTTATAGGTTTTATACCAGCAGCTGTTCAGCCAAAGTGAACTTGGAGGGTGTGAAGGGTCTCTTTCTGTAGGGTAGGGAGAGAGGTAAGGACGCAGTCAGTCTGGGAATTCAGCTGTAACTACATAAGCCATGACTGGAGGTTCCCCCAACCTCAGAGATCCTTGGGGGTGCCAAGCACCCAATGGCCACTTCCCAGGGCCCATCAGTCATGTAACTTAACTGCAGGAGAAGGGGAAGTGTTTGGGTGAACAGGGAAGGGTTAATTTTACCTTACTCCTGTTCCCAGTCAGGGGACAAAATGTTAGCACAAAAGGACTGGACTGGATGAAAACTTCACAGATCATCTCAGTTTTTTTATTAAGGAAGAGAATTACACTTCCAAGGGACCCACTCTCCTGGTGGAAAGTGAGCCACTGGCCCAAGAAGGAGTTTGGGCTTATATAGGTTATACTGACAGATTATTTAGTGAGTGTGTCAGTTTGGGCCCTCAGGAATTTGGATTTTGGGGTTGGGTGGGTCTATAGCCAGCACCTGGAGAGGATTTATCTTGAAATAGATTAAAACTTTCCAGAGACTATCATTCTAGTTTTGAAAAAACACTTTCTCCCCACCTGTGTGCAGCATCTGAAAAGGATTTATCTTTTCTTTTTAAAAAAATTATTTAATTTTTTTTTTATTCATTGTGCACAAATGGGGTACAACATTTCATTTCTCTGGTTGAACAAAATGTAGATTCACATCATTTGTGTAATCATACATGTATATACATGATGTTTGTCCCATTCCATAGTCTTTTGTTCTCCCTGCTCCCTCCCCAACCCTCATTTTCCTCTACACAATCCAAAGTTTTGCCATTCTTCCCTTACCCTTCCCATTTTGTATCATCATCCAACTTATCAGAGAAAACATTCAGCTTTTGGTGTTTTGTGATTGGCTTATTTCACTTAGCATGATATTCTCCAACTCCATCCATTTAACTTCAAATGCCATAATTTTATTCTTCTTTATGACTAATATTCCATTGTGTATATATACCACAGTTTCTTTATCCATTCATCAACTGAAGGGCATCTAGGTTGGTTCTACAATCAAGCTACTGTGAATTGAGCTCCTATAAACATTGATGTGACTGCATCACTGTAGCATGCTAATTTTAAGTCCTTTGGGTGTAAATGGAGGAGTGAGATAACTGGGTCAAATGGTGGTTCCATTCCATTCCAAGGTTTCTGAGGAATCTCCATATTGCTTTTCAGAGTGGCTCCACAAATTTGCAACTCCACCAGCAATGTATGAGTGTACCTTTCCCCCCACATTCCCGCCAACACCTGTTGTTGCTTGTATTCTTGATAATAGTCATTCTAATTGGAGTGAGATGAAATCTTACGGTGTTTTTAATTTGCATTTTTCTAATTACTGAGATGTTGAACATTTTTTCATATATTTGTTGATTGGTTGCATTTCTTCTGTGAAGTGTCTGCCCAGTTACTTAGCCCAATTATTGATTGACTTCTTTACATTGTGATGTAAAGTTTTTATAAGTTCTTCATAAATTTTGGAGATTAGTACTCTATCTGAAGTGTGTGTGGAAAAGATGTTCTCCCACTCTGTAGGCTCTTTCTTCACATTGTTGATTATTTCCTTGCTGAGGAAAAAGCTTTTTAGTTTAAATCCATCCCATTTATTGATTCTTGCTTTCATTTCTTGCACTCTGGGAGACTTGAAAAGGAAGTCTGGTCTTAAGTCAACATGATGAAGATTTGGACCTACTTTTTCTTCTTTTCGATGCAGGTTTTCTGGTCTAATTCCTGGTATGTGATCCACTTTGAGTTGAGTTTTGTACAGGGTGAGAGATAGGGGTTTAATTACATTTTACTACATATGAATTTCCAGTTTTTCCAGCACCATGTGTTGAACAGGCTATCTTTTCTCCATTGTATGTTTTCGGCACCTTTGTCTAGTATGAGATAACTGTATTTAGTGGGTTTGTCTCTGTGTCCTGTATTCTGTACCATTGGTCTACCTCTTTATTTTGGTGCCAATACCATGCCATTTTTGTTACTATTGCTGTGTAGTACAGTTTAATGTCTGGTATTGTGCTGCCTTCTTGCTTCCCTCTTCCTACTAATGATTTCTTTGGCTATTCTGGGTATCTTTTTCTTCCAGTTGAACTTCATGTTTTCTTTCTCTACTTCTGTTAGGAACATCAATGGGATTTTAATTGGAATTGCATTAAATCTGTATAGTGCTTTTGGTAATAGGCCATTTTGATGTATTAATTCTGCCTATCCAAGAACATGGGAGATCTTTCCATCTTCTCACGTCTTTAATTTCTTTCTTTAGTGTTCTGTAGTTTTCATTGTAGAGTTCCTT
Organism: Sciurus vulgaris; assembly: GCF_902686455.1. Classification (NCBI taxonomy): domain Eukaryota; kingdom Metazoa; phylum Chordata; class Mammalia; order Rodentia; family Sciuridae; genus Sciurus; species Sciurus vulgaris. The sequence goes on along the minus strand of NC_136470.1, from coordinate 77,509,879 downwards.
CACCTCTTTTGTTAGATTTATTTCTAAGTATTTTTTTTTTTTGAGGCTATTGTGAATGGAGTGGTTTTTCTAATTTCTCTTTCAGAGGATTCATCACTTATGAATAGAAATGCATTAGATTTATGAGTGTTGATTTTATATCCTGCTACTTTGCTGAACTAATTTATTAGTTCTAATAGTTTTCTGCTAGAATTTTTTTAATTTTCTAAATACAGAATCATGTTGTTGGCAAACAGAAATAGTTTGAGTTCTTTACCCATCCATATCCCTTTAATTTCTTTGGTTTGTCTAATTGCTCTGGCTAGTGTTTCAAGGATGATGTTGAATAGCAGTGGTGAAGAGGGCATCCCTGTCTTGTTCCAGTTTTCAGAGGGAATGCTTTCAGTTTTTCTCCATTTAGAATGATGTTGGCCATGGGCTTAGCATAGATAGCCTTTACAATATTGAGGTATGTTTGTACTATCCCTATTTTTCCTAGTGTTTGAACATGAAGGGGTGTCGGGGTCTTAAGCCCCCTTGCTCTTCTTGATCAGCAACAAGGGAGGGGACACTCCTCAACAAGGTCAGACTGGGATAGATAGGGCCGACTGAATGCCCGCACCCAGCCCTCTGGGCAGAGGACAATCAGACGCCTCAGGGAGACCAGTAACAGCAGGAACTCATTTATTGAGGAAGTCACACAGCTTTTATGTAGTGTGGAGGCAAGGCGGGAACCAATCAGCTTACAGGTCTGTCAGACATGGGGAGTTCAGGCAGGTGAGAGTCCCATAGGACTATATGGCAAGCACGAGCTGATCACGTTCATGGAACTATTGTTAACCAATCCCTGATGATGATCCAATTTATCGCCATTAACCTTTGAAACTGCCTTTGAGACCTTGATCTTGCTCACCCGCCAGGGAGTAAGGAGTTAGCCTGAGTTAGTTAACGTGTCATTAGTCCCAACAAAGGGGTGCTGCATATTATCAAATATTTTTTCAGCGTCTGTTGAAATGATCATATAATTCTTAACTTTAAGTCTATTGATGTGATGAATTACATTCACTGATTTCCAGATGTTGAACCAACCTTGCATTCCTGAGATGAATCCCACTTGATCATGGTGCACTGTCTTTTAAATATGATTTTGTATGCAATTTTCCAGCATTTTGTTAAGAATTTTTGCATCTATGTTCACCAGGGATACTGGTCTGAAGTTTTCTTTCCTTGATGCGTCTTTCTGGCTTTGTTATCAGGGTGATACTGGCTTCATAGAATGAGTTTGGAAGGGTTCCCTCCTTTTCTATTTCATAAAATACTTTAAGGAGTATTAATATTAGTTCTTCTTTGAAGGTCCTGTAGAACTCAGATGAGAATGCATCTGGTCCTGGGCTTTTCTTTGTTGGTAAGCTTTTGATGGCTTCTTCTATGTCATTGCTTGAAATTGATCTGTTTAAATTGCCTATGTCCTCCTGATTCAGTTTGGGTAGATCTTATGTCTCTAGAAATTTTCTGATGTCTTCAACATTTTCTACTTTGTTGGAGTATAGATTTCCAAAATAGCTTCTAATTACCTTTTTTATTTCAGTTGTGTCTGTCATAATAGTTCCCTTTTCATTGCAAATTTTAGTAATTTGAAATTTCTCCCTCCTCTTTGTTAGTGTGGCTGCGTTTATCAATTTTGTTTATTTTTTCAAAGAACTTTTTGTTTTGCCAATTTTTTGAATTGTTTCTTTTGTTTCAATTATATTCTTTTCAGCTCTGATTTTAATTACTTCCTGTCTTGTACTAATTTTGGTGTTGTTCTTTTCTTGTTTCTAGGGCTTTGAGATGTAATGTTAAGTCATTTATTTGTTGACTTTTCACTCTTTTATTGAATATGATCCATGCAATAATTTTTCCTCTTAGTACTTCTTTTATAGAGTCCCCAAGATTTTGATATATTGTATCATTGTTTTCATTTACCTCTAAGAATTTTTTCATCTCCTCCCTGATATCTTCTGTTATCCATGCATCATCCAGTAGCATATTATTTAGTCTCCAGGTGTTGGAGTAGTTTGCTTTTTTATTTTATCATTGATTCCTAATTTTTTACATTATAATATGATAGAATACTAGGTAGTATGTTTATTTCCTTTTTATTTTCTAAGGGTTGCTTTTTGGCATAAAAATATATTAATATGGTCTATTTTAGAGAAGAATTCATGTGCTGTGGAGAAGAAAGTGTATTCACTCATTGATGGATGGGATATTCTATATATGTCTGTTAAGTCTAAGTTATTGATTGTGTTATTGTGTTCTATGATTTCTTTGTTTAGTTTTCACTTGGAAGATCTGTCCAGTGGTCAGAGAGATGTGTTAAAGTCACCCAGTATTATTGTTTTGTGGCCTACTTGATTTCTAGAATTAAGAAGTATTCGTTTGATGTACATGGATGCACCATTGTTTGCTACATAAATATTTACAATCATTATGTCTTCCTTATTTATGGTTCCCTTAAGCAGTATGAAATGTCCTTCTTTATCCCTTCTGATTAACTTTGACTTGAAGTTCACTTTTTTTTTATATGAGAATGGAAATCACTCTTTTTGAGTGAGTCTGTGTGGGTCCTATATTTTTTTCCCATTCTTTCACCTTTGGATGTGCGTGTCTTTTTCTATAAGGTGAGTCTTTTAAAGGCAGCATATCATTGGGTCTTTTTAAAAAGTACAATATGTCAGCATATGTCTTTTGATTAATGATTTTAGGTCATTAACATTCAGGGTTATTATTGATACATGATTTGTGTTCTTGGTCATTTTTTGCCTAGTTTTGGTTTTTAACGTGACTTGGTTTCTCTTTTGATTGGCTTTTTCTTTAGTGTAGTTGTTCCCTTTGCTGACTTTCATTGTTGTTTTTCATTTCCTCCTTATGGAATATTTTGTTGAGAATGTTCTGTCATGCAGGCTTTTTATTTGTAAATTCTTTTAACTTTTGTTTATCATGAAAGGATTTTATTTCATCATCAAATCTGAAGACTAGTTTTGCTATGTATAAGATTCTTGGTTGGCATTCATTTTCTATCAGAGCTTGAAATATGTCATTCCAGGCCTTCCTAGCTTTTAGGTTCTGGACTGAGAAATCTGCTGATATCTATATTGATTTTCCCCTATATGTAATCTGATGTTTTTCTCTCTTGGTCTTTAAGATTCTATCTATTTTGTATATTGTGCATTTGCATTATAATGTGCTTGGTGTGGATCTGTTGTAATTTTGTGTATTTGATATTCTATAAGCCTCTTGTATTTGATTTTCCATTTCATTCTTCAGATTTGGAAAAATTTCTGATATTACTTCATTGAATAGATTTTTCATTCCTTTGGTTTGTATCTCTGTGCTTTCCTCAATTCCAATAATTTTTATTTTTGATCTTTTTGTGTTATCCCTTAATTCCTGGAGGTTCTGTTTATGATTTCTTACCATCTTCTCTGTTTGGTCAACTTTATTTTCAAGATTAAGTATTTTGTCTTGATTGTCTGAAATTCTGTCTTCCAAGTGATGTAGTCTACAGGTGAGGTTTTCTATTGATTTTTTAATTTGGTTTATTGTTTTCTTCATTTCAAAGATTTCTCTTTTTTTGAGAATATCTATCTATTGAAATGTTTTTTGCTTCTTACATTTGCTCTTTTAACTCCTTATTGAAGTGATCTTTTGTTGCCTGCATTTGCTCTTATATCATCCTTTACTTCATAGATAATTTTAATTATGTACCTTCTGAAATCCCTTTCTGACCTTACCTCTTCCATGCTGTTAATGGATTCTATTAATATAGCATCTTGGTTTATTTGGGGTGCTTTCTTCCCTGTTTCTTTTTTTTTTTCTTGTTGTTTGTGTATCTTCCCCTCTAGTAGTGCAGCTCCCAGGTATTACGGTTTCCCCCTATAGGTTTATAGTGTACCTGCATGTTTCCAATACCCCATCTTTAAGGGGGAGATCAATATTAGCTGCACACAATACAAACAATATGCAACCTTAAAGCAAATATCCCCTATTAAGATATTAACAGTAATGTTATAATAAAGAGAGATGAGGAGTTCAATTATTATCTATAGCATAAACAATAGTTTTGTAATAAGTTCTACAATTTCTAATGGAGGACAAAGAGAATGGGGAGCAGTGTAATGTTAATGTGATAAGAAGTGAGAATATAGAGGTAATAGATCATAGGAAGAATGAAAGCAGAATAAATGAAGTTGGTTGTTATCATGAGAGAAGGGAGAAAGAGACTCTAAGGAAACAGATAGATAAGAGGAAAATGGAGAACAATAATAAAAATAGAAAAATAGGAAAAAGGGTTTTCAAGATGGTGGACTAGAGGGTGACTGCATTTCATGTCGCTCCAGGACTCAGGATTCACGAAGAGGAGGTATCAAGAGACTCAGGACCAACTCAGTGCCGCTGAGTGAGTCTGTCCCACTGGGCAAGGCTCCCCAGACAGGGCAGTAGTCCCAGAATGCAGGGAACTTTGTGGAGTAGAGTTGCCCAGTTAGACTCCCCCACTGGAACGGTGAACCTGTACAACTGAGAGCATTGTAGAGGAGGGCCTCTCAGCAAGAGGCTTTGGTGCAGAGCAAGGGTCCCAGGCCCAGGTGGCAGGCCAGACCCCAGGGAAGTTCACAGAGAAGGGTTGCTCAGCAAGAGAGTCCCTCACAGGGCCAGGCTCCCCAGCCCAGGCAGTAGTTCCAGATCCCAGGAAGCATCACAGAAATAGGCTACCCAGTGAGAAACTTATACACAGGGTGAGGCTCCCTGGCCCAGGAGGTAGGTCCAGACCCCTGGGAATGTCACAGAGGAGGGCTACCCAGCCCAAGCAGTAGTTCTGGACTAAAGGAAACTTCTTGGAGGAGAACTGCCCAGCAAGACTTCCCCACTGGGTGAGTCTTCCCTGCTGGGCGAGGCTTTTCCACCAGGGTGGTAGAACCAGAGACACAGGCCCAGACTAGCCATGCCCCAGCCCACAGTTTAGTCCCCCTTTGACCATCAGTCAACAAGTGGAGGCATCTCTGCTCACTAGCAGGGAATATATCCCACCTGAGGCCACCAACCCTAGAGGGACAGCTTCCTTGTGGATCACTGCATTATCAAATTTCTCTAAGACTTCAGGCTACAGAAGGCTAGGAGGTGAGTTATTGGAAATCTACAAAGACACTATAATTCCATCTGCAATATTTCAGAGTTTCACACCTAGAGGGGTAGATACCTGAGCAATATGAGAAAATAAAGGAAGAAAATGTCCCAAACAAACCTAGATGATACATCAATAAAATCCAATGACAGCATGGCAGAAGAAATGTCAGAAAGGGAGTTCAGAATGTACATAATTAAAATGATCAGAGAAGCAAACGATGAGATGAAAGAGCAAATGCAGGCTTTGAATGATCATAACAATCAACAGTTGAAAGAGCAAATGTGAGGGCTGGGGATATAGCTCACTTGGTAGAGTGTTTGCCTCACAAGCACAAGGCCCTGAATTCAATCCCCAGTACCACAAAAAAAAAAAAAAAAAAAAAAAAAAAAGAGCAAATGTGGGAAGCAAAAGATCATTTCAATAAAGAGTTAGAGATATTGAAAAAAAGAGAAATCCTTGAAATGAAGGAAATAATAAACCGAATTAAAAACTCCATAGAAAGAATAACCAATAGGATAGAACACCTGGAAGAAAGAACCTCAGACATTGAAGACAAAATATTTAATCTTGAAAACAAATTTGACCAAACAGAGAAGATGGTAAGAAATCATGAATAGAATTACAAGAATTATGGGATATCATGAAAAGGCCAAATTTAAAAATTATTGGGATTGAGGCAGGCACAGAGAAACAAACCAAAGGAAAGCACAATCTATTCAATGAGATAATATCAGAAAATTTCCCAAATCTGAAGAATGAAATTGAAAACCAAGTACAAGAGGCTTATAGGGATCCAAATATGCAAAATTACAACAGACCCACACCAAGTCACCTTATAATGAAAATACCAAACATATAAAATAAAGACAGAATTTTAAAGGCTACATGAGAAAAAAGAAATTATATTCAGGGGGAAACCAATACAAATATCAGCAGATTTTTCAACCCAGACCCTAAAAGCTACAAGGTCCTGGAACAACATTTTTTAAGTTCTGAAAGAAAATAGATGCCAACCAAGAATCTTATACCCAGAAAAACTTACCTTCAGATTTGACAATGAAATAAAATCCTTCCATGATAAACAAAAGCTAAAAGAATTTACAAAAAGAAAACCGGCATTACAGAACATTCTCAGCAAAATATTCCATGAGGAGGAGATGAAAAACAGTGATATAAATCAGCAAAGGGAGGAACTACCCTAACAGAATAGCCAAATAAAGGAGAAACCAAGTTGTGCCAAAAACCAAAAATGAGCCAAATGACCGTGAATACAAATCATGTTCCATATATAACCCTGAATGTTAATGGCCTGAACTCATCAATCATAGGACATACACTAGCAAATTGGATTAAAAAGAAAGACCCAACAATATGCTGCCTGCAAGAGACTCATCTCATAGAGATACCCACAGATTAAAAGTGAAAGGATGGGAAAAAACATACTATGCACATGGACTCAGCAGAAAAAGCCAGAGTATTCTTCCTCATATCAGATAATGTGGACTTCAAGCCAAAGTTAGTCAGAAGGGATAAAGAAGGACATTTCATACTGGAAGCATAAATCAACAAGACATAACAATCATAAATATCTATGCCCCAAACAGTGGCTCATCCATGTAGATCAAACAAATCCTTCTCAATTCCAGGAATCAAATAGTCCGCAACACAATAATACTAGGTGAACTTAACATATCTCTTTCACCACTGGACAGCTCTTCCAAGCAAAAATCACACAAAGAAATCATAGATCTCAATAACACAATCAATAATTTAGACTTAATGGACATTTATAGAATATACCATCCAACAAAGAGTGAATGAACTTTCTTCTCAGCAGCAAATGAATCCTCTAAAATAGACCATATATTGTGCCACAAAGTTAATGTTATCAAATATGAGAAGATAGAGATAATATCTTGTGTTCCATCAGATGATAATGGATTGAAATTAGAAATAAATGACAGGGGAGGTTTCAAGATGGCGGCCTAGAGGGTGGCTGCATTTCATGTTGCTCCAGGACTCAGGATTCAAAAGAGGAGATATTGAGACACTTGGGACCAACTCAAAGCAGCCTGGTGACTCTCACCCATTGGGAAGGCGTCCCGGATGGGACGGTGGTCCCGGAACGCAGGAAACTTTGTGAAGTAGAGCTGCCGGTGAGACACCCCTCCCCCCGCTGGAGCAGTGAACTCGGACAACTGGGAGCGCCGTAAAGGAGGCCGCTCGGCACAGCGCTGGGACTCGGAGCAACCACTGGGGCTCAGGCGGCTGCCCAGGGGAGGAGTGGTGAGGAGAGCTGTGTGGACTCAGGACACCGGGGCCTGCCCTGAGGAGGAGGAGGAGGAGCATGGCCGCTTGGATTCGGAGTGACTGCACCAGAGCTACAGGCGGTTGCCAGAGGAGGGGCTGCATGGCGAGCTGTTTGGACTCAGACCACTTCTGAACACCGGGGCCTGCCCGGAGGAGTAGGAGGAGGAGGAGGAGGAGTGCGGCGGGGCGTTTGGACTCACAGTGACTGCATTAGTGCTCCAGGCGGCTGCTCAGAGGAGAAGGCATGTGGTGAGTTGTTTGGACTTAAAGCAACCGCTCCTGAACACAGGGGGGCTGCCTGGAGGAGGAGCGCAGTGGGTCGCTTGGTCTTCAGTGGCCGCACCAGAGCTCCAGACGGCTGCCCAGAGGACGCGTGCAGCGGGTCACATGGATTCAGAGCCACTCAGAGTGACCGCTCCTGAACACCCGGGGGGTTACCTGGAGGAGGAGGAGGAACAGGGAGGGTCACTTCGACTCGGAGTGATTGATTGCCCAGGGCTACGGGTGGTTGGTGGGAGGTGGAGGCACGCAGTGAGTTTCTTGGACTCCTAGTGACCGCACCGGAATACTGGGCGGCTGTCTGGAGGAAGAGGCGTGTGGCGGGTCTCTGGGACTCAGAGCGATTGTACGGGGCCCCAGGTGGCTGCTCAGAGGAGGGGCCGCATAGCCAGGCAATTAGGTGCAGAGCAGGGTCCCATGATCTAGGAGGCTTCTTGGTGGAAGAGTCGCACAGAGACAGGCTTAGGGCAGAGTAAAGGTTCCAGGCCTGAGGGCAGATTCACTGAGGAGGGGCAGCCTAAGGAGATTCATCTGTGAAGGGTGAGGCTCCCAGGCCCAGGAGGTAGGGCCGGGCCCCTGGGAACTTTGCAGAGGAAGGCAGCCCAGCCCAGGCGGTAGCTGTAAATTGAGGGGAACCTCTAGGAGGGAACTGACCAGCGAGACCTCCCCACCAGATGAGTCTTCCCTGCCGGGTGAGGTGTCCCCATAAGGACAGTAAAACCAGAGACTCAGGCCCAAACAGGCCTTGCCTCAGCCCGCAGCCTAGTTCCCCTTTGGAAGACCATTGGTCAACAACTGGAGGCACCTCTGCCCACTAGCAGGGATTATACCCCACCTGAAGGCCACCACTCCTAGAGAGGCAGCTTCCTTGTGGAGCACAGCATTATCAACTTCCTCCAAGAATTCAGCCTACTGAAGGCTAAGGGGGGATATATATAGAAATCTTTAGGGACATTGTAAGTCAATAGAGGAAATCTGCAGTATCTCAGCGGTCCACTGATACCTGAACAATATGAGAAAACAAGGAAAGAAAATGCTGCAAACAAATCTGGATGTTACATCAATAAAACGCAATGACAGCATGGCAGAAGAAATGACAGAAAAGGAGTTCAGAATGTACATAATTAAAATGATCAGAGAAGCAAACGATGAGATGAAAGAGCAAATGCACGCACTGAATGATGAGATGAAAGAGCAAATGGAAGCATTGAATGATCGCACCAATCGACAGTTAAAAGAGCAAATACAGGAAGCAAAAGATCATTTCAATAAAGAGTTAGAGATATTGGAAAAAAACGAAACAGAAATACTTGACATGAAGGAAACAATAAACCAAATTAAGAACTCCATAGAAAGCATATCTAATAGGATAGAACACCTGGAAGACAGAACCTCAGACATTGAAGACAAAATATTTAACCTTGAAAACAAAGTTGAACAAACAGAGAAGATGGTAAGATATCATGAACAGAATCTACAAGAACTATGGGATATCATGAAAAGGCCAAATTTAAGAATTATTGGGATTGAGGAAGGCCTAGAGAAACAAGCCAAAGGAATGAACAATTTATTCAATGAAATAATATCAGAAAATTTCCCAAATCTGAAGAATGAAATAGAAAATCAAGTTCAAGAGGCTTATAGGACTCCAAATACACAAAATTACAACAGACCCACACCAAGGCACATTATAATGAAAATACCTAACATACAAAATAAAGACAGAATTTTAAAGGCTGTGAGAGAAAAAAACCAAATCACATTCAGGGGGAAACCAATATGAATATCAGCAGATTTTTCAATCCAGACCCTAAAAGCTAGAAGGGCCTGGGAACAACATTTTTCAAGCCCTGAAAGAAAATGGATGCCAACCAAGAATCTTATACCCAGCAAAACTTACCTTCAAATTTGACGATGATATAAAATCCTTCCATGATAAACAAAAGCTTAAAGAATTTACAAAAAGAGATCCAGCATTACAGAACATTCTCAGCAAAATATTCCATGAGGAAGAGATGAAAAACAAAGAAGCAAATCAGCAAAGGGAGGAATTATCCTTAAGGAATTGTCAAATAAAGGAGGAAACAAGTTATGTCAAAGAAATAAATAAATAAAATTTAAAAAATGAACCAAATGACCGGGAAACCAAATCATATCTCTATAATAACCCTGAATGTTAATGGACTGAATTCATCAATCAAAAGACATAGACTGGCAGATTGGATTAAAAAGAAAGATCCAACAATATGTTGCCTGCAAGAGACTCACCTCATAGAAAAAGATACCCATAGACTAAAGGTGAAAGGATGGGGAAAAACATACCATGCACATGGACTCAGCAAAAAAGCTGGAGTATCCATCCTCATTTCCGATAATGTGGACTTCAAGCCAAAGTTAGTCAGAAGGGATAAAGAAGGTCATTTCATACTGCTTAAGGGAAGCATAAATCAGCAAGATATAACAATCATAAACATCTATGCCCCAAACAGTGGCTCATCCATGTGCGTCAAACAAATCCTTCTCAATTTCAGAAACCAAATAGACCATAACACAATAATACTAAGTGATTTTGACACGCCTCTCTCACCACTGGACAGATCTTCCAGACAAAAATTGAACAAAGAAACCATAGATCTCAATAACACAATCAATAATTTAGACTTAATGGACATTTATAGAATATACCATCCAACCAAGAGCGAATACACTTTCTTCTCAGCAGCACATGGATCCTTCTCTAAAATAGTCCATATATTATGCCACAAAGCTAATGTTAGCAAATACAAGAAGATAGAGACACTACCTTGTATTCTATCAGATCATAATGGATTGAAGTTAGAAATAAATGAAAGAGTAAAACACAGAAACTATTCCAACATCTGGAGATTAAACAATATGCTATTATATGATGAATGGATAACAGAAGATATTAGGAAGGAAATTAAAACATTCTTAGAGGTAAATGAGAACAAAGAAACATCATATAAAACTCTCTGGGACACTATGAAAGCAGTACTTAGAGGGAAATTTATTTCATGGAGCGCATTTAATAAAAGAAGTAAAACTCAACAAATAAACAACCTAACACTACAGCTCAAAGCCCTAGAAAAAGAAGAACAGAACAGCACCAAAAGTAGTAGAAGACAGGAAATAGTTAAACTCAGAGCTGAAATCAATGAAATTGAAACAAAAGAAACAATAAAAAAATTGACAAAATAAATAGTTGGTTCTTCGAAAAAATAAACAAAATTGATAAACCTTTAGCCACACTAACAAAGAGAAGATGAGAGGAAACCCAAATCACTAAAATTCAGAATGAACAAGGAAATATCACAACAGACAGGATTGAAATACAAAACATAATTAGAAGCTATTTTGAAAATCTATACTCCAACAAAATAGAAAATTTCGAAGACATCAACAGGTTTCTAGAGACATATGAATTGCCTAAACTGAACGAGGAGGACATAAACAATTTAAAGAGATCAATTTCAAGTAGTGAAATAGAAGAAGTCATCAAATGCCAACCAACAAAGAAAAGTCCGGGACCAGATGAGTTCTCAGCCGAGTTCTACAGAACCTTTAAAGAAGAGCTCATTCCAATACTTCTCAAAGTATTCCATAAAATAGAAGAGGAGGGAACCCTCCCAAACTCATTCTCTGAAGCCAATATCACACTGATACCTAAACCAGACAGAGACTCATCAAGGAAAGAAAATTTCAGACCAATATCCTTAATGGACATCAACGCAAAATTCTCAACAAAATTTTAGCAAATCGCATACAAAAACATATTAAAAAGATAGTGCACCATGATCAAGTGGGTTTCATCCCAGGGATGCAAGGTTGGTTCAACATCAGGAAATCAATAAACGTAATTCACCATATTAATAGACTTAAAGTCAAGAATCACATGATTATTTCAATAGATGCAGAAAAAGCATTTGATAAAATACAGCACCCCTTCATGCTCAAAACACTAGAAAAAATAGGGATAGTGGGAACATTCCTTAACATTGTAAAGGCCATTTATGCTAAGCCCATGGCTAATATCATTCTAAATGGTGAAAAACTGAAAGCATTCCCCCTAAAAACTGGAACAAGGCAGGGATGCCCTCTTTCACCACTTCTATTCAACATCGTTCTTGAGACTCTGGCCAGAGCAATTAGACAAACCAAAGAAATTAAAGGGATACGAATTGGAAAAGAAGAACTCAAACTATCCCTGTTCGCTGATGACATGATTATATATTTAGAGAAACCTGGAATTTCCACCAGAAAACTCTTAGAACTCACAAGTGAATTCAGTAAAGTAGTAGGTTACAAGATCAATGCCCATAAATCCAATGCATTTTTATACATAAGTGATGAATCTTCAGAAAGAGAAATTAGGAAAACTACCCCATTCACAATAGCCTCAAAAAAAATAAAATCCTTGGGAATCAATCTCGCAAAGAGATGAAAGACCTCTACAATGAGAACTATACAACACTAAAGAAAGAAATTAAAGAACACCTTAGAAGATGGAAAGATCTTCCATGTTCTTGGATAGGAAGAATTAATATTGTCAAAATGGCCAAAATACCGAAAGTGCTATACAAATTCAATGCAATTCCAATTAAAATCCCAATGACGTACCTTACAGAAATAGAGCAAGCAATTATGAAATTCATCTGGAAGAATAAGAAACCCAGAATAGCTAAAGCAATCCTTAGCAGGAAGAGTGAAACAGGGGGTATTGCAATACCAGATCTTCAACTCTACTACAAAGCAATAGTAAAAAAAATGGCATGGTATTGGTACCAAAACAGAAAGGTAGATCAATGGTACAGAATAGAGGACATGGACACAAACCCAAATAAATACAATTTTCTCATACTAGACAAAGGTTCCAAAAATATGCAATGGAGAAAAGATAGCCTCTTCAACAAATGGTGCTGGGAGAATTGGAAATCCATATGCAACAGAATGAAACTAAACCCATATCTCTCACCATGCACGAAACTAAACTCAAAATGGATTAAGGACCTCGGAATCAGACCAGAGACCCTGCAGATTATAGAAGAAAAAGGAGGTCCAAATCTTCACCTTGTTGGTCTAGGATCAGACTTCCTTAACAGGACTCCCATAGCACAAGAAATAAAAGCTAGAATCAACCACTGGGATAGATTCAAACTAAAAAGCTTTCTCTCAGCAAAGGAAACTATCAGCAATGCGAAGAAAGAGCCTACAGAGTGGGAGAATATCTTTGCCAATCATACTTCAGATAGAACACTAATCTCCAGAATCTATAAAGAACTCAAAAAACTCTACTCCAAGAATTCAAATAATCCAGTCGACAAATGGGCTAAGGAAATGAATAGACACTTCACAGAAGAAGATCTACAAGCAATCAACAAACATATGGAAAAATGTTCAACATCTCTAGTAATAAGAGAAATGCAAATCAAAACCACCCTAAGATTCCATCTCACCCCAATTAGGATGGCCTTTATCAAGAATACGAGCAACAACAGGTGTTGGTGAGGATGTGGGGAGAAAGGTACACTCATACATTGCTGGTGGGACTGCAAATTAGTGCAGCCACTCTGGAAAGCAGTGTGGAGATTCCTTAGAAAACTTGGAATGGACCCTCCATTTGACCCAGCTATCCCACTCCTTGTCCTGTACCCAAAGGACTTAAAATCAGCATACTACAGAGATACAGCCACATCAATGTTCATAGCTGCTCAATTCACAATAGCCAGACTGTGGAACCAACCTAGATGCCCTTCAATTGATGAGTGGATAAAGAAACTGTGGTATATATATACAATGGAATATTACTCAGCCATAAAGAATGATAAAATTATGGCATTTGCAGGCAAATGGATGAAATTGGAGAATATCATGCTAAGTGAGATAAGCCAATCTCAAAAAGCCAAAGGACGAATGATATTGCTAATAAGTGGAGGATGACACATAATGGGGGGGGAGGGAAGGGTTAGTGTTAGGGTTAGAGTTAGGGTTAGGGAGGGGGGCAAGTATGGAGGAAGGAAGTACTGTATAGAGGGTAAAGAGGGGTGGAACGGATGGTGGGAAGGAAAAAAATAACAGAATGAATCAAAGAACATTACTCTATGTAAATTCATGATTACCAAATGGTATGCCTTTACGCCATGTACAAACAGAGAAACAACATGTATCCCTTTTGTTTACAATAAAAACAAAACAAAAAAAAAAAAAGAAATAAATGACAGAATAAAATACAGAATCTACTCCAACACCTGGAGATGAAATAATACGATATTGAATGATGAGTGGATAGCAGAAGACATTGGGGGAAAATAAAAATTCTTAGAGGTAAACGAGAACAAAGATACATCATATCAAAATCTCTGGGACACTATGAGAGCAGTACTTATAGGAAAATTTATTTCATGGAGCACATTCAATAAAAGAAGAAAAAAATCAACAAATAAATGACCTAACACTACAGCTCAAAGCCCTAAAAAAGATCAGAGCAACACCAAAAGTAGTAGAAGATAGGAAACAGTGAAAATCAGAGCTGAAATCAAAGAAATTGAAGAAAAAAAGAAACAATTGAAAAAATTGACAAAATATATGTTGGTTCTTTGAAAAAATAAACAAAATTGATAAACCTTTAGCCACACTAACAAAGAGAAGGAGAGAGAAAACTAAAATTACTAAAATTCGGAATGAGAAAAGAAATATCAGGATAGACACGAATGAAATACAAAACATAATTAGAAGTTATTTTGAAAATCTATACTCTGACAAAATAGAAAATCTCAAAGACATTGACAGGTTTCTAGAGACTGAACCAGGAGGACATGAACAATTTAAAGAGATCAATTTCAAGTAATGAAATAGAAGAAGTCATCAAAAGCCTACCAACGAAGAAATGTCTGGGACCAGATGAGTTCTCAGCCGAGTTCTACAAAACCTTTAAAGAAGAGCTCATTCCAATACTCCTCAAAATATTCCATGAAATAGAAGAGGAGGGAATCCTTCCAAACTCATTCTATGAAGCCAATATCACCCTGATACCTAAACCAGACAGAGACACATCGAGGAAAGAAAATTTCAGACCAATGTCTTTAATGAACATCGACGCAAAAATTCTCAACAAAATTTTAGCAAATCCCATACAAAAATATTTTTAAAAGGTAGTGCACCACAATCAAGTGGGTTTTATCCCAGGTATGCATGGTTGATTCAACATCCAGAAATCAATAAATGTCATTCACCATATCAACAGACTTGAAGTCAAGAATCACATGATTATTTCAATAGATGCAGGAAAAGCATTTGATAAAATACAGCACCACTTCATGCTCAAAAACCTAGAAAAAAAAGGAATAGTAGGAACATCCCTTAACATTGTAAAGGCCATCTATGCTAAGCCCATGGCCAATATCATTCTAAATGGTGAAAAAATGAAAGCATTCCCACTAAAAACTGGAACAAGGCAGGAAGGCCCTCTTTCACCACTTCTATTCAACATCGTCCTTGAAACTCTAGCCAGAGCAATTAGACAGACCAAAGAAATTAAAGGGATACGAATAGGAAAAGAACTCAAACTATCCCTATTTGCTGATGTCATGATTATATATTTAGAGAAACCTGGAAATTCCACCAGAAAACTTATAGAACTCATAAGAGAATTCAGTAAAGTAGCAGGATATAAGATCAATGCTCATAAATCTAATGCATTTTTTATACACAAGTGATGAATCCTCATAAAGAGAAGTTAGGAAAACTACCCCTTCACAACAGCCTCAAAAACAAACAAACAAACTTGGGAATCAATCTAACAAAAGAGGTGAAAGACCTCTACAATGAGAACTACAGAACACTAAAGAAAGAAATTAAAGAACACCTTAGAAGATGGAAAGATCTCCCATGTTCTTGGATAGGCAGAATTAATATTGTCAAAATGGCCATACTACCAAAAGTGCTATGCAGATTCAATGCAATTCCCATTAAAATCCCAATGATGTATCTTTCAGAAATAGAGCAAGCAATTATGAAACTCATCTGGAAGAATAAGAGACCCAGAATAGCTAAAGCAATCCTTAGCAGGAAGAGTGAAGCAGGGGGTATCACAATACCAGAACTTCAAAGCAATAATACACTACACTACACTACAAAGCAATAGTAACAAAAATAGCATGGTATTGGCACCAAAATAGACAGATCAATGGTACAGAATAGAGGACATGACAGAAATCCAAATAAGTACAATTTTCTCATACTAGACAAAGGTGCCAAAAACATGCAATGGAGAAAAGATAGTCTCTTCAGCAAATGGTGCTAAGAAAACTGGAAATCCATATGCAGAATGAAACTAAACCCCTATCTCTCAACCTGCACAAAACGCAACTCAAAATGAATTAAGGACCTTGGAATCAGATGAGAGACCCTGCACCTTATAGAAGAAAAACTAGGTCCAAATCTTCATCATATCAGCTTAGCATCAGACTTCCTTAACATGACTCCCAAAGCACAGGAAATAAAAGCAAGAATCAATAACTGGGATAGATTCAAACTAAAAAGCTTTCTCTCAGCAAAGCAAACTATCAGCAATGCGAAGAGAGAGCCTACGAGTGGGAGAATATCTTTGCCACTCATACTTCAGATAGAGCACTAATTTCCAGAACATATAAAGAACTCAAAAAACTCTACACCAAGAATACAAATAACCCAATCAACAAATGGGCTAAGGAAATGAACAGACACTTCACAGAAGAAGATCTACAAGCAATCAACAGATATATGAAAAAATTATCAATATCCCTAGTAATAATAGAAATGCAAATCAAAACTACCCTAAAGTTCCATCTCACCCCAATTAGAATGGCTATTATCAAGTATACAGGCAACAATAGGTGTTGGCGAGGATGTGGGGGAAAAGGTACACTCATTCATTGCTGGTGGGGTTGGAAATTAGTGCAGCCACTCTGGAAAGCAATATGGAGATTCCTTAGAAAACTTGGAATGGTACCACCATTTGACCCAGCTATCCCACTCCTTGGTCTATACCCAAAGGACTTAAAATCAGCATACTACAGTGATGCAGCCACATCAATGTTCATAGCTGCTCATTTCACAATAGCCAGATTGTGGAACCAACCTAGATGCCCTTCAATTGATGAATGGATAAAGAAAGTGTGAATGCTTTCCATTCACAATGGAATATTCAGCCATAAAAAAGAATAAAATTATGGCATTTGCAGGCAAATGGTTGATGTTGGAGAATATCATGCTAAGTGAGATAAGCCAATCTCAAAAAAACAAAGGACGAATGATTTTGCCGATAAGCAGATGATGATACATAATGGGAGGGGGTGGTAGGGAGGCAAGAATGGATGAAGAAGGGACTGTATAGAGGGAAAAGAGGGGTGGAGGGATGGGGGAAGAAAAAAATAACAGAATGAATCAAACACCATTACCCTATGTAAATGTATGATTACACAAATGGTATGCCTCTACTTCATGAACAAACAGAGATACAAGATATACCCATTTGTTTACAATAAAAAAATAATAAAAAAGTGCCCCCCCAAAAAAGGAAAATTATGAATAATAATTTTAAAAAGAATCTGGAACATAAATTTAATGTACTGTTCAAACCTCCCAGTCTTCAGTAACTTGAGGTATTAAAGGTTCTTGATAATGTGGTGTACCAGGATGGGAGCTGCCCCAACTAAAGATGGTAGTGTCTGGACCAGGGATAATCTATGATGGTAGGCAGAGGCATTCACACGTTTTGGGATGTGGAGCCCCAGTGTGGTGCTGAGGGATGCAGCACTTAGTATGCTCAGGCGGGCATGGTAGTGCTGGAGATTTATGTGTGTGGGCTGGTTGTCATGGTCCTGGAGATCTGTGCAGGTGGCAGGTTTTATCTTGAAAGGGATTAAAACTATCAGTGTATGATTTTCTTTTTCATTTCTCTCCCTACATCTTTTCTGGTTTTCCTTTATCCAGCACTACATATAAGTGGAGTTGTTGCCTTTTTAGTCTGACTTCATTCATTTTGCACAATGCATTTGAGGTTCCTGCATGTTGTTGCTCATATCAGTAGTTTGTTTTCATTTATTGCTGTGTAGTATTGTATGGATGACCTATGGGTTACATACAAATTCATCAATTGAAGGCTTTTTACATTGCATCTAGTTTTTAGCAGTATTTGTTGTTTGTTTGGTTTTTTGTACCATGAATTATCCCAGGGTTGCTTAACCACTGAGCTACACTTCCATCACCTCACTGCTCCCTTTATTTTTCCTTTTTGGATTTTTTTTTTTTAATTTTTAAGACAGGCACTAATTTGCTTAGGGCCTTGCTAAGTTACTGAGGTGGCTTTGAACTCACAATCTTCCTGCCTCAGTCTCCTACTGGGATTACAGGCATGTGCCACTTTGCCCAGCTAGTTTTTGGCAGCTGTAAATGAATCTGCTACAAACATTTGTGTACAATCATGTGAACATAAGTTTTCTCTTTTTTTTTGGTATTTTCTCAGGGGTGTCATTGCTGAGTCATAAGTTAATCATGTGTGGAACTTCATAGGAAATTGCCAAATTTGTCTTCAAAAACAACTGTACCATTTCTAATTTATAACAGCAATCTATGAGAATTCCAGTTGCTTCACATCCTTGTCAACATTTGACACTGTCTTTTGTTGTTATTTTGTTTGTTTTTTAATTGGAACCTAATAAATGAGTAGTGGTATCTCATTAAGCCTCCAGACTGTATTTTCCTTAATAATTCTGAACATATTTTTATGTCTTATTGGATGTTAGTATGTCTTTGGTAAAGTGTTTGCTCCAATCTTTTGCCAACTTAAAAAGTGAGTTTTTTCTTGTTGAGTTTTAAGAGTTCTCTGTACTGGATTCAGATCTATGTTTTGCAAATATTTTCTTTCAACCTGTGACTGGGACCCAAGTGAGTTGGTAAACCAGAGGCTCAAGTGGTGGACCCTGGGGCTGGTGGGGTGGGATGAAATTGGGTCTTCTCCCTGCCCTTATCCTAGCTCCCAGGCCCTGACACTCACTGTTCTTTCCTTTGGGGTTTTCTCCAGGGCACTCTGGGAGCCTCTGGGAACTTCCCTCTTCCATGCCTTTCTAGGTTCTTGCCCGAAGAAATGTAGTAGAGGGGTACTGCAGCCTGGTTGAGGCTCCTGGATGACAGCTTGGGCACTATGTTTCCACACTGAGGGGTGAGGGTGGTCAGGGAGACCAGGTCAAGGTGGATAGCAACTCCTTGCATTTGGCCTGTCATTCCCCAGATGTGTCCGAATCTGTCTGACTGCAGAGAGGAAGGAACTGAGTGGGATCTGATGTAGGCCCTGGGTTCACAGAGATACTCTTCCACATACCATCCCATAGACTTCCCACAGGGCCCAACTCTGGGTTTCTACACATGTTGACAGCCCCGCCTCCCCCAAATGGAGTTGTGAGTTTTCAGCTTTCCAGGAGGTGAGGAGTAGTGGGTGTGCTTTGGGAGAGGGGTGTCTGTGGGTTGCAAATGTGTGTGGGAAGCCCCTGAGATCAGGCTGTCCCTGAAGCTAAAGCACTTGGAACTTAAGGAGAGGGATTATGGACCTGGATGGTGCAGGATCCAGGTCACAGGGCTTCAGAGCACACCCAGTGTCCCTGGATAGACAAAGAGAAAAGTGCACCACTAACTTTCTGGTTATCCTTGAGTCAGTCTCTTACCTTTCTGGGTCTCAGTTTCCTTAGCCATTACTGAGGACTGAGACTAGCCCAGTACTTTATAATGTTTTAAAGAGGTTCTTCTTTTAAACAGAAAATTTTACTTGAAGTCCCATGTGAAACATACAGAGTGAAGCATTAGAAGTGCAGTGCAGAGGAGACCCACAGTGCACTGCAAGGGCTCTGCAATTTATACTCTATTTCAAAATAAAAAGGAGTGGGAATATAACTCAGTGATACAATTTCCCTGGGTTCAATCCCCAGTACTGAAAAGAAAAAAATGTAACTGTTCTCACTACAAGAAAAGTGTAATGGGTATGTTAATTTGCTTGCATCAACACAATGTATACATATGAACATCTCACTGTTCTCCATAAATACAATTTTTGTCAATTCAGCATTGCTGGGGACGGAACCCACAGCCTGACACATGCAAGGCAAGAGTTGTATCAATGAGCTACCTCCCCAAGATGCACAGCCCTAAATTTCTTTAAAAAATGGCCTCCTTCATGTTTCTTTTCACAGTTTTATGGAAATGATTCACACATCCACAAAAATTACCTTCTTAAAGAGTACAATTTATTTAGACTATGTACATATACAACTATGTAACAAATTCCCAAATTATGTAGAAATGTTGATTCAAAATGGGGAAAATGTATGATTCAAAGTCAGAACAACACCACTACTTCATTCCAGAACACTTGCATTATCCCATTTGCAGTCACTTCCCATTCCCCCCTCTTCCCAGGTCCTTACAACTACTACCTTATGGTATTTACCCGTTCTGGACATTTTCAAGTGTGTGGAATAGGTCATGAGGCCTTTATCTGGCTTCCTTCACTCAACATGTGTTCAAGATTCATCTGCATCAAAACAAGTATTTCTTTTTATGGTAGAATAACTTTCTATTATATACATAGATTTGGACATTTAGATTTCTGATTTCAGGCTAATATAAATAGTGGTGTTTTGAACATTTATCTACAATTTTTTTTGTGTCTGGGGGGTGAGAGTGAAGCTCAGTGTAGGATTGAGTGCTCAGCATGCCTGAGGTCTGGGTTCAATCTCCAGCACCAACAAAAAGTTTCTTTGTGTTTAGGGGTGTAGCTCAGTGGTAAATGGCTTGCCTAGCAAGGGAGAGGCCCTAGGTTTCATCCCCACCAATGCCTTAAAAAATAGAAGTTTTTCTGTATTTTGTTCTATTTAGAATTTCAACCTACCCAGTAAGTACTGTGGAACACAATCTATTGCTTTTCCTTCCCAAACAGAACTATTCTGATTATTTCTCTTAATTCTTAATATTCTATAATTTCACTGAACAAAATTTAGAGTGCTGTTTTAATCCTGATTGGCATTTGCTGACCTTTTCTAATTTGGTTTATTTTGTGGTGCTGGGATGGGACCCCAGGGCCATGTCACTGTAGTATGTTGATTTTAAGTCCTTTGGGTATATACCAAGAAGTAGGATGGCTGGGTCAAATGGTGATCCATTCCAAGTTTTCTGAGGAATCTCCATGCTGCTTTCCATAATGGTTGCACCAGTTTGCACTCCCAATAGAAATGTATGAGCGTACCTTTTCCCCCACGCGCTCCCCAACATTTATTGTTGCTTTTGTTCCATTCTGACTGGAGCAAAATGAAATCTTAGTTTTGATTTTCATTTCTCCAATTGCTAGAGATGTTGGACACTTTTTTCATATATTTGTTGATCAATTGTTTATCCTCTTCTGTAAAATGTTCAGTTCCCTAGCTCATTTATTGACTGGGTTATTTGTTTTTTTGGTGTTAAGTTTTTTGAGTTCTTTATATATCCTGGAGATTAATACTGTATCTGAGATGCATGTGGTAAAGATTTTCTCCATTTCTGTAGACTCTCTCTTCATGTCATTGATTGTTTACTTTGCTGAGAAGATGCTTTTGAGTTTGAATCTAAATCATTTATTGCTTCTTGATTTAACTTCTTGTGCTTTGGATCTTGTTAAGGAAGTCAGATCCTAGGATGACATGGTGAAGATTTGGGCCTACATTTTCTTCAGGTAGTCACAGGGTCTCTGTTCTAGTGCCTAAGTCTTTGGTCCATAGTGAGTTGAGTTTCATGCAGGGTGAGAGATAAGGGTTTAGTTTAATTTTGTTACATGTGGTTTTCCATTTTTCTCAGCACCATTTTTTGTATGAGCTATATATTCTCCAGGGAAAATTTTTGGCATCTTTGTCTAGTATGAGATACCTGTATTTATGTGGATTTGTCTCTGTGTCTCCTATTCTGTACCATTGGTCTATGGTATTGGTAGTGCCAATACCATGCTGTTTTTATTACTAAGCTCTGTAATATAGTTTGATGTCTGATATTGTGATGCCTCTTGCTTCATATCTCTTGCTAAGGATTGCTTTGACTATTATGGGTCTCTTATTTTTGCAAATGAATTTCATGATTATTTTTTCTAGTTCTATGAAGAACATCATTGGGATTTTAATAGGAATTGCATTAAATCTGTATAATGCTTTTGGTAGCAAGGTCATTTTGATATTTATTTATTCTGCCTATCCTGGAGCATGGGAGGCCTTTCCATCTTCTAAGATCTTCAATTTCTTGTTTTAGTCTTCTGTGGTTTTCATTGTAGAGGTGTTTCACCTCTTTTGTTAGATTGATTCCCAAGTATTTTATTTTTGTTAAGGAGATTGTGAATGGGGTAGTGTTCTTTATTTCTCTTTCAGTGGATTCATTACTGACATATAGGAATGCTTTTGATTTATGGGTATTGATTTTATATACTGCTACTTTGCTGAATTTATTAGTTCTAGATTTTTGGTGGCACTTTTTGGATCTTCCAAATATAGAAGCATATCACAGCAAATAGTGATAGTTTGAGTTCTAGATAGTTGTGTATCTTTAATTTCTTTCTTCTCTCTAATTGTTCTGGCTAGAATTTCAAGGACAATGTTGAATAAAAGCAGTGAAAGTAGGCAGCCTGCTTTTTCCAGTTTTTAGAGGGAATGCTTTCAATTTTCTCAGTTTAAAATTATGTTGGACTTGGGTTTAGCATATATGGCTTCTATGATTTTGAAGTATGTTCCTATTATCCTTAGTTTTTGTAGTGATTTGAACATGAAGGAGTGTTGTATTTTGTCAAATGCTTTTTCTGCATCTACTGAGATGATCATATAATTCTTGTTTTTAAGTCTATTGATAGGATGAATTATGTTTTTTTATTTCTATATATTGAATGAACCCTGCATTCCTGGGATGAAACTGACTTTCATGGTGCACTATCTTTTTAATATGTTTTTGTATGTGAGTTGCCAGAATTTTATTGAGAATTTTTGCATTTATATTCACCAGAGATATTGGTCTGAAGTTTTCTTTCCTTGTTGTGTCTTTTTCTGGTTTTGGTATTAGGGTGATTTTAGTTTCTTAGAATAAGTTTGAAAGAGTTCCCTCCTTTTCTATATCATGGAATAATTTGAGGAGTATTGATGTTAATTATTCTTTGAAGGTCTTATAGAACTCAGTTAAGAATCCATTCAGTCCTGGACTTTTCTTAATTGGTAGGCCTTTTGTGGCATTTTCTATTTCACTACTTGAAATTGTTCTGTTTAAATTGTGTATTGCCTTCTGATTCAATTTAGGTAGGTCACATATGTCTAGAAATTTGTCAATGTCTTTAATATTTTCTAATTTATTACAGTATACATTTTCATAATAGTTTCTAATTATCTTCTGTATTTCAGTTGTATCTTGTGATACTTTCTTTCCATGACACTCACATGGGAAAGGCACATTTCCTGTGCTCTGCTGTGCCCTCATTTTCCCCCACTTGCCCACTAATTTCTAAGCAGAATGTGCTGCTCACAGAGGCACAGTCATCACTGCGCTATGAGCAGTGGTATGTCGGCATCTCCTGTGATTAGTGTAACTGGTTAGCTTGCCAAGGAGATGCCCTCCTCTTGGGAGCTACATGTAAAACAGCCCAGAAACAACATATTAAGACCTGAAAGATGCAACTTAGATTTCCTTTGGTAGTGGAGATGTCCCTGATATGGTGATTACATATGCTGAGCAAATGCAGTACAGCAGGGATCTCTGTAATTGTGAATCCTGGGCTGTGAGCTCCAGACTCTGGAGTAGAGCTGGCTCAAGGGGCAGACACTGCCAGGCTGTGCTTATGTGGTACCTGGCACCTATTCTGGGGGTTACCCACTTCAGAGATTAGAGAGACCAGGGAACAGCCTGAGTGTTCAGGGTCTGTTGCCACCATTGGGACGATTAGGCTCAGAGAGTATTATTGGCAGAAGATCATGATCGCAATCTAGTTCATGGCCAAATCAGGATTACAACTCAGGGAACCTAAAGAGAGGTTTGAATCTCATTCACTTGTTTGTGAAATATATTCTGAATGCCTGCAACATTCCAGGTTGTATGCAAGATGATCAGCATACATGGGGAATAAGGAAAGGGTGAATTTTCCTCCAGGAGTTTGGAGTCTGGATACATCCTAGGAACATTTAAACAAACATATACTGAGCCCTGACCTGGATCCAGAATTTCTGACCTCACAGGGCTTTGGAGGCACCCAGGTGTCAGAATTGCCTGAAGCCCCCAGGATGCTGAACAGAAGATCTAGACCTGTGCTGAGTCACATGTCAAATGTGGGCAATGTGGTTTGTCCACAGTGAGATGTGCTATGAGCCCCCAAAACACATGATAGTTTAAAATATCTCAGTGTTTCAGTTAGTTTTTCATCACTGTGACCAAAATACCTGACAAGAACTTTGAGGAGGGAAAGTTTATTTGGGGCTCACAGTTACAGAGGTGCCAGACCATAGTTGGCTGACTTCATTGCTCTGGGCCTCAGGTGAATTGCACATATGGCATAAGGGACAGGAGGAAAGCTATTCAGCTCATGGTGGGCTCAGGCATCAGACATAGAGTGGGGAAAAAACCACAGGGAAGATGCACCCTTCCAGGGCACATCTCTGTAAAAGAACCAAAGTAACACCATTTTGTTCTGATGTGACTCCATTCTATGCTTGCTTAAAATGTTTTCAACCTCCTGAAAGCTGTATCCATGTCAACAGTACAGTAGGACATTTCTATATCCCTGACTGTGACCCTGATGTATGACAAAAATGACTCTGAAATGTATAATCAAAACAAATCTGTCATGTAATCAAAATATCTCTCTTAACAAGGTCTTTTCTGACCTACATCCTTGTGGTTTTTCTGTGGTTTTTGCCTTTATAAACTCTATGTTTCCTAATTTGAGTTACTGAGCGTTCTTTAAGGTGCTAGCCTCCTCCCAGTTTCTTGCCTGGCATGCTCATTAAAGGACCCCTTTTGCTTTCAGTTTGACTCAATAAGCATAGTGGTCTGTAATTCTTGCACATTTTGTTACAATCTCCAGTGATCCACCTCCTTAAGCAACACTTCACCTGCTTCCAGTTACCACCTAGTTCTTCAAACTAGGATGGTCTGATTAGGTTATAGTTCTCACAATCCAGTTACTTTTCCTCTGAATATTCCTGTATTAAGAAATGAGCTATTGGGGGACACCTCACATTAGACCATAACACTCAGCAACAAATTTTTCTACTGATTTTATATCAAAATGATAATACTTCAGTTGTACTGAGTTAAGCAAGGTTTATCCTTAAAATTAATTTCACTTGTTTCTTTTCTACTTTTTAAAATTTTGACTACTAGACAATAAAAAATAAAAAATATATACGACTCACATTTTAATTAGGACCGTACTGGTCTTGAGGGAAATAAAAAGACATCTATATCTTTCTTCAATGACTATACCATCTCTCTCCTGGGCTCATACAATCACATGTGTAACCAACACACAAAGACATAAAACTGTTATTTGGTGTCCCTATTCAGATCTGAAGCAGAATAACAGAAAAACATTTTACCTGGTGACACACAGTGTCATACTCCCTCCTGCACTGATCATTTGTTGGATGACTTGGTAAGTTAACTCTCTGTGCCTCTGTTTCTCCATCTGTAAAATGGGGAGAAGGAGGTTGTTTGCCTTTCCATTGAGACAGTGTGGTATATTATTTTCTCATCTATGACTCTTTATCTTGGGATTTGGATCTGTAACCACCTGTCATTGAATCCAAACCTATCTTAGTCATTTATGGAATGTATTTTTACTCCCAGCTAATGCAACCCATGAACATCAACTTAATTACATTTCACTATCTCTTATCATAACTCAGGAAATGCTGACTTTTACCCTGCCAACTACCTTTAATCTTGAAAATAAAGTTGACCATACAGAGAAGATGGTAAGAAATTATGAACAAAATCTGCAAGAACTATGTG
Source organism: Sciurus vulgaris (assembly GCF_902686455.1). NCBI lineage: Eukaryota > Metazoa > Chordata > Mammalia > Rodentia > Sciuridae > Sciurus > Sciurus vulgaris. The sequence goes on along the minus strand of NC_136470.1, from coordinate 77,484,096 downwards.
ACATCATGAAAAGACCAAATTTAAGAATTATCATGATTGAGGAAGGCACAGAGATACAAGCCAAAGGAATGAACAACCTATTCAATGAAATAATATCAGAAAATGTCCAAAACCTAAAGAATGAAATGAAAAATCTACTACCAGAGACTTACAGAACACCAAATGCACAAAATTACAACAGATCCACACCAAGGCATATTATACTGAAAATGGCTAACACAAAAAATAGAGATAGGATTTTGAAGACTGTGAGAGAAAAGCATCAGATTACATATGGAGGAAACCAATATGAATATCAACAGATTTATAAGGCCAGAACCTAAAAGCTAGAAGGACCTGGAACCACATATTTCAAGATATGATAGAAAATGTTTGCCAACCAAGAATCCTATACCCAGCAAAACTAACCTTCAGATTTGAAGATGAAACAAAATCCTTCCATGATAAACAAATTTAAAAGAATTTACAAATAGAAAGCCTGTGCTACAGAACATTCTCAGCAAAATATTCCATGAGGAGGAAATGAAAAACAACAATGTAGGTCAGCAAAGGGAGAAACTACCTTAAAGGAAAAACCAATCAAAGGAGAAACCAAGTCAAGTTAAAAACCAAAAAGAAGCCCAAATGACAGGGAATATAAATCATATCTCAATAATAACCCTGAATGTTAAGGGCCTAAACTCATCAATCAAAAGACATGAACTGGCAGATAAGATTAAAAGAAAGAACCAACAATATGCTGCTTTCAAGAGACTCATCTCATAGAAAACAACACCCATAGACTAAAGGTGAAAGGATGGGAAAAAACCTACCACGCACACAGACTCAGTAAAAAAGTGGGGGTTTTCATCCTTATATCAGATAAAGTAGACCTTAGAAGGACATTTCATACTGCTTAAGGAACCATAAATCAGGAAGACATAACAATTGTAAATATTTCCGAAACAACAGTGCATCCATGTACAACAAATGAGTCCTTCTCAATTCCAGGAATCAAATAGACCACAACACAATAATTCTAGGTGACTTTAACACACTTCTGTCACCACTATATAGATCTTCAAAACAAAAACTAAACAAAGAAACCACAGAAATCAACAACACAATAACTTAGACTTACCAGACATATATAGAATATTCCATCCATCAATGAGCAAATACACTTTCTTTTCAGCAGCACATGGATCCTTGTCTAAAATAGACCATATATTATGTCACAAAGCAGCCCTTATTAAATGCATAAAAATAGAGATACTACCTTGTGTTCTATCAGATCATAATGGAATGAAATTAGAAATCAATGACAAAATAAAAAACAGAAATTACTCCAACACCTGGAGAGTAAATAATATGCTATTGAATGAAGCATGGATAACAGAAACCATCAGGGAGGAGATTTAAAAAAATTCTTAGAGGTAAATGAGAATGATGATACAACATATAAAAATCTCTGGGACTCTATGAAAGCAGTACTAAGAGGAAAGTTCATTGCATGGAGAACATTCAAGAAAAGAATAAGAAGTCAACAAATAAATGACCTAACATTACATCTCAAAGCCCCGGAAAAAGAAGAACAGATCAACACCAAAAATAGTAGAAGACAGGAAATAATTAAAATAAGAGCTGAAATCAATGAAATTGATAAGAGAAACAATTCAAAAAATTTACAAAACAAAAAGTTGGTTCTTTGAAAAAGTGAACATAATTGATAAACCCTTAGCCACACTAGCAAAGAGGAGGATAAAGAAAATTCAAATTACTAAAATTCATGATGAAAAAGGAAATATCATGACAGACATCACTGAAATACACAACATAATTAGAAGCTACTTTGAAATCTATACCCCAAGAAAATAGAAAATATCGGAGACATTGACAAATTTCTAGAGACATATGCTCCTCCCAAACTGAACCAAGAGGACATACACAATTAAAACAGATCAATATAAAGCAATGAAATGGAAGCCATCAAATGCCTACCAACCAAGAAAAGCCCAGGACCAGATGGATTCTCAATGAGTTCTGTAAGACCTTCAAAGAAATACTTATATCAATACTCCTCAAAGTATTTCATGAAACAGAAAAGGAGGGAACCCTTCCAAATTCATTCTGTGAGGTTAGTATCTCTCAGATACCAAAACCAAAGACACATTGAGGAAAGAAAAATTTACACCAATATCTCTGATGAATGTGGATGCAAAAATATCTTTAACAAAATTCTTGCAAATTGTATACAAAAACATATTAAGAAGACAGTGCACCATGATCAAGTGGGGTTTATCTTGGGGAAAAAAAGTTGGTTCAACATCCAGAAATCAATAAATGCAATTCATCACATCAACAGACTTAAGGTTAAGAATCATATGATTATGATGCAGAGAAAGCGTTGGACAAAATACAACTCCCCGACATGCTCTAAACACTAGAAAAAATAGGAATAGTAGGAACATACCTCAACATTGTAAAGGCTATTTATGCTAAGTTAATGGCCAAAATCATTCTTTTTTTATTATTATTATATTTTTATTTTTTTACACATTGCATTTTGATTCATTGTACACAAGTGGGGTACATAATTTCATTTCTATGGTTGTACACAATGTAGATTACATTTGTGTAATCATACATGTACATAGGGTAATGATATCTGTCTCATTCCACCATTTTTCATACCTCCCTCCCTCTCATTTCCTTCTACATATTCTATAGTTCCCCTATTATCTCTCACCCCCCCCAATTATATATCATTCTCCACTTATCAGGGAAAACATTTGGCCTTTGGTTTTTTGGGCATGGCTTATTTCACTTAGCATGATATTCTCCAATTCCATCCATTTATTTGCAAATGCCATAATATTATTATGCTTTATGGCAGAATAGTATTCCATTGTGTATATATACCAGAGTTTCTTTATCCATTCATCTGTTGAAGGGCATCTAGGTTGGTTCCACAATCTAGCTATTATGAACTGAGCTGCTATAAACATTGATGTGGCTGTGTTACTGTAGTTTGCTGATTTTAGGTCCTTTGGGCATAAATCAAGGAGTGAAATAACTGGGTCAAAAGGTGGATCCATTCCAAGTTTTCTGAGAATTCTTCATACTGCTTTCCAGAGTGACTGCACCAATTTGCAACTCCACCAGAAATGTAAAAGTGTGCCTCTTTCCCCACATCCATGTCAACATCTATTATTGTTTGTGTTCTTGATAATAGCCATTCTAATTGGAGTAAGATGAAATTGTAGAGTTGTTTTAATTTGCATTTCTCTAATTACTAGAGATGTTGAACACTTTTTTTTTTTTTTCTTTTTTGGTGCTGGGGATTGAACCCAGAGCCTTGTGCATGTGAGGCAAGCACTCTACCAACTGAGCTATATCCCCAGCCCCTCATATATTTATTAATTGCCTGTGTGTCTTCTTCTGTAAAGTGTCTGTCCAGTTCCTTGGCCCACTTATTGATTGGGTTCTTTGTATTTTTGGTGTGTAAAGTTTTGTAAGTTCTTTATAAATTTTGAAGATAAGTGCTCTATCTGAAGTGCGTGTGGGAAAGATTTTCTCCCACTCTGTAGGTTCTCTCTTCACATTCTTGATTGTATTGTTTGCTGAGAAAAAGTTTTTCAGTTTGAGCCCATCCCATTTATTGATTCTTGCTTTGATTTCTTGTGGTTGGGAGTCTTGTTGAGGAAGTCTGATCCTAAGTCAACATGATGAAGATTTGGACCTACTTTGTCATCTATTAGTTGAAGGGTCTCTGGTCTAATTCCTATGTCCTTGATCCATTTTGAATTGAGTTTTGTGCAGGGTGAGAGATAGAAGTTTAATTTCATTTTACTGCATATGGATTCCCAGTTTTGCCAGTACCATTTGTTGAAGGGGCTATCTTTTCTCCATTGTATGTTTTTGGCTCCTTTGTCTAGTATGAGGTGACTGTATTTATGTGGTTTTGTCTCTGCATTTTCTATTCTGTACCATTGGTCTCTATTTTGGTGCCAATACCATGCTGTTTTTGCTACTATTGCTCTGTTTAATGTCTGGTATTGTGTTACCTCCTGTTTCACTTTTTCCATTCAGGATTGTTTTAGCTATTCAAAGTCTCTTGTACTTCCAGATGAAGTTCATGATTGCTTTCTCTGTGTCTATGAGAAATGTAATTGGGATTTTAATTGAATTGCATTGAATCTGTATAGTGCCTTTGGTAAAATGGCCATTTTGACAATGTTAATTCTGCCTATTCAAGAATATGGAAGATCTTTCCATCTTTCGAAGGTTTTCTTCAATTTCTTTCTTTAATGTTCTGTAGTTTTCATTGTAGAGGTCTTTCACCTCTTTTGTTATATTAATTCCCAAGTATTTTATTTTATTTTATTTTATTTTTGAGGCTACTGTGAATGGAGTGGTTTTCCTAATTTCTCTTTCAGAGGATTCATCACTTATGAATAGAAGTGCATTAGATTTATGTGTATTGATTTTATATCCTGCTACTTTGCTGAATTTATTTATTAGTTCTAGAAGTTTTCTAGTGGAGTTTTTTGGATATTCTAAATATAGGATCATGTCATCAGCAAATAGTGACAGCTTTAGTTCTTCTTTTCCTATTTATCCCTTTAATTTCTTTGGTCTGTCTAATTGCTCTGGCAAGTGTTTCAAGGACAATGTTGAATAGAAGTGGTGAAAGAGGGCATCCCTGTCTTGTTTCAGTTTTTAGAGGGAATGCTTTCAGTTTTTCTCCAATAAGAATGATGTTGGCCATGGGCTTAGCATAGATAGCCTTTACAATGTTGAGGTATGTTCCTACTATTCCTATTTTTTTTAGTGTTTTAAGCATGAAGGGGTGTTGTATTTTATCAAATGCTTTCTCAGTGTCTATTGAAATAATCATGTGATTCTTAACATTAAGTCTATTGATGTGGTGAATTACATTTGTTGATTTCCGGATGTTGAACCAACCTTGCATCCCTGGGATAAACCCCACTTGATCATGGTGCACTATCTTTTAAATATATTTTTGTATGTGATTTTCCAGTATTTTGTTAAGAATTTTTGCATCTATGTTCATAAGGTATATTGTTCTAAAGTTTTCTTTCCTTGATGTGTCTTTGTCTGGTTTTGGTATCAGAGTGATACTAGCCTCATAGAATGAATTTAGAAGGGCTCCCTCTTTTTCTATTTCCTGAAATACCTTGAAGAGTATTGATATCAGTTCTTTTCTAAAAGTCTTGTAGAATTCAGCTGAGAATCTATGTGGTCCTGGGCTTTTCTTGGTAGGTAAGCTTTTGATGGCTTCCTCTATTTTTGACATGTATAGGGGTGCCAGGCTAGCACAGGCACAGGTAAGGGCCATGGAGTCAAAACTGCCAGACTCCGGGAGTTGGGTGGAAGTAGGCTTGTGGCAAGTAGCCTGCAAACTCATTTATCATGGGAAAAGGTATACATTTTATAAGTTTCCTGCCCAATCACAATGTGCCATGTGGGATCTGACCACCAGGTTCCCTTGATAACACTAGAACAATTTGGGGCAGGTGTTTACTTTCCTACGTGGCCAGAGTGGAATGCTCCTCTCTGCAAGTTTACACATTTGAGACATTAACTGCTGTGAGCCACAAACTAGGATTTCTCCCAACATTTCCCCCATTTTTATTAATTAATTTGGACAAGGGATTCCTTCAGGAGGACCTGATTGACCTGAACCCTCATGAGTCTCTTGTTGAAAATGGACCACAAACATCTAAAAACTGCAAGTATTATAAGGAAGAGTGTGCTGGCAATCCTAATATTATAGTAGGATTTAGCATATGAAGCAGGTTCTATTTAAAGGTAATAACACAGACCTCTTGCGGGAGGGAGAAGGGAGCCATGACTGATGTTCTAAAGCCCCAAGAAGTGAGTGCACCTTACATCCTTTATAGTTTAAGGTCTCTTTTGTTCTCCAGTCTTTCCCCCTTATCTCTCCTTCTTGCCTATGTGATTAGGCCTAATTTTGTAAGTGAGATGCATAAAGTGAGAAATGAATGTGCACGGGAAGGGCCAAGGTGATTCAGCTGGGTAAATCTGATAATCAAGGGGCTCTGCAGATCCTTGACATTCCATTCTCCCAGAGGCCATCTGCAACTTCAGAGGCAGATGACTTTCATGGCCTCCATTTCCTTCATTTGACTCAATCCCCTATTTTTACACTAATGGCCTGTCCCCAATTCTGGCTTCATTTCTCTTTTTTGCTTTAGGAATTCATTACTGTTGTAAAAAAAATGGGGGGGGGCAGCAACTGCTCTGGCTGCTTTGAGCTGGAAGGGGGAAATGTGGGGCAAGCAGTTTGGAGTTTCCTTTTAGAAACCATGTCAGTCAAGGGGTCCATGGTAGAAATCTGGTTGGGGAAGAGAAGGTTGTAAAGCCATCTGGGGGTGGGTGCTTCTGTAAGAGTTTTAGCTCCTTTTGTTCCATTTGCTTTGATAGGGTCTCCTTGATGAGATGACTTCCCTTGGAAGCATCAGGGATGTCTCCCTTTTCCAATTACCCTCCACTGCAGCAGGTGCACTGATTGGCCTTTCATCCTCCAGTGGTCTCATCAATCTCCCTGATCAGGAGGTCGTGTGACCCAGAGTTGCAAAACTCCTTGGAGAAGTCCTCTTGTTCCCTGGATTCAGACTGACTTTGAGGGCAAGATCCAAATACTGGTTTTTCTTGGCCTCTGTATTTAATTTCAACCTCTAAGTTTGATCTTAACTATCCAGCAAGCCAGTCTCACCGTCATAAAGTAAGAGTACTGTTGCTTTAACTTCAGTGTCTGTAACTTTACAGTTATTTAACCTTTTCTTTAAGTGGAGTCTGTATTAGTACTGGAGGTTACCACTATATACTATCTGTTCCTTAGGTAATGACTTATTACCACGTTACCTCAGTTGTGTGTTCTTGAAGCACTACCTCTGTAAAACTAACAGGTAACAGTTTTACAAAATGAAATTAGCAAGAGTAAAAATACATTCAGCTTGTATAATAGCTATCTTGAATTTTGGCTGAGCATTTTGTCTCCATATTATATCCCCTGTTTGAGATCACAGTAAGTCCACAACAAGAACCAATCCTTTGACTATAAATAAACCGATGTCTGGCTTATTTTGGAGTCACTCTAACATGCAGTAAGGTGGGAGGCAGAGCCTTATCTGAGATAAGGCATGGCCCCTCACAAATCTTAAGTGTTCTAATTCAGATGCTGATCTTTGACTTCCCTAAATATCATTTTAAGCTTATATATATTGTTTCTAGAGTCTGTATGACCATTAGTCAACACAATTTAACATTACACCCAAAACACAAATCAAAGATAGGCTGAGAGAGCTTTCAACTTTCCTTTTGTGTGGCAAAGTGGCAAAATGTTTTTTTATGTTTCTGGATATTAACCTTTAGACAAATCAGACTCTCACTAACTTTTAGAAATACTTTTATGATAAAAAAATTTTTTATCTCAGTGTAAAAAGTAACAAATTTTACATACACTCTATTGATAACAGGTTCTGTAATAATGAATTAAATTATAGAAACAAATCCCCAATAAAATTTACTCTTTATAAGTTTAAAATTACCATTACAGATAAGTTTAATTTGTAGAATAGCAGCTTGATAAATTTCTGCTTTAAACACTTGTAGACCTGGAAGAAATGAACACATTTAATATACAAATAATGACCATTCCAATTACCTTAATACCTTTATATTAACCAAATTTAGTTTTTAAAGAAACCATTAGACTCTGGAATGTAGTACAGTAGTCTAACAGTTGTTGTTTAACCATAATTGTATAAACCCCAATTTTCAAGAGTAATTGTTCTTAAGAATAAAACTTAACAGACATGATGCTAAGAGTAAATTAGTGTTTCTAAGAAATAAGAGTAATTGTTCTAAAGAATAAAACTTAACAGACATGATGCTAAGAGTAAATTAGTGTTTCTAAGAAATCCTTGCCATTTTAACATATAGATTAAACTTTGATTTATATCAGTACATTAGTATTTGACCTTAGGAAAAATCTTAAATAGCTTTAACTGATTGTCTTACATATATATAACCAACTTACTTACACACAAACTTGTTGAAATTTGCCCTTTACTTACACACACACTGTTTTAGCATTTACTTAGACCCTCATGTTTACCACATAAGCATTTTCTTACCCAGAAACACTTTGTTTTTCACTAAATATATTTCCATATTTAGAATCTTTTATTTTTTCTCTGCTATCTGTTGACCCCTTGTTGTTCACATCCTGAAACAACTCTTACAAAATTTCTGAATTTAGCTAAATCACGCCATTTGAACAAGAGTAAATACTTTGTTGTTTATGGTACTCTAACTGAAACACAGTTGAAACTTTCGGAGTCTTTTGTATATAGAGTTGTACCTCTTAGGACTTAACCCTTAGTTACATTGTTTTTAGTGATAACACAAAGCAATTTTAAACTCTTTTTGTTCATCAATCTATGAAAACACCAATAACATTTAAGTATGTTACCCCCTGGAATTTAAGGAGTTAAGACTACTCAATGTTATTTGATAATTATCATTCCAAATTTGCAAATTAATCAGATGTCTCTAACAAATACGTTTGAGTAATCTTACATATGTTAAGTCTAATTTATTTATTTTACTGTAAAACCAAGATATCAGACAAGAGTATTGAACAGTATTTGCCAGCTCTTACCTGTTGAAGAAAAGTCCAAGAAACAATTGATATTAGAAATTTATAAACATCAACCACTTATTAGTTTGACCACCTAGAGGCTTGTGAGTTATTTTTAAAGATATTTTACTTTTATTAGTTTACCCAACTTAAATTGAACCTTTTAAAATCATGTGAATTATAAGTATTTAGACCCATTTTTTAAAATTTTAATTTTATGCACACTCAATTTTGATATCATGTACATGATATTTAGCACAGACAATATGACACACATATAACACCAAAGCATAGGCCTTGTAATGTTTATCTCCATAGCAATGTAACAGATGTTCAAAAATAATGCTAGAGTTGGATTAAAAAAAATAGAACTGATCAACAAACCCTTAACTTAGGTATGTAGGATCAAACTTGTGAGCTTGAAAAATATAGCATTTAAGAAAAGCACAACAGAACAAGAATCATAGAAGAAAAAATGATAATGACCATTAATTATAGCATGAGAAAGTGAGAAAGAAGTAGGCAGAGAGAAGGGGTGAGAGGAAGGGAGAGGGAGAGAGACAGTGAGTTAGTTCTGTGTCACAGTCCAGGAGAAGTTTAAAATGGACACTTTTTTTCCTTCAGTCTCATGCTGGTCCCCCACTGAGACTGCTGCAGGTTCCAATGCAGGCTTCAGCAAGGCCAGGTGGGGGAAATTGCCTAGGGCATTTTAAACCTTTCTTCTGGTTGGGAATCAGGTCAGGTGTGGATGCAGAAAATCATGAAATGTTATCTTCCACTATTTGAGGAATGGGGCTGCTATATCATACTCCTTACTGTGACATGCCATGGGCTGTTGGGCTGGTTATGGTTATTTAGGGTGGGGGGGGCATGAGGAATGTGACCAGACAGGTTTTTCTCTTTGGAGATTGATTACTTAGGAATGTCCTGTTCTCCAGTTTCTTGCTGAGAACAAAGAGGAATAGCTGGAGAGGGGGTATCTTTTGCTATCTCTGCTGCATTTTCTCTGCCATTTTCCCCAGGGTGGCGGTGGGGGGGACTACAGGTTTTGTTTCACTTCTATAGTCTGAGAGAGTAAATTTTTGGATCTACATTTTCTGTTGGAACTCCCTTTAAACAGGCATAGATCGCTGTTAGTATAGGATAAATGGTGCTGGTGGGACTAAACCTTCTCTCACTTATGCCTTCCTAAGGGGGGCCAGGTCTGGGAGTGGGGTGGGGACCCAAGGTCTTTCACCCCCATCAGGACCCAAATTGATGCTGCAAATGGATTCTCAGGAGAAAAAGAAGGCCCTTTTAAAGCTCCGTGCTTCATGGAGGGAACTCCAGAGGGAGCAAGAGAGGGCAATTCACTCTGAGGGTATAGAGGGGGAGGAGCAGATAGTGGGAGGCCTTTATTACTCAGCAGGAGTCCTTTGTTATTATCGGTGTCTGTCTCCTCGGTGTCTGTCTCCTCATCCTCAGAAGTTACAAGGAGGCCTGGGGGTCATTTTCCTGTCTTTTGATTTCACTTTAAGACCATGCTTTGAGAGAAGTGCCTTTAAAGCAGTGAGCTGCAGAGCTCTCTGCATAGTGGGGAGAATGGATAAACAAATCTCTCAAGAACAAGGAGGAGGACTGTAAAGTAACCTGCAATGAGTATCCCTTAGCCTAAGATAGGGGACCCATGGGAGAACAAAGGGAGCTTATCTTTTGACAAACGAAGAGGTGTTTAGGACCCGATGTATCTTGTGCTTAGCGGGGAACTTCCATGAGTCATTATGTCATAGGCATACATCCACACAGTGTCTCTGCTAAAAATCTCCACAGAGGGAGACCCGGTTCTGAATTTGGCAGGATCAATCCCTTATGTGAATTCACCAGGAGAACCAAAAGGAAAGGTAAAGTCACTGGTGGGCGGGTCACGTAACATGAGCCAGCAGTGGTGCGGGTGTGTGCCTCTTCTTGGGGATTAGGACAATCAGGACAAACAGGGAAGAAAAGGGGAGGAGAGGGGTCCTGTGCTCACCCTCACAGGACTGTCAGCACACCAAGCGGCCCTTACTGAATCGGGGGAAACTCGCCAATCCCAAGGAGCATGAGTAATGAGGCACGTGGGTGCCAAAATGTAGGGGTGCCAGGCTGGCTCAGGCACAGGTAAGGGCCACGGAGTCAAGACCCCCAGACTCCGGGAGTTGGCTGGAAGCAGGCTTGTGGCGAGCAGCCTGCAAATTCATTTATTGTGGGAACAGGTATACATTTTATAAGTTTCTTGCCCAATCACAATGTGCCACAGGGAATCTGACCACCAGGTTCTTATACAGGTTGCCTTGGTAACACTAGGACAATTTGGGGAAGTTGTTTACTTTCCTATGTGGCCAGAGCAGAATGCTCCTCTCTGCAAGTTTAAACCTTTGAGACATTAACTGCTGCGAGCCAAGTACTAGGATTTCTCCCAACACTCATGAGCCTATATTTAAAGGATCCAAAAATCTCCACCAGAAAACTTCTAGACCTAATAAATGAATTTGACAAAATAGTAGGATATAAAATTAATACACATAAGTCTAAAGTATTTTTATTTATAAACAATGAATCATCTGAAATAGCCTCAAAAAAGAAAGAAAAAAAAAAAAAACTTGGGAATCAATGTAACCAAAGAGGTGAAAGATCTCTACAACAAAAACTACAGAACATTAAAGAAAGAAATTGAAGAAGACCTTAGAAGATGGAAAGATCTCCCATGTTCTTGCATAGGCAGAATTAATATTGACAAAATGGCCATACGTCCAAAGGCACTATACAGATTCAATGCAATTCCAATTAAAATCCCAACGAAATTTCTCATAGAAATAGAGAAAGCAATCATGAAATTCATCTGGAAGAACAAAAGACCCAGAATAGCCAAAGCAATCTTGGGCAGGAAGAGTGATGCAGGAAGTATCACATTACCAGACCCTTAAACTATACTATAGAGAAATACCATACCAAAAATGGCATGGTATTGGCACCAAAATAGACAGGTAGACCAATGGTACAGGATAGAAGACACAGAGAAATACCCATGTAAGTACAGTTATCTCATACTAGACAAAGGTGCCAAAAACATACAATGGAGAAAAGATAGCCTCTTCAACAAATGGTGCTGGCAAAACTGGAAATCCATATGCAGTAAAATGAAATTAAACCATATCTCTCACCCTGTACAAAACTCAACTCAAAATGGATCAAGGGAGAATCTAAGGTCACGGGTTTCAAGATGGCGGACTAAAGGGTGGCTGCATTTCATGTTGCTCCAGGACTCAGGATTCAGAAGAGGAGATATTGAGAGACTTGGGACCAACTCAAAGCAGCAGGGTGAGTCTCTCCCATTGGGGAGGCATCCCGGATGGGATGGTAGTCCCGGAACACAGGGAACTTTGTGAAGTAGAGCTACCCAGCAAGACACACCTCCCCCCGCTGGAGCAGTGAACTCGGACAACTGGGAGCATTGGAGAGGAGGCTGCTCAGCACAGTGCTGGAACTCAGAGCAACCACTGGGGCTCCGGGCGGTTGCCCAGAGGAGGAGTGGAGAGGAGAGCTGTGTGGACTCAGAACACCGGGGCCTGCCCTGAGGAGGAGAAGGAGGAGCGTGGTTGCTTGGATTCGGAGTGACTGCACCAGAGCTACAGGCGGTTGCCAGAGGAGGGGCTGCGTGGCGAGCTGTTTGGACTCAGATCACTTCTGAACACCAGGGCCTGCCCGGAGGAGTAGGAGGAGGAAGAGGAGGAGAAGTGCGGCAGGGTCGTTTGGATTCGCAGTGACTACATTAGAGCTCCAGGCGGAGGCTCAGGAGGAGGCGATTGGTGAGTTGTTTGGACTTAAAGCGACCAATCCTGAACACAGGGGGGCTGCCTGGAGGAGAAGCGCGGTGGGTCACTTGGTCTTGAGTGGCTGCACCAGGGCGGCTGCCCAGAGGAGGCATGTAGTGGGTCACGTGGATTCAGAGCCACTCAGAGCAACCGCTCCTGAACACCCAGGGGGTTACCTGGAGGAGGAGGAGGAACAGGGAGGGTCACTTCGACTCGGAGTGATTGCCCAGGGCTACGGGCAGTTGGTGGGAGGAGGAGACACACAGTGAGTTGCTCAGACTCCTAGTGACCGCACTGGAATACTGGGCGGCTGTCTGGAGGAAGAGGCATGCGGTGGGTCTCTGGGACGCAGAGCGATTGTTTGGGCCCCCCAGGTGGCTGCTCAGAGGAGGGGCCACATAGCCAGGCGATTAGGTGCAGAGGAGGGTCCCAGGATCTAGGAGGCTTCTTGGTGGAAGAGCCGCACAGAGACACGCTTAGGGCGGAGCGAAGGTTCCGGCCTGCGGGCAGATTCTCTGAGGAGGGGCAGCCTGAGGAGATTCATCTGCGAAGGGTGAGGATCCCAGGCCCAGGAGGTAGAGCCTGGCCCCTGGGAACTTTACAGAGGAAGGCAGCCCAGCCCAGGCGGTAGCTGTAAATTGAGGGGAACCTCTAGGAGGGAACTGACCAGCGAGACCTCCCCACCGGGTGAGTCTTCCCTGCCGGGTGAGGTTTCCCCACAAGGACGGTAAAACCAGACACATAGGCCCAAACAGGCCTTGCCTCAGCCTGCAGCCTAGTTCCCCTTTAGACAACCATTGGTCAACAAGTGGAGGCATCTCTGCCCACTAGCAGGGAATATACCCCACCTGAAGGCCACCACTCCTAGAGAGGCAGCTTCTTTGTGGCGCACCACATTATCAACTTCCTCCAAGACTTCAGCCTACTGAAGGCTAAGAGGGGTTATATATAGAAATCTTCAAGGACATTGTAAGTCAATAGAGGAAATCTGCAATATCTCAGCGGTCCACTGATACCTGAACAATATGAGAAAACAAGGAAAGAAAATGCCCCAAACAAATCTAGATGTTACATCAATAAAACCCAATGACAGCATGGCAGAAGAAATGACAGAAAAGGAGTTCAGAATGTACATAATTAAAATGATCAGGGAAGCAAACGATGAGATGAAAGAGCAAATGCAGGCATTGATTGATCGCACCAATCGACAGTTAAAAGAGCAAATACAGGAAGCAAAAGATCATTTCAATAAAGAGTTAGAGATATTGAAAAAAAACCAAACAGAAATCCTTGACATGAAGGAAACAATAAACCAAATTAAGAACTCCATAGAAAGCATATCCAATAGGATAGAAAACCTGGAAGACAGAACCTCAGACATAGAAGACAAAATATTTAACATTGAAAACAAAGTTGAACACACAGAGAAGATGGTAAGAAATCATGAACAGAATCTACAAGAACTATGGGATATCATGAAAAGGCAAAATTTAAGAATTATTGGGATTGAGGAAGGCCTAGAGAAACAAACCAAAGGAATGAACAATCTATTCAATGAAATAATATCAGAAAATTTCCCAAATCTGAAGAATGAAATGGAAAACCAAGTTCAAGAGGCTTATAGGACTCCAAATATACAAAATTACAACAGACCCACACCAAGGCACATTAAAATGAAAATACCTAACATACAAAATAAAGACAGAATTTTAAAGGCTGTGAGAGAAAAGAACCAAATTACATTCAGGGGGAAACCAATACGGATATCAGCAGATTGTTCAATCCAGACCCTAAAAGTTAGAAGGGCCTGGAACAACATTTTTCAAGCCCTGAAATAAAATGGATGCCAACCAAGAATCTTATACCCAGCAAAACTTACCTTCAACTTTGACGATGAAATAAAATCCTTCCATGATAAACAAAAGCTAAAAGAATTTACAAAAAGAGAGCCAGCATTACAGAATATTCTCAGCAAAATATGCCATGAGGAAGAGATGAAAAACAAAGAAGCAAATCAGCAAAGGGAGGAATTATCCTAAAGGAATTGTCAAATAAAGGAGGAATGAAGTAGTGTCAAATAAAAATACATAAATAAAATTTAAAAAATGAACCATATGATTGGGAAACCAAATCATATCTCAATAATAACCCTGAATGTTAATGGCCTGAATTCATCAATCAAAAGGCATAGACTGGCAGATTGGATTAAAAAGAAAGATCCAACAATATGTTGCCTACAAGAGACTCACCTCAGAGAAAAAGATACCCATAGACTAAAGGTGAAAGGATGGGGAAAAACATACCATGCACATGGACTCAGCAAAAAAGCTGGAGTATCCATCCTCATTTCCGATAATGTGGACTTCAAGCCAAAGTTAGTCAGAAGGGATAAAGAAGGTCATTTCATACTGCTTAAGGGAAGCATAAATCAGCAAGATATAACAATCATAAACATCTATGCCCCAAACAGTGGCTCATCCATGTGCGTCAAACAAATCCTTCTCAATTTCAGAAACCAAATAGACCATAACACAATAATACTAAGTGATTTTGACACGCCTCTCTCACCACTGGACAGATCTTCCAGACAAAAATTGAACAAAGAAACCATAGATCTCAATAACACAATCAATAATTTAGACTTAATGGACATTTATAGAATATACCATCCAACCAAGAGCGAATACACTTTCTTCTCAGCAGCACATGGATCCTTCTCTAAAATAGTCCATATATTATGCCACAAAGCTAATGTTAGCAAATACAAGAAGATAGAGACACTACCTTGTATTCTATCAGATCATAATGGATTGAAGTTAGAAATAAATGAAAGAGTAAAACACAGAAACTATTCCAACATCTGGAGATTAAACAATATGCTATTATATGATGAATGGATAACAGAAGATATTAGGAAGGAAATTAAAAAATTCTTAGAGGTAATTGAGAACAAAGAAACATCATATCAAAATCTCTGGGACACTATGAAAGCAGTACTTAGAGG
Organism: Sciurus vulgaris; assembly: GCF_902686455.1. NCBI lineage: Eukaryota > Metazoa > Chordata > Mammalia > Rodentia > Sciuridae > Sciurus > Sciurus vulgaris. The sequence continues at coordinate 77,468,591 of NC_136470.1, read as the reverse complement.
GAAATTTATTTCATGGAGCGCGTTTAATAAAAGAAGTAAAACTCAACAAATAAACGACCTAACACTACAGCTCAAAGCCCTAGAAAAAGAAGACCAGAACAGCACCAAAAGTAGTAGAAGACAGGAAATAGTTAAACTCAGAGCTGAAATCAATGAAATTGAAACAAAAGAAACAATACAAAAAATTGACAAAATAAATAGTTGGTTCTTCGAAAAAATAAAGAAAATTGATAAACCTTTAGCCACGCTAACAAAGAGAAGACAAGAGAAAACCCAAATCACTAAAATTCAGAATGAACAAGGAAATATCACAACAGACAGGATTGAAATACAAAACATAATTAGAAGCTATTTTGAAAATCTATACTCCAACAAAATAGAAAATTTCGAAGACATCAACAGGTTTCTAGAGACATATGAATTGCCTAAACTGAACGAGGAGGACATATACAATTTAAATAGACCAATTTTAAGTACTGAAATAGAGGAAGTCATCAAAAGCCTACCAAGAAAGAAAAGTCCGGGACCAGATGGGTTCTCAGCCGAGTTCTACAAAACCTTTAAAGAAGAGCTCATTCCAATACTTCTCAAAGTATTCCATAAAATAGAAGAGGAGGGAACCCCTCCCAAACTCATTCTATGAAGCCAATATCACACTGATACCTAAACCAGACAGAGACTCATCAAGGAAAGAAAATTTCAGAACAGTATCCTTAATGAACATCAATGCAAAAATTCTCAACAAAATTTTAGCAAATCGCATACAAAAACATATTAAGAAGATAGTGCACCATGATCAAGTGGGTTTCATCCCAGGGATGCAAGTTTGGTTCAACATCAGGAAATCAGTAAATGTAATTCACCATATCAATAGACTTAAAGTCAAGAATCACATGATTATTTCAATAGATGCAAAAAAAACCATTTGATAAAATACAGCACCCCTTCTTGCTCAAAACACTAGAAAAAATAGGGATAATGGGAACATTCCTTAACATTGTAAAGGCCATTTATGCTAAGCCCATGGCTAATATCATTCTAAATGGTGAAAAACTGAAAGCATTCCCCCTGAAAACTGGAACAAGCCCGGGATGCCCTCTTTCACCACTTCTATTCAACATCGTTCTTGAGACTCTAGCCAGAGTAATTAGACAAACCAAAGAAATTAAAGGGATACGAATTGGAAAAGAAGAACTCAAACTATCCCTGTTCGCTGATGACATGATTATATATTTAGAGGAACCTGGAAATTCCACCAGAAAACTCTTAGAACTCACAAGTGAATTCAGTAAAGTAGCAGGTTACAAGATCAATGCCCATAAATCCAACGCATTTTTATACATAAGTGATGAATCTTCAGAAAGAGAAATTAGGAAAACTACCCCATTCACAATAGCCTCAAAAAAATAAAATACTTGGGAGTCAATCTCACAAAAGAGGTGAAAGACCTCTACAATGAGAACTACAGAACACTAAAGAAAGAAATTAAAGAACACCTTAGAAGATGGAAAGATCTTCCATGTTCTGAATTGGAAGAATTAATATTGTCAAAGTGGCCATACTACCGAAAGTGCTATACAGATTCAATGCAATTCCAATTAAAATCCCAATGATGTACCTTACAGAAATAGACCAAGCAATTATGAAATTCATCTGGAAGAATAAGAAACCTAGAATAGCTAAAGCAATCCTTAGCAGGAAGAGTGAAACAGGGGGTATTGCAATACCAGACCTTCAACTGTACTGCAAAGCAATAGTAACAAAAACAGCATCGTATTGGTACCAAAATAGAAAGGTAGATCAATAATACCGAATAGAGGACACAGACACAAACCCAAATAAATACAATTTTCTCATACTAGACAAAGGTGCCAAAAATATGCAATGGAGAAAAGATAGCCTCTTCAACATATGGTGCTGGGAGAATTGGAAATCCATATGCAACAGAATGAAACTAAACCCATATCTCTTACCATGCACGAAACTAAACTCAAAATGGATTAAGCACCTTGGAATCAGACCAGAGACCCTGCAGAGTATAGAAGAAAAAGTAGGTCCAGATCTTCAACATGTCGGCTTAGGACCAGACTTCCTCAACAGGACTCCCATAGCACAAGAAATAAAAGCTAGAATCAACCACTGGGATAGATTCAAACTAAAAAGCTTTCTCTCAGCAAAGGAAACTATCAGCAATGCGAAGAAAGAGCCTACAGAGTGGGAGAAAATCTTTGCCAATCATACTTCAGATAGAGCACTAATCTCCAGAATCTATAAAGAACTCAAAAAACTCTACTCCAAGAATACAAATAATCCATTCGACAAAAGGGCTAAGGAAATGAATAGACACTTCACAGAAGAAGATCTACAAGCAGTCAAGAAACATATGGAAAAATGTTCAACATCTCTAGTAATAAGAGAAATGCAAATCAAAAGCACCATAAGATTCCATCTCACCCCAATTAGAATGGCGATTATCAAGAATACAAGCAACAACAGGTGTTGGCGAGGATGTGGGGAGCAAGGTACACTCCTTTCTCCCCACATTGCTGGTGGGGCTGCAAATTAGTGCAGCCACTCTGGAAAACAGTGTGGAGATTCCTTAGAAAACTTGGAATGGAACCACCATTTGACCCAGCTATCCCACTCCTAGGCCTATACCCAAAGGACTTAAAATCTGCATACTACAGAGATACAGCCACATCAATGTTCATAGCTGCTCAATTCACAATAGCCAGACTGTGGAACCAACCTAGATGTCCTTCAATTGATGAATGGATAAAGAAACTGTGGTATATATATACAATGGAATATTACTCAGCCATAAAGAATGATAAAATTATGGCATTTGCAGGCAAATGGATGAAATTGGAGAATATCATGCTAAGTGAGATAAGCCAATCTCAAAAAAACAAAGGAAGAATGATATCGCTAATAAGTGGATGATGACACATAATGGGGGGAGGGAAGGGTTAGTGTTAGGGTTAGAGTTAGGGTTAGGGTTGGGGGCATGTATGGAGGAAGGAAGCACTGTATAGAGGGAAAAGAGGGGTGGGAAGTGTGGGTGGAAGGGAAAAAATTACAGAATGAATCAAACAACATTACTCTATGTAAATTTATGATTACACAAATGGTATGTCTGTACGCCATGTACAAACAGAGAAACAACATGTATCCCATTTGTTTACAATAAAAAAATACATTATAAAAAAATGGATCAAGGATCTTTAAATTAGTCCTGAGAGCCTTCACCAAATAGAAGAAAAAGTAGGCTGAAATCTCCATCACATTGACTTAGGACCAGATTTCCTTAACAAGACCCCCATAGTGAAAGAAATAAAAGCAAGAATCAATATATGGGATAGATTCAAACTAAATAGCTTTTTCTTGGCAAAGAATACAATCAATAATGTAAAAAGAGAGATTACAGAATGGGAGAGTCTTTTCCACACACACTTGAGACAGAGCACTAATCTCCAAAATTTACAAAGAACTTAAAAAACTTTACACCAAAAATACAAAGAACCCAATCAATAAATGGGCTATGGAACTGGGCAGACACTTCACAGGAGAACATATACAGGCGATCAACAAATATATGAAAAAGTGCTCATCATCCCTAGTAATTAGAGAAATGCAAATTAAAACCACCCTAAGATTTCATCTAACTCCAATAAGAATGGCTATTATCAAGAACACAAGCAATAATAAGTGTTGGCATGGATGTGGGGAAAAGGCTTTTACATTTCCACTTTTACATTGCTGGTGGAGTTGCAAATTGGTGCAGACACTCTGGAAAGCAGTATGGAGATTCCTGAGAAAACTTGAAACGGAACCACCATTTGATCCAGCTATCCAACTCCTTGGTTTATACCCAAAGGACTTAAAATTAGCATACTACAGTGATGCAGCCACATCAATGTTCATAGCAGCTCAATTCACAATAGCTAGATTGTGGAACCAATGGAGATGTACTTCAATTGATGAATGGATAAGGAATCTGTAGTATATATGCACAATGGAATATTTCTCAGCCATAAAGAATAATAAAATTATGGCATTTGCTGGTAAATGGATGAAGTTGGAAAATATCATGCTAAGTGAAATAAGTCTAGCACAAAAAACCAAAGGATGAATGTTTTCTCTCATAAGTGGATGATGATACATAATGGGGGGGGGATGAGGAGGAGGAAGAGAAGTATGAAGGAACTTTGGATGGTATAAAGGAAAATGGGTCAGGAGGGGTGGGGGAGGGAAAGATAGTAGAATGAGACAGACAGTGTTATCCTATGTATATGTATGATTACAAGAATGGTGTGAGTCTACAAATTGTGTACAACCATATAAATGAAACATTGTACCCCATTTGTGTACAATGAATCAAAATGCAGTCTGTAAAAGAAAATAAAATTTTAAATTATAAAAAAAAAAAAAAGTTAAGTTGCTGCCACTGTAGGGATATCTCTAGTCCTTTCCTTCCAAATTCTTTGGTGGCATCAAATGACACTGTGACTCTACTGAGACTTCTTCTCAGTAGAAGCAAGGCCAAATTATTGAGACAAACTTATTCCTGAAGTTGTGGTATGTCTGCCATCCAGTCCCTCCCAGAGCCTGCAAAACTGCTTCATATCACACTGCAAAAAATGAGATGTTCTTGAAGTCTTGCTGTAAGTCCTGTCCTGCAGCAAGACTTCAAGAACATAAAAGATTGTCAGTTTGCATAGGAGGATCAACATTTTGCAAACAAACATTTGGAGGCGTAGGAATGAGAAGGAGTTAACTCAGTAGAATTTATCTTCAGAAGATTTTGACCTCAGACTTGTCCAGGATGAAGGAGGATAGCGTCCAGAGACTGGGAAATGAGCTTAGAGAAGTGTATTGCCATATCTTTGAATGATTTTAATAGAAAAGAGCTCATTCTGTATCATGAATATTTTCAGACATATCCTGACTTAGTGCTTAATCATTCCCTAGAAGATTGAGAAATCCACTTTTGGAGATCAATGGGAGCATTAACAAAAATTCTGTATCACTTTGCCAATGGAGAAAGAGGTAGAAGCATCTAAAAGAGTCCAGAAGAAATATGTTTTGACTTACGTGTGACACTAAATATATGAAAACAGGCACATCACAGGATGCTGCAACCTGCAAGGCCATTAATTCAGGTAACTGGATAGGGCACTGAGGGGATGGAAAAAAAAGTGGGGCTTGGTGGTTTACTGAAATCCCTGGTGGGAAGAGAGTGACTCAAAATTAGCTCAGCACATTTATTATATAGGTTCACCATCCAAAGGATTTCTTGTGAGAAAATTTCTTCAGGGCAAGGAAAAGCAAGGTCATAAGTATGAGCAGCCTGGTTATAATTATCAGCTTGTGCCCCTATTTTTCTAGCCCTGGGGAGCTGGCATCTGAACTTCAAGGTCAAGTTGAAAGCTTTGTGACTGGCACAAAACCTCCTATTGAACAGGGCATCACCATAGCAACTGGGCAGTCTTTAAACAATACCTTCACACTGAAAGTTCCCTGTCACAGGACAGCTCAAGAACCATAATTCAGTCACCACTCCTAACATCTCCCCTTTTTGAATTTTTTAAGCATAAGTGATGGGCTATTATTTGAAGTTCACAGATATCTTCTTGGAAGATGTAGCATCCTATTGTTATAACAAGAAAGAGAATTAGTAGCAAAGAACATAATTCCAAAAATGTACCATACTGAATGTTTTAACAAATTCAAGAATTAGAGCCATTTAAATCACTAAGTATTTGTTCCACAAGCCATGTAGGATCTGCAAGATCATTCTTGCTTTTCTGAATATCCTGGATGTGGTGATATAACAACATAAGGTTTAGATTGTCATTATTTCTCTGCCAAATTCCCATTAAATGATGTTTGACTTTTTTCCAATCCCACTGTGAATCATTATAATTGCCTCTGTAACACAAACAAATTTGTAGCTAGAATGTTTATGGTGGGACCAACATATAGGTAAATTCCCACTAGATCCAGAATAATTAAATCCAATTGAATGAACAGGTGTAATACATTTATCTGAGAAACCTCCTATAATTTGAGCATCACTAGTAAATACTGGAGTGGATTCTCCAGTCCACACAGCTGGGCAAACTAAAGGTGGATCTGGGAAATAAGTCCATTAAGTTTTCCCATGAACCTTTTTTACCTAACAGTTCGATAAAACCAGTATAGCCACAAACATGGTGACTGAAGACTTAGTGCCTCCCTGCTCTCTGACTATCTGCTTAACCCAATGCATCAGGTTCTTCAGTCGTCTGAACTGCTGCTTGAAACCTTCCATGGTGATGATGAACAGCACACTCAGATACTCAGACAGGATGAACTGCACCTTCTGGAAAGTTACCAGCATTGCTTTTACCCCATATTATCACTGAATCTGTCCATTCCATTGTCCTGTTTGTACATTTCTCCATCAGACTAGACCCAATGGGCCTATTGCAGTGGGAGTTATGTGTTGCTCAGCAGCAGTGTGACCCTCAGTTTCACAGTTAAAAAATTTTAAAACAAAGAAAACATAATTCAAACAATTTTGTGAGATTCTATTCTATTTCCCCTTTTTTGTTTTTGTAATTGTAACTTTAGGGACTAGTGAGTCTATTTCACAATGCCTGGCCTTGGGGATTATAAGAAATAGCTGATCAGAGATCAATATTATAATATTGATCACAAAACCATTGAAAAGAACTAAGCTGGAGTATTATTAGTTTTAATTTGTAGAGGATGCCCAGCACTATAAAAGTAGCTAAACAATGAGAAACGACTTGATAAATATATTTTACTTGACCAGGAAAATTAATAAAAACCACTTGTCAAGCATGTGAGGATTGCCAAAGTCAATGTTGTTCAGCTGAATAGGACATAATGAAATAAGGTTTAGCTCCCACCAATTGTATGACTTGACTTTTGTTTTTAATAATGAGAAGAACAATGAAATTATGAAATGGGGTCAGTATAAGGACAGTCTTACATCTTGTTTGAAACTTCTGTAGGTGATGGCCTTATTATTTTAAATTAATTTGGGTTGTTATATTAGAAATTATACTTATGTAAGGCATTAACAGGCAACAAATATAAAGTTTACAAGGACAATACAAAATAAAATTAACAAGAGTAAAAATTCATTTAGTTTGTATAATAGCTATGAACCAAAAACCATAATTATTGTAATCCCAAGCATTTACGTAGGTGTATATCATATTTCCTGTTTATTTTAAGATTATGGTAATCTTTATAACAAAAATGTGTCTTTGGATTTAACTTCAGAAGAACTTGAGTGGTTATCTTAACATAGAATAAGATGAGAGGCAGAGTCTTAACTCAGGTGAGGGAGGTGGCCTCTTGACAAATCTCAGATAAGGTGTTTTCTTTTTGAAAGTGACCTTTGTCGCTTTCTCAAATAGCAGATTTCATAGATCATTTTTAAGTCAATATGAATCAGTTAACATAATTTTACATCTGAAATACAAATCAATTTAAAAGAGTTTTTAACCTTTTGTGGAAAGTGGCAAAATGTCCTTATATCTCATGTTGTTAACCTTTAAATAAACAAAGCTCTCCTTGTCTTTTAAATAAGTTCCCATTTTAGTGTAATATAAAATTTCATAATTTATTACATTATTTTTTCTAATTAAAAATATTAAATGACATACAGGATTTTTTAACTTAAATTTGTTATTTCTATGTAAGTGTGTAAGAGACCACTGTTACAGAGGACTTTAGTTTGGAGAACACCAGCTTGGTAAAATATTCTCTTAAATCTTATACTTTAAAGACCTGTATATGAATACTTCCAGAATACAAAGAAACCGATAATAGCACCACAATTATGCTGATGTTCTTGCATTAACCAAGTTTAACCTTTAAAGAAAAAATTTGACTTAGCAATATAGTGTAATACTCTAAAATAGCAGTTGTTTAACCAGAATATTACCAACCCTGATTTCTTTATGACTAGCTTCCCTAATAATAAAATTTAACAGACACAAGAAATTATTTTGTTGGATGAGAGAAGATTAATGCTTTAAGCAATCTGTATTACTTTAGCACACAGAGGGTTAAACTTCGGTTTATATCTGTACACTCATTTTTGACTTGTGTTTGGGAACAGTCAGTTTTCCTTCCCTCTCTCAGTTCCCTTTTTAGGAAGTCCAACTAGCCTTTTGAAACACAACAGATACCTGTGAAAAGAGCTGCTTTTTCCTAATGTTTTTTAAGCAGGCTCCATGCCAGAAACTCTGCACAAGTCCTTCAGTCTCTTCAGTCTCATAGATTAGGAACTTTTTTTAAAAGAGGAAAAACCCTTAAATAACTTTAACTATTGTGTTAATTATACATAACTGATTTAGTTACACACAAACCTTTTGAAATTTATTCTTTATAAACTTTTTGTAACTTATTTGGACATATCACAAACTTTTACTTTACCGGACAACAGACTTTTTTATCTAGAGACATTCCCTTTTACTTTTTATATTAAAATATATTTCCACACCTAAAACATTTTTATATCTCTTTCCAAGTCACTACTCATTCAAATTTATATTTTAAAACAATCCTTATAGAATTTTTGAATTTAAACAAATTAGTCTACTTTAATAATTTGAATTACTGTTGTTTTTATAGTACTTTAGTTGAAACCCAACTAAAACCTCTTGCACTTTTTAAAAAATTGTAAACAAATGGGGTACAACTTGTTTCTCTGGTTGTACATGAAGTAGAGGCATACCATTTGTGTAATCATACATTTACATAAGGTAATGATGTTTGATTCATTCTGTTATTTTTCCTTCCCCCCACCCCTCTCACCCCTGTTTTCCCTCTATAGTCCATCCTTCCTCCATTCTTGCCCCCCTCTTACCCCCCATGTGTATCATCATCCACTTATCAGTGAGATCATTCATCCTTTGGTTTTTGGAATTGGCTTATCTCACTTAGCATGATATTCTTCAATTTCATCCATTTGCCTGTAAATGTCATATTTTATTCTTCTTCATGACTGAGTAATATTCCATTGTGTATATATACCACAGTTTCTTTATCCATTCATCAATTAAAGGGCACCTAGGTTGGTTCCACAATCTGGCTCTTGTGAATTGAGCAGCTAAAACATTGATGTGGCTGCATTACTGTAGTATGCTGATTGTAAGTCCTTTGGGTATAGGCCAAGGAGTGGGATAGCTGGGTCAAATGGTGGTTCCATTCCAAGTTTTCTAAAGAATCTCCACACTGCTTTCCAGAGTGGCTGCTCTAATTTGCAGCCCCACCAGCAATGTATGAGTTGTACCTTTTCCCCCACATTCTTGCCAACACCTATTGTTCCATGTATTCTTGATAATTGCCATTCTAATTTGGGTGAGGTGGAATCTTAGGGTAGTTTTGATTTGCATTTCTCTTATTACTAGAGATGTTGACCCTTTTTTCATATATCTGTTGATTGCTTGTAGATCTTCTGTGAAGTGTCTGCTCATTTCCTTAGCCCATTTGTCGAATGGATTATTTGTATTCTTCGTGTAGAGATTTTTGAGTTCTTTACAGATTCTGGAGATTAGTGCTCTATCTGAAGTATGCATGGCAAAGATTTTCTCCCACTCCGTAGGCTCTCTCTACACATTGCTGATAGTTTCCTTTGCTGAGAGAAAGCTTTTTAGTTTGAATCTATCCCAGTTATTGATTCGTGTTTTTATTTCTTGTGCTTTGGGAGTCCTGTTCAGGAAGTCTGATCCTAAGCCCACATGATGAAGATTTGGACCTCCTTTTTCTTCTATAAGATGCAGGGTCTCTGGTCTGACTCCAAGGTCCTTGATCTATTTTGAGTTTTGTGCAGGGTGAGACATAGGGGTTTAGTTTCATTCTGCTGCATATGGATTTCCAGTTTTCCAAGCACCATTTGTTGAGCAGGCTATCTTCTCTCCATTGTATGTTTTTGGCACCTTTGTCTAGTATGAGAAAACTGTATTTATTTGAGTTTGTCTCTGTGTCCTCTATTCTGTATCATTGATCTACCTGTCTATTTTGGTGCCAATACCATGCCATTTTTGATACTATTGCTCTGTAGTATAGTTGAAGTTCTGGTATTGTGATACCCCCTGCTTCACTCTTCCTGCTAAGGATTGCTTTAGCTCTTCTGGGTCTTTTATTTTTCCAAATGAATTTCATGATTGCTTGCTCTATTTCTGTGAGGTATGTCATTGGGATTTTAATTGGAATTGCATTGAATCTGTATAGCACTTTTGGTAGTATGGCTATTTTGGCAATTAATTCTGCCCATCCAAGAACATGGGAGAGCTTTCCATCTTCTAAGGTTTTCTTTAATTTCTTTCTTTAGTGTTCTGTAGTTCTCATTGTAGAGGTCTTTCACCTCTTTTGTTAGATTGATTCCCTTTTATTTTTTTTTTTTAAAGGCTATTGTGAATAGGGTAGTTTTCCTAGCTTCCTTTTCTAAAGATTCATCACTTATGTATAGAAATGCATTAGATTTATGAGCATTGATCTTATATCCTGCTACTTAACCAAATTCACTTATGAGTTCTAAAAGTTTTCTGGTGGAATTTCCTGGTTCTTCTAAGTATATAATCGTGTCATCAGTAAATAGGGATAGTTTGAGTTCTTCTTTTCCTATTCATATTCCTTTAATTTCTTATGTCTCTCTAATTGTTCTGGCTAGAGTTTCAAGGACAATGTTGAATAGAAAGGGTGAAAGAGGCCATCCCTGCCTTGTTCCAGTTTTTAGAAGGAGTGCTTTCACTTTTTCTCCATTTAGAATGATATTAGCCATGGGCTTAGCATAGATGGCCTTTAGAATGTTAAGGAATGTTCCCACTATTCCTGTTTTTCTAGTGTTTTGAGCATGAAGGGGTGCTGTATTTTATCAAATGCTTTTTCTGCATCTATTGAAATAATCATGTGATTCTTAACTTTAAGTCTCTTCATATGGTGAATTGCATTTATTGATTTTCAGATGTTGAATCAACCTTGCATTCCTGGGATAAAGCCCACTTGATTGTGGTGCATTATCATTTTAATATGTTTTTGTATGTGATTTGCTAAAATTTTGTTGAGAACTTTTGCATCTATGTTCATTAGAGGTATTGACCTGAAATTTTCTTTCCTCAATGTGTCTCTGTCAGGTTTTGATATTATTTTCATTGAAATTAAAGCAGAAAAACACAGTATTCCCTAGGTCTTTGGGTCTTCATTTCTGAAGCTCCAAGAGTCATATGTAACTTTGGCAATACCTTTGTTATACTTTTCTCTTATTAGTTTGTCTTTAGTTTAACAGTGTCAGTCATGAACTTGCAGTGAGTGTGGAAGGCATTACATGTTCTCCCCTGAAGATGCAATTGTGTTTGGAAAACAGCTTGGAAAGATAGTGAAATCAAGCCAGTGCCAAAGACAGGGATTGAGGGGAGAGTATTATATGCAGGAGTTTTGCTTTTATTTTCTCAGTTAATTCTCCTAATCTATGGCTCATTTATGGCTATTTTGCAGAGGAGGACAGCAGTAGTGCAGGTAGGTATTCAATATCTCTGATTTTAAAGTCCAGGACTCGTCAGCCATAGAGTTTGTATTATTCATTTATTTATTTTAAAGACTTTCCTTCTTTCTTTCCCTCCTTCCTTCCTTTCTTCTTTTCTTTTTTTCTAGGAATGAATATATTAACATGTATCAGGGGTTAGGCTAAGAATTGAAGATGCAGAGATGAATAAATTTAGAACTAACATTCTATTTTTTTTTTTTTTAATAGCGCTGGGGTCTAAACCCAGGGCCTCAAAAGTGCTATGCAAGTGCTCTTCTCCTGAGTTACATATCAATCCATAGAACTCATTCTCAGAGAAAAGACAGATAATAAATAGATAAATTAATAGGTATATAATTTCACAGAGAATGTTCAGAGAAAATGAAGTCAAGGATGAAGAACAAGGAGCAGGTAGTGGGGATCCCTCTACTACAGAGACCCTCATGGAAGCACCTGGAAACACTGAGGAAGGACATGTGCAAAATATCCTTGTGTCCCACCACCCCACTGGGCAAAAATCATGAAATGGGCAGACACAGAGTCCACAACATTTTAATTTGGTAATTAAAAATGCATTTTAAAAACTCAACTATTTCTCCTATTGCTAAAAATGCTGTTTTTAAATTTTTCATTATTTTTGCCTCTGAAATTTTATTTGTATAATTAGTTATACATGACAACAGAATGCATTTTGACACATCATACACAAAATGGAGCACAATTTCTCGTTTCTCTGGCTGTACATGATGCAGAAGCATACCGGTTATGCAGTCATATGTACACAAAAGGTAAGAATGTCTGACTCATTACTCCATTTTTCTCACCCCCACACCCTCTCCGCTCCCCTCACTCCCTTCTGCCTAATTCAAAGATCCTCCTTTCTTCCCTAGCCTCCCCCCATTATGGATCGGTATCCAAATATCACAGAAAAATTCTGCCTTTGGTTTTATGGGATTGACTTATTTCACTTAGCATTATATTCTCCAGCTCTATTCATTTACCTGCAAATGCCATAATCCTTTAAGGATGAGTAATAGTCCATTGTGTATATATACCAGTTTCTTTATCCATTCATCTGTTGCAAGACATCTATGTTGGTTCCACAGTTCAGCTATTGTAAATTGAGCTGCTGTAAACATTGATGTGACTGTGTCACTGTAGTATGCTGATTTTGAGTCCTTTGGGCATAAACTGAGGAGTGGGATAGCTGGGTCGAATGGTGGGTCCACTCCAAGTTTTCTGAGGAATCTCGATACTGCTTTCCAGAGTGGTTACACCAATTTGCAATCATGCCAGCAATGTGTGAGTGTACTTTTTTCCCTACATCCTCTCAACACTTATTGTTGCTTGTGTTCTTGATAATTGCCATTCTGACTGGAGAGAGATGAAATCTTAGTTTTGATTTTCATTTCTCCAATTGCTAGAGATGTTGAAATTTTTTTCATAAATTTGTTGATTAATTGTATATCCTCTTCTGTGAAGTGTCTGTTCAGTTCCTTTGCCCATATGTTGATTGGATTCTTTGTATTTTTGGTGTAAAGTTCTTCATAAATTTTGGGGATTATTGTTCTATCTGAAGTGTGTATGGAAAAGATTTTCTCCCACTCCGTAGACTCTCATTTCACATTATTGATTGTATCATTTGCTAAGAAAAAGTTTTTTAGTTTGAATCCATCCCATTTATTGATTCTTGCTTTCATTTCTTGTGCTCCTGGAGTCTTGTTAAGGAATTCTGGTCAAAGCCAACATGATAAACACTTGTACCCACTTGTTCTTCTATTTGGTGAAGGGTCACTGGTCTAATTCTTAGGTTCTTGATCCATTTTGAGTTGAGTTTTGTGCAGGTTGAGAGATAGGGGTTTAATTTCATTTTACTGCATATGGATTTCCAGTTTTGCCAGCACCATTTATTGAAGAGGCTATCTTATTTCTATTGTATGTTTTTGGCTCCTTTGTCTAGTATGAGATAACTGTAAATATGTGGGTTTGTCTCTGTGTCTTCTATTTTGTACCATTGGTCTACATGTGTATTTCGGTACCAAAATGCTGTTTTTGTTATTATACCTCTGTAGTATATTTTAAGGTCAGGTATTGTGATGCCTCCTGTTTCACTCTTCTTGCTAAGGATTTCTTTTGCTATTCTGGGTCTCTTATTCTTCCAAATGAATTTCCTGATTGATTTTTCTACTTCTATGAAGAATGTCATTGGGATTTTAATAGGAATTGCATTGAATCTATATAACACTTTTGGTAGTATGACCATTTTTACAATATTATTCTTCCTATCTTTCCATCTTCTAATGTCTCCTTCAATTTTTTAATTTAGTTTTCTGAAGTTTTCATGGTAGAGGTCTTTTACCTCTTTTGTTAGATTGATTCCCAAGTATTTTATTTTTTTGAGGCAATTGTGAATGGGATAGTGTTCTTTATTTCTTTCAGTGGATTCATTACTGATGTATAGGAATGTGTTTGATTTATGGGTGTCAATTTTATATGCTGCTATTTTGCTGAATTCATTTGTTAGTTCTAGAAGATTTTTGGTGTTTTTTTTTGTTGTTGTTTTGTTTTGTTTTGTTTTGATCTTCCAAATATAGAATCTTGTCATTGGCAAATAGTGATAGTTTGAGTTCTTTTTTTTTTTTTAACCTATTTATATCCCTTTAATTTATTTCTTCTAATTGCTCTGGCTAGAGTTCAAGGATAATGTTGAATAGAAGTGGTAAAAGAGGGCATCCCTGTCTTGTTCCAGTTTTTAGAGAGAATGCTTTCATTTTTTCTCCATTTAGAATTATGTTGTCCCTGGGTTCAGTATAGATAGCTTTTATAATGTTGAGGTATGTTCCCACTATCCCTAGTTTTTCTAGAGTTTTGAACATGAAGGGGTGCTGTATTTTGTCAAATGCTTTCTCTGCATCTATTGAGATGATCATATGATTCTTGCTTTAAGTCTACTGACGTGATGAATTACTTTTACTGTTTGTTAGGTTGAATCAAACTTGCATCCCTAGTGTGAAGCTCACTTGATTGTGGTGCACTATCTTTTAAAATATGTTTTTGTATGTGATTTCCCAATATTTTGTTGAGAATTTTTGCATCTATATTCATTAGAGATACTGGTCTGAAGTTTTCTTTCCTTGATGTGTCTGTTGGGTTTTTGTATCAAGGTGACACTAGCCTCATAGAATGAGTTTGGAAGAGTTCCCTCCTTTTCTACTTCCTGTAATAATTTGAGAAGTATTGGTGTTAATTATTCTTTGAGGGTCTTGTAGAATTTGACTAAGAATCTGGTCTTGTCCTGGGCCTTTCTTGGTTGGTAGGGCTTTGGTGACATTTTCTATTTCATTTCTTGAAATTGATCTGTTTAAATTGTGTGTTCTCCTGATTCAATTAGGGTAGATCATAAGTCTCTAGAAATTTGTTGATGTCTTCAAGATTTTTTATTTCATTGGAGCATAAATTTTCAAGATAATTTCTAATTTCTTCTGTATTTTAGTGGTGTCCCTTGTGATATTTAATTTTTCATCATGAATTTTAGTAATTTGAGTTTTTTCTTTCTTTTTCTTTGCTAGTGTGACTAAGGGTTTATCAATTTATTTATTTATTCAAAGAACCAACTTTGTCAATTTTTTGAATTGTTCCTTTTGTTTTGATTTCAGCCCTGATTTTAATATTTCCTGTCTTTTGCTGCTTTGGGTATTGATTTGTTCTTCTTTATTTAGGGCTTTGAGATGTAATGCTAGGTCATTTATTTGTTGACTTTTTATTCTTTAAATGTATCAGCTTTGTGTGATGAACTTTCCTTTTAGCACTGCCTTCCTGGTGTTCCAGAGATTTTATGTATCAGTGTTCTCATTTACCTCTAAGAATTTTTTTTATTTCCTCCCTGAGTTCTTCTGTTATCCATTCTTCACTCAATAGCATATTATTTAGTCTCTAGGTGTTAGGGTAGCTTCTATTTTTTATTCTATTACTGATTTCTAATTTCATTTTATTATGATCTGATAAGATGCAGGGGAGAATCTCTGTTTTTTTGTATTTGCCAAGAGTTGCTTTATAGCATATGATATGGTCTGTTTTAGAGAAGGATTCATGTGTTGCTGAGAAGAGAATGTATTCATTTATTGATGGATGAATAATTTATTTATAATCTAAATTATTGATTATATTATTTAGTTCTGGAGTTTCTTTGTTTAGTTTTTGTTTGGAAGATCTCTTTAGTAGTGACAAAGGTGTGTTAAAGTCACCCAGTATTATTGTGTTTTGGTCTATTTGATTCTTGAAGTTGAGAAGGGTTTGTTTGAGGTACATATATTCTCCATTGTTTGGGGCATAAGTATTTACAATTGTTATGTCTTGTTATGTATGATTTCCTTAATCAGTATAAAATGACCTTTTTTGTCCCTTCTGACTATCTTTGGCTTGAAGTTAACTTTATCTGATATGAGGATGGAAATTCCTGCTTGTTTATGCAATCCATATGAGTGATAATGTTTTTTGCCATCCTTCAACCTTCAGTCTGTAGATGTATTTTCCTATGAGATGAGTGGTTTGGAGACAGCATATTGTTGGATCTTATTTAAAATCCAGTCTGCCGGTCTATGTGTTTTGATCAATGAGTTTAGGCCATTATCATTCAGGGTTATCATTGAGATATGACTTGTATTCATGGTCATTTTGGTTTATTTTGTTTTTTAAATTGACTTAGTTTCTTCTTGGATTGACTTTTCCTTTAGTGTAGTTCCTCACTTTGCTGGGTTTCATTTTTTTAAATTTCTCCCTCATGGAATATTTTGCTGAGAATGTTCTATAATGCAGGCTTTTCATTTGTAAATTCTTTTAACTTTTGTTTATCATGTGTGGATTTATTTCATCTTCAAATCTGAAGCTTAATTTTAGTGGATATAAGATTCTTTGGTTGCCATCCATTTCCTTTCAGAAGTTGATATATATTGTTCCAGGACCTGCTAGCTTTGAGTGCCTGGTTTAAGAAATTAGCTGAGATCTGAATTGGTTTCCCTCTACCTGTAATCTGATAGTTTTATCAAGCAGACCTTAAAATTCTATCCTTATTTCATATGCTGGGCATTTTCATTACAATGTGCCTTGGTGTGTGCCTCTTGTAATTTTGTACATTTGGCTCTCCTAAGCCTATTGTATTAGATTTTGATTTCATTTCTCAGATTTGGATATTATTTAATTGAAAAGATTGTGCATTCCTTTTGTTTGTATCTCTGTGCCTTCCTCTAGTCCAAAAAATATTAAATTTGGTCTTTTCATGGCATCACATAATTCATGTTTCTCCCTATCTGTTCATGGCTTTTTATCATCTTTGTCATGTGGTTAACTTTATTTTCAAGATTATATATTTTGTCTTCGTTACTTGAGGTTATGTCTTCCAAGTGATCTAGCTGGTTAGTAATACTTTACATTGTATTTTTAATTTGGTTAATTTACTCCTTTATTTTGAGAAATTTTCCTGCATTTTTTTTCATATTCTCTATCTCCTTAATGAAGTAATCTTCCACTTCCTGAAATTTATCTCTGATTTTACTCCTTTCACATTTTTTTTTATTGTAAACAAATGGGATACATGTTGTTTCTCTGTTTGTACATGGAGTAAAGGCATACCATTTGTGTAATCATAAATTTACATAGGGTAATGTTGTTTCATTCATTCTGTTATTTTGTCCCTTCCCCCACCCCTCCCACCCCTCTCTTCCCTCTATATAGTCCTTCCTTCCTCCATTCTTGCCCCCGTCCCTAACCCTAACTCTAACCCTAACACTAACTCCTCCCACCCCCATTATGTGTCATCATCCACTTACTAGCGATATCATTCATCCTTTAGTTTTTTGAGATTGGCTTATCTCACTTAGCATGATATTCTCCAATTTCATCCATTTGCCTGCAAATGCCATAATTTTATCATTCTTTATGGCGAAGTAATATTCCATTGTGTGTGTGTGTGTATATATATATATATATATATATATATATATATATATATATATATATATATATCTCACAGTTTCTTTATCCATTCATCAATTGAAAGACATCTAGGTTGGTTCCACAATCTGGCTATTGTGAATTGAGCAGCTATGAACATTGATGTGGCTGTATCTCTGTAGTATGCTGACTTTAAGTCCTTTGGGTATAGGCCAAGGAGTGGGATAGCTGGGTCAAATGGTGGTTCCATTCCAAGTTTTCTAAGGAATCTCCACGCTGCTTTCCAGAGTGGCTGCTCTAATTTGCAGCCCCACCAGCAGTGTATGAGTGTACGTTTCTCCCCACATCCTCGCCAATACCTGTTGTTGTTGTATTCTTGATAATCACCATTCTAATTGGGGTGAGATGGAATCTTAGTGTAGTTTTGATTTGCATTTCTCTTATTACTAAAGATGTTGAACATTTTTCCATATGTTTGTTGATTGCTCGTAGATCATCTTTGGTGAAGTGTCTATTCATTTCCTTAGCCCATTTGTCGATTGAATTATTTGCATTCTTGGTGTAGAGTTTTTTGAGTTCTTTATAGATTCTGGAGATTAGTGCTCTATCTGAAGTATGATTGGCAAAGATTTTCTCCCACTCTGTAAACTCTTTCTTTGCATTGCTGATAGTTTCCTTTGCTGAGAGAAAGCTTTTTAGTTTGAATCTATCCCGGTTATTGATTCTTGCTTTTATTTCTTGTGCTATGGGAGTCCTGTTGAGGAAATCTGGTCCTAAGCTGACATGTTGAAGATCTGGACCTACTTTTTCTTCTATAATTTGCAGGGTCTCTGGTCTGATTCTGAGGTTTGTAATCCATTTTGAGTTTATTTTGATTCATGGTGAGAGATATGGGTTTAGTTTCATTCTGTTGCATATGGATTTCCAATTCTCCCAGCACCATTTGTTGAAGAGGCTATATTTTCTCCATTGCATATTTTTGGCCCCTTGTCTAGTATGAGAAAATTGTATTTATTTGGGTTTCTGTCCATGTCCTCCATTCTATACCAATGATCTACCTTTCTATTTTGGTACCAATACCATGCCATTTTTGTTACTATTGCTTTGTAGTAGAGTTGAAGATCTGGTATTGCGATACCCACTGCTTCGCTCTTTCTACTGAGGATTGCTTTAGCTATTCTGGGTTTCTTATTCTTCCAGATGAATTTCATAATTGCTTGCTCAATTTCAGTAAGGTACATCATTGGGATTTTAATTGGAATTGCATTGAATCTGTATAGCACTTTAGGTAGTATGGCCATTTTGACAATATTAATTCTTCCTATCCAAGAACACGGGAGATCTTTCCATCTTCTAAGGTTTTCTTTAATTTCTTTCTTTAGTATTCTATAGTTCTCATTGTAGAGATCTTTCACCTCTTCTGTGAGATTTATTCCAAAGTATTTTATTTTTTTCTAGGCTCTGTGAACGGGGTATTTTTCCTAAATTTTCTTTCCAAAGATTCATTACTTATGTATAAAAATACATTAGATTTATGTACATTGATCTTATATTCCGCTACTTTACAGAATTCACTTATGAGTTCTAAAAGTTTTCTGGTGGAATTTCCTGATTCCTCTAAGTAGATAATCATATCATCTGCAAATAGGGATAGTTTGAGTTCTTCTTTTCCTATTTGTATCCCTTTAATTTCTTTGGTCTGTCTAATTGCTCTGGCTAGAGTTTCAAGGACTATATTGAATAGAAGTGGTGAAAGAGGGCATCCCTGCCTTGTTCCAGTTTTTAGGGGGAATGCTTTCAGTTTTTCACTATTTAGAATGATATTAGCCATGGGCTTAGCATAGATGGCCTTTACAATGTTAAGGAATGTTCCCACTATTCCTATTTTTTCTAGTGTTTTGAGCATGAAGGGGTGTTGTATTTTATCAAATGCTTTTTCTGCATCTACTGAAAGAATCATGTGATTCTTAACTTTAAGTCTATTGATATGGTGAAAGACATTTATTGATTTCCGGATGTTGAACCAACCTTGCATCCCTGGGATGAAATCCACTTGATCATGGTCCACTATCTTTTAAATATGTTTTTTATGTGATTTGCTAAAATTTTGTTGAGAATTTTTGCATTGATGTTCATTAAGGATATTGGTCTGAAATTTTCTTTCCTCAATGTGTCTCTGTCTGGTTTGGGTATCAGGGTGACATTGGCTTCATAGAATGAGTTTGGGAGGGTTCCCTCCTCTTCTATTTTGTGGAATACTTTGAGAAGTATTGGAATGAGCTCTTCTTTAAAGGTTTTGTAGAATTCAGCTGAGAACCCTTCTGGTCCGGGACTTTTCTTTGTTGGTAGGCTTTTGATGACTTCTTCTATTTCATTACTTGAAATTGTTCTATTTAAATTGTGTATGTCCTCCTCGTTCAGTTTAGGCAATTCATATGTCCCTAGAAACCTGTTGATGTCTTTGAAATTTTCTATTTTGTTGGAGTATAGATTTTCAAAATAGCTTCTAATTATGTTTTGTGTTTCAATCATGTCTGTTGTGATATTTCCTTGTTCATTCCGAATTTTAGTGATTTGGGTTTTCTCTCATCTTCTCTTTGTTAGTGTGGCTAAAGCTTTATCAATTTTGTTTAGTTTTTCAAAGAACTGACTATTTATTTTGTCAATTTTTTGTATTGTTTCTTTTGTTTCAATTTTGTTGATTTCAGCTCTGAGTTTAACTATTTCCTGTCTTCTACTACTTTTGGTGCTGTTCTGGTCTTCTTTTTCTAGGGCTTTGAGCTGTAGTGTTAGGTCATTTATTTGTTGAGTTTTACTTCTTTTATTGAATGCGCTCCATGAAATAAATTTCCCTCTAAGTACTGCTTTCATAGTGTCCCAGAGATTTTGATATGATGTTTCTTTGTTCTCATTTACCTCTAAGAATTTTTAAATTTCCTTCCTAATATCTTTTGTTATCCATTAATCATATAATAGCATATTGTTTAATCTCCAGGTGTTGGAGTAATTTCTGGTTTTGACTCTTTCATTTATTTCTAACTTCAATCCATCATGATCTGATAGAATACAAGGTATTCTATTCGCTCTTGGTTGGATGGTATATTCTATAAATGTCTGTTAAGTCTAAATTATTGATTGTGTTAATGAGATCTATGGTTTCTTTGTTCAATATTTGCTTGGAAGATCTGTCCAGTGGTGAGAGAGGTGTGTTAAGATCACCTAGTATTATTGTGTTATGGTCTATTTGGTTTCTGAAATTGAGAAGGATTTGTTTGACACACATGGATGAGCCACTGTTTGGGGCATAGATGTTTATGATTGTTATATCTTGCTGATTTATGCTTCCCTTAAGCAGTATGAAATGACCTTCTTTATCCCTTCTGACTAACTTTGGCTTGAAGTCCACATTATTGGAAATGAGGATGGATACTCCAGCTTTTTTGCTTTGTCCATGTGCATGGTATGTTTTTCCCCATCCTTTCACCTTTAGTCTATGGGTATCTTTTTCTATGAGGTGAGTCTCTTGCAGGCAACATATTGTTGGATCTTTCTTTTTAATCCAATCTGGCAGTCTATGTCTTTTGATTGATGAATTCAGGCCATTAACATTCAGGGTTATTATTGAGATATAATTTGTATTCCCAGTCATTTGGTTCATTTTTAAAAATTTTATTTATTTTTGTATTTTTTTGACACAACTTGGTTCCTCCTTTATTTGACAATTCCTTTAGGATAATTCCTCCCTTTGCTGATTTGCTTCTTTGTTTTTCATCTCTTCCTCATGGAATATTTTGCTGAGAATGTTCTGTAATGCTGGCCTTTTTTTGTAAATTCTTTTAGCTTTTGTTTATCATGGAAGGATTTTATTTCATCATCAAATTTGAAGGTAAGTTTTGCTGGGTATAAGATTCTTGGTTGGCATCCATTTTCTTTCAGGGCTTGAAAAATGTTGTTCCAAGCCCTTCTAGCTTTTAGGGTCTGGATTGAAAAATCTGCTGATATCTGTATTGGTTTCCCCCTGAATGTAATTTGGTTCTTTTCTCTCACAGCCTTTAAAATTCTGTCTTTATTTTGTATGTTAGGTATTTTCATTTTAATGTACCTTGGTATGGGTCTGTTGTAATTTTGTATATTTGGAGTCCTATAAGCTTCTTGTACTTGATTTTCCATTTCATTCTTCAGAGTTGGGAAATTTTCCAATATTATTTCATTGAATAGATTGTTCATTCCTTTGGTTTGTTTCTCTAAGCCTTCCTCAATCCCAATAATTCTTAAATTTGGTCTTCTCATGATATCCCATAGTTCTTAGAGATTCTGTTCATGATTTCTTACCATCTTCTCCATTTGGTCAACTTTGTTTTCAATGTTAAACTTTTTGTCTTCAATATCTGAAGTTCTGTCTTCCAATGTTCTATCCTATTGGTTATGCTTTCTATGGAGTTCTTAATTTGGTTTATTGTTTTCTTCATTTCAAGGATTTCTGTTTTTTTTTTTTCAATATCTCTAACTCTTTATTGAAATGATCTTTTGCTTCCTCTATTTGCTCTTTTAACTGTCGATTGGTGTGATCATTGAATGCCTGCATTTGCTCTTTCATCTCATCATTCAGTGCCTGCATTTGCTCTTTCATCTCATCATTTGCTTCCCTGATCATTTTAATTATGTACATTCTTAACTCCCATTCTGTCATTTCTTCTGCCATGCTATCATTGGACTTTATTGATATAACATCTAGATTTGTTTGGGGCATTTTCTTCCCTTGTTTTCTCATATTGTTCAGGTATCAGTGGACCGCTAAGATAGTGCAGATTTCCTCTATTGACTTATAATGTCCCTGAAGATTTCTAGTATATCCCCTCTTAGCCTTCAGTAGCCTAAAGTCTTGGAGGAAGTTGATAGTGTGGTGCTCCACAAGGAAGCTGCCTCTCTAGGGGTGGTGGCCTTCAGGTGGGGTATATTCCCTACTATTGGGCAGAGGTGCCTTCACTTGTTGACCAATGGTCATCCAAAGGGGAACTAGGCTGCAGGCTGAGGCAAGGCCTGTTTGGGCCTGTGTCTCTGGTTTTACCGTCCTTTTGGGAAAACCTCACTGGGCAGGGAAGACTCACCCAGTGGGGAAGTCTCTCTGGTCAGCTCCCCTCCTAGAGGTTCCCCTCAATCCACAACTACCACCTGGGCTGGGCTGCCTTCCTCTGCAATGTTCCCAGGGGCCCGGCCCTACCTCCTGGGCCTGGGAGCCTCACCCTTCGCAGAGGAGTCTCCTTAGGCTGCCTCTCCTCAGAAAATCTGCCTGCAGTCCTGGAACCTTCGCTCTGCCCCTCAGCTTGTCTCTGTGCGGCTCTTCCACCAAGAAGCCACCTAGGTCCTGGGACCCTGCTCTGCACCTAATTGCCTGGCTATGTGGTTCCTCCTCTGAGCAGCCACCTGGAGCCCCATACAGTCGCTCCGAGACCCAGCGACCCGCCACACACCTCTTCCTCCGGACAGCTGCCTGGTGTTCCAGTGTGGTCACTAGGAGTCCAAGCAACTCACTACACACCTCCTCCTCCCGCCAACCACCCATAGCCCTGGTGCAGTCACTCCGAGTCCAAGTGATCCGCCCCGTTCGTCCTTCTCCTCCAGGCAGCCCCCTGGGTATTCAGGAGTGGTCGCTCTTAGTCCAAACAACTCACCACTCGCATCCTCCTCTGAGCAGTCGCCCGAAGCTCTGATGCAGTCACTCCGAGTCCAAGTGACCCACCACGCTCCTCCTCCTCTTCCAGGCAGCCCCCTGGTATTCAGAAGCGGTCACTCTAAGTCTAAACAGCTCGCCGCGTAGCTCCTCTTCTGGCTACCACCTGTAGCTCTGGTACAGTCACTCTGAATCCAAGCGACCCTCTGCGTTCCTCCTCCTCCTCCTCTGGGCAGCTCCCCAGTGTTCAGGAGTGGTTGCTCCAAGTCCAAGCACTGTGTTGAGTGGTCTCCTCTACGATGCTCCCAGTTGTCCGAGTTCACTGCTCCAGCAGGGGGTGGGGTGTCTCATTGGGCAGCTCTACTTCACAAAGTTCCCTGCATTCCAGGACTACCACCACCCTACCCGGGATGCCTCCCCAATGGGAGAGACTCACTCAGCTGCTTTGAGTTGGTCCCAAGTCTCTCAATATCTCCTCTTTTGAATCCTGAGTCCTGGAGCAACATGAAATGCAGTGACCCTCTAGTCCGCCATCTTGAAACCCCACTCATTTCACCTTTTATGTCATGGATCCATTTAACTAATGTGAACTCCTCTGACATTTCTTCTACTGTGTTGTCAAAGATTCTAATATTGAAGCATCTTTGTTTCTTTGGTGTGCTTTGTTCTCTTGCTTTTTCATGTTGTTCATGTGTCTTCCCATCTAGCAGTGCAGATCTGAGGTACTGTAATTTCTACCCTGCACACTTATAGTGTTCCTGAAGGTTTCCAGTACCTTGCCTTTAAGTGGGAGTTAAAGAATAACAAATAAAAACAACATCCAATGCAAATGATATACAGTCTTGAACAAAATATTTGCTATTAAAACATTTACAGTTTTGTTGCAATAAACAGGAATGATGTGTTCAATTATTGTCTGCAATATAAACAGCAGGTATGCAAAACTGTTTACAATTTCTAATGGTGGACAAAGAGAGAACAGGATTGGTGTAGGATGTGATGTTTATGAGGTAGAAGGAGAGAAGATCGAAGTATAAAATCATATGAAGAGTGAAAGAGCAATCAATGGAAGTTGACTGTTAGCAGGAGAAATGAGAGAAAGAGAATCTGTGGAAACAAATAAGTGAGAGGAAAAATATATATAAGTAAAAAATAAAATAGGAAAGAAAGAACACATTAAAAAGAAAAAAAGTAAAAATAAAAGAATACACAACAAAACTATGATAGAACTATTCAGACATACCAGTCCTCAATATCCTGATATGTGAGAAGTACTTGGTTTCAAAAATTGTGGGGATGTGAAAGCAACAAAAGAAAAGAAAAGAGAAAAAAATCTTGAAGAAAAATTGAACAATTGTTTCTGTTGGAGTTCAGAAACTTCTCTGCTTCCCTGCTTAGCTAAAAGATGAGGTTGTCTGGGATTTGCTGGCATCTCTACACTCAAGATGGTGAGGGTTACTAGGGTGTGAGGGTTAGTCCTGGAGGTGGAACTGCTGGATGTGTGGTATAGCAATTGCTGGTCCCTGTTGGAAGACTGCACCCTAGGAATCTCCTTTGGGTTCTACTTGTGTGATGTAGGGGCCTGATCCTAGTCCCTTACATCATCTGCATACCCCAAAATTCCTGGTCTCTTATTTAGTTTCCAAACTCCATGTCTCCCATCCTCACCCTTTCTACTTCCCAATTAGGTACCCCTCTCTCTGGTGGTCCTGAGGGTTGAATGACAGCATTTGTGAACCTGTCATGGTGAGCTGTTCTGTATTGGATGGATCAGGACCAGGTGCTGATTGCTGCAGATTGGCCATGCAGCTGTGAATGCTGGGCTGGTTTAGTGGCTAGGGATGGTTTGGGAGACTGGGGATTGGGGAACCAGTGGGCCCTGTTGATTGCCAAATCAGTAGGATCAAGGGATCAGTGGATGCTGATCAGTGGGGAGGGAGTTGGGGACTGGGCTGGTGTCAGGTCCCAGGAAGTGTGGCCTGAATGGGCCCTGGGAACCCAGTGGGTGCCAGACTGGTTGACTTGGTGTGTTGAGAGCAAGATGCTCTTGCACCCTTTTCCAACCTACCAACCTACAAGTAGCAAGTCCAATCCATACCCATGCACTTCAGGACTTACAGAGCTGGGGAGAACCTGGCTCTCTCCAGCCTCTACAGCAACATGGTGGCTATTAGCACACCTAGAAGGAAGACCTCAGGTGTAACCAATCCTGCAGGAGCCTTGATGATGGTCTTCCAGGCCCCGACTGTTCTCCCTTGATGGAAGTGGCCACATCCTTAGGTGGTGGTGGGTGGTGGCAAACCTGTTGGTATCTTGATATTGGACTTCCAGGCCCTGGCCAGTGTCCCAAGATAGAGGCTGCCACATCTCAGGAGGGATGGCAGCAGAGGATATTTGCTTCATTTATAAAAGGAAGAAAAAATGCATAACTGGTCATGTTGGTGGTGGCAATGGTATAAACTTGTAATCTAGCATTTGCTAAAAATTCTCCCAGGGCAACTTGACAAGGAAAAAAAGAGGTGTATGTATTTAGCTTCATGGAAAACTAACTTCATTCATTTTTTTTATCAATTTTTTTTGCCAATAGTTGAATGTTTGATTATGGATTGGCACTTGAAAGCTGATAGTTTTGCCAATAGATGTTCTGTACTCTGAGGAGAGGCTGGAATTGCATCCTGGTAGGTTGATATGACTACTACTAGTAGCAGTAGTAGTACAGAGTATTTACTGAGTTCTCTCAATGTTCTAGGTGCAATGTCAAAAACTCTTCCTGCATTGTTGAACTGAATTTTCTTGCCATCCCTTTATTCTAAGCATAAAAATGCTAGATTCTAGCCCTTTTGACTGGTGGGGAAACTGACTTTAAAATGTTTAGTAAACTTCTCATAGATAGTATATAGGAGAACAAAATTTAAGCCCAGTTTCAGGCCAGAACTTACCTTCCTAAACAAGAAAGGGATTTGAGCCAGGGTTTGGCTGAATATGAGGGGTGGGTAGAAATACATCTTTTGGTCCTGTGACTTTCTGTAGACTGGCAGGCTATGCATTCCTTTAGCATCCTTCTGCAGTGCAAAATGTCTTTTTTTTTTCTTTTCTTTTTTTCTTTTTTTTTTTTTCCTTTTCCATGTCTCTTTCCTTTATTTCTGATAACAACCTTATTTTACTTTGAGGACAACCTTACTTCTCTGATTATGGTCTTTATGGAATCACTCCTAGTGCCCCATCTTCCCCCAGGCAAAGGATGAGCAGGTGCCTTGAGAGAGAGAAGTCAGAGAATGTTAGCTAGGTATTTCTCTCCAGCAGGGTGACACACACACACACAAGTGGAGCTGAAGCATCCCCATTTCACAGCCCTTTTAAAGAGGGTGTTTGTCCCAGATTCCAGGAAGTGGTTTGATTCCTGCTCCTTTCTAGTTCTGTTTGCTTATTTTCCTACACTTATCTTCTATCTATCCAATAACTTTTTTTCCTTGATGTTTACCAAAGTCTGTCTCTGTTGCTTTAAACTTGGTGCCAGAGCCTGAAGAATGAGAAATCCATTGTCTATGTATGCACCATTGGACAAGTTACTGAATTCCTCTGAATGTCTTTTTTCACAGGTTATTCAAACAATGAGCTGATGAATGTAACTTGCCCAGCAGAGTGCTTGGAACTAATCCCACAATTTGCTCACCCTTTTCTTATCAACTCCTTAATAAATATTAGTTGTTCTGATTTGCAAACTAAAGATAAGTATGTTTTCCTCACTTCAAGCTTGGACCAGAATGTGTGCACTACATTAACATAGATAAATATAAAAAAAATCACAAGAATGAAATTTCATAAACTCAGAGCCAATAATTAACTGAAAACATACCCAAGTAGAAGAATATACAGCACTTATTGGACCCAAGATTTTACAGATTTTGGAGCATTAAGAATTCATGAAATCACAAGTTCCATACCTTGCTTCAAGTGTTTAAAAGATTCTGATTCCTAATTTGCAGATCTTCATTTAATATATATTGAGTACCTGCTGGGTGGTTGGCATTGTGCTAGGTTCTTGGAATAAGGAGGTGAAAGACACAGTGAGCTGTGGGATCCAGATCACATCCATAAGCACAAGGATGCACATATGTTGTCACTAGACCTAAATAGCATGAATACCAGCTGGGTGATTAGGAACAGATCTCTTGTCTTGGATCTGACTAATGCTCTGCACTGCTTCAGTAATGCTATCCACAGAAGCAAGTAGAAAGCTTATTTCATGTTTTAGTGTGGGTATTCTTAATTAAGAGTAGAGTATACCCCCCTGAAGAATCAGTGACTCAAGAATTTTTCATCCTGTGGCATCACCATCCTCAAAGACCTCAGGAGTCTTATTCAGTGAGGAAATGGGAAAAGGAAGTTTGGAGGGAGCACAATTTCTTCTTAACCTAATATGTTGAAGGTGGCTGAGATGGTGTGCACCTGTGGTCTATTTTTGAGAGTGACCACTGTCCTCAGCTGGATGTAGGGTATTGGAAAATTTACAACCTTCCCAGAAACAACTGCATGACCAAAAGGAGCATGAGGACCACTGGGTAAAGACCCAGTTGTGCCTCTGAAGCAGTGCTCTCCTCTCTGGATTTCAGTTTTGAGGTCTGAAAATGTTGACTGTAGCCTCAGGATGACACATTGTATCATTCTAAAAGTATCTGAAAACAGGAGATAGTAGACAGTAGGTCTGTATTTGGCTCACCAAATTTGAGACTACACTTATTCATCAACTTTGTCACAGAAACACACACAAATATAGTTGAAACAGAGATAGTGTTGAGTGGTTGTACACCTCGGTAATTCTTCATAGCCTTTATTTATAAAACACTCTATGAACCTCAGTTTATCAATGCATACACCATACCTCAGTAGGTGAATATTTCATATTTATATGGTTTTCTGTGTGTAAAATTTGTTGTAGCTAATGACCTTTTCTTCTGATTTCAACTTGAGGGATAAATGATTCTGGTAGATTGGCTATTATTAAGACAGAAGAGGGATCCAAGATGGCGGACTAGAGGGTGGCTGCATCTCCAGTCGCTCAAGAACCCAGGATTCAAGAAGGGGAGGAATTGAGAGACTTGGGGTGAGTCTCCCCCATCCAGTGAAGCACTGCCTGGGCGGCAGACCCGGATTCAGGTGGCTTATTAGAGTAAGGCAGAGCAGCTAGAGTCCTCCACAGGCAGCCCTGCGCACTCCAGCGGTGGGCTCCTCCCACAGGGCCAGATTCTCCAGCATCTCGGAGCAGGCCCCCCAGTGAGAACCTTTCTGCACAGAACCAAGCTTTAAGTCCCTGAACCAGGGCAGCGAGTTCCTGCCTGCAGATTGCTTCAGGGACCAGGACAGAGCAGCCAGGGACTTCCCCAAGCAGCCTGAAGCCCGGCCCCCTATGGCGGGAAGCACCTTTCCAGGCTAGCTTCTCGGAGCAGACTGCCCAGTGAGGGCCTTTCCACACAGAGCCAGCCACAAGTCCCAAGCCAGCGGTGACCTCCAGCCTGCAAGCAGCCTCTGGGAACAGGGCATGGCAGCCAGAGACCTCTCCAGGCAGACCTGCCCCCCGGTACCCCCGGCTGTAGACTTTTTCCACGGGGCAATCCAAGATGACAGACTAGAGGGTGACTGCATCTCCAGTCGTTCCAGAACCCACGATTCAAGAAGGGGAGGCATTGAGAGACTGGGACTAAAATAGAGCCTCAGGATGAGTCTTCCTCACCCAGTGAAGCGCTGCCCGGGCGACAGGCCTGGATTCGGGTGGCTTATTAGAGTAGGACAGAGCAGCTAGAGTCCTCCCCAGGTGGCCCTGCCCACTCCGGTGGTGGGCTCCTCTCACAGGGCCAGATTCTCCAGCATCTCGGAGCAGGCCCCCTAGTGAGAGCCTTTCTCCACAGAACCAAGCTTCAAGTCCCTGAACCAGGGCGGTGAGTTCCTGCCCACAGGTTGCTTCAGGGACCAGGATAGGGCAGCCAGGGACTTCCCCAAGCAGCCCACAGCCCGGCCCCCTCTGGAGGGAAGCACCTTTCCAGGCTAGCTTCTCGGAGCAGACTGCCCAGTGAGGGCCTTTCCACACAGAGCCAGCTCCAAGTCCTGGAAACAGTAGAGGACTAGGGGCAGCTTTCCTTGGAAGCACTGCATCATCAAGTTACTCCAAGAATTCAGGCTACTGAAGGCAGCAAGGTGATACACTAGAAATCTACAGGGAACATATAAGCCAATAGAAGAATTCTGCAATATCACAAAGTCTCACTGACATCTGACCAATATGAGAAAAGAAGGGAAGAAAATGTCCCAAACAAATCTAGACACTATATCAATAAAACCCAATGACAGCACAGCAGAAGAAATGTCAGAAAGGGAGTTCAGAATGTACATAATTTAAAAAATCAGGCAAGCAAATGAGGAGATGAAAGAGCAAATGCAGGCATTAAAAGATTGCACCAATCTACAGTTAAAGGAGCAAATACAGGAAGCAAGAGATCATTTCAATAGTTAGAGATACTGAAAAAAAAAAATCCTTGAAATGAAGGAAACAATAAACCACATTAAAAACTACATAGAAAGCATAACCAATAGGATAGAACACCTGGAAGGCAGAACCTCAGATATTGAAGACAAAATATTTAATCTTGAAAACAAAGTTGACCAAACAGAAAAGATGATAAGAAATCATGAACAGAATGTACAAGAATTAAGGGATATCATGAAAAGGCCAAATTTAAGAATTATTGGGATTGAGGAAGGCTTAGAGAAACAAACAAAGGAATGAACAATCTATTCAATGAAATAATATCAGAAAATTTCCCAAAACTGAAGAATGAGATGGAAATCCAAGTACAAGAGGCTTATAGGACTCCAAATATACAAAATTACAACAGACCCACACCAAGGCACATTGTTATGAAAATACCTAACATACAAAATAAAGACAGAATTTTAAGGGCCTCGAGAGAAAAGAATCAAATTACATTCAGGGGGAAACCAATAAGAATATCAGCAGATTTTTCAATCCAGACCCTAAAAGCTAGAAGGGCCAGGAACAACATTTACCAAGCCCAGAAAGAAAATGGATGCCAACCAAGAATCTTATACTCAGCAAAACTTCCTTTCAGATTTGACAATGAAATAAGATCCTTCCATGATAAACAAAAGCTAAAGGAATTTACAAAAAGAAAGCCAGCATTGCAGAACATTCTCAGCAAAATATTCCATGAGGAAGAGATGAAAAACAATGATGCAAATCAGCAACAGGAGGAACTAGCCTAAAGGAATAGCCAAATAAAGGGGAAACCAAATCATGTCAAAAACAAAAATGAGTCAAATGACTGGGAATACAAATCATATCACAATAATAACCCTGAATGTTAATGGCCTGAACTCATCAATCAAAAGACATAGACTGGCAAAATGGATTAAAAAGAAAAATCCAACAATTTGTTGCCTGCAAGAGACTCATCTCATAGAAAGAGATACCCATAGACTAAAGGTGAAAGGATGGGAAAAAACATACCATGCACACGGACACAGCAAAAAAGCTGGAGTATCCATCCTCGTTTCAGATAATGTGGACTTCAAGCCAAAACTAGTCAGAAGGGATAAAGAAGGACATTACATACTGCTTAAGGGGAGCATAAATCAGCAAGACATAACAATCATAAATATCTATGCCCTGAACATTGGCTCATCCATGTACGTCAAACAAATCCTTCTCAATTCCAGAAATCAAATAGATCACAACACAATAATACTAGGTGATTTTAACAAACCTCTCTCACCGCTGGATAGATCGTCCAAACAAAAATTGAATAAAGAAACCATAGATCTCAATAACACAATCAACATTTTAGACTCAACTGACTTATATAGAATATACCATCCAACAAAGAACGAATACACTTTCTTCTCAGCAGCACATGGATCCTTCTCTAAAATACACCATGTCTTATGCCACAAAACTACTGTTAGCAAATACAAGAAGATAGAGATACTGCCTTGTATTGTATCAGATCATAATGGATTGAAATTAGAAATAAATGACAGAATAAAAAACAGAAACTTTTCCAATATCTGGAGATTAAATAATACATATTATATGATGAGTGGACAACAGAAGACGTCAGGAGGGAAATAAAAAAAATTTTAGAAGTAAACGAGAACAAAGACATCATATCAAAATCTCTGGGACACTATGAAAGCAGTACTTAGAGGAAGACTTATTTCATGGGGTGCATTCAACAAAAGAAGTAGAAATCAACAAATAAACGACTTAACACTACAGCTCAAAGCCCTAGAAAAAGAAGAGCAGACCAACACCAAAAGTAGTAGAAGACAGGAAATAGTTAAAATCAGAGCCGAAATCAATGAAATTGAAACAAAAGAAACAATCGGAAAAGTTAACAAAATGAATAGTTGGTTCTTTGAAAAAATAAACAAAATTGATAAACCCTTAGCCACACTAACAAAGAGAAAGAGGGAGAAAACTCAAATTACTAAAATTCGGAATGAACAAGGAAATATCACAACAGACACGAGTGAAATACAAAACATAATTAGAAGCTATTTTGAAAATCTATAATCCAACAAAACAGAAAACCTCGAAGACATCAACAAGTTTCTAGAGACATATGAATTACCGAATCTGAACGAGGAGGACATACACAACTTAAATAAATCAGTTTCAAGCAATGAAATAGAAGAGGTCATCCAAAGCCTACCAACAAAGAAAAGTCCGGGACCAGATGGGTTCTCAGCCGACTTCTACAAAACCTTTAAAGAAGAGCTCATTCCAATACTTCTCAAAGTATTCCATAAAACAGAAGACGAGGGAACCCTCCCAAACTCATTCTATGAAGCCAATATCACCCTGATACCTAAACCAGACAGAGACACTTCGAGGAAAGAAAATTTCAGACCAATATTGTTAATGAACATCGATGCAATAATTCTCAACTAAATTTTAGCAAATTGCATACAAAAATATATTTAAAAGAGTGCACCACGATCAAGTGGGTTTTATCCCAGGGATGCAAGGTTGGTTCAACATCCAGAAATCAATAAATGTCATTCACCATATCAACAGACTTAAAGTTAAGAATCACATGATTATTTCAATAGATGCAGAAAAAGCATTTGATAAAATACAGCATTCATTTATGCCCAAAACACTAGAGAAAATAGGGATAGTGGGAACATTCCTTAACATTGTGAAGGCCATCTATGCTAAGCCCATGGCCAATATCATTCTAAATGGTGAAAAACAAAGCATTCCCCCTAAAAACTGGAATGAGGCAGGGATGCCCTCTTTCACCAATTCTATTCAACATCGTTCTTGAGACTCTAGCCAGAGCAATTAGACAAACCAAGGAAATTAAAGGGATACAAATTGGAAAAGACGAACTCAAACTATCCCACTTCACTGATGTCATGATTATATATTTAGAGAAACCTGGAAATTCCACCAGAAAACTCTTAGAACTCATAAGTGAATTCAATAATGTAGCAGGTTACAAGATCAATGCTCATAAATCCAATGCATTTTTATACATAAGTGATGATTCTTTGGAAAGAGAAATTAGGAAAACTACCCCATTCACAATAGCATCGAAAAAAATAAAATACTTGGGAATCAATCTCACAAAAGAGGTGAAAGACCTCTACAATGAGAACTACAGAACACTAAAGAAAGAAATTAAAGAACACCTTAGAAGATGGAAAGATCTTCCATGTTCTTGGATAGGCAGAATTAATATCGTCAAAATGGCCATACTACCTTAAAGTGCTATACAGATTCAATGCAATTCCAATTAAAATCCCAATGATGTACCTTAGAGAAATAGAGCAAGCAATTATGAAATTCATCTGGAAGAATAAGAAACCCAGAATAGCTAAAGCAATCCTCAGTAGAAAGGGTGAAGCAGGGGGTATCGCAATACCAGATCTTCAACTCTACTACAAAGCAATAGTAACAAAAACGGCATGGTATTGGTACCAAAATAGACAGGTAGATCAATGGTACAGAATAGAGGATATGGACACAAACCCAAATAAATACAATTTTCTCATACTAGACAAAGGTTCCAAAAATATGCAATGGAGAAAAGATAGCCTCTTCAACAAATGGTGCTGGGAAAACTGGAAATCCAGTTTCATGCAACATAATGAAACTAAACCCCTATCTCTCACCCTGCACAAAACTCAACTCAAAATGGATCAAGGACCTCGGAGTCAGACCAGAGACCCTGCATCTTATAGAAGAAAAAGTAGATCCAAACCTTCAACTTGTTGGCTTAGGAGCAGACTTCCTTAACAGGACTCCCATAGCACAAGAAATAAAAGCTAGAATCAACCACTGGCATAGATTCAAACTAAAAAGCTTTCTCTCAGCAAAGGAAACTCTCAGTAATGTGAAGAGAGAGCTTACAGAGTGGGAGAATATCTTTGCCACTCATACTTCAGATAGAGCGCTAATTTCCAGAATGTATAAAGAACTCAAAAAACTCTACACCAAGAATGCAAATAATCCAATCAACAAATGGGCTAAGGAAATGAACAGACACTTCACAGAAGAAGATGTACAAGCAATCAACAGATATATGAAAAAATGTTCAACATCTCTAGTAATTAGAGAAATGCAAATCAAAACTACCCTAAGATTTCATCTCACCACAATTAGAATGGCGATTATCAAGAACACAAGCAACAACAGGTGTTGGTGAGGATGTGGGGAAAAAGGTACACTCATACATTGCCTGTGGGGTTGCAAATTAGTGCAGCCACTCTGGAAAGCAGTATGGGGATTCCTCAGAAAGCTTGGAATGGAACCACCATTTGACCCAGCTATCCCACTCTTCGGCCTATACCCAAAGGACTTAAAATCAGCATACTACAGAGATACAGCCACATCAATGTTCATAGCTGCTCAATTCACTATAGCCAGATTGTGGAACCAACCTAGATGCCCTTCAGTTGATGAATGGATAAAGAAACTGTGGCATATATATACAATGGAATATTACTCCGCCATGAAGAATGATAAAATTATGGCATTTGCAGGCAAATGGATGAAATTGGAGGATATCATGCTATGTGAGATAAGCGAATCTCAAAAAACTAAAGGACAAATGATCTCACTGATAAATGGATGAGGACATATAAGAGGGGGTAGAAGGGGTTAGAGTTAGGGTTAGGGTTAGGTTTAGGGTTAGGGATAAGGAGGGTGGTAAGAATGGAGGAAGGAAGGACTGTATAGAGGGAAAAGAGGGGTGGGAGGGGTGGGGGGAAGGGAGAAAAATAACAGAATGAATCAAACAACATTGCCCTATGTAAATTTTTGATTTTTAATTAAAATAAAAAAAATTATTTAAAAAAAAGAAAATATTCAATGTAAACATAAACCATTGATCATTAAGTAATAACACTGGAAATTACAATGTTCATTTAATATGAATTTATTGATTTATTATTAAAGTGATCATAATTACTAGGTTCCATGAAATATTTTAATGTTAATTCACTTAATCTCACAGCAGTCACATTTTATATTTTATAAGTGAAGATATTGAGGCATAGTAAAATTAAGAAAGAGCACAGAAACACAGCACCTGCATATGGATGAGCCTGGTTTATGAATCATGCTTACTTTAACCCCAACTCCATTTCTGACTAAATGTGTTTTGTCAGTACACTAGAATTATATTAGTTGACAATTTTTAATTTATTTATGACTAAGTAATTTTTCTAAGATTCTCCCAGTTTTTGCAATATCTAATTTAGTGTTTGACTGTTTTTTTGCCAAACTGGAAAATTTTAATTTGAAATTTGTTCTAATTAGTTACATATGATAGTAAAAGGCACTTTGACACATCACACATAAATGGAGTATAATTTCTCATTCTTGTGGTTGTACATGGTATAGAAAAACACCTGTTGTGTAGTCATGCATGTACATAGGGTAGTAATAATAATGTCTGATTCATTCTATTATTCTTCCTACCCCTATATTCCTTCCTCTCCCTCCACTCCCCTCTACCTAATCCGAAGTAATTCTATTCTTCCCTAGTACTGCACCTCACCACATTGTGAATTATCACCTGCATATCAGAGAAAACATTTGGCCTTTGCTTTTTGGGGATTGACTTATTTCACTTATGATATTCTCCTGTTCCATCCATTTATGAGCACATGCCATGATTTCATTCTTCTTTAAGACTGAGTAATATTCCATTATATATATATAGTATATATGTAGTAATATCCCAGTATATATATTATATGTATATTACATTACACACACACACACACACACACCACATTTTCTTTATCCGTTCATCTGTTGAAGGGCATCTAAATTGGTTCCATAGTTCACCTATTGTGAGTTGTGCTGTTTTCTGTCGCATCAGCAACTTATGAGTGTATATTTTTCCCCACATCCTTGGTAAAACTCATTTTTGCTTATATTAAACTTATTTTTGCTTATATTCTTGATAATTGCCATTCTGATGAGTGAGATGAAATTTCAGTGTAGTTTTGATTTGCAGTCTTCTAATTGCTAGAGATGTTGAACATTTTTTAATATATTTGTTGATCAATTGTAAAAAAAAAAAATCAGCATACTACAGAGATACAGCCACATCAATGTTCATAGCTGCTCAATTCACTATAGCCAGATTGTGAAACCAACCTAGATGCCCTTCAGTTGATGAATGGATAAACTGTGGCATATATATACAATGGAATATTACTCCACCATGAAGAATGATAAAATTATGGCATTTGCAGGCAAATGGATGAAATTGGAGGATATCATGCTAAGTGAGATAAGCCAATCTCAAAAAACTAAAGGATGAATGATTTCGCTGATAAGCGGATGAGGACATATAAGGGGGTGGGTACGAGGGTTCAGCATTAGGGTTAAGTTTAGGGTTAGGGATAAGGAGGGTAGTAAGAATGGAGGAAGGAAGGACTGTATAGAGGGAAAAGAGGGGTGAGAGGGGTGGGAAAAAATAACAGAATGAATCAAACAACATTGCCCTATGTAAATTTATGATTTTTAATTAAAATAAATTTAAAAAAGACAACAAGCTTTAATTCTGAGCTTTTCTTTCCTTTCTTCATCCCCTTCCATCTCCTTTCCACTTCTTCCTCTTTTCACTTTCTTGAGTAGTTGAGGAGAGACCTAAATCTACTGACCCAGAGAAGATCTGTTCATCCAATATAAATCTGATTATGTGGATTTTATGTCTGAGGGTATTTTAAATGTGTGAATTGGATGGGGTTCTGTATAATGTCAAAATGTAGCAGGGAAATTAAAGAGAAATTAAATCTTTTTTGAATATGTTATTTTTTATTTACAAAATAAAAATTGTTAACAACAATGAAATAAATCTGTTGCTGTGTATCATATGATAAATGAGAGAATGAACAATCACAATTTCAAGAAAAAGCATTTTCAGAGATAAAGGGGAATATTTCATAACCATAATAGGGTAATTGCTTCAAGAAAGTATAACAATTCTAAATGTGTATGTACCTAATAACAAAATTTCAAAATACATAAAGTAAAAATTAATAAAACAAGAAAGACAAATACACAGTCATATTCAGAGATTTTAAGCCTCCTCGGTTTGCTGGAAGGAGTAATGATATAGGTTTAACAACATTATCAGTCATCTTTACCTATTTTTTATTTATAGAGAATTATACACAAAAATTACAAGTAGAAAATTAATAAGGATAGACTATATTCTGTCACAAAATAAGCTTTGAAATTTTTTAAAAATTTGAAACCATGCAGATTATGTTTCCTGCATGATTTATTACACTGGAAATCAATAAAACCCTAAGGTATATAGAACCCCATCCCCATGTCTCAACTACTTCAAAATTAGATGGCACACAAATATCTCACAGCTGAAAGAAGAAAGAATAAGAAAAGAAAAGAAAAAAGTGCTTTAAACTAAGGGATAATAAAAGCTTAAAATATCAGAATTTATGGGATGAAACACTATTCAGATGAACACTTACAACTTAAAGTACTTGTATCAGAAAGAATCTCGATTAACAATCAAATTATTTTCAAATTAGGTAGTAGAAAGGAAAAAATGAGTCAGAGAAGAAAAATGTGAAAATGAAAAGAAATAATACAGCTAAAAGTTGATAAAAGTCTAATTAAGAAAAAAGCAAGGAAAGATATCAATGAAAAGGGAGCTATCAAAACAACCCTACAGATGCTAAAAATGTGTTAAGGTAATAGTACAATTGTATGATTACAGTTATATAGCTTACATAAATAACTTGGTCTATTTTAGAGGATAGAATCCCTTGCTTGTTTATGCATTCCATGTGAGTGATATGTTATTCCCATTCTTTCACTTTCAGTCTGTGGATGTCTTTTCCTATGAGGTGAGCCTCTTGGAGACAGAATATTGTTGAGTTTTATTGTTTAATCCAATCTGCCAGTCTATATCTTTTTTTTAAAAAAAATGTTCTAATTAGTTATACACGACAGCAGAATGCATTTTGAATCATTGTATGCAAATGGAACACAACTTTTTATTTCTTTGGTTGTACATGATGTAGGGTCATACCATTCATGAAATCATACACGTACCTAGGGTAATAATGTCCATCCCATTCCACTATCTGTCCCACCCCCATGCTCCCTCCCCTTCTCTCACTCCCCTCTGCCCAATCCAAAGTTCCTCCATTCTTCCTTTGCTCCCCCCACAACAATTATGGATCAGCATCCATATATCAGAGAAAAACATTTGGACTTTCGGCTTTGGGAATTGGCTTATTTTGCTTAATATGATACTCTCCAACTCCATCCATTCACCTGCAAATGCCATAATTCTATTCTCCTTTAAGACTGAGTAATATTCCATTGTGTATATATATATATACCAGTTTCTTTATCCATTCATCTATTGAAGGGCATCTAGCTTGGTTCCACAGTTCAGCTATTGTGAATTGACCTGCTATAGACATTGATGTGACTGCATCACTGTAGTATGCTGATTTTAAGTCTTTTGGGTATAGACTAAGGAGTGAGATAACTGGGTCAAATGGTGGCTCCATTGCAAGTTTTCTAAGGAATCTCCATACTGCTAACCCAAGTGGTACATCTTGCAGTCCCACCAGCAATGTATGAGTGTACCTGTTCCCCCACATCCTTGCCAACACTTATTGGCAGGTTGTGAATTTTTAAAATTTTTATCATGGAATGTTTTTATTTCATCTTCAAATCTGAAGCTTAGTTTTGCTGGATATAGACTTCTTGGTTGGTATCCATTTTCTTTCAGAGTTTGGTATATGTTATTCCAGGTCCTCCTAGCTTTTAGGGTCTGGATTGAGAAAGCAGATGCAACCAGGATTGGTTTCCCTTTATATGTAATCTGATATTTTTCTCTCACAGCCTTTAACATTTTATCCTTATTCTGTATGCTAGGCATTGTCATTGTGTGCCTTGGTGTGGGTCTGTTGTAATTTTGCACATTTGGTGTCCTGAAAGTCTCCTGTATTCGGTTTTCCATTTCATTCTTTAGATTTGGGAAATTTTCTGGTATTATTTCATTGAAAAGATTGAGCATCGCTTTGCTTTGTATATCCATGCCTTCATCGATCCTGATAATTTTTAAATTTGGTATTATTATGTTATCCCATAATTCTTGGAAGTTGTGTTCATGGTATCTTTACATCTTCTCTCTATGGTCAATTCTGTTTTCAAGATTATATATTTTGTCTTCATTGCTTGAGGTTCTGCCTTCCAAGTGTCCTAGTCTGTTGGTGATGCTTTCTAGTGAATTTTTAATTTGGTTTATTGTTTCCTTTATTTCAAGGGTTTCTGTTTGTTTTTTCAAAATTTCTATCTCTTTGTTTAAGTAATCTTTTGCTAATTTCATTTGCTCTCTTCTGTCATCCTTTTCTTCACATATCAGTTTAACTATGTATGTCTTAAACTCCTTCTCTGACATTTCTTTGCTGTGGTATCCACTGATTCTGTTATTGGAGTATCTTGATTTGCTTGGTATGATTTTTTCCCCTTGCTTTTTCATGTTGTTTGTGTGACTACCCATTTAACAGTATGGATCTGAGGCAGTAGAATTTCTACCCTGTGAACTTATAGAATCCCTTAACTTTTCTAGTACCCACTGAGACAAATAATAACAACCAATCCAAATAATATACAGCATTATACCAAGTAGTTTCTACTATGGCATTTATAATGTTAATTATCACAATAAACAAAAATTATATTATCAGTTATGGCACAAAATAAAAACAGCAAGTTTGCAAGAGTTTACATTTTCAAATGGTGAACAAGGAGAGAATAGAAGTGATATATGATGTGATGATTATGAGGGAGGGGGAGAGAAGACAGAAATTAAAGATTAAAGGAAGAGTGAAAGAAAGAACAATAGAGATTGGCTGTTAGTAGAAGAAAAGAGAGAATCAAGATAAACAGGTAAGAGAAAAATATACATAAAACAAAAATTTAAATAAAAGTCAAAAATAAAATAATACAAAACAAAATATACTAATCAAATATCCTGGTTTACAAAAAACTAATCCATGTAAAATAATTGGCTTCAAAAATGCTAGAGATGAGAAGAAAAAAAATAGGAAACAGTATAAATGTCCATGTACCACTAAGGTTACAATAAACAGTGAAAGAGAATTTAAAGAATATTTTGATGAAAAGTCAAGGAATTCTTTCTGTTGGAGTTCAAAATATTCTGGACTTTTCTTCTCAGCAGTTTTGGGTGGAGTTTCCTGGGGTGTGATACCCCATGCTCTGAATTGATGGAGTGAGAAGTAATCCTTCTTGTAGGTAGAATTCCTGGAGGCAGAGTTGAGACTAAGGTGGGCTCCAGGCTCTTGGCTGAATGAAAATTAGTCTGGATATTTTAAATCAGTGCACCTCCAGGTCCCAGTACTTGCTGGTCCACACTGGGGGATTTTAACCCAGGGTTCCCCTGGGTTTCACTTGTATGGTGGCGGAGCCAATTCTTAGTCCCGGACGTCACGCGCAGACCCCTCTCCTAATCTTGGGTTCAGTTTCCTATTTCTCCCACCCCACCCTTATGAGCTCCTGGCCAGATGCATCTCTCCCAGTAGATATTCCTGCAAGCAGTTGAATCAGAAGGGGAGAAGAGAAGCTGGGTGCCTTTCTGCGACCAGTTGTCCCTTTCATGTTTGATTTTCTCCTGATCACTTAAGCACGCTCTATGTCTATATTTACAGGCCCAATAAACTCGCGCTTCCCCCTTTTCTTCCTTCACCCACCTTGTGGAGAAGCTGCCTGCCTGCTTTCTTGGTTGCACGCCACAGAGCAGCCAGGAATGTGACCTCCTCTATTCTGTCACCTTGGATCTCAATCTCAAGAAATTAAATCTTAATTTCAAAATCTTACTTCTTATATTTGTCTTTTTCTGAACAGAAACTAAATGTTTGAATTGGTACCAGTATATTCTGTGTTTCTTGGACATGACCTCTGTATCTGACAATATTTTTCAACCAGTTTGTACCTACATTACATTTGTCCTATGTGTTAATCCAAATCAAACGAACATAAAAGGGTGATGATGGTCAATCATCCCTTAGGGCAGCTGTCTCACTCATGGACCCAAAGGTTAGAGACAGTGCTGGAAACAACTCTCACATTCTATAGCACTGCCACAATCTGTTTCTACTGCTATCTTCATTTCTCTATTTATGACTTCTTGGATAATATTATGTTAAATAATAATGTACTATTGGAACAATTTCTTTTTCCTTCCCAACGGTCATGAGTACTGGGCATGAGACGCTGCAGCCACTAGGGAATTCAGCAGTAACATGTCAGTTCTCTCCACAGTAGTGGAGACAGGTATGCAAAATCATTATTTGAAGAAGTCATGTAACCTTCCCAAGCTCACACCTGCTCAGAAGTTACAGAACGGGATTTAGGAGTCTGTTATTAACCTCGATTTTGTACTGACATTTTTGTTGAGACAAGTGCTGAGTAAATGACCACTGCTCTGGAGGAACCAGGAGCACTAAGGTAGGAGAGAGGGGGTCGGTCGGGAAGCAGGGGTGGCGGTGCCACACCCCCACGCCAGCTGTCGCTCTCCGGGGGTCCCCTGCACCTGGCGCGTGCGGGGCTGCAAGGAGAAAGGGAACTGGAGAAGGTGACATGGTCAGCGAGCACCTGCAGCACCGCAGTCAGAGAGGTTGGCAACCCTGGCCGCGGTCAGCCGGCCGGACGCCTCCTCCCTTCCCATGACTCCGCTAGTGCTGACTGAACGCGAGGCCACTGTCCCTGGTGCTACAGCTTCTGGGCCCTTGGCGGGGCTGGTGAGGCCAGCAAGGGACACAGGTGAGCCGGAGCGGGGGCGCCCTGGGTGGAATGACAGATCGAATTCCTGACCGGCTGTCCCCACACTGCCCAGCGGCCCGCCGGGCCTGAACGTTAAACTGCCCCCAACCCCCGCCCCGCCTCGAGCTGCGGGCAGCAGTTTCTTCCCCTGCATGGTATCTTCTAGGGACGGGGAAGGAGTTGGTCTAGAGGAACCTCTGCCTTCCCTTCTTTCTCTCCAGCCCAAGCTGTGGAGCACGCAACGAGAAAGCTAGCGTTCCCGGCCGCTCTCCCTGAAGGTAGGGAAGACTTTGAGAGGAAGACTGCGGTCAGGAGCCCCCAGCTCCTGTCATCTTGGAAGTCAAGGGTTTTAATTTGTTCGGACAGCTCTGCCTCCCTCCTGCCTCGGTTTCTTCCCCGTGTTCATGGGATGACCCTTTTCTACTGGAAGGTTGTGACACTAGGACATTAAGGTGGAGGGAACACTTGCTTTTCTGTTCCATCTGTGCAAGGCAGCATCAACCCTCCCTCCCCTGTATGGCCACTCTGAGGAGAAATGCTGTAGAGGTTGTGGGAGTTTGGCCCTCGGAGTCAGGAGAGCTGAGTTGAAATCCCAGCCTGCCATTTGGTAGTGGTTTTAATTCAATTCGCATGTTAAAAGTGGGGTTTCTTATACTATGTAAATTAGAATTAAACGAAATGTTTTGGGAATCCAGTTAAACTCCTTTGAAGAGTACCCAAGACACTTAATGGTACCTATGGTAAGTTTGTAGTTGCATTTTTGTTTCTTTGTTTTGTGTTTTCCCTTTTGTCCAGAATAACTAAGTTTGGTCTGGAGAAAGGTGCCAGGATCTTAAGTGGCCAGACGCTAACTGCAGTCTGTGCCTTATGTGGGCAGCATCAGGAACAAACCAGACCCCCTGCTGGTCACCCAGATGTTTTGTGCTTATTGATAAAACACTGGTATATGAGGAGGATGACTGAAATCAGTTTTGCTCTTTACTCAAGATAGCTTTTCCTAGGAGGCCGTCACTAGGAGAAAAGCTGGGGAGGCCTTTGTTTATACCTTGGCCCCTTTTAGAAGGCAACCTCTGCAACCGTATTTGAAGACACCCCACTCTGCCTCTTAAACGTTCATTTTGTGTTCATTGAAAATGTGGAGAGAGTCAATTCAGGAACTGGAATTCTTTAGTGACTGGGTATTAAAATTCTAAATTAATTTGAGGAGTTGCCTTTCTCTCTAGTGGAGAGAGAACAGTCACCACTGTAGTGTAATGGACGCAGGCTACAAAAGTATTAGGGGAGAAGGGAAAGTGATGCAGTCAGTGCGTCAATTCAGACGAGTTTCACCTACTCTTACAGCTATTTGGGAGCTCATGTGGGAAGATTGCTTGAGTCCAGGAGTTGGAGGCCAGCCTGGATGGCATAGACTGTGTCACAAAAAAAGTAATAAAAACTCCAGATGGCTGTACCCTACTTCAGCAGGTCTGAAAGTGCTATGTAGGCATTTGTATTATTGATTATTGATTACACTAGTGGTGATGGAACTCAGGGCTTCATGAATGCCTAGGGAAGCACCCTGCTGCTGAGCTACATCCCCAACTCTCTATTTTTTGGAAAGGTTCTCAGAGGCTGGGGTTATAACTCAGTGGTAGTATACTTGCCTGGCATGCAAGGTGCCCCATGTTCCATCCCTAGCCCGCCCCTCACCCCGACACACACACAAACATAGCTTCTCAGATGACGCTCATGGCTTGCACACAGATGTAGATGATATTTCACATTTTAGTTACAAACAGGCTCAGCAAGATGCCCAATATTTGGCTGCCTTTTTTTTTTTTTCCTTTTCTTTCTTTAACAACTAACCA
Organism: Sciurus vulgaris; assembly: GCF_902686455.1. Taxonomy (NCBI): domain Eukaryota; kingdom Metazoa; phylum Chordata; class Mammalia; order Rodentia; family Sciuridae; genus Sciurus; species Sciurus vulgaris. Next base: position 77,425,209 of record NC_136470.1, on the reverse strand, counting down.
TATTTGAATCAAAAATTCTACTTTTTTTTTTTTTTTTTTTTTTGAGACAGAGTCTCACTATGCTACCCACCTTGCCTCAAACTAGGTACCTCAAGGATTACATGCATACACCACAGTGCTTGGCTCTATTTCAGGTTTATAGTGCCTTGAGCCCAGAAGGGAAATGTTATTTTAAGTAGTAGCTCTGTGGAATTCTGTTTTTGTAGTTCCCTAACCAGTTAAACTCCTTAATATATTTTTTGATGAAACTAGCAAAAATGTTGCTTAGGTTTGTAGCTTGGTAGACTTTTATTCTGAGCCTTTAAAAACCATGGAAAAATTCTGACATAAGAGTATTTTGTACCACGCGTGGTGGTGCAGCCTTGCAGTCCCAGCAATTCTGGAGACTAAGGCAGAGAGGCAGGAGGATCACATTTAGAGACCAGCCTGGACAACTTAGACCCTGTCTCAAAACTGATAAGTAAACAACAAATAAATAAGTAAACAGGGCCAGGCATGTAGCTCAGTGTTAGAGAACCCCCTGAGTTAAATTCCTAGTACCATTTGGGGGGGCGGTACAAGTGATTGAACTCAGGCACTCAACGACGGAGCCACATCCACAGCCCTATTTCATGTTTTATTTAGAGACGGGGGTCTCACTGAGTTGTTTAGCACCTTGTTTTTCTGAAGTTGGCTTTGAACTCATAATCCTCCTGCTTCAGCCTCCCAAGCCACTGGGATTATAGGTGTGTACCACTGTACCCAGCCATTCATTCATTTATTTTCTTTCTTTCTCTCTTCCTTCCTTCCTTCCTTCCTCCCCTCCTTCCCTCCTTCCTTCCTTCCTTCCTTCCTCCCCTCCTTCCCTCCTTCCTTCCTTCCTTCCTTCCTTCCTTCCTTCCTTCCTTCCTTCCTTCCTTCCTTCCTTCCTTCCTTTTTGGCTATTTGGCTTATAAAGGCTCTTTATATAGACATCCCCCACCCACCTCCCTCTTCTCTCCTGGTGTGCATGACCACTCACTTTTTAGCCTAGCATCCTGTGGAGCTGTTTGAGAAGTGGGCTCTGTGCTGTCTGATGGACTTATGAACATTTGTTAACTACAGCTGAAACTGTATATTCAACCATATGTGTCCATTTGGATTTCTTAGAGTCACCTCACATTCAAAATGTCAAAAGCTGAGGGCATAGCCAGTGTAACCTCTCCCCAGTCTTTCTCCATTTACGTTCCGTATAAATCATACCACTGTCTACCCATGTCAGGACTCTTACTCCCACCAGAGGATTTCCCAACGTCCTGCCATTTCTGGGTCCTGAAAAGATCTCAAGATCATTTACTTTGCCACATTCTCCCAACTTTTCCCTTAATCCAAGCAGTTGTCACACCGTGCCTGCATTTATCTGTAACAGCCTCCTAACAGGTTACCTTGTGGCCTTCTCTTAAGCTATCCTGCTTTTAGAGTGATCTTCAGTTAGAGTGATCTTTTCAAGAATACAAACCAGATCTTGTACTCCTCCTTCAGTGGTTTCATACCACCCTCATGTTAAATAGCACCATTTTTCTTTTCTACCTCCTTAGCTCCTCTTTTAAGACACACTGAATTCCATTCAGTTCCTTGGAATACTGTGTTCCCTCTCAGGGATATTTGGTTACCTATTCCTTTTGTCTCTCACTCTTTGTCTTAGCTGAAAAATAATTTCTTTGGAGAGGTCTTTCCTGACCCTTTTACCAGACATTTCCATAACTCCCTGAATTTTATCTTTTTTGTGTGTATCACAATTGTTAATATTCGTTGGCAATGACTCTCCTACTGGACTACAAATTTTTTGAAAGCTCAGTGCCTTCACGTTAGTAGAAATTATTGAGTTGAAAGTTTAATAGATGTTTATATATTTTTACATTTGTAGCATTATTTGTGATATAACCAGCAATAAAATGCCTCAGCCTCCCAAGCCACTGGGATTACAGGTGTGGGCCACCACTCCCAGTTCTAATTTCATGAGGATTTTTAAGAACTTAATTATATGCTTTCCTTCCACTCAGAGTTTGTTGTGGACTCAACAATTATGCAGCTTTTTTGTGTTCATGTGTGATGAGTATTGTTGGGTGGCAGATTGAATCTGGGGTCTTTTGGCAAATACTAGGTGAGTCTCTCTCACTACCCTCATGATCATATTACCTTTAAGTACTAGTATTAGTAGTGTCACTGGGGATTGAACCATAATAGCTTTACCACTGAGCTGCATCTCCTGGTCTTTTTATTTTTTATTTATTTAAAAAATTATTGTATTTTTATTTTGTGCCAGGGATTGAATTCAAGGGCGCTTAACCACTGAGCCATATTCCCAGTCCTTTTTATTTTTTACTTTGAGACAGGTTGCTTGTAGTCTCGCTAAGTTGCTGGGGCTGGTTTCAAACTCGTGATCCTGCAACCTCAGCTTCTTGAGCCGCCAGAATTACAGTGTGAGACACCATGCCTGGCTTATTTTTTATTTTGAAACATTCTTGATAAATTGCTCAGGCTGCCCAGAACTGGCAGTCTTCCTACATCAGCCTCGTGAGTTACTGGGATTAGAGGCATGTACCATCATGATCTATTTTTTAGACTGAACTCTCTTGAGCTAGCAGTTTACTGGGTGTTTGCAGAGGCAGAATCTCTTTTCCCCTCCATTTTATTTATTTTTATTTATTTTCCCTTCTAGTTTAGAATATTGTGTGGCATCCTTGTGAATTACTGCAAAACCCCAAGTTTCATTTGGGGAACTTGACCTTAAGTTTTTAATTGTTCATTATATATTCTTTTAGACATTTACCTTTATTCAAACATACACATAATAACTTCCCCTTTCAACAAAAATGGGTTCATGCATATTACTTAGCAACTTAGCTATTTCCCCTAAACCCAGGGATGCTCTATCAAGTGAACTACATCTTCAGTTCTTTTTATTTTTTATTTGGAGACAGGTCTTGATTAATTACTGAGGGTCTCATTAAGTTGCTGAGGCTGACCTTGAACTTGTGGTCCTCCCACCTCAGCTTCCTGAGCAGCTGGAATTGCACGTGTCTGCCACTATACCTGGCTGTCCTTTGGATTTTTTGAGACAGAGTCTTGCTTAATTGCCCAACACAGGAGCTTTCTAAATTGCTTAAGGACCTTGCTAAGTTGTCCAGACTGGCCTTAGACTTGGGATCCTCCTGCCTCAACCTTCTAAGTTATTGGCGTTATAGGTGAGCATCATCACAGATGGCTTCTTCTGTGATGGAGCCTTCTTTTTATAAAACTCTTATTCGAATTTTTTTTTTTTTCAATACTGGGAATTGAACCCAGGGATGCTCAACCACTCAGTTACATCTCCAGCACTTTTAAAAATATTTTATTTAGAGAAGGGGTCTTGCTGAGTTGCTTAGTGCCTCACTAAATTGCTGAGGCTGGCTTTGAACTTGCAATCCTCCTGCCTCAGCCTCCCAACCCACTGGGATTACAGACATGCACCATTGGCTCAGCCTTATTTGGATATTTGATCTACTGGCCTGATCCACTAATTTTCTTATCTTTCTCTATTATTTTCAGTCTGTTGTCTTTTGGTACTTTCTGGGAGATTTCCTCAATTTTATATTTTTGCTTTTTTAAAAAAATGGGGCTTTGAAATAGTGTAATTTTCAAAACCAGTTGCAAAGCAGGTCATTTTGGCACATCTGTAATTCCAGCAAATCAGGATACTGAGTTAGGAGAATCTCAAGTTTGAGGTCAGCCTTGGTAATTTAACGAGACCTTATCTCAACATAAGAAGTAAAAAGGACTAGGGGCCCGAGGATGTAGCTCAGTAGTAGAGTGTTTGCCTAGCATATGCAAGGCCCTGGGTTCAATCCCAACACTGCCAAAAAAAAAAAAAAAAAAAAAAAAAAACACTCAAAAAGGGCTGGGAATATAGCTTGGTGATAGAGCAAGTCTAGGTTCAATTCTTAATATCTCAAATATGTGTGTGTGTGTGTGTGTGTGTGTGTGTAAAATTTGCAAAACACTCACAAAATTTTTATGTACAGCTCACCCTCCTAGGTTTTCTGTAGTATTATGTAACCAGCACATGATTAAAACTATGAAATTGTATTTAGAATAATACCGTTAATTGATCTACAAGCCTTATTCAAATTTTGTCTGTTGTCCCCTTAATTTCCATTTGGAGATTAAGACTCAATCTAGGATTACACATTGCATTGCCATGTAAGCTTAGTCTTAGTCCTTTAATGTGTTCAGTTTCTTATGTCTTTGATGACCTTAATCAACAACTTCAAAGAGTTTTGGTCAGTGTCTCTTGTTTTTCATGAGCAAATTCAGGTTACACATTTTGACAAGAATACTACAAGAGTGATATAGTGCCACTTCAGGAGGCACATAATGTCCATATGTCTTCTATTGGGGGTGTTAACTTTGATAACCTGGTTATAGAGCTGTTTGGCAGATTTTTTTATTGAAAGCTATTTTTCTCTTTCTAATTTAAAGCATCTGTGGGGGATACTTTGGGATACTATATAAATATCATTTTTCTCTTTGTAATTTCACTAATTGAAGTATTCTTTGATTATTCTTGCCTGAGTCTCTTACTTCTTAGAGAGATCGTATATTTGAACTTCTATTTCCATCAATCCTTCCATACTGACTAATTTAAAATTCTGTGTAAAGAAGAGCTACCCCTTTTCCCTATTCATTTATTGAGTCAAGTTTCTTGTATCGCTGTATCAAGGATATTTATTTTATTATAACCCACCACTGTCAGTATGCATTTGGTTCCTCAAATTTTCTGGGCATTTTTGAGTCTCTTCAAGTTGATTTCTGTGTCTTTTTGACATGTCATTGTTAATTTTTGAGTGCTTGTACCTTTCTAGCACCATAATGATATTCCGACTCATCTTGTGTTTTCTCTGCCCCACTTCTTTCTCTTAAATATTCACATGCACACACACACATACACATATACATAATACGCTTTGATATCCGTAAGTATATTAACCACTATGTATTCTTCTGGTACCTCCACGTGCACCATGGGTTCATTCTCACTTTGTTTCTTTCATCATCATTATTATTTCAGTAATTTTTCTTTCTCTAGTAGTGAAAACTCCAGTTCAATTATTCACAACATGTGTACTTACTCACTCAGTGTTAGAATACTGATGGCTTCAGGGCTAGGGATGTACCTCAGTGGTAAAGTGTTTACCTAGCATGCATAAGACCCTGGGTTTGAGCCCAAGTACGCCCCCCAAAAACTATCAATATATATAAATATTAATAGTTTCAGAATTAACATATTTCTGTGGAAAAGAAAGTTTGCCAACTGTTGAACAATATTTGTACACAGTGTCTTTGTCTTTAGTTCTATGGCATACAGCCAAAATATTATTTTCCAAAATTTCATGTCTTCTATTTGTAGTATGCTTATGCGATTCCTTTGAAATGCAGTTAGGTTTGTTTAGGTATATGAAGCACTAACATGGTTCTAAAAAGTCATAACTTTACAAGAAGGCATATATATTCAGAGAAGTACATTTTCTCTCTTCCTCTTTTTGACTCTTTCCCAATTCCTCCATTCTTTTCTCCTGGTGCCCACCTTCCATACAGTGGCATATTATTGATGCTCATTTTTAAAAAAATAACATCTTTTTATGCATATAATATTAATATTTTGTTTTACATCTCTTCTTATGGCGCTGGGGATTGAACCCAGGGCCTCGCATATACAAGGCCACCACCACCACTGAGCTATAACCTAAGTCTCCTTTTATTTTAATGTGGTAAAATATACATAATTTATATGTGGAGTTTTGTGGCAGTAAGTATATTCACATTATTTTGCAGCTATTACCACTATACATCTCCAGAGCCTTTTCATCTTCCCAAATTGAAATTCTGTTCCCATTAAGCATTAACTCCCCCTTTCCCTCCATTTCCATTAGTTTTAAAAAATTTGATTATATATAGTTTTCATGGTATCTGTTTTTAGTCTGTTTTTAATCCCTAGAAGTCTAGTAATTCTTGGGTGTTAACATCATTTTTAAGAATAACAACAAAGACTGGGCATGCACGCCTGTAATTCTAGTGTTTGGGAGGCTGAGGCAGGAGGATCACAAGTTCAAAGACAATTCGATTTGCAATTTAGTGAAGCCCTAAGCAACTAAGCAAGACCCTGTCTCAACGTAAAATATAAAAATAAAAGGCTGGGGATATGGCTCAGTGGTTAAATGCTCCTGGCTTCAATCTTTGATACAAAACAAAAACAAAAAGAGAATAACCACTAAGGGCCTGGTGATACAGCTCAGAGTAGCACATATTTAGCATGCTTGAAGCGCTGATTCCACCAAACCCTAGCACCAAACAAACAAGCAAGCAAACAAACAAACAAACAGAAAAAATGGCCGACAGTGCTGGGACTCGGAGCAACCACTGGGGCTCCAGCGGCTGCCCAGGGGAGGAGTGGCGAGGAGAGCTGTGTGGACTCAGAACACCGGGGCCTGCCCTGAGGAGGAGGAGGAGGAACGTGGCCACTTGGATTCGGAGTGACTGCATCAGAGCTACAGGCAGTTGCCAGAGGAGAAGCCGCGCAGCGAACTGTTTGGACTCAGAACGACGCTTCTGAACACCGGGGCCTGCCCTGAGGACCAGGAGGAGGAAGAGGAGCGCGGCCGCTTGGATTCGGGGTGACTACACCAGAGCTACAGGCGGTTGCCAGAGAAGGGGCTGCGTGGCGAGCTGTTTGAACTCAGACCACTTCTGAACCCCGGGGCCTGCCCGGAGGAGTAGGAGGAGGAGGAGGAGGCGGAGGAGGAGGAGGAGGAGCGCAGCGGGTCATTTGGACTCGCAGTGACTGCATTAGCGCTCCAGGCGGCTGCTCAGAGGAGAAGGCGAGTGAGTTCTCATAGCAAATTGAACACATCATGTTCCATTTATTTAATTAGTTAACATTAATTATGCCCCTATGATATATTCCAGCACTGAGTTTAGTGTTCAAAACAAAAAAATAACAGAAATTAGTTTTCCCAGGATCAAAAGAGGCTGTATAAACACAAATAATTTTGATGCAGAGTAAACAGTGCTATAACAGGTGAGGACATTGACCAGGAGATCACAGAGGAGGATGGTTCCTTGCCATATGGAGTGGGGAAGGCATATTAGGTAGCAGCCCTCTCCATAGAGAATTTTGAGCAGGACATTGAATGGCATGCAAAATTCTGCCAAGTAGAGGGGAGAGAGAGAGGACTTTCACGACAGAAGGAAAACTGTATGTAAATTTAGTGAAAATTAAAAGTCCATATACTTCTAGGACCTACCAGTTCTTGTATCTGATTCAAGATACGTGGGTCATTTCTCAGGAGATGATGGATAGTTGATCAGAGATACATTGCCAAGGAGTTTAAATTTCTTCTTGGGCTCCAGGAACCCTTGAGTATAAATTCGCTAAGACCCTTTCAGCTTGCTCATTAAAGATGTATATTTTCTGATTCCCTCTCCCAGAAATCCTGTTTCCAGAGAGGTTTCATTTTAACAAGCCCTTGGGTGATTCGGTAATTCCCAGAATGCCAGTTTGGCAGTCAGAAGCTGTGCTCAATTTAAGAAGATACACAAAATGACAGGACTTGGGTTTTAGAATGATCACTCTGCTAGAGGGGTAGAGGAAGACATTGCAGGTGTGAAGAGTGGATTTGAGGAGACCTGCTAGGCAGCCATTCTAATTGTTAGGACTCAAGGTGGTAAGAGCTCATGTTAGGTGGTGGCAGTAGAAGTGAATAGTGTTTAGAAAATCATTTTGGAGGTGTAAACTTGGTGACACTGATTGCCGTGAATTCAAAGGAAGAAAAGTTTAAAATAGCTCAGGTTTCTAAGCTTAGATGACCCATCAGCTAATGAGACTGTGAAACAGATTGAGGAAGATAAAAAAAAAAGTTTGGGAAATAAAACAAAGGGTTCCACTGAGGGCCAGTTATGTTGAGGATGTCCTGGAACATACCTCACATTTTTCTTGTGTTGTAGAATGTGTACATATGCATGCAGGACACACACATGTCTTTTTGTATTGCAGAGTCCTCTAGGGCACAGACTGTGGCAATTGGCATAAGCCTCACTTTTGCCTGGCCTGTGGCTATCAGAATTGAGGAGTGAGGAGGCAGCATATGTCCCTCCTCACCTTCCTCCCAGGAGGGCAAACTACTACAACATTATGAAAGATGATTCCGGCTTCTGAATCTGTGAAGAAAATTGTGCTTCTGTTGGTTCTGTGAATCTAAATGACATCTCAAATATTTAATAAAAAATGAGACAACATGGAAAAAAAAAAAAAGAAAAAGAAAAAATGGCCACTAAGAAACTGCTTGAAAATTCTGAATACATGGTGGAACATCCACTTTGGGGTATATTGTAAGCCAAGTGGGACCATTTTCTGGGAAATACCTGCATCTACATGGATTTTCTTGTGAACTAATTAGATTATCTAGAGAATGATCTTTCAACTTTTGCTTGGATAGATAAGACAAGACTGCCAGGGTTCCAGGAAACAAGAGGGAAAATGTTGAAAATCATGTTCACTTTATAATTTCATCTTCAAACTGTGCCTGGAATCCCTGTCTATAGATCGTCTGTTTTACTCTTTCTGAATAATAAAAAGTCTTGGATAGAAGAGGAGCAGTAGAATTAGGAGGGACCTGGAGTATGACTCTTAACTTTTAGGGTATATGGTAAAGTAATTTGTCAGGCTTTTTTGTTGAGGTATTAAGTTCTGTCTCCCCTACCCCATGTATTGATTTCCTTTTTAGGGGTATATACTTGGCTGCCAGTCTTCTGGAATCCAAATGGGGAAGTGGTGGAGAGGGAGTTCACTGTGTAAACTTACTTATCCTAGCTTAACCCAGCTTATCCTAGCTCTCAGCTGAACACAGTTTGCTTTTATTATTTACCAGGTAAGGGAAAGGGATGTGGGGATCCAAGTGTTGTGGATTGGGGGTACTGAACTCAGGGTCACTCTATAACCCAGCTACATTCCCTACATTCCCAACGCTTTTTTTTTTTTTTTTTTTTACATTTTGAGGCAGGGTCTTGCTAAATTGTTGAGGTTGACTTCAAACTTGGAATCATCCTGCCTTAGCCTCCTGAGTTGTGGGCATCATGAGCTCGTGCCACCACACCCAGATTCACACCTGCTTTTTTAGATTTTCAACCAGCTCTTCCTCTTTCGGATTCATCCACACTACTGGTTTTCACAATAATTATTGCTTCTAATTTTAAGCCTTTCTGAACTATAGTTTTCTTCTTGTCCTCCCCTACCTTTGGCTTAGATTTTGGCTCTTTTGCCCTGCTGGGTCTACTGTTACTCATTCATCTACTTGTTTCTTTCAAAATGTTGTTGTTTTGTCTTGTCTTTGTCTTTGAGGGGATTTTCTTTTTAAAAAATTTAATTTCCATTCTGAGGATGTAGCTCTTTGGTAGCTCTGTGGTAGAGCACTTGCCCAGCATGCATGAGGTCCTGAATAAGGCTATGGGTTTGATCCTGAGTTTGGGGGGAGGAAAAGAAAACAATTTCTGTCACCTCAAAGGACTTTTAAAAAGGAACTGAGGTACGTATGTTCATCCTTTATTATTGTTCTGATAGAAAACTGATATACAGTAAGGAGATTCTCTCCCTTGCCCTTCGGAAGGAGAAATTTTCATAAATTTTTAGCAAGCTGAAATTAGAATATTGGTTTCTATTTGTATGTCAGTGTTTCTTTCGCTCACTAGTGGCTGATACCTAAAACCTTCAATAATATTAGATCTTACTAAATTGAGGGTAAATTGTGTTTGCTTTTAATTGCCATGCATTCCCATCTCCCATCCCTTATCGTTGTGTTTCTGAAGTTCATGTGTGGATGCTTGTGTTGCTTACTGTCCCTTATATTCACTTGACAGACAGAATAACTGGGTGAGAGCACCTTATGGAATCCTTTTCCTACAGAGTCACTCCAGAAAGTCTTTGACTGGCAAGGAGGAGCCTGTTCTCTCTTTTGAAATAATGATGTCATGTATTGATGGAGTATCTACCTATGGATGACTCTACAGAGCAAAGGTACTTTCCATTTTAAATTTTTGCTGTGTGAAACAAGTTGTTTTGCTGTGGGCAAGTTATGAATAAATAGATATGGGAGCTGGGGATGTAGCTCAGTGGTGGAGCACTTACCTGGCCTGTGTAACACCCTAGTTTCAGTCCCCAGATATTTGGTTCCCTTTCCATTCTCCATTCTTCTTTTTGTGAATGAGAACACAAAATTTGGATAACTTGCTTAATTTCACTTAGTTAATGAGAGGCAGAGCCAACACTTAGGAATTCTGACTCCCTGCCCTATGACTCCATCCTGAGAAGTGATTTTTGAAATTGATTTCTACCCAAAGCAGGTGTATGTAAGTGAGATCTTGTTAGAGTGCTCATGTCTTCCCTCTTCCCCAATTTTCTTTGTAATTAAATATTCTTCATGTAGGACTTTATTATTCAGTTACCCTAAATTGAAATATGTTGTTATTTAAAATTTGTTACCTTGATTTCTGTGAATGCCTTCATGACTTTATCTTTAGATTGATATGTAATATTTCTTTACATTTTCTTCTTTGTAGCTACATGCAGATCTCATTATGCATCAGAAAAATGAAGAAACAGAGGAAAATTCTAGGGAGGAAAGGAATCCACTTAGTCTTTTCTAAGAAATGGAATACTGGGTTTGGAGACTTTAAGAAATTCTACTTTCACCAACACTTATGCATTCTGAATACTAAGTTGGGAAGGCCATTTACTTGGAATAGACAGTTGAGTCATTTCCAGTGTCAAAAGAAATCTCTTCAAATCCAGAAATCATGGATTCAGGATGAATCCTTTTGTGCTAAGACCAAATCCAGTGTGGCTACTCAGAATCCTAGTACTTTGTCATCTGAGGTGAAAAGAAAGGACACTAAACACTTCATTTCTTCTTCAAAGAGTCTCCTAAAACTCCATGCAGAGAAGTTCCTATCATCAGCAAAGAACTCAGACCATGAATACTGTGGAGAGAAGAGTCCCTTGAAGGCAGTCTCTGGCTTGCCAGCAAGTAGTGCATTAGGTCAGACCAATGGTCATAGATCTAGGACAGAGCCACAGGCTTCTGAGTTTCCCATGAAGTTCATTGGGGAAAGCCAAAGTCCAGGTGAGAGTGGCAAGATTGTGGTCACCTTGAGCAATCATAAGAGAAAGCGTTTTTGTTTTGGCTTCTACCAAGGGCTACAGCACCACAGGCGTGGGGGGCCCCTTATTCCAAAAAAGTTCCAGCTTAACCAACATCGAAGAATAAAAGTGTCTCCTCTGATGATGTATGAGAAATTATCCATGATTAGATTTCAGTATAGGATTCTCAGATCCCAGCACTTCAGAACAAAAGGCAAAGCTTGCAAGCCAAGAAAAACCCAGCGAAGCTGGGTACAGAAGGTCACTGGGGACCACCAGGAGACCCTTAGGGATAATACTGAGGGTGGCAGTTGCAATCCATTTCCTTCCCCAGAACCTAAAGACCCTTCTTGTCAGCATCAGCCACACTTCCCAGCTATGGACAGCAATGTTGTGAAGGGAAAGAACTCCCATTTGCCTGATGGCCTCCCTAAAGGAAGCCCTTTCTTGGACAAGGAGCTTCATTTAGATGAAGCATTCCCTGACCAACAGAATGGCAGTGCCACATACACTTGGGACCAATCACCTTGTTCATCTCCTAAGTGGGAATGTACAGACCTGATTCATGATGTACCCTTATCAGAACATCATTCTAGTAAAACGCTCACTTCAGAAACTGAAAATGAAATTATGACTCTGGATCAGGAACATCGGACAAGCACTGTCAGTGATGACAGAGTAAAGCGATCAGTGACTGGAGCAGATAAATCTGCCAGTAGTGTAGAGGGGCCTGTGTCTGAAGAGACTGTTCACAATGAGAACTCCTGCCAGATGGAGGAGGATGGATCTTTCAAGCAGAACATTCTTAGTTCTAAGCTGCTGGACCACCCTTACTGTAAAAGTCCACTGGAAGCTCCCCTGGCGTGCAGTGAACTCAAACTAGAAAATCAACTGGGCGCTGCGAAGAACAGTCCAAAAGCATCTCCAGTGGATGATGAACAGCTGTCAGTCTGCCTTTCTGGTATGCACTCTCCTTTATTCTCCCCCAACCTCTGGCCCACACTTGCTGTTCATTAACTTATCTTAGAAGAGTCCTGTTTTTCCCTCCCACACAATGCTTTCCCTTTTACCAATTGGATATTTTTTTTTGAGGCCTTTTATATTGCTGTATTTTGTAGATCTCCACAGTCGGTTTCATGAATCCTTGATTGCTTGATGGACACTTAACATTGATTTCCAATTGTTTCTTCTTTAACAGTGAAATGAAATTCTTGATGCTTACACATTTGTTTCTGTAAGTTAAATTCCTGGTACCAGAATTGCTGGTGAAAGAACATTCACCCTTAAAATTTTAAGAGAACTGTGAAATTATCTTCCAAGAAGTTCAACCAGTCAGCTTTGCCAGTCTTATAGATTACAATGAGAGTTTTAATTTGGCATTTTTAGTTTGGACACCTTTTTATTTGTTGAACATTTTTTGTTTGTGCATGATTTTCCTGTGTCTGTTTTTCTATTAGAATGTTCCTATTTTATTTAATAGATAAGAAGGTCCTATGTACCAGCCACTGTGCTGGTTCTTAAGAGTGTGGCAACAAACAGGATACACTGACTTCGCTCCCCCTCCACATTCCCCAATACTGGGGATTAAATCTAGGGGTGCTCAACTACTGAGCTATACCCCCAGTCCTTTTTATTGTTACTTTGAAACAGAGTCTTCCTGAGTTGCCAAGGCTGGCCTCAGACTTGCAATCCTCCTTCCTCAGACTCCTGAGTACTTGGGAGCACCACTACATCCAGCAAGCTATACTGATTTCTCCATCATTTTAGTTGTAAAGATGTTAAATTAATTTCTAATTGTAAATGTCATAAGAATCATGCCTCCAAAGGTTAAAAGTCTTCAATAGCTCAAACTATTTGTGGTTTTGTTTCACAGAAAATTTTATTTTATATAGTAAAGTATATTTGTCTTTGACTTTATGGGTTCTAATTTTTACATTGTGTCTTTAAAAGCCTTCTCTTGTCAAAGTTTGCATCGGGCAGTGAATTGGCATAAACATTTTAAAAGACAACATGACACTTAGCAGTCTGTGATCCATTCACCTGCTTGAAATTTATCCTAGATATAAAAGAGGACTAATATATTTATATAAGGGCATTTTTTGTATTATGTTAGTAATACTCTTATATAAACTTACACTGACAATCAAAACAACAGGTTTCTACTGAAGCATAAATTTAGGCCCATTCAGGAAATGATACACATTATGCAACTTTTTAAGAATATTTTTAGGGCTGTGGATGTAACTAAGTGGTAGAGGGAGTGCCTAGCATGTGTTAGACCCTGGGTCAATCCCCAGCACCACTAAATAAATATGCTTGATTAGTATTTTTAGATTGAAAGATGTCTATATAAAATTAAAATAGCAAGTTTCCAAATGTTTTGACTTAATTAAGTTTGTAAAATAAACAAAAGACACATAGAGGGCTAACAAATCTTTTATTTATTTAGGTACTATGGATTTAATCCAGGGGTACTTTACCACTGAGCTACATCTCAGCCCTTTTTATTTTTTATTTTGAGACAGGGTCTCACAAAATTGCTGAGTTTGGCCTTAAACTAAAAAATCCTCCTGCTGAGGCCTCCTGAGTCACCATAATCAGAGGCTTATGCCACCATCATGGCAGCAAGTCTTTAAGTGAACTGTTTCTTTTGTTTATACTGTCCTGAAATAAAAATGAATTGTCTTAATAAGGTCAGCCAAACCATAGTACTTAAACCGGAGAAAAAAATAGCTTTTATCAACAAACACGGATCAAGCTTTATGAATGTAGCATTTCCAAGTATGAATATGGCATATAGTAAAACTATATTTCCATTACCTGAGGAAATAGGAATTCTTACAGAATACCATTTAGTGACATACAATATAACTTGTTATTTTAGTAGTCTAAAGGAGAAAAATCATGGCATCTTAGTAAGTCTTGAAAAACCTGTTAATAAGATTCAACTTCCCCCTTGATTTTAAATTTTTCCAAAAACTAGAACTAGCTGGGCACTGTGGCACACATCTGCAACGCCAGCAAATTGGGATGGTGGCAGGAGGATTGCAAGTTTGAGACCAGCCTCCACAACTTAGCAAGACCTTGTCTCAAAATAAAAAATTAAAATGGCTGGAGATGTAGCTCTGTGGTAAATCCCACCTAGGTTCAATACCCAGGGCAGTACCAACAAGTAGGATCAAAGGAAATGTCCCTCACTTACCTTTACTTAGTAAAGAATATTTATCAGAAACCCATAAGAGTTCCAGATTTAAGTGGAAAAAGTTAAATACATGGAACCTTCTCTTCATAGAAATTATGAAAAAATGTTTTCAAAGCACAATCTATCTCCATGCTCAAAAATGAGGAGAATTTTGGTGGAAGAGAAACTCAGAAGCTTCCACAAGGCAGAAAATAAAGAAATGGTCCAGAGGGGCAGAAGAAAATCAATGCAGGGAAATGGTACAATACTGAAGGTGCTCATTTCCTCTAGTAGATGAAAGGAGAGACACATAGTAAAAGACTGGATAATTGGAAAAGTTCTACCTGTGCCACATATTGGCAAAGAGGACAACTGCTGTCAAATCAAAATGCTAAGAACAGGAGACGGGACATTTGTCCCCACCCTGTAACACCTGGCAAGCATCACCACTCCCACTGAAAGTAGTACAGGGCAGAGCACCAGCTACTGCCCACCACAGTCCCTTACCCTTAGCACGTACCCAAGTAGAGGTGAGTTCACAAACCTATCAATCTGAAAAGAGTCAATGCAGTCAAAGAGACAAATTTACCACCTAGAAGAAACAAACCTGAGTCATCAGGATGAGCACAGCCATCAGAAGAGGAAACAGTGTAGGGCAGTGGGCCTTGCAGATACTCCTTTAATTGACTTCTGTAGTAACCAGAATTGAGTTCCATGGGGTGCTAAATACTGGCTCTACCATAACTCTCACACTCCTTTCAGTTGATTTATATATTTGTTTAGTGAGTTGTACTTATGGAAAACTTACTGGAATTTCATAATTTTAGTCAGTACTGCATAAATTGATGAAATGAGCATAAAAAGAAAATTACTCCCTTGAAAAACCAAGTGGACTTTTTTCCCCTCTAGTGATCCTAGGATTCAACCATGGACCTGGTTCATGGTAAGCAAGAATTGCCCATTGTCCAGCCCCGCCCCCCCCCCCTTTTTTTTTTGAGACATGGTCTTTCCCAGTCTGGTCTTGAACTTGGAATCCTCCTGCCTCAACCTCTTGAGTAGCTGTGATTAAAGATATGTCCCACCATACCTGAGTGAAGTTGAATGCTTTTAATGACCATCACTAGTTGTAATAGTAAAGATGAATACTGAGTTACAGTTGTATAAGACAATTATAAAATATCTGAGGTAGAATATGAAAATTTAGGATTCTGTACTCAGATTACTTGCAAGGTCTTTTGCTCTTTCATTTTAAAGAAGAGCTTAAAGTTATATCTTCTATCTCATTGGTGAATCAGGAGATGTTGGGATGGGAACTGAAAAGTATTAGTCTTCAGATTGAAAGGATTATGGCTAGGGTTGTAGATCAATGGTAAAACACCTGTGTAGTATGCCTACGGCCCTGGGGCCCATCCCCAGTACTGCAAAAGGAACCAAATTAGAAAAGATCAGTAAATGCAATCAGGATTTAAAAAACACTATAAATTGTGTTTAGTGGAATTATAGAACATGAAGGATTAAGAGAAATAATAGGAATAGTTCTGTTTTGGAAGGAAAAGCACTAGATCCTGTTCCACAGTACATTCTGGGTGAATTGAAATTTTAAATAGAACCAAATACAGAAAACACTTTGCTATTTTTTAGTGTGTTGATGAGGATAGAACCCAAGGCCTTTCCCCTGCTAGATAAGCCCTCTACCACTGAGCTATGCCCCTAGACACACAAACTTCTCACCGATGATAGGGATTTTCCCAAAATCCTTATGCATGCTGAGCACTTGCTCTACCACTGAGCTTCACTGTCACCCCCAGACACAAAAACCTTGTAGACAAATGTTTACAACATGATGGTTCATATTAGCCTCAAAGGAAAAATCTAAATGTCCAAATCTATCTATATAATGGAATGTCATTCTACCATAAAAAGAAATACTGATACATGTTTTTATGCAGATGAATCTTGAAGACATGTTAAGGGAAAGAAGTTAGATAAAAGACCTCATAACCTTATTCCATAAACTTGAAAATGTCCAGAAAGGACAAATGCAGTAAAGTAATTATTGCAAGGACCTGGGAAGAGGGAAGAATGAGAAGTGACTACTTATGAGATAATGCAAGTGTTCTAGAATGAGGTAGTGGTGATGTTCTGAGTTTGAGTTGCAGGGGTTTTTTTCCCATTTTTTATTGATAGTATACATAATTGTGGAATTTGTTACATAGTTGTACATGCACATAGTCTAACTGAATTATACTCTTTAAGAGGGTAATTTTTGTGGTGTGTGAATCATTTCCACAAACTGTGAAAAGAAACATATAGAAGACCATTTTTTAAGAAATTTAGGCTGGGCATCCTGGAAAGGTAGCTCAATTGTACAGCTCCTGCCTTGGGCCAGGCCATGGGTTCCATCCCCAGCAATGCCAAAAGAAAAAAAGTCTAAATCGACAAAAATTTTATTTATGGAATACAGCGTGATATTCACTTGTATTTATTGTGTTGATTCAAGCAAATTAACCTACCCATTACTCACACACTTTTCTTGTAGTGAGAACATTTACACTTTTTTCTTTCTTTCTTTCTTTTTCCCCCCAGTACTGGGAGCCAAACCCAGGGACATTCTACCACTGAGCTATATTCCTAGCCCTTTTTATGTTGAGATAGAGTCTTGCTAAATTGCAGAAGTTAGCCTAAAATTTGTGATTTTTCTACCTCAGTTTCTCAAGTTGCTGGGATTAGTCATATGCTACCAAACCTGGTTTAAAAATCTGTTTTCTAGTCAGTACGGTGGTGCACACCTGCCTTCCAGCACTCAGGACATTAGTATAGGAGGATTGCTTGAGCTCAGGAGTTTACAATTGGGCTGGCCAACATAGTGGGACTCCATTTCAAACAAAACCCCCACAAAACCTATTGTCAATTTTCCATGGTGAGGATTAAATCCAGGGGTGCTTTATCGTCGACCTACATTCCCAGGACTTTTTTCACTTTTTATTTTGAGACACAAAACAATTCTCTTGTGATTCTCTTGCCTCAGCCTCCTGAGTAGCTGGGGTTACAGATATGCACCCCTGTACCAAATTCTATTATTAGCTTTCAAGTATGCAATAAATTAACAGCAGCTACTATACTGTACATTATATCTGTGAAACCTACTCATGTCTAACTGAAACTTTGAAATTTCTGACTAATACACTGGCCTATTAGAACTAATAATAAGTAAGTTCCCTATTTTGTGGAATAACTTGAGGTGGAATTGGTATTACACAGGCTGGTGGGTTTTCTCTCCTCTCATCTCCAGCCCTTGCTAGAAAGCCTGCCAGGTCAGTCACTATGATCATTACTGTTGCTACATTTTAAGGATGAGAGAAATGCTAGATGCATTACTCAATGTCGAGGAGCCAGACACTGTTGGTTCCTGAGTTTGGGTCTCCAGAGAGCGATGCTCTTCCCTTCTAGGAGGGATTTGTCTCAGCTCCTCAGAGCCTCCCCCACACCCCAGGAAAAATGCTTCACTGAACCTAGAACAGACATGCAGAGCAGCTGTAAGAAGCAATTAAAATATTTATGAGTATATAACAAGTCTGGGGGTCCTAACAGGGGAGTGAGGACTCAGAAAAGAGAGGCCTCCATGTGGGGCTCAGGAAATTTGAGTTGCAAGCCATGGCATCAGAGGGTGCGAAGTGGTGAATGGAAGACCAAGTCTCCTCTGGAGGCCTCCTGCTCTGCACTGGGCTGATGAGAAACTAAACACAGAATCAGGACAGGGGCTCTTCTTAACCTCCACCCTGCATCTCACAGTCAAGTTCCTGGGCCCCTGAAGGCAGGACAAAGGGAAGGGCTGGCACCACAAGTCACTGCAAGGGCCTTTGAGGGGCAGTTACCCACCTCACTGCACTCCTGATGTTCCTCTTCATATGTTTCATATGGAATTTTCAAGTAAAAATTTCCATTAAAAAATAATTTCCTTTAAAATATTATAAACTACAGGACTAATTCTCAGTCCTCATTAATAACTGAGGAAACTGAGGTCCAGTAAGGTAAGGGGCTGGCCCAAGGCCAACCAGAAAGTTAGCAGTGAAATCTTTTTTCTTTGTCTATCAGGAGACACCTGGGTGTGCTCCAAAGTACTGAAACCTGGACCCTGCACCCTCTAGGTCCATACCTGCTCCTTAAGCTACAAGTGCTTCAGCTTCAGGGCCAGCCTGACCTCAGGGGCTCCCCCCAACATATGTGTAACCCACAGACACCCCTCTCCCAATGCACAGCTGCTTCTCCTCACCTCCTGGAAAGCTTCAACCTTGCCACTCGCTAGGGGTCCTGCCCACATGTGTAGAAACAGAGTTGGAGATGTGGGCCCAGGGAGGTCTGTCAGATGGTGTGCAGAGGAGTGTATAGGGCGTGCAGGGACTGGATGGGATTCCACTCGGTTCCTCCTCTCTCTGTAGCCAGACTGCTTCAACATATACCTAAGGAGAGATGTTCCAAATGCAAGGGGTCACTGCCCACCTTGGCTGGGTCTCCCTGACAACACTCACACCTCAGTTTGAAAAGCACAGAGCCCAGGACTCTCATTAAGGAGCCTCATCTAGGCTGCAGTTCTTGGGCAGGAACCTAGAAAGAAAGGAAGAGGTAAGTTCCCAGAGGCCCAGAGTGCTCTGGAAAAAACCCCAAAGGAAATGACCACTGAGTTTCAAGGTCTGGGAGCTGAGGTAAGGGACCAGGGAACAAGACACATCTTCACTTTGCCCCACCAGCCTAGAGTCCACCACTTGAGCCTCTGGTTTATGAAATCACTTGGGTCCCAGTGGTGTACAAAGTGTTAAATAGCAGTTTCTGGCATAGCCCTGATCAAAGGCATTGACCCCTGCAGGAATTTGTCCTGGAGGGAGATGGGGATGGGAGAAGGAACCAGCAGGACCGGGCAAGGTCATTTCCCAGGGACCCTAAGTTTGTCAGTTAAGCCAGGGTTCAACTCAGTCCTGTCGCAAGACTCCAAGGGCAGGGAAGCCCAAGAGTGACCCAGGGCCTCCCTCCATTCTGGGCTCCTAGGACAGTGACCTCCCTGGACCCACTTGTGAGCCCCTCTCCCCAGACAGTGCTGACACTGCACCTCCTCTCCTGCCTTCCCAGGGCTCCCTTGTCACCCTGCACCTCCCTCTGCAGCATCCTTGCTGCCTCCATTGGCCACATGTCCTCCCACCATGTCCTTCCAGACACCTTTTAAGATCCTCCTGGTGCTGCTCAACTGCTCCAAAGACAGTGTCACCACCCTATTCCCACTTCACCTTTTCACCTCTCATTTTTTTCTAAAATTGTGCCTTCGTTGAATTTCACTGTCTGGGAGGGCAGTGGCAATGGGGAGCCCCAATCATACCTTCCTACTCAAAAATCACATGGCCTAGGAAAATCTGGACTGAAGGCCTTCAATACACAATGCAGTAAAGGTCAAGCTCAAAGGTCAGGTCCCCCCAGGACACTAACTGCCTTCTGCTCTACTTTATGCCACTTTTCTCCTCCCTTCACTCCATCCATCAGCCTCACCCCCTCTTCCTCCCAGATTAGGTTGATTCTCACCCAACTTCAAGAGTTTTAGCTAGCGACTATTCTGTCACATGGGAAGTGCACTAGCAACACCTGCCCACCCCAACTCTCCCATGGCCCATGCATGAAGACTTTAATCTTGAACACAATTTTCTACTAGAAGGAACTAGGACTCTGCATTAGCACAGCTCTGGAGTATCACACCATGTTCAAAACAACAGGAACCATTGTGCTCTATGAGGTTCTGCTTCCTTTAAGGTGTTCACAGCACTTAAGAAAGTAGTATCCTACCAGGTGCAGTGGCACATGCCTGTATCCCAGTGACTTGGGAGGTTGAGGCAGGAGGATCACATGTTAAAGGCCAGACCCGGCAACTTAGTAAGACACTATCTCAAAACAAAATGTACCAATGATTGGGGATGTAATTTCAGTGGTAAAGCACCCCTGGGTTCAATTCCTAGTACCAGAAAAAGTAAATTAATAGCAGAGCATTAAAAAATTACAAATTTTTTAAATAAACTACTGATATGAGCAACAACATGGATGAATCTCAAATGCATTGTGCTAAATGAATGAAGCCAGATGAAAAAGGCAATGACTCCATTTATATGATTCTGGGGTGGGAGGAGAGGGGAGAGGACATAGGTAGAAAAGGTAAAACAAAAGATGAAAAGATTTTCTGGGGTAATGAAACTGGTCTAACCTTGATCACGGTGGAGAATGCAGAATGGTATCCATTTGTCAAAATCCCTAACTGTAGACTAAAAAGGATGAATTTTGCTGTTTGTAAATTATTCCTCAATAAACGGCTTAAAAACAAATCCTACCATGGCTCCCAGGTTTTCACTTCATCAAAACTAAATTCCACGCTTGACTTTGTGGGCAGTCTTAATCTTGACCACCATGGGTCAACCTCATTGACCATGTCACCTTGTGCTTGAATTACAGCCATTTCCTCATCATTCTGTTAACACCCTCTTTGGGGTTTCTGTACCTTTTTTTAAAGGTGTGACTCTCACAGGTAATGCTCCCTCCTGTCCTCTGCATCTCCAAAATCATACCTAGGATCCATAGAGTGGCATGTCCTACTCTACCATGCAGGCCTTTCCAAACTGTTTCCTCCAGTCTGCTCTATCACTCAGGACTGACCCCCTCCCAGTGTTTGCCAGTGTTATTCTGATTGCAGGTTGCTCATCAACACAAGCACAGGATGTACTCACTACTATACCTATCCCAGCCTAGCACACAGTAGGTTCTTGATGTGATGCCCTCAGGAGGGAGAATGACCACCTAGATCCAGTGGCAGTGGAGATCTGAGCTGCGTCTTAAGAGGTGAGTCTGGAAGGACTCATGAGTCATCATCACTGCCAAGAGCAATGGAGAAAGTGCAGAATCCCAGAGGTGCAAGGTGCCTCCGCACAGCCAGGTATCCTGGTGCACACACTTGGCCCCCACTTGCCTGACCCTGGTAGGTGTCCTGTGTGGTGCTCACTGCCACACCCTGGATCAACAGCAGCACAATGAGCAGCAGCAAGAGGTATAGTCATTGTAAAGCTCCATGAGGGATAAGAGGCAAAACCGGAGAGAAAGGTCCTCCCTGGCCCCGCCCCAGCTAACTCCACCCACCAACTTTTCCTACCTGGACTTGGACTGTTAGTCCAGTACACCCAAATGAAACCTCACTCCACCATGCAGTCCTCCAGCCTTCATTATCCCACTTGTAGCCCATTAGATTCTTAACTCCACAGTCAATCCCATCCCACCTATCTCCTTGAACCCACTGGCCTTCAACACATCCATTACAGGTCCTCTCAAATGACTTTTTTAAAGCCCCACCCATGTCAGTCCCACCCTTGGTTACCCAGCCTTTGGCTGTCGGCTTCTCCCTCCCTACAACCCTTGCTGTTCCCAGTGTGGGCCCTTGGGACTGTGTGGATATCCATGGCTTTGTCAATAGAGAAGGCTGTGTGTCTCATGCACACCAGGAATATCATACAGATAACCAGCAGGGCACCCATGTGGAGGTAAAGGGACTCAAACAGCAGCAGGAAGATGTGAAAGTTGTGATGACTGATGCAGTTATTGATCCACTTGCAATGGTGGTCAAACTCCTAGGGGAAAGGAGGTAGGACTCCAGGGTCTATCTGGCCTAGCCTCCTCATCTCCAAATCCTGCAATCTCACCCTCTAGGCTGGCTTCTCTTGGCCCTACACATGCACTCCCATCTCCAGGGAGAAATTGGCATTTCCATTGTTAGAACACAGTTAGGACAGCCATGGCTCATCAGGTCACCTGTTATGAGGTCTTCAGAGACAAGACCTGCCTGGTGTTCCTTGAGCAGGATTTATAATAACTCTGGGCCCCTATTTTCTCAGACACTGGATAAGGATGAAAAGAACACCCTTGCCCAGTCAGACTTCTGCACTTGTAAACCTGTGCATGTGTACACATGAGAGGAGAGCACTCAGAAGTCAGGAAACCCTCCAACTTGGACACCTAGAGGTTGACAGGCAAAGATCCCCAGAGTAAGGCAGCAGCTGGACTAAGGGTCCGGGTATACAGTATCATCAATCCAAGAGATGGGACAGGTGCTGCCTTTCTTTCCCCTTACTCCACCTGGCTCAGCACAAATGTAATGCCCTTTGTATATCAGTGAAGCCAGAACTGGGGACAGGCAGTTTGTGTAGAAATAGGGGATCAGGTCATGGAGGCCATGAAAGTCATCTGCCTCTGGAAGTTGGAGACTGCCCCTGGGAGAATGAAATATCAAGGATTTCTGGAGTCCATTGATTACCAAATTTACCTGTGCTTATCAGGGACTACAGGCAAGGAGCTGCTAATTAATGCCTCCTGGGCCCTTTTCTGGCTGAATCACTTTTGCCCTCCCTCTGCCCATCTCACCTGCAAAACTGGGCCTAGTCCTATAGGCAGGAAAGAGAGATAAGGAGGGAGAGAACTGGAGAACAAAAGAGACCTTAACCTATAGAAGATGTAGGGCATGCTCACTTCAGGGGATTCTAGAACATCAGCCATGGCCCCCTTCTCCCTCCAGGGAGAAGTCTGTATTACTACTTTTAAATAAAACCTGCTTAATATGCTTGCCTTAGCATGCTTCTCTAATGTTCAAACTTCAACATTTGAGGAAGCAGAACTAGTCACCAATAAACGGTGGTATTATCAGCACCTGTGCAAGCAAGGCCAGCCTCTCAGGACAGGTACAGACAGAGGTAATATGTAAGTGACTAAGAGTGACTGAGAGCCACTTTTACCAATCTGGGAAGGTGATCTAATACCCACCTCTGACTACCTTATGATGTGAGGTTCCTGGTTCTGGCTAGGTGCCTGGTGATGAGTGGGTGAGTGGACAGGGAGGAAAATTATTTACCTCCACGCAGATTTGCACCAGGGACAGTGCAAGGTCCAGGGAGCCTGGCATGGGAAGAGGTTTGGGCAGTGCCAGGGGGCCGTTCCATCACTTTGCTGCTTAGGGAAGCCCCATAGCACTGCTGGGAAGAAGAGTGGGGAGGATGTGGGCAGAGGAATCCTGGTCCTTGTGAAGACCACTCAGATGGGCTGGCAGTCAAGAGAAGGAGGTTTCCAGCCAGAAGGGCTCTTTACAGAGCTCCACCCTTTGTAATAATGAGCAGTGCTTGAAGTCATGTGTCAAATGGGAAGGCAGAAGAGTGAACAGCCTGGTTTATGAGCCTGCTGGCCTCTCTTGCCAGCCTGCCCCAGTCCCCCCTTCTAAAACAACTGGAAAATCTCCAGAATTATGTTTTTTTCACACCTCAGTGGCTTTGGAAATGAAATGCCAGGTCCTAAGTAATGACATGGAGAGAAGGGATCCTGAGGCTATAGGTAGGGTTAGCACTTTAGAAATCACCCCTGTAGGCATCAGCCCTTGGGGTGCCACCTCCTTCTCCCAGGGTCTTAGGCCTTACCTCAGTGTAAGACAGCAGGATCTGAGGAATTGAGAGCAATCAGACTGCAGAAAGTGAGGACAAAGAGAAGGCCTTTCGCCATAGGAAAGGCTCACTCCCTGTTCTCATCCATCCACTGAAATTGGAACCAGACTCAGTTCTAATCTGGGGCAACCCATAGCTCCCCATGAGGCCTGGCTCACCAGAGGTAGGACTCATAGACATTAAGGACAGATCTAAATATCCAGACTAGATACAGACCATGGAGACTCCACCAAATATTACCAACCACCTGTAGTTCTCTAAATGTATCAGGCACTGATGTGCTTGCACATCAGGTTCCCTCTAGCTATATATATATATATATATATATATATCTCCTTACTTTCCCTCCTGTCCCTCTCTCTCTCCATTTCCCTTGCTCTGTACTATCATTGTCTATTTTCCCTTCTATCTCTTTGTAAGAAACGTGACAGCTTGCATGGACAACTCATGGGAAAATGAAGATGAGGCCACTGCAGTTGACCAGCAGCACTGCATTTAAGGCAGAAACCATTCAAGGCTTGGGAAAAAACAGAAATATCTGATTGAAGATTGGAGTGGGGCCATGACATCCTTTGAGAATGGCTAGGCCTCCTGTTCTCAGAGAAATGAGAGGCACCAGTTACCTCTTCTGGGTTAGCACCCAAAATGCCATGATGACAGCAGGGAAGGAAAGAACTATCAAGTGTGATGTCACAGAGGTTCTGGAATGGGGGCTGTGGCTTCTTCCAATGACTTCTGAGAGCAACCTTCTCCTGCCACCACATACACACTTGTAGACTGGGACATCCTGTTCATATGATGTTGACTTTGTTGGAGTTTGTGAAAATGTGGATGTGGTTTGTCCCCCAAAGGTTGATAGGCTGGAGGCTTGGTCCTCGGTGTGGCAGGGTTGAGGTGTGGTAGTGTGAGGTAATTCAGTCACTGGGTATGATTCCTCCAGAATGGAGTAATGTACTTCTCATGGGCCATTAGTTCCTGTGAGAGTGGGTTGTTGTAAAAAGAGCAAGACTGGTCCCTTCCCAGTTTTCTGGCCATGCAATCTACCACTTTCATTTCCTCCCTCCATTATGCCATTCACCTTGTTGTAATGACCCTCACCAAAGTCCAGTTGCAGAGGCTGCCAAATCTTGGACTCTGAGCTAAACAAACCTCATCTCTTTAAAGTACCCATTCGTGTGTGTTTGGTTATAGCAATAGAAAGCTGGATAATACAGAGGAATATAACGTGGTCTCTGGGGAGATGGCATGGGGAGAAGTTTGGTGATTCTCATCACCATTTTGGGTCCAGTGCTAATTGAAGAAGACAGTGCTCATTGCTTATCCTAACTCCACTTCTTCCATTTTGTGTAACAAAGTTCCAGTTTGGGGAAGGAAGTAGCAATCTACCCAACTAAATAACTTCCCAATTTCCCTCATTTCCTGGGTGGGTTTTATGACACAATTCTGGTTAAAGAGACTGTGTGTAAATGTCTATGGAGGATTTCTGGAAAAACTTTTGCCTTTTAAATAAAAGGGAAGATGATACATTTGGCAGAGCTCTGCTCCCCTTCTTTCTGTCTAGAAGCTAGACCTGCTAACTGGGGTGCCACTTGGTACCTTTAGGCATCAAGTTGAACTACCCAGACACAACTCATGATATGGTTGAGTCTCTCTTGTATCCCTCTCCTGCCTCCCCCTGAGCTGCATATTATGAGACAATAACTGGGTTTCTATTACACTGACCTGTGTCATTGAATTGGCCACTGAGCACCTGAAACCCTTTGAATTTGGCAGATTCTTACCACCATAAGTCTTGGTGAGAAGCAGAAATCATTTTCCCATCCCAAATGGAGCTAAAAATGGCCAAAAAGTTGTATCTTCTCTCCCAGTAATCACAGAGGTCTGTGATCCAGGTGACTTCCATTTCACTGTAATACTGCTACCACACAGTGACTAAGAAGTCTGTGTGCCCAAGGTTCATATGTAGAGACCCCCTTTTCTTGGACTGGGGATTGAACCCCGGGGCACTAAAATAGCTCCCTATCTCTTTTAATTTTGAAATATGGTCTCACTAAGATGTTGGGGCTTGTTTTGAACTTGTGATCATCCTGCCTCACCCTCCCAAGCCACTGGGATTACAGCCTTGTGCCACAATGCCTGTCCAAGGAAATTAAATTGATTAAAAATAGATCAGGGCTGGTGGCATTGAGACTGGGACAATAGGACAGTCAGTGTAAATAATGAATGATTGGGTCAGGAAGATGGAGGCTGATTCAAAAGGAAACAAACGGCTAATATATCCAGAGCACTTCCACCACCTCCAAACTGTTGCCAAGGTTACCCGACTCCAGGGAATTGTTCCTGCCAGCAAGGATCTGTTAATGAGCACCCCCTGGACAGCTCTTTTCCTTACTTTCTGGGCAGATATGGAAAATAGGGAGAGGTACATCCAGGATGACTCCCTTCCCACCTTTTGGTCACATAGGCAGGATGGGAGGAGTGGGACATGAGAAAAAAATCCAAAAATTGATAAAAGATACAGGACACCCTCACTCCTTTGGGCACCAGCTCTGGACCCCCTTCTCTCCAGAGGACTCTCTCTGTTCTGTCCTTTAAATTAAACCTTTTTGCTCTTGCCTCAGCATTTCTTGGGTGTTTAATCTTCAACAACGGTGAGAATAGGACCCAATACTGATTTTCAAGACCAGTTTCAGATGAGCTCTACAGGAATCGTCACCAGGATAAGCTCCTCTACACCTCACATCTTTCTGAGATGTACTTTTCTTTCTTTCTTTCTGGAGGACAAAAATGGGCACCTGTTGGCTAATTAAATGCCAACATTTAAACATTAGAAGCTAGACCTGCTAACTGGGGTGCCACCTGGTACCTTTGGGCATCAAGTTGAACTACTTGCAGTTAGTGCAAGCCACCATTCTATAAGATTTGAGTGACAGGATTCATGTCCTAGGTGGCTCTTACTCATTTGTCCTGTAGGTCAGGTTTGTTGAGCTGTGCCAAAGCTATATCTCATTATCCTACCCAGGCTTGGAACATGTGTGGTGTGAGTACACAGTGTCTTTATCCAGGTCTGCCTTTGAATGTGTGGAGATGAAAAAAGGGTTGGAAAAATTTCGAGATTTTGACCAGGGCCCCTCCCTGGTGAATCACAAAGATTCCTCCCCTGACTCCATTCCTGATCAGCCTTATGGGTTCTCATGGTGACTGGTCAATGAATAGGCACTGTGTGAAAGCCCCAGTGACACACACTTCCAGATGTGCCAAACTGCACTCTTCTGCACTCATTTCTCCTGAGGATTCCCCTACCCTCACCAGACTCCAGCTATTGAGAGAGGGACATTTTACATGGAGTGGTGTGTACAGAAATACCTGGGTTCCCTTTGTTTACATATTAAACTTTTCCAAACCTATAGGGATCCTCCCCATGGTTGTTTCTGTGCTCCACAAGATTCTTTGGCTGCAAAAGGGAGGCATTTTCAAGTTACCCCTTCCAAAATCTTCACCCAGAAAAGGGCACTAAGTGTTTAATGACATTAGATGCCCTCCTTACCCTCTGGAGATTCCTTTGGTCCACAGTGTCGAGAAATATAATCCACATAGGTGATTTTCCCCCCATATTTTCATATTTGGAGTTTATAGTGGCAGGAGAGGTCAGTCATGCCTCTAAGTCTGAACTCTCCAGTGTTTTTGGCATGAGACAAAACAAAGGTCCTCGTTCATTCTGCCAATGATGCCAGCAATAGATTTGGCAGAACCATGTGGTGAGAGACAGGTTTGCTGGCCATCAGAGGCTCATTTGGAACATCCCTAAAATAAAATAATGGAGTTTTCTCTGGTGCAGCACCTGAGCTCTTTTCTCATACTCAGATGAGAGTTTCATTTTCAACAGTTATGCCTGGTTCACCACCAGCCTACATCCTGAAAAAATTGGGATTTCCATACTTTTAGAGGGGAGCCTTGTCCTCAAAAAGGAGGGGTGTAAACTTCTAGCCACTACAGGCTCTGGGAGCTATGTGCTCAAAATGTGCCTCATTTTCTTCTGCTGCTAGACCTGGGAAATGACCTAATCATAGTTGAAAGAAGGAGATGTCTTATAATTTTCTGCACCCAACCTGGCCTACCAACTGGGGGAATGAAAACTGGTCTCTGGAGGAAACATAAACTATAGGCCACAACTTAAGAGATTTATTTTGCAAAAGAAAACATAGTTTAAATGCCCTATGTCTGAGGTTTTGCCTCTCAAGCTCAGAACTGTAACTTCCCTTACTTTTTATCCTCTGCCAGATCTCTATCTGGCTTACAGAGCTTGCAAGACCTACAAGATTTTCAGAGGACCAGTTTGATACCAAAGGAAAAAAATAGTGTCACTTTTAAATTCAAGCTGTGAGTTCTAAATGGCTGCTCTTACACTCT
This sequence comes from Sciurus vulgaris, assembly GCF_902686455.1. Classification (NCBI taxonomy): domain Eukaryota; kingdom Metazoa; phylum Chordata; class Mammalia; order Rodentia; family Sciuridae; genus Sciurus; species Sciurus vulgaris. The sequence goes on along the minus strand of NC_136470.1, from coordinate 77,396,930 downwards.
ACCACCTGCTTTCTTCCTAAACACTATAGCACAAGAAGGAAAAGCAGAGTGATCTCATATATATAAGCCTTTTCCTTGAAAATTTTTACCTAAGAATTTCAGGACTCTCACATTCTTTAGATACCTGAAATGACTCATCTGAACCAAAAATGCACTCTGATCTGATAAAAGCATTCTGCATGCTCCTTTTCTAGAATAATTAACAGCGTTATTTTTTTAGAATGCCTGCTCTTTTATTTTCTATATTTTTAAGTTCATGGTTTTATGATAAATTCTAACCCACTTTCAACATTGCTATGATTTTGACCTACTGGTAGCTTGTGGTTTTTGTCTATAAAACAGATTCCCTACCTTCTGCAAGGGGTCAATGTGTGTGGAGGCAACTTGGTCACTTCCCCTTGACCCACCGGCAAATAAAATTTCCATGTGTTGCTTCAAGATTGACCCAGTGATTTATTTCTAATGTGCCACAACATTTGGAGGCCCCATGAGATTGCCAGAGTCAGGGTTGTGGCTCTTGGGTGAACAGGGATTCAGGATCCTCGGACACAGAAAGGGGCACCCTCTCCCTTTCTTGTTGCAAGGGTCTAGAACCTCTGTGGCAAGTGATTCAAGTCTACCTGTGATAGAGTGTCTGGTATGGTTCATGTCTATAATCCCAGAGTCTGGTGTGGCTCACACCTGTATTCCCAAAATTTGGTGTGGCTCATGCCTATAATCACAAAGACTCTAGAAGAGGACATGGAACTGCATGTGTTTGGAGGTACTTCATTTGTTCTCTCCATTTGAAAGATGTCGGGTGTGGCTCAGGCCTGTAAACCCAGCACTTTGCAACAGGGTGTCTGATGAGTCCCCATGTTATTGGCCCAGAGACCCCAGTAAATAAACCGTGATGATGATCTGGGGCCTGGGGTTATGGAAGAGAGTGTCTGTCCAATGATTTTTTCTTCTTTTGTTTGTTCTGTTTGTTCATGTCCATCTGTCACTCCAGCACCTACTTTCCTTTTATTTGGACAGATTGAACTCGTCAGCAACTTGCTAACCCACCATGTTCAGACTTGAGACATGCTCAGCGCCTTGTCAAATTCTTGCCTTTCACCTTCCTATTATTTCTGCCTATTGGTTTAATTGTGAGTCTTACCATGGGAAACCTAATCCAAATCTGGCCTGATTACCGACCAGAAATAAAAATAAAAATAGTTTAAAAGCCCTAGCTCACTAAAGCTTGCATTAACATGTAAAAGGGTGCCTACAGGCTCAGCAGCAGACCAAACTGAAACTAAAGAACAAAAAAGGAATCAGTTCAATTTCTCCCTGGCTGCAGAACAGGGAGAAAAAATGATTTCTGGGCTTTCTCTCTCTTGCTCTCTTTCTCACTTCCTTCTACTTTAACAAAATAATTAGTGACCATATCAAATTGTCCAGGACTCTTTGTTTTTTAAAATTCTGTATTTTTTGAACTCATGATTTTGATCCAGTGTGCCTAGATTACTGTGTTTTTCTGTTCAGATCTATTTTATTCAATTATAGAAATTTTTTTACACTCTGCTTTGTTCAGAGGCCAACTTACAAGGGTTAGCTTTCAATCTTTTCTAAAAAGCTACAAGGCCTTGTTTGTTTTATGTATATATGTACATTTCTAGTACAAATACAGAACCCAATTAAGTAAAAGATAAAAATGACTGTGAAGTGTAAACATTAGAATTATAATTAATGTTTTAAAGTTAAAATAAAGGGGCCAAGAAAACCAATATTTGGCTCTTGCTTTCTGAGTCAGCTTGAACTCCAGGAACAAGGGGACTTCTCTAAGAGCTTTGAAACTCTGGGACACATAACTCCTAATCAGGGGGATTACCAGGACCCTAAAAAAGAAAGCCAATCAGTGCACATAATGCAAAAGAGGAATGTCATTGGAAAAGGAAGACATCCCTGATGCTTCCAAGGGAAGCCACATGGTCAGTGAGACCTTGACTTATCTTGGTGGATGGCACTAGTGGAGCTGAAAGGCTCCTCACAAATTCCCCAAGAGTGACCCCTGATACCCAAGGGAACTCAGATGACTCTTAATAGATAGGAACAATGTCAATTTAGCCAACTTGATCTTAAACACCTAACAAAAACAGTTAAAACCAAAACACAGTCATTCTGGACATTTTAAAAAATAGTTACTATAATGTGACTTAAGATGTACACTTGTGTTAGCCCCTGTATTAGTCAGGGTTCTCTAAAGGAACAGAATCAACAGGAAGTATGATTATAAACAGGGATAATAACATTCCCCATTGCAAAATGTGAATAAGATTTAAGTATTTCTACATTCACACATATATTTTTATGAATATTTGTTTCCTCATATACATATTTATTCCCCAACCCTGACCCTAGCACCACCCAAATATACTTCCAGCTCTTAAATTCTGCCAGACACAGTTAGGTAATTTTGACTTAAATCATACAGGATTAGATGTAAGTATTTGGGCATTTTTGCTTATATTCTTTCAATTTCAGTGTACAATCATTAAGGTATTCATAGATAAGTGTGTATATCATTAACATATCCATCCCTCATATCTAAAAACTTAGAATCATATGACTGTTATTATAACATTCCTCATTGCAAACAGTGAACACATAAAATAAGTTTTCATACATGTTTTCACCTATATATCCTTATTATTTATGTGTCCTTATGTACATATTCATTCCCTCATCCTAAAACTAGCCACACCTAAATATATCTCCAGCCCTAATCCTGCCATATACCATTAGCTAATTTGACATAGCCATACAAGATTAAAGATTTGGGGCATTTTTGCCCATATTCTGGACATTTCAGTGTACACTCAAGATATTCATGGATAGGCATATATATCATTAACATAATTATCTCTCATATCTAAAAAATTTGAATCATAGGACTGGTATTATATCATTCCCCATTGGAAAATTGAACACAGATTTAAGTTTTCCTACATGGTTTCTCCTGTATTCTTATTCTTATGCATATTTGCTCACATTTATATTCATTCCCTAACCCTGACCCTAACCCAACCCAAATTAACTTCCAGCCCTAATTCTACCCTATACCAATAGCTAAATTTGACTGAAGCCATACAGGATTAGATTAACTTTTTTTGGTGCTTTGCTTTATATTCTTGGTATTTCAGTGTATAATCATTAAGATATTCATGGATAGGCACATAAAATGTTAACATATTCATCCACCATATCTTAAAAATTGAATTCATATTACTGGCATTATGACATTCCCCATTGCCAAAGTGAACAGAGATTTAAGATTTTCTACATATTTTCACCCATATATTCTTATGAATATTCATGTTTTCTCATATACACATTCATTCCCTAACCCTAACCCTGACCCCACACAAATATAACTCCAGTTTAACACTACACTAAATGGTAAAGTAATAATTAATTAAGCCATACTGGAGTATATAAAACATTTTGGACATTTTTGCTTATGTTCTTGAAGTTTTAGTGTACAGTCATTAACATATTTATGGATAGACATATATATCATTAACATATGCATCCATCATGTCTCAAAAATTTGAATACTAAGACTGGTATTATAACATCTCCCATTACAAAAAGTGTATACACATTTAAAGTTTCCTACATGTTTTTGCCCATATATTCTTATGAATATTCATGCTTTCTCCTATTTGTTCCCTAACCCTCACCCTAGCCATGCCCAAAATTATATCTGGCTCTAAAACTACCATACAACATTAGCTAATATTAATTGAAGTGATACATGATGAGATGTAAGATTTGGGGCATTTTGGCTTATATCTGGTAATTCTAGTATATAATCATTACAATATTCATGGATAGACATATATATCATTAACATATACATCCCTCATGTCTCAAAAATTGGAATACTAAGACTAATATTATAACATCTCCCATTGCAAAAGGTAAATTCATTTTAAAGTTTCCATATACATTTTAACCCATATATTCTTATGAATATATTCTTAAGAATATATGAACCCATATATTCTTGTTCATGTTTCCTCATATACATATTAATTTCCAAACATAACCCTAGCCCTACCCAAAATTACCTCCAACCTTAATCCTACTGTACACCTTTAGCTTAGTTTGACTTAAACCATAAATAATTAGATGAAAGGTTTTGAACCTTTTTGCTTATATTTGTGAAGTTTTTGTGTACTATCATGATATTCATGGATAGACATATATGTAATTAACATATGCATTCCTCATATCTGAAAAATTAGAATTATGAGACTAGTACTATATCATTCCCCTATTGAAAATGCGTTATGGGACACAACTTAAGAACAGACCAATCACCACTGAGAAGTCCAAATTTGAGAGTCTTTATTAAGCCGGCCTGCTGACTGTCTCACACAATGCTCCAAAAAATGGCTATTGGGAGAACAACACAGACCACAAGAATGTACGGGTTCTTATTCCAAAAATCTCATCAATCATAAGTGTCTGTTGCTATGATTCAAAATTACAAACCAACATCATGAGATCATTAAAAAAGGGGGAAGCAGGTCACCTAGGTACAAACTAAAGACTGATTACTAATAACCACACAATTACTGTTTACATGGTACATTGGTTAGGAGAAATAGAGATCAAAAGAGAGCATTTTTTTATTACACAAGAATTGTCATTTTGTATTGTTAAACATGTCACATTAAGTAACTAATGATGGCTACAGAGGTGGGGTGTTCCCATGGGAGAAATGTATTTCCTACATAACATGGAGTCTCAGAACTAAATGGAGTCTGTTTAGTCATTTCCCTTATAGTCTGGCCTATAACATTCTCATGGAGCCAGATCTGTCACCCCATCACAAATGTGAATACTTAAGTTTTTCTACACATCTTCTCCCATGTATTTTTATCAATATGAATATTTGCTTATATATTTATTCATTTCCAAGCCCTATTCCTACCCCACCCATAATAACTTCCAGTCATAATCCTAGAGTACAATAGCTTATTTTGACTGAAGTCATAAAAGATTAGATGAAAACTTTAGGCTGTTTTGACTGATATCTTGTAATTTTAGTGCATAATCATAAAGATATTCATTCAAAGGCATATATATCATTAACAAACTTATCCATTATATCTAAGAAATTGAATTTGTGCAACTGGTATCATACCATTCCCCATTGCAAAAAGTCAACACAGATTTAAATTTCCATACATGTTTTACCCATATATTTTTATGATATTTATGTTTCCTCATATATATATTCATTCCTTAACCCTAACCCTAACCCCACGAAAAATTACTTCTACCCCTAAGCAAACTATATTGAGTTATCTAATTTTGACTTAAACGATGCCGAGAGGGGATCCAAAATAGCGGTCTAGAGGGAGGCTGCGTTCCTTGTCACTCCACAACGCCAGATTCAAGCGGAGGATATCTGTTTCTCAGTGTGGCAGTTTTTGCTGCTTATCGATCCCCTGCTCTTTACCCCATTTGTCTGCTGTGATGACCTGCAGTCTGCCAGCATATCGATGCCGTTTTTGAGAGCAGATTGCTCACTGTCAGGCATCTATCATCCGCCATTTGCCTGCCTCTCGCCTGTCCATCGCCTGCCTTACCCCTATCCATCACCCAACACTCGAGGTTCACCTCCCAATCGTCCGACAGCTGCCAGCAGACTGACCGCAGACTGCCAGTGGAGAACCAGCTGCCTGCTGCTGCCTGGAAGTTCACTGTCACAGTACCTGCAGGTTTGATTACACGTGGCTGCCGCCATTTTGAGAAAACAGCCAGGCCCTGTAGGACCCCTGGTGGGACTGACCGAGTCCTGTCTCCAGGAACCCTCAGCCCGACCAATCACTTCCTGCCTCTGGGGCCCTCATATCAACTGACTGCTCCCTGCCGCCAGGACCCCCAGACCACTGACTGCGCCCTATCACTGGGACCCCAGACCGACTGATTGCACCCGGCCTCCTGGATCCCACAACCACACCAAACACACCAGACCTCCAGGACCACTGCCAGACCAACTGCATCCTGTCTCTAGGACCTCCAGCTGACCACGTCCACCCCTGAGCTGCAGTTCCCCATTTGCCAACACATTTGGAAGCCAGAGCAGCCATCTTGGATAATCCTGGAAGCCATAGCTCTGATCTTAGGGTGGGGCAAATCCCATCCTGCGACGCCTGCTGGAAGCTTGAAGCTCATTCTCAGGTACCTCTCATACATCGGGCTACTGAACAATGGGAGGTTTCATTACAGTATGACTATTATACAGTAGATTTTCTTTTTCTCCTTTTTAAAAAAAATTTAAGTTTTTATTTCTTTACGTTTCTTGCTTTCTTTTCCTTCTGTTTACCTGTTCGCTCAGAGTCGCTTTCTCCCTTATTTACATGATGTTATTGTCCCCATAGGGGATATTTGGTCTAGGATTGCATAGCGTCTGGTTTGGGCACTGCTAATATTGATCTCCCCTTAAAGAAAGGGTTTTGGACACCTATAGGGCCACTATAAGCCTATAGGGGGATATCTGCAATACCCCCAGATCTGCAGCGCTAGAGGGGAAGATATATGAACAACATGAAAAAACAAGGGAAGAAAGTGATCCAAACAAATCTAGATTCTATAGTAATAGAATCCAATGACAGTATGGTAGAAGAAATGTCAGAAAAGGACTTCAGATTATACATGATTAAGATGATTTGCAAAGCAAAGGATGAGACAAGAGAGCAATTGCAGGCAATGAATGACAATACCAATAAGCTGAAAGAGCACCTGCAGGAAGCAAAAGATCATTTCAACAAAGAGATAGAGATTCTAAAAAGCAAAAAACCAAATGGAAATCCTTGAAATGAAGGAGACAATAAACCAAATAAAAAACTCAATGGAAAGCATCACCAACAGATTAGACTACTTGGAAGACAGAACCTCAGACAATGAAGACAAAATATTTAATCTTGAAAATAAAGTGGCCCAAACAGAGAAGATGGTAAGCAATCATGAACAGAATCTCCAAGAACTATGGGACATCATGAAAAGACCAAATTTAAGAATTATTGGGATTGAGGAAGGCACAGAGATACAAACCAAAGGAATGAACAACCTATTCAATGAAATAATATCAGAAAATTTCCCAAACCTGAAGAATGAAATGGAAAATCAAATACAAGAGGCTTACAGAACACCAAATGCACAGAATCACAACAGATCCACACCAAGGCACATTATAATAAAAATGCCTAACATTCAAAATAAAGAAAGGATTTTGAAGGCCGTGAGAGAAAAGCATCAGATTACATATAGGGGGAGACCAATACGGATAGCAGCAGACTTCTCAACCCAGACTCTAAAAGCTACAAGGGCCTGGAACAACAAATTTCAAGCTCTGAAAGAACATGGTTGCCAACCAAGAATCCTATACCCAGCAAAACTAACCTTCAGATTTGAAGATGAAATAAAATCCTTCCATGATAAAGAAAAGATAAAAGAATTTACAAATAGAAAGCCTAAACTACAGAAAGTTCTAAACAAAATATTCCATGAGGAGGAAATGAAAAACAACAATGGAGGTCAGCAAAGGGAGGAACTACCTTAGAGAAAAACCACTAAAAGGAGAAACCAAGCCAACTTAAAAACCAAAAATAAGCCAAATGACTGGGAATACAAATCATTTCTCAATAATAACCCTGAACGTTAATGGCCTAAACTCATCAATCAAAAGACATAGACTGGCAGAATGGATTAAAAAGAAAGACCCAACAATATGCTGCCTGCAAGACACTCACCTCATAGAAAAAGACATCCACAGACTAAAGGTGAAAGGATGGGAAAAAAACCTACCACGCTCATGGACCCAGTAAAAAAGCGGGGGTTTCCATCCTTATATCAGATAAAGTGGACTTCAAGCCAAAGATAGTCAGAAGGGATAAAGAAGGACATTTCATACTGCTTAAGGGAACCGTAAATCAGGAAGACATAACAATAGTAAATATTTATGCCCCAAACAATGGTGCATCCCTGTACATCAAACAAATCCTTCTCAACTTCAAGAATCACATAGACCACAACACAATAATTCTGGGCGACTTTAACGCACCACTGTCACCACTAGATAGATCTTCCAAACAAAATCCAACCAAAGAAAACATAGAACTCAATAACACAATCAATAACCTAGACTTAATAGACATATATAGAATATTCCATCCATCAACAAGCGGATACACTTTCTTCTCAGCAGCACATGGGACCTTCTCAAAAATAGACCATATGTTATGCCACAAAGCAGCCCTTAGGAAATCCAAAAAAATAGAGATACTGCCTTGTGTTCTATCAGATCATAATGGACTGAGAGTAGAAATCAATGACATAGTAAAAAAAGGAAATTACTCCAACTCTTGGAGGCTAAATAATATGCTATTGAATGAAACATGGATAAGAGAAAACATCAGGAAGGAGATTAAAAAATTCTTAGAGTTCAATGAGAATGATGATACAACATATCAAAATCTCTGGGACACTATGAAAGCGGTACTAAGAGGAAAATTCATTGCATGGAGCACATTCCAGAAAAGAATGAAAAGTCAACAATTAAATGACCTAACATTACAGCTCAAAGCTCTAGAAAAAGAAGAACAGAATAACAGCAAAAGTAGTAGAAGACAGGAAATAATTAAAAATCAGAGCTGAAATCAATGAAATTGAAACAAAAGAAACTATTCAAAAAATTGGCATAACAAAAAGTTGGTTCTTTGAGAAAGTAAACAAAATAGATAAGCCCTTAGCCACACTAACAAAGAGAAGGAGAGAGAAGACTCAAATTACTAAAATACATGAAGCAAATGGAAATATCACAACAGACACCACTGAGATACATAACATAATGAGAAGCTACTTTGAAAATCTGTATTCCAACAAAATAGAAAGTACCGAAGACATTGACAAATTTCTAGAGACATATGCTCCTCCCAAACTGAACCAGGAGGACATACATGATTTAAACAGATCAATATCAAGCAATGAAATAGAAGAAGCCATTAAAAATCTACCATCCAAGAAAAGCCCAGGACCAGACGGATTCTCAGCTGAGTTCTACAAGACCTTCAAAGAAGAACTCATTCCAATACTTCTCAAAGTATTCCAGAAAATAGAAAAGGAGGGTACCCTACCAAACTCATTCTATGAAGCTAATAGCACCCTCATACCCAAACCAGGAAAAGACACATCAAGGAAAGAAACTTTTAGACCAATATCCTTGATGAATATAGATGCAAAGATCCTTAACAAAATATTGGCACAGCATATCCAAAAATACATTAAGAAAATTGTGCACCATGATCAAGTGGGGTTCATTCCTGGAATGTAAGGATGGTATAACATCCATAAATCAATAAACATAATCCATCATGTCAATAGACTTAAGGATAAGAATCATATGGTTATTTCAATTGACGCAGAAAAAGCATTTGACAATATACAACACCCCTTCATGCTGAAAACACTAGAAAAAATAGGGATAGTAGGAACATACCTGAACATTGTAAAGGCTATTTATGCTAAGCCCATGGCCAACATCATTCTTAATGGAGAAAAACTGAAACCATACTCTTTAAAAACAGGAACAAGACAGGGATGTCCTCTTTCACCACTTCTATTCAACATTGTCCTCAAAACTCTAGCCAGAGCAATTAGGCAGACAAAGAAATTAAACTATCACTATTTGCAGATGACATGATTCTATATTTAGAGGATCCAAAAATCTCCTCCAGTAAACTTCTAGACCTCATCAATGAATTCAGCAAAATAGCAGGCTATAAAATCAACACGCATAAATCTACAGCATTTTTATACGCAAGTGATGAAACAGCTGAAAGGGAAATGAGGAAAACAACTCCAATTGCAATAGCCTCAAAAAAAATAAAATACTTGGGTATCAATCTAACCAAAGAGGTAAAAGATCTCTACAATGAAAACTACAAAACACTGAAGAAACAAATTAAGGAAGATCTTAGAAGATGGAAAGCTCTCCCATGTTCTTGGATAGGCAGAATTAATATTGTCAAAATGGCCATACTACCAAAAGTGCTATACAGATTCAATGCAATTCCAATTAAAATCCCAATGACGTACCTCACAGAAATAGAGCAAGCAATCATGAAATTCATCTGGAAGAATAAGAAAACCAGAATAGCTAAAACAATCCTTAGCAGGAAGAATGAAACAGGGTGTATCACAATACCAGGACTTCAACTATACTACAAAGCAATAGTAACAAAAACGGCATGGTATTGGCACAAAAATAGACAGGTAGATCAATGGTACAGAATAGAGGACACGGACACAAACCCAAATAAATACAATTTTCTAATACTAGACAAAGGTGCCAAAAATATGCAATGGAGAAAAGATAGCCTGTTCAACAAATGGTGCTGGGAAAACTAGAAATCCATATGCAACAGAATGGAACTAAACCCCTATCTCTCACCCTGCACAAAACTCAACTCACAATGGATCAAGGACCTCGAAATCAGACCAGAGACCCTGCATCTTATAGAAGAAAAAGTAGGTCCAAATCTTCACCTTGTTGGCTTAGGGTCAGACTTCCTTAAAAGGACTCCCATAGCACAAGAAATAAAAGCTAGAATCAATAACTGGGATAGATTCAAACTAAATAGCTTTCTCTCAGCAAAGGAAAGTATCAGTAATGTGAAGAGAGAGCCTACAGAGGGGGAGAATATCTTTGCCACTCATACTTCAGATAGAGCACTAATTTCCAGAATCTATAAAGAACTCAAAAAACTCTATGCCAAGAATACAAATAACCCAATCAACAAATGGGCTAAAGAAAGGAACAGACACTTCACAGAAGAAGATGTACAAGCAATCAACAAATATATGAAAAAATGTTCAACATCTTTAGTAATAAGAGAAATGCAAATCAAAACTACACTAAGATTCCATCTCACCCCAATTAGAATGGCGATTATCAAGAACACAAGCAACAATAGGTGTTGGCGAGGATGTGGGGAAAAAGGTACACTCATACATTGCTGGTGGGACTGCAAATTAGTGCAGCCACTCTGGAAAGCAGTGTGGAGATTCCTTAGAAAACTTGGAATGGACCTACCATTTGACCCAGCTATTCCACCTCTCAGCCTATACCCAAAGGACTTAAAATCAGCACACTACAGAGATACAGCCACATCAATGTTCATAGCGGCTCAATTCACAATAGGCAGACTATGGAACCAACCTAGATGCTCCTCAATTGATGAATGGATAAAGAAACCATGGTATATATATACAATGGAATATCACTCAGGTATAAAGAATAATAAAATTATGGAATTTGCAGGCAAATGGATGAAATTGGAGAATATCATGCTAAGTGAGATAAGCCAATCTCAAAAATCCAAAAGAGGAATGATCTCACTGATAAGCGGATGATGACTCTTAATGGGGGGTGGGAGTGGGACAAGAATGGAGGAAGGAGGGACTGTACAGAGGCAAAAGAGAGGTGGGAGGGGTGGGGGGGAAGGAAAAAATAATGGAATGAATCAAACATCATTACTCTATGTAAATTTATGAATATGCAAATGGTATGCTGTTACTCCATGTACAAACAGAAACAACATGTATTCTATTTGTTTATAATAAAAATAAATTTAAAAAAACAATGCCATGATTACATGAATGTTTTTTGGCATTTTTGCCCCTATTCTTGAAGTTTCAGTGTACAATCAGTACAATATCCATGGGTAGGTAAATACATCATTAACATATGTGTACCTCACATCTAAAAATTTGAATTGTATGACTGGCATTATAAAATTCCCCACTGACAAAAGTGAATACAGATTTAAGATTTTTTGTTTTCACTCATACATTTTAATGAATATTCATGTTACCTCATACACATATTCATCTGTTAACTCCATTCCTAGCCCAACCCAAATATACCTCCAGCCCTAATCCTACCCTACACCTTTAGCTAATTTTGATTTAAGACATACATGATTAAATAAAAGATTTGGACATTTTCATCAATATTCTTGAAGTTTCATTGTACTATCATTATGATAATCATGAATTGGCATGTATATAACTAACATATGCATCCCTTATATCTAAAAACTTGGAATCATAAGAGTGGTATTATAACATTCTGCATTGAGAAACTGAACACAGATTTAAGTTTTCCTACATGTTTTCTCCCATGTATTCTTATCAATAAGCATATTTTCTCATGTATTTATTTATTTCCAAACACTAACCCTAACCCCACTCCAGTGTTTATTCATTAAGATATTTTTGTATAGGCATATACATCATTACATATGCCTCCCTCATATCTAAAAACTTGAATTAATGTGACTGGTATTGTAACTTTCCCCATTGCAGAAATGAACAGATTAAGTCTTCACCCATATATTCTTATGAATATTCATGTTTCCTAATGGAATATTCATATTCATGTTTCCTAATATTCATGTTAGCATTAGGGAATATTAATTCCCTAATGCTAACCCAAGCCCCATACAAAATTATCTCCAGTCCTGATCCTATTCTACATGACTAGCTAATTTTGATTAAGGCCATACATGATCAAATTAAAGATTTGGGGCATTTTGGCATATATTCTTAAATTTCAATGTATAATGATAATATATGCTTGGATACACACATATATCATTAACATATGCATCCCTCATATCTACAAAATTTGAATCAAATGACATATTGAAAAACTGAACACAGTTTAAATTTTTCTTATGTTTTCACACATATTTTCTTATTAATATGAAGATTTCCTCATATACATATTCATTTCCTCCCTTAACCCTAGCTCCACCTAAACTAACTTCCAGCTCTAATCCTACCCTAAAGAGGTAGCTGTTATATTTACTTAAGTCATACATGATTAGATAAACATTTTTCAGTTATATTCTTGAAGTTTCAGTGTACTATCATCAGGAAATTCATAGAAAGGCAAACATATCATTAACATACACATCCATCACACCTAAAAGTGTGGAATTGTATGACTGGTATTATAACATTCCCCATTGCATATAGTGAGCACAGATTTAAGTTTTCCTACATGTTTTCACCCATATATTCTTATCAATATTTATATTTCCTCATGTACATATTTATCCCTAACCCTAACCCTAACCCACCCAAAATAAATTCCAGGCCAAATCCTAACACTGTTATCTAATTTTTACTTAAGTCATACATGATTATATGAAAGTTTTGGGACCATCTCAGCTATATTATTGAATTTTCAGTGCACAGTCATTAAGATATTCATGGATAGACATATATATCAACATATGCATACTGCATATCTAAAAAATTGGAATTATATAACTGGCATTAAAACATTCCCCATTGTAAAAAGTGAACACAGTTTTAAAGTACCTAGATGTATTTACCCATATATTCTTATGAATAGTCATGTTTTTTCAGATACATATTAGTTTCCTAAACCTAACACTAACCCCACCCAAAACTGTCTCCAGGTAACATCTATCTTACATGTTTAGCTAATTTTGACTGAATCCACACATGATCACATGACAGTTTTGGGGATTTGGCTTATATTCTTGAAGTTTCACTGTAGAATCATTAAGATATTCATGGATAGGCACACATATCATTAACATACGCATCTCCAGTATCTAAACTTTTGGATTTGCATGACTCCTATTATAACATTCCCCATTGCAAGAAGTGAACTCTGATTTGAGTTTTCCTACAAGTTTTTACATATATATTCTTAATGTTCATGTTTCCAAATATGCATATTTGATTCATAACTGTAACCCTACCCGACCCAAAATTACCTCAAGCACTAATCCTTTCTTATACAGTTAGCTAATTTTAATTGAAACCACATATGATTACATGAACGTTTTGGGATTTGTCTTGTATTTTTGAAGTTTCAGTGTAAAATCATTAAAATATTCATGGATTTGCATATATATCACTAACATGCACATCTTGTGTCTAAAAATTTGGATTCCTATGAATGGTACAACACTCTCCAATGCAAAAAATGAACACAGATTTGAGTTTTTCTACTTGTATTCTTATGAATATTTATGTTTCCTCATATAAAATCATTCCCTAACTCTATCCCTAGCCTCACCCAAAATGACCTCTAACCCTAATCCTACCCTAGTCATACATGATTAGATGTAAGGTTCTAGGCATTTTGGTTTATATTCTTGATGTTTCAGTGTATAATTATTAAAATATTCATGAATAGGCATATATATTATTAACACATTTTTCCATATCGTAAATATTGAATTCAAATGACTTATAATAACATTCCACATTGCAAAATGCAAATCAAGACTTAAGTATTCCTACATTCACCCATAAATTCTTATGAATATTTATGTTCTTAATATACATATTCATTCCCTAAGTCTAACTCTAGCCCCACTCAAAAGTACAGCCAGTCTTAATTCTACCCTACAACTTTAGCTAAATTTGACTAAAGCTATATATGATTAGATAAAATTTTAGGGGAAATTTTTGTTATATTCTCGAAGTTTCAGTGTAAAATCATTAGGATATTCATGGATAGGCATATATATCATTAACATATCTAAAACTTGGAATCATGTGGTATTATAACATTACCTATTGCAAAAATGAACATAGATTTAAGTTTTCCTATATATTTGGACCCATATATTTTTATGAATATTAATGCTTCCTCATATACATATTAATTCCCTTATCATAACCCTAGCCCCACCCAAAATTACCTCCAGTCCTAATTTTATCTAGCTGGTTAGCTAGATTTGACTTAAGCTATGATTAGATGAAAGTGGTCATTTTTGCTCATATTCTTGAAATTTCAGTGCACAATCATTATGATATACATGGATAGGCATATACAACATTAACATATTTATCCATCATTTCTTAAATATTGAATTCATAGGACTGATATTATAACATTCTCCATTGCAAAACGTGAACACACATTTAAGCTTTTGTACCTGTCTTCACTTATATATTCTTACAAATATTCATGTTTTCTCATATTCATTCCCTAACCCTATCCCTAGTCCTACCCAAAATTACTTCCAACCCTAACCCTACCATACACCATAAGCTAAATTTAACTTAAACCATACATGATTAGATAAAAATTTGGGGCCATGTTCACCTGTATTCTAGAAGTTTAGGTGTACAGTCTCTAAGATATTCATGGGTAGGCTTTTATGTCCTTAAAATATGCATCCCTTATAGTAAACAATTGTAAACATATGACTGGTATTTTAACATTGCCATTGCAAAAAGTGAACTCATATTTAAGTTTTCCTACATGTTTTAACCAAATATTCTTTTGAATATTCATGTTTCCTCATATACATATACATATTAGTTCCCTAACCCTAATTGTAGCCCAAAATAATCCTACTTGACATGGTTAACCAATTTTGGCTGAAGCCACACAGGAGTACATGAATGTTTTGGACCTTCACAAATATTCTTGAATACTCAGTGTACAATCATTAAGATATTCATGGAGTGGCATATATTTCATAAACATTCACATACCTCATAACTAAATATTTGGATTCATATAACTGGCATTGTAACATCTCTTTTTCAGAAAAATGAAAGCATATTGACATTTTCCACCACATTTTCACCAATATAATCTTATGAATATTCGTGTTTCCTCAAATATATATTCATTTCCTAACCCTAACCCTAGCCTGACCCCAAATTGCCTCCAGTCCTAAAACTACCCAACATGTTTAGGAAATATTAACTGAGACCATATATGATTTAAATTTTTAGACATTTTACTTATATTCTTTAAGTTTCAGTGCACAATCATTAGGATAGTAACAAATAGTCATATATATCATTAACATACACATCCATCATAGTTAAAAAACTGGAATCATATGACTGGTATTATAGCATTCCCACTTGCAAAAAGTGAAAAGAGATTTAAGTTTTCCTATATGCTTTCACCCATATATTCTTATGAATGTTTGTTTATCATATAGATATTTATTCCCTCATTCTAACCATAGTCACAGCCCTAATCCTACCATGTGCCATTAGCTAATTTTGATTTAAGCCATAAATGTTCAATGTAAGATTTTGGGTGATATGATTTATATTCTTGAAGTTTCAGTGTATAATCATTAAGATAGTCATGATAAGCTTACATAACATTAACATATTCATCCGTAATATATTGAAATTGAATTTATATGACTATAGAACATTTCCTATTGCAAAAGTGAACACAGATTTAAGTTTTCATTCATGTTTTTTTTTTTTTTTTTTTTTTTTTTTTTGGTGCTGGGGATCGAACCCAGGGCCTTATGCTTGCAAGGCAAGCACTCTACTGACTGAGCTATCTCCCCAGCCCTTCATTCATGTTTTTATCCATATATTCTCATGAATATTTAAGCTTCCTCATAACCCTAACCTTAACCTCACCCAAAATTACGACCAGTCTTATTTCTAGCCTACATGGTTCACTAATTTTGATATAAGTCACACATTATTAGATAAAAACTTTAGGACATTTTCACTTATGTTCTTGGAGTTTCATATTCAATCAAAAATGTGCATTCCTCATATCAAAAATATGCTAATCCTATGACTGGTAGTATAACATTTCCCATTGCAAAAGGTGAAAACACATTTAAGTTTTCCTACATGTTTTCAGCCATATATTCTTATGAATATTCATTCTTCCTCATATACATTTTGATTTCCTAAATCTAACCCTAGCCCTACCCAAAATCACCTCCAACCCTAATCCTAACATACACTATTAGCTAATATTTATTAAAGCTATACATGATTTGATGTATTTTGGGGCATTTTGGCTTGAACTTGATGATATACTTGAACTTCCAGTATATCTTCATTCAGATATTCATGAATTGGCATATATATCATTAACATATTTATTCACCATATTTTAAAAATCAAATCAGATTGACTGGTATTATAACATTCCCCATTGCAAAAAGTGAAGAAAGACTTAAAATTTCCTACATTTTTCACCAATGTATTCTTATGAATATTCATCTTTCCTCATATACCTATTCATTCCCTAACCCTAACCCCAGTCCTACCCAAAATTACTTCAGCCCTAAACCTACATGTTCACCATAAGCTAATTTTGACTGAAGCCACACATGATTACATGAGGATTTGGGGCCGTTGGCATATATTCCTGAATTTTCAGTGTACAATCTTTGAGATATTCATGGAGCGGCATATATATCATTAACATTCACATCCCAAATATCTGAAAGTATGGGTTTGATTGACTGGTAATATAACATTCCCCCTTTTAAAAAATGAAGACATATTTAAGTTTTCCTGCGAGTTTTCATCCATATATTCTTATGAATATTCATGTTTCCTCATATACATACTCATTCCCTAAACCTAACCCTAGTCCCACCCAAAATAATTTCCAATTCTAATCCTACTCTACACCGTTAGCTAATTTTGGCTTAAGACTTACAGAATTAGATGAAATTTTTGTGGCATTTTGGATAATATTCTTGAGTTTTCAGAGTATAATCATTAAGATATTCCTTGACAGGCATATATATCATTTATATGTGAATCCATCGTATCTAAAATATTGAATTCTTATGACTGGTATCATAACATTCTCCATTATAAAAAGTGAACATATTTAAGGTTTTCCTACATGTATTCACTCATATAGTCTCATGAATATTCATATTTCTCCATTTACATATTCATTGCCTGAAGCTAACCATAAGCCCACCCAAAATTATATCCAGCCCTAATCTGACCCTACAGGGTTAGCTAATTTTGACTGAAGCCATACTTGAGTAGATGAAAGTTTTTGTGCATTTTGGCTTACATTCTTGAATTTTCAGTGTATAATCATTAGGATATGCATGGATATACATATATTTCATTAACATATTTATCCATCACATCTTAAAAATTGCATTCATATGACTGGTATTATAAATTTCCCCATTCCAAAAAGTTAATACAGTTTTAAGTTTTACTACATGTTTTCATCTATATATTCTTTTTAATATTCATGTTTCCTTATATACATATGCATTTGCTATTCATAACTCTATCCCCACCCAAAATAGACTCCAGCCCAAATTTTACCCTACATACTTAGGTAAAATTGACTGAGGCCATAAATGATTAGATGAATGTTTTGGATAATATACCTGAATTTTCAGTGTATGATCATTAAGATATTCTTGAATTTTCAGTGTATAATCATTAAGATATTCATGGATAGCCATATATATCATTAACACATTCCATCCATTATATCTAAAAATTAGGATTCATGTGACTGGTAATATAACATTCCCCTTTGGAAAAGTCTCACAGGTATAAGTCTCCCTATATGTTTACGTCCATATATTCTTATGAATATTTATGTTTCCTCACATAAAAATTCACTCCCTAATTATAAACCTAGGCCCCCCAAAATAAACATCAGCCCTAATCCATCACTACTATGTTAGCTAATTGTGTCTGAAGCCACACAAAATTAGTTGAAATTTGGGGGTATTTAAGCTTATATTCTTGAGGTTTTGGGGTAAAATCATAAAGATATTCATGGATAGGCATATATATCATTAGCATATTCATCCCTCATATCTAAAAAATTGGATTCATATGAATGGTATTATAACATTTCTTATTGGTAAAAGTGTAAACAGATTTAAGTTTCTCACGTTTTCACCCATATATTCTTTAGAATATTCATGTTTCCTCACATACATATATATTCCCTAAACTTAACCCTAGCCCCACCCAAATAATATTCAGCCCCAATTCTACCCTACACCCTTACTTAATTTTGACTGTAGCCATATATGATTAGATGAAAGTTTATGGCCATTTTTGCTTATATTCTTGAATTTTCAGTCTCTGAGCATTAAGATGTTCATGGATAGGCATATATCATTAACATATTCAATCATGATATCTTAAAAATTGGATTCATATAACTGGTATTATGTCAGCCCCATTGCAAAAAGTGAACACAGATTATAAGTTTCCCTACATCTTTTCAATCTTATATTCTTATGAATAATCATGTTTCTTCATATACATATTTTCCCCTATCCCCAACTGTAGACTCACCCAAAATTACCACCAACTTGAGTCTTACCTACACTGTGAGCTAATTTTGACTGAATGTATACAAGATTATATGTATACAAGATTTTTGGTGTTTTGTTTTATATCTTTGAAGTTCCATGTATATGTTAATATATTGTTAACATATTCATGTATAGGCATATATATCATTAACATGCATTCCTCGTATCTGAAAAACTGGCATCATAAGACTGGTATTATAACAATCCCCATTGCAAAAAGTAAACACAGACTTAGGGCTGGGAATATAGCTCAGTTGGTAGAGTGCTTGCCTTGCAAGCACAAGGCCCTGGGTTCAATCCCCAGTACTGCACAAAAAAAAAAAAAAAAAACCAGATTTCAGTTTACCTAAGGGTTTTCAGTCATATGCTCTTATGAATATTCATTTTTTCCTCACGTACATATTCATTCTTTAACCCTAGGCCAAATAATTTATTATTGGACCTCATCCTCCCTTACATCCTTAGCTAAATGGTGTGAAGACTTACATAACTAGCTGAAAGATTTTGGGTGTTTTAGCTTACATTCTTCAAATTTCAGTGCATAATCATTAAGATATTCAAGGATAGGCATATATCTTTAACATATTCATCCCTCACATCTAAAAATTTTGATGCATATGAGTGGTATTATAACATACTGCATTACAAAAACTGAAAACAGATTTGTTTTCCCACATTTTCAATCATATATTCTCATGTATATTCATGTTTCCTCTTGTACATATTAATTCCCTAACTCTAACCCTAGCCCTACCCAAATTTACCACCACCCTTAATCCTACCCTAAACCATTAGCTAAATTTGTCTGAAATGACA